>NC_143145.1:20330000-21547500 GCF_059928025.1 Delphinapterus leucas
CTGCTCTAGATGAAGGAACTCTACAGCCTTGCTACTCAAAGTGGGGTGCACAGAGCAGCAGCACTGTTATCACCTGAGAGCTTGTGAGGCCTGTGTGATTTACATTGTAACAAGATACCCAAGTGACTCCTAGGCACATTAAAATTTGAGAAGCACTATTCTAAAGTACCCTTCCCCGGGCTTCCCTGGTGGCGCAGTGGTTGAGAGTCCGCCTGCCGATGCAGGGGACACGGGTTCGTGCCCCGGTCCATGAAGATCCCACATGCTGCGGAGCGGCTGGGCCTGTGAGCCATGCACGTCCAGAGCCTGTGCTCCGCAACCGGAGAGGCCACAGCAGTGAGAGGCCCGCATACCGCAAAAAAAATAAATAAATAAATAAAAATAAAGTACCCTTCCCCTCTTAAGACTCTGTATGGTGAAATCCATCATTATCCCCAGCATTATTTGTTCATATTTATGTAGCTTGTGTAGCTTTACTTCAGAAAGAGGCACGTTAGCCCCTTGAGACTCGGCATGCAAAAGGAGAAACCTAAGTATATCTTGTATATGCCTTAAAAAGTGGGCTTTTCTCTTTTTCTTGGAAAAGCTGCAGGATATGGAGAATTTTTTTGAACATACTTTTTCTAAAGAAGTGAATCTTAGAGAACATTTTTCTAGTGGAGAAGCTATTGGATTGGTCAACAGAGAGGCCCTTGAGATGAAAGTAAGATTAAATAGAAAGACAAAGTGGGGTATAGGTGAGCTTTAAAATAAAAAAGGAAAAGGAACTTGATTTATTCATTCAGTCGACAAACATGAAAGGTGCCATGCTTTGTAATTGAGTCAGGTGGGGTACAGAGCAGTGAGAGGAATTAGGAAACCATTCCTCAGAATACGATCTGCCAGCCGGTCTGACACTGTGGAGATGGAGGGGAATTTCAGCGGCAACTTGAATTAAACTTCAGGGTTTTCATGCCCGCTCATGAGATTCATTGTCATTTGTGCCAGTGGACAGAGTTTTCTTCTGGAAGGCTCTGTGAGCCTTTAGAGTGGCTATTAGAATTTAATAACTTGAGAAGCTTGCCTCTGTCCAGTGCAGAGAATGGTATCACTGGGGTTACCTCTGACTAATAGGCTATACAAACGCATCCCTGCTGAGAGCATCTGGCCTGCGATACTTTCTCCCAGAAATGCATCATCTCGTATTCATGTGGTGCAAGGTGGCAGCCACTGTTGTCAGCAGGCTTCCAGTTCAAGTTGACCCTAAAGCTGGGTGAGGTTTTGCCATTTTCCTGGGGGAAATCATGCTCTGAGACTGAGGTCAATAGGTGTCTTGAATTATCACAGAGAATTTATGGAGTTCAGATGCTTGCATACACTGAAATTCCTAAATCCATTCTCATTCGAGAATAGTACTATGGCCCCCAAAGAAATTCTGCCCTTACTTTAAGATAAACTGCTAACCTCATGCATGTAGGTTTATCATACATTCATTCATTCATTCCACAAAGATTTCAAGAACCGCTTTGCTATTCTAGGCATTTTACCACACAAGTACAGAAAGAGAAGAATAAGCCATACTCTTTGCCTGAAGAAGCTTGGGGTTAGGGGCAGTGATGCTTAAAGAGTGGTCCTCAGACTAGCGACATGGGTGTCCCCTGCAAGCTTGCTAGAAATGCAAATTTACATGGTACAGATGAACCGGTTTGCAAGGCAGACACACATGTAGAGAACAAACGTACGGACACCAAAGGGGGAAAGCGGTGGAGCGGGGGGGAATGAATTGGGAGATTGGGATTGACATATATACACTAATGTGTATAAAATAGATAACTAATAAGAACCTACTGTATAAAAAAATAAAATTCAAAAAAACAAACAAAAAAATAAAGTAAAATGTTTAATTTAATGTTAATTTCACCTCAATAAAAAACATTATAAAGCATTCTGAAAAAAAAAAAAAAAGAAATGCAAATTTACAAACCCACTCCAGACCCACTGAATCAGATTCTTTGCATTGGAAAGAATGGCGCTCCAAAGCTGGGCTTTACCATGCTGTCCAGGGAATTTCCAAGCACAGCAAAGTTGGAGGAGCGTTCGCCTATACTCAGACACATTATCAAGTGATTCTAGTAAGGTAGGATAAGTACAATGAGACAGACATGGGACTCTCCAAGCCTTGCAGCCCCGAGGCAATGGGGAGCATCTTAGTAAACGCTCAGTGGAATAAATATTGCTTACCTCTTTGATTAATTGATGCATGAATCAGCCTATAGAAACTAAACAGTATTGGGATGATGGCCCCGGGGCTTTGAATGGGTTGGCTGGCTTGCTCGGGTCTTGCCACTCCTGTCAGCCTCACTCTAAAACCCAATATTTGGATCACTGCACTATATCATATCCAGGACTCTTGGTATTTTATTTCATGAAGTGAACAAAACTATAAAGCAATTTTCCCCCGCAGTCTGCACACTTTTCTCTGTCTGAAGGACAGATAACTACTATTTAAGTCCTGGGGAAAAGATGTAGGTGTGCCCACGTATTTGTGCCAAGCTGGCTTCGTGAGAATCACCGAGCCACTTGTTAAACACAGAGATTTCTAGCCCTCCCCCTGGACACTCTGAATCAGTGGAAATGGAGAGAGGCTAGGCAAAATAAAAATTTTTAACTCCTTGAGATGAGTCTGATGCAGTCAGTTTTGAGAACCTCAGACCGAAATGGCCAAGTTCTTAAAACTCTGGAATCCAGAGACTGAACCCACAGGAACCAGAGTCGATTTCTGAGAGGTTTTTGAGCCTCATAGTGTAAACTGTAGACTAGCGGTTTTATTTGTAGTAGAACAGGAAGGGGATGAATACAGTGTCCGTGGGTTGTTGTTTTTTTTCCCTAGGGCTGAGGAAAGGAGAGGAGCAGCTTGCACACAAGTGCATTCTTTCTCTGTCTCTCAGTGTGTGTGTGTGTGTGTGTCCAGTTTCACTCATCTCACGAACCCACAAATCCCCTAGAGAGAAGCAGCCACCCAAGCCGATCAGGACAGCAAAGCGAGCTCCAGAAAGACTCCGCTTATAGTGTCAGAAGCCCATTGCATTCTAATTGAAACAATAAAATACAGGGCCGAGAGGCTGGGAGATGGAGGCCGAAGCCTTCCTACCCAACCTGGTTATAAATGATTGCCTGAAAATCTTCCCATGGGGCCTTGGGACCTCCTGTGTCTTCTTAGCACTTGTGGAATCAACAGGCCCCTGACATGTCATAACCAGATTGAGGGTCACAGCCTGGCCTGAAGGCTGCAGCCTGTCTAAGGTCCTTTATCTCCCCGAGCCTGACTTTCTTCACCTGTAGAGTGAGGCCGCGGGATCTACGTCCTTGGGTTGCTGCAAAATGGACAGGCTCTGAGCATGATGCTCAGCTCACAGTACTTGGTTAGTAATAGAGCTTATTGTTATGGCCATTGTGGTCTATAGACTGAGTTAGTTGGTTATGCAGAGAAACAGAACCAATAGGAGATATTGGTCTCCAATAGGAGATGTATCTATAGGTCTATCTATAGGTCTATCTATCTAAGGAGAGATGATAGATAGATAGATAGATAGATAATTATAAGGAATGACTCACACAGTTTTGGAGGCTGAGAAGGCCAAAGATCTGTAGTCAGCAATCTGGAGACCCAGGAGAGCTAATAGTATAAATTCCAGTTGAAGTCCAAATCCGAGTCCAAAGGCAGGAGAAGACTGATGTCCCAACTCAAAGACAGGCATAGAGAGTGAATCCTCCCTTACTCAGCCTTTATTCTACTCAGGCCTTCAACTGACTGGATGGGGCCCACCCACATTAGGGAGGACAGTCTGCTTTACTCAGTCTACTGATTCAAATGTTCATCTCATCCAGAAACACCCTCCCCGACACACCCAGAATAGCGTTCAGTCAACTGTCTGGCCACTCCATGGCCCAGTCACATTGACACATAAAATCAGCCATCACTGAGTCATTGTGGTTTCCAGTTTACTAGGGGTTATGAGACGTTACAGACTAGTTTGTATGCGTCGTCTGTTTTATTGCCCTTAACCCAGGTCCTCTGCCACCCTGATACCCATCTTGCCTGAGATCCTGACTTCCATCTTCATGCAGTCAGGGGTAGCGTTGATTTCTTAGTCACATTCAAAGCATCACCCACCCCCACTCCCTGCCCCCGCCAAACTGTCAAGAGGGCCGGTAGTGGCAGAAATGAAACCAGTGCAAGCGAGAACACTGTGACTTCTCCCACGAAAGGGCTGGTTGGCAGAGTTGAGTTTTATCGCCACGTAAATCCTCCTTTGTCCTTCTTTTGTCTCCTAACTTCTTCCATACATACTGATTAATTAATCGAGCATACCTGTTTAAATCATCCCATCTTGATTCGTATAATGGTATGCCTGTGAGGGTTCTAAAAGTTAGAAATGATTTAGTATTAGAGGTTTTGATTACATTGAATATAAAATCAAATAAAATGAGCAAATGATGAAGAGAAGAGGGGAGTGAGGTTTGAAATTAGCCTTATTTCCTGTACACACAAGAGGCACACTTAAGTTGGTCTTTATCTTGGCCTATTTTGGGAGTGATATATTTGGCTCACAACCAGGAATGGAAGATAAGCAAGGACCTCTACCCTCTAAACCAACCTCAGCATTATTGACATTTGAGCTGCTGAATTCTTTGAAGTGCGGGTCCATCCTATGCATTCCAGGATGTTTAGCAGGGTCCCCAGCCTCTACCCACTAGATGCCAGTAGTAGCACCCCCGAGCTGTGACAACCAGAAATGTCTCCTGACGTTGCCAGATGGGGGCAAAATTGCACCCAGTTGAGAACCACTGCTCTAGACATAGAACAGCTTTTAGACTGTTAGATAGAAATGTACTAGCTTTCTCTAGGTCAAACTTCTTACTTAGGGCACTTTGTATATAGGTTCACGTCTGATGAGCATTCTTTTATACAAACACAGCTACTTGCTTTGTCTGCCACATTCCTATTGGAGTTTAGGAACTTGCTTTCCTAACACATGTTTCGTATTGAGTCAGGAAAGCACTCTGGTGAGGACAGATCTGTGTTCCAGTCTCAGCTCTGGGCATTCCAGCAGGATGGCTGTGACAATTTAATAAATTTAGCCTCATGTTTTCCAGGTGTGTTATGAGGATAATGCAATTGACGCCTCAAAGATGGCAGTCAGGACTGTGAGTGACTGCCTGTAGAACCTTAGTTGGCCATCGTAGCTGCTCAATAAATGTTAGTTCTGCTTCTCATTGACTGTTACGTGGAGGTGACCGTGGGTCTCACTCCTTTGGAATGTGCATCTCACCCCTGCTATGAATTGTCACAGTGCATTCAGGCCTACCCTGAAGTCCTCAACCACAAGTCACGTGAAAGACACTTTCAGACAGAAGATATGGCCCTTCTGTTGGAATGGAAGACACTAAACAACCCTCTTAAGAGATGAGGTCTTCTTTCTTCTCTTAACCCCTGAGGGGCGGGGCTGCCTTCACACACTATCTTTTCTTCTTTCCCAAACACACCCTTGCGACTGGAGTGAGGGGAGGCGGCACTGGACACGCTCAGTCCCAGGTCTGTTCTTGAATCCTCTACCAAGCAGGCCTTTGCCTCCCGGGCCAGCTTCTTCCTGCCGTTGAAGGGTCTGGTGTGAACTCTTCTTATCACGGAACTGTCTGTTGGCGTCTACACTAATCTGGGTGAGAGTGGAAGCCAGCGTGCCTTGGCTGTGGCCTTGGCAGGCAAGAGGAGTGTTATCCATCGCTGGAGGGGGCAAAGGCTTGGCCTCGGGACTGTGTTGTTTCTGCTTCCCGGCCCCCAGCTGTGGCATTAGTACATTGACCTCTTTGTATCTCTAGTTCCTCTAGGGAATTTTGGGACGTTTGGGCAGTAATAAAAATAAGAAGCCATCACTTGGCAGGTATTGACTGTCTGCCAGACACCGTGCAAAGTGTTTTTTCTATGAGCCTATTTCATCATTACAGCAACCAAGTGAGGTGGGGATTATTATCGCCATTTTAAAGGTGAAGATGTTGAGGTGTGAAGAAATTCATGTTTTCAACAACATGTAGCTGGTAAGTGGTGAGCCTGGGATATCAACCAGGTCCCCCTGATTCCAGAACCCACAATCTTTAATCACTGGACCCTAATGTTGCCCTACTCATCCTGGACCCTGATGCTGTTAGACTAGAGAGGTGATTGGTTCCCAGAATGCCTAAACTAGTAATGTTGAAAAAAGATTTGAGAAAGAGCTTTTTTTTTTTTAACTGTTAGCTGCAAATCCATACACGGCCAGTTCCAGGATGCACATGTCCCTTGAGTAGTCCTTAGATGCAGAGAAAGAAACAGGAGCAGTCCTCTCTCTATATGCAGACCTGACTACAGGATTAAATCTCAACTAAAATTGGGTCTTAAATTAAGCCCTGAAAAAGAGAAGAATCTCTCCTTCTTCAGCATCACTGCTTTCTTCATTATTTCACAACTATTTACTAAGCACTTTGCATTAGGAAGACATACAGCGATAAGACATGGTACCACCCTCAAAAAATTTAGGAGGAGAGATGGATACATTAAAATAAAGTGTTCATGGTGGGTTTGGTGGTAAACATTTATGATGCCTTGCTGGCATCCAAGGGTAAGCTGTCAGCTGTTTCGAGAGAGAGAGAAGGCTTCATAAAGAATGTGATGCTTGAAGTAATCTTGAAAAACAGAGGAGTAGGTGTTCACTAGTGTTCCAGGATGTACAAAGAAGGCACCCTAGGCAGGAGGAAAGGTTGAGCAAAGACTGCAAATAACCTAGTACATATGAGGAGGTAGAGGGAGTCTGGGATGGTGAAGCCCAGAGGATGGAACCCAAAAATTGTGCCATCTCAAAGATCACACTTTTCCCTCTTTAAAGGGCCAGAGCCATCTACCATTTACAACAAACCCATGACCAACATAATACCTAACAATGAACACCTGAAAGACTTCCTGCTAAATTCAGCAGCAAGACAAGAATGCCCACTCTTGCCACTTCTATTTAACATAATGTTGGAAATCATAGGCACAGCAATCAGACAAGAAAGAAAGAAAGAAAGAAGGAAGGAAGGAAAGGAAGAAGGGAGGAAGGAAAGAAGGAAAGAAAGAAAAGGCATCCAGATTGTAAGGGAAGAGGTTAAACTCTCACTATTTGCAGATGACTTGATACTCTAAACAGAGAACCCTAAAGTCTCCACACAAAAACTATTAGAACTAATAAATGATTTCAGCAAGGTATTGGGATACTAGATTAATATACAAAAATGCTGCATTTCTATACACTAATAATGAAATACCAGAGAAAGTAAAAACTAATCCCATTTAAAATCACATCAAAAAGAATAAAATACCTAGGAATAAACTTAACCAAGGAGGCAAAAGACCTATATGGTGAAAACTATAAAATATTGATGAAGGAAATCATAGACGATACAAAGAAGAAGAAAGATATCCATGCTCTTGGATTAGAAGAATTAATATTGTTAAAATGGCCATACTACCCAAAGCAATCTATAAATTTAATGCAAATTCTATCAAAACACCCCATTTTTCACAGAACTAGAACAAATAATCCTAAAATTTATATGGAACCACAAAAGACCTAGAATTGCTAAAGCAATCCTGACAAAAAAGAACAAAGCTGGAAGTATAACCCTTTCAGGCTTCAGTATACAGGCTTGCTGTATACTACAGAGCTACAGTAATCAAAGCAGCATGGCATTGACACAGAAACATAGATCAACAGAACAGAATAGAGAGCCCAGAAATAAACCCATGCTCATACAGTCAATTAATCTTCAACAGAGGAGGCAAGAATATACAATAGAGAAAAAAGAGTCTCTTTAACAAGTGGTGTTGGGAAAGCTGGACAGCTACGTGTAAAAAAATGAAATTAGAACATTCCCTCACACCATATACAAAAATAAACTCAAACTAAGTTAAAGACCTAAATGTAAGACATGACACCATAAAACTTCTAGAAGAGAACATAGGTGAAAGATTCTTTGACATAAATCGTAGCAATGTTTTCTTAGATCAGTCTCCCAAGGCAAAAGAAATAAAAGCATAAGTAAACAAATGGGAGCTTGTCAAACTTAAAAGCTTTTGCACAGCAAAGGAAACCATCAACAAAACCAAAAGACAATCTACGGAATGGCAGAAAATATTTGCAAATGATGCAACCAACAGGGATTAATATCCAAAATATACAAACAGCTCATACAACTCAATATCAAAAAAAACAATCAAAAAATGGATAGAAGGACTAAATAAACATTTCTCTAAAGAATTCATACAGATGGCCAACAGGCACATGAAAAGATGCTCAACATTGCTAATTATTGGAGAAATGCAAAACTACAATGAAGTATCACATTTGTCAGAATGGCTATCATCAAAATATCTATAAATACTAAATGCTGGAGAGGGTGTGGAGAAAAGGGAACCCTCTTACACTGTGGGTGGAAATGTAAATTGGTGCAGCCACTATGGGATAGAACATGGAGGTTCCTTTAAAAAAAATTAAAAGAGGTCTACCATATGATCCAGCAATCCCACTCCTGGGTATATATATATCCAGAAAAAAAGAAAACTCTAATTCAAAAAGATACATACACCCCAATGTTCATAGCAGCACTATTTATAATAGCCAAGACTGGGAAGCAACCCAAGTACCCGTCAACAGACAGTTGGTTTAAGAAGATGTGGTATATATGTACAATGTAATATTACTCAGCCATAAAAAAGAATGAAATATTGCCATTTGCAGCAACATGGATGGACCCAGAGAATATAATGTTTAGTGAAATAAGACAAAGACAAATACTATATGATATCACTTATATGTGAAATCTAAGAAATAATACAAATGAGTGTATATACAAAACAAACAGATTCACAGATGTAGGAAACAAATTTATGGTTACTGGAGGGGAGAGAAGTGGGGGGAAGGGACAAGTCAGGAGTATGGAATTAACAGATACAAACTACTGTACATAAAATAAGGAAGCAATGAGGATTTACTATATAGAGCCAGGGTATTATACTCAATATTTTGTAGTAACCTATAATGGAATATAATCTGCAAAAAAAAAAAAAAATGCTGTACACCTGAAATTAACACAGTATTGTAAATCAACTAGACCTCAATTCTAAAAACAAAACAAAACTATAAAGAGCCACAGCCATCTAATACCAACCGCCATTTTACATTTGACCTCATGTAGCTTTTACATACCTGAAGGTTTGATTCCTGTTACACATAACAAAAATCTCTAACCGAGCGATAATGGCAGAGCCATCACTGTACACGTGACAGAAAGACAATGGTCCAAGCCTTATACTAGGCACATCCCTGCACATACAACCTGAGTAAACAGGGGCCTCTTGCTCCCACATAAAGCCCAACTCAACCTGGTGACGCATTCAAAGGAAACATAAATAACTGCAAAAGCATCGAGGAGCAATGAATACTGATTCCGTGGAAAGGTGGGTCAAGGTAGTATTATGCCATCCGCACTCTTCTCTTTGGCCATCCCTCTTCCTAAGGGCCCACACATGTGGCAGCCATCACCCCAAATCTCCTATGTCACTCTACAAACCCCCAGGTTGTCTCTCTGTGGCCTCTACTCCTGCGTGTATTCAAGTCTTGTAGGAGTATCTCTGTTCTTTCTAATATCTCCGTCTTTCTAATATAAATTAATTTAGCCACCAGTTTTTTTCCCTGCCCACTAGAGCCCTTTGTTGTGCTGATTGGGCTTGTGGATAACCACGGAATCCTAGTTAGAAGATAGGAGAATGGGAAATACTCTGAATACTTGATATATTTATCCCTGTTACTCCTATATGTCACTAGAATGGGACAGACCTAGGTCTGAGTACAGATTTGACCTTCACTAGCAGTGTGACCTTGGGCAAATAATACTCCTGGGCCTCAATTTCCTCATCCACAAAATGGGGATATTCTACCTATCCCAAGAACCGTACTGGGGAGCCACAGGTGAAAGACCTTTAAGGTCTAATAGGCTCAGCTCATGTCCATGGCTATAAATCTTACTGTATGCTAAAGTTAGACACATCTGCTTTCCATCAGCCTTAGAGGCTTATGTGGAAGACATGGCTATCTGGAGAAATAGCGGCTGTGATAAACCTAGTTATCAACTCCTGACTCAGGATCCAAAGTAGAGTAATTAATTTGTTTACTCCTTATTATCATTATTCACTTTTCAATTTTACTTTTTAAATTTAGGTTATTCTTAATAATTCTTTTCACACATTTTCCAGAGCTGATTTTAGCAAAGTCTGGGTAATAGTATACGGTATCAGATTCCTAGAAATCTGTTATTCCAGCTGTACTTTGCTTTTACAGGTCGGCTTGGATAAAAGATTTTTACTTGTGTCAGTTTCTAAGCCCCTTTAATAATACTGGACTGTTATTTCTTAATGAAATTATAAATATTTATTTTCTTAGTAGTATTAGTGAATGAAAATAACTGTGGATGCTTTAGTTAGTCAATGTTTATGGGTCAAAGCTGCACCCTGTGACCCTAACTTTTGTTGTTCTTGTGTAAAACATTATGACAACCATAATAAAAATCCTAAAGCCTTCACCTTCCCTTACATTTCTTTTCTATACATATGTGTAAGTTTTGTATTGTAGTATATCATAACTGTTCACCATGTTGCTACATAATCATCATAATTATTACTTTAATGGCCATGTAATCATCCATCTTGTTAATGTACCATAATTTACTTAACCTAAGCTCTCAACACTAGGAAACTGGTTGTCTTCTAATTTTTCCACTAAGATAAATAACCTCTGGGTTGCATATTTGTGCATATAGCTTCTTTCATTTTTTTAGAATATTTCTTTAGGATGCACTCCAAGAATGGGAACACTGAGTCAATGAATGTGAATTTTTAATAGTTTTTAAATAAACAGACATTATTTTTCCAGTTTACAATGCTATCAGCAATATATTAGTATTCTACTTTCATTACAACCTTATCAGTAGTGTATATTATTGTATATTGAATGCACTTAAATAGCACCTTACTTTTGTTTTTGTATTATCTCAAAAATAGTAAGTTTAATGAAACATTTGCTTATAAATTGTGCATTCTCTCGTGTTTTAAAAAGCCAGTTTTAAAACCTAGGTAAGTTTTTTGTTTTTGTTTTTTAACATCAAGAACTCTTGCTTACTCTCCATTGCCCAATAGTTCTGTGTATTAAATAAAGCTCATCTTGATAATCTTTCTGAGCAAAATATTCAATTGTGCTCTTTTATTAACTAATTAATGAGGACCTGTGTATAAGGATCTGTAGGGAATACTGAGATAAAATAAAAGGAACTTAGAAAATAAAGTTGGAAAAATTAGACAAATATATCTGTACCAGTATTCCCAAGGTCAGAAGCAGGGTTGCCATTCAAGTAGTTCAATCTGCTCAGATTTTAATGACTTTCTCTACCTAGTCGCTAACCTGCTCAGCCAACCTGACTTTTCAACTAACAAACTCAGGACCTCCACCCATACTGCTTCCAATATGTTTTTCTACGTTTTATCCTGGGAAAGTTTCTTAATGACGAATGAAACCCCCCACTATACCCTCACCCCAAAATGATTCCACACCATTCCCAGTCTGATCTCGTTCCAGATCAAGTAAATGCACAAAACCCCATAATGTATGACATGGTTTCCCAAACCACAGCCCCGTCATAGGGCTGAATGCCAGTTCCAGGGATCCAGTTTTCCCCTTCCTTTCGTGCAACTTCTCCTATCCCTGAGATGGATATCTTCCACGCTCTGCAAAAAAAAAAAAAAAAAAAAAAAAGGAAGGACGTTCCAAGAATACAAGCCACCATAAGTTCATCTTGAAGTTGAGTCACCGTTACCTCCAATAGCGCCTTCTCTTTGACCTAAGGATGTTAAGGTTTGTTTGAATTGGATTATTGCTACATACCAGTATATGGAAATATACAGAAATAGCTCATCATGTTTTCTTCTTTTTCCTTTTTCAGCCTCAACTGAGGGTTCTCCATAAACGCAGTTAGCCTTCCAAGCTGCTGTCCTGCCAGTCGATATGAACATGGCCTGTTCCTCACAGAAAGACTAACTCATGGCACTGCCAGAAGATATCCTTGGAGCATTGACAGATTAACCAGATTAACTGAAAAACCACCCATTCAGTCAAGATCATGGGCTTCGGAAAATCTTAGTTTGCTATGGATTTTTAAATGAGGTGCATAATATACAGTGCCAACTTGCTCCAAGTGGTCATTGGCAGACCATTAGCTGGAAAACTGCTTCCAGTTTTCATCACTGTGCATAACTCAAGCTCCCTTTGGGGAGCTGTCTGTGCCCTTCACTAGAAGTCCCGTTTTAGCATGGCAACTACTGGATTATTTTATTATGTGTGCAGACAGCATGATGCGTTAGAAAAAAAATTACAGCAGTTCTGCAATCTCAGTGGAAGTGTTCACAGTATTATGCCCAGGTAGGAATGTAAACATGTCTCGATTGTGTTAGTTATGACACCTAAAGGTATTCTGTCCAACTCTTAAGCACTTTACATGAGAACCCCCTATACCGAAACGAATCAGCACGTTCCGTACATGTGAGAAAACAAGTCTTTTCTTCTTTCTTATAAATCTTGTCCTATTTCTGGCTCAGACTGTCCCAAGACGAGGCTCCACTCCTAGCATATACTCCGTCGTTTGTGGTAGATTGGTAAATATGGCCACAGTACTGTTAGACTTAACCTCTTGACACTTTACTGAACAACTGGATTTCTTACAGCAGCAAAGGGAAGTAAAGGTGGGCCTGGGGAATGGTGATCATTTAGCTCTAGTTTCCTCTTACCTGGGCACAACTTACCACGAGCACATACACTCAAACACAGGAGGCTTCTATTTGGCCAATGTATGTAATCTCTCATTCTATAGAACAGTTCTTTCCAAAAAACCAAAATGGGGGTGTGGCCATATTTTAATCTTAGCATAGGTGCATTGATGGTAAAGACAGAAGAACGCAGTTTCCCAGGGTGTGGTCTGCCTTTAACACTTTGGAAACCTCTCTAGGTCAAGTTCTGATCACAATTCTTTGAAGAGAAAAAAACAGCAAGTGACCCCCTGCATGTCTAGAGAAGCAAGAGGTTCCAACCCCACACTAGGTTTCTTCCTCAGAAGAGAACCTACTAGTCCTTTTTAATCCTTTCTGGGATTATACCCATAACTAATTTTTTTGTACTATGTTTTACAGCAAAGCACAGTCCTGGGAAACCAGTCAACCCAGTTATTGCTTGTCTTTAGGAATTAGAGAAATGTCCATATTGATTGACCCTACATCATGCTTTAGCATTATTTTTTTCCTGAAAATGTAAAGTTGACTGAATCAAAAACTCAGCCAAGTATGTTCTGTGTGCCCACAGTCCCAGCCTGAGACCGGCAGACATTGGAGACTTTTCTTTAAATACATGTAACAACCCTGGGAGCCTGCCAGCCCAAGCAAGCTTGGCATTTTAGGGGGTCACCAGACACACACTCATTGTCTGTTCTCCCCACATCTTGCCTCCCCTGGGGGGTATCAGGAAATGCACAGCCCATTAGAAAACTACCCCACCTGAGATTTGGAAACTTGACAGGGAAGGAAAGAGAGATCCCAATGTGATTCGGGTGCATCACCCAGCAGGATGACTCACCACAAGCCTGCGGGCTGTAGTGCCAAAGAAGGGGGCTTCCAAGAGAGAACTCAGAGAAGCTCCAGTCGCCACCAAATCTGGCTCTCTGATGGGTCAGCATAGGCACCATCAGGCCCTCAGCAGACCGTAATTCTTTACAAATCCAGAATTAGGAAGTCAAACCCTGGCTGCCAACACCCCTGGACACCTCAGTCTCCACTGCCCATCTCCTGAGGTTCAATTCCAATTCCAGAGCTCCCTCCAATCTTTCGTTTCTTCTCTTCTTTATTCAGCAAGTGTTTATTGAGTATCTGCTATGTGCCAAGCATTGAGCTGAGGCAACAACAGTGTACAAGGTAGACTCTCCCTGCCCTTATGATATCTCCTCCTCCCAAACACTATCCCCACCTCACCTTTTCCACAATGAAAACTGAATTCAGACAGCATTCATCCCCTGCCAGAGCAACGTGGGGAAATGGACATGCACAGTTCCCTTGCCTGAGGAAGTGGACAGCAGAGAAAGAGGTAGTGGACAGCGTCAGGCCATGTATTTTCACCCATCATGTACAGCCAACCCTCCCAGCACCCAGATTTAGCTGGTAGGAGCTACCCAAAGCAACTTACAGTTGCTTGATATCCACCCTGGTCACCTATATTCCCATCCTTTATGCAGAAACAGCAATTCATCATCATGCTGGATTCTCTGAAGCCCCAATTCTATAACTAGTCCCAGGGACACAAATTCGAGCCTGATGAATTCGAAAGAACTACTGCCAGGTGCTGAGATATTATCTGGGAATGAGTTCGTTTAGCCAGCGACATTCTGAGAACAACTGTTAACACCCTTGGAAAACTGGACATACTTTGTGGTGCAGATAGATGTTCATGAAATGGTGGTGGTTCATCCTTACTGACTCTGGCTTTTGCAAGATATGTTACAAACCATTAAATAAGTAGAGTTTCCTAGCTTTTTTTTTTTTTTTTTTTGAGTCAAAAGTGTGCTGGACAATTATTTAAAGATGATGGGTAAAGAAGAAGATAGGAAAAGGCAAAGATGGAGACAATGAAAGAGCCCCATTGAAGATGGCTTCTCTAAAAATGCCTTAATTCCTGGCACGTACCACATATTTGCATATGAACTACTGTTTTCCAAACTGTCGACCTCTGTTTGAAATCATCTGGGGGCATAGTTTTGGAAACGTGGTGGCATAAAATCTGAGCAGCCATGAGCTAAACCAGCAAAATGGAGAAACAATTTCCTTCACAGCCTTGGGATTCTTTGTTCTGTGTTGACCCACAATGACCCATGGTTATTTCCTGCTGTGCTGAACCTTCTTGCCAAGATGTGTGTAGGACATTTTACTCCCAGAACCTCAGAGATAGCTGTGGTGAGTTTTGTTTAGTAGGAAGCAGGAGATGGGGAGGTAAGGGATAAATGCTTTGATGTCTAAGGGCTGTAAACTGTTGATGCATTTATTTTTCCTTTTACTTGAACCTGTGCTGAATCTTTTTATTAGAAGGCTGGGCCCCTCACTTGCACAGGAAAGGCAGTCTTGGGAAGAAACAGAAACGAATAATTATTAGACTCTCTTGGTTGCCAAGGGGATAAGTTTGTTCCAGCTCCAGAAGTGAATTTAAATACTCAGAGCATCGGTGGTTCTGCTAGGGTAAAAATCAAATCACTTGAGTAGTTTTAAGACATACCTAGGGGCACGGAGACCCTATCAGCTTTCTTGTGGGTAATGGCGTCTTCAATTCCCTACTCAGGCTCTGTGAGGTGTGTAACCGCAGCGTCGATTCCACCTCCCGATTACGGGGAAATAACCCGGGTCCCCTCCAGGGTCACTTCTCAGTTGCCCAGAGGCTAATAGTCCTTCATTCTGAGGGAATTCTGCCTCATTTTTAAACTTCAAGGGGAAAAGGAGTTATCAACCTGATGTGAGAATATAAACGGAGGATTAAAACCTCTAATGGATGTACCCCCTTGTTACTTGCAAATTCTTTCTTTGTCTGCAAATGTCACACAATTGATTTTGGATAGGAACAATAAAAGTCTCACGGAAGAAAAGTTTTCAAGACCCCCTTAGCACTTTCATTTTCCCAAAACCTCCTCTTCCAGTGCATTAGCAGCTTCATTCTTTGTGATATTTTTCCTCTATGTTCTGTAGAGTAATTTTGTTACTTGACAACTAGACCTAAAGCTGCCGTAGTCTCTTTTTAAAAACCTAACCTTTGAAAATGACATCAGTTCCTTTCTGCCTTAAAGGCTGTTTTTATTGACCTCTCCCACAACCCCTTCCACTTTACTTTCTTGCGTTGTTTTGTATTCTTTTTTCTTTTAACCTCTTTCTTCTTTTCACATAGCTCCTTGTGTAGATTTCAAGTATTCTATAAAGAAGTCAAACAGCGAAACATAGTCATCACCTTTTTTCCCCAGGACTGACTGAGAATTCCTTCTTAAGTTTGATCTTGGTGAAAGCTTGGTGCCCAGACAACACTGGGACAGGGATTATCATCTCCAGGGGGTGGCCGGCCAGTGCCACTAATCAAAACAAGGGGCATGAGATCGGGATGGAGGACAGCCCAGGAGATGCAGCCGCTCAGGGCACAGCTGGGGACTCGGTTTCAAAGACAAGTGGGTCCTGCCCCTTGGTCTCCTTAGATGTACATCTAATCCTGTAGCCAGAGAACTATCTTATGAATTCTGCTTTATCAGTGTGGATGATTCCTGGCTCCACAGCACAGCTTCAAGGTCAGGGAGCTGTGTTTCCATTATTTTGCTCTGGTGACATAACTCTAGTAAGGAGACAGGGAGCCTTCTTTTGAAGGCGAACCACCTGTGGGAAGCTTGAGGAAAAATTAGCCAAGTGCCCAGGGAGGTTACACCAGCCCTCAAAAAGAACAAAGTAGAGCCTTCCCTGGAGATTCTCATTTGGGAGGATGGTATCCTGGTTTTCTTCTGCCTATCATCTTGGCCCTGCAGGGAAAATTCTGGGAAAGTGGGGCAAGCACTACGATCTAACATTTTTAGAGTGAAAATCGGCCCGTGACAAATATAGAGGAGATGTGCCTTTGAGTATGGGGCTAGTTTTAGACCTCCTGGTCGGCAGCACTGACTGAGAAATTACTTCCACAGCACAGCAGAAAAGGGGTATAGAAGGCCTTGTAAATCTGAAGCTTCCATTCCACGTAGGGCTGTCTTCAAACCTTGCAGAGCTCCCAGTATTCTTACTTCAGAGCCTCCTTCCGCAATTGTATCAAGCACTCGAAGGCACCAACAACATACACCTCATAAAATTTCAAGGGAACCGTATGACTTGCATTGAATTGCAGGTGACTGCCTGACATTGTTACAGATACTTAAACATTAATTCTGATTATATAATATCCTTTTCATATTTGGGAGCCAATGGTTCAGGGGTTTCATTGCTTGTTTTGCTGTTGTTGTTTTCCAAACCTCAGACATTTACAGAGCCTTAGAAAGGCTCTTAAACCCAGGCCTTTTTGCCTGAAGTGCAGTGATAGAAACAGCCGTCTGACATAAACAAGGAGACTTAAATTAAGCCAACATAGGAGATACTAACACCTGAAATCTTTAAGGCACCGAAGACCCTGCTGGTTGTCTTCTGCATTGTTTATAGCCTTTTAAATTTCAATCATCTGGATCAAAGGAAATAAACAGGCTGCTTTCACGTGGCCCTGGCATATCAGCACACACGCAGCTACTACACGTGGAATTCTAAGCTGGGCTGACGTGCCAGAGCACACAGACCTGTTTTGTGCGGTCATATCTATTCACCACCACCGACCCCCATTTTCTCTGAAAATGTACTCAAATGCTTTACTCCAAGAAAATTCTAAAATGAGACTCTTAATATTTAGATCATTACTTCTCTCAGGGTGGGGGAACTGATTTTGTGACATAACCTTGAAGAAAAATCACTGGCCATTAAACGCCTTGGTGGTTGCCCCTGTTCCATTCCACAAGCTGACGCTGGTCTTCTCCCATCTCCCCAGAGGTCAGCCTGGCCTCCCTCTCAAATAGCACAAACATCATAAAGACACCTTTTGGAGCTCTGAATAGACTCCCTATTCAAGCATAATTCCAGTAATGTGATTTGAATTGAGTACCACCTTGGTCCTTGATGATATGATTCCCTAGATCAATTCTAATTCTTTATATGTATTTTCAGTATGTTTTTGTTAACACAGTCAACTACATTCATGTGTTTGCATTGGGAGCTACCCGCTAACTCTGTTGCAGCTTTTGACAATGCCTATACCTAGTTCCCGTTTGATGCATTTGAGAGGAGACCAGAAATGTTTCCCTGCATACCAGCTGCAGAGGTTTTGAAGTACATAACCAGGTTCACTTTCACATCAAAAGGCCCCTGTTTATAGGTGGAAAATTTAAAGAGAAATGGGGGGGCAGGGGGAGTAATTCATATTTGAACACTGGAACCTTTGTCTTTTTCATTATAATTCCACTCTCACCTCACATCACCCTTCTCTTTCTAGAAGCAGTAGCCTCTTCAGTGAGTGCTGACCCCCACTTGGGGTAGTCAGGATTCCACTTGCTGAAATTCACTCAAAGGAAACTGGAAGCCTCTCTGGGGCTCTGAATGATTCCTCCACCACTACATTTCCTTCACCAGTAGAAAAATGCTACCCTTACAAGGCCATGTTTGAGGAGACTTCTGTTTAGCTAGTGAACGTTCACATTACAGAGAGCTGAATAATGCCAGGTTCTTGACTTTGCCCTGTAAGTCTCAGTTGTGATTGGCACAGAAGCAACTAGTCCGCTGAAAAGCCAAACCAGCACAAATGTTTTGAAACGAATTCCGCTAAAACTCTCGTGTCACTACATCATACTTGCTGTAGGTCCAGTTAATCCGACTATTTAATATCATTAGGCACCAAATTAAATAGCTGTACACAAAATTTTAGAAAATATCAGTATCGTAACACAATTACGTATTAGCAGTCAAAAGTACCTGAGGAGAAAATATTGATCTGTTGTGGTTTCTGTACTTGAGTTATTCTTAGGGCTCTGTGGAGACCGGCACTGCTCTGATAAAGGGGAAGATGTTTTGAATTCAAGAACACTTGAACTCAAGAGAAATTGCCCATCTCTCTGGGCCTCTGCTCATATGTTTGGGATGCTACCTGTTCTGTCTTAGCAGACAGGGTTGTTTGGAGGCCAAAACGAGCTAAGCAGAGAAGCTGTCCTGTACCACCTATAGCTATTATTACTGAAAGTTCATTCTGGGATTTTAAAAAGTAAAATGATAAAGTATCAATCAACCTTTTGTGGGGGGTACAAAATTACTTTATTTGAGGGAATGATGCTAAGGAAGGAACTTAAGTAGTTGTTTTTGTACAACTTATAGAAAAGGTGAAGGTAACTCAAACACTTTGTATGTACACACAATACCTGGGGGCTGGTCTGAAGAGCCCATGGCTAGGGTGTCCATTTATCTCCACCTTGCAAAGGTTTAGAGCAGTGTGACCAATCTGAGAGAGAGAGGTTTGGGCTGGGCTTAGTGCAGGTGAAGATTGCCAATCCCCGGGTTGAAGAAGACCAATGAAGTTGACAAATTGAGGGCCACAGGAAGCAGAGAGCCACATTGAACTTCTTTATGAGCTTCTGTACATTGGTCTTTGTGCTGGAAAGAAAGAGGAAGAAAAATCACACAATGTGAACTGAATATATAACCAGTGCTCTTGATTGCATATGAGGGGAAAAAATCTGACCAAGAACAAAAATGGTTCACTGTTTTACAAACACTAACAAACATGGCTCTAGAAGCACACTTCATAACACAAAGGCCTGTGTAGAGGGTAGACATTTTTATAGCTTCCTTAAGTGAGCAGTTAAACCAGCAGTCTGAAACCTCTTAATCCCCTAATAGTGGTTAATTAAATAAGTATTTTCCTTATATATTGCCCACAACTGTGGGGTTTTTCTCTATGCACCCTAGAAAAATTCCCAAGACTAGACTTAAGGAGGACGCAAGCTGGTTATGTAGTAAAATAAGGTGCCTTTTCTGTTGGATGTTCATTTTAGTTCCCTGTGTCCCCAGGGCATACAATGTTCAGAAACTTTTTTCTCTAAACATAAGAATTATTGCACACCACAATTTTGAACTACCAATTTCCATATCTTAAGCAGCTATCAACTTGCCAATTCCCTTTGGGTCTCCTTTACATTTTCTTTTAATGTTTCCTTGCGTTTTGGGTTGTGCTCAAAAAGACTTTCGGGGGAGGGGCATGTTTCTTTTTAAATTGATAGAAATGAAACTGTACAGATTTTTGCCCCCTTGTATCTGTGAGCATGATCTCTATCAGTCTTGAAAATCTGCTTTATCATTTTGTATATTTGACTATTTTGTATTCAGCATTACTTGATTCCTTATGTGCATGGCAATGTATTAAAATGCGGGATTTCTATTACCGTGTAAAAGTGTTTTGATTCTGATTTTCAACATATATCCTTGGGAAAAAATTACATTAAACTTTTCTATTTTCTTCAGCTCATCAGCTTGTCAGAAGAAAAAAGAAAGTTAACAGCATTTCACTTTCCCTGTGTTAGCTAATGATGCAATTCATGGTGGAAAATTGTCCTCAATTATGCTGTGTTTCCTGGGGACATAATATATGTGGAATGAATTGGTGGCCTCTCTCCAGCTCCCAGCACACAGAATTCCCCCAACACCAAATCCCACCAGCGTGATGGCTATTGAGCACAGCTAGACAAAAGACACAGTTCTCTCCCTCCATAGATTTGGTAACACCCTGGAAAGAGATGGGATGACAGATCTGGGCCGCCAATCTGCTCTCACCCTGAGAGAGTCTTAAGTGCTTATCATAGCATGATTGATGGAATTTCCCATCACCTCCATCTCCATCTCTCAGGTGATGACCAAGTGTCAGCTGTCTGTAGTTTATCAGTTGGGATGCTTTCAAGTAACACCTGCCCAAGGGATTCAGGATTAGAGAGCCGCTCTCTAGTTCAGCAAACATCTGGGTATACTCCACTCTCAACCACGTATTTGAAACGCACCAACATTTTTTCTCAAATTAAAAAAAAAAAATCCACTGAGTAATACGATGCACCAAATATAAACAGTAGACCATTTTTTCTGCCCTAAACTACCATTTTCACCCTTTCTTGTCTCAAGGAGACATCGTAATGAGTAGTTACAACCACCGTGACCTTGCTGAATATGATGAATTGCCTCAACTGGTAACAGAGAAATGCTTTCCTTCCCGGAGAGCAAAAGGCACGTGTAAATTGCGTGAAAAAGAAGGGAAACACCCACTGCCCTTTTTTGTTACATGTTTACAGTGAATCTAGTTTTGGGGGATTTGGGGGGCTTTTTCCCCCAGAAAAGGTTTCCAAAAGCAAAACCTGCAAGGACCTTTTAGTTTAGTTTACTGACTCGCTGTATAAACCTTCTAAATCTGTCTACACACCCTGTAACTCTAAAAGTACAATTTTCTCCCACTTTCTATTCATACAAGTTAAGAACATGGAAAATGGGGCAAGTTTCTTTGTCAGTGAACCTCTTTAGAAGATGTAAAACTAGAGCCCTACAAACCCCACATTCTCTTTGTCTTGACTTTTCTTGGATCATTTCTGGCTCTTTTTTCTTTTTTTTGTCTCGTTTTCATCATTTTCTTCCTTTTCCTCTGTCATTTCTCTGCCTTTAACTTAGCACTCCCTTTCTGTGTGCTTCTCTTTATCTTTCTGTACCTTACCTTCCTCTGCCTCTATCTCATCTCCTCCTCTCTCCCTTTTCTCATTTGTCTCTCCCTTTTAACCCGTTTTACCCTTCTCCTTTCTTTTCCCTCTCTGTAGGGTAGGACCCTCATCTTATTTGTATTTGTATCATCATCTCTTGGTACATAATAGTTGCTCAACAAATGTTAGGTGAACCAAATTAAACTTGGTGCCTTGTTCTTCCCACCTTATTCCCCTTCTTCCTACTGAGCCTAGCAACTGCCAGGAACTCTTTGTTAAACAAATGAACTCATGTAATAAAGACTAAAGCCAGATGTGTTTTCAGAGGTGGGTGAAAGCTCTCGGTAGCAGGTTACCTAGGCAGCTTTAGGTAACCCAAGCCAGAAGTAGGTACAGAGAAAGCTTTCTTGCCATCTCAGTGCTTTGGGAACTCATACTTGCCTGGGTAAACGTGGTGGCCATATTTGCATCAAGGATAGTGATGTCATGAGAAGTTTACCATCAAAAGTATGTGTTGACCTAAGATGATTCAGAACTGTATAAAATCCCTCCATGGGACTTAGTAAATGTACTCTGTGGTGCTAGATCTTTTGTTCCAAAGAAAGCTGTCCACGGTTGAGGTTTCTTATGGTGATAATGAAATCATTAGGATTGTTAATACTTTCTCTTTCACATAAATCTATTTTTATGGCGTATAGATATATGTACACTGTAAAATAGCTTTCCGTTACCTTTCATGATTTTGTACGTATATGGATAAAACCAACTAAGAGAATAAGATTTAATAAGGACAATCACGTTCTTCTGTTTTTGTAAGCAACTGGGGAGGTATAAAGTGGGGGTGCATAATGAGAACTGTGTATAGTTGTTTCACAAGTGAAGATGTCCCCCATCTCCTGAGAAATGGAAAGCTTGATAGGTTCCTGTTTTCCTCTCATGTCTCTGTCCTTTTGTTAGTGTAACCCTAATATGATTAGGTCTCCCATTGCCCAATCTCTAGAGGAAAGTCCAAGAGGGGAATAAAAATATATACAAAAACATTTCCAGATTTTATTTTGCCCTTCATGAAACTTCCAAAGCAGAAAGTGTGACTGGGTGTGGGTATGTGTTATACAGAAAATATCTTAAAAGTCCTTCTTCCCATTTATGCCACCCTCACCATACATCCAAAGACAACTGCTTCCCTTCCTTAGACCAAATCTTTCCTTTCTGCCCGCCAACCAAGAAATCTCCCAGCCACCAGACTCTTCTGGTTCTCGTCTCACATGACACCCTCTTTCCTTCCATTTCTATCCTTCTCTACTAAATTTCCATGTAATTTTCCCATTTTTTCTTTTCCAGCTCTGTTTTTCTAGGCCTATTGCCCTGATTCTACCTCACAAAAGCTAGTAAACTTTAGCTTTTCTTTAGTGAGCAAAGGAGGGGAATGGATGTGAAAATACAATATTTTTTCTTAATAATTTTCCTTATTAATTTTTCTTAATAAGTCTTGCCCCAGAACTGTGGAATAGATGATCAAAAAGAATGAAGAATAACATGGGTGATGTGGTTGCTTGTCATTGATGGCTCAAATTCTACCTCCAGAAAGTAAGCTGTATGGGGCTTGAAATTGTTTTTGTTTATTCATTGAGCAATCATTAGATGGATCTCGTGCTATTTGTTCTATGTACCAGGATCTGTGCATGGTATTGCGTTAAGTGTTGGTGACTTAGAGATGAAGGACATTTTCCCTCCCTTAAAGGTCTTACATCCTAAGATACAGAAATAAGGAGCTCAGCAAAAAATAAGTGATAAGAGTCCCTTAGGAAAGTCTAAATATCTCTGGAAGGATAATACTTAAGCCTCACTCATTCTCCGATGCTGGATTCAGGAGAGATGCAAGAATGTTCCATGTCAAGTAAGCTCTGAAAACATGATATATTTACCCCACTCCTAGACACACATGATGCACGTTAGCATATTAAAACTTCTGAAAAGGCTTGCAGGTTATAGTTATATATATTTATTCAGTACAGCATTTTCAAAATTCATTCAAACGTCAACTCTTTTCCCCCAGAGAATACTAAGTAATGCCTCATAGAACAAGCACTTTTGGAAATGCTGTTCTCAATCAATCATTAGCTTGGTGATAATACGTTGTCTCAACCAGGTGAGTATAAAGTCCCTCAGGAAATAAGTGATGCAAAAGATGAGCCCCCTAGAAGGTGATAAAGGTCTAAGGGCCAGAAAATGGGCTGGAAACAAATTTGCTGATTTCTATTAATTAATTATGAAGCAGCCACTACATAGTCAACCTATGAGGCTATCACATCCTAGGCCTGCCACTAGCCATGATGGGAGAGGGAGAAACAGTCATGTGAGTTTGACCAAGTCTCACATTATCTCTGGATTTTCATTTTCTGTTTTGAAATATTAAGGGTTTGGAATAGATGGGCTCCAACGTGGCTTTGTAGCACAACATTTTAAGTCCAATTATAACTTTGTACCACCTTATCTCCAACTTCGCTTTTAAAAAAAACATGCACACATTAAAAAATCTAGAAGCTTCACTCCACTCTACCTTATTTTCATTCTTAAGACTAAAGAAGACTTTCTATCTTACTTGTTTTTGTCTCACAAGTGTTACAGGAGATTTTCAAAGGAAACAAAAACTTGGACCACGATTTGAGCAATCACACAAGCACGTAGACCACAGTTGGTAACCTCAGTGACACGAACAGGTGTTGATTTTTATTGGTTAAGCCAGAAATCTTTTAAAAAATTATTCTTGGACACAATGGGAACTAGGGGAAAAAAGCAGTCATTCAAAGAATTTGAAAAAAAAAATAAGTGGTATCAAACTTGACGCTTTTGGTATTCTTCCTTTGATGACATTCTGTTCAAAAGTTAAATTAGGGGAGTTAGAGAGAGGCTGAATCCAGAACTATATTTTAAAGAAAGACTCATAAGATGTAAACTAACTCCCAGGAGATGATATTTCTGAAAGTGTGTTGGTGTGTACGTGTGCATGTGTACAGTGATAGAGATGAGGGTGGGAGGGAAAGAAGAAGAAACTGGAAACGTTCCTAACAAAGCCCTGATTCCCCTTTTGGCCACCTTGACTTCCTCTCTCAACCTGGGCAAGACGGATGAATCCCTGCCCTTGTTTTCCCTTTGTATTTGTCTCCATGACATTCCAAAATCATTCCATGGTGCATGAAACTAGAATAATATTTTTAAAGTTGTTTATATATTTTGTTTCATTCTGGAGAACAAAAATTGATATCATGAGAATCAGTCCTCATGAGTATGTGATAATAAGTCTCTGAAATACAATTTAATTGATTGACTAGCAAAAGCAATAGCTCTAATAACTTAGTGCTTGCCATGGGTCTAGCATTCTTTATGTTACCTCATTTAATCCTCACAATATTCTGTTAGATATTATTATTCCCGTTTCACAGGTGAAGAAATTAAGAGAATTTAAAGGGATTAAATTCTTAGGTCAGATCGCACAGCTGACTCAGCTGTTTCTGACTGGGAAACACAAAATCTCAACCGTTAGACTATACACACATTAATTGAGCATGTACTATGCACATTAACTGAGCGTGTACTAAATGACTAATCCCTAACATCAACTGTCCTTGACATCTTCAAAGTCAGAAGTACTTTTGAAACTCTCCTGAAAACTATGGATGCTCTTGTCCAAACATGTACCCAACATACAACTCTTTACATACATTTTCAGTGGGTTCAGGGACCTTCTGAACCCCATCCCATTTTAAGAACTCTTCCCTTAAGTAATGATACAGAATTTAATTGGTGAAGAAGAGATGATAGCAGAAGAAATGGAGCCAGCAATGGCTTGGCCTTCAGTACACAAATTTCCTCTCACAGGAAGAGGGGAGATAGTCATGACTCATTCCACAAGTAGTTACTGGGTGTCTCCTGTGGGAAGTGCCATTGTAGGCCCTGGGAATACGCCAGGAAATTGTGCAGACAAGGTCCAGTCCTCATGTAGACTGTTGTTCAGGAGGGGAGACAGGGAAATTAATAGGCATTAGATCTGTAGCCCTCATGCTGCATTTTTGAGCCTCTCAGTTCTTCTAAGGGTGTCTAAAAGACTGGCTAACTTAGTTTTGGATCTATGTCCTAAAGATATGGCTATCGCACAGTTTCTGTCCCAATGTGTGAAGTTGAAAATACAATGAGCACTTCTGTTAAAATATTTTTCTTTATTGCCTTTGGTAAAAAGAGGAAGCAAATAGACACGCTCTTTCAAATGCTGATTCCAACATCTGTCCACCAAAATCGGTATTAATGTATTCTCTTCAAATTAGGACTTTTGATTTTCTGTGGATAACAAGAATGTTAGCTATGCTGGGTTTTGTGCTGTTTCTGTTAAAATTTTAAACACCTTCTTTTTGTTCAATGTATTGTTCAGTTCGGCTGAGGTTGGGGGTAAGATGTCTATTTGTAGGAAACCAAGTATACATCCTGTGTCCTCATATGGTATCATTTCAAGCTTGTCAGTTCTTTTTTTATGTTTATAAAATGCTTTTACTTATTCATAACCCATTTATATCCACAAAGTAGTTGAGGCAATTCACAAGAAAATATACCATAAAATAGAAGGCTATAAATAAACTAAAATCAGAACCAGAGAAATTGTACAGCAATTAGAAGATTAAGACAAGGATATAGGTTGTAGCCTATCTACTTTGGCCATCATTATTAAAGAGGAGCCATAAATTTCATGTCAGCATTGGAGGCAATCACAGTAACCTGCTACAAGATTTACAACTACCATAAAGATAAACATGGATGTCTAGTGGAGAAGAATACAAAAGTCACATGAATTTTTAACATAAAACAAAAGAAATTGTGCTCACTTTGCTTAGGGTTATGTCTCCAACCCCTGGGAGTATGAGTTCAGTCTTCTCTGATGATAAGAGTGAAAAAACTGGAGAAGGACAACCTTGGGGGATGTCAAGTTTTCCTTCCCACATGAGTCTGAGAAAAATTTCTTACGGCATCTTTTTAGGTAGGACCCTGAGTGAAGCCATAGAAAATGTCCCTATAACATATGCAATAACGGTTTTCACATAGCAGCTTATCATGTCCCTCAAAGGCAGCAAAGGGCACAGCAACTATGAGTGACCAGGTGGAAACAATTCTATGGGGCCCAAATTCATGTGATCTCAGTTCATGAGTTCATCAGTTCTGCAGGCTGCCTAGAGGACCGAGAATAAGGAATAAGCAAGATAATGTGCTCGTGACCGGAGCCCCCTAGCAACCAACCTCAGTCATGACAGCAATCATGTTTGGAGCGCTTGTAATATGGCAGGCCCTTTAAGGTACTGTATATTTAATCCTTGTGATAACTCTCCAAGGTAGGGACATTGATCAGGACTCTTTCAGTTGCAAGTGACTAAAGCTCAACTCAGACTACCTTAAGGGAAAAGAGGAGAGAAAGAGATTGATTGATTGATTGATTGACTGACTGGATGACGTATTGAAAAGTTCAGGGCTAGATGGAATTTCTCAGTATCCACTTTCTGCTCAGTATCTGCTTTCTTCTCTGAGTGGGAAATGGCATCTCACAGCTCCAGGCTCACACAGAAAGAGACCCTGTCTTATCCAAGCCTGTCCTCAAAGTAGACTCATTTTGGGGTCCCTTGCCTACCCCTTGGCCCAGTCTGTGTATCCAAGAGAATGTAGCCCTCTAGTTGGCTGGCCTGAATTGGCAGTTCCACAAGACTCTCACAGAGTGGGAGGGACATTGCCCAGTTGGAATGGATGCAGGGCAGACACGTATACCAGACAGTCTCTGCAGTAGGTAATATTATCCCCACTTTACAGAGGAGAAAATGGAGGCCAAAAATAACAAATGGCAGAGCCAAGATGAGGTTGTAAGCCCTGCATTAGTCGTAAAATCTGACATGCTAACAGTTTAGTGCACCAAAACAGTAATTTTTACTTACCCTACGTGCCTAACTCAGGTTGCTTCCTGCAGTAATCGTCACAGTCCCCAGGGACCCAGGCTGACGGTGAGGTTTCTAGTATCTGAAAGACCTGGATTCCAGGCCTATAGAGAAGAGGAAGAGGAATGCTCACAGCCATCGCTCACTAACCAGGATGAGTCCCCTGGCTCTGCCCATGGATAGGGACTGACCCGGGGGGATGGGACATGCACGTGGATGTTTATGAGTATTAACTATCTCTGCCGTTTAGGTCTGTATGACTCAAAACCTTTGTCTCTCACCTTGTATAGCTCAAGTGCCACAAAAACAAATGCGAGTAGTAAGAATTTCCAGCCATGAGTAAGAAGGGGAGGGGTATTCCCGTTCCTCAGTTGATCCTAAGAGAAAGAGCAATAGATTCAGAGCACAGCAGGCTGACGGAGCTGGATGACACCCTGTCCAAAGGGCCATTTCAGCGCCCAGCCTCCCCACAGGAGCCACAGAGAAGGGGGCTGACATAGAGGCGGATTGCTACTGCCCAGTCTGTAAGGCTGCTCAGAGCGGAGTCCAGCTGAGGGTGGCTCCTTCAGGCTGCCACTCACTGGCCTTAACCACCAATGCAACTGTGCTTTGAGCCACGAATTGTGCTTCCGAATTTAGCTCTTCACATTATTTGTATTCTCATCTTCAAGGACGACAGCAGGCGGTGATGGGAGATGCTGGTCTGGACTGGGCAAATGCTGCCTTGTGACCTTGCGCTGTTGCAGGAATCTGAGAGCATTGGGAATCACCCACATCGATCCATACCTTCTTTGTACCCACGGTTTTGATCCCAAATTCCTCCCTGACCCCTATCTGCATGAGCCAGACTGTGAACGATATAAACCCTCTCTTGCCTCTTCTGGCTTAAACCAGAACTTGACTTCAGCTATCGGCAGAAGGCCTCTTTCACCTGGCGCGACTCTAGCGAGGAGTTGGTCTTCAAAAGGTAGAGGATGAAACCTGAGGCCGAGGGGAAGGAAAAAAGGCAGCTTTCCAGAAGGGAGTGCTAAGAAAAGACCATGCTTTTGATGTCTTTTCTTCTGTTCCAAGCACTACCCCTACTGGAGTGGCCAATCATAAATGCCAAATCTTAACTGAAAAATCATGTGGTAGGCCCTATGAGATGGTACATCTTTCCAAAAGAGCGAAAAAGTAGTATGTCATTCTTAACTGCCCTTCACTTTTTCAGGAAACGGTTCTATAATTGTGTATATGATCTTAAAGTTTCTTCTCTTCCTTCTCAGTGGAACATGGAATTGTTTGGTTTAAAATAAGATTGACCATTTTTGACATTATTAGTATCAATTCCGGTCTTAACTACGTTATACTGATGGAGATTACAGGTCTTAACTCTAGTCTCGGAACATTGATTGCTTCATTTTCCACTTGTTTTTATAAAGTAAGGAGATAAAAAAAATAAGAAAAGATTCATGGAATTGCCTGAACACACCTGGATGGTCAAACCTAGATTGCAGATTGACAGGAAGTGCTTCCGTGTGACGGTTTCAAGTTTTCACATTTATAAGAGTTTGAATTCAGTGTAGGAACAGGTGGATGAGAGGTTTTGAGAAAAGTGTATGGCAGTGTGGTTACACCAGATGGCAGCATATAAACCTGTATGCATATCTGCCACCTGGGCTTCTGAAAGGGCCTCTTGCCTTGCTGTTCTCCAGGCCTAGAAGGCTCACCTACCAGATCATCCCATAACTATTTCTCAACCTTCTGTTTTGTCGAGAAAAACAAAAAGTTAGGGGGTGCCGACGGACAGGAACAGTGGTTGAGGAAGTTTTGAACTTCACTCCGTATTAATGTTGTTGTATACGATTAAAATTTTTGAGAGTCCTAATGGCATTGTGGTGGTACAGGTAGTATCCTATTCTTGGGAAATATTTGCCGGACTGTTTAGAGATAGTTTCATGATGTCTATAACTTACCCTAAGTGGTTCAACACCAAGGACCACATATATACGTACGTGTATATGCATACATACAAAGATGTGCACACGTAGAGGAGGGAGAGAGCAAGTGTGGCATAATGTTAATAGTTGTTGCATTTAGGCAATGAGCAAATGGGTGTTAATTGAATAGTCATTTTCAACTTTTCTGTAGATTTGAAATTGTTCAAAATAAAAAGAGAATATAGTCTCCATACCTAATTTCTATCTTTTTATCTTTATTTTATCTTCATTTTTATATTTATTTTCTCAATTCTCTGAAATTATGTATTTATTTATTTAATTGATTATTGGATCTTCTTTTTCCATTAGAATGTAAGCTCCTGGGAGCAGCTTTGTCAGTCTGGTAAACCACTTTATCCCAAGCACCTAGACCAAAGTAGCATTCAGTTGAGAGCTGTTAAATGAACAAGCCATTCAGATACCCTCAACCCATGCCGTATCCCAGGCTCGTTAGGGATGAGTCAGGCACAGGTGCCTTGACCACCTCCAACCCCCCAACCATCAAAGGGCCCCCAAACAGCCAAAAAATCAGCAAATCTGACTTGAGTGTCCACAGTCATCCCTGGGGAGCTACAAAAACAAGGAGATTTCAGTCTCAGTGGGGACATTAGACAGTCTACATACCACCAAGACGACTGTGAGGGCTCTTTCCATTTCATAAAGTCACTTTGGCAAACACTGCCCCATTGAAACCCTCAGGTAAATCCTACAAGACAGGTAAAATGATTAGCCTGTCGACAGAGGAGGTCCAACACTTTTAACTGGCAGAGCTAAGATTTGAACTCCATTTCCCTGACTCAAAATAATTTACCCTTTTCACTGTACATCAAACCATCTAAAACTATTACAATTACTAACAGGCAGCATTTTTAATTGCCAAATGAGTTATATATTCATATGTATACATATACACATATATACGTCAATATCACATCCCAAAATAGTCTATCACAGAAAACAGATTACTTCTCTAAAAGACAGAGCCTTGTAATGCACAATGACAACTTATTTTGTCGTTGAGATGGAGGTCCTAGGGGCGCTGGTTTTGAGCTAAGCCTCTGGGTCCTTTAAGGCAAGTACTTCTGTTCCTTAATCCACCAGCTTGCCCTTCTGCACCTGCACCTGCATAAAGACAGTCGACCCGTTACAGTGGGTGGCCCAGAGCTCTAACATTGCACCCTGACGACACCTAACACCTTGTAAGCTGCACAGAGGCCTGTTTCAGTCAATACTTGAACAGCAAAGGCAAAAACTGGAAAAAAAATGTCGAGCAGTGCAAGGCGTAGTTGGTCACTTAAGGAGGTTGCACTTTTAACCACGAGTCAATACTATACCACTTGTCTGGTAGGAAAAGGGAGCTGGTTGAAGAGCATCATTTCTATCTTAAATAAGGAACAGAAAGCCTAACTCCTAAGAACTGACACTTGGTATATACCCAAGAGAAATAGAAACATATGTCCACCAAAAACTTGTAATCGTATACAGTAACATTAATATGTAGTGAAGTTCAAACTTTAAAAATCCAGTGGTACCACTAGTTAGACTAGAATGCCTTTGGATCAAGGTTCAACTCAGGTCATTACATGCCCATCCGAATTTTCAGTGGTCTCCAACTTGTTCAAACAGGCTTGCAGACTTGGTTGTACAATATAATGCTACGCTAAACCAATGCAATGATCAAATATACATTTTATATTTTAGAAACCTATGTTGAGGAATCTGACTAGAAAGTCTACATTCAAGATCTGTTTGGGAGCTTTTTCCTTTCTTTTTTAAAAAGCCTTATTAAGATACAAATGATATACCATAATTTACCTATTTTAAGTATACAATTCAATGTCTTAAAATATATTCACAAGGCTATGCAACCATCTACCACAACCTAATTTTAGAACATTTTCATCACCCAAAAAAGGAACTCTGCACCCATCAGTAGTCACTCCCCTTTCACTCCAAGTCTCCTCTTCCCCCAGCCCCTTACAACTACTAATCTACTTTCTATCTCTACACATTTTCCTGTCCTGGACATTTCATATGAATGAAATTATGCAATATATGATCTTTTATAACTGACTTCTTTCACATAGGATAATGTTCTCAAAGTTCATTCATGTTGTAGCAGGTATCAGTACTCCATTTTTATTGCCAAATATCTCATTGTATGAATATACAACATTTTATTCACCACTCGTCAGCTGGTGGACATTTGGGTTGTTTCCACTTTTGACTATTATGAATAACACTGTTTGAAACATTCATCTACAAGTTTTTGGGTGGATATACGTTTCTATTTCTCTTGAGTATATACCAAGGATCGAAATTGCTGGGTCATATAGTAACTATATGTTTAACTTTTTGAGGATCTGCCAGACTGTTTTCCAAAGTGGCTGAACAATTTTACCTTCCCATTAGCAACACGTGAGAGTTGCAGTCTCTCCGTGCCTTCACCAACACTTGTTATTGTTTTTCATTATAGTCATCCTAGTGGGTACGAAGTGGTATCTCAACTAACCAGAAATGTAAGGGTTGAGTTTATTTTTGTATTAGCATGCCTTACATACTCCTCCAAAAGTTATAATTAATTAAATTGATCTGTTTTATTGTTTGGGAAATATCTGATGTATTTCTAGAAAAGAGAATTTGCAAAGTATACATCAACCCATAGAATATGACATCTTAAAGATCACTTTAAGTCCCCTCCATGTTTTGTAAGGAATATTAGTTTTCAAATCAAAATATTAGATTAATAATACCTGAAATAATTATAAGAAAAGTAATAGTGGGATATTTTGGGCCCGGAACTGTGCTAAACTCTTTCAGCATGTGTAACATTTAATCTTCACAAGAAGATTTTAAGCTCAGTGTATACTTGTTTCCCCAGATGAGAAAACTGAGGCTTGGAGGGGTTAAATAACTTGCCTTACACAGCTAGTAAGTCACTTGACCATTTCCAAATCTCAGATGAACTGATCACACTCTGTAAAACAGGTATAACTTGTAGATATTACCTAATAGCAGATATAAAAGTCTAAATGTTCCCTCAGGGTCTGAGAGCATGGCCAAACAGCCCAGCCCGCTACAAACCTGAAATTTCGTTGAAGGCCCCATGTTTAATCTTTAAATTCATGCAAAAATTTTAATCTCTATAATATATGTGTTTATTTTAACTAGATAATATATGTGTTTATTTAAAATGCAGCTGAGTCCTGGAGGTAACACACAGAAGTAGGGAATTCCTTTTATTGTCTTCCTCATCCTTTTAAAATTACAATTAAAATGTTTCAAGAACTGTACATACTGCCTCTTCTAAAGCCATCGAGAACTATCCCTAGGTCTCCCTGAAAGAGCCCTTGGGGTCACAGGATTCTTCTGATAACATTGCTGTGTCTGACTAATGGACTCCACATGTTCCTGAAGCATGGCTATAAAACAATTTCCTTTAAGCAAATCTTATTTTCATACTGACTTACATTATGGGAGTGAAGATGTATTCCCACAGGAGCAAAGCAACGTAGCCCCAACATGTAATTTGGAAACAACTGCATCTGCAGGAAAGCTTTTTAAAATCACATATTTAAAAAGAAAGTGTATCATTTTTGATAAAACAATTATAAAGCCAAACTAAGTCACAAGGAGAAGAAACAGCGTGCTGAAACTCAAAGATCCTGTGCCAGGATCTGCATTTCCTCCTGCAGTAGCTTCCTCGAAAGGAAATTCGTCTACTGTGTACTCTGGGCTTTATAGTCAGTCTGTTACTGGTTTCAAAAAGAAAAAACAACCCAATCCAAAAATGGGCAGAAGACCTTAACAGACATTTCTCCAAAGAAGATATACAGATTGCCAACAAACACATGAAAGGATGCTCAACATCATTAATCATTAGAGAAATGCCAATCAGAACTACGATGAGGTATCTCCTCACACCAGTCAGAAGGGCCATCATCAAAAAATCTACAAGCAATAAATGCTGGAGAGGGTGTGGAGAAAAGGGAACACTCTTGCACTGTTGGTGGGAATGTAAATTGATACAGCCACTATGGAGAACAGCATGGAGGTACCTTAAAAAACTAAAAATAAAACTACCATACGACCCAGCAATCCCACTACTGGGCATATACCCTGAGAAACAATGTTCATTGCAGCTCTATTTACAATAGCCAGGACATGGAAGCAACCTAAGTGTCCATCGACAGATGAATGGATAAAGAAGATGTGGCACATATATACAATGGAATATTACTCAGCCATAAAAAGAAATGAAACTGAGTTATTTGTAGTGAGGTGGATGGACCTAGAGACTGTCATACAGAGTGAAGTAAGTCAGAAAGTGAAAAACAAATACCGTATGGTAACACATATATATGGAATCTAAAAAAAAAAAAAATGGTTCTGAAGAACCTAGGGGCAGGACAGGAATAAAGACACACACAGAGAATGGACTTAAGGATATGGGGAGGGGAAAGGAGAAGCTGGGACGAAGTGAGAGAGTGGCATGGACATATATACACTACCAAATGTAAAACAGCTAGTGGGAAGCAGCTGCATAGCACAGGGAGATCAACTCGGTACTTTGTGACCACCTAGAGGGGTGGGATAGGGAGGGTGGGAGGGAGACGCAAGAGGGAGGGGATATGGGGATGTTTGTATACGTATAGCTGATTCACTTTGTTATACAGCAGAAACTAACACAACTTTGTAAAGCAATTATACTTCAATAAAGATGTTAAGGAAAAAAAAGGGGAAAAAAGTGTTAAAATGCTTAACATTTTTGAATGTGTTAATTAAGGTTGATCTCTTGGGTAATCCATGGTTGGAGCCATTGATGGGTTTGCTTAATATTCTTTGTATTTTTTTCCATAGTGAAAATGGGTTTATTCTACGTATGGATGTCTTCATAATCCTAAGTTTTTTCCTCTGGGACTTGATTTTCACAACTGGTGTGCAGCTTTCTGACTTAGCAGTCAGAAAAAGAAAGGAAAGACCTGCCAGTCTGCTGATCTTGAAATTTAATAATTTCTGAAGGTCTTTCCTAAACCTATTAAATGAGCATGATGGAGCAGCAAAAAGGATAACTTCTCAGAGCATGATCCTGCCCTATATGCGTTGTACCAGGCAAACTGGTGAAGCAGGCAAGCCAGAGGTCTATTTGCAAGAGAACTAAAATGTATCTCGGGAAGAACACATCCTAAGAGAAAAGGGTCAGAGTGTAAAGAGGAGAATCCAGCAAAAAATTGACAGCACTCTCAAATTGAATAGTTGAAGAGTTTTTAATACAGATGCTCTATACAAGGGTGTGGCCAGAACTTAGGGAAACCAACAAGATCTGGCGCAATGTCTCAGGGCGAGACTGTGTGGTCACTGGAATATGGAAAGAGAGGACTCCAGGTGAAGAGGGAGGGTATTGGGGGAATAAATACCCTAACCTCATTTTCCTCTTAACTTCCATCTTCTACTGGTTCCTCCCATTGGTCAAACCCAACCAAATGCCAAAGGGCAAGGGAGCCCGTTGTGTCCACTTGGGTGTCAATGTCCTCCAGCCGAAGACCTCCAGGAACACAGCTGTAATTGATCAATTGGGTTTATTGCTCATTGGAGTGGACAAGAATGCACACCCTAGAGAGCCTTGGGGAGTCATAGTAAGGGGATGTCAGAAAGGATTTATTTCTAAAATTTGGGCTGGTGGTGGGTAATTTGGGGAAGCATTGAAGAAGGGAGAGGCTTTGCTCTGTGTTGGATGCTGTTGGGAAGTGAGGCAAAACTTCTGTATCTACAGCCTCACACCTTTGCTCCCTCATTCCAGATAAGATTTATTCAGATACTCAATCATAGACTTGCCACACTTCCTCATAGCATCCCCCTCCTCTAATTAAAATGCTTCGTGGCCGTGTTTGTGGCTCGGATGACGTTCACATTTTTGTGTGTTCCAATGTGAGTGTAGATTGCTCTTGCTGTCTTGATCCCTGCGGGTCACAGCCCAGCCTGTCTGATGCTGAGGTTCTACGCTAGATTCAAAGCTCTGCCTCTCCACATCCACCCAACTGTGGAGTCAGGGAGGCTGATCCGTGGGCAAGAGAAAAGCAGTTCCTATTCTCCAGGACCTAGCCTGATTCAATCAGGCCTTTGGGCTCTACGGTTGAACATAACTTTTTTTTTTTTTTTTTTTTTTTTTTGCGGTACGCAGGCCTCTCACTGCTGTGGCCTCTCCCATTGCGGAGCACAGGCTCCGGACGCGCAGGCTCAGTGGCCATGGCTCACGGGCCTAGCCGTGGGATCTTCCCGGACCGGGGCACGAACCCGTGTCCCCTGCATCGGCAGGCGGACTCTCAACCACCGCGCCACCAGAGAAGCCCTGAACATAACATTTTTATAGAGCCTCAACATGAGACAAGACCACGGAAGATGCAAGGTTCTGAGTCCAACGTGATGTTTGTCATCAGGCCACATCTCTGAGCCCAACTCTGCATGGGGAAAAGTAAGAAGTGATACAACTGCTTCCCTTGAAAAGCAAAGCCACTTACAAAACACTAGTGCTCCCAATGCCCTGCCTTGGGCTGCCTCCTAACAGAATATGACACAAAGGGAAGAGGGCCTTCTTTCCCATGTTACTGAAGGTCACTGGACACTGTGCAACTCAGGCACCTAGGAGGCAGAGTTAACTCTATGAAGGTTTCTGGCAGGGCAATGGGGGAGAACTGCAGTCTGGCACCTGATTGGAAAATGATGCTCAGTGAAACAGAGGAAGCCATTGGTCCATGAGCACAGAAGGGATTCCCCCTGGGGACCTCCAGATACACACAAGGGGATTTGCAGGAAGCTGAGATCTTGAATTATATAGAAGGAAGGAAAGACCAGAGAAATTTGGGCTTACCGTTATTGTAACTTTGTTAATATCCACGGTCTGTTGAGGCATAGTGGAACCTAGTATAAATATTTTAAAACACCAAATCAACTAATTTTATATGCATTTAATTAAAAGGAGCTTCTTCCTCAGTTTGGCTATGATGCACAATGCACTTTTAACAGCTTTGTGCATCATTTCCAACCTGTAAATGTAGATAATATGCTTACTTATTTATAAGGTTCTTTGAGGTTTGCGGATGAAAGGCTCTTTTAAAGTACAAAGCATTAATTTTTTGTGACAGAGTGCTATACGAGAAATGAACATGAAGCGATATAAAAATTTTTGTCTTCTTTCTTGCTTTCAGTTTTTAGGTGCTTTCTGCACAGAGACACAAAAGCCAGTTTCCAACAAGAGATCTGGGGGTTGAGATAACAGAACTAATAAAGTGCTGTAAGTATAAAATCCTACATAGGCTTGAATGGGCTACTCCTTTTGAAGATGAGAGAAATAAATTGAGAGACAAAGTATTTTGTACAAATGAACTCATTTCAGTAAGTTGCACTGATAATCCTATGAGTATGTAAATGGACCTCTATTTATAGACCCGTTATATCCATTTTTGACCAGGACGAGCCAGTGAAGCAATCGCAATAGTCAATCATTACAAGTAACTAGACCACAAGAGAAAAATGTGCCAGTTGCTAGGTGATGACTTTCAATCTATCATTTTAAGCAATAAATATAAGATGAAGTTATGAGGAGAGAAGCTATTCATAGCTAAAACTCTAGCTAAAATGGCTATTATTTATTGCACGGAACTGAAATCGGATGAAGTTGAGAAACCCAACGTACCAACCCAGAAACCAAGATGCTACACCAGCGGACATCTTTCAAGGACAAACCCAAAGGTCAATAGAGAGCAAGGATTTAGGAGGAGGATGGAGAGGATAAAGGTTCAAAAAAAAAAAAAAAAACTGGACTCGACTGTGTCGCTTATTATCATGCTTCAAAACATAAAAGGAAAAAGTATTTGATTCATTATTCAGAACTTTCCCATTTCTGAAAAAGACAAAAAGTCCCCCAGACCCTATCAGTTAGCTAGCAGGTGGCAATAATGTACTTGGTACAATGACATATGCGAATGCTGTGTAAGACCCTGCCCTCTGAGAGCAGGGAAGTCAGTTTGGAAATACAGGTAATGCAAGTGAAACAATCAGAGAATCACAAAAGGCATTAAAATCCATTAGGTAAAACCTATGTCTGGCCTAAAGCAAGTGCTCAATCAATGCCAAGTTAACAATTAAAAATTATATAGTGTGTATTATTGCTGGTTCTATAAGGCAGAGACCTCAGCTGTCTAAAGCACAGCTGAGAATTCCAAAGCCCAAGGACAAGCCCCACCCCTTTCACTACCCGTTTACTTTTGCAAACCCGATAATCTAGAAGAGTGGTTCTCATACTTTAGCGTATGCATTAGAATCACCTGGAGAACTTGGTTAGACACAGATCCCTGGGTCTCACCCACAGAGTTTCAGACCCAGTAGGTCTGAGTAAGGTAATTTGCAGTTCTAATGTGTTCCCAGGTGATAGTGATATTTCTGATTTGGGGAGCACATTTTGAGAATTACTGGTCTCAAAGATTTTAAGTAAATTTCAAAACACGAAAGAGGATAATAAAAACAGCTAGTATTTAATGTACTCACGATGTCACTATGCTTCAAATCCTCCATTAGGGGATAGATAGATGATAGATAAAGAGATGTTAGATAGATAGATAAATAGATGATAGAAAGTCTCTAATTTTCATATATGCACAAACACAAAGATAGGCATTACTTATTTCTAATTTTATAGATAAAGACCTAGAACTAGGCTTGGAGAAATTAAAACACTTGCCTACAGCATGTAAGAGGTAGAACACAGGCTTGAACTCTAGCCTGTCTCAATTAAAGCCCACACCCCTTCCCCATACTGTTCTGCATCTCTGCGAGGCAGCAGTCACCTGCCAACAGCAAAAAGATATCAGCTTACAGTGTTGGAAGAGCTTAAAAATCAATCAAAACCAGAAAGAACAAAAAATGCACAGTAGCCGGGGGTTTTTAAGGCAAGACAAGACAGCCTGACCCTCTGCAAGCTGGAGAGAAGGGACAAGTGTGAGCCGCACAGTTTCATTGCTTGGGGTGACCCCTGACAGTGGTGGATGGATTTCCCTGCATTGAACTTGACCCCCAATAATAATTATATGTGGAAGCTGAGAGGGTAAGAGCTATAGAAAGTGTCTCCTCTCCCTCCTCCTTACATGAAGAAGAGCCCTTGGTTTCCCAGGCCAAGAGTGGCCATGTAACCCTTTCCCTTCATCGTATCTCCTAGCCATACTCTTGCTGCCTGGCCTGAGATGACTCAAGCCACTTGGGTTTTGCTCCACCCAGATATTCTGATTTGACTCATCAAGGCATCAGTGTGTCTTCAAAGCTCTCCCAGGTGGTTCTGATTGTAGCCAAATACGAGAAACACTGTGTAGTGTCTTGTCTTGGTTTATATCTACAATCTCTCTTTCTGCTGCTTTCTCCCCCCTCTAAAACATGCTCACTTTATCCAAACTCTAGGAAAACAATACTTACATTGACCTCGCATCTCCACAAATTACTTGCCATCTATATTCTTAAAAATAGTGGAGGTTATACATACTTGTTTATTTAGACCCATTCAGTATTTAACCCCTCAAAAGCAGGCTTCGGGCTCTAGTATCCCATCCACGCAGGGTTTTTTGGCTTTCTTCTGGTTTTGTATTTTAATCTCAGATACTGATAACCTACAACTTTTTCTCATTCCTCACCTTCCTCAACTTTAATGATGTGGTTGATACTAGAGACCATTTAATCTTTGAATCCCTCTCAGGCCTTGAATTGGTGAACTTGCTTAATACTGCGTTTCCTACTACATTTCCTACCTTACCAACCATTGCTTTCATGTCACTTTTATTCTTTTCTCATCCTCTACCCTGTATTTGTAGAAATTCCTCAAAGTTCCATGCATTTCCATTTTCCCTTAGAAATCTTATCCATTTTCAGGAATCCAATGATCACTTTTTTAAAGGGTCTCTGCCATCCTTATCTGCTGCCCAAGACTCTCAAAAAGTCTAGACCTTGGGGCTTCCCTGGTGGCGCAGTGGTTGAGAGTCCGCCTGCCAATGCAGGGGACACGGGTTCGTGCCCCGGTCCGGGAAGATCCCACATGCTGCGGAGCGGCTGGGCCCGTGAGCCATGGCCGCTGAGCCTGTGCATCCGGAGCCTGTGCTCCGCAACGGGAGAGGCCACAGCAGTGAGAGGCCTGCGTACCGGTAAAAAAAAAAAAAAAAGTCTAGACCTAGATTCCACCTATATAGTCCACCTGTATATCCCTATCAGGATTTCAAAGTCAGCATGTCCCAAATGAAATCATTATGCTCTACCAATCTGTTTCTTCCCCGCCCTTCTTTTTTACGGAGTCACCCAAGGTTGAAACCTTGACATTTTCTGGGAGTCATCTTTGTTTTCTTCCTTTCTTTTCCTGCCAGTAAGAGCACATTCCCTACAATTATGCAATGCCTTCATTGAGGTACAATAAGCTACACCTAAAGTGTCCAATTTGATAAATTTTGACATATGTATATATCAATGAAACACACAAGATAGTGAACAGAACCATAACCCTTAAAAATTGCCTCAGGCTCTCCTTCCCAAATGTCTCTGTCCTCCCCACGCCAGATAACTCTCTGCTTTCTGTCACTAAAGGTTATTTTGCACATTGTAGAATGATATTGATCTTTTCCTGTGATTATTTGCCATTGTGTTCTTTTGTGAAGCATCTGTTTAATCTTTGGCTGAAATGTTAATTTATTTGTTAAACAAATTTATTATTATTATTACATTTTGAGGGCTCTTTATATATATTCTGAATACAAGCCCTTTGTGAGCTATATGATCTACAAATATTTTCTCCCAGTCTATGACTTGTCTATTCATTCTCATCACGGTGTCTTTTGAAGAGAAGTTCATAATTTTGATGAAATCCAATTTACTTTTTTCTTTTATGGATCATGCTTTTGGTATTGTATCTAAGAAATTGTTGCCTAATCCAAGGTGGAAAAGATTTTCTCCTGTGTTTCCTTCCTGAAGTGGTATAGTTACAGGCTTCACATTTAAGTCTACGATCTATACTCAGTCCGTTTTTGCATATAGCTTGAGATATATATCAAAATTCCTTTTTTTCTTTTGCATATGGATGGTATATTGTTCCACACCATTTGCTGGAAACTCTAACAAAACTCTTTCTCTGCTTTATTGAAATCAATTCATCGTACATGTGTGGATCTCTCTTTTTTGGTTTCTAGACCCTTTATTTTGTACCATTGATCAATCTGTCTACAAGGATGTCAATATGACACTATCTTGATTATTGTAACTTCATAAGTCTTCAGACAGGAAGTGTAAAGTTTGTTCATTTTGAAAGAATTGGTTATTTTAGGTCTATTGAATTTCTTTTTTTGAGGCATTTATTCCTCATTATTTTTTTTAATTTAATTTTATTTATTTTTTATACAGCAGGTTCTTATCAGTCATCCTTTTTTTTTTTTTTTTTTTTTTTTTGCGGTACGCGGGCCTCTCACCGCTGTGGCCTCTCCCTTTGCAGAGCACAGGCTCCAGACGCGCAGGCCCAGCTGCCATGGCTCACAGGCCCAGCCGCTCTGCGGCATGTGGGACCTTCCCGGACCGGGGCGCAAACCCGCGCCCCCTGCATCAGCAGGCGGACTCTCAACCACTGCGCCACCAGGGAAGCCCTAGTCATCCATTTTATACACATCAGTGTATACATGTCAATCCCAGTCTCCCATTTCATCACACCACCAACCCCACCCCCTCTGCTTTCCCCCCTTGGTGTCCATACGTTTGTTCTCTGCATCTGTGTCTCAATTTCTGCCCTGCAAAGCAGTTCATCTGTACCATTTTTCTAGGTTCCACGTATATGCGTTAATATACGATATTCGTTTTTCTCTTTCTGACTTACTCCACTCTGTATGACAGTCTCTAGATCCATCCACGTCTCAACAAATGACCCAATATCATTCCTTTTTATGGCTGAGTAATATCCCATTGTATATATGTACCACCAATAGTGGCTGTATCAATTTACATTCCCACCAACAGTGCAAGAGGGTTCCCTTTTCTCCACACCGTCTGCAGCATTTGTTGTTTGTAGATTTTCTGATGATGCCCATTCTGACTGGTGTGAGGTGATACCTCATTGTAGTTTTGATTTGCATTTCTCTAATAACTAGTGATGCTGAGCAGCTTTTCATGTGCTTCTTGGCCATCTGTATGTCTTCTTTGGAGAAATGTCTATTTAGGTCTTCTGCTCATTTTTCGATTTGGTTGTTTCTTTTTTTAATATTGAGCTGCATGAGCTGTTTATATATTTTGGAGATTAATCCTTTGTCCATTGATTTGTTTGCAAGTATTTTCTCCCATTCTGAGGGTTGTCTTTTTGTCTTGTTTATGGTTTCCTTTGCTGTGCAAAAGCTTTGAAGTTTCATTAGGTCCCATTTGTTTATTTTTGTTTTTATTTCCATTACTCTAGGAGGTGGATCAAAAAAGATCTTGCTGTGATTTATATCAAAGAGTGTTCTTTCTATGTTTTCCTCTAAGAGTTTTTTGTTTTGTTTTGTTTTGTTTTCTGCAGTACACAGGCCTCTCACTGTTGTGGCCTCTCCCGTTGCGAAGTCCAGACTCCGGACGCGCAGGCTCAGCGGCCATGGCTCAAGGGCCCAGCCGCTCCGCGGCATGTGGGATCTTCCCAGACCGGGGCACAAACCCGCGTCCGCTGCATCGGCAGGCGGACTCTCAACCACTGCACCACCAGGGAAGCCCCTTCTAAGAGTTTTATAGTGTCCGGTCTTACATTTCGGTCTCTAATCCATTTTGAGTTTATTTTTGTGTATCGTGTTAGGGAGTGTTCTAATTTCATTCTTTTACATGTAGCTGTCCAGTTTTCCCAGCACCACTTATTGAAGAGACTCTCTTTTCTCCATTGTATATCCTTGCCTCCTTTGTCATAGATTAGTTGACAATCCAAGTTCTTCCAATTCAAGAACATGGTATATCTCTCCATCTGTTGGTATTACCTTTAATTTCTTTCATCAGTGTCTTATAGTTTTCTGCATGCAGGTCTTTTGTCTCCCTAAGTAGGTTTATTCCTAGGTATTTTATTCTTTTTCTTGCAATGGTAAATGGGAGTGTGTCCTTAATTTCTCTTTCAGATTTTTCATCATTAGTGTATAGGAATGCCAGAGATTTCTGTTCATTAATTTTGTATCCTGCTACTTTACCAAATTCATTGATTAGCTCTAGTAGTTTTCTGGTGGCATCTTTAGGATTCTCTATGTATAGTATCCTGTCATCTGCAAACAGTGACAGTTTTACTTCTTCTTTTCCAATTTGGATTCCTTTTATTTATTTTTCTTCTCTGATTGCCGAGGCTAGGACTTCCAAAAGTATGTTGAATAACAGTGGTGAGAGTGGACATCCTTGTCTTGTTCCTGATCTTAGAGGAAATGCTTTCAGTTTTTCACCATTGAGAATGATGTTTGCTGTGGGTTTGTCACATATGGGCTTTATTATGTTGAGGTAGATTCCCTCTATGCCCACTTTCTGGAGAGTTTTTATCATAAATCGGTGTTGAATTTTGTCAAAAGCTTTTTCTGCATCTATTGAGATGATCATATGGTTTTTATTCTTCAGTTTGTTAATATGGTGTATCACATTGATTGATTTGCGTATATTGAAGAATCCTTGCATCCCTGGGATAAACCCCACTTGATCATGGTGTATGATCCTTTTAATGTGTTGTTGGATTCTGTTTGCTAGTATTTTTGTTTGGGATTTTTGCATCTATATTCATCAGTGATATTGGTCTGTAATTTTCTTTTTTTGTAGTATCTTTGTCTGGTTTTGGTATCAGGGTGATGGTGGCCTCATAGAATGAGTTTGGGAGTGTTCCTTCCTCTGCAATTTTTGGAAGAGTTTGAGAAGGATGGGTGTTAGCACTTCTCTACATGTTTGATAGAATTCACCTGTGAAGCCATCTGGTCCTGGACTTTTGTTTGTTGGAAGATTTTTAATCACAGTTCCAATTTCATTACTTGTGATTGGTCTGTTCACTTTTTCTATTACTTCCTGGTTCAGTCTGGGAAGGTTCTACCTTTCTAAGTATTTGTCCATTTCTTCCAGGTTGTCCATTTTATTGGCATAGAGTTGCTTGTAGTAGTCTCTTAGGATGCTTTGTATTTCTGCAGTGTCTTTTGTAACTTCTCCTTTTTCATTTCTAATTTTATTGATTTGAGTCCTCTCCCTCTTTTTCTTGATGAGTCTGGCTAATGGTTTATCAATTTTGTTTATCTTCTCAGAGAACCAGCTTTTAGTTTTATTGATCTTTGCTATTGTTTTCTTTGTTTCTATTTCATTTATTTCTGCTCTGATCTTTATGATTTCTTTCCTTATGCTAACTTTGGGGGGTTTTTTGTTCTTCTTTCTCTAATTGCTTTAGGTGTAAGGTTAGATTGTTTATTTGAGATTTTTCTTGTTTCTTGAGGTAGGCTTGTATAGCTATAAACTTCCCTCTTAGAACTGCTTTTGCTGCATCCCATAGGTTTTGGCTCGTCACGTTTTCATTGTCATTTGTCTCCAGGTATTTTTTAATTTCCTCTTGATTTCTTCAGTGATCTCTTGGTTATTTAGTAACGTATTGTTTGCCTCCATGTGTTTGTGTTTTTTACGGTTTTTTCCCTGTAATTCGTTTCTAATCTCATAGTGTTGTGGTCAGAAAAGATGCTTGATATGATTTCAGTTTTCTTAAATTTACTGAGGCTTGATTTGTGACCCAAGATGTGATCTATCCTGGAGAATGTTCCGCGTGCACTTGAGAAGAAAGTGTAATCTGCTGTTTTTGGATAGAATGTCCTATAAATATTAATTAAATCTGTCTGGTCTACTGTGTCATTTAAAGCTTCTGTTTCCTTATTTATTTTCTGTTTGGATGATCTGTCCATTGGTGTAAGTGAGGTGTTAAAGTCCCCCACTATTATTGTGTTACTGTCGATTTCCTTTTTTATAGCTGTTAGCAGTTGCCTTATGTATTGAGGTGCTCCTATGTTGGGTGCATTTATGTTTATAATTGTTATATCTTCTTCTTGGATTGATTCGTTGATCATTATGTAGTGTCTCTCCTTGTCTCTTGTAACATTCTTTATTTTAAAGTCCATTTTATCTGATATGAGTATTGCTACTGAAGCTTTCTTTTGATTTCCATTTGCATGGAATATCTTTTTCCATCCCCTCACTTTCAGTCTGTATGTGTCCCTAGGTCTGAAGTGGGTCTCTTGTAGACAGCATATATATGGGCCTTGGTTTTGTATCCATTCAGTGAGCCTGTGTCTTTTGGTTGGAGCATTTAATCCATTCCCGTTTAAGGTAATTATTGATATGTATGTTCCTATGACCATTTTCTTAATTGTTTTGGGTTTGTTTTTGTAGGTCCTCTTCTTCTCTTGTGTTTCCCACTTAGACAAGTTCCTTTAGCATTTGTTGTAGAGCTGGTTTGGTGGTGCTGAATTCTCTTAGCTTTTGCTTGTCTGGAAAGCTTTTGATTTCTCCATTGAGTCTGAATGAGATCCTTGCCGGTAGAGTAATCTTGGTTGTAGGTTCTTCCCTTTCCTCACTTTAAGTATATTATGCCACTCCCTTCTGGCTTGTAGAGTTTCTGCTGATAAATCAGCTGTGAACCTTATGGGAGTTCCCTTGTATGTTATTTGTCATTTTTCCCTTGCTGCTTTCAATAATTTTTCTTTGTCTTTAATTTTTGCCAATTTGATTACTATGTGTCTCAGCATGTTTCTTCTTGGGTTTATCCTGTATGGGACTCTTTGTGCTTCCTGGACTTGGGTGGCTATTTCCTTTCCCATGTTAGGGAAGTTTTCGACTATAATCTCTTCAAATATTTTCTCTGGTCCTTTCTCTCTCTCTTCTCCTTCTGGGACCCGTATAATACAAATATTGTTGTGTTTAATGTTGTCCCAGAGGTCTCTTAGGCTGTCTTCATATCTTTTCATTCTTTTTTCTTTATTTTGTTCTGCAGCAGTGAATTCCACCATTCTGTCTTCCAGGTCACTTATCCGTTCTTCTGCCTCAGTTTTTCTGGTATTGATTCCTTCTAGTGTATTTTTCATTTCAGTTATTGTATTGTTCATCTCTGTTTGTTTGTTCTTTAATTCTTCTAGGTCTTTGTTAAACATTTCTTGCATCTTCTTGATCTTTGCCTCCATTCTTTTCCAAGATCCTGGATCATCTTCACTATCATTATTCTGAATTCGTTTTCTGGAAGGTTCCTAACTCCACTTCATTTAATTATTTTTCTAGGGTTTTATCTTGTTCCTTCATCTGGTACATAGCCCTCTGCCTTTTTCTTGTCTATCTTTCTGTGAATGTGGTTTTTGTTCCACAGGCTGCAGGATTGTAGTTCTTCTTGCTTCTGCTCAGGGCATGTTTTAATTGTTCTCTTTTTTTTTTTTTTTTTTTTTTTTTTTTGCGGTATGCGGGCCTCTCACTGTTGTGGCCTCTCCCATTGCAGAGCCCAGGCTCCGGACGCGCAGGCTCAGCGACCATGGCTCATGGGCCCAGCCGCTCCGCGGCATGTGGGATCTTCCTGGACCGGGCCACGAACCCGTGTCCCCTGCATCAGCAGGTGGACTCTCAACCAGTGCGCCACCAGGGAAGCCCTAATTGTTCTCTTTTGACCCTGCCATCCCACTTCCAGTAATCTATCCTGGAGAAAGGGCTCCAAACTCCAGAACTCCACAGTCCAGAGGCCCTCCTTTCCACATGCTGCCTCTCCCCATCTGCACAGGCCTTAATCCAGTCCATTGAACTTCCATACAAATTTTATGGATTTTGACTGGGATTGTATTGAATCTATAAGATCACCTTGGAGAAAATAGATGTATTGTAATGCCAAACCTTCAGATCCATGGGCAGAGTATACCTCTTCATTTATCATGTCCGCTTAAGTGAACCACAGCAGCGTTTTATCATTTTCAGTATACAGGTGTTATTCATCTTTTGTTAGATTAGTCTCTAAATATTGTGAGTTTTACCTTGTTGGGTTCTGTTTATTTTTATATTCCCATAAATATTTGTGAGTTTTGTTCTGGAATACAGTTTAGTTACCTGGAAATTGGAAACGGTTTGATTCTTTTGGGTCTTGCTGTAAAGCTTTGTTAGGCAGAAAAACAGAGCAGCACTTAATCCAGGATTAATTTTTCTCCATTAGAGAAGTAAAGCCCTTCTGAGTACTCTGCTTTATGCCTTGTGAATTATGACATTTTCTGCTCTTGCTGGTGTGAGCATGCAATCTTCCTGGCCCTGTGAGAGATCCTCGGGACTGTTTCCTTTGATCCTCTTGGATTGTTCTATTCTCAGCCTTGGGTACTGATCATTACTCAGCTGAATATGCAAGAGATATCCTCTACAGACCCGCGGGGTTCTCTCTTCTCATGTATTCTCCCATGAAAACTCTAGAGCCTTGGGGGCTTGACCGCACTGTACCCTCATCTTTGTCTCCTCAACTCAGGAAGACCGCTGGGATCCTCCTGAGTTCTTTTTCCTTTCCTGTTCCAGAGCCTGGAAACTCTCTCCAACCAATATACTGGAGCCATCACAGGGTTCACCTCATTTGTTTCCCATCTTTCTGAGAACACTGCCCTTCAGTGTCTGATGTCCACTGCCTTGAAAAACTTTGTTTCGTATATTTGTCCATTTTTTCAGTTGTTTTAAGTAGGAAGACAAATCTAGTCCCTGTTATGCCATCTTGGCTATAAGTGGAAGTCCTCCATGCCCCATGATTTTATTCTACAGATTTTATTCTCTTCTCTTTCATTCTATACTTTCTATTCCACCGACCTCATTATAACATTGTAAAAACAACAATAAAATAGCTTTCATTTATGAAACCTTGCTCTATGCCAGGACTTGTGTCACGCACTTGATAAGCATTATGTCCAGCAACCATGGCTGTAAGTTGGGCTTATTTACTTATGAAGTATTTCCAGCATTTAGAACAGTTTATAGTAATGTAAATGTTCTCAACACCTAGGATTGACAGTGCTAATCTTTTGCCATATTTTCTTCAGCAAAAGCTAAAATTCCCTTTGTATCTTCTTCAGACCAATTCCCTTTGTATCTTCTTCAGACCAATTTCCAACCTTCCCTTGCTTAAGGTAGCTTTACTCTGGAGTTGGCGTTCTTCAGGTCCATGGATTTGTACATTCAAGGTGGACTTATTATCACCATTTTACTAATGAATGATCTGACACTTAGAGAGATTAAGTAACATGCACAGAATCATTCAGTTTATAACTGGTGGAACTAATATTGGAGGCCAGGTCTCTCTGGTCCAAAGCCATGTACTTCACTCCAAGAATACATTCATCTTCCCAATGTCCTGTTCAAATCACATCTTTTACCAATTTTGATTGCTATTCCTGAATTAAATATGTTTCTCATCTTGACTTTGTAGTCCTGACGAAACATGACTTCAGTGTACCTAGCCTTGCCTGCTCTATGAAACCTCTTCCAATCATACAAAACCATGTTTTTCCCCAGTATTAAAGTGAATTTTCTTGCTGCTGTGTCATCACCTATATTTTTTCCTCCATCTGGAATGTCCTCTTCTTCCCCTTTCTGTAGATTAAAAACCATACTGATCTTGGCCTTCCCTGGTGGCGCAGTGGTTGAGAGTCCGCCTGCCGATGCAGGGGACACGAGTTCGTGCCCCTGTCCGGGAAGATCCCACATGCCGCAAAGCGGCTGGGCCCGTGAGCCATGGCCGCTGAGCCTGCACGTCCGGAGCCTGGGCTCTGCAACGGGAGAGGCCACAACAGTGAGAGGCCTGCGTACCGCAAAAAAAAAAAACAAAAAAAAAAACAACATACTGACCTCTCATAGCTCAGCTGACAAAATATATCATTGATTCATTCATTTATTCATGTCAAATACTGATGCCTGTAAAGAGCAAATGACCAATGGCTATTTGAATCTTTGTTCCTTCTCTCCACTGGGTATTCTGCCACTCTATTCAGAACTCTCTAGCAAAGCATTTTTCATCTCTTCCCCCAGCATTTTGCCATATTTTATAGTAATTTGCATATATACTCTCCCTCTTCTATATGGTAATTTTATCTCTGTATTTCCATGAATGTCTAGCACAGTGCCTTTGTACATGCTGGGTGCCCAATAAAGTCTTCTTAAATTGAATTATACACTCAAAATCTGGATATCCTGGGGAATGTAGGAACTGATAAGTATAGTAGTATTTGTTTTTAATTTACTTTCAGCTACTTAAAAAATACTGAGTACAAGAGTTTCTTTTTCTAGTACATCCCTAGAGCCTTTTCAAAACATCCAGGTCTCTGGCCCATGTGGAGCCTTGCTAGCCCGTGTTGCTCCAACAAACCCCTGAAACACAAAAGGAAATCTCAGCTCTGTGCTTCCACCCACAGAAAATGGCATTCACATCTTAAAGCAAGTTGGCTGACTTTTGGGTCCAAGCAAGTGATATTAGGCCAAACGTTCACACTGATACGATCCGATGTTATCTTATACCACAAACGTTTTGCTTGGGCTTGGTGTAAGTGACTGTATGTTATTATTATTGCCACATAAAGTGCCACTGCTATGAACGGAGTTGCTATCAGTGGGTCCTTTTATGGTTACTGAGCTGCAGAGCGACCCTGCTTGAGCTGGAATGACTGATACAGCGGATTCCTCAGCTAATTCCATGCCAGTTTAGTCCCATTTTATCGCTCCCCCTGCCTTCCACTAAAACAGGATAGTGACTTTGAGATTATTCATTACATAAGGCAGAAAATAAATCATGTATTAGCGCTATATATTATGAGGAAAAAGTATGCTATATGACACAAAAAGTATTTGGCGCTGTATAGAAATGCTTCGATTTACTACTATGCTTGTGACACATAATTTCGCTCAGCTAGGTGGATTAACTAAAGAATGCGAAGGAAAAAAATATCTAAAACCAGAATAAATATTCCAGGCTGCTTCCCTTTATTCAACTCTGTGTGCATGGACATTGGTGATTCGGACACGTACCATTTCCTTTTCATTATTCATCCTCCCAGAAGCTAGACAGACTAGAATTGTGCTAAGGTATGTTATGAAAAAGTAATGAATTCTCCGCCATATGCACCCTCCCCACACTGTGCTCCATTGTAGCAATATAGCAACTCCCTAAGGCTTTGGTCCAAGGAGGAGCCCAGCATCACCCTCCTTGAAGCACATCCATTTTCATCCCAGACCAGGGAGCATCAGTGGGCATCCTTCTGGTACCAATACAATTTAGATCGGTGAGCACTGGCTGAGTACATATGGTGTGCCAGACACCGCACTAGGGTCTACAGTGGATACAATGTGATGTCTGGTTTTGCAGCTCTCATAACTAAGTTGAACTATAAAGAACTTTAAGATACTGTATTAAGAACTATCATTACATGTGGCCTCCCCAACAAGAAAAACGTTGTTCAGCCACCCCTGTAATGATGTATCTGGCCTGTGTGCTCTGACCATTAGGTTCTCATTTTAATTTAGAGTTGAGTCCATTCTAACTTTGGTAAAATTCAACAGTTTTCTGCCCAGGACTTAATAAAAATCAATGAAAAGGACTAAACAGTCGGGTTGGACCCACAACTTAAAATAGATTCGATGTAATTTACTAAATAGGTACTAAAAAGTATATGCATGTTGATTATACATGTATATGCAGTATTAAAGTTTAATAACTAAGCCATAACTAGTATGCACAGCTAACTAAAATTTAATTAAAATATGAGCAGTCTTGCTAACAGTGTCGCCCAAAGGGATGTCACCATCATGGTGGGGTCTAGTTCTTTTCAGCTTATTTCCAGGTTCTATATCTGTCTGCTCAGTCCCTTCGGTGGGTCTAAAACTGGTCCCATGCTAGACCATGTGCTTAGTTTTTTTATTCCAAGGCTGACATACTGTTACAGAAAATTATTCTCTTTTTCTGTCATTGCTCTCAAGGTTCACGTCTTAAGTCTTCACTTAAGACTTCACTATATTTCATTATATTTCACTACAGTCCAAGCTTTTGTTGTTCCTAATTTTGCTGTTGCCCAAACGTGTGCAGTGCTGGACTGTAGGATACTCACTATTCTCCACCGTCCGCTCTGCATTACTGTCTGTTCCAGCCACATAGATTCCTTGTCAGTACTGAAATTTAGTGATGTGAGGGGTTCTGTAGAACACCCCAGCTCTCAGGAAGGGAAAGAAGAGCTTCCAGGCTAAGTGCTTTCTGAAAAGTTTTCTGCATTGTGAGGGAGTTATTGATGCGCTTCTTTCTTCCTGGGGTTTTTGTGAGTAATCGATACATGAACGTTTATGTGAAGTCTGTAGTGGGATGACATGATGAACAATGTAGCATGGGAACACAGAGAAGAAAACGATGACTTCTGAAACGACAGTGCTGTTTGATGATAATAGTTAGAAATTTTGGTCTGGCAGAGGATGTATGGAAGGGCATTCCAAACATAGGGACTAGCAGAGACAAATACAGTAATTTGTTGAAGTGAGTGGCATGGTTAAAGAATGTGTGGTCCCTGGGTGTGACTGGAGTACAGGTAGATTGAGATGAGATAAAGCTGGAGATGGAACAAGATTTTCGAAGTCCTTGAATGTCATGGTAGAGATTTTGGAATTTGTCCTTTAAAAAAAAATCTGTCCTTTGACTTTTGCCTAAGCAGGTTTTGACATGATCTAATTTCCTTTTTCCAAAGGAAATTGACTGCAATAGAGTAGGTGGACCAAGATGGTGAAGAACAGTGGCAGGTGGACCAATTAGGGTCACTGCAGTAATCCAGATGAGAGACTATGAACATCTCAGTGAGGAAGGTAGCAGAGAGAGTGGGAGAGTATGTCATTTCAGATGTAGATTAAAGGGACTTAAAACAAATTGTGTGAAGGATGAAGAAAAAGGAGGATCAACGCTGAAGTTTGGGTTTCTGAATTGGATGACTGGGTAGATTGTGATGTCATTAATCCAGATTAAAAATATAAGAGGTGGATGAATTTCTGCTGTAGGGGGATTTGGAGGACGGGGAAAGATAGAGATACCACTCTAGCCTAGAGTAATCCTTAGCTCATGGCGTGACATCTAGTCATCCCCCTTCTAAAGCAATATCAAGGGACAAGGTCATTTCTATGGCCAATATGAGGAATGAAGCTTAGTTCAGCCAATGCAGGGAGGATGTAGATAGGATTATTGGCTCTGATACTTTACTCCTTGCTATATCCATACCCTTGATCTTGTATCTTTGCAGTGCCTCCCACAAAAGACACAATGTACTTTCATTTCTCTTGGCTTTGAGTTTGACCAATGACATGTTAGTAAATGTGATGCAAGCAAGGGTTTGAAATGTGCTTGTGCGGTGGGGCTTGCTTGTCCTTTTGTACTTCACCTATCACCATCAGGAGTGCTTTCCCCTGGGTCGCTATTTGCCCTTCACGCAGGTTCTACAGAGAACATTTATGAAGCAGAGCCAATGCAGCAGCCACAGCTTGAAGCCAAAACACCCAAGCCCACATGAGGAAATAAATAACTATTTTATGCCACTGGGTTTTGGTGTATTTTGTTATGCAGTGAAAACTAACTGATACAGCCAGTAAGTGAAAAATATGGTTAAGGGTGGTGATCCTCTCAGCTTCTCTTCAGCCCTCCTAAGGTTGAGGGAGGCTGGCAGAGCCCCCAGCTGATCAAATGCTGGTCTGAACAGCAGATGGTGCAACCACAGATGAGGTTAAACAGATCTAGTCACATTAGTGATGGGACCCTTCATGGGTTTTCAGCCACCATTCAAAAAGCATCCATTTATGCTCATGAATGGCAATGTGCTTGTGTTTCACAGATGACTAGGAACGGAAATTCCACTACTAGTAGTGGATTTTTGCAAACCTTAATTACTCCCGAATCAAGAAGTTCTTGCTATTTTGAATCTCAATTTCTTATTCCATCCTAACTCTTAAATTATTTACACAGCAGGCTGGGGGGAGTTCATTTTCTTTTCTGCAGATGTAAACTGTCTGGTCAGATACCAACTTTAAATTCTTCAAGACAAGTATTAAGTAGACCTTTGGCCTTTCTTTCTCTGGGTAAACAATCCAAACTCATTTAACCTTTCCTCAGAGGTTCAATTTGCCAATTACTGACTGTTTCTTTGCTCTTTTCAGAACCCTTTTCTACTTTGTTATATGTCTTCTAGGTTGTAAAGACCAAAATTGGAATGATCTTTACATCTGAACTGGTGCTAAGTATAATCCCTTTATTCTTGGGTCTTTGAGAAGGTGCCAGGTCAGACAGCTTAAGGTTGGATTGGCTTCAATTGCACAGTTATAGAGGGTCTGTGCTCTCCTTGGATTTCCCAGCCACACATGGGACTCCCCATGTTGTATCTTTGGCATTGATTCTTGATACTTCAAAGTCTTAATCTGTATTTTGTCTTTGCCATGATCACTCTAGGTTGTCAATGGTTGTTCTTTGTTTATTTTATTTTATTTTTTTTGCGGTACGCGGGCCTCTCACTGTTGTGGCCTCTCCCATTGCGGAGCACAGGCTCCGGACGCGCAGGCTCAGCAGCCATGGCCCACGGGCCTAGCCGCTCCACGGCATGTGGGATCTTCCCGGACCGGGGCACAAACCCGTGTCCCCTGCATCGGCAGGCAGACTCTCAACCACTGCGCCACCAGGGAAGCCCGTTCTTTGTTTTTTTTTGTAGTCCTTATGCTGAAACCATGATTTGTGTAATCTAGATTTGAGATTTCAAAAGTTAAAGACAGACACATTAGTTAGGGGGAAGGGTGAGCTGTGACAAAGCGAGAGAGAAGCGTGGACATATATACACTATCAAACGTAGGGTAGATAGCTAGTGGGAAGCAGCCACATAGCACAGGGAGATCAGCTCGGTGCTTTGTGACCGCCTGGAGGGTTGGGATAGGGAGGGTGGGAGGGAGGGAGACGCAAGAGGGAAGAGATATGGGAACATATGTATATGTATAGCTGACTCACTTTGTTATAAAGCAGAAACTAACACACCATTGTAAAGCAATTATACCGCAATAAAGATGTTAAAAAAAAAAAGAAAAGACAGACACATTAGGTAATTAGAATGAAGACACACCACTCTTGTAATACTAATCAAAGATAGTAATACTTAGTGACTTACTAAGTATAAATATTATGCAAAGGTAGTTAAATAATACCATAAGGTATTATTATTAGTAATACCATTTGGTATTTCCTGCCCAAAGGAAAACTGCAAAATGGCATAATTTCCCACTTTTGTAAAAGGGTTCCCCCAAAAAAATGAGGTGAGGAAAATTAACAATACTCGTAATAGCTAATGTTTATTGAATAATAACAATGTTCTGGGTGCTGTACTGTTTTCATGTCTTAGGTTAGGCTCCCCCCAAAAGACTCAGAGATTAGGAATTTGTGTGAATGACTTATTAAGTTGTGTTCCCAGGACAAACCAGGAAGGAAGTGGAGAAAGTAGGACAGGAAAGGGAAGAAGTCAAGCAAGAAATTTCAGGTGTGCAATTTTCCCCTGGAGGAGCAAGATCACTTCCAGTTGAGAATGACTAAGGTAAGCCACCAAAACACCGTGGTATTGGTAGCAAAATGGACACATAGACCAGTGGTATACAACAGAGTCCAGAAATATACCTATATGGTCAATTGATTTGCAATGAAGGGGGAAAGGTGATTCCATTGAGAACGATAGTCTTTTTAACAAATGACGCTGGAATAATTGGCAGTCAATATGTAAAAAATAAATAAACAATGAACTTCAGTTCATACCTCACATTATACACAAAAATATATTAACTAAAAATAGATCATGGGCCTAAATGCAAAACTTAAAACTATGAGACTTCTAAAGGAAAACATAAGAAAAAATCTTCAGAACCATGGATTAGGCAGAGATTTCTTAGATATCACAAAAAATATAATCCATAGAAGAAAAAATTGTTATATTGTATTTTATCAAAATTAAGAATGTCTGCCCTTTGAAAGACTTCCTAAGGAGGAAAAATCAAGCCACAAACTGAGAAAATATTTGCAAATCTGATAAAGGACTTGTACCCACAAGATATACAGAACAGTCAAAATTCAACTATAAGAAAGCAAACAACCCAATAAAAATGGGAGAGTTTTGAAGATATGTACATGGCAAATACTTATGTTAAAATGTTCAACATCGTTAGTCTTTTGGTAAATGCAAATTAAAACCACAAAGAGCTATCACTTCAAATCTACTAGAATGGCTATAATAAAAATACAGACAATTACAAGTGTTGGTGAGGATGTGGAGAAAATGGAATCCTCTTCAGCTGATGGTGGGAATGTAAAATGGAACACCCACGTTGAAAACTAGTTTGTGCTTTCTTGAAAAGTTAAATATATATTTACCATATTACCCAGCAATTCCATACTGAGATATCTACTTAAAAACCAAAACAAAGGGCTTCCCTGGTGGCGCAGTGGTTGAGAGTCCGCCTGCCGATGCAGGGGACACGGGTTCGTGCCCCGGTCCAGGAAGATCCCACATGCCACGGAGCGGCTGGGCCCGTGAGCCATGGCCGCTGAGCCTGCGCGTCCAGAGCCTGTGCTCTGCAACGGGAGAGGCCACAACAGTGAGAGGCCCGCGTACCGCAAAAACAAAAACAAAAAAAAACAAAACAAGAAACAAAAGAAACAAAATATATGTCCACACAAAGACTTGTATACAAATGTTCATAGCAACATTATTCATAATTGCCCAAGAGTAGAAACAATCTAAATTTCCACCAACTGTGGAGTGGAGAAATAAAATGTGTTATAACCATACAATGGGATACTATTCAGGACATAAAAGTAAGAAATTATGATTCATGCTACAACATGGATAAACCTCAAAACTTTTTTGCTAATTAAAAGAAGCCAGACACAATGATCACGTATTATATGATTCCATCTATATGAAACCCCCCAAAAGGTAAATCTATAAAGAAAGAAAATATATTAGGGTTGACTATGACTGAGGGTAGGAATAGGGATTAACTGCAAATAGGCATAAGAGTTTTTTTTTTGTGGGAGTTTGGGGAGAGTGATGGAAACATTCTAAAACTGGATTGCGGTAATGGTTGCATAACTCTGAAGATTTTCTACAAATCATTAAATTGCACACTTAAAAATGGTAAATGTTATGACATGTAAATTATGGCTCAGTGAAGCTGTTTTTGAAAAATAAGAGCATATTGTTTTAATATATTTTTTGATGTATAGTTGATTTACAATATTGTGTTAATTTCTGCTGTACAGCTAAATGATTCTGTTGTACATATTTATATATTCTTTTCCATTATGGTTTATCATAGGATATTGAATATAGTTCTATGTGTTATACAGTAGGATCTTGTTTAAACATTCTATATATAAAAGCTTACATCTGCTAACATCAACCTCCCACTCCATTCCTCCCCCAAACCCCTCCCCTTTGGCAACCACCATTCTGTTCACTACGTCTGTGATTCTGTTTCTGTTTCATACATAGGTTCATTTTTGTCATATTTTAGATTCCACATATAAGTGATATCATATGGCATTTGTCTTTCTCTTTCTGACTTACTTCACTTAGTATGATAATCTCCAGTTGCACCCAAGGTGCTTCAAATGGTGTTATTTTGTTCTTTTTTATGGCTGAGTAGTATTCCACTGTAAAAATGTACGACATCTTCTTTATCCATTCATCTATCAATGGAGATTTAGGTTTTTCCATGTCTTGGCTATTGTGAAGGTGCTGCTATGAACATAGGGGTGCGTATACCTTTTTGACTTATAGTTTTGTCTGGGTATATACCCAGGACTGGGATTGCTGGATCATATGGTAATTCTAGTTTTAGCTTTCTGAGGAATGTCCATACTGTTTTCCCTAGTGGTTACATCAACTTACATTCCCACCAACAGTGCAGGAAGGTTCCCTTTTCTCCACACCCTCTCCAGCATTTGTTATTTGTAGACTTTTTAATCATGGCCATTCTGATCAGTGTGAGGTGATACCTCATTGTGGTTTTGATTTGCATTTTTCTAATAATTAGTGATGTTGAGCATCTTTTCATGTGCCTGTTGGTCACGTGTATTTCTTTTGGAGCAACATTTATTTAGGGCTTCTGTCCATTGTTTGCTGGGTTTTTTGTTTTTTGTTGTTGTTGAGTTGTGTGAGCGGTTTGTATATTTTGGAAACTAAGCCTTTGTCGGTCATATCATTTGTAAATATTTTCTCCCATTCTGTAGTTTGTATTTTCATTTTGGTTTTGGTTTCCTAGGAAGATCATATTGTATGTACAATTTTGCATCCCACTTTTTTCACTAAAAACCATACCATAAATATTTGTTAATGTCCTTAAAGACAATTCGAAAACATCTTTCTATTTCTTTATATGCCCTTGCCCAAGATTTATTGAATAGTTTCCTGTAGATTGTCTATGAATTTTGAAAATAATGTTTTGTTTAACCTCTTTGTGTGCAGTAACTGTGTGACCTCAGACATGTTAACCTCTCTGAGCTTTAATTTTCTGATAGGAAAACAGGCATAATTAACAGTTCCTATTTCTTAGGACAATATAGCTATCCCGGGCATTATATAAAATCAAGTGTGAAACACTTAGCATGGTAACGACAAAAGCCATCTAGATGTTAGCCATCATTATTGCCATCAGCAAACATTATAAAACTTTAAATTTATGATTATTCCTCAGAATAGAATAACAACAGTGAAATCTCAGGGCTCATTTTTTAAGAAAACACTGCTCTCTAAATTAGAAGTAGGAAAACCCATTCTTGGCTCTTTTCCGCCCCCCTTCATGATACTGGGAACCCAAAATGATTCTTTGGATTCTTGCTCTGATGCTATGGACAGTTCTAGGGCTCTAAGTTTCTTATTTGTCCAACCACAACCCATCAGTCCTGTGATTTCTCTCCTAGTGGGGGATGGACTAAGTGGCCTTGGATAAAAGTATTGAACAAAAATGACCATGGGTGACAATGAATTATATGCTTCCTCATAGGTAACATACTTGCCTCTTCATAAGGATCACTAGAGCCTAAATCTAGAGATGGAACATGGGGTCTTCAAGTTTCTCTAGTAAAGTTGATGGGGAAAATTGTTGGTCACTGAGTGCTCAAATCACAAACCACTTTGCATGTGGTTGTCCTGCCCAAATTCCTTAGTGTGGTGTGCAAGGACCTTAGTTATTTACCCACTATTTATTTCTTCAGCTTCATCTCTTCCTTCACTCTCCCTCCAATGTGATACTAAAATCATAATGTAGGTCTTGCCATTCCCCCCAATGTGCCACACTTTCTCTCCCACAAGGCTTTGTACATCATGTTTCCCTGCCTTGAACCCTCTGTACCTATCCCTACTCCCTTTATTTGACTAACTCCTACTTATAATGCTGGCATCATCTTAAAAACTACATCTTCGAGAGACCTTCAAGATGGCGGAGGAGTAAGACGTGGAGATCACCTTCCTCCCCACAAATACATCAAAAATACATCGACACGTGGAACAACTCCTACTGAACACCTACTGAACGCTGGCAGAAGACCTCAGACTTCCCAAAAGCTTTGTTTTTACCATTTGTCCTAGGGTTCTGTCTATTTATTTTTTTTAGTGTAGCTTTTAGCGCTTGTTACCATTGGTGGATTTGTTTTTAGGTTTGGTTGCTCTCTTTCTTTCTTTTTTTATTACTTTTTTATTTTTAAAAATTTTTTTATTTTAACAACTTTATGTATTTTCTTTTCTTTCTTTCTTTCTTTCTTTCTTTCTTTCTTTTTCTCCCTTTTCTTCTGAGCTGTGTGGCTGAGAGGGTCCTGATGCTCCGGCCGGGTGTCAGGCCTGAGCCACTGAGGTGGTCATGAACCTAGGGGCAGGAAGGCAATAAAGATGCAGACCTACTAGAGAATGGACTTGAGGACACAGGGACAGGGAAGGGTAAGCTGGGACAAAGTTAGAGAGTGACATGGACACATATACACTACCAAATGTAAAACAGACAGCTAGTGGGAAGCAGCCGCATAGCACAGGGAGATCAGCTCGGTGCTTTGTGACCACCTAGAGGGGTGGGATAGGGAGGGTGGGAGGGAGGGAGACTCAAAAGGGAGGAGATATGGGGATATATGTATATGTATGGCTGATTCACTTTGTTATAAAGCAGAAACTAACACACCATTTTAAAGCAGTTATACTGCATTAAAGATGTTAAAAAAAAAAAACAACCCAAACACTACATGTTCTTGGAAGTTTTTCTGTTCCGAAGTCCAACTTTCATGCTCCATCTTTAAGCTCCCATGGCACCCTGTCATTACCCTTACTGGATTTGAATTACCTGTTTATTTGCCTTCTCCGTAATCGCATTATGTGGCAGCCATGAGGTTGCGTCACTTTGATCTCCCTTCAAGAAAGAACTTGCTGTTTAACTGGGAGGAGTGCAGTTAGCTGACAGCCTCCAGCTGTTAATGCCTTCAAGATCTGCCCCAGCTTTCAAGCTGAGACCGTGACCTTTTCTGGCAGCCCCAGCCAATGACTGAGCATAATAGCAGCACTAGGCCCAACTCGGAACTCCTTTAGCGGGAAATCTTTCAGTTGGCCAACTTCGTCAGATCTGCATGGTGGTCTCAGGGGCTCTCTGCCTCATCAAACTTCTTCCCTCTTTCCCTTCACAGATGTCGTATCTGCTTTTTGGGCTGAAGGATTTCCCTTCCCAGTCCTGTTTCCTCACCCTTTAACTTTCATGGTATTACTCTCCAGTAAACCTCTTGCACTCCTAAATTTGTCACTGCATGTGCTTTCTAGAGAACCTGACGAACACAGACTCTGAGCTTTTTAAAGGGAAGGACCATATTCTTTTCAAACTGTATCTCTAGCTCCCAGGGCAAGTCACAATAGGATCTCAAAAAAATGATCATGGAATAATTGAATGAATGACCGAACGAATGATTGCTCAAGATAATGGTTAACACTGAATGATGTCTTGATCTTATATAATTCACAGATGCCAGTCAACATTCAAGAACATTCTGATTTGAAGACTCCGTTTCATCCATGAAATGCATTGTAGGAATGACATAATTGTGCATTTTGAGGTGGGTATTTTCCAGTGGTTGGATTTATGCCAAATATATAATTTACCCCTTAAGAGAATCCCATGGGCTAATGTAGTTGAGTATGAGTCATAATTGATATTTGGACTTGAAGTTACACAATAGCTATAAAATTATTGTTTACTATCAAAATAGCAAATTTTAAATATTACTGCTTATGCCTAGAAACCTTGTCAAAAGGTTGCTCTATAAAATGAAATCCGAAGGCATTAAAAGTTTTTCAAAACCTGGGCCTTCTTTATTTGGCACCTGTCACACTACCGTCTGCACGAAGGACCTAGTCCCCCAGTAGATTGTGAACTGCTTCTGGGCAAGCATGCCGGCACTTCTTTGTATCCAATCCCTCCCACCCTAACCTAGCCCCTAGCACCTACTACAGCTGCTTTGTACTGGAAAACAATGGATTTCAAATACCTCAATTGAAATGCAAGCTTCATCACTTACTAATTTTGACCTTCACCTTCTAAAACTCTGCCTTGTTTTTCTCACCTTTAACTCCGTCTCATAAGAATTAGTGAGACTTGGAGATAGTATTTCCTCTCTGCTCCTTTCTCTCTGCTCTCATTCTCTCCTTCCCCGCCCCCATCTTCCTTCTCTCCTCTTTCCCTTCTTTGCTCACCCCTTCCTCTTCTGATTTTTCCTCCCTCCCTCCCTCCCTCCCTCCCTCCCTCCCTCCCTCCCTCCCTTCCTTCCTTCCTTCCTTCCTTCCCTCCTTCCTTTTATTCCCCAAACACTTATTAAATATCTACTATGCCAGGTGCTTTGGAAGCAGTGGTGAATAAAGCAGAGAAGGCTTAAGGCTTATGTCCTCCTGGACCCTCACAGTGGGGGTGGAGGTTATCAAAAGTAATTAACCAGGGACTTCCCTGGTGGCGCAGTGGTTAAGAATCCACCTGCCAGTACAGGGGACACGGGTTCGAGCCCTGGTCCGGGAAGACCCCACGTGCCACAGAGCAACTAAGCCCGTGTGCCACAACTACTGAGCCTGCAAGCCACAACTACTGAGCCCGTGTGCCTAGAGCCCGTGCTCCGCAACAAGAGAAGCCACCACAATGGGAAGCCCGCTCACCACAACGAGGAGTAGCCCCCGCTTGCTGCAACTAGAGAAAGCCCGTGTGCAGCAACGAAGACCCAACGCAGCCAAAAATAAAAATAAATAAGTAAAATAAATAAATTTATAAAAAAGAAATAATAATAATTAACCAAGCGAAGGGGTGTGGTGGTCCACAAACTGCCTCCCTCCCCAAAGACGTCCATGTCAAATCCCTGGTGTCTGTGAATGTGACTTTATTTGGAAAAAAAAGGGTCTTTGCGGATGTGATTAGGCCGAGGATCTTGAAATGAAGAGACAACACTGGGTTATCTGGGTGAGCCCTGAATGGACACTGCCAACAGTTTGGGCATCTGGCCTCCAGAACTGTGAGAACACATTTCTATTGTTTTCAGCCAGCAAGTTTGTGATAATTTTTTATATCAGTCACAGGAAACAAACACAAGGGGATATTTATTTTTTTATTTATTTATTTTTTTAATTATCTATTTTATTTACATCTTTATTGGAGTATAATTGCTTTACAATGGTGTGTTAGTTTCTGCTTTATAACAAAGTGAATCAGTTATACATATACATATGTTCCCATATCTCTTCCCTCTTGCGTCTCCCTCCCTCCCACCCTCCCTATCCCACCCCTCTAGGTGGTCACAGAGCACCGAGCTGATCTCTCTGTGCTATGCGTCTGCTTCCCACTAGCTGTCTACCTTACGTTTGGTAGTGTATATATGTCCATGCCTCTCTCTCGCTTTGTCCCAGCTTACCCTTCCCCCTCCCCATATCCTCAAGTCCATTCTCTAGTAGGTCTGTGTCTTTATTCCTGTCTTACCCCTAGGTTCTTCATGACATTTTTTTTTCTTAAATTCCATATATATGCGTTAGCATACGGTATTTGTTTTTCTCTTTCTGACTTACTTCACTCTGTATGACAGACTCTAGGTCTATCCACCTCATTACAAAAAAGGGGCTCTAATCTAGACCAGGGGAACTGGGAAATGGCTGTGCATAGACCTTGGTCCTCCCCATGATTTCCTGTCTTCTGTCTCCTATAGCACTTCAGGATAGTGTCTCGTTTTCTAGACTCTACATCCTTTCCTCTCTGTTTGGCCCACTCTCACATTTCCCTTGTCTGGGAAGTTGGAGATGAATTCTTATAGGTCTGATTTGGACCCTCCTTGCTATAGATTCTTTGAGGTCTATACTCCACAGTTCTAGAAGTACACCACTGACCTCCATCAGCCTGGGCATTGACAGAGAGAAGGCACACTTTGCCAGCAGGCAGTACTTCCTAACATAGGACACTGTGATATGTCGTATAAAGGGCACAGGTGAGCATCACATTTTTGTTTCTATTTTTTATTCTATTTTTTGGCCGTACCGCACAGCATGCGGGATCCTAATTCCCCAACCAGGATTGAACCCGTGCTCCCTGCAGTGGAAGCGCAGTGTCCCAGCCACTGGACCTCCAGGGAAGTCCAAGTTCTACGTTTTTATTCAGCTTCTGATACCAATCGATTGTTTGATCTTTGGTGAGACATTTAGGTTATTTATGCTTCAGTTTCCTTATGTGTGAAATGAGGGTTTGGGATGAATTTAACCCTAAAGTTCTCTTCTGGCTTTAAAAATAATCTTCATCCCATAGTCAAATGTTTTTTTACTTTTGTGGAAAAAAAAAAATTTATGCAAATTGACTTGGGATCCTATATAACTAATTCTGTAGATAAGAAGTTCTGAAAGAACATTATCTAAAAGGAACAGGATTTGCAACTCTTAGGTACTGTGTGTCTGTTGGTTTTGCCCAGCCCAGGTAATTCCCCATGTCAGATGTACAGGTAATCACAGGTCTTCAGCATGCTCCCAAAACATACAACTCAAGTCCATCTTTGGGAATTCGTTTTTTTAAAATGCCATGAGTTTCATAGTGTCATGTCTATGGGTAAGCTTAACCAAGTAGTATAAGGTAATTTATTCAACCAGAAGAGGTTCCCCATCATACTTCCTTAATAGGATTGGCAATAATCAGGTACTAGTTGCCTGTGATGGATTATTCATCATTCTAGCAAATCTCTGGATCTGTGCTCCAGGCAGACCGAGTTGAAACATGCCTGTTCTTCCCTCACTCTCTTCTCTCTCTGTCTCTCCCCTACAAGCTATGTGACACTGGATAATATTAGTCACTTATATACATCAACAGGTATATTCATCAAGCAGCCCACTTCTTTGCCTGGCACTGTAGGAATCAGAAATGTACAAGACAGGAATGGTCCATGCCATCAAAGAACTTACCTGTGCAAAGGTAGCCAAGAATTCATGTCAGCAGTAAGGGGCAATATAGGAGTGACTGAATTTGTTGTAGGAACAGAGAGTAGGAAGCAAACACTCTGGTCTGGAATCCAGCCCATGGATGTAAGCTATCCAACTTACCATAGGGATCCTAGCACCTAGCACAGTTTATCCAATAAAGCAAGCACTCAATAGATATCAACTGAATGGATAAATGTATGGTCTTTAGTGGGCAGGGATGGTCAGGAGAAGGTTTCTAGAAGAGAAACTTGAGTTAGGATTTAAAGGATTGAGAGGCATCAGATGATATAAGGCAAGAGGAAACTTCTAGAGGAATATAAGCAAAGCTGCCGAAATAGACTCCGCATAGAGATAAAAGTAGGATTTAGATGCAAAATTAATGCTGAGGTTGATTCTTAAAAGGTTAATGTCCTTTCAGTTCATGGATTATCCATTGTTGAATAGTCAGAGTCTGCTTCTAGCATTTGTTAATTTTGACAGTGGGAACAAGAGGTTCAAGGACCTGGAAGAGATGCACGGCCTCCCTCTGCGGCTGACCTGCAAAAGACTTTCCTAATTGGGTGCCAACATTTTCATGTGTTTCTTAAACTTTCAAATATGTAGTGAGAATCGTTAGTTGGGGGTACCAGATTAGTGTGGCTCTGAGCTGCTTAGCCTGAAGAGGTATTGTTTCATGGTAAAAGGAGCTGGAGTTGTCATCCTACGACTTACGCCATTGAGAATTGTCCCAGGGAGAGGCTATTTTCCAAAATTTTCCTGAAACTTCATAAAGGATGACCAGGACCATGTTCAGGACCATGACTCTTCCTAGCCCTCCTTTATTCTGCTCCTTGGGCTTGGTTCTCTACATCTGAATGTCCAAATCTGGTCTTTCTTTCTTGCTCACATCCTTAATAGTTTTCATGGAGTCAGGTAGCTTAGCAAAGACAAATTAACTATGAAGATGCTCCATTTACGATCCGTATGGTTTCTATTACTCACTGAATCAGAACTAACGTTCTTACTCTACATCAAAACTATCACCAGACCTTTTTTTTTTTCCTTAGATTCCATATATATGTGTTAGCATACAGTATTTGTTTTTCTCTTTGTGACTTACTTCACTCTGTATGACAGACTCTAGGTCCATCCACTTCACTACAAATAACTCAAATTCGTTTCTTTTTGTGGCTAAGTAATATTCCATTGTATATATGTGCCACATCTTCTTTATCCATTCATCTGTTGATGGACACTTAGGTTGCTTCCATGTCCTGGCTATTGTAAATAGAGCTGCAATGAACATTTTGGTACATGACTCTTTTTGAATTATGGTTTAGTGGTAAGACGGGAATAAAGACACAGACCTACTAGAGAATGGACTTGAGGATATGGGGAGGGGGAAGGGTAAGCTGGGACAAAGTGAGAGGGTGGCACGGACATATATACACTACCAAACGTAAAGTAGATAGCTAGTGGGAAGCAGCCGCATAGCACAGGGAGATCAGCTCGGTGCTTTGTGACCACCTAGAGGGGTGGGGTAGGGAGGGTGGGAGGGAGGGAGATGCAAGAGGGAAGAGATATGGGAACATATGTATATGTATAGCTGATTCACTTTGTTATAAAGCAGAAACTAACACACCATTGTAAAACAATCATACTCCAATAAAGATGTTTAAAAAAAAAAAGAAACTATCACCAGAGTTCTTTGGACCTCATTCCTGTCCCCTTAACCTACATCTCAGTTTCTGCACTTGTATATTTGCATAATGAAAAGTTAAATATCAGAGTGTCTATAGGGATGCAGTTTGGTCTGTAGAACATTGACTTCAAAGCTGAAGACCTTTGTTTGAGACTAGATTCTGTCACAAATGAGCTATCTGGCCCTCCCTTGTCTAAGCTTCATTTTTCACCATGGTAAAATAGGAAGAATAATACTTAACTTGCTATCCTCACAGGATTATGGAGAAGAATCTAGTGGGATCATGCATGGGACAGCCTTTGTAAAATGTAAGGTACGTAAAGATGTAGAGAAGTTGTTTTCATTTTCGAGTCTTCTCTCAGTATATGGCGGTCTCAAATTACTAAGTATTTCTATTCCATTGTACAGATAGCTACTGAAATCCTAAGACTTTCATAAAACCTGAGTCAGGTAAGTGTTGATGACGTCTCTTGAATTTCACAATCTCAGAATTTGCTTCTATAGCTTCTTATCTTTTATGCCAATCTCTAAATGTCCTCTTGCCCCTGTGACTAACACTCTGGAGCGCTCAATTATATCTGTCGAATTAACGTATGAATGACTCAATGTCTATTAGTTAAAATAGCCTAGGCTATGCTTCGATAACAGATAAGCTCTGAAACCTCAGTAAGTTAGCCCAGTAAAACTTTATTTCTCACTCATGTTAAATCTGATACAGATCAGTGAGGCAGGGGGAGGCCTCCAGTGACTCAGAGGGTCAGAGTTTTTCTGCATTGGATCAAAACATGGTTTCCAAGATTGCGGCAGGGAAGGAAAAGAAAGATGGAGAAAGCTCAGAGGGTTCAACTGGCCTGGCCTAGACATGACAGATGTCATTTCCACTCACAGCCTATTGGCCAGAACTAATCATAGAGACCAACCAAACTGCAAAAGAGGCTACAGAATTCAGGGGAGCAAATTCTAAGTGCCAAATTATTTGCTGAGCGCTAACCTCTCTGCAGAACAATGCCCTCCATCTCAACAAGAGTCTTGCCCATTACATTTCAGATACTGTTCTGGGCACAAGGAAACAGCAGTACGTAAGACAGACAAATTCCCTGATTTCGGAGGGTAGGTTGAGGTGAAAGAGTGAAAGCATTCTGGCTGCACTCTCATTTTACAGTATCATGTATTGATACTATCTATTCTTCCACTTCAATTATTGTTTATTCTTCTACTTGTGCTATTTTCAAGGGTGTCTACGTTTTTGAAAGAATAGAACCAGGGCCACTCTGATAGCTCTGTGCTCTTCCCTAGGGAAATGAGACTTGCTTCTCTTGCTTCTGCTGGTCATGAGGTTCAAAAGCCCCTGTGGTTTCAGCTGGGTGGAGGGAAGGGGGAAGGAAAGCTTGGAAGCAGCGCCTTCCAGCTGGACTTGTTTAGATTGGCACAGTCTCTGTAAGCAGCCATGACTCCAGAGCTGCTGGAAAATGTGCTTATCGCCCTAGGGGGTTGAGCAGGAAGGGGAAGGTCCCAGCTGATAGAGGCTGAAAGAGAGCTAATGGAAACGGGCTTCAGCCTTTCTGTGGGTAAGCAGGAGAAAGATATGGGGTCCAGCTTCAGGGAATGAGCAAGCCGTGATATTATTTTCACTATCCTAGCCAGAGAGAAAGGAAAACTATTGTTAGTTTTCGTTGGATGAATGGGAGAAATATGCAATTATGTTTCCTTCTCTGCTAGTTTCTTGTGACGGTCCTTTCCTTCTATCACTGGAGTTCCCTTCAGCTTAAAGGAAATATTTTTTATCTACCAAAACCCTGACACCAATCTCTGGGCTGACTTCACCCAACATGATTTGTTCCTCTAATGCAGACTAGCATTTGTTGATTCTCTGCACTGCACCACTTACACTAGATATTGTTAGCATCCCTGTCTACCACCTCTATCTCCAGTTTACCTTCTGTCACATGGGCAGAAAGCTAAAAACTACATTCCCCAGTCTCTCCTTGTTGTTAAGTCTAGTTGCAATGTAGGATCTGTCAATGAGATGTACTCTCGTGAGATTGGAAAGTGGAAGGGAGAAGTACCATCCTCTTCAGGGCTGGCGCTGGCTGATGCACACACGATCATCAAATGGGAGTTCGTGCAGGGACCAGGGAAGCCGGTCTGGGAATGAGATTTGAGGCTGTGGAGCAGCTGTGATGGTGAAAGTGCCCTCCTGCAGCTTCCTGAACTGGAGGTGGCAGCTGCAAGAGAAGCCTTGAAGCCTAGGGGTGGCCCCTGTTTTCAGTTCCTGCTGTCCTTCCTGCAATTTTGTACCCACTTATTTCCCTACTTTAAGTCCTATTCTGCTTGAAATACCTAGGGTGGTTTCTATTTCCTGCGCTTATTTCCTGACCTATGAGGTACTGCTATACACCATCTCACTTGGATATTCATCGGCTATAGCCGGCCTAAGTCACTCATTTGCTATTGGGTAGTCAGGAAACACCTTCTAAGACCCATGTTCTTATCACCACTCCATGCTGCCTCCTTCCTTATCATTCAAGGCTCAACTTTCACCTCCATTCTCACCCTGCCTCTGATTCCTCCATTCCAAGAAGATGTCTGTCCCATACCTCTTCTTGTTGATTCATTTTGCCTAATGTTGACACTTAACTTTCCTCTCTAATCTTCATTCCACAAAAAGAAAAAAAAAAAATATCTCCAAGGGCAAGAGAAATGCTTTCTACTACTTCTGCAACTACCCCTCATGTGTATTCTTTTTTTTAACTTAAAAAAATTTATAGAAGTATAGTCGATTTATTATGTTGTGTTAATTTCTGCTGTACAGAAAAATGTTATACATATATATATATACATTCTTTTTCATATTCTTCTCCATTATGGTTTATCACAGGATATTGAACATAGTTCCCTGTGCTATACAGTAGGACCTTGTTTATCCATTCTCTATATAGTAGTTTGCATCTGCTAATCCCAAACTCCCAATACATCCCTCCTCCACCTCTCCTCTCCCTTCGAAACAAGTCTGTTCTCTATGTCTGTGAGTCTGTTTCTGTTTCGTAAGTAAGTTCATTTGTGTCAAATTTTAGATTCCACGTTTAAGTGATATCATATGGTATTTGTCTTTGTCTTTCTGACTTACTTCACTCAGTATGATAATCTCTAGTTCCATCTATGTTGCTGCAAATGGCATTATTTCATTCTTTTTTATGGCTAAGTAATATTCCATTGAATATATGTAGCACATCTTGACTCATCTGTCATTGGGCATTTAGGTTGCTTCCATGACCTGGCTATTGTAAATAGTGCTGCAATGAACATTGGGATGCATGTGTCTTTTTGAATTACAGTTTTGTCCGGATATATGCTCAGGAGTGGGATTGCTGGATCATATGGCAACTCTATTTTTAGTTTTTTTGAGGAATCTCCATACTGTTCTCCATAGTGGCTGTACCTATTTACATTCCCACTAACAGTGTAGGGGGCTCCCTTTTCTCCACACTCTCTCCAGCACTTGTTATTTGTAGACTTTTTAATGATGACCACTCTGACCAGTGTGAAGTTGTACCTCATTGTAGTTTTGATTCCCTCATGTGTATTCTTAATATTTGTTGGATGGCACTATGCTAGCTTGTAGAGCATAAGGACACAGCACAGCGGGAGAACCTCTGTTCTTCAATTTAAGCTGATACTTCTCCTACCACCTGCATAACCCAATGTCTATAGGGCAATGACAAGCATTACTGGAAGTGGGAATGCATGTTCTGGTGGAGGAAGAACGCTTATTACCAAAGAAATGGAGGAGAAGAGGAGGCAGAAAGAAACTTGTCGAGGAATGTGTTCAAACCGGAAGCCCTGGGTTTTCTTCTTTGCTGACTGATCACACTTTTACTTTACATTTCACATCTCCTCAAGTCTCCTGCCATTATTTCACAGCAGGCATCAAAGTGGCTCCCCCTCCCCCAATTTACATAGCTGCAGATGGGCTAGCAGAGCCAGATTCAGGAGCAAAGACATCAGCTGTGCATACCACCAGGTTTTCTCAAAGGGAAACCTCAAATTAACTTTCAAAGGTTAAAGGAAACTTGCCAGTCTGGAAGCTGCTGGAAAAATCCAACGCATACTTAATTTCTTTCCAATCTAAGGGGAGAGCCTAAAGGATGGAGAAGCTATACCTCATTGGATCGAGAACACCAGGGAAATCAGAACTCAGTGGTGAGCATCTGGATTTGCAACTGGAAAAAGTTCTCTCGGTAGTAAAGTTCGGTCTTCCCCTTAAATTTCACCTTGTGACTTTCCCATTAGATCTGTTCCATAGGTTTGGTACTGGTTCTGGCCCTTCAGTTCCTGAGAACTGATGTGAGCATCAACAGAGAAGACAGCTTCAGATTGAAAGGACCGGGCAGGTGAACAGAGTGGGGGTGGGGAGGGGGAGGGAAAGGAAGGAGGAGGAAGGAGGGTCCTGGGTACACACGGAGGAAGAAAGCAGATACGAAGAACCTTCTTGCAATGGAAAGAAAGATCCTTGTCCAAGCTCCTTCAAGGCCCAACCTGACAAACTCTTATAATATTCACTGTTTAGATCTCTAACTTTGTATGGACCAGCTGGCAAGTCCTTTAGGATTGTTTGTAGTTTGTTCCTGTGTATACTTGATTTCACAATTAGACTGCCCGCTCCTCCAATCACTTCGCCAGTCGTTTCTGTGTGGTCTCTGGACCAGCAGCACCGTCACTGGGGGGCTTGTTGGAAATGCAGGATCTCAGGCCCCACTCTAACCATGCTGAATCAGAACCTGCACTTGAACAAGATCTCCATATGATTCGTGTGTCCAGTAAAGATTGAGAAGCAGAGCCCTGCGACTCCAGAAGTTAACAAGGAAATGAGAGCGACAGTGAGTGAGAGACTGAGCTTGCTCTCAGGACGTTGGTATAAAGGAATGTGCTCCATACCTTGAGACACTGATAGAGGTTAAGCAATAAATAAGCTGGTGGTGGGCTGTCACAAACTAGGAAAACCTGGTTATACTCTAAGCCAGTGGGTTCCAGTTTAGTGTGTATCAGAATCACTTGGAAAGCTTGTTAAACCATAGATTGCTGGATCCACCCCCTTCCAGATTTTCTGATTCAATAGGTCGAGGGTGGGCCTGGGAATCTGCACATTCCTAGGTGATGCTGGTGGTACTGATCCAGGGACAACACTTTGAGAACGACGTCCCTAAGCAATAAAGATATTCAGATAAAATAATCACCCTTCTACAAATTATTTGGGATCATTACGATCTCAAATCCCACACTGAGTTTGCCATGGGAGACCAGACCACTTTACAGTTACTTCCAGAAAGAGGCCCTCGTGGGAAAGCCCTGATGCATTTTGACCAGCTGTGTTGGGTTGCCAGCCAATTACGAGGAAAGCTAGAATGGTCCTGCTTTCCCAGCCGTGTTATCCAGCAAACCCAAAGACAGTACGTTAGTAAAGAAAATTGTACAGATGAGACCCGGAAGCTGCCATTTCATTGGGGAAGGTTTTGTCTTTTCATTACAAGAGAAAGCTCACATTTCCCATCTCTCTCTTCTCCAGAAGTAGGCAAGCATAAAACCGAAGTCAATTTCTTACAATTTAGTAACCTCAGTACCAACCAATTATATTCTGGGACATGAGAAACAGCTGTTGTAACATTAGAGCTCCAACAGTTTCATCTCAGCTATTTAAAGGGATAAAAGAGCCAATATTTTCATTCCCTTATGATATTATCAAGACATGATAAACAGCCAGGACTGTAGTATTAATTACATTAATTTGGAGAGGAGAGAGACTACTTTAATTGCTCCAAGCTGGAGAATAATTTTTTATGGGCAGACACTCATTCCATAAATTCACATTAGAAAGGGTACTTTGTCTTTTTCTATCAGCAGCAAAATTTCTGGAGGCAAAAAGCAACGACCACCCCCTTTTAAGGTGGATTTCAATAGGAAAAAACATTCTCACTGTTGCCATGTGTCATTCATTGAACACTGACTTGTTGAGCTATTTGAAAGAAAGAAATACAGAAAGAAATACAGGTATTTGTCTTGAAATAATTTGTGATCTAAAAAAGGAAGTAGGTCTGTCGCAGCTAGATTTAAATACTTTCTCATATATGGAATGGATTTAGAGTGTGTCACCTCCCTCTCAGGGTCAAGAAGACCAAACGAATGATGTACATCAAAATGCTTTGTAAACTATAACATCATACAAAAGCAGCAAAGGAAAGGGAAATATCCTTTACTGAGTGCTTTCTACATGGGGCACTGAGCTAGGTGCTTGACTTCTATGACCCTATTTTAATAGTCCTAAGAAATCTTAGAAAGAGAAGTAAGAACATAAAAAAGAGAGAATGTAATAAGTAGGTGATGAAAATGCCAATTTTGTCAAAGTGGAAATTATTCAGATAAAATTGTACAGTTCCAATTAATTAATGTAATGTGTGCTATGCATGACAGGTAATCTCTCTCACCCCCAAATACATAATAAATACATACTGACCTGATAGGTGGTCACATTATGGAATCACCCAAACGTTAACTATAGTCTTGGTAATGAAAATATATCTAAGTAAATCTATCCACTACAACTCCTAGGATTAAAAACTACATTTGGCTCCAATGGTTGTGATGGAAGGGGAGAATTTAGGGTGGTTCCAGAAAGTAGCCCTGAAGAGCTGTTGAATGTAGCAAGTGTTGGACTAGCCATTTGTAATTTGGGGCTCAGAGGATGCCATCCAGGTTTCTAGAAGTACCTGTTTTAGAAACTCGCTATGAGCCCTGCTAACAGTATTGCATTTTTTTTTTTCTTTTTTTTTTTGCTGTACGCAGGCCTCTCACTGCTGTGGCCTCTGCCGTTGCGGAGCACAGCCTCCGGACGCGCAGGCTCAGTGGCCATGGCTCACGGGCCCAGCCGCTCCGCGGCATGTGGGATCTTCCCGGACCGGGGCACGAACCCGTGTCCCCTGCATCGGCAGGCAGACTCTCAACCACTGCGCCACCAGGGAAGCCCAACTGTATTGCATTTTGCCAGGTTCCTCTGCCATTGCCTCAAGAGTTGGTATGGAGCAGTTGTAGGGAATGGGTCTTCAATCCTGTTAATGCTCTGGAAACTTTAGTTGAGGATAGGAGCAGTTCTCACACAACTAATAATGTCACACTAAGGAAGAAAGTATTCAAAGAAATCGAAAGAACGCTCTAGAATTGTGCATTCCCAGTTGCTGGAACCAGGGGCACTGCTATAAATGGGGAGCCTTCACCAGAGTATGAGAAACTCTGAATATTGCAAAGTTCTGAGTGACAGGGTCCCTTTTTATGTAGAAATACCTTCATAAGTTAAATGTCCAATAAGGGATTGCTTATGCAAAATGTGGAACAACTATATAAGCGAAAAAAGAAAAAAATCCTGCAGCACAGCTGTATAGGTCAATATGGAAAAATGTGTGAAGTACAGTGTAGGAGAGAATTTCAATTGCAAAATAGTATTGTTCAATATGTTCTCACTTTTCTTTAAAAATGTGTTAATATGAATGGAAAATTGTTGGAAGTGTATGTAAGGAAATTTTAACACTGGTGGTCACTTGATAAAGGAATATCAGTTCATTTTTATCATCTTTTTGCTTATCCACACTTTCTGAATTTTCTACAATAATATATATCTTGTTTTATGATATCCCAGAGAGTCAGTCATACGACTGTCATCCAAACGTGTTTGTGGTTTGTGGTTAACCCACTTTTTTTTTTTAATTTATTTTTGAATTTTATTGTATTTATTTTTTATACAGCAGGTTCTTATTAGTTATCCATTTTATACCTATTAGTGTATACATGACAGTCCCAATCTCCCAGTTCATCCCACCCCCATCCCGCCACTTTCCCCCCTTGGTGTCCATTAACCCACTTTTAAAAGCTTAATTTTCATAAGCACATAAACGACTGCAAAATAAACTATCTGTGGCCTATCCAATATCCCACCTTTCTTTCTTGTTAACACAATCCAAATTTTGTTTGTCTATTGAGCAGGGACATGCTAGGAAAAGGAGGCTCAGCTCTGTTGGATTATTCTTAGTCTAAGCTGCCGTGATGGTTAATTTTGTATCAACTTGACTGGGCCATGGGGTGCCCAGATATTTGGTTAAACTGGGTATATCTATAAGGGTGTTTCTGAATGAGATTTAACACTTGAATCGGTTGATTTAGTAAAGTAGATTGTCCTCCTCAGTGTGGTTGGGCCTCATCCAATCCAGTGATGGTCTGCCTAGATCAAAGGGGCAGAGTAAAAGAAAATTCTCTCTCTCTGCCTATTTTAGAGCTGGGACATTGGTCTTCCGCCTTCAGACTTAGACTTGGACTCAGACTGGATCTTATGCCATTAGCTCTCCTGGGCCTCCAGCTTGCTGACTGCAGACTTGGGATTTGTCAGCTTCCATAATCACGTGAGCCAATTCCTTATGATAAATCTCTTTATATATAAAAATATATATAATTATATACACATATATATTCTTTTTCTCTATTGATTCCGTTTCTCTGGAGAACCCAGACTAATACAGCCAGCCATGGTCATTGTATTCTCTTTTGCTGGTGATTGGTAGCATTGACCCACTTCTGGTCAATGAAATGTAAAGAGAATGCTGGGGAGGGGGTGTTCTGTGTAATTTTCCTCTTTAATAAGAGAGAGAGTGGCACAGACAGAAGCTGTTGTGGCTCCTCTTTCTTTCTGCTTTTGGTTGGGTTATGTGAGAACAAAATGCCTAGGGCTGTTGTAGCCATACTGTGGCATTATTGCAGACTTTACCGACACATTAAAGATGGCAAAATGGGAAGCTGGAGAAACCCTGGATTCATTTTTTTTCAATTGAGTTATAACTAACATACAGGATTCCATTAGTTTCAGGTGTACAACATAGTGACTTAATATTTTTATACATTATGAAATGATCACCACAATACTGACTATATTCCCTGTGTGTACATTACATCCCCATGACTTATTTATTTTATTAACTGGAAGTTTGTACCTCTTAATCCCCTTCACCTCTTTCATCTGTCCCCCAACCTCCCTCCCCTGTGGCAACTACCAGTTTGTTCTCTGTATCTGTGATTCTATTTCTGTTTTGTTTTGTTTGTTTGTTTTGTTTTTTACATTCCACATGTAAGTGAAATCATATGGTATTTACTTTTCTCTGACGTTTTTCACTCAGCATAATACCCTACAGGTCCTCACGTGTATATATATCTCATTTATATATATATATATATATATATATATATATATCACATCTTCTTTATCCATTCATCTATCAATAGACAAGCATTTCTTCCATAACTTGGCTATTGTAAATAGTGCTGCAATTAGCATAGGGGTACATAAATCTTTCCAAATTAGTGTTTTCATTTTCTTCAAATAAATACCCAAGAAGTGAAATTGCTGGGTCATATGTTAGTTCTATTTTCAGATATTTGAGGAACCTCTATACTGTTTTCCATAGTGGCTGCACCAATTTACATTTCAACCAACAGTGCACACGTGTTCCCTTTTCTCCACATCCTCACCAACACTTGTAGTTTCTTGTCTTTTTGATGATAGCTGTTCTGACAAGTGTGAGGTGATATTTCATTGTGGTTTTGATTTGTGTTTCCCTGATGATTAGTGGTGCTGAGCACCTTTGCAAGTGCCGTTGGTCATTTGTATGTCTTCTTGGAAAATGTCTCCAGATCTTCTGCCTATTTTTTACTCCAGTTGTTTGTTTTTGATATTGAGTTGTATGAGTTCTTAACATATTTTGGATATCAACACCTTATCAGATATATCGTTTGCAAATATTTTCTCCCATTCAGTACATTGCCTTTTCATTTTGTTGATGGTTTCCTTCACTGGGCAAAAGCTTTTTAGTTGGAAGTAGTCCTACTTCTTTTTGTTTTTGTTGCTTTTGCTTTTGTTGCTTTTGCCCTTGCCAGAGGAGACATATTCAAAAAAAATATTGTTAACACTGATGTCAAAGAGCATACTGCCTTTGTATTCTTCCAGGGGTTTTATGGTTTCACGTCTTACATTTAAGTCTTGAATCCATCTTGAAGTTATTTTTGTATATGGTGTAAGAAAGTGGCCCAATATCATTTTTTTGCATGTACCTGTCCAGTTTTCCCACCACAACTTATTGAAGGGACTATCTTTTCCCCATAGTATATTCTTGCCTCCTTTGTCATAAATTAACTGACCACAGGGGCATGGGTTTATTTCAGGGCTCTCTCTTCTGTTCCATTGAGCTATGTGTCTGTTTTTGTGTCAGTGCTAAACTGTTTTGACTACTATAGCTTTGTAGTATAGTTTCAAGTCTGTGAGCATGATACCTCCAGTTTTTTTTCTTCTTTCTCAAGATTGCTTTGGCTCTCTGGGGCCTTTTGTGGTTCTATATAAATTTTAGGGTTATTTGTTCTACTTTTGTGAAAAAAATGCTATTGTTATTTTGATAGGAATTGCACTGAATATGTAGATGGCTTTGAGTAGTATGGATGTTTTAACAATATCAATTCTTCCAACCCATGAGCATGATATATCTTTCCATATATTTGTGTCATCTTCAATTTCTTTCCTCAATGTCTTATAGTTTTCAGAGTACAGGTCTTTCACTGCCTTGGTTAAATTTATTCCTAGACATCTTATTCTTTTTGATAAAATTGTAAATGGGATTGTTGTCTTCATTTCTCTTTCTGATAGTTTGTAGTTAGCATACAGAAATGCAAAAGATTTCTTTATATTTATTTTGTGTCCTGCAACTTTACTGAGTTAATTTATTAGTTTGTTTTTTGATGGAGTCTTGAGTTTTGTACATACATTTTTTATGTATCCTTTGTAGCTTTTGGTTTGTGGTTACCTTGAGGTTCATATATATCAACTGTATATATCGTCTTCAATTTTAAGCTGGTATTTGCTTAAGTTTGAAGACATTCTAAAAGCATTATATTTTTACTACCCCCCCGCAATGTTTCATATTTTGGATGTCACATTTTATATTTTTTATTTTGTGTATCCCTTAATTACTTGTAGTTATAGTTGACTGTACTACTTTTGTCTTTTAACCTTCATACTAGGTTTTTAAGAAGCTGATCCACTACTTTCACTATATATTTGCCTTTACCAGTGAGATTTTTCCCTTTTGTATATTTTCTTATTTCTAGTTGTGGCCTTTTCTTTTCTACTCTTTAGAAGACTCTTTAACATTTCTTATAAGGCCAGTTTAGTGGTGATGAACTCCTTTAGTTTTTGCTTCTCTGGGAAACTCTTGATCTCTCTTTCAATTCTGAATGATAAGCTTACCTGATAGGGGATTGTAGGTTATAAGTTTTTTCCTTTTAATACTTTAAATATATGCTGCCACTCCCTCTGGCCTGTAAAGTTTCTGCTGAAAAATCAGCTGAAACTCCTATGGGGTTTCCTTTGTATGTGATTAGTTGTTTTTCTCTCCCTTCCCCCTGGATTCTTATTGATATTGCCGACTGCTTCACCAACCAAAGCCAATTTCTAGACCGCTGGTTAAGTGAGAAGCTAATGATAAGACATTTTACTTAAACCACTTTGAGTTTGAGTGTGCTGTCTCTTACATCAGAAACTAGCCAAAGAAAGAAAAAGTATAATCCCTCCCCTGCTATTATCATATTTTGTTAATCTGCTTTTTAAAGGTTGCTCTTTATAATCATTTCAGCCACAAAATTAGAAACTTTAAAAGATATATCATTTACTGTTTGCCTGTAGGTCACTGAAGTAGTCCCTGCAGGAGGACAAGAAATATATAGAAATGTAGATCCCTTCTGCCAGTGAAGTTGTGTTCACATTGTTGGTGGCTAGACACATATCTGTAGTTGGAAGAGAAAGAGGAAGAGGAGATAAAGGCTCCCTTTTCTCCCATGGGTGATATCAATGCTGCTCAATCACTCTCAGACTTCAGAGTCGTTGGAGGAAACAATCATACCAGGTTTTAAAGGGTAAAACTGGTTTTCTTTGGCGGTGTAGTTTTATAGTAAATTTCATCTTGTCATGTCTCCAACAAAAGAAACCTTTAAGAGGTTTAAAGTGGGAAATAGTTTATTGATGATATTGGCCATGAAGCCAGGAGAAGCACACATGTACCTACAGCCTTGTGCCTCGGCAGGTTGCCTCCAAGCCCTACCCCTTCAGGAGACTTGGGAAAGGGCCAAAAAGATGACTGAGTTGCAGAACTTGATGTTGGCTGCTTGGTCATGGCGCCACTGCATTACTGTAGGGACACTCATTCTGGGATAGTTAATGACCTCTCCCTAGAGCCAAATAAATTGAATACTTGGGTGAAGGGTTTAGTCTTGAAAATGAGACCTCGACAGTAGTAAACCTATTGAGAATAAGGCAAATGGGCTTACAGAAATAAGATAGCAATTCTAGATGTGTGCCTCCTTTTCCTGATTATAAGCAGCACTGAAAAGTGAATGAAAATCAACTTATTGTAACGAAAATCCCATTCTCCTATTGGCCTGTACCATTTCAAAGATGATTTATCAAGCTGACTGATTTTCAAGACGTATTTGTTTCCAAACCTTTAACTTAAATTTTTTCTTTTTTCTTCCCAAACCTCTTGGTAAATGTACATTACATTGAATTAGGGATTCACTCACTCCTTCCTTCATTCATTCCACATGAATTTTATGAGCACTTAACAGTGTGTCAGGTACTGTGCTAGGTGTCCAGGAAACAGGTAAAAAATAGATCAGCCATGTCCTTATGAAGTTAACAGTCCTTATGAGACTTCTACTGTCTAAATCAACAGTTGAAATAAGATGGGAGCAGCATTACTACAGAGACATGGACAGGAATGTGTGATGTCAGATGAAATGATCAACTTCACATGGAGGGGATTCAATAAACAGAGCCTTTTGTTCAAAACAGATTCCTTCCACAGCATTAGTAAACATTGCTGAAGTGATCCATTTTTGGTCAGATTTCAGTAAATTAGTTGGTCTTAAAGCAACACAGCATAAACCATATATCTACTCCATTTTATTTTAATTAGTTTTTCTTGAGAATATGGCTTTATCCAGTTAGCCATTCATTCAACAAAAGTTTTTTGCATTCAAGTATGTGCTGGGTATGCAGGGGAATTCTGGTTTCCAATGTGAGTAAAGGAAAGCTGAGGTAAGGATTGGTTTGAAGGGAATAGTGGGAACAACTGTGGGCCTAAGTCAATTCCATATTGGCGCCTAAGGGAATATTTAGGAGCCTGGGCCTCATATATTTAAAAATCAATTTCCCACCTCAGCTTAAAAGACCAACTGGTGCAAGTCACTTTCTTTTCAATTAAGGGGAGGATCTCAGTGCTGCATTCAAATCAGTAACTGGGCTTCCTCATAGAAACAGCTCAATCAACATAATATTAATGATCTGATTCAAGGCCCTACTTCTGTACACACACATATGCTACACACACACATACGTGTAGTACATATACATTTATAGTTTTCTGGAAATTGATTTATGATTTGGACAGAAAGGACGGACAGCACTAACACCACGGATAACCCGCCTCCATTTTAAAGAGACTTTTTCCCTGGCAATCTCAAGCATGTTACCCTGAGTTCCACCCTGAGAAAGACTGGTGTTGGAAAGAAGCCTGGAAGGCTAAGAGACCCAGAGACCCAAGTGGTTTGTGTAGTGGGACTGGTAGAATGTACCAGAAGCTGTCAGCATGTGACAAGGGGGCATTTATTTTAAGGGTGTGGGGAGAAAAATGAATTAGGCAGCAATTGGATTCTTCAGTCAGGGGGTGGGGACAGGAGTTAAGGGGTGCACTGTGCTCTTAAGGAGTCTTTTTTTTAAAGAGCACCCAAGTGGAGAACACGGAGAGAGAATTTTTCTTGACACACCAATGTACAACGAGAACATATATTTAGTAACATTCGCCTCCCTGTGCCCTGAGCAGCTGTTCGGCTAGCAAACTCTCCTCCTTCCAGGCGGGGAAGGGGAAGTGTGCTGCACGAAGTTTCTGGAGTTGCCAGTGAGTGTGAGAGCTGGGGCCAGCATTCCGGAGCCGCCCCTCCCCCTCCCCCTACCAGGCAGGAGGGGGTCCAGCACAGCCAGTGGTTGGGAAGGGGAGGCAAGGGCAGAGAAGTAGCTCCAAGGGAAGACCAACTGGAGGGTCCTGTTTAATTTCATCTGAGCACTTGAAGTTCACTCCTCTTTACTATACCTCCTCAAAAGCAGGAAGCTGGGAAGAGAATTTCTCAAAGTGACCCCTCTTTGCTCTGTGAGGCTGGAACTCACTAGGCAGGGTTGGGGGCCATCAGGGAAATATTTTGTATCTCCTGGAGGTGAGAGTTATGGGAAGTGGAAGACAGGATTTATCCACTTGGGGCCAAGCCATCATTTTCCAAGGAGTGACAGAGTGGACATCTGGTTTTCTGGGTTCATAGTTACCTTCTTGACAGTTTTTGACAGGCGCCTAGGGCATACAGGTGGCAGTGAGGATGGGCCAGGGTGGGAAAAGGCCCCATGTAACTGTAATATATGATCCAGTCAAAGATAGTGTTCGCTGGTTCCTTTGTTTCCTTCTTCCTTCCTTCCTTCCTTCCTTCCTCCCTCCCTCCCTCCCTCCCTTCTTCCTTCCTTCCTTCCTAACTTCCTTCCTTCATCTTCCCTTCCTCCCTCCCTTCTTCCTTTCCTTCTTTCCTTCCTCCCTCCTTCTCTCCCTCCCTTCCTTCCACTATAGTGTACTGGCAGCATCAACATCACTTGAGAACTTGGTAGACATATAAATTCTTGGGTCCCACCCCATACTCCCTCTGTAGGCAATCTCTAAGACTAGGCAAAAGGATGTCACTTCCTAGATGAGGTTACAGAAAGACTTGGCTACAGTCTTGGATGAGCTCTGTCACTCACTCACTTGCTACGAGGGGAGCCAGCTGCCATATTGTGAGCACCCTTTTGGAGAGGCCCGTGGGGCAAAAAACTGATGTCTCTGGTCAGTAGCCAATGAAGACCTGAGGTCCACCAACAACCACGTGAGTGAGCAGGGAACTGTGTCTCCCCCAGTTAAGCCTTGAAATACCAGCCCCCCACATCTTGATTGGAGCCTATGAAATACTCTGAGCCAGAGAACCTGATTGTTACTGACTCACAGAAACTGGGAGATGATAAATGTTTGCTGCTTTAAGCCTCTAATCTTGGGTTAATTTGTTACACAGCAATAGATAACTAATAGAACTACTGAATTGGAAACTCTGCTCGTGGGGTCCTGGAATGTGTACTTTAGCATGTTTTCCAGGTGATGCTCATGCAAGGTAGTTTGAGAAGCACTGCGTGTGACTAAATTAAGAGTGAAGGCTTTGGAGCCAGGCTGCCTGGGTTCCAATCCTAGCTCAACTACATCCCAGCTGTAAGAGCTTGAGCAGGTTACTTAACCCCTCTGTGCCTTCATTTCTTCTGTAAAATGTCACTAACAGTAGTATATACCTTTAGGTAGTGTAAAGAGGATTAGTTGAATTAATATATTTAAAGCACTTAGTGTATTGCCTGACAACATCGAGTACAATACATTTAGTGATGATTCATTCATTCGACAAACATTTATAAGGCACCAACTAAGAATGAGGCATTGTGCTAGATCCTGGAGTTACGAAGGTGCGTAAGACATAGTTCACTTCTCCTGGGACTGTCGTCCTAGGAGATGGGCATAGAAAAGAATAAACACAATAAAAGGTTAAAATGCTGAGCTTGGCTTCTGGAGCCCGACCATGGAGGCATTAAGGAGAGGCTTAATAAATGGGGTAGTTGGAGGGATACGGGCTTGATTGCCCTCAATGCCTCAGCTTACTTTTTCTTAGTCTCAGTATCTTCCTTTTTATGTGGAAAACTGGCAAACCTATCACCACAAACAGCCTCCTAAGACAGGAGCTGGTGTCTTGTTCACAAGACGCTAGCCACTCGGTCCTGTTTTCTGCTCCTAGTAAGGCAGCTTGGTTCGCTGGCATCTGCTCTTCCTCCTGCCTGAAAGCTTCCTCCCCCACCTCCTCCTTGCAGCACAGGCTCCATCTTATCCTTCATGTCTCCGCTCACATGCCTCCCCAGGGGGGGTCTTCCTGGTCACTCTATTTAAATAGCATCTCCATTTCAATGCACTTTTCATATCCTGGACAGCACTAGATTCTGGAGCGTACTTAATCAGTTCATTTACTGTGTGTCTCCCTGGGTAGCCTTCACGGTCTCTCCGGGCTAACAGTTGGTCTGTTGTATTCACATGGCACACTCCCAGTGCCCTCCCTGGGACATAGTAGGCATTCAATAAATATTTGTTATTGATGGATAAATGGACATGTCCCTTCACAGCCACTGTAACACTTCAGCATGATTTGCTGAAATGCCAATCTTAATCACAAAGGACATTAATTCAAATTCTGGAAGACAAAACTGCTGAAAAACAGAATGTGAAACCAAGTCACTTTAATTCTAAGGGGCTGCTGGAGAACTGGGAAGGGATGGAGAGTAGGAGGCCATTATACCAGTTAACATGTACTAAGTACCTCCTCCTAGGTCCTGGGCACTCTATTAAATGTTTTATATGAGTTATTTCATATACATCTGAAGTGGCTATTATCATCCGGGAGAGCAGATGGGGAAACTGAGTCTTAGAGCCCTTGGTTAACTTGCCTTAAGTCACAGCCAGTGTGGTGCAGATGAATCATGACTGAACCCAGGTGGTCAGGTTCCAAAGCTCCTGGGTTTAAGCACTCTACTCTCCTGCCCCCAATGGAATGCAGCTCATTAGGTGAATATTCTGCACAAATAGAAATGTACACAGCTGAGCTGCTGTATGACACCATGACAACACTAGACCAGACAGGGAAATATCAGAAAGGTTTCTTAAAGGAGGATGTCCATGAAATGGGAGCTGGGCGATGGACCAGCTGTAGGTCATTCATGGGGGCCCTTCCCCCTACCCAGGGGTCCCCTGTTGTTCGTAAGAAAGGCGGTCAGGACTGCAGTGGAGTGTCCCACCACCTCCAATGGATGTGAGTATTCTCGCCCTCAGAAACAAGATTGGTGGTCTCTTTCTGAGCCCCCAAACGATTAGCATTCTCTTCGTCAAGGCGGCTTGTAATTTACAGCAATTGGGAGTTCCTGTTGCAAGGGATTCCAAGATCAGAAAAGCCAAGAAGCGGGTGACAGGTCAGATCTCAGCTTAGATGGAGAAGCTGTCTGTTGGGGGGGTGGTGAGGGGCTGTAACTAGGTGGGAGGGGCAGTTTTACAAAACAGCAGGGCCGGCTGCCTTGCGCCTGGAGCAATCTTTGGCTGGGGGTTCCCATCAACAGCAAGCCTCCACAGGCCTAAAAGAACAAGAAAGGAACCAGGCTTATCCACTCTTAAACGGGACTAAAGTCAGTGTTTTTCCTGTGTGATGAGGAATTATTGGCCCAGCAGCAAGGGGAGGCTCCTTCCCAGTAGAAGAGAACAATTAGGGAAAGTGAGAATATGCTTCTGTGGGCAATTCCCTTCTCAAGGCTTAATTAAAGCCAGAATGTATATTTTTAGCCTGCTTTTGCTTTTGTGACATTTAAATATTCAGATTTTCAAAGAGACAAAGCCTATGCTGAAATTTACATATAAATATATTGAAATATATTTAAATATGAGTCTTCTTACCTTTTTTCTTAACGTTCTTGAGCTGTGTGCACTTCTACAATGGGGTCAGTCTCTGGGAAATGAAGAATTAAAGTGTCTGAAGAGACAGAAGTAGAGGTAGAATTGCTGGGAGGTTGATATACTGGGGTGGACCTAACATTATGTATAGTGTATAATTTGAGGAATGATTTTCTTTGTTTAGATGGCAAGTTTTCAGAATGATGGTTTATCTAGGTCAGAGGGCAGTCCCCAGCCATGCAGACTTTGGTAGATGTATGTATGTATTTTTACCTATTTAGAAAGGCTACAGGCTCCCTGAAACTGGCTTGGAGACTTCCTCTTAAGACCTCAAGAATCCAGGATTCATAGAAACAGAGGAAATTTGACCAAAGAATGACCTTGGAGCATCAATCAAATAGCTAGCTTTATAGTCCATATTATGACCATGCTAATTACAAGTTACCCCATATACTATACATGGACCACCAACTTTAAATGATTTTGACGATCATGATATGCATTTAAATCACTGAAATAGAACTGGACATAATTTAACCTCCCTCGAGTGAGTTGGCAGTTACCTTAAGATCCTACAGGGTCTCTCTCGGTTATCACTGCAATCATCAATAATTATGCACCATGAGTAGCACAGAAGTGTCAGAGGATACAAATTTTTCAATTGTTAGATAGAAGACAAACTTGATTCTAATGGTTGTCAGAAGTTGAATTTTTTGTTGCTGTTGTGAAGAGAACGTTGACAGACTACTGCATAACAAAGAATGTTACAATCTAATGGGGAAAATTGGCTTGAATTGTGGGTGTCGTCCTGATTTCATCACCTTCAATAGTTGACATTTCCATTTCTCATTTTCTCTCAGTTACTCATCTATAAATGGATGTACAAATGTTAATAGGGACCCACACAAATTTAGCAACTTCCTCCTCTAGTAAATTATACCATGGAGCCATTTTTATTGTGATTCTTCCTTTCCGTGTCTGTTTCTCCTCCTGGAGTTTGGGCTGTGCAGCACATGAATTGTTAAAGGAATGAAAGTCTTGGGAGAAAACAGAAGCTACCAAGACAAGCCAGCAAGGTAGAGCATCTGTGCCTTCCACCAGGGGTTAGTAAAACTCTTACAAGGCTCCTAGGATGGCATCCAGACTGAGATAAGGGCAACTCCTTTGTCACCATTTGTTCCTCAGAAAACACCAGCAAGGGGATGTCCTATCACTGAAAACAGCTGCCAGTTCCAAGTTGTGAAACACACATGGACGAAACTGCTAGATATAAATATATATGACTTGGACTATATCAAGCACTAGAGTTAAGATCGTGGAGAAAATTTTCAATTTAAATGTGCAGTTTTGATAAATACTAAGGCAGCCTATCTTGCCTAATTAGCAATCCCAGGCTAATTGTCCAGCGATTAGGCTTATTGGCTTGACTCTGATTGTCATTGTTTCTGTATCATGAAAACAGGACGTAAAGTTCCCCTTCTCTCCTGGCTTGCTATCCTGGCTTACAACAGTTGTTACCGTAAGGAATAAAGACTTTCAAAAGTATGTTATAGATATATAAACCTGACTCCCTGCTTCCACTTTTGCCCTACTATCAGCTAGAGGGAGCTGTTAAGAATGGAAATCAGATTGTATCACTCCCCTGCTTAAAATCCTCCAAAGCTTAGCCACCCCTCCGAAAATAAAATCCCAATACTGTGCCTGGCCTGCAGTGCCAGGACATGCTAAAGTTCCTGCAACTTCTCTGACCTCCTTCCTGCACTCAGCACACTCCAGAAACAGTAGCCTTTCTGCTGATGCACTAACTCAGTGGTTCTCAAAGCGTGGTCCCTAGATCCACAGCATCAGCCTCCGGGAAGTGGTTAGAAATGCAAATTCTTCGGCCACACCCTAACTCTACTGAATCAGAAACTCCGGGGATGGGCCCCAACAATCTGTGTTTGAACCAACCCATCTAGTGATTCTAAAGCCTGCTGAAAACAGACTCACTTCTGCCTCAGGACTTGGGTACTGGCCAGACACTTTGCTTGGTATACTCTTCCCAGGGCTCTTTCCTCATCAACTGAAATCAGCCAAAATGTTAGCTCCTCACCTACTGTCCTATTTAAAAACTTTTATTTTATTGGAGTATGGTTGATTTACAATGTTGTGTTAGTTTCAGGTGTACGGCAAAGTGATGCAGTTATACATACATTCATTTTTTTTAGATTCTTTTCTCATATAGGTTATCACAGAATATTGAGTAGAGTTTCCTGTGCTGTAACACAGTAGGTCCTCGTTGGTTATCTGTCTCACATATAGTAGTGTGTGTGTGTTCATCCCAGGCTCCTGATTTATCCCTCTCGACCATCCCTTTTTTTTTTTTTTTTTTTTTGCGGTACGCGGGCCTCTCACGGTTGTGGCCTCTCCCGTTGTGGAGCACAGGCTCCGGACGCACAGGCTCAGCGTCCATGGCCCATGGGCCCAGCCGCTCTGCGGCATGTGGGATCTTCCCGGACCAGGGCACGAACCCTCGTCCCCTGCATCGGCAGGCGGACTCTCGACCACTGTGCCACCAGGGAAGCCCTCGACCATCCCATTTAAAGTGAGCCTCTTTGCTCTTCCTCATCTTAATCTATGCCATTAAATTATCCATTATGTTCTCCTTAGAATTATCTCAAATTATCTTGCTTATTTATTTACTTGCTATTTTATTATCTCCCCCAGTAGAATGAGAGCAGACAGACCACCTATTTTTTATACTGCAGATTCCAAGTGCCTAGCGTAGTGCCTTGCACATATGAAGTTCTTCATAAAAGTTTCTTAAATGACTGTCTATGAGATTTTTTGATCTGCTTGTCTTGAAGAAGGTAGATCAGTTAGATTATCTAAAGGCAGCTGCAGTGTTGGGTCAAAGCCTTGGCATGGAGTCGGAAGATGAGGCTCAAATTCTAAGTTCTCCACTTGGAGATCAGCTGAACTTGGGTAAATCATTTAACTGGGATAATGGGTCACCCAACAAGGGGTGGTTTTGTCTCGGAGAGGCATTTAGCAATGTCTGGAGATGTTTTAGTGTCAACTGCCGATGCAGGGTAGCTGCTTAATAAATATTTATTCAAGGAAGGAATGAATGAATGAATGAATTGCAGGGAGCCCCTTCCCAGGATTGAGTTTTCATTTCCTCATTTGCAGTAGGAGATAGGGATAGTACTTGTGTCCTAGGAACCTTGGGAGGGTCGCAGAGACAATGTGTACAAAGTACCTGGCTCGGGATTTGACACATCCTCACTAGAATCGCCCTTGTTTCACCCGTGGTTAGTTTTCCTGCTTGGCTGCCCTACCGGGCAGGCGGTGGGAGACCTGAAAAAGCCTCTCACTTCCACTCCATTTTTCCTTCCCTGCTCAGTGGAGTTCCCCATTCCTCCCTCCTAAGCGACTCCCTTCTCTCTTCTACCCCCTTGGTCTACACAGGGCAGCCTTGACTGTTTCAAGTGGAAAGGTATAACCAAGTCCTGCTCTGTGTTTTTCAGCTGAAACACTTAAGACCTGGCATTCAGAAACCACCTGCTCTGGGCTTCCTTGAGTTCCAGGCAGAGAAGGAACTGGAACCCGGCCTCCCGTCCTGGCTGGGAATCTCTCCACTCCTCCACGATGCCTTAATTTTCCTTGGCCTGCTTGTCTTTTCCCACCTCCTATAACCAATCAGCACATACCCAGCAGAGTTTCCCAACCTTTCTGGGAACCTGGAATGTTTACTGTTAGAGACCCCACCCAGCACACATCACCAAAACATTAAAATGTGCCCACGTCAAATAAAAATTATGTATAACTTTATGACAATTGGGTTGCCTTGACAGTCAACCTGACATTACATTTTAGAGAATTTAAGCATTTTTTAATTTCAATATTTTAGTTTGTTTTTACATTTTGGAGTCAATTATTTTTTCCTACAGCAGATATAATTATAGACCCTTGAAAAGCATTTGTACCTCATACATTATAAAAAAAAGTCTTCTTTGCTTTTTGTCCATTGGTGTTTCCCTTTCTTCCCTTTTCCTGTTTGCTTATAATAGTCAATGACCATTCCAGAGTCTATAAAGCATCTGGAAACTGCTGAGTGTTTGGTAGGTAATATTTCATGTATGTAATGCTGTTGACTTGCAAACATGATCTCATGCACCAGTGTCCATAACTGTCCAAGAGTGTGACAATCAAATCTTACGTTTGCCATATACATTGTGGACTGCAAAGGGCTTTCTCATCCATTTTCCATTTGTACTCATTTAATTCTCACAGTAACCCAGTGAACTGAGCACAACATACATTATATTACAGTTACTATTGATTTTACCAATAAGAATCCAAAACTTAGGGAGAAGTGTCTCATTCAAGGTTATAAAGTAAGTGGCAGAGCCAAGATGAGAATCCACATCTTCTGGGTTTCATGTGTGCCATGCTGCTTTCAGGTCTTTAGTCAGCCCTGGGGAAAAATTATTCCCGAAAGAGGAAATTAAGCAAGGCTTGAATCACTGGGATAGCTTTAGCTCTGTGTGTGTGTCTGTGATACTAGAACTCTAGCCTTGAATATTCTCCATTTGCCCTACAGACAATGGGATCAAGTAATTAGTTAGCTCAACAAATACTTATTTAGTGATGGGCCCTGTAATAGGTGCTGGGGATATAGCAGTGAACTAAAAATCCATGTCCTTGCCTCATGGAGCTCACATTCTAGATGCAACAGGTAAATGATAAATTGACAAGTCAATATATAGTATACAGGTGTCAATTAGTGTTAAGGATAAAAAATAAAGCAATTGAGGGGATAGGAAAACTGGGGAGGACTTGCTACTTTATTTAGGAAGGTCAAAGGTGGCCTCAGCTGTAAGGTGGTATTGAGAAGAGACTTAAAAAAAAGGGAGAGAGTATGTAGTGTGGATACCGGGGTGCATACTAGCCGAGATGAGCATGTGCAAAGGCCCTGAGGCAGGGGCATGTTTGGCATGTATAAGAAACAGCAAAGAAACCAGCCTAGTTGGAGAAGAGTGAGTAGATTGGGATGGAGGGAGAGAGTTATTGGCAGGAAATGAGGTGAAAGGGGTCTGGTGAATAGAGGTGGAGGCAGTTAGGGAAGATCCTATAGGACCTCACAGGGCCTCGTGAGGGCTTTGGCTCATATTCTGAGATAGGGACCCCTTGAGGCCTTTGACCGGAGGAATTACATGATCTGACATACGTTGTTAAAGGATTTACGATGGACTGATTTGCCTTATGTTAAGATATTCCTGGTTTGTAATAGTTCTACCTTGAACAAGAGACTCAGTCCTGCTTTGAGACACTACGATGGAGGCCCTTCTCTTCAAGCATGTTCAGGTGCTGAGGTGAAGTAGAATTTTAGTAATTCATTCATCATTCAAATCAGTGACTAAGCGCCACCTAAGTGTCAGAACTACCGTAGGCTTTGGGGATTCAGGAGTGAGAAAGACAGATAGGGTTCCTGTTCTCAGGGAGCTCCTTTTACAGTGAAGAAATATAGACAGCAAACAAACAAACAAAGGATTTCAGCTAATGAGAAGGGCTCGGGAGAAAATAAAACTGAGGGAGATGCAATATGATGACATCATAGGGGGCTACTTCCCCCACCCCCGCCCCAACGTTTGCAATCACATTTATTGAAGCATCTACTTTGTTCCAGGCATCAGGTTAGGTGCTCGGGACAAAAATCTGAATAAGACATACAGATCATACTTCTGTTGAGTTCCTAGTCTAGATGAGGGATAGACATACATATAAATAATAATTGTAATGCAATAAGGGCAGTAATAGAAGAATGAATAAATGGGCAGGGTTAACAGAGAAAAGGGGCATTCATTTTGTTGAGGCATGTTGGGGATTTGTGGATAAGATGCTTTTTAAAAAACATTTTTATTGGGATATAGTTGATTTACAATGTTGTGTTAGTTTCAGGTGTACAGCAAAGTGAATTAGTTATCCACATACGTATACCCACTTTTTTTTTTTTAAGATTCTTTTCCATAAGGGGCTACTTAAGATTCCAGTTGGCTTTTGAAATGTGGAACTTAGGCAAAAAATGTTACACATGTAGAGCAGTTTACAGTTTCCAGATTCAGAAAAATATTATTATTATGACCTTTTGAACGAGAAACTGAAATTCAGTGAGATTAAACCCCATGCCCAAGGCACTAGTAAATGACAGATCTGGGGTCTGAATCCAGATTTTCCCTCATTTTCAGTACCAAAGTTTTTCTCACAGTATATACCACTATGGAATGTGACAGTAGGGCTGGTATCCCTGGGGCGTGGGATGAGGGAATCAGTAATGGTTAGGCAAGACAAGAAAAAATGTGTCAAAGCAGAAAGAGATGCAAAAGACCAAGGGCAGTAGCTGGCTCCCACTAAGATCACACAGGACAACTGTCAGGATATAGAGGGGCTGCAATCCCTACAGCCCCATTCCATAGGGCAGAGAAAATCTGCACCCTGATCTCAACAGAAGGATCCCTGCCTTGCATGGCTGCTCTCAGCACCCCAGGCTGTGGGGGAGCCCTGGGTCACATGTGGTTTCAATCGCTGCATTTATCTGCATCATTGTCATTGCATTTGGAAGATGACTGAAATCTCATTTCTGTCCCAGGCCTGCCCAAATTGTGCAGGGGGTACAAGTCAAATCTGGAAAAGCTACCTCATCTTTGGCAGGCCAGAGATAGGGAGAGACTTCAGGAATGTACAGTGATGTCCCACCCAGGCCCCTTCTCCCCTTTATTAAAAACAAATCTGACACAACAAATGTCTAAAATTTTCCACTTGATCATTTCACCCTGCCTTGTTATAACCATGCCCTTTGTCCACACCCACTGGAGGTTTTTGCAGCCTGGGGAGAGCTGGGAAGTGTCTGTCCCTAGCTCTCAGTCACTCCCATAATAAACAATCACTAAACAGCTTGCTGCCCTAGGCAACTGTTTGTCCAACTTGGCCAGGCCCCTGTGACTTAGGCTGGGGAAGAGGGTGGGAGGTGTTCTCTGTAGAGCAGAATTCAGGCTCTGAGGCCAGAGAGCTTGGTTTGGACCAGAAATACTGTTTGGGAGTGAGCACATCTTTGTGGTCTTGGAAGACCTTTAGAGGGACTCCAGCTCTTTATCTGACTTGTCCAGTGAGGCTCCCTGGGGGGAGCTTGGGGCTGGGGTGTGGTAGGGCAGTTGAAGGGCGGACCAACCATCTTGTAGTAATGTAAAGAAGGTCATTTCCTGCCTCAAGTTTCTCATCTACAGCTGGGACAGCTGGCAGTTCTACTGGTCATCCATCCCTAAGAGACAGCTCCTTAAAAACCACCACCCCACCACGCCCCAAAGAGAATAACATCACTAGGTGCTGGGAAAAGCTTAAATTACCAGGGTTCTCCTCAGCTATTAGAAAATCTCATTTCTTCCGCTGTGATTGATCTCTTGGAAGCTTTCTACAGAACAGACAAGGGGCTTCGGGAAGCGAGGGAAGGATGCGCGGAAAGTTATTGAGGATTTGGGATAGGTGTCTTCTCTTAGGGCACCGACAGACATGAAGGATTGTAATGATTCCTCTTGATTGTGATATTTCCTCTTTATTCTTGGGGCTTTAGGTGTCTCCTTGGGGAAAGAGAGAGAGAGAGAAAAAAAGGACGGGCTATGTAGGGAATAAGGGACCTGTTTTGATGCTTTGTAAAAAGGAAAAATTGGGGGCCTCAGAGAGTCGAAGGAGGGCGGGGAGAGGCATCCGTAAGGTCCGCGGTCGCTTTCTATGAAGTATTTATTTCCTCCCGCATCCCTTGGGCTCCCCCCACTGCTCCAATTTTCTAGCATCCTTCTCCAGGAACCCGAACACTCCCAGCCGCCCGCCCGGGGAGGCGTTGCCGACAGGCAGCCGAGGAGACGGGATTCTCGAGGGCGCCCGGGGCAGCGGGGCCCTGGAAGCGCCGGCCAGTCCCCGGCTTCCCGGTTTCCCGGTTCCCCAGGCGCCGCGCGCCAGCGGGCGTCTCTGGGAGGCGCTGGTTTCCGGCGCAGCAGCAGCAGGAGGCGGTGCGGCCCAGGCCGGGGTCCCGGCCGGGACTAGCCGAGGGGCCACGGGGCTCGCACTGGGCCGCCTCCCGCTCCGCCCGCCGGGCCCCGGCACAGTAGCCCCGAGGCCCGCGCGCCACCCGCAGCCCCAGCGCCGCGCCGGCGCCTCTGCCAGTGGCCGGGGGTTATGAATGGGCGCAGCGGAAGCACCGCCCCCCCCGGACGTGACGCTCGGCCAATGGCAGCGCGGGCTGCGTGGATGGATGAGGTCAGCGCTGTCGTGTCGGGAATGGAATGTGTAAGTGTAACATTCAGAACCGGGTAACATTCGGCGACCGAACGCGGCGGTCGGCAGCAACCGCGCGGGGGCCTGGGAAGCGCCGCTCGGGGCCGGCACTGCCCGCGGGGAGGACGCGCCGCCGCAGTCACCCAGCGCCGCCGCCTTCTGCCGGGCCGCCGCGCGTCTTGGGGGCCGGCCCCGCGAGCGCAGGAGTAAACACCGCCGGAGTCTTGGAGCCGCTGCAGAAGGGAATAAAGAGAGATGCAGGGATTTGTGAGGTTACGGCGCCCCAGCTGCAAGATGCACTAGCCGGCTGAACCCGGAGATCGGCTGACTTGTTGGAACCGGAGTGCCTGCCCCGGAGTGTGGATGAGTTGAAGTTGCTTTCCCGGGGCTCGTTTTCCACGGCGCCGAGAGGAATCCGAGAGGCAAGGAAATCACTTCGTCTTGTCATTGATTGGGCATCGGGAGCTTTTTTTCCCCCCTCTCTTTCTTTTCCTCCGTCTTGTTGCATGCAAGAGAATTACAGTCCGCTGCTCGCCCGCCCTGGGTGCGAAATATTCAGCCCCGCTCTCTCCCGTCTATTGTGCAACCCAAAGATGAAAGACCGAAGGGGAGAAAGTTAAAGAAATCGCCCACATGCGCTGGATCAGTCCACGGCTTGGGGAAAGGCATCCAGAGAAGGTGGGAGCGGAGAGTTTGAAGTCTTTACAGGCGGGAAGATGGCGGACTGGAGCTGAAAGTGTTGATTGGGAAACTTGGGTGATTCTTGTGTTTATTTACAATCCTCTTGACCCAGGCAGGACACATGCAGGCCAAAAAACGCTATTTCATCCTGCTCTCAGCTGGCTCTTGTCTCGCCCTTTTGTTTTATTTCGGAGGCTTGCAGTTTAGGGCATCGAGAAGCCACAGCCGGAGAGAAGAGCACAGCCGTCGGAATGGCTTGCACCACCCGAGTCCGGATCATTTCTGGCCCCGCTTCCCGGACGCTCTGCGCCCCTTCGTTCCTTGGGATCAATTGGAAAACGAGGATTCCAGTGTGCACATTTCCCCACGGCAGAAGCGAGACGCCAACTCGAGCATCTACAAAGGCAAGAAGTGCCGCATGGAGTCCTGCTTCGATTTCACCCTTTGCAAGAAAAACGGCTTCAAAGTCTACGTATACCCGCAGCAAAAAGGGGAGAAAATCGCCGAAAGTTACCAAAACATTCTAGCGGCCATCGAGGGCTCCAGGTTCTACACCTCGGACCCCAGCCAGGCGTGCCTCTTTGTCCTGAGTCTGGATACTTTAGACAGAGACCAGTTGTCACCTCAGTATGTGCACAATTTGAGATCCAAAGTGCAGAGTCTCCACTTGTGGAACAGTGGTAGGAATCATTTAATTTTTAATTTATATTCTGGCACTTGGCCTGACTACACCGAGGATGTGGGGTTTGACATCGGCCAGGCGATGCTGGCCAAAGCCAGCATCAGTACTGAAAACTTCCGACCCAACTTTGATGTTTCTATTCCCCTCTTTTCTAAGGATCATCCCAGGACAGGAGGGGAGAGGGGGTTTTTGAAGTTTAACACTATCCCTCCTCTCAGGAAGTACATGCTAGTCTTCAAGGGGAAGAGGTACCTGACAGGGATAGGGTCAGACACCAGGAATGCCTTATATCACGTCCATAACGGGGAAGACGTCGTGCTTCTCACCACCTGCAAGCATGGCAAAGACTGGCAAAAGCACAAGGATTCTCGCTGTGACAGAGACAACACTGAGTATGAGAAGTAAGTGGCTTAGCCGATGGGCCTCAGCAGGTCAGCCCTGGGCCCTGCCCACCTGGTCCAGGTGTGAAGTTGGGAGATGGGGGTGGGGCAGGGGACCCCCTCGGGTCCTCTTCCTTTTGCTCTGAGCCTGGTACTGAGCAGCCTGCTTCTGGTGTGTAGCTTGGAGCTGAGGACCCAGAGTGTGAGCTCCTCGGGCTACCGGAAAATCCTGGAGCACTTTCCTGGGCCAAGCAGGTGACCATGTTCCCCTCTTGCTTGGAAAACCTTCAGGGTGATGTGTGTTCTATGAAGGGTGTGGGTTTGATCCGAGTTTGGAAACTGCACTTCACCAGTGGATCCAGGAGGGTGTTTGTGAGGGTCTAGGGACTCGAGAGGCTCTGAATCCACCCACAGTCCGGGGACCTTACCCCAAGATTGATGCTTTATTTGCTTTTCTCATGAGTAGGGGGAGCAGCTTTCCCCGGAATTTTCCCACCCTTCAATTGTCATCTTTCCGCAAACCTTAAATTTGTGTTAGCAGTGGAAGTCCTTTAGTTTCAGCTACTAAACTTTCTGTGCCTGCCTCTTCCCTACTCCCAGATGGCATTGACTTTTATGAAGGGAGACTGTAAACTGGTTAGGGCCTGTGATCTTGCTTGCATGCATGCATGCATGCATGCATTCATTCATGTGTGTTTGTTGGCATGTATATATCCTGCCTCCCTAGGAGAAGCTGTTTTTAAAAAATCTGGGCCTCAGCCCCTCTGCTGTAAACTCCAGTTGCTAATTTAGATTTCCCTTTCCCTTTTGTCTTTATCAATTTGCATGTAAATCGGAGACTGTTACTCTCTGAATGCGCTGTGAGATGCCTCTTTACCCTCTGGAGTGAAGCAAGTTTTGTCCAGTTGCTAAGTAACTGAGTTGGAGACTTCGTAGACCTTCTCACTCTTCCTTTTCCTTCCCAGTGACAGTAACTGACACACTGGGCTTGGGGTCAAAACTAGTTTCTTGGAATCGGCTTTAACCTGAGCTTGGAGGGTCCGTTTCCTCGTTGATGGGGTGGGAGCCCCAGACTCTCTCACTTCTGTCTGGCTGTTAGAGAGTTAGTGAGCTCCTACAGTGCATTTCCACGTTACGCCAGTTAAAAACCAGAGCAGCCTTGTGCTACCCAGGCAGGAAGGGGAACCTCTCAGCTGAGTACAAGAGGAACTGGCAGAGGTTGGCGGATTTTGCAATTGATTCATGAAATGCAGAATAGGGGAAACGCTTTGCAGAACTGATTGGAACAGGAAGGGGCATGGTGGGGAAAGGACCCTGAGATGAAAGGTTTGATTGTTGTCTGTGGATTTCCTCAGACACTCGGGCCTCTGTAGGAGTGATTGGAAGGGAAATTCAAGTCCTCCTGTACTTGATCGTAGACAGTGAAGGAGAAAGTATCAAACACTGGGATTCCCCAAACCCCAACACCTCTTCCTTTTCGAGCATAAGCAGAGCCCGAGGCTGTAGGGTCAATTATGAATGTAAATTTTCCTCTGCTTTGGGGGCAGTTATGTGTGAATGTTGGGTGCAATTGCCCGTGGATTAAAATTTTCTCACAAAAGAAACAAACTGTGGTTAGTAATGAGCGCTTTGTTTACGCGACATTTACATTGACCTATTCCTGTGGGTGCTTGTAAGAAAAAAATGCTCCTAGCCTTTGAGGAATTTCTTTGTCTGGTTTATGGTGGAGTAACTCGAGATGAAGTCTGACCTTTCAGTGTCTTCTAAAGCAGTCTCACCGAATTTTGTAGAAGGATCATGACGGTCTTCATTCCTCTAAAGGAGCTGGAGGGGAGATCTTAAGAAATTTGAATTATACGTTTATTTGGGAAACACCCTCAATCTGATACAACAGTCATATCTGCTTTACTCTCCTAGTCCCAAAATAAATCGTCTACATTCTCTGCAGAAGGTTTTTCTAGAGATTTTTGGCAATGAGGGAAGGAGGGGTTGGTTTCCAAGAAACTTTAATTTTTGCTAATTAAATTTCACTAATTTTTGACCTCTTTGTCGTTGCATCAAGAAATCAGACACCCACGCCCTTGTTTTGGTTTATGTTTAAAGACCACAAGGGGTCAGGCCCTCAGGACTGAGTCTCATCTGAAGAGTGGCATTTAGTGAGGAAATCAAGTTGCCTCTTTCTCCTGAGCAGGGATTTCTTTCAGAGACACTTCTGGATTTTCTTCATTCCTCTTTTGCATACTTTCCAGCTCTAACCTTGTTTCATGGGACAGGATGGTGTTGCAGAACGTTTATATTCATCGGCCTGCTTGACCTGGAGTTTTAACTTCTTCCTCTCACTGGGTTATCTGAACGCTTTATCTCTGAGAAATGGTGCTTGCAAACATGTTTGCCTTTGCCGTTGACTTTGGAAGATATGAAGAATGAATGAGCTCTGAAATGTGAGAATGCTCACATAGCAGGCAACCTGTCTTGTGCTCTGAAGTAAGCACAACTGTTGTACTTTGCTACTTCTACTGATGTTTCCTGTAAGTCAGCTGTGTGTGTGTCAGACGCAGAACTCCTCCAATCAAATGCTAATCTCTTCCCAGGGTTTTAGAGGAGGACATTGCAGTTAGGTCTATAGAAGTCATCTAAGTCTGACTTCTCATACTGTCTCATGGTGTGACTTCTGATTCATCACCTTGAACCTTAGTTTATCCTTTGGTGGAATGGGTTTTCGACTGCTTTAGGGTTCTCTGAGCGTTCATTTGATAATGGCTTATAAAAACAGGATCAGTTTTCATCTACTTCTTTTCTTTATTAGCAAGTGCCTATGATTTGGACTTAGGGGCTCTGATAATTAGATTGAAAATTTATGGTATCATGGCCGAGTTAGGATACTATAGAATATGTACAAGGGTATCAACTAAAAAAAAAGTTGCTTTTAGCGAAATTTAGCCTTATGTGACAATAAATGTTTTTAGTTGAGGACTTCTGTTTCCACTTCACTTTTGTGAAAATCAGACATTTACTACTAAAGGTATAGAAGAACTGCATGGAATGAAGGAAAAGACTTTTCTCTCGTAATAGAGCAATATTTTCAACCCAGACTTCCAGGATTATATTAAAACATCCATTTTTATGACACCCATAATTAATTTTCATCAGTTACATATATTAACAGATGTAGATGACACTGGCTAAACTAAGTTGCTACAGTGATTACATGATGTGTAATGAGGCTTTAGAGAAATTCTGTTTTACATCTCTTGAGCTTCTTACGCACCCTTACAGAATTACTGTATTTTTGCATGAACTTCATAGTGCAGATCCCTTCAAAGGGCATTATTGTGAAACTTCAAATTTGGCTTTCTGAAATAGACGAAAAAGAAGGAAATGAGAGGTGGCTTCTATCTTGGACCCCTTTGAGGAAAGCGGTGGAGAATATTTTAAGCAGCTCTTCTTGGAACAGGCAGGATTCTGTGCAGGCCTTTCGGACACCTTCTCCTGTGTTTGTTGAAGCTGTACCTCACAATCCTTATGTTCTTAAGGGTCTTGAAGGTAAGTGATCATTACAACTTCCAAACATCTTCATTTTATAGATGTGGAAACTGAGGGATAGACTGTTACAGGGATTTGCTTAAGGTCAGAAAACTGTTTAGTAGCAGGGGTAGCCCTAGAAAGCAGGCCTCTGACTTTTTCTTCTTGACCTACGGTATTCCATCTTTAATTAGAGACACACCTGAAAGCTCTCCAGCCACTGGAAGGTCCTTATTGATGGTGTTTCTTATGGGATTTCTCTTGGAATCATTTGGGAAGCTGATAAAGACTTTGGACCAACTTTGTGAAAAAAGAAAGCACATACATGCATAATCTGTCATCTAGTTTTAGGGGTTGACACACAGCCGCTACTAAGGGCATCGTCAGACTTAAGAACTTTTGCTCTAGGGCTTACATATTTCTTTTCATTGCCAACTAAGGTGGAGGTCCCCGGTGCTGTTTAGTCTAAGTAGGAGTTTTGGGGACTTTTCAGTTTGGCTCCAGTGAATTTTGGGAATAGGCTGTGAATTCACTGAATGATAAGCTGAATTCAAATGTATTTATAGCAAAAAGAAAATGTGCACAAGTAAATGATGATGTATTGATTCCCCATTTTTCTGAACTATATTCCCAGACACGTTGAGCGAGTTCGTGATCCAACAGGGAGCCTTGGAGGAATGAAAGTTGGAAATTGTGCTTCTCAGGTTTTAAATGTAAAACATTAGCACCTTTTCCCCCACAGGTGTATGATAGCACAAAAGCATTTCTAAAATAAGCCACATAAGCACAGTTTTCTTTTTTTTTAACACACATATGTGCTCTTTTTTTTTTTTCATTTATTTATTTTTGGTTGCGTTGGGTCTTCGTGGCTGTGCATGGGCTTTCTCTAGTTGTGGCGAGCGGGGGCTACTTTTCATTGCGGTGTGCGGGCTTCTCATTGCGGTGGCTTCTCGTTGTGCAGCACAGACTCTAGGCGCGCGGGCTTCAGTAGTTGTGGCGCGTGGGCTTCCGTAGTTGTGGCATGCAGGCTTCAGTAGTTGTGGCTCGCGGGCTCTAGAGCGCAGGCTCAATAGTTGTGGTGCACGGGCTTAGTTGCTCCGTGGCATGTGGGATCTTCCCGGACCACGGCTCGAACCCATGTCCCCTGCACTGGCAGGCGGATTCTTAACCACTGCACCAACAGGGAAGCCCAAGCGCAGTTTTTTTTTTTTTTTTTTTTCCAAGCGCAGTTTTAAAATAAAGCTAGGCCCAGACCTAGACGAATTTTGAAGTTAGCATTGTGTCTTCTTGCACTGAGGTTCTAATTCTTTCTGTGCCCCTCCCGTCCCCAAGTTTCTCACCTTCTCTGATCTTGCTTTCTGGAGGGCTCCTGAGAACCTCATTTACAAGGAATCCCTAAAGGTTGAGGTTTCGTGGGCTACTTCTAGGGACATTTGCAGTTGATTGAGTCTAGTTCAAAAAATGACGGTTGAAAGTGGAATCTGTGACCTGAGCTGGGAGCCTGTAGGATTTTGTCCTTCAGAGGATGGCTTGCTATGAAGGCTTGGGCAGGCCCCACCAGTGGGAAGCCACCATTGGTCCCCCTGACTGTGACAGCAGCTTTGGGTGGCACCGACTTGGCCAAAAGGGGAGCTGTCATGCCCTCAGGTGGTGCTTGTTCTCTTTGTCCAAAGGCCTGTGGATGTGCCTCCCCAGAACCCGCTGTTAGAAACACCTGCTGACAATGACCTTGAGCACACTAAGGTCACACCAAAGGTTGTGCTTGATAGGTCCTGGCTGCTCTGCTCATAGCCACCTTGCCAGGTGTCTCGTCAGGCCATTTTACAGGTTTGTAAGCTGAGGCCAGCTCGGGTGAGGTGGATTGGCAAGGCTGCACAGCTTGTAAGTAGCTGAATGGAGGCTACAGTCCAGGTTTTCTGGTTCCCATTCCTCTCCTTTCTCTGAGGCCCGCTGCTCCCTCATGACCGTCACGTTTCCACACAGCCTCTTCAGAGGGAACCCGTCAGGCTCAGCGGTCACTAGACACTGCAGTCTCCTGAGAGTGTTCGTGTTTGGATGTGAACACCATGAGCTTAATGACTGACTGGTTTTCCTTCAGAGCTCTTCCGTCTGTGCCCAAGTTCCTTTAATGCACAGGAACTCCCTCAAAACTGCGAGATATTTGTCCAGTGTCTTATCTGAAGTCGCCTTTATTAGCTCATTTAAGCCTTTCGACAGCAGTGTGTAAAATCCCCACTTTACAGATAGGAGTGCAGGCCCCGAGAGGGTTAAGTTAGGAGGCACGGTCACATCTGCTGAGGAAATGGTGGTGTTGAAACCAGGCATCTTGGATGTCAAAGACAATGCTCTTTCCTCTAACAAATGTTACCACCTTAAAGCATCAAACAGAATTTCTACCTGCTCACAGTTTTGTATCAGTGAGTTTAGTGTGATTTGGGTGTTTGTAAGTCATATCTTTTTTTTTTTTCCCCCTACTGCTTTCCTTTATAAACATACTTCCCAAGGAAAAAATTTGGCTAAGAGATGTGATAAAGACGGTCCTGAGTTGACAAACATTGAACTCCTTCATCTCGTCCGTTCAGGGAACGTTATAACTTTGACTATGTAGATTCTGCCTTTCATTTTCCCCTAGAGCTCTTCTCAGAAAAGTGAGGAAGTGAATCATGTGTGACCTTTGCCCTCCTGATAGCACCTTGCAGGGTTTGCCCTGTACTAGATGTCAGTGAACCCATGAGGTGGTGCAGGAGTGACCGTTGCCCCAGGTATAAGGTGTGACCCTGTAGAAATGGGAGACCCACTGGAAGATTCCATTTCTGACAAAACGGGCCAGGTTTCTGGAGTGTAGCATACCACTGCTCCTAGGCCCTGAGGCTCCCTGTAGAAAAACAGTGGTTAAAAAATTATAAAAATTGTACAGAGCCTCTGCAGAAAATTAGGAAAATGCAAAAGAGATGAATATGAAAAGAAATTTCTTCTCTAGTCCCGACAATGAGCGCTAACCACTATTATTAAACTTCAGTAGTTGGCCTGTTATAACCCATATATACACCTCTGTGATTATGTCATTCTGTGTCTGCATATCCAAGTACCTTGTATAGATATGTTAATTATTATTTAATTAATAGTAAGTAATGAATTTGACACATTTTCCTTAAGTGTCTTGTTTGTGCCAGTCACACAGGTGTTGGGGCTGGGGCCGCCGGGAGTGAACAAAACAAAACAAACTCCTGGCCGTTCTAGTCTGTCGGTTTTATAAAGTTAAAGTCCGACTTGAAATGTATTTTTGCATGTTGCTTTTTTCTTAACATTATCTCAGAGCTTCTTCCTCTCCTACTAAAGAGGAAAATCCTATTAAAATACTAAAGTAAGATTTTTTTTTTTTTTTTTGTGGTACGCGGGCCTCTCACTGCTGTGGCCTCTCCCGTAGCAGAGCACAGGCTCCGGACGCGCAGGCCCAGCGGCCATGGCTCACTGGCCCAGCCACTCTGCGGCATGTGGGATCTTCCCTGACCGGGGCACGAACCCGTGTCCCCTGCTTCGGCAGGTGGACTGTCAACCACTGCGAACCCAGGGAAACCCTAAAGTAGGATTTTTAATGGCTGCACGGTTCTTTTTAGTAACTCATGGCTGTACCATAGTTGATTTGCATTTTCTTAGAGATTTGTTTCCCATCTTTTCTTTTATTATACATAAGTCTGTGATGAATTTCACTGTATTGAGAATTTGTTTTCTTCTTGACTAAGGTCTGTCTCTCAGAAAACACAGCACTTCCTCCCTTTTGACCCCCCCCCCCCCCCGTCCCTTTTGGAGGAATAGCAATTTTTGAGGTGAGTCTGAGCACCCATTTAGCAAAGTAGCCGGCATGAAATGACTGCTTAGATAAACATCTGTAGGTGTTAATTGGTCCTGCGGCTGGGGGTGGGCGGGGGAGGGGGTCTTTGAAGCTCCCACCGCTCCGTTCCCTTTGAAGTTTCATTTTTGCTGGAGCCAGAAACCTCCGTGTGTCTCTTACTGAGCAGACGCTTCCTCCCTCCGTGCCTTCTACAGCCTCTCCTGGGATCTCAGAATCTGTGGGCCTAACCTGGGTAGGTGTCAGTTTTGTAAGTTAGTTGTGTCAGCTGCTCAAAGCCCTCGTCTCTTTTCTCTTTGGCTGTTGATTCTGCAGTCCTTTGGAGGCGAATTGAGACAAGTGGCTTTACCTCTGGGCCATCCAGGTCAGGTCTGGGATTCTAAGTGCAAATGAGGCACTATTCTAAGTGATTTAAAAACCAAGACAGAGGGAATTCCCTGACACTTTCACTGCCAAGGGCCCGGGTTCAATCCCTGGTCTGGGAACTAAAGTCCTGCAAGCCTTGCTGAGTGGCCAAAAAAAAAAAAGAAAAAAACCCAAATAAACAAAAAAACCAAGACAGAAAACAGAGTGAGCCAGACTGTTTACGCCTAGTTAGACTTTCTTTCCTATTGTAATTGCTTTGAGCAGCAGTGAGATTTGTGGAGAAACACTTCCTAGTTTTGTGTACCCTCTTGTCTTCTGTGAAGCCCTTTAGGAGAGGGCGATGACCCTGGACCAGGGAAGTCACTGACCCACACACATTCCTGGACTAGGTGCTGAACCTTTCAGCCTCATTTTCCACATCTGTAAGTGGGGATCATAACACCTCACAGGGTCGTTGAAAGATTGAAAGGAGGTAGAGTGGGTAACTGCTTGTAATGCAAAACCTTGTAAACGCTAATGTGCTCTACAAGGTGGTGGTGTTTATTAAAAATCATCTTCCTGCTATTTTCTAATCAACCACAGAGGTTTCCTTAGTTTCATAACTCGGCTCTTTACTAAGCCACGGAAATAACTGTTCACCTCTTTCTTGATACTTAATCCCCAGAAAATTGTGGTAGATGCCCTGGAAGGCTAGCCATTATTTCTGTGGGCTGTGGAAAGACCTAGATGGGGCCTTGGAGCTTGCAGGTGGCCTGGGGCAAAGGTGGGAGCAGGTGGAGGGTGGTCTCAGGCACTGCCTTGACTCTGCATCCCCCAGGTTCCCTGGATGACTGCTCTAGGCATGCAGGTTATTGCTTTTGCAAGTGACTTCTGTGCTGCATTGGTTGAGGGTGATCTTCGGAAGGCTACCTCGTATGAATGGGCTGGTTCGACAGAGCCTTAGGTTGCAAAGAGCAGAGTATCACTCAGGCCACCTTAAGTCACAGGATTTATTGTGAAGGGACATGGAACAAAAACTGCACTGGAACTGTTCCAGTAAGTTCTCAGGACCCAGCACAGTCACTTGGGTCTGCTCCTTTCTTCCCGCTCTGGACCTTCACCTCTCCCCAGACTGGCACCTCTGTCGCGGGGAGTGTCTGCCAACTACTGGCCAGTCTTTCCTAAATTCCTTCCTGCAGGCCCTGGAGGAAACCAGTCTGATTGGCTTTACTGGGGATACTTACTCCTTCGGGGGAGAGCCACTCGTATCAGGCCACGTCTCTGGGTCTGGTGATGACCTCATCAGTTGAAAGACTGCCCTGTCACATTGTCATTCTTGACTGAATTGGTGGCCATCCTTTTGCAAGGAACAGCCTAAAGTTGCTTCCTGAAACGGCACTGTGGTTAGGGGAAGTTGTGTGTGGCAGGCACTGTTGAAGCCGTATCCTGTTGGCACTGACGTATTTGAGCCCGGTTGCTGCTGCTGCTGATAGCAACTAATATTTCTTGAGAGTGTAGTGTGTGCTGGGTAACGGGCAGTATCTTCTTTAATCTGTATGTCCACCCTAGCAGCAAGATACTCATTTGAGATGCAGAACGAAGTTCAGAGAATCTTTAAAAGTGACTTGCCTAAGAGCACACAGCTGGGACACAAACCGAGGGCCGTCTGACTTCTGAACCCGTGTTCTTCACCACGGCATCGTACTGCTTCTGCACGGCTGGAACTGATGTCATGAAGACCACACACACGTAAACAACAGTGTGATTGATTTATAGGGTATCACTTGTGTTTCTCACCTAGAATTTACTTAATCTTACTGGAGAAGAGACAGTTCTAACCAGTGTGGTAATCTGGTTTCTCAGCCCACAGCAGATTCAAAGCAGTGAATTTAAAGAGAGACGGATTCTTGCAGGCAGAGCTGGGAAGAAGGGACAGTTGGCAACCCAAAGGGAAGGAAGCAGGCCAGAAAGTGATAAAATGTAACACCCAGAAGTAAAGAAGCCCTGCAATTTAAGAGCAGCTGGCCCAGAGCCCGAGTGTGTCCTACGGACTCCCCAGAAGCGTGCCTTTGAGTCCCGCCACCTAACACCATGCCTGTCACCAACCAGAGCTTCTGTAAATATTTGATAAACTGTACCATGGTACAGCGCTGACCGTGAGCCATCTCTTGTGTACACTGGCCTTTGTTTAAGAAAGTAGAGGAACAAATAATGAACTTTGTAACTTTTTTGAACCCTATGGTTAAAATAGAAATATTTTGGTGCCCCCTAAGATAAGCTCTCCGTTTGAAAGCTTATCTACCAAGCTTAGCAAGTTCCCCGAGGGCTCCAGATACAAGAGGTAGTTGCATCCTTGGAGTCTGCATCAGAGTTCTGGTATTTGTTGCTAACTCAGATTTCTGGGGTTTTATAATACATATCAATACTTTAATGAGAAATATAAAGTTTTCTGGTATTGTCATGTGGGCCTGTGATGCTAGTTATTCTTGACCGACTAGTGTTCCAAATGACTTGGGCCCTGGGCTCCGGGAAAGAGTGGCCACAGGTGTGGAATATGGAGGCTGGGAATTAGAGCAGGGGAGGCATCCCTAAGGGGAGGAGGAGCCTCTAGTCTGTTGCTTGGAGGCTGCCCTGGTAGGTGTGTTGGGGCACATGTCCTGCTTTTTCTGCATTTCTAGGGATGCCCCGGATGGGAACTGATGGGTAGAGATCTGGAATGGATTTCGCATATCCTATATATATTCCAACACCCTGACAGATTGGTGGAAGTCATCCACAGCACCACTGATAAAAATAGGACCATGCCACTATCCTAGTTGAACTCACCCTGGAGGCTTCTCCTAATTCATTCCTACACTATGAAGGTGGGGTTGGTCCGGCTCTACCTGCCTTTGCATCCCCAGCCCCCTGGCAGAGCCTCATTCCTCCTTCTCCTCCATTTCCCCACATGCCCTCTTCTCTCTCTCAGAAAACTGTCCCCCAGCTTCATTTCATTTCTTCCAGTGTCACTTCCTTGATGCCCCAGGCTTGGTCGCATTCTCCTGTTAATGGGCTCTTATAGAATAGTTAATACTTGCCACGGCTGTGTTTTTTTTTTTGTTTGTTTGTTTGTTTGTTTTTCCGGATGCGCAGGCTCAGCGGCCATGGCCCACCGCGGCATGTGGGATCGGGGCACAAACCCGTGTCCCCTGCATCGGCAGGCAGACCCTCAACCACTGCGCCACCAGGGAAGCCCACGGCTGTGGTTTTTTCCATTTATTTAACTCTCTGTTTTTCTCTCTCCCCAGTAATTGTACGGGCCTTGAGGGGAGAATTCATGTTGTTTTTCATTAAATTTACTCAACAGATACTCATGAAGCACCTACTCTTTCCAGGCACTGGGGATTCAACAGTGAACCAAACAGACACACATCCCTGCCCCAGGATGGTCCCAGTGTAATGACTGGAGGCTTTTACCATGTCAGCTATGGCCTGTGTTAGAAGGTGCTTGATGCTGGGAAGAAAAGCAGTATATGAAAAGGGGTGAAGGCAGTGGGTCTCAACCTGGGGAGCTTCTGGAAATGGGGCATGGGCTCTACTCCTGGCCAATCAGACTCTCTGGGGATGAAGTTCAGGTTTTTAAATAGCTCACCAGGTGATGTGAGAATGGGAATGGGGGGTGGTTACAGGTTAAATATGGCGGGAAGGAAAGCTCTGTGAGGAAAGTGACGTTGAACTCATTCACTGCTGTGTCTTCGCAGCCTAGCACCGCGCCTGACCCGCCCATACTGGGCACTCAGTGTTTGCTGGATAAATGAAAATAACCAATCGGAATACTGTTGACTGTACAAAGTATGGGTTCTGCAGATGTCACTGTCTTTGGTTTACAGCCCAGGCCTTCCCGTGTTTCTTCCAAGTTCATCTTTTGATGATTTACCCAGAGTTTCTTTTCATTTTCAAAGGGGATGTTTCTTCCAATAACCTTTTTTTTTTCTCTTCTTCCAAGGTAGTTTCTTTTCTTTCATCTTCTTTTTTCCCTGTGCTGTTGGATATGATATTGGTAAAACCTAATTAAAATGAACTGACGGGCTTTACTGCATAATGTGACTCTAAAGAATGTATTGCTACAGGAGAAACCATTATGGTCTCTTTGTCATCTAATTTTAACAGTCTGTAGATATTGGGACTTTTTGTGCCCCCTTAATTGCAATTTTTCTCCCAAATGGTAGGTCAAATATAACTTTTGACTTACATTTCCTGCTCAGGTTACATCCCAACTCTGTTAACTGATATTAATTATATATAGTAACAGAGTAACATAGCTTAATTGAGCTATCAGGCTTCTAATGAATTCATATTGAGATTTATCATTTAATTAAAAAGCAAAGGGGTAAAAAAGCAAAGGGAAGGTGTTCAGTTGTTTCTCCCATTGGCCTCCATTTCCTGCATTTACAATCTCCTGGCTTGTTTGTGTCAGTTAGCTTGTGGAATTGTATGGATATTACATAAACGTATTCAAGGTATATAGATTAAAAAGGAGAATGCACTGGATCCCAATTACTTGACTTCCTAGTAGGTCTTAAAAATGGATTCAGATTTGGTGGCAATCGTATGACACTTGATTAACTATCAATTATGTTTTATGTTTTTACAAAGCTTGGTAAGGTCATTTTCCAAAATGATTTCTAGGTCTGTATATCTGAACCAATCTGAAAATCTAATCAGAGGGGATCTAATACCGAAATACTTTAGCTTTACTGAGAGGCAGAGAATAAATTTTTCTTGTAAACACCATTTCTTATATGCTATGTGCTCCTTTAAAATTCACACTGCATTAAAAAAGCTGCCTGTAAGCAACACCTTTTATGATAACTGCATTTTTAAGTATGCAAGTGTAATGTTGCAAACCTGTAAATGTAGGGCAGTCAGTCTTTTACTGATTCAAAGACTGGAAATGTATAATATTTTCTGTATTTAGATTGTAGAGTTATATTACATGTTTTTAAAAAATTGAACAGTATTTTATATGAAGATAAAATTTAAGTACCTCAATGTTTACTACAGTTCAAAGAAAGAGTAGTATTTTCCTGCACTTATTTTATTTTTTTATAAATTTATTTATTTATTTATTTTTGGCTGCGTTGGGTCTTCGTTGCTGCCCGTGGGCTTTCTCTAGTTGCGGGGAGCCAGGCTATTCTTCATTGTGGTGCGTAGGCTTCTCATTGCGGTGGCTTCTCTTGTTGCAGAGCATGGGCTCTAGGCCTGCAGGCTAAAGTAGTTGTGGCTCGTGGGCTCTGGAGCGCAGGCTCAGTAGTTGTGGTGCCCGGGCTTAGTTGCTCCGCGGCACGTGGGATCTTCCTGGACCAGGGCTCGAACCCGTGTCCCCTGCATTGGCAGGCGGATTCTTAACCACTGCGCCACCAGGGAAGCCCCTGCACTTATTTTAGACTTAGCTATGTCTAAGGAGTAACCCAAGTAGGATAAATGAGGGCAAAAAGGATTCAGTATCAAAATAATTTTTTTTAATTGAGATATAATTGATATATAACATTGTATTCGTTTTAGGTGTACATCATAATGATTTTATATATATATATATATCTCATATATATTGCCAGATATGTTATATATAGATATATTGTAAAATATTTTATATATACATATTGCAAGTGATACGTAAATATATATTAGCAATATGTATATGTTGTGAAATGATTACCACAATAAGTTTAGTTAATGTCCACACATTTTTACAAATTTTTTTCTTGTGATGAGAATTTTGAAAACTTACTCTCTTGTTAATTATAGACACCGTTACATCTCTAGGACTATTAATCTCATAACTGGAAGTTTGTACCTTTTGACCACCTTCACCTGTTGACTCCCCCGACACACACACCCCCAGCCCACTTCTGGCAACCACCAATCTCTTCTCTGTGTCTTTGGGGGTTCTTTTTTGGATTCGTAAGTGGTGTTCAGATGGTGTTTGTCTTTCTCTGACTTATTTCACTTAGCATAATACCCTTAAGATCTGTGTTGTCCCAAATGGCAAGATTTCCTTCTTTCTTAAGGCCAAATAATATTCCATTGCGTATATACCATAGTTCCTTTATCTGTTCATCCATTGATGGATAATCAGGTTGTTGCCATGTCTTGGCTACTGTAAATAACGCTGTCAGAATAAATCTTAAGTTTCTATAAAAATAAGCTCAGAGATTGAGCACCCTTAAATTCCAAGTATGAAGTAGCTATTCTAGGGGGTGTTGGTGACTCTTTGAGCCTCCCTGGGCCTCAGTTTCTCTTAACTGGTTTTCCTGCACAGAGTCCTGTGAGCTCATCCCCACTTGGGGCTGTCAGGTCTGTGCACACATGTGTATGTCTATGCATCTGTCCTTTGTTTGTCTGAGAAGGAGCCTGGTGTTCAATCATGCTGTCATGGTGTCAGTTTTTTCTGGAGGGAGGAGAAATAAGATCATGGAAGTGACCTTAAAGGTCTAGTGTAACTCTTGTATTATATAGATAAGGAAGTAGAGATCCAGGGAAGTTGGGCAGTTTGCCCAAGGTCATGTAGCTGGTTGCGACAGAACAGGGAATGGAGCACATATCTCTTGACTTCCAGCCAAGTATGGCATGGAGGTCATGCACCCAGGCTCTGGAAACTAGGGGCTTGAACGTGGAGGGTGGCTCTGCCACTAGCTGGGCACCTTACTTCTTTGCTTCCGTTTCTTCACTTATAAAATGGGGATAATGATAACTCCTATTTCGTAGGGTTGTTACTGTGAAGATTAAGTGAATGATATTACGTGTAAGGTGCTTAGAACGGTGCTTGGTACATAGTAAGTACTCAGTCAATAACCATTGTTACTGTCATTAACCTTCCTGTTCCATTAAACCACGTTAGTCTTGTCCAATTTCAGATTTACCATTTGTGTCTGTTTATCATTGTTTTCATTTCATTTCTTCCATTGGACCTATCTGTTTACAGCTCATTATAACTATAGTGTGCAATGTGATACATTAGCTTGCTAGTCACATAAAAGTTCAAGGTGGTTTGGCAAGTGCCCAGAATTCCAACCACCTGTTGTAACTGTTGCCAAAATACGATAGATTTTCATTTCCCAGAAGTTGTTCCACTGAGGGTGCAAATTATTAATATGACTTTATGTCTTTAAAACACTTTTTTTTTTTCCTTTTACCAAAGCACATATCATGTTTCCCACCTGTTCCGAGAAGCTGAGCCGTCACGTGGGTCTTCTTGTTCCTGCCTCTTGAAAAAACATTAAAACAGTGGCAGATGTGCCAGTGGCATCACCTGAAATGACTTTCTGAGCTAAACCTGCATGAGACAGAGAAGATAATACGATTTTTTTCTTCTCTCGCAATGCAAGGAGGCGAAAGAGCGATCCCATCACGATGGGGTACTTAGCAAATCGGGAAGCGATAACAGTGAATAACTTTCTACTTTCCGCAATTTGCATGGCTGTTAACAATTGATGGCTTTTCTTAGGACGGGTATTATCGGCTGCAGTGGGACCCAGACCTCTGGACCCTTTCTGCATATGCCAAGTTGAGGCAGTGTGTTACCTACCCTTGAGGATAAACTTCTAACAGCAGTCTGGGTTAACGTTAGGGAGGAGATTTTAGCCTGTGTTCTGAAGATCTGGGAGGTTTCAGACACATTGTAATTTATATTTTCATTCTTGCTCTTGGGAGACACAGCTGCAGTTAGGAACAAACACCTTGTAAGAGCTGTTCTGTAATAACCGTTTCTGCCACCAAATCCAGATGTGATCTGATTCCTACTGGATTCCACACTGGAGCAAGCCTTGCTGTGATGGAGATACACTGCGGGTCGCATCCTGTCCCTTGGCACTTTACCACATTCCCCCGACCCAAAAGCATGTTAGAACAGGATTATATCCTGGTCGTAAATCACAGAATCATCTAACAGCTTTTGCAGAAGAGACTCTAGGGAACAGTTCATTAAGTATAAGTCAAGTGAGACCTTCTACCATAATTTCAAACATGACTGCAGACAGCAAGCAGTTGTGTATTTTACGTACAATAGCGACACTAGGCCTGTATTTATTTGTAGGTGGAGGAAATATTCAAAATCCATTTTTTTTTTTCTGGGAACATTACTGTGTCAGTGTTGGATATTGTTTTCTACCAAGAATCAGATGCTTTTTTTTTGTCCCCGTCTCCTTGTTGTCTCATTTCTTCCTCACAAAATAAAAATTGCCCTTCTTTCTCCCCGTAAGCTGACTTGCAGATTCAGGTAGCAGTTGAGATAAAAGTACCGTATCGTATTTCCAATTAACTCATTTAATTAGATGAGGTGAATTAATTGGATTTTTTGACATGTCTCTTATTAAAGTCTAAAATATTTGCTTTTGGAATTCCCAGGTACCGTGACTTGGGAGCTTTCTCAGTTTGCTCCTTGATTCAGGACTGGTGTAAGACAGCCTGTCATTTGAATTCCCCTTGGGGGTATAAAAGTGGCCTAGTGATTTTTCAGATAGTGGAGCATAAATCAGCAGGCCCAGGGCATTCCCTGGTTATCACCAGGCTCACCAGCAGAAGCCTGGATTAAGCATTGCTCTGTCCACACACAGCAGATGAGATGGTAATCTAAGGGCTTGTTTCCATCACGTGTGGATGGACTCTCTGAAGTTTCTTTCCCCCCCTCTGTTCTCTCACCCTGTATAATTTTAGGTGTCTGCAAGCTTTGAGGGGCCTCCTTATGTCCCGTCATTCAGGGCCTGGGGAAATTCTGGAATTTAGATTGGGGCAGTTTTAAATCGTAGATCATTCTAAGATCTTGCATTATAATTATTTAGTTTTTGTCTCTCCAGGTGTATTCCTGGGTATAGCTGGTTCATTCTCCTCTGTACGCCAGAGCTCACCCCCCACTGCAGTAGTTGGATTGATAGGTGTTTAGTTAAATCTTACTGCATTTGGTTAGCCCATTGTAGTCCTTTCTTTGGTTTAGAAATTCCAGAACCCAAACAGATGGAGGTAAGACTATGGCATATTCTGGAATTTTTCATCTTTTAAAAAATCTTTTAGTTTTTAGTGTTTTAGTTTTAGTTTCCTTTAGTATCTGTCTTTTTCAAATACAGATCAAGGGGCCAGACCAAAAAATTTACTGGGATCGAAGTACATAACACCTCGTTTCATGGTGGAAAAATACCTGATAGGCTCTTTCTCTGCCATTTGACTCCAAACACCTTTTTTTTTTTTTTGCCGTACGCGGGCCTCTCACTGCTGTGGCCTCTCCTGTTGCGGAGCACAGGCTCCAGATGCACAGGCTCAGCGGCCATGGCTCACGGGCCTAGCCGCTCCACGGCATGTGGGATCCTCCCGGACCGGGGGCACGAACCCGTGTCCCCTGCATCGGCAGGCGGACTCTCAACCACTGCGCCACCAGGGAAGCCCAACTCCAAACATCCTTTGATCACAAAGTTATTTGGATGTTTCATACTTTATGTTCTACTTGGACTTAAATCCGTAAGTCTTATCTCAAGACTTGTGTATTTGTTTTTTTATCTGTTTCCCTGGTATTAGCACAACACTGAGCATACAGTAGCCCCTCTAGAAATATTTGTCGAATGAGTGTCTTTTGGTCACGGTGGCCTGTAAGTGCAGAAAGAAAGACTTTTGGAACTTAATAGACTTCTTTCATTTTGTTTGGAATAAGCAACCCACAGGGGATGTTGAATAGAAAAAATAAGTTTACAAGAATTTCCTTCCCCTGCCAACCACTTGAGGTTCAATATAATAGGAATGAAGTTAGAGATTCACCAAAATCAGGTGACGATTTGCAGCTTTGAAATAACTTGTGCCTCTGACTGTCACTTTAGCTATGAGTAGGTTCCCGGTCATAATTCTGTAATATCCCAAAAAGCCTGCTCTGTGGACCTTGAACTGCACTCTATTGTCTAAGGCCTCAGTTCTTGGCCAGGTATAGTTTCTATTGCTTCAAAGCTCACTTCCTTCTGGAGTGCAGGCCAAGAGAGTGAAGTCCTTGTAGAGACTTGTGGTGGACGCTCCAGGCAACTCCACAAGAGAAGAACCCTCTGATCACTCCAAGAAAGTGACCAACTGTCCTGGTCCCTGGGACCAGGACCAGAACCTCAGTCCCCATTGCCTGTTGATGAACGGGACACTGCATGCTGTGCTCAGCCAGCTGCTCATGGTGCCATCAGCTTTCCTGGAATCTAATCCCATAGCAGGGACCATACAGAGGAGGCCCAGGGGTACAGTTCTGTGGCCTCATCCACCAGGGGGCAGTTTCCCACAGGTGGGCTGCAGCTTCCCACAGGTGGGCTGCAGCTTCCCACAGGTGGGCTGCAGCTTCCAGGGTTCATCCCTAGGCTACTTCGTTCTTTTTTACAGGCCTTCTGTTGCCACTTCTCTGCAGAGCAGCTCCTGGCACCTCGCACTCCCACTTGACGAGGATGGATTTTACATACCTCTTTTTCCTGGGTACTCTCTAGCTGTTAACAAGGGACCATCAGAGGCCTTTCTTTGTGGCTGTCCACAAAAGCCCTCCCTGCAGTCTCAGACACCCCGCCCTACTCTCTGCTGCTTCCTTTTAGTCAGTCTTTTTTCAGTAACCCTCCCTCCCTCCTGTGAAGGCTGTGTTCACATGTGTGCACACGCGTGCACACACTCTCTCTTCCTGTTCCCTGATTCCCTAACCCTACGTCACCCCTCCTACTGCCATTCACATCAAGCTGTTCTAGCTCTTAAGGGTTCTTATCTCAGAAGCTCGAGTTTACATTTAACTTTTAAGGGAGAGCCACCCAAGGGTACAGCGTAAACCATAATCCAGTGAACGTTTGGGAAATTTTCTTTTTGTGATTGCAGATTGCAGAAGTAATATTTGAGCATTGTTCAAAGTGCAAACGTTATAGAAAGTGAAACTTACCTGTAACACACTCATATATCATCTTGAACGGTTGAGTGTATATTTCTTTTTTTCTAGGCAGGTGACATATTATTTATTTTCTTGAAAATAGGATTATTTTATACACACACACATATCTCCTCCTTTGTAATTTCTTTTTCTTTTCTTTTTTTTTTTTTGCCGTACGCGGGCCTCTCACTGCCGTGACCTCTCCTGTTGCAGAGCACAGGCTCCGGATGCGCAGGCTCCGCAGCCATGGCTCACAGGCCTAGCCGCTCTGCTGCATGTGGGATCTTCCCGGACCAGGGCACAAACCCATGTCCCCTGCATCGGCAGGCGGGCTCTCAACCACTGCGCCACCAGGGAAGCCCTGTAATTTCTTTTTTTAATCACTGAATTATATATCAAGCATTGTGCCATGTCAGTACATATAAATATCTCCCTCATTTTAACAGCTATAAGGTATTCCGTTGTGAAAATAATTCTTTGATTAGGTTACAGTAGAGTATAAAATGTGGCATTTGACTCCTGATCACAGTCTGTCTTTCTGTATATTTACCCTCCATTCTTGGTCTGAGAAAAAGGAATATACTAAGTATACTTTTAGCATAGTGAGTTTTTTTTGGGGGGATAACTAGTTTAAATGTTCTGTTTTCTCAGTTGTCCATACCTGTTTAAAAATCTGTTTTAAAGGTTAAAAAGCCTTAGGATTTTAATTTCTTTTTTAAATATAAAAATAATATACAGTTTAGTTTGTCAATTTAACTAAAGGACCAAAGTCCATTAACCGAAAAGACATAAGTCTCATGTAAAGGAATAAAGGAAAGCTTTCCCAGAATGAGGACTACTCTGAGATTCAGAATTGCAGACAGTGAAATTTGGGGTATGACCCCTTAAATAAGTGTGATTTGGAAAAGCTTTCTAGCACTACTTCACATAGTGCTTTCAAAATGTCTGTTTATTTTCTCTCTTGGCACAAGTGAGTACAAATCATAACTGGCTAGATGATATCAAAGTCTGGGACCAGGGTAGAGAGTGGGTCTTACTCTGATTTGATCAAAAGCAAACAAAGCAAAAGCAAATGGAAAAAAAGTTAAAATTTTCTCATTGTGGGACTAAAATGCTACATGCTGATTTTTCACTTTCTGATTAGAACTGACAGTTAAACAGATATGATTTATGTCTTAGGGGTCAGGAAGAAACTGTCAAATTTTAGTTTGACTGTTGTTTTCTCTGTCTTCCCCACTTTTTTTTTTTTCCTTAGGCTTGGCTGTATTACTCAGATAGAAGCCACTGTTTGACATGTCCTTCTGTGGTGTTTGTAGATTAAGTCAGAACCGTGCCAAAAATCACTTGGCATTTTTCAGGTGGAGCAGAAATGAACCTGGTTCATTCCATCTCAACAGCTTTACCCAAATGGTTTAGAGTAGACCTGCCTGATTTCAAAAAGGAGGGCTAATGTGGGGTCTGGTTTAATACAGGTGCCGTTTTTCCCCCTTCACCTCCAGGGTTTATGTTTCCCTGAACATTGGCTTTAATTTACCCCAAACAAGCCTATGAATGACCTTGCTGTAGTATCTGTTGCTGATTTCAACTCCCAAGTAAGAAGCCAGGGAATGTTTTCTTTCTCAGCTCAGCAAAGAGGGGAAGGGGGCTCTTCTGCAGTTGCTTTTCGATGCATTTACTTTCTACCTGCTGGCTTCAAACAGTATTAATTTTTATGTGCTCCTTGTGCATTGTGTTTAATTAAAAGCAGTTCTATTCGCAGAGGTACTTGTATGATTTTTTCCCCCTGAAATGAATAAAACAAATAGGCATCTGGTATTTGTTTTGTATAATACAATCCCCATAAAATGAAGAGTAATGAAACATAATGATCTGTAAAGGCTTGTTTTGTAAGCCTGAGAATGGGCTTGTTTCTACCAGCTTTTTAAATTCTACTCATACAATAAAGAATCCCTTTGTACATTAATACATAACAACAATAACAACAAAAGCTTCCCAATTAAACGCATGAATCCAACTTATCTTTTATTAAACACATTTTTTTTTTCTGTTATAGTGTGGATGACAGAAGTTTGTCATGTGTTTACCTAGTTTACCTAGTTTTCTCTGTAGGTAAACACATTGGTCTGAATATTAGGAAATATTCACTTCCTGTTTGATAGTCTGTTCCATTGGTATAGCTATATTTATTATTTTTTCCCCATCATTAAAGAAACAATGTTATATCAGGTGTTGATTTTTTGTGTGTGTGTGTTCTGGTTAACTGGGTTTTATTGGTTTGTTTTTTTTTGTTTTGTTTTTGATTTTTTTTTGCAGGTCACAGACCACTCTGTAGATTCTAAAACGTTCCTTTCAAAAAAGTGCACGTCAAACTTTTGCATACATTTTGATAGGGTTTGCATATTTTCTGATCTTTGGGTAAAGACCCCTGCCAATGCCTGATAATTATTTTGAAAACTGTAGTTATAATCTGAAGCTAAGGGACTTCCCTTGGTGGTCCGGTGTTTAAGACTTTGCCTTCCAATGCAGGGGGTGCAGGTTTGGTCCCTGGTCGGGAGCTAAGATCCCACATACCTGGTGGCCAAAAAAAAACCAAACCCAAACAGAAAACAGAAGCAATATTGTAACAAATTAAATAAAGACTTTAAAAATGGTGCCCATCAAGAAAAAAAATATCTGAAGCTAAAGTGTTACCTTCAGTGTATGAATATCTGATGAAAGGAATTTGCTCAATGGTTTTGCAGCATTGGATTTAATTTCAGGGTTGGGCTTCTTTCTAGGAATGGAGGAGTACTCCTGTCTGAGAAAAAAAACCCTCAGATTTTGGGAAGTATAAAAATTATTAATTCAGAGGTGGATTCGCTGTCACATTGGATGGTAGTGCCTATATCCCTGGGGGCTCCTGTTCCCAAGACTGTTTTTATTGTTCCTATCCACTGCTGGGCATGAGCCTTGAAGTGGTGAATTCATCCTTTGAGGTTGTGTGTCCATTGCTGTAAGAATAAAAGAAGCAGTAACAAGATCATGCAGCGCAGTATTTCACAGCGACAGTTTTATGTGGTTGTGTGATGCTACAGAGTATTGTATGTGATATCGACCCTTTTCTTTTGAGTCAAAGCCCAGGGCTTTATTGGAGAAGGGAGGCTTCAGAAATAACTGAATCTACCACAAAATTAAGCCCCTAAATAGTTATCCCATTCTGTCTACTATTAAACTAATTGCTTACAGGAAGTAGTAAAGTACATATATCTATTATATAGTACATACACTTGTATCCAGCTTGAGTAATGATTTCTAATTCTAGACTTCTAACCCTTTTTTACCTTACCTTTTGGCACTGAAATTATACTGAAACATTCATATTATTGTGAGTGCGGGTGAATTAAAAAGACTTAATACTTGGTTTCTCTGCTGTCATCTACTGGAGAATGAATAGCTTAAAATAAGAGCATCAGTTCCTCACCCAAAGGGAGGCTGAATATTCTAGATCGGCAGTTACTTTGTGTGCCTGTTTGAAATACCATTTTTGAACATACTTGGCAACTTAAAGTACCCAATTAGAAAGCTCTGTGGAAAGAGGAAGTCTGCGGATGTGCAATTAGTCCTTAGGATTCAGAGCATTTCCTTTATGTGTGGAAGGCCACAATATGAAATCACTGGACACAGTAGCTTTATGCCAGGAGCTTAGAATAGAAGGCATTTTCAGGATGGATTATTTCTGTACTCTGGCTCTTAAAATGGTTTACCTGAAGAGGCTTCCAACTCTGTAAAGATACTGATGGTGTGAAAAAAATTTGGTTCTGTGTTTTCACAAAATTTTAGGTGATTGATAACCATAAGTAGCCATGTAATGAACAATATACAACCATTATACAAGAGTTGCTTAAGTTCCTAGACTCTTTTTCTGATTGACAACCTCACTCCTCCCACCTTTTATTTTATTTTTAAAGAGATAAGGGTTAGGTGCCAGAGAATTTGCCAGATATGGTATTGTTCCTTACAAAATAATTCAGTCTCACTGGGTAGAGCCAGATGAGCTGTACATTCTGAGATTATTTATAGTGTGTATGATAGACTCCAAACACACACTAAGCATTTAATAGCTTTCCTTATTTACAAGTCAGATTCACCTAAGGGATATTATTCTTTTATTTTTCTGGTGATTGAACTATTCCTTTAAAATAGATCATCAGGGAAGATATAGAGTGACACAAAATTTGTTGGCAGTGAAAATGCAGGACAGATAAGCCTTTTCATTTTAAATGCTTTGCAACAGAAAAGATTCATTTTATTTAAGTAAAAACACTGCTTTTTGCCTTAGTGAAGTCACATACACACCTGAGTAACACAGTATAGCTAAGTGTATGTGAGCATGTGTCTTTTATTTGCCAATTATATAATAGATGCCTTTCATTAAAGTTTGCAGGAAAGTGAACGTCTATTAAGCAAATCCTTTTTCCCTGTAACTTCTGTTGTAGAAATGGTGTTGTCTTCCACTCGGCTGTGAATGTAATGTGTTCTCAGGTAAGAATACCAAGAAGAAAGAAAGAAAGGCGGGGAGTGGGGGAGGGGAGAAGAGAGAAAAACCCTTTCAATACCATAAATATAAAGGAAACATGAACTTTCCGATGAAGCTTCTGACTGATGCTCAAAGTATAGACTGTCATAGTGTCATAGTTAAGCTATGGTGTATGACTTTAATAATAAAATGGTGACACACAGTAGTATCCCAATTCTGAAGGTGTTGCCCTTTTTCTTCACCCTTCCTCCCATTGTTCCCTTGGGAGAGAGAACCGTCACCAAGGATTTAAGCTAATAGGTTATTTTAACAGCCTCAGCATCCGTGTCTCTGTACTGTATAAACTTGACCTGCAGGTGTTGTTTTGTTAACTTGAAGATGTAAGTTGGATATACTCACCTCTTTCAAAAAACATTTTCTCCTAACCCTTCACCAGTTGTTCCAAGATCTTTGCATGAGGAGTGCTAGTGGGTGATGCATAATGCCTAGTGGTTGAAACACCCACACTGTTAGCGATAGAATCTCATCTCAGTTCCTTTCAATTAACGTCTATTGTGGTGCAATGTGGATTGTAGAAGGCCCTCCTTTGGGCCCCCAGCCTAAATACCTGACATGGATTAAACACTAAGTGTGTATCATCGGGAGGGAACTATGCTTAACACACGCCGTCTCATCTAATCCTTGCAAAGGCTCCGCATGGTATATATTAGGCCAGTCTCTATTTTACAGGACAGTGAGGCTTAGACTTGTTAAATGATTTGCCCAGAGTCACTCAAAGAATAAGGCAGGGTCAGCATTTGACCCCAGCTCAGATTGGGCTCTGGACCCTGGACGCGTAACTAACACCACACCCCAGGTCTCAGCCTGGGCTGTGCTTTCAGAGTCATCCAGGGACTTTGCAAAATACTGATATGCAAGGATTCAGCATCTCAAGGAGCTGGACTCTGGGCGTTTGTGTCTTGAAGGTTTCACCAGTGACCCTGATGCTCTGTCAGGCAGCCTTGACAATGGCTGAATTCTGTTTAACATGCCCAGTTTAGTTTCTTGCTTGGTTGTTGAACTGCTGAACAAAGATCTGATCCCCACGATCTTGGAGCCTATAGTCAGGTCAGGGAGATGGATGCAAGGTGCTTGGAATCTGCAATGTGCCAGGCTCGTTCAGAAGTCTTTAAATTTCAAACTTGGTTCTTAGATGACTCAAGTTCAGAGTTTAGCTAAAGGCATTGTTTTATATATACCACAAGGAATTTTATCAAATTATATACTTACTGTAAGGGGGAAAGTCTTTCTCTCCATCTGCCAAATTCCACCAGTTCTCCTACTGATTGGTCTTGCCAATCAGCTCTAGGAGGTACAAAAATTTCTTGAGCCATAAGTACTGTACTCCATTGCATATCCTGGTAACACAGATTAAAACACTGATCGGAAGATAAGTTTAATCATTAGTGCTACCCTCACTCTTCTGAGATTTCAGGTTTCCTTCCCTCACCACCAACTTAATTCTTTGTTCTCTGTTTTCAATTTCAGAAGAACTTTGGAATGTGTGAGAGAAATTAAAATGAAGTTGGGAGAACCAGCAAACATGTCACTGGTGGTGTGGATATAGGGACAACTTGTGAGAAAGTTATTTGAAGCTGCATTTTTTAAAATGTGGTCAGCTCATTATGCAGTATTGTAATTACATTTAGCTGCAAATGGGGTCTTGCACTGCATTTTCTGTAAGTTTGGAACTTTTTGGTTTAAGAGAATATTGACACCCACATTTTAAAAAATTAGCCCATCTTTTTCTTGCTAAAAGAAGCCATAGGCATCTGACAAAAGATCCCTGTTTTAGCATACTCAGTCTTACTATGACTTTACAATGGTTTTCTTTCTGGAGAGTTTTATTCACATTGGTATGATTGAGAAACAGCAGATAGGTCTTATTGGGAAAAAATGTAGAATGTTTCAAATAATAAAGTCAGAAGATTTCTAGTTGTAATCTTAAGACGTCTTCTCATGGCGTCTAGTTTTAGAAACAGATATTTTTCTGCCAGGTGTGAAGAACAATGCTTCTTAGGACAATGGTGAGACTTACCACATGAGATTGTCCTTTTTTGCATTGTATTATGGTGCATGATGTGAAGGTTTAGAAATAAACACACCCCTGGACACAACAGGATTCCGTTAAGACATTCACTATTTTTAATGCATTTTGCTATTTTGGGCCTGTCATGTTCTTTTCGCATGAGAAAAGCCATCCACTTGCCTTAGTCTGAGGTCAGATATAGTCCTTATTTCTCTATAACGGACTTGATGACGTTATGGTTTTAAAATAACTAAAAATTAACATTTCTTGTCCCCAGGATTATGATGGCAGCCGTCTATCATTTTTATGCTACTAGTCACACTCCTCTTTTCAAGAACTACCCCCCTCCCCTGGAAGTTAATGACATCACTTAATACACCTAAGTAATACCTGGCTGGACTCCTGTAATGTTTTGTTTTGTTCTCAGCTTTTGTGACAGTGTTAAGAGGAAGGCAAGTAGTGTAGAGGTTGGGCTGAAAGAGGAGAAAATGGAGCAGTTGGAATCCCCCAGGGACAGAGTAAGAGCTTGTTAATACATTAGTGGTGGGAGGGCTTGTGCAGAAGATACCATTGTACAATTAAATGGGGGCTATTAAAAGCACGCCTGCGTCAATTCATTACATGACAGTTGTGATTTCTTTGTAAGCTCCTTTCTGTTTTTCTCCTCCTGGGACTCAGGAGTGCAAAGACTGTCAGGGAAGAGCCACAGTCACTTAGATGCTCGCTCCCTCACTCCCTACCTTGGCTGATTGATGAAAACACTTCATGAGGGTAAGGCACCCCCCCCCCCCATACCTATTTTCATCTGTAGACAATGGGGATGAAGGTAGGGCATCCTAGGGGACCATCTGTTGGTGTGCTCCAAAGTGCACTAGGCTTTATAAGCAGATACCTGTGTAGAAGAAATCTGCTTGGCGATAAAACCAAGTGAGTTTTGTGGGAAATTTTGGATTAGAACCTTTTTACTCCAAAAGAACACTGAATTTTGTATTTGTCAATCTTATGTAAAAAACTTCAAAAATGTTTCTTTCTTAGGAAAATGATGTGTTTTAAAAATCAGTTGGAATCTGATTACCTGTATCACTTAGAACTTTAAGGCTTGAGTTTAGTGGTTAAGCGTGTTGGATATCAAATGGCATAGTAAAGATTCTGACCTGGCATCTTTTTTTCATGTCACTTAACTATCTAAGAATATCCCACCTCCCACCGCCACCCCCCGCCCCGTTTCCTTATGGGTAAAATGGGATTCTATAATAGTATATGTCTTATTATCATTGCTTTGTGAGATTGAATGAGATACAGAATGGAAAGCGTTTAGCACAGTGCCTGGCACAGGATAAGTGCCCCCTAAATATTAACTACTTTTTTTTGTTAACATCTTTATTGGAGTATAATTGCTTTACAATGGTGTGTTAGTTTCTGCTTTATAACAAAGTGAATCAGTTATACATATACATATATCCCCATATCTCTTCCCTCTTGCATCTCCCTCCCTCCCTATCCCACCCCTCTAGGTGGTCACAAAGCACCGAGTTGATCTCCCTGTGCTATGCGGCTGCTTCCCACTAGCTGTCTGTTTTACGTTTGGTAGTGTATATATGTCCATGCCACTCTCTCACTTTGTCCCAGCTTACCTTTCCCCCTCCCCATATCCTCAAGGCCATTCTCTAGTAGGTTTGCGTCTTTATTCCTGTCTTGCCCCTGGGTTCTTCATGACCATTTTTTTTTTTTAGATTCCATATATATGTGTTAGCATACATATTTGTTTTTCTCTTTCTGACTTACTTCACTCTGTATGACAGACTCTAGGTCCATCCACCTCACTACAAATAACTCAATTTCGTTTCTTTTTATGGCTGAGTAATATCCATTGCATATATGTGCCACATCTTCTTTATCCATTCATCTGTCAATGGACACTTAGGTTGCTTCCATGTCCTGGCTATTGTAAATAGAGCTGCAACGAACATTGTGGTACATGACTTATTTGAATTATGGTTTTCTCAGGGTATATGCCCAGTAGTGAGATTGCTGGGTCATATGGTAGTTCTATTTTTAGTTTTTTAAGGAATTTCCATACTGCTCTTTATAGTGGCTGTATCAATTTACATTCCCACCAACAATGCAAGAGGGTTCCCTTTTCTCCACACCCTCTCTGCATTTATTGTTTGTAGATTTTTTGATGATGGCCATTCTGACCAGTGTGAGATGATATCTCATTGTAGTTTTGATTTGCATTTCTCTAATGATTAATGATGTTGAGCATCCTTTCATGTGTTTGTTGGCAGTCTGTATATCTTCTTTGGAAAATGTCTATTTAGGTCTTCTGCCCATTTTTGGATTGGGTGGTTTGTTTTTTTGATATTGAGCTGCATGAGCTGCATGTAAATTTTGGAGATTAATCCTTTGTCAGTTGCTGCATTGGCAAATATTTTCTCACATTCTGAGGGTTGTCTTTTCGTCTTGTTTATGGTTTTCTATGCTGTGCAAAAGCTTTTAAGTTTCATTAGGTCCCATTTGTTTATTTTTTATTTCCATTTCTCTAGGAGGTGGGTCAAAAGGGATCTGGCTGTGATTTATATCATAGAGTGTTCTGCCTATGTTTTCCTCTAAGAGTTTTATACTATCTGGCCTTATATTTAGGTCTTTAATCTATTTTGAGTTGATTTTTGTGTATGGTGTTAGGAAGTGTTCTAATTTCATTCTTTTACATGTAGCTGTCCAGTTTTCCCAGCACCACTTATTGAGGAGGCTGTCTTTTCTCCATTGTATATTCTTGCCTCCTTTATCAAAGGTAAGGTGACCATATTTATCTCTGGGCTTTCTATCCTGTTCCATTGATCTATATTTCTGTTTTTGTGCCAGTACCATACTGTCTTGATTACTGTAGCTTTGTAGTATAGTCTGAAGTCAGGGAGCCTGATTCCTCCAGCTCTGTTTTTGTTTCTCAAGATTGCTTTGGCTTTTCAGGCTCTTTTGTGTTTCCATACAAATTGTGAAATTTTTTGTTCTAGTTCTGTGAAAAATGCCATTGGTAGTTTGATAGGGATTGCATTGAATCTGTAGATTGCTTTGGGTAGTATAGTCATTTTCACAATGTTGATTCTTCCAATCTAAGAACATGGTATATCTCTCCATCTATCTGTATCATCTTTAATTTCTTTCATCAGTGTCTTATAATTTTCTGCATACAGGTCTTTTGTCTCCTTAGGTAGGTTTATTCCTAGATATTTTATTCTTTTTGTTGCGATGGTAAATGGGAGTGTTTTCTTAATTTCACTTTCAGATTTTTCATCATTAGTGTATAGGAATGCAAGCGATTTCTGTGCATTAATTTTGTTTCCTGCTACTTTACCATATTCATTGATTAGCTCTAGTAGTTTTCTGGTAGCATCTTTAGGATTCCCTATGTATAGTATCATGTGATCTGCAAACAGTGACAGCTTTACTTCTTCTTTTCCGATTTGGTTTCCTTTTATTACTTTTTCTTCTCTGATTGCTGTGGCGAAAACTTCCAAAACTATGTTGAATAATAGTGGTTAGAGTGGACAACCTTGTCTTGTTCCTGATCTTAGAGGAAATGGTTTCAGTTTTTCACCGTTGAGAATGATGTTGGCTGTGGGTTTGTCATATATGGCCTTTATTATGTTGAGGAAAGTTCCCTCTACGCCTACTTTCTGGAGGGTTTTTATCATAAATGGGTGTTGCATTTTGTCGATAGCTTTCTCTGCATCTATTGAGATGATCATATGGTTTTTCTCCTTCAGTTTGTTAATGTGGTGTATCACATTGATTGATTTGCCTATATTGAAGAATCCTTGCATTCCTGGAATAAACCCCACTTGATCATGGTGTATGATCCTTTTAATGTGCTGTTGGATTCTGTTTGCTAGTATTTTGTTGAGGATTTTTGCATCTGTGTTCATCAGTGATATTGGCCTGTAGTTTTCTTTCTTTGTGACATCTTTGTCTGGTTTTGGTATCAGGGTGATGGTGGCCTCGTAGAATGAGTTTGGGAGTGTTCCTCCCTCTGCTATATTTTGGAAGAGTTTGAGAAGGATAGGTGTTAGGTCTTCTGTAAATGTTACATAGAATTCGCCTGTGAAGCCATCTGGTCCTGGGCTTTTCTTTGTTGGAAGATTTTTAATCACAGTTTCAATTTCAGTGCTTGTGATTGGTCTGCTTATATTTTCTATTTCTTCCTGGTTCAGTCTCAGAAGGTTGTGCATTTCTAAGAATTTGTCCATTTCTTCCAGGTTATTCATTTTTTTGGCATATAGTTGCTTGTAGTAATCTCTCATGATCCTTTGTATTTCTGCAGTGTCAGTTGTTACTTTTCCTTTTTCATTTTTGATTCTGTGGATTTGAGTCTTCTCCCTTTTTTTCTTGAGTCTGGCTAATGGTTTATCAATTTTGTTTCTCTTCTCAAAGAACCAGCTTTTAGTTTTATTGATCTTTGCTGTACTTTCCTTCATTTCTTTTTCATTTATTTCTGATCTGATCTTTATGATTTCTTTCCTTCTGCTAACTTTGGGGTATTTTTGTTTTTCTTTCTCTAATTGCTTTAGGTGTAAGGTTAGGTTGTTTATTTGAGATGTTTCTTGTTTCTCCAGGTAGGATTGTATAGCTATAGACTTCCCTCTTAGAACTGCTTTTGCTGCATCTCATAGGTTTTGGGCCATAGTGTTTCCATTGTCATTTGTTTTTAGGTATTTTTTTATTTCCTCTTTGATTTCTTCAGTGATCTCTTGGTTATTAAGTACTGTATTGTTTAGCCTCCATGTGTTTGTATTTTTTATAGAGTTTTTCCTGTAATTGATATCTAGTCTCATAACATTGTTGTCAGAAACGATACTTGATACGATTTAATTTTCTTAAATTTACCAAGGCTTGATTTGTGACCCAAGGTATGATCTATCCTAGAGAATGTTCTGTGAGCACTTGAGAAGAAAGTGTATTCTGTTGTTTTTGGATGGAATGTCCTATAAATATCAATTAAGTCCACCTTGTTTAATGTATCATTTAAAGCTTGTGTTTCCTTATTTATTTTCATTTTAGATGATCTCTCCATTGGTGAAAGTGGGGTGTTAAAGTCTCCTACTATGATTGTGTTACTGTCGATTTCCCCTTTTATGGCTGTTAGTATTTGCCTTATGTATTGAGATGCTCTTATGTTGGGTGCATAAATATTTTCTACTGTTATATCTTTTTCTTGGGATCGATCCCTTCATCATTATGTAGTGTCCTTCTTTGTCTCTTGTAATAGTCTTTGTTTTAAAGTGCATTTTGTCTGATATGAGAATTGCTACTCTAGCTTTCTTTTGGTTTCCATTTGCATGGAATATCTTTTTCCATCCCCTTACTTTCAGTCTGTATGTGTCCCTAGGTTTGAAGTGGGTCTCTTGTAGACAGCTTATATATTGGTCTTGTTTTTGTATCCATTTAGCCAGTCTGTGTCTTTTGGTTGGATCATTTATCCATTTAAATTTAAGGTAGTTATCTATATGTATGTTCCTATTACCATTTTCTTAATTGTTTTGGGTTTGTTGTTGTAGGTCTTTTCCTTCTCTTGTGTTTCCTGCCTAGAGAAGTTCCTTTATCATTTGTTGTAAAGCTGGGTTGGTGGTGCTGAATTCTCTTAGCTTTTGCTTGTCTATAAAGGTTTTTTTTTTTTTTTTATTTATTTATTTATTTATTTATTTTCTATAAAGGTTTTAATGTCTCTGTCAAATCTGCATGAGATCCTTGCTGGGTAGGGTAATCTTGGTTGTAGGTGTTTTCCCTTTCATCACTTTAAGTTTGTCCTGCCAGTCCCTTCTGGCTTGCAGAGTTTCTGCTAAAAGATCAGCTGTTAACCTTATGGGGATTCCCTTGTATGTTATTTGTTGTTTTTCCCTTGCTGTTTTTAATATTTTTTCTTTGTATTTAATTTTTGATAGTTTGATTAATATGTGTCTTGACATGCTTCTCCTTGGATTTATCTTGTATGGGACTCTCTGTGCTTCCCGGATTTGATTAACTATTTCCTTTTCCATATTAGGGAAGTTTTCACCTATAAGCTGTTCAGATATTTTCTCAGTCCCTTTCTTTTTCTCTTCTTCTTCTGGGACCCCTATAATTCGAATGTTGGTGCATTTAATGTTGTCCCAGATGCCGCTGAGACTGTCCTCAATTCTTTTCATTTTTTTTTTCTTTATTCTGCTCTGCGGTAATTATTTCCACTATTTTATCTTACAGGTCAGTTACCGTTCTTCTGCCTCAGTTATTCTGCTATTGATCACTTCTAGGGTATTTTTAATTTCATTTATTGAGTTGTTCATCATTGTTTGTTTCATGTTTAGTTCTTCTAGGTCCTTGTTAAATGTTTCTTGCATTTTGTCCATTCTCTTTCCAAGATTTTGGATCATCTTCAGTATCATTACTCTGAATTCTTTTTCAGGTAGGCTACCTATTTCCTCTTCGTTTGGTCTGATAGGTTTTCACCTTGCTCCTTCATCTGCTGAGTGTTTCTCTGTCTTCTCATTTTGCTTAACGTACTGTGTTTGGGGTCTCCTTTTCGCAGGCTGCAGGTTTGTAGTTCGCATTGTTTTTGTTGTCTGTCCCCAGTGGCTAAGGTTGGTTCAGTGGGTTGTGTAGCCTTCCTGGTGGAGGGGTCTAGTGCCTGTGTTCTGGTGGATGCGGCTGGATCTTGTCTTTCTTGTGGGCAGGTCCACGTCTGGTGGTGTGTTTTGGGGTGTCTGTGGACTTATTATGATTTTAGGCAGCCCCTCTGCTAATGGATGGGGTTGTGTTCCTGTCTTGCTCATTGTTTGGCATAGGGTGTCCAGCACTGGAGCTTGCTGGTCATTGAGTGGAGCTGGGTCTTAGCGTTGAGATGGAAATCTCTAGGAGATTTTCGCTGTTTGATATTACATGGAGCTGGGAGGTCTCTTGTGGACCAATGTCCTGAACTTGGCTGTCCCACCTCAGAGGCACAGCCCTGACAGCTGGCTGGAATACCAACAGCGTATCATCCACACGGCTCAGAATAAAAAGGAAAAAAAAAGAAAGAAAGAAAGAAGAAGAAAAAATAAACTAAAATAAAGTTATTAAAAGAAAAAATAATTATTAAAAAATTTTTTTAAGTAATAAAGAAAAAAAAGAGAGCAACCAAACCAAGAAACAAATCCACCAACGATAACAAGCGCTAAAAACTATACTAAAACAAACAAACAAACAAACAAAAAACCGGACAGAGAGAACCGTAGGACAAATGGTAAAAGCAAAGCTATACAGACAAAATCACACACAGAAGCATACACATTCACACTCACAAAAAAGAGAAAAAGGAAAAATATATATATATCGTTGCTCCCAAAGTCCACCTCCTCAGTTTGGGATGATTCGTTGTCTATTCAGGTATTCCAGAGATGCAGGGTACATCAAGTTGATTGTGGAGATTTAATCCACCGCTCCTGAGGCTGCTGGAGATTTCCTTTTCTCTTCTTTGTTTGCACAGCTCCTGGGGTTCAGCTTTCGATTTGGACCCGCCTCTCCGTGTAGGTCGCCTGAGGGCGCCTGTTCTTCACTCAGACAGGACGGGGTTAAAGGAGCAGCTGATTCGGGGGCTCTGGCTCACTCAGGTCGGGTGGAGGGAGGGGTACAGAGTGCGGGGCGAGCCTGCGGCGACAGCGGCCGGCTGGACGTTGCACCAGCCTGAGGCGTGCTGTGCGTTCTCCCGGGTATGTTGTCCCAGGGTCACAGGACCCTGGCAGTGGCGGGCTGCACAGGCTCCCAGGGAGGTGTGGATAGTGACCTGTGCTCGCACACAGGCTTCTTGGTGGCGGCAGCAGCAGCCTTAGCGTCTCATGCCCGTCTCTGGGGTCCGCGCTTTTAGCCGCGGCTCACGCCCGTCTCTGGAGCTCCTTTAAGCAGTGCTCTTAATCCCCTCTCCTCACGCACCAGGAGACAAAGAGGGAAGAAAACGTCTCTTGCCTCTTTGGCAGGTCCAGGCCTTTTCCCGGACTCCCTCCCGGCTAGCCGTGGCGCACTAGCCCCCTTCAGGCTGTGTTCACGCCGCCGACCCCAGTCCTCTCCCTGCGCTCCGACCGAAGCCCGAGCCTCAGCTCCCCGCCCCACCCGCCCCGGCGGGTGAGCAGACAAGCCTCTCAGGCTGGTGAGTGCCGGTCGGCCCTGATCCTCTGTGCGGGAATCTCTCTGCTTTGTCCTCTGCACCCCTGTGGCTGCGCTCTCCTCCGTGGCTCCGAAGCTGTACCCCTGCGCCACCCACAGTCTCCGCCCGCAAAGGGGCTTCTTAGTGTGTGGAAACCTTTCCTCCTTCACAGCTCCCGCCCACTGGTGCAGGTCCCGTCCCTATCCTTTTGTCTCTGTTTTTTCTTTTTCCCTACCCGGGTACGTGGGGAGTTTCTGGCCTTTTGGGAAGTCTGAGGTCTTCTGCCAGCATTCAGTAGGTGTTCTGTAGGAGTTGTTCCACGTGTAGATATATTTCTGATGTATCTGTGGGGAGGAAGGTGATCACGTCTTACTCTTCCGCCATCTTGAAGCTCCTCTCCTCCCATGTACTCACTGTCACGGGCTCTTGCTCCAACTCAACTACTATTATTATCAATTTAATTTTAGGACCCCACACCCCCGAAAAAAAGACAAGTGGTCTCATCTACCTATTGAAGGGTAAGACTGTGAGGAAGCTGAGACCTAGAGATGATGTATTAGTTAGTAGAAGAGCCAGAATTAGAATTCAAATCTATGGACTTCCCTGGTGGTGCAGTGGTTAAGAATCCGTCTGCCAATGCAGGGGACATGGGTTTGATCCCTGGTCTGGAAAGATCCCACATGTCGCGGAGCAACTAAGCCTGTGTGCCACAACTAGTGACCCCGTTTGCCACAACTACTGAAGTCCGTGCACTTAGAGCCCAGGCTCCTCAGTAAGAAAAGCCACCACAATGAGAAGCCCGTGCATCGCAAAGAAGAGTTGCCCATGCTCATGGCAACTGGAGAAAGCCCGCGTGCAGCAACGAAGACCCAATGTAGCCAAAAATAAATAAAATAAAATAAATGAAAAAGAAAAATGAATCCAAATCTATGTCTTCCCATTGGACTATAGTAGTGTCTCCCAGAGTATGAGGCTGTTCTGTATTTTGTAAAGGAGGATGTATGTGCTCTATTGAATTCTGCCTCATTTTCCTGGGTATTACACAGCTCATAGGGATTGTATGAACTTCTCCATTTAGCCTCAACCCCTTTTCCAGCCCCTATTATTACATATGAGGTATGACTTTTATATATTTAAGAATATAGTTTTAAGTTTTCCATTGCTCAGGTTCTTTTGGGGGCAGAAATCCCTGCTCTTTTGAAGGTATTATCATTGAGTTTTAAAAGAAGTACCTTCAGAGAAAAATTCATCCTTTTTGATTATGCCCGAGGCCTGCAGAACACCATTTAAACAAGTGATAAAAAAAAAAAAAGGGCAAGTATTTGATTAAAACCAATCTCCCCTTAAAGACTAATGTTTCAGTCTCCATCAGGCCTTCCTCAAGGGAACTTCAGTGTGTTTCTCTGATGGCCAGATCCAGTTTATGGGGAGGTGAAAGAAAAGGCAATTATTTAAAAAATTCATCTGTTAACTTACAGACTTGATATATTGTATCTAAAAAGTGATGTTAGATAATAGATGTCCCAGTGCTTAAATGGTTTTGCCCTACCATCTTACGGGATAACCTGAACGAACTTTTTGGCCAACCCAGTACTTCAGGGAAACAGCCATTTCATCAGGTTTCAGGATGGCGTGAAGTTCTCATTGATAAATGGCATTGACAGGTGAGTGACATTCATCAGCTGAGTAACTGAGGAAGCACAGATGATTTGAACCAGTGGTGACATCCTCCATACAATTTTCTGCATTGCTTTGGTGACTATCTGAGGTCTCTGCCGAATAGACACTGATAGTCATGTTTCCAATTCAGATCATAGCATTTGCTATTTCCTTCCACGGCCTGCTGTAGCCTCTGCCACTCGCCTCACCCCAACCTAATTTTTTCTCACCTTTATCTCTTTCAAGACTCAGCTATAGCAGCACCCCTGAGAAAGCGCTTCTTACCTTCCTCTGTTCATCCATACTGGGTTTGAGACCCCTCTCTTTGGGGTTCCATAGCACCTTACTCTTGCTGCTTCTCCTAGCCCTTACCGTGCAGTATTATAATTACATTAAAATCATCTGTTTAGTCGTCTCTTTTTCCTATTAATCCTCCGGCTCTTTGGGGACAGAGACCCCTTTTATCTTTTTACCTAGTGCCTTGTGGGGTGCCTGAAGGCAGCAGTGAATGTTCATTGAATAAACGAATGAATCACTTTCTGCCAAAACCTGGCTTCGCTGAGTTTATGGGCCCTGGTAACCTTTTGTAAATGGAACTATTTTTATATAATTAGCCATTTCTCTTCTTCCTGTCTGCTGAAGTAATTTTTTATTTCCACGTAAATCTTGTTGTGCCCACTCCCCTCTGACTGCCCCCCAACCCCATACCCAATGTGGCTCATGCTTTATTTTACTTTTTTAATTTTTGGAAGGGTGTAAAGTACAAGAGAGAATATAATGTGAGCTAAATCCCAGGGCTATTCAACTCGACTAGACCCTTTTAGCCTTCCAGAATGTTGAGAAAGTAATTAGTGGGGGTGGGGGGGAAGTGTTAGAAGAAATGGCTACGATTCTTTGTATCCGAAAGAATGTTTCTCCTTGGTGATTGTCACCCTTCTGAATAAATCCTTAAGTAAAGTACAAAAACACCAGCGGACCAAACAATGACCAGCGGCTCTCCCTTTGGGATTGCAATCCCTTGTATGGCTAAGTTCAGAAATGGGTTTCCTGTTCAGAGTTTTGATGAGTCATAATGTTGAGTGGCAGGGTAACCTTTGAACTTTCTGCTTTTTTGACATCAAAAGGAATTCTGCGCTTTACCAAAAAAAAAGTTTTATTCAAGGAATTAATACTCTTAAGGCACAGAGGGAAATTAGCATCAGACTTGTGGACATGATGGAAAAATTAGTATCTTTCATTTGCTCAATTTCTTTGGATTATAGTTTTTTTGTTTTTTAAGATGGAGAGGTCAGATTTCCCTAGGTTTTCAGTATGTTGCTTTTAATACCCATAAAATTATTTTTCCTGTGTAAAATTGGATTTGATGAAAGTGGTTTTTTTTTGAATGACTTGAGTATTCCCCTGATTCTTCAATACATCTAATGGTGTTCATTCTACTCACGAAAAATCTTGACTCCGAGGGACAAGTTTTTAGTAGCATTTTTATAGCATATGACAACTTTTATAGCAAAAATATGAATCAGTAAGTGTGTGTGCTTTTAGCATAACTAAAAACTTTCTTCATGGAATTTAAAATCTTAAATCTCGTTTTGGCAGCAAATTTTTGCACATAGTAGGTTCTTAACATTGAATTGAATGCGTTTGGACTATTCTTTATGTTCTCAGCACCTAATCCATGTTTCAGTGTGTCCTTCACTTCACTCCTGAGTTGTTTTTTTCTATGCATTGGGAAATGTATCATGCTTGGTTTTCCTATTCTTAATTGTTAAAAAAGCTAAACACATCCATCACTCAGCATTTCCTATTTATGAGAAAGAGTGATTTAAATTTTTGCATCATGGTTTGATGTGATGTGTATTGTAACCAGAGGTCACTATTTGTTCACTTTACGTTCTTCTTTACCCTCCATTTTTAGAAAAATGACTTATTATATAAAATGCCTTCCATAATGACCTTTGGGACTGAGATTTTTTTTATTTCTAAAATGGTCTTGACCTAGGAAGGCTTATTATGAAAATTTAAAAATGAAAAATTTAATCGAATGCCCCTCATCCTTCAACAGATAAATAGTAAGATCAGAAAGGGTTTGAAGGGAAACTTGTAGAGTCAAAAGGACTTAAAAGATTGACAAATTTTGTTTTTAAAAATGGGCAAGACAAAATCATCATGTCTTGAGTGATTTGGGAAGCATCCTTGGGTGATAAAACTATAAAGAAATGCAAAATATGATGACTTAAAAGTAATCTATAAATATGTTGCCAGTAGTGCATAGAATGAACACTCATGTTATGAAAGAAACATTTTGGTATTCGTTCGTATTCTAATTTTTAAAGAAAACACAAGTGAAATCAGATTATAGGCTATAGGTACAGATTTTAATTGTTGCTAATGTGACAGTGCTGAGTTCTTAACAAAAATATATGGAATATTTTCTGAGGTATGGACCTAACAGAGATACTAGCTAGAAAAGTGACCCTATTATTTTTTTAAATTGTGAAGTAAATTTACTATCGCTTTGTTTGCTATTTATTACTAGAGTCTCTGTGTTAATTCTGATTTTATTGCTTTTCAGCATAACTAAGACCTAAGTCTTTTGCTGAATTCTGCTTGATTTTGTGATTTCTTTTGCTTTGGTCATTAGTTCTGTGTTATTGAGCATCTTCACAATGGCATGCCTTGCACTAGGGCTACAGTGGTTAAATACAACAGGGTAACCCTGCTTCTAAGGATTTCCCAGGACAGAGTCTTGAATAGTAAGTAAAAATAATGAGTAAGGATTCATTATTTTTGCTCTAAAAGTTTATAGAGCTCCATGTACAATGGCATTACTGGGGTCTATGGCTTTACGCATTTTGTCCCCATTTGGTGGGATTTTGCCCAGCGTGATCTCAGCTGAATCTTCAACAGGGAAACCTCTGAGCTGGGCCCTAGGGGATTGTGCAGAGCCTGGTGGCAGTTGTGGACGACTTGTGAAAGCCTGAAGCTGGAAGCTTACTGCTCATGGGTGACCTTTTTCTTGTATGGCACAACCCTTGGCATTCCTAGCATACTACCTTGAAAGACAGTTTATTGCCTCTTAGGAATTCCGGACATCATCGGAATCACTTGTTTATATTATTTTTCAAAATACAATCGAAAATGCACTTTTTGGAAGAAAACTGAACCTGTTTATTTAACTGCGATGGCTTGGACTTTTCTAGGTGTTGTTTCTTTAATTGAAAATTCTGTCTGGAAACGGATTTTTCGTCTCCCTTCCCTTCCCTCTAGTTTTAAAAGGGGGAATATTGGAACATTGCTTTCCAAACATTTTAATAGAAACAATCCCCAGAGTGAAATCTATATGAAGTCTTTAATTATTTTTATTATTATTCTTCTATTTTTATTATCCTATTAATAATTGTTGACTTCCTGCCGATAGGAAGTAAAAAACTGCAGTATAATTTCCATTTGGTTGCACACTTTTGTAATCTAATTGCAAGATAAAAATAATTTCAGGAAATAATTAATTTTTCTAAAAGAGAGGTGTCTCTAGCTCCTAAAAATTCTATCGGACCTTCATTCATCAGACACTTCTTTATAATAGTAGCTCATGTTTTTTGAGCACTTACTCTGTGCCAGGGATTGGGCCTCCTGCAGGATCTACAAGGCATTCAAACTGCTCTTGGGCATGAGGGTGAATAACACAGCTTTTGGCCTCCAAATGCTCAAAGATGGAGAGTATGCTGTGGGGAGAGGGGTCGAGACAGACACATTCACAGGAGGAATAATTACTGAGTGATAATGGAAGTGCATACAAAGCCTTTGAAAGTAACAGAGAAAGAGAGGGACACGCTGAAAACTCTTTAATGTTTACATTTGTTGTTAAGATTCATCCAAAGCAGCCAATCATATCTACCTTCTCTGGCATGAAAGTCCAAAGTGATTACAGTGGATGAGGTTCAAAACTCCACCATTGACACCATTTCCTTTCGCTTCTAGAAGGGGAATGTAAAGGAGAAAGTGAAATTTGTTCTTGAAAGCAGGATACCTAACATTTACATTTAAAAGCGACCAAGTTTGTGTTTCGTGGATTTAGGGATCTTACAATTCTTGTATTGTCAACTGGTGACTTTTCTACGAGAATCTTTTGGAATGATTTTATGTTTTGTTTCAGAAATATGCTTCCCTTGACCCTGAATTATGATAGTGGGGATATATAAATCTACCCCCAACCTAAAGCATAATGCTAGTTGTATTTATTTTCTCTTTTCAGTGTATAAAATGTAAAAGAATACAGAAGAGCTGCCGCATACAGTACAAATACCAACTCCTTCTTCAAAGGAACTTTGTTTAAATAACGAGAAACTTGGGTCCTTAGTACCGTTACTTAGTATACAGCATCCCCTCATTATAAACATTTCCATGCCTCCCAGTGTACCCCTGAGGCTTCCTTAAGATGTATGGATTGGCTTCTTTTCCTTTCGTATGGCGGAAACCTGAGAGTAGAGACACAACACAACTGAGGTTCCTAAAAGTACAGACGCTTGGGTCCAGCCAAGTCTTGATTCAAGTTAGAATTCCCTGGCTCTTTCCTTTGTCAGATGCAAACACTGCACAGCCTGGTGTCTCAGAGCCTAAGACTTTGGGTGCTTTGTGAAAGATTCTTTTTCAGATGCCCCTGGAAAGACGTTGCAGATAAAAGATGATTGGAGCTCCATTTTCTTGGTCAAGGTTAAAATACTAACATTTGTCAAATGTTAACCATGCCATTATATTTGAGAGGAAAAAAAAAACTTTTAGGAGAAAAAAAAATGCCCTTTAAGAGTGTGGGGAAATTGAAACCGCACCATCCCAGTCGTGTTTTATTGTAGTCATTGGAAATGAATGGGACTGGTATACACACCTACTGGAATGGATCGAAATAAAACGCCTAGCCAGCTCTCCTCTCCCCGAGAAGCCCAGCCTCCTGTGGTCCAGATTTTCATATTCCTCCCAATTTGCCCCAGAGCATGCTGTGACGCTCATCCATCTTTTTGCATTTAACAAAGTTGTAAAGGGATTTATATGCTTTCCATTAGTCTTAGCAAAGCTGCTGTCATGAATATTTAATAGAGAGTACAGTTTGTTTTTTTTTTCTTTCTTTCCCAGCCCCCCGCCCCGACTTGCCCGTCTCTTTCGCCAGTCAGGAGCAATGTAAATATCTCAGCCTCGCACCCCTGGCCCGATCCCAAAGTGGCACTGGGCTCTCTCAATTCAAAGCCTTGACTCCGTAAGGGAATGACTGGCTTTTCTCTTTTTTCTTTTCTGCACCGGTTCTCCCTTCCTTGTTCTCTTTCGGTCTCCTTTCCCCTCTCCCCGCTGGAATTGCTGTCCGTTTCTCGGTGGCTTGGGGGCGCGGGGACCGGCGTGCGTAGGGCTCTGCTTCCGCCAGGCCTCCCGCGTCCTCCTCTCCTGCTGCAGACCAGCCGCCCCCTAGTACCCCCGGCCGGTCTTTTCCTTTGAACTTCACTGAAGCACAATAGCTGCCCTGCAACTTCGCTGGGGCTCCCCTGGATGCATTCCTGACACTTGCACGGGTCGCTGGTCTTTTTCTCTTTGCAACAGCAAAAAGGATGAATGTCTGGGACAGAAAATGACTTTTGAAGACGCTAAAAGATTTACCCTGTCTAGAGCAACCTCTGAACTTTGTGGTTGTTATCTCAGAAAAATGCACTTTTCCTACTGGTGGCTTAGATCATTTCTCATCCTTCTACCCTCCTTCCCTTCCTCCCCTGATCCCAGCGTTTACTTAGGGAATTTCCCCATTTGGTTCTCACCCCATCCCACCCTCCTTCCCTTCCCCTTTTTCCTTTATGCTTTATCTCCTCCTGGGCGCTGGGAATGAGAGGCTCGTAAAGGCAAGGATCTGTCGGAGAGAACTGAAGAATTAAATCCTTCTCTGCAGGGGAAGGTTAAGGGCACTGGAGCCCCTTCTCCCTCCCAGTGAACTCAGGCCTGTCTGAATGCCCCATCTCCAGGTACCTGCCCTAAAGGGTTGCTTGAAAGATTGGACCAGGAAATCCATACAAAATGTTTAATATAGTATTTGACTATAGTAGTTGCTCAATAAATATCAGCTATATGTTATAATTAATGTCATTATACACATTTACTCATTTTTCTGAAATTCCTCCTTGTGGTCTCAAAAATTCATATGGGTTCTAAATCTTTCCCATTTAATTAATTTTAGTAGAATGGAATAATGTTAGAGGGACTGAGCTAGATTCTGTTTATCCTTTCCATGTACAAATATAGCTTTTTTTTTTTTTTGCATTGGTTAAAAAGCTAAAGAGTATGAACGTAGATTTTTCTTTATTGGCTTCAGACTTTCACTTTTTGGTTTTTCACTTTTTCCATGTATCCTGGGCCTCTCCTCTCCTTCCTTCTACCTGTTGGATCAGACTTTAATCTTGGTTCTTTTTGATGTGATTTTACCCACTAAGCACGTTTTAAAAAACCACAAAAGTAATCTTTCTTCCTGGTCCAGAGGGCAGACTATTTCGCTGGTCATCATACCTCTCCCACTTCCTCTGTGTCTAACAGTAAAAACTCACTGTGCCTCCTCGTACTTTTACTTGCAGACGCTATTAAAAGATGTAACATCACAGCAAATACAGTGTTCTGAGTGATAGCTAATTTATCTTTTAGTTTTCCCAGTGAAACTTTTTGTAAATCTCATAGTGGAACCAGACCTGTGTGTAAGTCAAATTTATTTTAGGATATCCAGGGGTTGTTTCTTACAGAGTGAGAAAAATTTGCTGCAGTTTAGAGAAGGTTACCAAGCAAATGCTTTAGGAGTCTGTGTTAGTCTGCCCTTAGGCTCCTATAGAATCATTCTGTTTGCCTTCCAAGGAGATGACTCGTGGTAATTGTTACCTGATAGTTCAGTGCATAAACCATACGAATGCACATGGAGGAACTGAATGGGAACTCTAGTAAGATTTATCTTCTGGGAGCTTATTCATCTACAAAAGCTAGAAAAACATATGACAGGCCTTGGATATGAGTGGCTCCCTCTCTCTTGAATGAATTATTTTTACTAGATCTTGGATCTTAAGTGCTTATCTATCTCTGATGAACGCCTACCACCTTGTGCTTAATTGATGGGAGTATTGCTTCTTTTCTCTTCGGGTAACCTAAAATTTGAATCAGTTAGCTTGCAGGTAACCTTAGCTCACTAATTCATAGTGTAGTTGTAATCAACTAAAATCTCTGAAAGATTTCTACAAGGACTACTAATATCCTCTTCTTTCCTGTTTGGTGGACTTAACTACATACATTTCTAGATTAAATTCCTTCTAAATAGATAAGCCCCCAAATTCCATCTGATGAGATAATTTTGGATTCTGCCCCTGAAATCTATCAGTTTCCTCTTTCTCAGCTTCAGGCTTCCCTCCAATTTAGTCAACATACCACTCAGGTCTTTGATGGCGATGTTGACAGAGCAATGGTAGGTAAGAGCCCTTCAGTTCATCTCTGTAGCCCTTCTTGCCTTGAGTTAACATAGGCCCATTAGTAGGTCCCTTTGGGTTAGTGTTCCATTAAGTGTTTTCCTCTCCGTTCCTTTATCATGCTATGAGGCTGACTGGAAAGATCTTTTCAAATGCCTTGCTAAAATCTTGACACGCTTGTGAACAGATGTTGGTATGATTAGGCTGGATGAACAGAAAACATGTATAGCCAGATCCATCTCTAGAATAAACCAATTTCCACAATGCTTTTGATCTCTTCCCGTTCTGTTTTCTGTAATTAAGACTCTTCACTGCAAATAATAATTAATGTGATGTCAAGAAGTGCTGAGGGTCTGGTCACCGGGGACCAGGGAGGAGGGAGAGAAACAAAAGGGGTCTCTTCCTTGGTGTAAGTGAGAGTCTTGCTGGATCAGACAATTAGGTAACAATATAAAGCAATATAGAATAAATGCTAAATTATGAAGAGCAGATTATAGGCGTTATGGAATGGGAAAAAAATTACAGGATGTAATTTCTGATGTCTTGAACGAATTTTAGGACTGTTTCATGCAAGGTTCTCTCCTCTATTCTGAGGCTGTTCACTGCCATTGAAACTTTTCTGCTTTCTCAAAGCAATGATAACGGTTAACGTGTTCTAAGTACTTACTGTTATGTCAGGAGATTGGTCTAAGAACTTAACGGGTCTCAACTAATTTGATCCTCTCCACCACACACCTTTGAGGTGGATATGCTTCTTGACTTCATTTTATGGCTGAGGAAACCAAGGTGGGGAGGCTCATACCTGCCCAAAGTGAGCTCTGATTAATTCCTTCCTCCTTTTTGTTAGGAGGGTAGGTGGTGACAGGTGGGGTTGCATTCTGGACGAGGGCCTGAATTTATATATATATATATATATATTTTTTTTTTTTAAGTATTTATTTATTTATTCATTTTTGGCGGCGTTGGGTCTTCGTTGCTGTGCAGGCTTTCTCTAGTTGCGGCGAGCGGGAGCTACTCTTCATTGCGGTGCGCGGGCTTCTCATTGCGGTGGCTTCTCGTTGTGGAGCACGGGCTCTAGGCTTGCAGGCTTCAGTAGTTGCAGCACTTGGGCTCAGTAGTTGTGGCTCGTGGGCTGTAGAGCGCAGGCTTAGTAGTTGTGGTGCACGGGCTTAGTTGCTCCGCGGCATGTGGGATCTTCCCGGACCAGGGCTCACACCCGTGTCCCCTGCATTGGCAGGCGGATTCTTAACCACTGTGCCACCAGGGAAGCCCGAGACTCTGAATTTTTAATTAGTTACCTAGTTAACTGTGTAGGTAGGACCTTGGGCAAGTTGCTTCACCTGTCAGAGCTTCTTAGTTCTAAAATGGGGCAGGATTGTTTTCCGGATTTAAATACCTTCTATTCAGTAGATGCTCAAGGAATGGGAACTGTTGTTTTTTAAAAGCAATGATAAGAATATCATTATCACACTCTCCACCCAAAGAGACCTGTTAGAATTGTAGAGAAAAGGAACATGTCTGTCTTGCTAAGGTTTTAACCCCCAGTACCAAGTACAATGTTAGTCCTTTGCGGAATATTTGTGGAATGGATGGATGGAAGGACAGAATAGGACAGGAATCAGAAGCGTTCCTGTAGCAGGCAGAGGACGTGTCATTTTCCAATGGAGTTATTCTTAGCCTTTCTCATCATTTGTTCATCAAAACAGTCGTTTTCTTAGCCTTACCTTCCACCATTTGTGATGGTAATCGTCACCACCTGACTTATTTTTCTTGGGAAAACACAAGCAAACAAAGCTGTCTCTTTGAGATTTGTCTTGGAGATTTTAACGGTAAAAACTCACCTTATCATTAATTCCTGCCTTGTAATCCAGACGATAGTAAAGGATGTTGTACCATCACAGTGTGTCAACGCACACAAAGAGCTATACTATTTTACCCCATATTAATACATTGTCTCAAGGAAGGTACTGTCATCAGATGGCAATCTATAAACATGGCCCCTGAGACCAAGCGCTGGCACAGTTACTTATTCTTCAATTACTTATTCCGTCCTAAAGATGGAAATGCTGACGGATACTGCAAAATGCACTACCTACCAATTTATAGGAATTGAGTGACGGGATCTTTGGCAGACTGAAGTAGCTTTTAATTGACACTACTTTTATGTATTTAAATTTCGCACCTTAAGTATGTTTGCAACACCCACTTAGATGACTGATGTGAGAGGCAGTTTTGTTTATAAAAGCTACTTCAAAACAAATAAATTAGCATTTAGTCTGAAAGGGTCAGATCGCAAATGGAGGTTTTCAAACAGCTTCAGGAACATTCAAATCACATGCTTAATATTTTATATGGTTTTATATTTAGATTGGATATTTTACGTAAAGTCTTTTTTCCCTTTTTAGCGCTTGGACCTCTTGAGATCCCTTTTCTAGCTGGTTTGGAGAGAACAGTTACACTTAGCCTCCATTTGCAGTAAGTAATTTCAGTTTAATTTATGTCAAGGGAGATTACCAGAAAGTTCCAGCCTTTGTGTCTTTTTCTCCACTTAACTGCATTGATAGGTACCATTCTTATGCTTCCAGTATATTATTTGTACATGATAAAATACGATTCCAATGAGTTTGCACTTAGCAGCCATAAAAGAGTTCGTCTGGACTTAAGTCCTGAAGTTTAAGAGATCATTTATATCTGTATTGATACTGGAATCCAAAAATGGAATCTTTCCCCGAAAGTATGGCTTTCTTCAGAGATCAGTTTCAATTTTTCTTAAATCAGTTATTTTCAGTTTTGATTTTTCAAACTCTTGGGTAATCCCCAGTTAATCTCACTTTCTAAGATTTCTAAAAGAAAAGTAATTTTAAAGTTAAATTTGCTTTAAAATATCCTTATGCCAAGCGCTAATTGATTTGAGGGGATTGATTACATAAACAAAAATCCTAAGAAGGAGAGAGAGAACTTCCAATATCTTAGTAGATATTTTTTGAAATAACCATAATGCTTACTCTAGGTGTGTGTGTATGTGTACATATACATGTGTTCATTTATGGCACATACAAACACACATATAGAAATTTATGATGTGTTTTACGAATCTTGGGACTATCAGAAAAAAGTCAAGTAAATAAAATTAAAAATTTCAGAATATTCCTGGAATAAAAGTGCACCTTCAATGTTACGTTTCTGTATAAATCAAATTTACTGAAATTTAAAAACAATCCAAAGCTTTTATGATTACTTGAAACTTGAGGAGCAATCAGATACATCTACTTTAGACAAAAGTGACAATATGTAAATGATCATATTTTTCCTTTAAAGCCTCATTCTCATGGGTATAACAGATATGTAAGGCTATCATCTAGTTCATAAGGTTCTTTTGAGAATTAAATTAGCTAATATAGTACAAACCTTTGTAGTGGGCCTGGATCATAGCTAACCTGTAGGGAAAGATCATTGAATTATTACATTATCGCCAGAGGTAGACTTTCATCCTGGGTCTTAATCATGAATCATTTCCAAGTCCTGCGCATGGTACAGAGAGGTAGATTAAAATAACTCTTTCAGAAATGCCTGTGACATCGCTACAAAGAATCTTTCAACCCTTCTGTGAAGTTTTTTCCTGACAGTGAACTTGGCCATAGGTTGTCCTTTCTTGGTGTCCATTTGATTTCTGCCATACCTCTTTTCCTGTCTGTCTCCACTAACTCCCAATCTGTAGTCCTTCCAAATTCTCACTCTACCACCTGGACTTTGCCGAAGTGTCATTTTCACTCCCTTTTCAGCTACACAGGAAAATTTTGATTTGCAAGTGGGAAAGGGTGCTAGATTTGCGAGATTGGCCTCCAGCAGGAGTTCTGAGATAGCCAGTCCAGAGAGGAGGAAATGGAATCAGAATAACAAAACAGGAACAGACGGGAACTGGGCTGAAGATCACTTTAGCAGGCAGCTGTTAGGCACTGGTGCTGTGGTCACAGGTGTGAGACTGCCCTTTGGTTCTGTTTGAAGAAACCTTAAGCTGAAAGTGATGATGGGTTGCTGCCTCACTTTGTGTAAAGCGTTACACGTGGGCAGTTCACCCCAGCTACAAAATCCTGACCAAGGCAAGTCATGGGCAAGCTCTCCCATGGGGAGATCTCCGTGGCTTACTTCCATCCCACTCGTGTGTCCTTTCTCATTCTCTCTTGTTTCATCACACTGTTTGCTTCTTCCAGCTACTCCAACCTGTGTTTCTCTGAGTAAGAACTGCCATTTAGTGGATACTTGCTAGGAGCCAAATACAGTGCTGGCGGGGGGCATCCATGGGGCAGTCCCTCCCAGCAGGCTATCTTGGCCTTGTTTACATGGTGGCAGTGTCCCAAGAGGGCAGGAGTGGAAGCTGCAAGGCTTCTTGTAGTTTTGGTTTGGACTGAACAAATAACAACAGCAAAACAATAATAGTAATAGTAATAATGCAAACAACTCTTCTAGGAAATTTGAGACAAATCTCTTTCTTGTCCATGGAATATCAAAAATATTTACCATTCAAGATTATTTAAAAAATTGTTTTATAAGCAGTGTCTGTTGGTTTTCAGGCAAATGCACTAGGAATAACATGTTTTTGGAACACATTCTGCCACCTATAAAAGAGGCAGTATTTTTTTTTCAGATACAGGTGTTATGCAGGTTTATCACTTCTAGTTTCTGTTTATCTTGAATGTTACTGCATTATCCAAACTATATAACATGTGGATAAAAACCAGTATGATCTTTCTCTAAGACAGGTACGATTTCAGAAGTGCATCTCCCTTTTTGAGCTCTCTTTCAAGATGCCAGGAAGAGGCTGACCGCGTTGTTTAAGAACCCAGACTTTGGAGTCAGCCAGACCTGGGGTCCAGCCCCATGCAACTTTGCTGAACCTATTTGCTTAGCTACAAAATGAAATTGATAGCTCCATGAAAGTCTCTATAAAGAAATAAGAAATAAGAGTGTGTTTCTACAGATGGGAATACATGGGGGGGCCATCTCAGGTAGTCAGAAAGTTGTAGTCGCCATGTTATGGTTACAGAAAACGCTCTGCAAACAAGTCTCGGTGGCTACTTCTTGTAGCTGGTGATTTACGCTCACCTTCCACACTGAGGAAAGAAATGATTTACTTCCGTTTCCTAGTTGTCACTCGGTTGATCTGGCCTTGCAATGCTTACAGCATGGGGCTCATGATAACATTGTGATCAACACAAATGTTAGCAAGCTAAAGAGAGTTTAGCAGAAGTAGCCCATGGCAGGATAAGGTCTCTGATTTAACGTGCAATTTCTGAAAACCAGCCAGCATGTAACTGGCCTTATCCCTGCTGAGATAAGATCTCCGGATAGTTGCTTTGCAATTTTAGTAATTGGGGGAGGATAATGCCCATAATTTCCAATTAGTATTGATCGGATTGCTGCTTTAGTCTGAGATGAAACCCCTTTGTCTCGGTCCGATTTCCTTAGCTGTGATGGGCATAGTTTAGTTTAAAACTAGGCTCAGTGATGTGCTGGGTCCACACTGGCCAGTTCACTGGGCAGGGAACAGCCAGTAAGGACCACAGAGCTTCCTTCCATCCTGCTAGTGTGGCCTGTTTCATTCTCTTTTTGTTCCTTGCTTCTTCCATCTAGTCTAAGCTACATCTTAAGTCAGAACTGCCGTGAACACTTGCTGTGAGCCAGACATTGTGCTGGTAGGAGTATACAGACTCCAGGAGGAAAGCCTCAGACTGGTCCATCCACGTGGCAGCAATGTCCCAAGAACGCAACTAGTGGAAACTGCAAGCTTCTCACAGCTTAGGCTTGAGAGTCTTACGATGTCATTTCCACTACATTCTTTGGGTCCAAGCAAGTCACCTGGCTAAACCCAGAGTCAGTGAAGGAGGAGATTTTTCAAGGTCACGCGCGGAGGGAGAGAATTCTGATGACTGTGTCGCAAAACAAACTACCAGAGACTTAGAGGTGGCAGTTACTATTTCCCCATGTGGCTTCATCATTTATGAGCAGACAGTTGTCCAACAAATATTAGATGGCAGAGCATCTACGGTATTAGGTTTTAGTTTTAAAACTTTTTCAGAAAGTTCAACTCCATCTGCAAGTAGGTGATTAGCACATCCATAAAATTATCTAATTTTCAAAACGGGTGTGGTGGAGAAAAACTTTTAAGACAGTTCAGGACAGTAACCTTATTAGAACTAGATGTAGACCTAGTGTGGTCTTTAGAATCTTTCAGTCCAGTTTCTTCTCACCTCCTTCTCATGAGCTTTCCTTCTCTCCTAATGGGACAGGTGAAACCTAGAGAGATTTCAGTCCCATGTCCAAGGTCAGGTGGATGTTTAGTGACAGAGCAAGGGCTTCAGCCCCTTTCTGCAGCTCCACCGTCCAGTTGGAAGAATTGGGACAAGAGAAGTATTAAAAAAGGCCCACCCACCAAATGTTATCTTCCTAATTTTCTCTATACACCAATATGCTCGAATTCTTTAAAAACTTATCTTTGGCTGTGCTTGGTTTGCAAAATGTGTGTTTAAAACTACCCTTGTTTTTTAAGCAAATCCCCAAGGAGTAAGTTCAAAAGTCAAGGTTCTTTTTTTTCCCCCTGCTGAATGCCTTAACACAGTATGCAGTTTTATAACACGTACCAGATTCTCAGATTCATTTGTTGAAGACTGGGAATTCAAACTCTTAAAAATATTCTGACTTGAAGCTGGAGAAGAAATAGAGAATGGACACAACTTTGTGAAATCATGGTGGTCCTGGTCTTTCTGGTCTGTTTGTTGCTACCATTTAGCTCCTTGTGTCCACTTTACAGAGTCTCTGGAATCCTGGGGAATTGAGAGTCTTTTCAAAGACTCCATCTGCAGGCATATTTTAAATCATATTGAAAAGCGTGTAGCTCGGCCTTTTTAAGGGTATGCTGTTTGTCTCCATGTAATAATAGTAATGTAAGAACTGAGAAGTAAATCCTTCAAGTAAAACCTGCAGCAAAACGGTCTCCTGAATTGGGCTTGTGGACTCACAGGGGAGGCCAGTTGGAAACTGAAGGCCAGAATTTGTAGCAAATACTGCAGGGTTATCTGTAAGAGGGTTTTTAGTCTGTCTTGGTTAACAGCCTCCTCCATATTCCCACAGAGAAGTCAAGCAATTTGTTTTCAAGACCCAGAAGAGCAAAACATCTATCTGCCTGTGGTGGGAACATCAGCAAATGTAGTGAACTTGGTGGTCATAGCAGTTGCCATGTTTCAAATCTGTCCAAACTGTGATGGGGTGATTAGCACTTCAGCTTAGGAAAATGCCTCATCCACTTTTGTGAGAGGTAGAAAAATAACTAAGTAGCTGATTTCATTGAGCATTGCAAGCCTTGTTGAGGTGTATACCTTTCATACAAAACCCCTCCATGAACTGCAGTGGAAAGTACCGGTTTGTGATCATTTTGAATGATGTGTGATTGCCTTGATTAGCACTATAGTTACTAAGCAGATAAGCACTTCTTTGTTTTAAAAGGGAACTTGATTTTTTTTTTTTTTTACTATAACTGCCAGTTGCTTAATCTCTACCATCTTTAGTCTGTTTCAGAGAAAAAAAAATCTACCTAATCTGTGCTTGTCAGTGATGGCAAGTTTTAAAAGTAACTCAAATTAAAAAAAGCAAAAGAAAATTTTTCCTTTAAGATAGAGATGAAACATTTTCTGCTTCTGTTTTCTAGATTTGCGTGCACCCTTGATGTTCCAGAAAGCCAGGCGTCCGTATTATTTTGAGTTTATGAATTTATAATAACCTAGTAATAGCTATGGGGTGGTTAGGCCTGGAGGGGATGGGTAAGTAACAGAAAAATGGTAAGCAGCGTAAATTGTACATTCTTATTTTTAACAGTCTAGCATACAGTTTCCCTGCTTTCTTCAATCCACATATAGTAACTTCCTTCCTGAAAACACTGGTCCAGTTAGGCTAGCTTCTTATTTAAAAGCTTTCTGTGCTTGGCCCTTTCCTGTAGGAAAAAAAAATCAAACTTTGAGGAATGGTTCTTTCTAAATTGCCCCCATTCTTCCCAGGTCATTTTTTTTTTTTTTTTTGCGATACGCGAGCCTCTCACTGTTGTGGCCTCTCCCGTTGCGGAGCACAGGCTCCGGACGCGCAGGCTCAGCGGCCATGGCTCACAGGCCCAGCCGCTCCACGGCATGTGGGATCTTCCCGGACCGGGGCACGAACCCATGTCCCCTGCATCGGCAGGCGGACTCTCAACCACTGCGTCACCAGGGAAGTCCCCGAGGTCACCTTTACTTCTCTTACTCATGAATGTCTACATCCCTGGGCTGGTAACATGCTATTCTTTTTGCTTTGAATGCCCTGAAAAATCGCCTCCTTCTACCAGCTGGTAACATTCTGATGATTCGTGTAGACTTAGGTCAAATGCCCTCACTTTGGTTGAGATCATGCCCCAGGTAAGGCTGACCTGGTCAGTTCCTCCTCTGCTTCCTGAGCTCTTGAGGGAGCGTTTTGTAAAGCGTGACTCGCTCTGTGTTGGAAGTTTGTGTCTACAAGTCGGCCTCCCTCCTGCAAATACAGCTAATGTTGGAACTGTAGGCCTGCCGCGGCTTGACCCACATTAGACCTCTGCCTAAATACTGAGCATGTCAGTGAATGACCTTCAGTGGAGTAGTTTAGCAACTCCAAGTTTACTGTGTCAACCATGGAAGGATTGTGGAGATGTAGAGACCATCATGACCAGGAAGCTAGAAAAAATTCAGTGAATGTAGACGTCTCTTCAGTTAACCTCTAAGAATGAATGAATGCTACCTGAGAATTGTTTTTTGTTGTTGTTGTTTTTTAAGTGAAAAAAAAAAATTTTTTTTTTTTTAATAAAGCTCTACCATTACAAGTTATTTTTTCTTCTCTGTTTCCTGTGGAATTTTTTTTCTTTCATTATCAAGGTAATAACACTTGGGAGTTTTGAAATCTTAAAATCCAGTCACAGCATTTTATCAGATTTTTGTCCTGTAAAATGGGGATAATGTCCTTGCTATTACTAATTTATCTTGAGGGAGACAGAATGGAAATATTATTTGATCTCCAAATCGTCTATGTAGATGAACAACTCAGTTTATTGGACTTTTTGCTAGAAACCAGCCTGTGCTTTTAAAACCTTGGAATGTTATTCGGCTGATCAACTATAAACATTTCACTATTTTACTTAGCTTGCTCCCTCTTAGCTTTTCACACTACCCCAGAGACCTAGCCAATCCTACCCCTCACCCCACAATGAGTTGAGGCAGTCCTGGAGAATTTACCTTATTTTATGTTTGAACATTTGGGTAGAAAGCTTGGGGTATCGAACCTTGTGGGTTATGAAATGGGTTTAGGTGTGTAATGAGCCACGCCATGATTCTACACAGATGGATAGTTTTATTAGCACATTTTCTAGGAGATGTATCTGCTGGTTACTCATGAACCAAAGCAAACACAAACAATTTCCAAATCGCGTCGCATACAGCCCCCAGCTTAAAGATTCTTGATTTATAAATGTCTCTGTTTCACTGGAGTGGCTGCCAAGGAATCCCCTGCTTTGGTTGAATGTGCTTTTGATTTTGGCATGAGTTGTCTTTGTTGATAATAATAAAACAATAACAGAAATCTGAGCCTCTATTGAATGTGTGTGCCAGCTCCTCTGACAGGTGCTTTGCAGGCAGGGTTTAATTCATTCTCACTACAGTGCTCTTATAATGACTGATTTTAGCTGAGGCAACCAGGGCAGCGAGGAGGGAGGTAGATTACCCCCAGTTCGCCGGCCACAGTTTGCAGAAACGGACTTTTTGTAGAGTTTCTGTGTGTGTCTACAGTGCCACTGCTTTCTCCTTTCAGGCTCAGGCATCTTGCCTGCAAATCACTTTCACTTTAGAACATCTGTTGTGTAGCCATTTCTGCTTTTCCTTTCACCCTCTCATGACGTAAAGAAAGAGAAAATGATACTAGGCAGTATTTTTAATAATAACAAGCAGATATGCATGTATCTTCCTCAAGTGGCTCTACTCCGTGAAGAATAGCAGACATGCTTCACAGGCTCTGACGGTGTGATTTTCACCTGGAACAGCTGAGCTGGGTGGTGGTACATCTTGTTCTTGGATATGTTGATACAGCCCCTTAATTGCTCAAGGTATGTACCTCTTAATCACCTCTCCTTTGACGTGAGGGCTATGCTATACTAGGACCTGGAAACTGTAGGCCTTTCCAGCAACCCAGAAGATACATGACCCTTTCTGCAGCGACTACTCAAAACCATAAGTTACCAACTGAGAAACATCCTAGGGTGAAACAACTGAGAAAACTCAAACATCGTATAAAGGTTACCTCTTTGAGCTCCGCGGCCCATGAGTGCTGGCTTCTTAAGAATATAGGTAGGTGGCTGCAATCTGGAATGTTCTCAAGGCCCTAGCAGGTGCTATGAGTGGAGTGCAGGGTGGGAGGTGAGATGGCAGCCCTGCAGGAAAGTGGGGCTGGGGCAGGAGGGGGACAGGATCATCAGGTCTTTCAAGGAGAGGTTGGAAATGTGGAATTTTAGGGGGAATCTCCCAAGTTCCAAAAATTGGAACTAATTCAACCATTTGAAAAAGTCAGAGGGCCCAACCAAACGCGCCTGTGGGCCAGAATCAGCTTGCAGGAACCCACTTTGTGACCACTGGTTTAAGGCATGTTGATAAATGGACTTATTGGTACTTGACTAAATGGAACGTGAGAAAGATTTATCTTTTGGGTAGGAGCATAACTCATAAGAAGGAGGTCACTTATGCATTATTACTCAAGAGTTGTTGAGGTGCAAAATATTAGAAACTTAGCAGTCTTGGGGCAGTTGGTGCCTGGTAGAGAGCCATTGGGGATGATGATGTTATTTTGTGAAGATCTGCAGGGGTTCAGTGTGGTTCTAGTGTTTGGATGGGTCACATGTGTGGGGCTGTAGAAACATGTTTTTTAATGAATAGTTTTTTGGTCCCTGTGTCCCAGGTGCATGAGATTGCATGTGATTTCATAAGTGGATCAGTAGTTGGCACAGGGGCTGTGGGCTGAGGTCTCTTCTTTGTATTATCCTATTTATCAAACAAGTTTCAGACAAAGAAGCAGAACCATGGTAAGTGTTAGGGGATTAAGGAATTTTTTAATAGAAATTGGCCCTTTCTCAAATACGAGAGGAACTGGGGGGCAGTGAAGGCCTTGTGGTGGGTAGTCAGAGGGTTTAGAGAAAGTTCTACCTGGTCTCAAAAAGGGATCATAAGAGGGAAGCCCAAGAGCGTTCTCTAAAAGCCATTGCCTCTGTGTCCGTGTAGTTGCCATCTCAGTGGTCTGCAGTCAGGTGCCTAGTGGTGGGCTGGGGCCACTGTTGCTCAGCAGGGCCATTAACTGGGAAGACAAGGGTGTGAGAGCAGAAGCAAGGACAAGCCGGGCCCCACCAGGCACCTTCCATCTGTCCATCGACTTCCTGAGAGTCATGGACTGGACTTCATTTCTACTTTTCAAATCTCACACAAGCTCCTCATACGGCCAGCTGTAACTGGACCATAGGGGGAAGGGTATTCTATCAAATTGGAGCTCCCAGTCAACCAAGTTGACCGCAGTACTATCATCATCCTCTATGACTAAGAATGACCACATCCTTAGAACTGTGCTATTGAGAACTGCTGAATTCTCTCCTCTGCCCTTAAAAGACTTGTGGCTCTGAAACATGGGACAGAAACACCAGGTTTAGGGATTCCCGCTTTGGCCAGGCCAAAGGAGGTATGTTTCTGTTTAGGATCCTTCCAGAATTTTATGAGCCACTTATGTGTACATGAAGGTTGTTTTATCTGATCTTTCTTCCTGGAAAATTTTAGTCTGGTGGGTTGGAGGAAAGAGGGGTATTTGGGGCCATGATGCAGAGAAGCAGAGGGGAGAAAGACAGAAACTTTGGAGATTAGGTTGAGGCAGGCTGAATTCCCTTTTGCCTTGGGCCAATACACATAAATTTCCTACCTCTTAGTTTTGTCTACCTGCCTGTCAGTCAGTTAGTCAATCCATTCATCCATCCATCAATATCTATTTCTATTCATATTGGTCCATATCCATATACTTATCTATATATTTATCTATCTGAATGTATATGCAGTATATTTATCTAATCTATATCCTGCTATAAACACATATATCAGAAACTTTTCAATGGAAACTTTTATGGGTCTTTGACCATCTTCTGTTAAAAGTATTCTGTATCAGGTAGCTATAATAATCCTCTTTAGAGAGAAATTTTAGTTCTAGAAATTCTCACACAAAATAAACTCAAAAGTCGTAGATGGCAGCCTCTTTTCAACCATTCAGTGAGATAATTCGTTTCTCTCCATATGAGGAGATGCGAGGAGAAATGAGAACTCCTGCTACCTGATTTGTCCACACTTTGACTACAGAGTTGTTGTTGGAGAATCACATCTTTGCAGTCAAGGGAGGCATGTGTGTAAGTTCATGGCTGAAGCTGGCGATTTTTGCCAAAGTGTGGGCTGCTTTTAGGTGATACTTCAGCTCCTTATTGCAAAGTTGGCTACTTCTACTTCTCGACTGGTAGTTAGGATGACTGCTGAGCAAGATAAGACAAATTGCTTTCAAACCTTAGGACATTAATTTGGAAGTTACCTAGTGCACAGCAACAAGTTTTCCCTCCTTATTTCCTATAACTGCAGCTCGACTCTTCCTTTATCACCTACTTCCAATTTGGTAGATGCTTTTTTGTCAGTTTTGCTTGAGGCAAAAATGACCAAACTCCATCTTTCCTCCTGTTGTTGGATGTTTCTGGAGCGTGTTGATGACTGTATGTGTGTGTGTGTGTGGGGGGGGGGTTATGTGATGTAGAAGTGCAGAGAGAGAGATTATCTTCAAGGAATATTCTCCCAAAGCCACTGAACATTCTGGGTAGAGATAGTGGTATGCTCAGGGGCAGATCATTTTAGATTATTTCAAGAGAGCAGAGATGTAGTGAACTCCTCCGTGTCCTGGGCACTGACCTGGGTGCTTGGCCGTCCTAGGTACTCAGTGCGTGTGGGCCCACTCAGTGGGCCGTCCTAGGTACTCAGCCATGACCTAATTGTCACGGCTTAGGTGAAGAACAAAAGAATGGAAGTTGTGGGGGCTTCCCTGGTGGTGCAGTGGTTGAGAGTCCACCTGCCGATGCAGGGGACGTGGGTTCGTGCCCCGGTCCGGAAGGATCCCACATGCCGCGGAGCGGCTGGTCCCGTGGGCCATGGCCGCTGAGCCTGTGCGTCCAGAGCCTGTGCTCCACAACGGGAGAGGCCACAACAGTGAGAGGCCCGCGTACCAAAGAAAAAAAAAAAAGAATGGAAGTTGTGAATTCAGCCCATACATTCATTAATTTACCACATTTTTATTGAGCATCTATTATATGCCTTAGGAACTGAGCTGAGTCCTAAAGGTTTAGTGGTGAGCAAAGCTTACAGTGCAGCTGGGGAACAGACAGTAATCACATGATTATACAAATAAATATTATACAAATAAATATATACACTTATTGCTATGATAAATGCTCTGAGCGGCCTTAGATGTTGTGATGGGAGCACGAACTGGGAACGTACGGGGGAGAGGTTGTTTAGAGAAGGCAGGGCTTTGGGGTGGAGATATACTGGGAGAAGAGACTAGTCTGTCTGCCGCATATGCATTAAGTGGTTCCCGTAGCCCTCTACCCGCTGTAATCAGAAAGAAGAGCATCCTACAAAACAGAAATAGAGTTACAGATGTAGAAAACAAACTGATGGTTACCAGGGGGTAAGGTGGGGGAACAGATAAATTGGAAGCTTAGGATTGACGTATGTACACTACTATATATAAAATGGATAACTAATAAGGACCTACTGTAGAGCACAGGGAACTCTACTCAATACGCTGTAATGGCCTATATGGGAAAAGAATCTAAAAAAGAGTGGATATATGTATAACTGATTCACTTCGCTGTAAACCTGAAACTAACACAACATTGTAAATCATCTATACTCCAATAAAAATTAAAGAAAAAGGGCTTCCCTGGTGGCGCAGTGGTTGAGAGTCCACCTGCCGATGCAGGCAACATGGGTTCGTGACCCGGGCCGGGAAGATCCCACATGCCGCGGAGCGGCTGGGCCCGTGAGCCATGGCCGCTGAGCCTGCGCGTCCGGAGCCTGTGCTCCACAACGGGAGAGGCCACAACAGTGAGAGGCCTGCGTACCGCAAAAAAAAAAAAAAGAAAGAAGAGTGTCCTTGAGGATGTTCTTGCTCCAAATCCCAGGGCCGGTTTGGGGGAAACTAAGTCGCACCTCCAGGGCTGTTTGGTAACAGGGCATAATTGACTTTTCGTCTAAGGAGCTGTTCTCCTCCGGGCTGACCGAGTTGGCCTCCTGAGCTCTCCAGCTACACTTGCCAAGCCCACCAGGTGCTACGTTCCCAGCTGAGGTTGGAAACTCACACAACGTTCCCGTCCAGTCCAGGCCCTCTTCTCTAGTAGAGCTCCTTGACAATCTGCCCTATCCTACCATATTTTTTCAGATGACATCGATGTTGAATTAGGTGCCTGTCCTCTCTTTGTGGGAAGCTTACTGTCTGTCTGGGCCAGACCGCCCAGAGCAGGATCCCTTCCTGGCTTCCTGGCTCAAATCACAGAACGTGTTTCTTCTTCACCTGGGGCCAACTGCCTCTCTTCCGCACACTCCTTTTTTAGACTTGCCTGCACACATACAGGTACAGGGGGTGGATGGTAGGGGCTGGGTAAATTGGGAGGGGGGGGGGCGGGCTAAGTAAATAAGTAGCGAGGCACATTTATCACAGTCTTCCTAGGGGCTGGGTGGGTTTCGCTAAATCCATTCATTTCCTTCTCGCTGATGAGTGAATTATCAGGTGACTCACAGAGAGCTACTAGTTTGAAGGTTGCGACATGTTCTCACTCGTTCTGTCCTACTAGACCTTGGAAAAGGGCTTCCATTGGATGTGTTTTTAGGCACAAAGTGTCAATTCTTCTGAGAGTTTTATTAAATATGTATTTTTTCCCCGAAAGGAGACATGGTTTATAAAAGGTTTGAGAAGCACTGTGTTAGATCGTCTTTTGTTTGCTTTCTGCCTTGGAAGTGGTAGAGTGATCACTTAAGGTAAAATCAGTCTAGAGAAATGTGGCAGAAATAATAGGAATTCCTGTTTGAAGGTGTGATGGGGCTTAGTCATTTTTTGCGATAGATACTCATATTAACAGTAATCTTATCCCATATTTATCGAATACTTACCATACATTGGGTGCAGGGTTACGATTATATGTAATTATCATCATCATTTAATCTTTACAACAGCCCTATGAAGGAAATCCTTTTATCTCAATTTTATACATCAGGAAAGAGAAATAAGGTTAAATTATTACTAAGGGATGGGTCCAAATGACAAGAGAGGCCATCTACCTGTAAGAACAAGTTCCTAGCTATTTCTGCAACATGCACTCAGTAAGAGAGCACAGTTTTGTTTCTCATCTCCATTTCTTTATGCTAGAAAAAGGGTTCAAAATTTAATACGATTTTATGATCTGGCAAAGTTTTTCTCTGGATGCAGATGAATTTAAAAGAGAATGGCAACTTGTACACAGATGTTTGTGGCAACTTTATTTGTAGTAGCCCTAAACTAGTCACAGCACAATGCCCCTCAACATTTGGATGGGGAGACTGTGGCATGTCCACACAAGGGAGTAATATCCAGCAATAGGAGAGAATGAATTATTGATACACAGTAACATGGATGCATCTCAAAATATTATGCTGAATAAAAGAAGCCAGAGGAAAAAAAGAGTGTCTGTGCCATATGATGCCATTTATATAAAATGCTGGGAAATGCAAATTAAGTTACAATGACAAAAAGTAGATCAGCGGTTGCCTGGGAGCGGCTGGGGGTGATGGTAAAGAGAGGATTGGGAAGAAACTTTCGAGGGTGATGGATAGATCATAAACTTGATTTTGGAGGTGATTGCATGAGCAGGTATATATGTCAAACTTTCCAAAGTATACAATTTAAATATGTGCAGTTTATGGTATGTCCATTACACCTCCATAAAGCTGTTAAAAATACATGCAATAGGGGAAGGTAAAGAGAACGCTGAAGTAGAAGAAAGAAGAGCCCGAAGGAGCTCGAAAGAGCTCGAAAGAGCACGAAAGAGCAAAAAAGAGCACGAAAGCCTGCTTGTGCTTCCAGTAGAAGAGCCCATTCTACTTCTTTAGGATGAAGCCTTTGAACTCCCTTAACTTCTCTTAGCTTCAGTTTCAGTTGTGGAGAAAACGGAGATAACAGTATCTTTATTTCAGGGTTATCTTATATGTATCTAAATATATACAGTATCTTTATTTCAGGGTTATCTTATATGTATCTAAATATATATCAAATGTTTGTTCAAAGTCTGGGGCACATGGTAGGAGTGTAATGGCAGCGATCATTATTATCAACCCTATGAGCTGGTGGTGCATTGTAACTTGGAAACCGGAGGTGCAAAATCTAGGGGAAGGAAAGAGTTGCTGTGGGCTTGTCTTCTCAGGCAAAACTTCACTTGAAATAGCTTTTTTTTTTTTTTTTTGCGTTACGTGGGCCTCTCACTGTTGTGGCCTCTACCGTTGCGGAGCACAGGCTCTGGACGCGCAGGCTCAGCGGCCATGGCTCACGGGCCCAGCTGCTCTGCGGCATGTGGAATCTTCCCAGACCGGGGCACGAACCCGTGTCCCCTGCATCAGCAGGCGGACTCTCAACCACTGCGCTACCAGGGAAGCCCTGAAATAGCTTTTGATGGAAATTCCCTGGTGGTCCAGTGGTTAGGACTCCGTGCGTACATTGCAGGGGGCCCCGAGTTTGATCCCTGGTCAGGGAGCTAAGATCCCACAAGCTGGATGGAAAAGAAGTAGCTTTTGAAGCCTGTACAGGAGTTAGACCAGTGGAATGAGTGGAGAAAAAATGCAGAGATGGCCCTAGATGAATCAGTTTTGGGGGGCTGGGGTGGGAAGAGCACGAAAGCCTGCTTGCTAAGAGAGATGTTTTCCTAGATAGTTTTGGGCGCAGATAGGATACAGGCTTAAAGGCTATGGTGAAGGAAAGGAATGGGGGGAAGAAAGATGTGTGTCACGAGGGTTCTTATCTGACTGTTGCAATTATTGGCATTTTGGCCTGGGCGGTTCTTTGTTGTAGGAGCTGCCTTATACACTGTAGGCTGTTTAGCAGCAGACCCCCAGCAGCCCCACCCCCGGTCCCTACCCTCTAGCTGCCAGTAGCACTCCGGCCCCTACCCAGTCATGACAATCACAAATATCTCCAGGCTGTCAAGTATCCCCAGGGGCCACTGAGGACCACTGTGCTAGTGGTTAGACCAGGCTTCATTGAAGATGATATTTTCTTTTTCACGTTGGAAGGGAGGAAGGATTAGAACTTGTACAATAATAGAATAAATCGTTGTAGCTGGTTTAGCAGAAGTAGAGTGGTTCAGAGCATTGATCAGGAGTCAGAACGGATTCAGATCCTGGCTCCATCACTTACAAGCTGCACGGCCTTTGGCAAAGAACCTATTTGTTCCTCAGTTCCCTTATCTGTAAAATGGGGGCAATTATAGTACCTTCCAGTCGGATGGTTGTGAGAATAAATAAATTGTAACTGAAACCATGAATTATTTGCTTGAAGAAAACAGCTTAGCACTTCTTCTGTTTTTCAAAAGAGTGTGAAAGCCACCTATGGGAAGACAGTGACGTCTTCCTGTCTCTAGCCGTCTTGAGCTGATTTTTAAAGTGTCCATCTCTTGAAAAGACCAGTTAAGAAATTAGTCTGAAAAGAAGACATTGCAAGATAAATGTGGAAAACGGTACTTTGTCTCCACGCTGATTCTTCCTCCCCGAACCCATGGACAGATCCTTGTGTTATTTTGTAAGAGCCAGGTGTCCTTCTGCAGAGCGGAAAATGATGTCTAGGGTATGATGGCTGTCCTTGCTGTGAGTGGCTGTGCCCTGGAAAGGAACTTCTGGGCGTGGCCTTGGCCTCAGGGAAATCTTCTTGGAACTGAAGGAAGACCTTTGCAGATACAAAAGCAGATCATGAAAGGGCTCGGAAAGGGCCTCCATTCCAACTTTTCAGTGACAGTGGAGACCCTGTGTGATGGCCAGACTGCCTCCTGGGACCATTTCCCAGCCAGAGCTTTCTGCTGCTTTTATAACTCTTGTGTTAGAGGCTGCTTAGGAAGTGCTATTAGGGATGTGTCAGGCTTCAACAAATGAGAACTTCCTCCCCGCCATCCCAGTGACCTGAGAGAAGCGTAGAGCCTGGCAGAATGACGGATGCAGTGGCTTATCAAGGTCACGAGTGGCAGCTGGCCCCATTGTAGCCCACATTCAAAGAAGGCTCCCCCACTACTGCGGCAGTCCAGGGTTCTCTCCCAAATTCCTCAGATTCCAAACACAAAGGAGGTACCCTAGCCCTGGACTAATGTCCCCCCGGGGGAAGGCAGATTATTTTTAAGCTCTTGTGTAGCCTTCACTACAGACAGATGGGCCTCCTCTGTCCTAAATAGAGACTATTTAATAACATTTGCTTCTTCTTATTAACTTTCTTTACTCACCTAATCTCATGAATCTAAACTGCTTTGGGACATCATTTAAAGCGTTCCAAAACAAAGTGAGAATCTTTTGGCTCAGTACTTCCTTTGGAGAGGTGAATGTTAAACGGGGTTTAAAGACTTTTTTCTTTTAACCTCAAAGAGTTGAAGCTTGTTCTGGGGCCTAACACACAGCATTCTGTGAGTACAATGCTTACGTGAGCCCAGTTGTCTTAAAAGTATGCAAAATCCTCCCAAGAATTCAGGTTCATTTGACGTGCTTGTTGAGTTTATTGGGGTTAGGGCTGAATCGAAGGAGAAAAACTGTAGAAGTACAAGCAACCCCAAAAGAAAAAATCTGAATAGCAGATACTGAAATAAAAGCTAAATCTTTGTCCCTGTCTTGTTGTTCAGACCTATTGATTAAAAGTAAAAAGTGCAAAAAGTAAAAAAATCAGAATCCGAGTATCAGGAGGGAATGTCCTGAGGATTTTTCTTGGACAGTCTTTCCCAATCATTTCAATCTGATAGACAAAGAATAAAAATTGACCACATTCCCTACTGGCTAACATTCTGTGGTCCCTTAGTCTCTGGGTTCTGGGGAGTAGCCTTAATCATGTTCACTTGCAAATCCTTTTCTCATTGTTTCTTTATTTTTTATTAAAAAATTTTTTTTATTGGAGTCTAGTTGATTTACAGTGTTGTGTTAGATTCTGCTGTACAGCAAAGTGAATCAGTTATACATGTACGTATATCTGCTCTTTTTTAGATTCTTTTCCCTCTTTTCCCATTGTTAAAGGTTGGACGATGCCAAGGGTTAGTGGACATGATTCACATACGACCTTGTTCTAGAAAGACACTGAGAGCACAAAGACTCCTCGCTTCAAAGTCTCATTTCCTCTATTCCCCTCACAATTGTTTCTGACACTTTGAAATGCTCCCATCCGCTAGCATGCATTTACTTTTCAGGAAGCATGCGGTATGGTAACCGCCTTTCCAAAGGCCAATGGCAAGGCCATGTCTGACTTCAAATCGTGGTTACACTTTCTGTTGGGAATGCATAGCAGAAAACAGCAGGCCAGCCACGTGGAGAAATAAAGCCGGAGGAGACAGTATATTTTCAGGAGCAATTTAGCGCGTGATTGATCTTACTGATACTGCTAGTGTAGTGTTTATAGCTGACTAGGTTTATCTGCAGCAACTAGCCAGCAGAACAATGTTTTTGCGAAAAATCACGGGAGACAATACATTGATTAGTTGGTAAGTTAACTCCACACTCTAAAATTAGGAAAGCAGCCTGCCCTTGCTAACTTGGAAAGTTGTTAGACATAGTGTAATAAAGCTTGCTAATCTCTGGCCAGGGTCGCCTTTGGTTTCCTGCCCAGTCACATGAGCTTCTCTCTACTTTGTTTTCCCTGCTCAACCAAATCATCTCTTACTGTTGTGATTTTCAGCTGGTTTTATTCAGTCTTCTTTTCCCATCAGAATAACGATGGAGAGGCAATTGTGCCCAGGAAGCAAACTGAATGTATAGGATGCTTCAGAGATTAAAAAAAAAAAAGGATGAATTTCGAAATTGTACGCTAGTATATGAACTGAGTTCATTTTAATTAAACATCACTATATCTGCATGTATGGATAATCCTTTCTCTGCCAGTGTCACTGGCTGGGTTTTTTTTACATTCTCTCTGTGTGGTGTGGTGGAGAAGACACTTGACGTGTCTTGAAGTGGGAATGAGGTTTTCAACAGTATTAAACAACACAGGACATCTTCCCCCGATTCTCTCATCTAATTCTTAGGGCAGTATAATCTCACTTTCTCTTTACCTTCTCCGAAATGAATCCAGATGTTATCTATGAATGCTGTAGAGCACGGCTGGCAAACTATGGCCTGTGGCCTGAGAATGACTTTCACATTATTAAATGGTTAAAATAATCAAGAGAAGAAAAACGTTTTGTGACATGTGGAAGTTACCTGCAATTCCAATAGCGGTGTCCATACATGAAGGTTTACTGGAACCCAGGCGTGCACATTCCTTTTCTTGTTTTCTCTGGCTGATCTCCCCTGACAGTGGTAGAGAGGAGTCCTTGCAACAGAGACTTCACGGTCAGCACAGCCTAGAATGTTTACTCTCTGTCTCTTCATGGAAGAGTACCTGCCCCTGGTGTGGAGGCAGATTGAAAACTGAGAACCGTCAGTAAGAGAAAGAGCACAAGCTTTAGAGGCAGGCAGGATGAAGTCCATGCCTTGCTTTCCTCAAAGGTACTGGGTTGGCCAAAAAGTTGGTTCGGATTTTCCGTAACATCTTATGGAAAAACCCAAACCAACTTTTTGGCCAACCCAATAAAATTACAGATTGTTCTACTTCAGAGGGTTTTGGTGAAGATGAAATGAGATAATGAGTGTAAAGTGTGTGTGTGTGTATATAAAATAATATATATTATATATGATATATATTATATAAAATAATACATACGTGATATATATAACTATATCATACTTTATGTAAATATACTATATATGTATAGGTGAAGTGGAATAATTTGTAATATTATATATCTACATCTATTAGTATAATAGATATAATATTATGTATAATATATATAAACTACATATAGCTATATTACATATAATAATATATATAATATTTTTGTGTGTATATATGTATGCCTCGCAGATACTCAGTCTGGTGCCTGTGCCTTTCCCTTTCAGTGTTACCAATTTTTCAAGCTCATTTTCTTACCCCAAGTCACCTGTTAACAGAACGGTAGCCGAAAATACCCTTTTCCAAGCCTGACAGCAGCTGGAGAGTTAGAAACAGCATTTCTCACTCTCACCCTCCTCCTTCTTTTATTCAGCAGCGTCTTTCTTTCCTCCACAAAACTGGTGGCCTTCAGCCCTTGAGGGCAGCGAAATGCATTTTACCTTGAAGTGAATAGGTACACAGAATTGGTCCTGACCTTGAATGAAAGGAAAGCACGCCAGGCATCCTCCAGTCGGTGGAACTTGAGGCGAAGCACTGTTATAGGGGAACTTAGAGCATTGATTTCCAGAGGGGAGTTTCGCACGTGACAGTGACATGCTGAGCCCGGAGCCCAGTGTCTCCCCTATGGACGCCAGGGAGCCCCCTTCGCACTCACGTGGCCTCCTCCACCTACCAGCTCTGTTTTTTTCCAGTTAACACACTTCATGTTAAGCCGACGTGGCTGCCTTATAAACTGTATCTCCATGGGCCAAAAGGAAACACAAAGCTGCCCCACGTGAAGATGAAGGTTCTCTGGCAGCGTCTTCCTCTGTCCCTCAGCGAGCACAGCAAACAGAGAACTCCCTTCTTTCTGGCTTAAGTTACACATATTTTCTCCTCCTTTTCTTTTACTTTCAAAGTTGGCAGCCTCATAAGAGCAGCATTCAAGTCAGCTGTGCCAGGGATGCAGGGCATCATTAATGGGGCATTTCTTGTCCTCCTGGCCTTCTTTCCCTCTGTGCTGTCTCTGTACAATGTATTATCAGCCACCTTGTGAAGTCAGAACTTTGCCAACCACTGGCTTCTGGATCCCGTGGGTCGCTGTCTGAATCTTGCTGGTTGTCCAGGGAAAAGTTAGTTTTACTACTGTTTGTAGGAAAAAAAAATTGAATCAGATTGTATCAAACTCATTTAGGTTATTGGGATAGGTGGTAACTCACCTCAGTAAACTGGGTGTAAAGCTGATGCTATGTGCGCATTACAGTTTGGCTTTTAATGTGAATTTTGTCCGGACTGGTGAATGATGTGCCCATTTGACCTTTTACTTTTCTTACTGTTAAAAAAAAATAATTGGTATCTTTCTCTTCTTTGAAAGTTATTTTCATGTGACCTACCATCCTAATTAGTTGGCTGTAAAGAGGTTAAGGGGGTATAATTTCAAACCTTTTGATACTTGCCATTTTTCGGGGGGGGTATGGATAACAGAGCTTTTGTTCTTGTTATTGGCTTATGATGATGGTCTGAAATTATTGTGTTTGGCTGCCAGCGTGGTGCTTGGGTGTGATTAATTTGTGCAGCTTGCCATTGGATAAATAATATTCATTCCTTGAATCCTTGTTCAGAAGGGATTAGCCAAGTGAACTGGAAACCATGCCTTTGCAGGAGAGCTTTCGCTGTTTGTGATCATCAATGAGCAATCTAGTGGCTGATTTAATTCATTTCTTACAGAACTAGCTGACTCATTGGCGCTTAACGCTTCTTAACTTCTTCTGTGGTATTTTAATCTTTAGTTTCTTCCACATCCACCAGTATTATAGTGGACGTAGTTCAGAACTTAACATTTCCCCAGAGACTTTGCTCTGGGAATTCAAAATAAGTACCTGTGAAATGGGTTTCAAGAACGTTGTTTTCTGATGGCTCTGTTTTTTCTGTTTTTTTTTTCCTCATAGAAGAAACGTGCTTTGAAAAAGTAAAATAAACTTAGCTTTTTTAAAAGGGAGGGTTAAAACAAATAAAACATGAAACAAAACATGTAACACATTAGAGGTCTGTATTCCACAGAACTCTCAAAGTCCATAACGTGGCTTTGGGTTTTGATATTGCATCATTTACAGGCTCAATAATTTATAATTAAGCTTTTGCCCTGTGGGATGGTTGCAGCGTGTTCCACCAGGAGGCTAGAGTTTCTCTTCAAATCTGCAGTTCACTTGATTGATGGATAAGATAAGTGACTGCAAAATAGAGGGGGTCAAGGCTTCCCTGGTGGCTCAGTGGTTAAGAATCCGCCTGCCAATGCAGGGGACACGGGTTCGAGCCCTGGTCCGGGAAGCTCCCACATGCCGCAGAGCAACTAAGCCCGTGCACCACAACTACTGAGTCTGTGCTCTAGAGCCTGCGTGCCACAACTACTGAGCCTGTGTGCCACAACTACTGAGCCTGTGTGCCATAACTACTGAAGCCCGCGCTCCTAGAGCCTGTGCTCCGCAATGAGAAGCCACCGCAATGAGGAGCCCGCGCACTGCAATGAAGAGTAGCCCCCGCTCGCTGCAACTAGAGAAAGCCTGCGCGCAGCAACAAAGACCCAATGCAGCCAAAAAAAAATAAAAATAAAAAATTATTAAGAAAAAACAACAGAGGGGTCAGTTTGGGAAAGCTTTCTCCCTTGTGGCTGTCCTTTGCCTTTGAATGGTTTCCTCCTGCATTTTGTTCATCTGAACAATGCATTAACTTGCCTGATGTAGGGGAGCTGGCTTGTTGCTCATAAATTGTAGTAACGTGTCTTTTGGCTACTAGGGAGCGAAGCAGTAAAGGTTCAAGGTACTGATTTTTTTTGCATGTGTGTGTGTGTCCCCATGGACTAGACTCTGCTTCCCCACCTCAATTTTAGCCTGAATTTCAATAACAGGTGAATGTAGTATTTAATGAATAAAAATAGTGTAGCTATAGGTAACTTTGAATTTCAGATAAACAGCGAATGATTTTTAAATTATACTGTATTTATTATATTTGATCATATTGAATATGCCCCTGTCTTTTATCTGGCAACCCTAGGTGAGTGCTGGGGAGCTAGGTTTCTCTATACTGAGGGCCCCCCGAGTTAGATCAGGTATTCAGAGATAATTGTGAGTGGAATTAAGAATGGGAAAAGAGAATGCCATTTATTAAGCATTTTTTAAATATCAAATCCTTTGTAGTTAGTCCTCAGCTTGTGAGATAGGCACAGTCATCCCTCAGTGTCTGTGGGACTCCTTTGCATATCAAAATCTGCGGATGCTTGAGTCCTTTATATAAAGTGGTGTCGTGTTTGCATGTAACCTATGCACGTCCTCCTGTATACTTTAAATCATCTCTAGATTACTTAAAATACTGAACACAATATAAATACTATGTAAGTAGTTATAAATACAAGGTAAATGCTATGAAAATAGTTGCCCGGTGCATGGCAAATTCAAGGTTTGCATTTTGGAACTTTCTGGAATTTTTAAATTTTCAAATATTTTCGATCCTCAGTTGGTTGAATCCATGGATGCAGAACCCGAGGGCATGGAGGGTCGACTGTATTGTAAACCCTTTATACCTTTGCTGATTAAAATAGCTAACACTTATTAAATGCCTTCCATGTTCTGGGCACTGTTCTGAGAAGTTTGATGTATCCTCATTCAGTGCCGACAATAACCGTACGAGGGTTAAGTACCAACCCTCATTTTACAAGGGGGGAATCTGAGCTGAGGTCCTGTAGCTAGTTAAGGGGTTGTTTGGGGTTGAAGAAAAAGGATGGGTGGGGAATGTTTTGTTCCAGGTCACATAATTTGTAATTATGGAGCCAGGATTCCCGTGAAACTCCCTTCACTCCAGCAGATTTTACTTCAGCTGCACATTGGACCTCCCTGGAGAGCTTTAAAAACCACAGATAACCGGGACCTACCCCCAGAGAGTTGGATTTGCTTGGTCTGAGACTGGCCCAGCTCTCAGAACTTTCAAAACTTCCCCAGGCAATTCTAGTGTGCAACCAGGGTTGAGAGCAGTGGCTTTAGCCCATTTTGGAGTGAAATGAATTACTCTCCTTAGGACATCTAGTCGCTCTATGTGCCTGTTCCTTTAGTTTTTCCTCCTCCACAGAAACTCACCATTCCAAATCTGGCAGCTAATTTTTCATGGTTTTTTGTTTCCTCAAAATTATTTTCAGGAAGTCCTGGTGAATATATGTTGGGGTATAAACAAACCACAAAGACCTCTTGAGGGTATTCTGTTGATGGATTTTCTAAGTGATCTTTTCTTTTTCATTCACCCATTAGACTTCCTAGAGGAGGGAATATCCCTTTGTTCCGCATTTAGCTCCAGCTGGGTACCAGGCTGGGTATGTGAGGAGGCCCACAGATTAATAAAACTAGACCACTACCCTCCAGGAGTTTTCAATTTTGGAAGGGAAGTATATAAATGTAATTCTAGGTTTAATTTTTCTAAAAGTCACTTTGGAGGAGGACAAAGTATTAAGGAATTTACGAGTGGCAGAGGCAGGGGGCAGTGGAGTGAGGGGTGACCTTTGTAGTGTGCTGCCTTGGGTTTTTTTTTTTTTTTGGCCGTGCCATGCGGCATGTGATCTTAGTTCCCTGACCAGGGCTCGAACTGGTGCCCCTGCATTGGAAGTGTGGAGTCCTAACCACTGGACTGCCAGGGAAGTCCCTCTGTCGCCTTGGTTTGAATTCCTGCCCCATCACTTACCTGCTGCCCCCTCAGTCCCCCTGCCCTCGTTGACACAGTGGATATTCCAGTCCTTTGATGGGAGGCAAGAGTTAGTTTCTGCCTGTGGAGTGCACACAGCTGACCGGCCCAGGGTGAAAGCTCAGTCAGTGTGAGCTACCAGCTCTCTCTTACCTGGCTTGGCTAAAAAAAAATAGAATAAAAGGATATCTAAGCCAGAAGCAGCAGAAATAGAAAGAAGGGATGGCTTTTGGTACAAGGACTCAGGTATGCATTACGTGTGGTGGATGGGGAGAGAGGGACTGAGCTTCCAGTCCCAACGGTGACATTCACAGACGGACAGCACGGGATGAGAGGCTGATTGTTAAGGGGAAAAGGATGGTGAATGAGGTTCCTGGCAGAGTTACATTACAGCCTTCATCACAAGCAAAGCAGTGCCACGTTCCACGTTATTTTGTTCGTGCTGTGATTGCATGTTTGGGGATAATGTAGACCTCTCTCTCTGTCTAACTTCTGCTGGTTTAAGATCTTGCATGAAGAAAGGTTCATCCCACTACTAGCATCCCATCTGTCCTTTATGTTGAACTTGTGCTTTCTTATCGTGGTTTGTGTAGGTCTAAGTATACTACTTTGCATAGGGAATGGGTAAATCTTCTGTTGCTATTTGACCGACGGGGCAATTTCCTTGTTACCAGACAGTTCTGCAAGCAATAAATACTTCTGATATTCCGAGTATATTTATTTCTAAATGGGGGCTGGAGTCGTAAGGCATTTACTAATGCCAGGCTCAACTTATCATTCAGAAACAGAAGGCAGATGACTTGCAAAGACTGTTCCCACTCGAGATTTTTAAGGTCATTGGAAAGCTTCCGTTTTTATTGCAAGCTCTGTACTTTGTGAACTACGTGTTGAGACTTTTAGGAGATTGCTATGACTTAAACATTTTATCTTTGCCAATGTAGCCTGGACCAGGGGTTGGCAAACTTGTTCTGCAGAGTGCCAGATAGTAAATATTTTAGGCTTTGTGGGCCATCGAGCCTCTGTCGTAAGTGCTCAGCTCTGCTGTTGGTATATGAAAGCAGCCATAGACAGTATATAAACAAATGAGCTTTGCCATGTTCCAATAAAACTTTGTTTACAAATACATGTGGAAGGCTGGATGTGGTCCTCAGGCCAGAGTTTTCTGGTGCCTGGCATAGTATGTGAGCTGTAGGGCCAGCAGTTCTTGGTTTGATTGGCCAGTTCTCAGCTGTGTGACTTAACCTCTCTGAGTCTCCATATTATCAGCTGTAAAATGGGATCAGTAGAAGAAACCACTTCATGGGGGTTATTTTGACGTTAAATGAGATCACACAAGTAGTTTTGCAGAGTTGCCAGACATAGTAAGGACATAGAAAATGTTAGCTAAAGGCGGGGGGCGGGGGAGAAATAAAAACAGTCCATTTCAGTCCACATTATACAGTAATCCTGAGGTTTGATTGCAATTATTTTAAGGTAAGAAGGAGAGACCAGCGAAGCACAATTTTTGAAGGGCCATGTAAGATCACAACTCCACGAGGAACAGATGTAAACTAGTGATATGTTGGCTTTTAACAGACTAGAAAAAGTTGATGAGATCGTGGAAAGCTCCACGTGGCCAATGTTGTTTATTCTTTGGATGGTTTTTCTTCTTGGAAATTTTGTCATTCCCTTTTTGGAAGTGAGTTAGAGACTTTTACCTATTTTGGGGGGTGTAGAGTTGGGCTTCCCCTCCCCCATGATAGCTGCGGTGTAAGGAATAATTTCTCAGTATGAAATGTGACAAGCACTTATTGAGCACCTGCTGTATGTTCACATTGTGGGAGGTGTCGTGACTGCAGAGGGCGTTTCTGTAATCGTGGAGCTCCCAGTGGAGTTGCAAGAGACATACACCCATGTTTGAAAGAGCCAGGCACAATGCTGAGGCAGTATGTAAATAAGTGAAATAAGTAAATAAATAAGTGAAGCCTTGTGTGATGCAGGGGGGCTCCCCCGTGTAAAGGTCTCAAGGGAATTCAGTGTGAGAAAAAAAGTCCTATCCGATGGTGTTAACCAGTGGAAGCTTCGAAAAGAAAACTCTGGATGGGGCCCTTGTGAGTGTAGTTCATCTCGTCTGGGAAGATCTCTTTGCTAGGAAATAATTCTGCCCTGTTCCCTACAGGCATTGAGTTTGATTTTTGATGGATAAAGTGTTCCCTTGTTTTAAAAACGGTACCAAATCACCAAGGCAGTGATGTAGAGGGTGGGACTTTATGGTGACAGCCCAGGGGAACAGTCATGGCTCTAGGCATTGGGTTTGCTTCACACTTCAGAGAACCTAAAAGTGAGGGTGATTTATTTATTCATGAAAACATGCCACACACATCTGGTACTCATGCCTGGAATTCTTGTTGTGGGTGGTCAGGGTGATCTGGTGAGAAGGGTGATGGGCAAAGAGGGGTGAGGAACAGTTTCTCCACTAGGATGGCAGTTCCATAGGCCAGGCAGGCATTTGGGGATATTACCATATACCCGGCATACTGGAACCGAGTGTGCCACAGAGTCAGAGCTCAGTAAATATTTTCTGAATAAGTGAGCAGAAGAAATATTTGAGGTGGGCCCTTTGCCCTAAATTTGATATTGGGCATTTGAACAGAGTAGTCTAATGACAGAATGGACATGAACCAAGTGAGAATAATGCAGTAGGTGGGGCTGTGATAAGTTATCAGATGGGAAGAGGTGAGAGAACCAACTGTCCATCTTGTGGTTCAGGAAGTCTTCAGATGTGCTTGTATGAACTTGGTCTTCAAGGAGGGGTGGAATTAAACCAGGTATATCAAGGCATGGAGAACAGGGAAGTGCATACCTCATAACAGGAAGAGCTGGGCAAAGCCATGGTGGATTTAAAGAACACGGCAGATTTGGAGGACACTTACAAGCCCTTTGGGATTGGAGTGAAAGGCTCAAGAGAAGGGTCATTGATACACATAGCCGGAGCACCTTTGCAGATGACTTTTGAATGTTGGTTGATGCAGGGACCACAATTTCTCAGAATTCCTTCGTGTGCCCTAAGTATCAAAGACCGTAGGGGGTGTCCCCACCCTTAATGGGGAAAGTGAGTTTTTTAACAGGGCAAACACTGGGGAAAGAGAGAGGACAGGCCTCATCCATGCAGCCGGCCAGATCTCCTCACCCACCCCTGGTTCAGTGGTGCCAGATGTGGTACCAGACGTGACATTTGGCCAATGTATCCTTTTTTTTTTTTTTTTTTTAATACATCCAGCATACTTTCTACAGCTTGTAGAAATTGACATTTCCTGCTTTAAATAACAGCTACTCTTCACTGAGGGAGCGTGATTCATGTGCCAGACCCTGTTCTAAGGGCTTCACCTGTAGTACTTGGTATGGAATTCTTATAATAGTCCAATGAGATAGGTGCTATTTTAATCCCTACCCTATTGTTTTGAGGCAGGGACTTTATCTGTTTTGTTCCTTGCTGTATCTCCCATGCCTAGAAAGGTTCCTGGCACACAGTAGATGCTGGATTCTGAAAAGATTAATTGAGGGCAGACATAATTTGACCAAGTCATACTGGTTCTGTGTAGGAATTAAAGACCGTTACTGAATTAGTTCAAAGTCTGGATTCTTCACCCTGCACAGTACTACCTCCCTTCTGCCTAAAGGAGGAAATTGCAATGTTTTTCAGACTTCAGGTCTCCTTTTTAATGTTCTGGCTGTGGAATGCCTCAGACAGATACTTTTGGTCATTCTTTAATTTGATGTGGATAAAGAAGTTAGAATAAATCAGGTACTGTTTAGAAATGGCTTTGTTTTTTATACATTTGTAACAATGTGTGTGTGCACTTTTCCTAATTTCCATCTACTGACAATGCTTGCTTTTGCACAAGAACGGGGTTCCCTGTAATAACCTGACTCCAAAGCTGACAGATTGGGAAACTTGTGGCTTGGAGCCTGAACCCTCTCCTACAGTCTGGGTCAGGCCTGAGTCTGGACAGGCCCTACAGTTGGAAATTTAGGAGATCAGCCGCCACAACTCATGTCAACATTGGCTGTTGCTCCTTATTGAGCAAGGACAGGCCATTCCATCCACAGACGTTTTCTCAGGCCTTGTCCTGTGTACTGTGAGAAATGAGAAAGTTCTTTGCCCCAGGGCGCTTCTTGCCTGCTGGAGGAGGTAAAACTCATGGAAATGGGGCAGAATGTGGGAAGAACTTTAACTGAAGCTACAAGAGCTTGGAGGAGAGAAGGGATGGACTCTGGATGGCTGCCTCACAGGCCCTTCTGTGGTCCTGGATCTGAAAGAACACCATAATATGGGTGATCTCGAAGGAAACCCAAAAGGAAGCTTCCATTGGTAAGAGTTGAATGTGGCCCTGGTCCAGTAGGCTTGTGATCCAATTTATGGAAACAAAGCGAAACATAGACAAAGGGAAGGAGGTGATGAAGGGAAGATGTAGGTAACCAACAGGTAGTTTCATAAAGATACATAAAGATAGTTTGCTACAGCCCTCCATCACTTTAATAACACTTGGGGTTCCCATCTCTGGGCAACGAAGACATTTGTAGGAAGAGACAGTTGCTATAAGGGTTTGTGTGAATCTGTGGTTTGAGGACTGGTGATGAGGCCAGCAGACTTTTTTTGACTGTAGAGCAATTTGTTAAAAATAATGATAAAAACACACACACACACACACACACACACACACACACGAAAATCTGGTTTCTCACCATAACGAGAAGGAAGGTTTCAGAGGTCGAACATTGGCTCCTTCTACTTCTCATTTGAGATTTTCATGAGCCAGAAAGCTTCTTCATCAAATTGCAGTTTCAGTGTTAGTAGACTATGCGTTTGGGGGGCTGTTGTGCTTTCGCAGGATTTTTGAAATGTAACCGCACTTCAGGATGAAAATGCAAAATGAAAATGCTAACATAGTAAACACCAATAGCAGAAGTGCTATTATCTGCCTTTCTACTTGAGGGGTTTTGTGGTTTTGGTGTGTTCATTTGTTTTTGGAAAAAGACCGTCAAGCCTTCTTAGTCAGTGCCCCATCTCACCAGCCCAACTGAAGGAACTTTCAAACTCTTTCACCTTCGCTCAGAATTCATGTGAATTACTGGCGCCTGCTTGGGTGTTCAGTGAAAACAGTTCATCATCATTTTCTTTAAAAATTCTCATTTTTTCTGGCATTTTGACTTGATATTACCAGTTGGTGGCCTTTTCTTTGTACTTCCTAGTTCTTAATTTTAAAACAGAATATAGGCTTAACCTTAGAGTGAAAGAAAGAATTAGCACATAAACTATCTGAGCATATCTAGCCCAACGTACATTAAAAAACAAAATATATGTATAAACACACTTCCACCGTTTGGAATGCGATAATGCCACAAAGCCTGATGAGTTATTTATTCATCTCTACAAATATTTATTGAACCCAGCATTCCAGGTAGTGAGATATAGGAGAGTGAACTAGGCATTCAAAATCACTGCCCTAAAGGGGCCTGCATTCTTCTTCTTGCTGTGTGTGTGTGTGTGTGTGTGTGTGTGTGTAGAGAAGATAGATAATTTAATAAATTAGCAAGATCATTTCAGACTATAGCAAGTTCTATGCAAGGAACAAATGGTCCCTTTCAAAGGAAGGAGGCTAAGATGGGGGAACTGCATGTTCAGGTCATGGTCAGTGTTCAAAGGGTCCTTTTCTGAAATGGATGGGGACAGTGAGAGGGCAGATGTGCTAGGATCTTTTTGGTATAGTTCAAAGAAGAGTACTGTAAACGTGTGTCCCCCCAAATTTCATGTTGAAACCTAATTCCCAGTGGGATAGTACTTGGAGGTGTGGCTTTGCAAGGTGATTAGGTCACGAGGGTGGATCACTTGTTAATGGGATTAGTGCACTTATAAAAGAGACCCCAGAGAGATCCCTTGCCTCTTTGCTCATGTGAGGACACAGCAAGAACACAGCTGTATATGAACTATAAAGTGGGTTCTCACCAGACACTGAACCCTGCTAGAACTTCGATTTTGGACTTCCCATTCTCCAGAACTGTGAGAGGTATATGTCCCACTGTTATAAGCCACCCAATCTATGGCATTCTGATATAGCAGCCCAAGTGGACAAAACAAAGTGTAACGGCTTAAAATGAGATGATGCTAACTTCAAATCTCAGCTTTACTTCTTAGATGTCCTCTCAGCAGTAAGGAGAAGTAATCTCTGCCCTGCAGAGTTGTTAAAAGGAGTAAAGACAAGCACAGGGTCCTGGGTGCAGCCAATGATCAGTAAAAAGTCAGTGCTCTTATGAGTGTTAGGTGTCCTATGTATAGGTGAGTCCTCGATGAATACAACTTTGGAAGAAGGGGATGTGGCTGATCATAAATGAAAACTCAAACTACCGGGTTTAATTCAGCTGCTAGCAGGGGGAAGTCCTGGAGGCTGTGTTGAAATAAGAGAGTCAAACACAGAGAGGGCAGCTGGATGTGGTGACCTCTGAGTTCCACCCCTCCCCCAGCCTGACGTGCTGGTCCAGCCCCTTCTAGGGCATCATGCACAGGCCCTGGCACAGACGAAGCACTCCACAAATATGCAGATAGCTGTTGACTTTTTATTAAACTGAATTTTTAAAATTAATTTTTATTGGATTATAGTTGATTTGCATGTTGTGTTAGTTTCTGCTGTACAGCAAAGTGAATCAGTTATACATGTACATATATCCACTCTTTTTTAGATTCTTTTCCCATATAGGTCATTACAGAGTATTGAGTAGAGTTCCCTGTGCTATACAGTAGGTTCTTATTAGTTATCTATTTTTATATATAGTAGTGTGAATATGGCAGTCTCAATCTCCCAATTTATACTCCCACCCTTGGTAACCATAAGTTTGTTTCCCACATCTGTTATTTTAAACTGAATTTATTTATATGTTTAAACTGAATTCATATTTAATCCATTAAGGGAACAAATAAGCCTCCAATGTAAGTCGTTCTTTTTGTAATTTGTCGTTATTCAGCAAGGTTTTTTTTTTGTTGTTTCGTTTTTTTACCTATTATTTGTTTTAAATACTGTTAGGATTTATCTATCCTTCTTCTTCATTAAAACAAAATGATTTTGGGACCCAGAACTCAAATTCTGCTTTTCCAGCTTATTTATTTATTTATTTTTTACTTCCTTTAAAATCTCTTCTCAATATAATGAGAGATCTGGAATTCTTTCAAAGGAGTAAAATTGAAAGACTAAATAAAAACTAACTCATCCAAGGATATTTAGCCAGTTGGTTACAGAGAAGAGAATAGATTTTGGACCTTTCAGTTTTTGGTGGAGAACTCATGTTTGATTTTAACTACTGTGTAAAGTTGGGTAGAGCACACTCAATAATATGTGCGCAGGCTGCCTAGGAGCAGTCAAATCATTAAAGTATGCGTGTGTAAGAGAAAATAGACACAAATTTCCTTTTTCTGGTTTGTTGGAAGAGGGGACGCTTTTAAGCATCTTTTCATCTGAAAATCGTAAGGTGCTTGAGGGCAGACCTTTGGGTCTTGAGATGTGTGTGCACGTGTGTGTTCATGTGTGTGCCTGTGCAAGCTCATGGCCGCCTCTCATGCATTTACCTAACACACACTTGTACATCCTGAGGTCAGCGGGGGTTGTTCCTCACAGGCATTTAACTCAGGTAATTCTGGAGTAAATTCTGAAGAGAGCCATCTGCACTGATCATAAAGTTAGGAAATTTGACCTGTAAAGTGATGCTGAGAAAGGAATTTAAATTCCCTTTCCCAATTTCTCGTGAGCAGTTTTTGAGGCCATTTTTTCCTACTGTTGCTTGAATATAAGCATCACGTGGGGAGCAAAATTTGGATTGCGAGATTTTTCCCCCAGAGATTCTGATTGACTTGGTCTGGCTATGATAAAGCAGATTTGGGACACACAGGAAGTTGAGAAGAGGGGAATAACATAAAAGTTCACTTGAAAGGTATTGCAGGAATAGGGAGCAGAGTCGGTAAAGTCTTGCAGGTTCAAAAGAGCCCTGGAGAAGCGGGTGTGTGCCTCAGGGGTGTGGGTGGTGGGGTGGGGAAGATGAACCCCAGTAGGTAATTGACTGACACATCCTTAAGGGCCTTGTGTTCAAGGCTCAAGAGTTGTTTTTTTTTAACGTCTTTATTGGAGTATGATTGTTTACAATGGTGTGTTAGTTTCTGCTTTATAACAAAGTGAATCAGTTATACATATACATATATCCCCATATCTCTTCCCTCTTGCATCTTCTTCCCTCCCACCCTCCCTATCCCACCCCTCTAGGTGGTCACAAAGCACCGAGCTGATCTCCCTGTGCTATGCGGCTGCTTCCCACTAGCTGTCTATTTTACATTTGGTAGTGTATATATGTCCATGCCACTCTCTCACTTTGTCCCAGCTTACACTTCCCCCTCCCCATGTCCTCAAGTCCATTCTCTAATGTCTGCGGCTTTATTCCTGTCCTACCCCTAGGTTCTTCATGACCATTTTTAAAAATTTATTTATTTTAGATTCCATGTATATGTGTTAGCATATGTTATTTGCTTTTCTCTTTCTGACTTCACTCTGTATGACAGTCTCTAGGTCCATCCACCTCACTACAAATAACTCAATTTTGTTTCTTTTTATGGCTGAGTAATATTCCATTGTGTACATGTGCCACATCTTCTTTATCCATTCATCTGTCGATGGACACTTAGGTTGCTTCCATGTCCTGGCTGTTGTAAATAGAGCTGCAGTGAACATTGTGGTACATGACTCTTTTTGAATTATGGTTTTCTCAGGGTATATGCCCAGTAGTGGGATTGCTGGGTCGTATTGTAGTTCTATTTTTAGTTTTTTGAGGAACCTCCAAACTGTTCTCCATAGTGGCTCTATCAATTTACATTCCCACCAACAGTGCAAGAGGGTTCCCTTTTCTCCACACCCTCTCCAGCATTTATTGTTTGTAGATTTTTTGATGATGGCCATTCTGACTGGTGTGGGGTGGTAAGGCTCAAGAGTTTTAACTTCATTGTGGACCCACTCCCTTATTCAATGTGTACATTTTTTGTCCTTATTGATGATCACAAAAGTAATATTTGTCCATTAAAAATGGAAACATTATATAATAAATTGATCCCCAAAGGAAATGTTCCCATAATTCTACCCTGTCCCACTCCAATGAAATTACTGTTGTAAAGTGTCTGGTGAATCAGATGAGTGATTTAGAGTTATATCTCTGGTGGTAGATAGGATGGAATGCAGTGGGGAAAGCCTCCAACTTAGAGATAAGATGTGATGCCATTTCAGTATCCCAGGCAGGAGATGAATGAGGCTCTAAACTAAGGCATGGGAGGATGCAGAAAAGGGGAGGCCACCAAGAGATATGTAGACAGTGGAATGGAAAGGCCGTGGAGGAGTGAAAAAGGTGGAGGGAATCAGAGGGACCTCTGCGGTTTCTGGCTGGGTTAACTGGCTGGGCCGTGGTGTCATTAAGGACACTTAGGAATTTGGTGGCGGATCATATGGTTGGAGACATGTCAACTTCAAAGTGCCCAGGGGGGATGTGGGGATGAAAATGTCCATTAGCCTTCTGGAATTGTGAAAGTGGAATTTAGGAGTGAGTTGGGATTTAAGAATATGGATTTGGAAGCCACAGAGACATGAAAAAAAAAAAAGAGATACAGAGTAAGGGAGGCAAGAGAAACAATAGTAAAATGGGTCATAACTGCTTAAGTGCTTTTGTTTGTAAGGCTTAATGAGATAAGGGCTACACTCAGATTGCGGTAGTGGAGAGGGGTGGATAAGTTATCTCCCTAGGTCACAAAGAGGTTATAGGATCTGTTCTCATGAATTCATCAAATTTAACTTCTCATGCTGAAAAAGTAGAAAATTCCTAAAGGAGCTATCATGTCAACTTTCTTGTTTTTGTTTTTAAACTTGAACGAAATCCAAATACAGAATATTTACGAATTTAGAGAAATGTTCAGTTTAGATTCCAGCTATGGTCATTCCCGTAGCTGTGTGGTGAAAGAAATCATGTTTCTGATGACGATATATTTTTAAATGTTGCACTGAAAAACTGTGCCTATTATGAGTTTTGGATTTGCTGCTGGGTGTGTGTGTGTGTGTGTGTGTGTGTGTGTGTGTGTGTGTGTGTTTGAATTGAGTTCATAGAAGTTATATCCGAAATCATTCATTTGTCTCCTGGAGGGCATTTCTATTTGGAAATAAATTTTTTTTCTCTTTATTCCTCTAAATATTCTAGAGTAGGAAGAAATGACAAGCACTGTGTCCTCGTTTACAAAGTTTGAGCTTAAAAAAAAGGCAGATTTATTTTTTAAATTTACAATAGCTGTATTGTCAGTGGATTTGTGGCAGATTCTCAGTAGTGTGGTTTTGGAAAATACACTGACTTTTCATGGCTTCAGACACGGTTTGCTTCCAAGTGCTGCCACTTACAGACTCTTGGAGGTGACGTAGGGCCTCTGGGCTCTAGCCTCCTGTTTGCAAGTGAGGATAGCAGCACACATTGCACGGAATGGTTTGAGGATTAAGTTACACTCTGCATGAACACCCAAGCCCAGTTCTAACCTGCCCAGCGTTGGTATTCAAAAAATGTCCCTTCCCTTTCTATTCTCTCCTTCCCCCCAAAAAATTCATGCTCTGTTTCTGTTAAGTCCCTCTTGTAACACTATTTTAACATGATACTAAATATATTGCCAGAAACCATGTTTCCCAAAGCATATGGTGTAGTTTATAATTTCTAACTTAGCTTTTTCATTAAAACTTGAAAGCTTTTTAGCTTTATAAACTCACTTTCTGCTGCTAAGGATTATGGCTGGGGGGCGGGGGCTGGTTTCTATCTCTACTTTTCTGGTGGCAGCTGGATCTCTGCTCTCTCAGCAGTGAGTTCCCTGTGTCCAAACAGAGCATGATGAGTGGCATGCTTTGGCCGTTGGTGGCATTATTTCTCCCGCCCCTGGAGCCCGTGGCAAGGATAGAATCACAGGGGTCCCTGGCACAGTCCCCTATGCGAATTGGTAGTTATCCTGAATGTCACAGCAGCCTGGAAACGTAGACCCCATCAGGAACCCAGCGAGAATTCTATCCAGTGCCACTCTGCTCCGTGAATCTGCATGTCATCAGGACTGCAGTGACTTTGGGAGTGTATGTGAAGCTGAGGCATTGCCACATTCATATCTGTGTGATCTAAATGCCCTTTTGCTTTTCCATCATTGTCAGGGCTGCTCTTGTTCTGCGCCTAGTAACGTAGCCCCAAACAGCCCACCATCTAGAACTCTGAGAGATGCTGTCGACCTTTATAACTCTTCTCTTTGAGGAGAAGATAGAGTCTGCTCAGGTTCCAGAAATGTTGTCTTAAGATAGCTGGAAGGAAGTGTTTGAAATGGCACATATGCTTGTGATGCTGGTAACCAAGGAAACATGTCCCTGTTGCAAAGCTTCCTTTAAAAAAACGATAGTACCTTTGGGGGATTGTCTCAGAATCACCCACAGCAAGATTCCAAAGGGATTTGAAATTAAACTAGGTCACTTCCAGAAACTGTATCAAGAATTAACAAAGTACATGAAGAACTGCTGCTTTAAAAATGCACTGTTTAGAAGAACAACCCAATACATTGTGGGTGTAATATTCTAGCATCGGAATAATCTGAGTCTTACATCCATTATGGCGAATATTGCATAAATCTTACTGGAGTAAACTTTCCTCTGCTCATGCCTTATTATTTGTATTCTTCTTCTTCTTCTTCATTTGCCTCTTATTCCCAATTAATCTTTAGATTCTCTCCACCTCTTTTGTAACCGTCAGTGATTAAAATTATAGAGTGTTGGTTCAGTTCAGCACCTACCCAGCTTGCATATGGAGTTTGCTAATACATGCATCTTGTGTAGAATCGTAGAAACTGGAATTGATTTAGAAGATAATCAGATACAAACTTTTCTTTCAACAAATGAGAAACTGAATCAAGGAAGAGTTACTTAGAGGCAGAAGCCACGCCCTGAATCTGAATATACACATTTTGGTTAACGTTCTTGACACAAAGACCTGAGCATTATTGGTACAGATCATGTAGTATGATCATTAATACCATTTAAACATTGCTTTTTGTTACAAAAGATTTGTGAGTACTGGACAACAGGAAAAAAATACTGAATTTACAAACAGCAGAAGGATTGGGATAGTCCTGAATGCAAAAGTCTCAACCTCACATGTTACAGCAACCAGGCAGTCTTTACAAATACGTAGACTGGTCTGTTATAAAAGAACAAGAAGTGGGCAGGTATTTGGTAAATTGCAGTGGGTACAAATACCTAAAGTTACTTAACCTCTGGAAGAACTCTTGACAGCCAGATGGGTAGCAGCCCCTGCCTTAAACTTTCTTATAATAAGCTGAAAACTGAATTTGTGCTGTATTTTTCTGAAGTGATATGTATCGTAATTAAAGACATTGAAGTGGAAAGAAGTGTACATAGAACTTTCACTTGAGAGCAACTTTTACACCTGATGCCTCGTTATTAATTAAATTATATACCTGGGAATGCAATTTCATCTTAGCTTAAAAGTTCAATTCTCATTGTCTATGAAAGACACTATGAAACTTTGATGGGATTTTAAAGATACTTATATTCTTAGAGTCACAAAAGTGAGCACAGACCCTGAAACAAATCTGTATTGTCCGAAAGCAGTGGTTCTCAAACTGCAGCAGGCCCCAGAATCACCTGGAGGGCTTCTTACAACAGGGTGCTGGGCCTCGCCCTGAAATTTCTGAAATTTGTGATTCACTGGGTCTCGGGTGGAGCCTGAGATTTTGCATTTCTAACAAGTTTGCAGGAGATGTTGCTGATGCTGCCCCAGAAACTGTGCTTTGAGGACCACTGAATTAAAGGAAACCCAACCGTTTACTTGATTTAATATCAGTATTCCATTTAACTTGGTACTTTTATTTTATCCTCAACCTACTTGCTCAGCTAGTCACTTGAAGACTGTGGCCCCTTAGGTAGAAGAGCGTAAGCAGTGGTGGCTGGTCTTTGTTGAAAAATTGGCTTTAAGGTTGAGCAGCAGCCCTAATTTGTACTGTTGCCAGTTTGAGTGGTGCAAATACTCCCATCTTGGTCAGTTTAACAGCACAGCCCTGAATCATAAGGAAGTGTCAAAGGTCACGTTGAAATTTAACCTTAAGGAAAGGGAACCCTTGTGCGCTATTGGTGGGGTATAAGTTCGTACTGCCATAATGGAAAACAGCCAGTATGGAGGTTTCTCAGAAATGAAGACTAGAACTGTCATATGGCTCAGCAATCCCAGTTCTGTTTATATACCCAAAGGAAATGCAGTCAGTTCCTGAAAGAGATGTCTACACTCGTATGTTCGTGGCGGCATTTTTCATAATAGCCAAGGTATGGAGACAACCTTAGTGTCCATTAGCGGATGAATGGTAAAGATGTGGTATGTATATACAATGGAATATCATTCAGCCATGAAAAAGAAAGAAATCCTGTAATTTGCAACAACATAGATAAACCTCGAGGGTATTATGGTAAGTGAAATAATCTAGATGGAGAAAGACAAATACTGTATGGTATCATTATACACAGACTCTAAATAAGTCATACTCATAGAAGCAGTACATAGAACTGAGGTTATCAGGGGCTGGCTGGGGGGGAAATGAAGAGATACAGGTCGACAGGTAGAAGCTTTCAGTTATAAGATGAATAAGTTCTGGGGATCTCATGTGCAGCATGGTGACCATAGTTAATAGTAGTGTATCGTATACTTGAGAGTTGCGAAGACAGTAGATCCCAATTCTTCTTACCGCCCCCAGCAAAAAAGGGTTCATACGTGAAAAAAGGAAAAGGAAGGAAGGGAGGAAGAAAATTAATTTAACCTTATGCGAGACAGACTTTTCACATCTCTTTGAGGGTCAGGTATGGAGAGGTATAAAAAATAAATTCTTATTTACACCCTGGGTAGTCCGATGAAGACGATTCCAGTCGGGGGGGGGCGGGGCAGGGGTAGGCACTATAGTTCAAAAGTCATAGATGGGCTGTCCACAGAGGAGTTTTATTGGCTCTAGAGCCTTTTAATTTTGAATTATTTGCTGACTTACTGAGATTTTGCATATAAAAAATCTAAATTTCTATCTTTTATTGGACGAAAAGTTAGCAATTGTGGCAACTCCAGGTTCAGATTCTCACTCATCAGCCATTAGCTGGAGCTGCTTAGCTGCTGTTTCCTCCTCTGCCTGCTCCCCATTTAGACTGGGCAGGACCTTTCCAGTCCATCCTTGTCCCTAGGCTCTCAGCTATGCTACCCTTGGACCTTCCTCATCCATCGACATTCATACTGACTAGTGCTGGCTAGTTATGCCCTCTGCACCACTTGAAGACGCAAACCCAGGAGAATATACATCCTCCTTCATGGGTACAAATGCCAGTGGGGAGAAGGGGAGCGTTTGGTCACCTTGAAGGACCTTTACAAATTGAAGATGCAAACCCAGGAGAATATACATCCTCCTTCATGGGTACAAATGCCAGTGGGGAGAAGGGGAGCGTTTGGTCACCTTGAAGGACCTTTACAAATTGAAAAGTGAAAGTGGTCAGGTATCTCGTTTTTGCTCCTTCTTCTGTGTTTTTATCCCCCCGCTGTCCCTTTAGTTGGGGAGAGGGAGAGGAGGAAAGAGGAGTTATACTTTCTAGAAACAGAATCTAAGACCCAGAGAACCCTCTAATCTCTGTTTCTGAACTATAGCCCTGGGATCTAGATGACGATATTCCTGATAAGAGATACTTGCCCCTCCGTGGTTTAATTATTGTTTATATGGTATAAACACTTTTCTGAATCCTGCTGTTTATTGGTCACTTCAGTGTTTCTTTTCCCATTTTCTCTCAGCATCTTGAATCTGCCCTGCCCAGGTTGGCTTTTCCATCCTTAGCTTCTGTAAGTATGGGAAAACACAGAGCAGAAGAAAATCCTTCTCACAAAATCTTTGACTTGCCTGAACCACACTGTAGTTATTTTATTTGAGGGTAATAGCGTGAGGAAGATGTTCTAAGGGTCTCAGACAGAAAAGCCCGGATTTAAATCTGATCATTATCAGATTGAGAGCTAAATACTTTGGCAACTTTCGTGAGGAAATATCCCTGGGAATTTTCTGGATAAACATCATTCTTAAGTTTTGACAGTGTGCAGAATTTAGGCCACCCACATTGTGCGGAGTCCAAAATTGTTCAGTGAAATTTAAATGATATGTTTCAAGAGTTTGGTTGAACTCGTAATTTAACCTGGGAGGGGGGAGTAAACAAATACTGGTGGGAAAATATTTGTGCTCAAAATCAATAAGGAACAGGCAGTAGGTTGCCCTGCACTCTGAGAGCTCTACTTTTCAGCTAAAGGTAGTACCGGGTGACATTTGTCAAGAGCAGGGAGAGATGTTGGGCATCTTGACTTGCTAAGGATCACTGCTACTGGCTCCTTGTCTTAGGATGTTCAAGTCAAGTTTATCCACAGGTGAATAATCAGTGGGATTTATTCAGCATTTACTTTGTGCCACATGGTATAATAGAGGAATTTAGCGCTGTCAAGAGTCTCACTTGTGAGATGGAAAAACTGACCCTTAGAGGAATCAGTTACTCTGTGGTAGTCTCGCAACTCATGTGTGAAGGGGTGCCAGGCCTTGAATGCAGATTTACCTGAGTCCACCTTTGCCATCACAAATTATCTGTATACGTCATTGCCCTTGGAAGAGGATTCCTTGTAGGTTGTATTTTTTATACTCATGCGTGTTGAATCTACAAATGCATCTCTGTAAAAGTTTACTATTTTAAACTGGCTTCATAAAGCTTTTTAGATATTGCTTAGCGCACACAGTCTATCTGACATGGCCTGAACGTATTTTGATTTTTAATGAATATTGATGTATATATTATGGTGACTTCATCTTACTTTATAACACATAGCTTTATGCCTTCACTTTCTTTTTCTTTTTTCCTTCTTGTAGTCGATTTATCCACCAACCAGCCATATATATAGGGAAATAAATATTTTAAGCTCTTCTCTCATTTAGGAAAATTGGAAGACCCTAGGTTTTCAGACTCCCACCTAAATAAAGTAGGCAGATTCCTATGTTCTGTAAAAAGCACAGCATCTGGTGAATGGAGCATGTTAGATTTTCCATTGAGAATTCTCTCATGCGTCAGTTTTCTGGTGACTTCCTGGTACTCTCCCAGTTAACCTGGAAGTGTGCTTTTATTACGAATTTCTTTTTCCTCGAGGCCAGATGCGACCTTGCCCTTTGTCTGAGCGGCTCTGGGCCATGAGTGGAGTATTGGTAGCTCTGGGAAGAGAGCGGCTGCTTCAGGGCCCCAGCATTGGGGCAGCCACCATCTGTCCATTTTTGTAGGCTTTTCGTGCTTTAGATGTTGTCCTCGCCACAAGGGCCTTTGAGGATTGGGGCCACAACTCTCCCTCTCATTCTCCCGTTACAGCTGTATAATTAGTTGTAAAGCTTTCACTTGTAGGTGGAAACTCACTTTGGCAACCACGAATTCCCAGTATAATTCATTTAGAAACTGCAGTGTTTCTATTAATGGAAGAGTAGGCTCCAGCATCCAACAGCCTGGCTAATGTGTGTTGTTAATTGCATATTGTTGGTAACTGTAAACTCTGAGATTGCGCTAATAAAAGGTAATAATTCCCAAGACAGCCAGGAAGGGAGCTGAGGATGACTGCAGATTCGGCTCTTGCACTTTTGCCATGTTTGGCCACGTTTAAGTGAGCGAGAACTGATCTGAGAGCTGATAATGCATTGGGAAGTTTTTTTGGACTAAGTAAGGGTGATTGGAGATTGGAGACTGTGTCAGTATGGGGACAGGGTGACTGCCGATGGGGCAGATGGTTTTTTCAGATAATTGCTAAGGGCTCAGAATGCCGTGGCAAGTGCTTCTCAGAAGGTTGCAGCCCAGCAGAAACCTTGTACGGTCAAACCTTGTATGCTTGCCTTTTGGATCCACATTTCACGTAAGCCGATACTCAAAGCGAACGCTTGTAGAAGGAGAAGAGGATGTGGATAAATCAGAAGACTTGGGCTTGAGGCTGGCTCTGTCCCTTAGCTGAATGCCCTGAACCAGAGCCATTCAATTCACTGAACTTCAGTTCTTTGACATTTGTAGAATGCAGCTACTTTGTTAGGGCTGTTATGAGCATTCCATGAGATAATGTAGGATATGAAAAACCACTTTGTAAACTCTTTAAGTGTGAGGAAACCAGATACCCGCCCTTTCTTAATTTTCTGATGAGACAAATGGACCCAGGGGATGATCACTGTAAATCTGTTCTTTATACTCGAGGTTCTTTCAAAATACCACCCCTGAGTAGTGCTTGTAGTTTGTCTCTTTAAAAAAAATTATTAAAAAGTCAGTTTATGACCTACTGTCTGGGGCTGGAAGTGCCTTTTTTTGGTAACCCAGATTCCTGTGGCTTGCATTGGGTCATTACTTTGGGCAATCTGATGCCTGAGAAGATCTTGTTCTCTGTGTTCCAGATAAACCCTCTTGGGCTTAGAAAAGGCACTGTCTAGAATGTGTGACTAATGGGCTGTTGAAGGTGTTAGACGTAGCCCAAGAATCCGATGAATCAGCGGCTAACTGTTGTCTTTAGTAGCTCTCACCATTTTCCCCCCAAATATAAAAGACCCCTCCCCCAACAATTAAGTTGACTGTAACGGCATTTATGGCAGAGCTGGAAATCAAATGAAAGTCAAGATGCTGCTACTCTTCGAGGCATTCTTCCCTAGTGGCTTAACACGGGTTAGACCCCTCAAGATCAGGAGTAAGATGAATGTATTGAGTCCTTCAAGGAGAGATCTCAGAAGTTTATTTTACCCTTTTGAAAATTTGACAGCTTAAATACATACTTTAAAAACCTATAAGTAGGAGGCAGGTTTGTTATGTTTAATTGCATTCAAAGAAATAAAAGCAGAGTTGAAAGAGAAGAGTCTAGAAGAGATTGTTACCTTTGAAAGTCTTTATCAAGATTATACTATAGACTGAGTAAATAAAAAGTGATAGCCCAAGCTTTTCATCTTGGGGTGCTAATGAAATAAATACTGTGGCTGTACTGTTTTCTCCTCCAGTCCTCACTTCAACTGAGCACTGAGGGTGTCCTGGACAGGGGAGTGGGCATCCTCTCTGAGCTGGAGGCTGAATTCTCTTAGCAGAGCCAGCGTGGATCCCGAGAAGACTGTAGGGCTTGGCTACAAGGGGTCCCTGTGCCTATTGCGCACAGGTGGAGACCTGCGTGTATTTTCATTACGGTGATGGGGACAAGTGGTAGCTCTTAGCCTCTGCATAACTGTAACCTCTGTAATTCACGAGACTATCCTGACCATAACGTGTCATCCTTTCCCGTCCAGAGTGTGGCGCCCCTTTTTGGCCTGTGCTTTTGTCTTGCATTTTTTGTTCTCTGAAAACTTCTTCCAGCCAAAGATTGATGTGCCTGGATGATTTATAGCAGTGATTGTCAGGGACTTTTGAAGCCCATCCGATTTCAGGATTCGGCTTCTCATTTCTTGTCCTTTATGGCACATTTGATGAATTCTCACTATCAGCTGGCATGTTTCATAATTGATTGAAGTCATGTTTCTGGGAAAACAGCAGCAATGGGAGAAAGAAAAAAACAGGGCTCCTTTATCACCTTTTTCTTTCTGAGCCCCAAACTGCTCTGCTGGAGGTTCACAGCGCCATCATTTAGCCACTCAGTGACTTGCTGACCTTGCAAACCCATCTCCTCGCTCTCCTTTTACAATCTTCTGCCTGCATTTACCGTGCCTCGTATTTTGCTTATTTGGGCCTTTTCTGGTCCAGAGGGTAAAAGCTGTTGAAAGTAGCACCTCAGAGAAAGTTTCTAAGCTTTTCCGTCAGACGTCTTTCAAGGCACATCTGAGTGAGGCTTGCATAGATAGTATCAAGCTCTTTCCGTTATCTTAAACCTGGTGTTGGTTTATTTTGTTTTTCTTTTTATTCCACAACATTCTTTGGCTGGAATGTCAGCTCTTCAGGTCCTTGGCTGCTTTCACAGCCTAGAAATCTGCTTCTGCACTTTGCCGTTCTTTTCATAGTTAAGGCAGCAAACATCAGTCAGTGATGGATCCGGTCCCTTCGTATATAGAGTTGATTTTGTTGGTTATTTTTTCTTTTCTTTTCTTTTCTGTTTTATTTCATTTTATTTTGTTTTATTTTTGCCCACCTCAGTCCTGTGCCTCTAATTCAGCGAAAAATATTTATAGCAACTGACTTCTTTTCCTTCCCACTCTGTCCCCAGGGTACAATGACAAAGAAGCCTTTCTTTTACCCTAGCTTATAGTTTCTGTTTCCTTCCCCAGAAGCAATCACTAATACCAGTTTCTTTTGTATCCTTTTAGAGATATTGCATACACATACAAGGATTCATTAATACACATACATAGAAACGCACATACATATACAAACATCAAGATAAAGTTTGAACTCATAAATCTGGACTTCTCATGGTACTGTTTAAAACACATTAATATCTGTCGTCTCCCTCCTGCTATTTAGATGAAAGACAGCCTCCTTATGTCCTGCAAGGACATGCCCCGTGTGACCTGGTTCCCCTCTGACTCTCCAGCTCATTATCACCAGTCTTCCTCTTTCTCAGTTCTCCAGACACACACCCCCGTTCTTCTGTTAGTCCCTCAAACAGAAGCCTTCCCTGCTCCCTCACATTAGCTCAGTTACCCTGCTCTGTGCTGCGTAGTTTCATGGCCTGTCCATTTATAGCATGCATCAGAATTTTAAAATTCTATATTTGTATGACTATTTGAATAACATCTTTCCTCTTCTGCTAAACTCCAAGTTCCATGAAGACGGGAAGCTTTGCTTTGCTCTCCTTCCTTCCTCCCTCCCTCCCTTCCTTTTTTTCAAGTCCTTTTATCCCTAGAGCCTGTGCTTTGCCTGAAACATATGTAGTAGAATCACCATAGATCATGGTTGCACGAATGGATAATGAATGACAAACAAATGGCTGACTGGATGGATGAATGTATGAGGTGGAAGCTTCCTTTGGGTAGGAAGGAAATGCTGCCTTCCGGAAAACAGTTGCACTTTACCATCAAACACATTTTTTATCTGTAGACGCTAGGCACTTTCTTTTTTTGTTTTGTTTCTAACCAATTCCTAAGAAGTCAGCCATCCTAGAAAGGTTGACATAAAGCAGTCAAGAAAAACCATGGTGGTTAAATAGGGTATTTACACCCCTTTTTTTTTTTTGGAAAATTCTTCCACGTGGTCATTTTTTTTTTTTTTGCGGTACACGGGCCTCTCACTGTTGTGGCCTCTCCCGTTGCGGAGCACAGCCTCCGGACGCGCAGGCTCAGCGGCCATGGCTCACGGGCCCAGCCGCTCCGCGGCATGTGGGATCTTCCCGGCCCGGGGCACGAACCCGTGTCGCCTGCATCGGCAGGTGGACTCTCAACCACTGCGCCACCAGGGAAGCCCCTACGTGGTCATTTCTTAATGAGGCATCCAGAAAATAAGACAGGGTAGATTAGAGAGACGAGGAGGGAAAGGAGTGACTTCCATGCTGGAGCCTCTGGTCCACTGAAGGTGAGACTCATGTCAGATACCTGTGTTCCTAACATCTGGCACAAGTTAAGTGCTTAGTACCTGATATGGAGCCGCAGTGGGACGATGAACAAACATGCAGGCAGAAATGGCACTGCGAACTCCGGAGCTGACATTATCATGAATGAGCCACTCTGTTTCTTTGCTAAAGTCTTGAGTCTAATAAGCTACTGGAGATCTATATTACTTACGCTACAGCCACTTTTTCTTTCAAATTTACCATCACTTTTTTCCTTTTTAGTGTTTTCCTCTAACTCTTGAGTTTTAAATCTTTTGTCTTGAAAATGACTGAAAATATAGGGAGTGTTTGGGGCAGAGAAGGAGTGATGAATTTTTAGGTACAGCTCTGCATCTGGATTTGGTGCTCATTCATTTCTGAAGGTTGACCATCCTATTTTCCTCGTAGGCTGGGGTTCAGTTTACATTTACATCAGTCCACTTCTTGCATCTCAAATGGCCAAGGGAGTCAAGGTATTCCTATCTGAAGCTCCCCTTCTGCTGACTGAACTTTTTTCTAAGCCAGAGCCAGAGAAGGCTTATTTGTTGCTATCCTCCCATTGTGTGGATTGTGGCAGCACCGTACTTAATCACCAATGGTCAGGAACATTCCTTCTTAATGGGAGTTCTTGAGTCATTTATAATTTAGCCCATTGCTTGTTTGTTATTGTATTTGAAGTGCTTGAAAATCTCTCTTAAGTAAATTTCTCCTTATTTACCTTATTGCCCACAAACTTCCTTTTTCCTTAGCTAATCACAAATGCCAACCTAACCTTAACTCATCCTAAGTAGCGAAACTATTTTGCTCTTTTATGAAACATGTCGAACACTTATGTCACATTCAGTTACTTTCCAGGAAATAATGGGACCTTACCCTGAAATTTCGTGTGGCTTATGACTTGGTTTATGACACCAGATGGAAGCGACAGACTTGAATCCCCTACCCATCTGTTCCTCTTTTCCTTCCCTTCATTCATTTGACTTTTGACTTTAGATACAGTTCTCACATATCAAAATATGCCTGGGTGCCAAGCCTCATGCTATGAATGATCCAGGGTTCAAAGTATTTGACCCTCACTGTTTCCCACATGCGTTTACCTCCATAAATGATAGGACACTCTTTCAGCCATGAAAAGTAATTAGTTGTTTCTTTTAATCTACCCAGCTGCATTCCGGAAAGTAATAAATCTCTGAAATTATTGAAATAATGAGCAACAATTACAGACACTATTGGCTTAACCTTGGGAGCTAATCTTAAGGGAAATTAAGCATGTATCCTTTTTTCTATATTCCTCCCCCCATTCTTCTTTCTTTCTGTTTCCTCCATTGTATCAATATATTCATATATATCAGCTTCACAGATACCAAACAAGTTATTGCCCTTAGGTAACACAATCTGTACCTAATATGAAAGCCGTGACTGAGGTTTCACTGATGGTCAGTTTACCTGGAATTTTATGAGTTGGGAGGCTTATGGAAATTCTTGGTTTTCAGCCAAGTGTCTATTTGATTTCAGGTGGAAAACCCAGATCTCTCTCTACATTCATTAAAATGGGTTGATCAGGGCAACTAAAATGATCAAGAGGATGGTGTGGTTTCCAGATAAAGTAAAGAGCAAAAAGATGGGGACTTGAGAGCAGTAGGAGGAGAGTGGTAGGATAAAGGGAGATGTGTAGGGTATGGACAGGTGGAATGTGGACTTTCTTACCAAGTCCCAGGATGCTGGAACCAAAGGGCACCTCTTTAAGCTGGAAGGAGGTAGTTTTAGTTCAAATAAAGGGAAATGGAATGGCTTTGCCCACCTGGTAGCAGGCATATCGAGCTCATTACTCCCAAGTGCCTGTGCTGTCTGAAATGCCAGGGCGTGTGTTCAGGGATGATTTAGGCAAAGCCCATTGATGGCTTCTCAACATGCAGACAACACCCCAGCCTCTGAGTCCATCATCACATGGGCAAACAATTCTGTTGTACAAGTAGGTTTTGATGCCATTTGATGCCATACAGTCTGATAGAAACGAGACTTTTGGTCTGACCCAGGGTGACAATTTTTATGTTCTTAAAATTGGCCATCTTCCAGAAGTGTCCATTTGACTGTGCTCATATCTCAGTACCTGAACTTCTAACAGAGAAATTTTATTTGAGTCATAAATTTTTCATGTCGAAAACTTCCTGACAATTATTAGCTAAATGTTTAGTCCAAAAGAGAGATTAAATATATGTATCTTATACCTTAGCTACCAAATGACTTTGACCCAATGAGGATTTTCTGGTTGGAAGTACTTTCAAGACTTCGGGTAGAGACACCTAAAGATCTCATATTTTAGTGGTCATAACAAAACCTTTGTGATACATTATTAACTGCCTGCCATATGAAAAATATGCTCGTAGAAGCAACCCAAAGTGTATAGTTAGGCAGTCCTTACCAATTAAAGCCTCCCTCTTTTAAAAAATTTTTAAATAAAAGTTCATATTTTCACAGTAAATGATTTACAGAGAAATTTTAATGTGTAAGCTTTCCGCCGAGTCTAACTGAAATTAGAAGCTTTGAAGTGAACTCATAAATAGTGTTAACATACAGAAATATCCTGGAAGCTGTAAAATGTTTATCACTGAAAAGTTAGGCTACATTCAAGGGTGTAGATTTGGTTTAACTCTTTCTTCCCCACATGGCTCAGTAATAACTTTGATGCTGAACGTTTTGCAAAGTACTTTTTACATATATCGCCTTATTTGAGCTGTGGAACTACCCCCTCAAGTCAGAAGGAGGGTAGGTATTACCATCCCTGTTTTATAGGCAAGGGAGCTATGGTGCAGAGAGGCTAAGTGGCTTGGAAGGTCACCGAGAGAGCCAAGTGAGGACCTAAGAACACACAGATTCTGTGACTCACGAATCCAGGTCTCTTTCCCCTCAGCCATGCTAACCCATAATATAATACTATTCGATCAGGCATGCTCCCGAAATAACCTCAGACAGTGCTTAACGCTGAAGGACATACGCTGTGTTTTAATCAAAGAAGACTGTGACAGCCAGGCTTAGCTTGCCCTCGTTCCTTTGTATGATGCTGGGTAGCTGAAAATTTGAAGATGCTCTATATTTGTATCTTTGATCAGATAATACGCCAAGCATTGTTTTATAGAGGATTATCATAGCATCTGCAGTGTGTTTTAGATAACACAATTAAAACAGCTCTGATTTCACTCGATGCTTTTAAAACCACCTCTACCTTGGACACCTCCATCAATAACTAGGTCTGGATCAAAATGTAGCACAAAAGTTAAAAGCAAAGGTGTATAGAGAAAAGACCTCGAGCTGTCTCTTTCTAAATCTAGCAAGGGGGGAGATTTGTAAATAGAATCTCTAATAATGTCAGAGTAAACTCAATAGTTAGAGCGAAATGTTTCCATTTTCTGTGGCTGTAGGAACTGAGACCAGATGATTGCATCTGTTGAATATCTCCATATAAAATTTTGTTAAGATTCTCTCCAGACAGGCGGTTTTATAAGGATTACAAATAAAGCCCCCAAATAGAGATTTTAGGTTTTCTTCCTTTATAAAAACAAAATACGTTTTTTTTGTTTTTTTTTTCTGAAGCTGTTGGGAGAACACTAAAATAATAAGTGCCAATAGAGGTGGAAGAGAATCAGAGACTGTGAATAACCCCCCAAATTGATGAACTGGGTTGACTAGCTGGCGTTGCTGCAGTATCTTTTCCACGTTGGACTAGTCAGAGGTCTGAAACACGAGACAGTAAAAAGCATTCCTCAAGCATTGGATGTATGGCTTTTGGTTATTTAACCACTGTTTACTAGAAAGCAGTGTTGGTGGTGGTGAAGAGACCAGAACCTGGAACCTGGATGCCTGGGTTCCAGTCCTGGCTGTGCCGCTTACTAACCAGGGTAAGTAATTTGGGGCAGTTGTTTAACCTTTGCAAATCTAAAAAGAGGATGTTAACAATATTTCATATCCAGTACTTAAAATAGTGCCTGACACACAGAAACTTTCAGCCTGTTCAGATCACCTTGTTAAGAATGGTTGGGGATGGGGGAAAGAAAGATAAAGACTCTGGGGACCGTAAGGCCTGGGAGATGACCATTCCATCCCTATGAAGATGTAGGGAGTCCTTTTCCGGGTCCAGGGGATGTGGGATGAATAATTACGGAAATGAATCTTTCCTGCAGTAGAACCCACCATTTACTTGCGGTTCTGCTAACAATTTAATGCTGGGTTACTCGTATTAATCATTATTCCTCTTCTGACCAGCATGTCTCTGATTCATATTCTTTTTCTTCCTCTCTCTCTCTCTCTCTCTGTCTCTCTTTCTCCATACACACACACACACACACACACACAGACAGACACAGACACATGCTTTTTTTTTTTTTTTTTGAGCATAGCAGTTCAGAGAACTCCTTGGAGTTACATGTACTCAAGACTTGGGGCCCCCTCTGTATAGACATTTGAATCTATTTCTCCCATTTCCATCTCCCTTTTTTGTTACTGTCTGACCTTACTCCTTCCTAAGTGAAAGAGAAAGGAATTAATTAAAGTTAGGGAAATCATACGTTTCAGAAATGAAGAAACATGGATTTCTAAAGCCACTCACATCGGACTAGATTATTTTGTGTATATTTCTTTAAGTCTTTTTTTTTTCCTCTGCCTCTGGAGCTACCAAAAGCACATTGATCACTTTTTACAGCGTTGCCATGATAGGTGCAGTACTTGCTTTTTTATTGAACCATAGATTGCAGTATTATAAAACACATTCAGAGGAGTAATGAAGGCCATTTTTAATTGCACTCGGGAAGCAGGGCACTGTTATTAAATTATACCTGCACCTGTATTGGAAAGAAGCGAGAGAATACCAGATCATGTTTCTCTTTGGGATTTGAGGTTTCCCAGAGCTGAAGTGAATTCAGGGCTGCATGACAAAATTTGGAACTTCAGCCTTTGGGAATTGTGAGTCAGAACTTCCCCAGTCCTGTGATTAACCTCATATACCCACAACTATTGCAGAGCAGACAACCAAGGGGTTAGTAATCTTAAGGTTATTCACTGGTGAGTAACTATATACGTGCACAGACAAATAGGACACAGGGGCACACGAAGATTTTTAGTTAAAAATTTGGTAGACGTACATTGTATTAGTTTGTTAGGGCTGCCATAGCAGGATCCATAAACTTGATGGCGTGAACAACATAGACCTCACCGTTCTGGAGACCAGATGTCCAAGATCAAGGTGTTAGCAGGGTTCCTTCTGCGGGCTGTTAGAGAGAATCAGTTTCATGTGTCTCCCTTAGCTTCTGGGGGTTTGCTGGCAATCTTTGGTGTTTCTTGGCTTATTGAAGCATTGCCCCAATCTTTGCCTTAATCTTAACATGGTGTTCTGTGTGTGTGTGTGTGTGTGTGTGTGTGTGTGTGTGTGTGTGTGTGTCCCCGTGTCCAAATTTCCTCTTCTTTATAAGAACAGTAGTCACACTGAATTAAGGGCTCACCCTGCTCCAGTATGACCTCATCCCAACCTAACTAATTACATCTACAACGACCCTATTTCCAAAGAAGATCACATTCTAAGGTACTGGGGTTGAAGCGTATGTGTTTCGGGGGACATTATTCAACGGATTTGTCTTTGTTGGTACATGTGTATATCATAATGTTCTGCTGTAAGGTGTTGAGAATTCCCAGGAAGCGTGGACGTGAGTTGCAAGAAGAAAAAAATTCCTTGTGCAATGAACTGCACTAATTTCCTTCTTGACATTTCAGGGAAGCATTCTGGAAGGTGACATTGCTCTAAGCCAATGCATGGAAAATCACGTGCGAGTGATCATTCCTTCTGTTGCATTCTTCCAAAGATTCTTTTGGCAGTCCTGTGCTTAGCCCAGAGGCCTCCACCTCCGGTGATTTAGGCATGTGTGTACACTATTGTGTGCAGGGTTGTGTGAAGCCAATTATGGTTGGAAACAGTCGCTTAGTTGGCAATTAGGTTCCTCGCGGTCTCAAATTATGTTGCTTTAAATTAAGATTGCGCAGATTTGAGTTGCTTTGGTAATTTGCAAGAGACGTTTTGGGGTTATAACTAGAAATGTAATCTTCCAATTAGGAGGTTTTCTAGCTGATACCTGTTTTGTTCATTAAACTGCAGGCTCAGTTCAAGTATTTTTCATCTACTTTCTAAAGCAATGGTGAGGGTGTTTGCTTGCCATCCAGGTGAGAGGGGATAGAGGCAGAATCCTGAGTCTTTGGCCCTGACCTCAGCTTTCTTGAGGACCCAATTTTGGCTTTATTACTTTATTTACTTTAGCAACCCGGGTAAAAACAAGTATCAAATAACTCTTCCATTGCATCCAAAACCTGAGGTTTTGCAAGAGACCGAACCTTTCAAAAGTGAGATCTGTTGTTTAAATATGAAGTCATATTCTATTATTTATCCAGGCCAGCCAAGACATGCTCTTTAATTAGCCTACAAAAGAGAGGATAATGTGTAAGGAGAGTGGAGGCTATTTTACTTAGTAATGTCTTGGAGGTTTAAAATTTATCCTAAGGTGATGAGATTTGGATTCAAGGAGACAAACGGATAGAAGTAACTTAAGTTCAAGATGGTGGACATCTTGTCCTTATAAATAGGATCATACCAGTCCATCTGGGGGAACAGGATGCTATGTATTGCATTTTCCCTCTTTCACTGGAAATTTTATAAACATACCGTGCATACAGAGAAGTTCACAAGTCACAGGGACTCAGCTTGATGATTTTTCACGAAGTGAACTCATCTGTGGAACCAGCACCCAGATAAAGAGACAGAACCCTGAAAGGCTGCAGTGTCTCTTCCAGTCACTCACTCCAGGTTTTGTGATTGTGTTGAAAACTTGTTTTTACCAGCAGTAAATACTGATGATTTTTTTTTAATTAAAAAAATTTATTTAATTAATTTATTTTTGGCTGCGTTGGGTCTTCATTGCTGCGCGTGGGCTTTCTCTAGTTGCGGCGAGCGGGGGCTACTCTTTGTTGAGGTGCACAGGCTTTTCATTGTGGTGGCTTCTCTTGTTGTGGAGCATGGGCTCTAGGCGTGTGGGCTTCAGTAGTTGTGGCACATGGGCTCAGTAGTTGTGGCTCATGGGCTCTAGAGCGCAGGCTCAGTAGTTGTGGCACATGGGCTTAGTTGCTCTGCGGCATGTGGGATCTTCCCGGACCAGGGCTCGAACCCGTGTCCCCTGCACTGGCAGGCAGATTCTTAACCACTGCACCACCAGGGAAGCCCCAGTACTGATGGTTTTTGAGAGCACACTTCCATCTTGATGTTGTTTTATTGTTGTCGGTTAATTTTTACTGGCAGCCTTTTCATGCTTTTTGTACACCCTCCTGGAGGTTGGGTTTAATCCTTAGAGTGGAGCCTTCTGATTGGTGTGACACAGAGCAGAAGATGGACTTTACTGCCCCAGGCAGTGTCCTCCAGCCACTGCCTGCCTTTGCTTCCCCCAACGAAGCTGAATTCCTGTGGTTCCTTGGAACCAAGGCCATCTTCTCCTTTACCTCCATGTCTTACCTTTGTTGTTGTCCCTGCCAGGAGCCCGTCCGTCCCCTTTGGCTCACTCCTATTCTATTAGTTTCCTAGGGTTGTCATAATAAAGTATCACACACTTTAAGCAACAGACATTTGTTCTCCTATAGGTCTGGACGCTGGAAGTCCAGAGTTAAGGTGTTGGCAGGGCCATGTTCCTTCTGAAGCCTCTAGGCTTCTTTTCTTGTGTCTTTCTGGTATCTCCAGGTGTCCTTGGTTTGTATGATTTTCACATGGATATCTTCCCTCTGTGTCTTGTGTCTCTTTGCCTTCACATGGCATTCTCTTCTCTATGTCTTTTTCTTCTTCTTGAAAGGACTCCAGTCATATTGGATTAAGGGCCCAACCTACCCTAGTATGATCTCATTTTAACGAATTATCTCTCTAACAGCCTTGTTTCTGAACAGATCGCGTTCTGAAGTATTGGAGTTAGGACTTCAGCATCTTTCTGGGTGACTCATTTCAACCCATAACACCTACTTTTCCCTCCCTCTTGGTTTAGACGTCACCTTCCCCGGGAAATTTTCTGTGATGTTCCTTTTCTCCAGCGTCCGGCTTTGCTGTCCCTTTTGATACCACAACTCCCTCGTTTTAATACTTCTTAGCATATCTTATAATTGTTTCTTTATTTTCATTCTCTGCTCTACCCTAAGCAACCTGATGTCAGGGATAATTTAGTGTATTTTAGAAATATTTGTTTTTGAATTATTGGAAGTGTTGCATTACAGTAATGTGGAAGCATTTATTCATTTTGAGATAACTTGAAATATTGATACCTTAGTCGTCTTCACCGTCTCTCTTTTGGGGGGAGGAAGCGCTAAAAGCAAAAGCTTGGGTTAAGCATCACCCCTTCTCTTGAGTTTTTGTCATTGTGGATGAACACGGTTTCTAAATCCTTTTCTTGAAAGCACATGACTGCTGAGCAGATGTGACTTCTGATCTCCAGGACCCTAAGCAGCTTACTGATCCAACAGTTTAAAGACGCTTTACTGGCCACAGTAACATTACTTCTGGTTGCCTGTCTTAATTCATTTTAGATTAATCTGTCTCATAGACCGAAGGAAAATGAATGGAGTCAGTAACTTCAAGAGTTATGTAAAATCTGTACAGTGCTAAATAATTGAATAGAGTTTTATATATGGTTTTGAAATTGGAATGTCAATTTGACATAAATACTCCAAAACAGAGTGTTAGATGAGCTGATCTGCTCCTCATAAAAAAGCTTTGAAACTTCCATTCCTGTTATCATTCTAGAATGTTCCATTGCCCTCCTTCATGGAATGTTCAGGGCCTGTTAATTTTCCTTGAGCATGTAAACTTTGGGAAAGGTGAATCTGCTGGTAGAGCTCCTAGGCTCAGGGTTGAGGTTTTGGGGTGATGGTGCCCAAACTTCAGTGTGTTTAACAATCACCCAAGAGGGCTGTTAGGAAGGATGCTTTTTGGGTCCACCCCAGAAACTCTGATTTGGTAGGACTGTGGTTGGGACCCAGGAAAGTCCTTCGTAACCACTGGTGGTTCTTCTACTGACGTTCTCACACCACATTTTAAAGAAATACTGGTTTAGGGGATGTGAGGGGGAGAATACGGGAACTTCTGAGAAGAAACTCAAGACAATTTCCCATCAAATACATTTATCACAACCATGCGGACAAAAAGTTACTTTTTTTGAGTGGGAAAGGGGATATTTTGTCAAGCGCCCCAAAATTAGTTATTAAGATTTCTGGAGATCTGTGGGAGGGAAGGCAAAGGATCATTCTTACCAGAAAATATATATGAATTCTATTACCAATACCCTTAAGCCCATTTTATGGAGGGAAAGACTTGAGGCTCAAAGAGCAAAGAAAACTAACATTGGTTGAGCACTTAATCAGTGAAGCAGCAGCCACATTAGTAGTTATTATCATTATTTCATGTACATTATAGAACAGCCCTGTGAGGTGTTAGCATTGCCATTTACAGATATGGAATGTGAGAGTAGGGTAGGTCAAATAACTTGCCGGAATTACACATTTAGTTTGTGGTCGAGCTGGGATTCACACACAGCTCTGTTTAACTCCAAAATCCATGACCTTTTTACTACATCAGGTAGATTCAAGATCTTTATGTGGCTAGAACTGCTAGATAAAATACAGGATGGCCAGTTAAATCTGAATTTCAGATAAACAATGAATATTTTTAGTATGGCCCATAAAGTACTTGAGATATACTAAAAATTTAATGGGATATACTTATACTTTAAAAATTAGTGGGGGGCTTCCCTGGTGGCGCAGTGGTTGGGAGTCCGCCTGCCGATGCAGGGGACGCGGGTTTGTGCCCTGGTCCAGAAGGATCCCCCGTGCCGCGGAGCGGCTGGGCCCATGAGCCATGGCCGCTGAGCCTGTGCGTCCAGAGCCTGTGCTCCGCAACGGGAGAGGCCACAACAGTGAGAGGCCCGCGTACGGCAAAAAAAAAAAAAAAAAAAAGAATTAGTGGGTATTGTTATACTAAAAAACACGTTGTTTATCTGAGATTCACATTTAACTAGGCATCCGGTATTTTTATTTGCTAAACTGGCAACCCTGTATGTGGCTCGTGGGTTTTAGGTTGTAGGATCACACTCTCCTGACTTCTGACTCCAAGTCCATTCCCTCCTTTCTAAGTGCCATATCCTATCCTACTATCACATGTTCTCTGCTTTTCTCTTTGGGTCTAGCGAATGGCTTATCTACCCTAGTTCTCTCTTCCTAGGTCAGTAAGGCCTAGCTCAGGTGAGAATAGGGTCTGTCTCAAACCAGTGAACACAAAGAGATGGCTTACACTTTCTTCACCCACAGCATGGATAGCTTCATTTGCTTAATTTTAGAGACAAGAGTAAGAACCAGGGTAATTTTAGAGACAAGAGTAAGAACCAGGGTCAGGTACCTTCTTAGCAATGATAGAAAGAATCAGGCCACCAGCCTGCTACATCAGATTTAGGAAAAGGCTTTTATTTGGGGTATAATTGAAGTCAGAGCAATAAGGGTAAGTTAAAAGAAAATAGCTCCTGGGGTAAAATTTTTGTGAGAAAAATAATAATTATTTTTTTGGTTAATGTTAGATTGAGTGCTTGTTATTTGGCAGGCAGTTTATATACATCATTTTTACAGGCTGCCCTGTGAGGTAGTAATTATTATCTTCCCATTTTACAGATGAGGAGGCCAATAGAGAAGTGATGTACGAAGCCCCAGGTGTAACAGTGGTGACATACAGAGCTGGGATTTCAGCCAGCTGTCTCTACCCTACAAGCCCTGTTCTTAATCGCCCTGTGCTACCACTGATGCTAGAGTTTCCAGCTGGGCACAGTTCTTCCACTGCAGACTGCCTTGTCAAGTGGCCTTGCAGGAATCTGTTCTCTGGGCCCGGGAAGCCCACAGCCCTGAAGGATGCTGTGGGCCCCGCCCGATGTGCTAGCAGAGGACTCAGGACTGAACATGCAGGCACCAGCAGCTTACTCCCTCTAGCTTTAGACATAGTAGCTCCCCAGGAGCAGGGTCACTCCCGAAGTGCCTTTTGATACCTGTGGCACACTGGGAGGTCACAACGACTTCTTCGGGAATTAGACCTTAGCCCAGGAGGAACACTGTCATACGTCTTCTGTGTGCAGCAGAAGCTTCCAGCAAGCCTTCTTAATAACGCTTGATGATTGCAGGGTTGCTTTGGAATTAAAACCAGCATCTGGCGTGCACTTCAATAATGGTTCCCTGCTTTTAGGCCAGAGTTTTTGAAAACTTACATCTATGAGTTTTCCTTTATTGGTAAATGATAACGAAGCGCTTTGAAGACAAGAAATAATATTTGTGGGGGCAGTTGTGTGAAGGGGAAATGTGGAGACGGAGAGCGGGTCTTTGAAGCGGTCCCCTGTGCTCCTGCTTCTGCGTCCGTGAGCATCTCCCTTTGCACCAGGGCTACCAGCGGCTGATGTTCTCTTGTCCTGTCTGGTGCTCTGAGGACGACACATGTCCTCCCTTCCAGAATCATTTATAAAAACAGACTCTTCCCATTTTCTGAAGTGATTAAAAGGGTTCCTTGAAATCGTGAGATCATAGATGCAGTTTGGAATTTATCCTTAAGTGAATATTAATTGTGTGTCTCCGGAGCATGGCAGAGGGAAACCGGATCCTTTGAAATGCAAACGAAAGCCTTCTGAGCCAGAAAAGGGGGAAAGTCGGAGGTAAGAGGTACAGGGAAATTTGGAATCAGACAAGAAATGTCACCCTCCACATTTGTAATTTGGGATAAGTTGTCTTAGCTTCTCAGAACCTCAGTTTTCCTGATCTGCAACAGTGTTAATAATGCTTATCTCAGAGAGTCCTGGGAATTAAGTGAAGTATTTCACATGAAAGGCCAGGCTGACTTGGGCCCAGTATTGGCTCAGTGCTTTTTTTCCCCCTCTCCACATCATAATATGGCAGTGGGAAAATGGGTTTTGATTTATAGAAATTTCACTTTATAGGCAGTTTTATAATTTTAATTTTTAATTTTTAAAAAAAAAATACAAATAGGGCTTCCCTGGTGGCGCGGTGGTTGAGAGTCCGCCTGCCGATGCAGGGGACGTGGGTTCATGCCCCGGTCCGGGAAGATCCCACATGCTGCGGAGCGGCTGGGCCTGTGAGCCATGGCCGCTGAGCCTGCGTGTCTGGAGCCTGTGCTCCGCGATGGGAGAGGCCACAGCAGTGAGAAGCCCGCGTACCGCAAAAACAGCAACAACAACAGCAACAAAAAAAACCAATACAAATATATTCTCTTACAGTTCTGGGGGTCAGAAATCTAAATGCAAAGTGTCAGCAAGGTTGTTTCCTTTTGGAGGCTTCAGGGGAGAATCTGTTTCCTTGTATAGGCAGTTTTTTAAATGAATAAAATAGCTGTCGTCTAATTTCAGCTGTTCATTCGTGAATGTTTCTGGGCGCCTCCTCTGTTCCTGGCACTCTTCAAGCCGCTGGGGATAGAGTATGAATGGGACAGGCACGATTCATGCCCCTCTGCAGCTTCCATACTAGGCAGGGGCACGGTGAATAGGCAAATCAGGTGGAGTGTACTTTTAATGTCAGGTAGCATGTTGAACACAAAGCAGGTGGGGAAAGGAATCCGAGGGTATTTGGCTATGGTGGCCAGTGAGGGCCTGTCTGAGGAGGTGATACTTGAGCATCATAACACTGTCTTGTGGTGAGTGGCTGCCATGCTGAAATGACAAATAGCCATGACTGGGTGGGTAAGTCTCTCCCCCATGGTGCATACATTTTCTTTCGTGCATCTTTATGGCTCTCGCTTTTCCTTACCCCTCCTCTCTCCCTTCCTCTACCTTGTCCTCCCAGCATCATATTACTGGGCAGAATTGAATTACCCCACAGAAAGCTTTCATCAACGTGGCTCTTCCATCGGGGTGTTACTGTAAGCCTTGGCACCGTGAGAGTTGGCTCTGGAAGTAGCTTCTGGAAACAAGAGGAACTGAAGCCTGAGATGCGACAGGGTGAGAAAAAGTGAGATGTGAGCTGAGAGAGTTCTTAAAACTTTCATGAGGTTCCATAGAGCCTGCGAGAACACTTGGAGGCCCCTCCGTTTTTCGTGAGGATTGATGCCTTCAGCCCAAGGCAATGGAAGGCTCCTTGCGAGCTGATGGGCTCTGCAAATACCCTCCTGAAGGTCCTCAATGCTAACGTCAGGAGTAACTGCTCTAAAGCTCCTCCTTTTAACTAGGTGAGATGGATTTCGGGATGTCTGTGTAACACATTCAGACCGAATTTATGTTGGTTTTTTTTGTCAGCAGCCGAAGTTGGAATTCTTCCCAGCTGGTGGTCCAAGTGCTGTTTTTCCCTTGTTATTTTGCTGAGATCTGGGGGGAGGTGAAGTAGAGGTTAGGAGCAGGGCGGGAAGGAGGTGGAGTAAAGGAAGCCAAGTCTGCAAATATACACGGATCCTGCCCACTGGAAACCCTGACATCCATCTTTTTTTTTTTTTTTGCGTTACACGGGCCTCTCGCTGTTGTGGCCTCTCCCGTTGCGGAGCACAGGCTCCGGACGCGCAGGCTCAGCGGCCATGGCTCACGGGCCCAGCCACTCCGCGGCACGTGGGATCGTCCCAGACCGGGGTACGAACCCATGTCCCCTGCATCGGCAGGCGGACTCTCAACCACTGCGCCAACAGGGAAGCCCCTGACATCCATCTTTTGATAGGCAGATGAAAACACAATGGAGCGGAGATTGTTCTAATTTACCTCTCTTATAGCTTCTCCTGCTCAGGGGTTTGCCTTCAGTAGCTCTGAAGCCTGTTTGCAACTTCTAGAACTTGATATTCTCATCAGCCTGTCCCTCCCTTTGTTTTGGATTAAGTGTGCTTTTGGTGCAGGCAGCTGTGGACCCCAGCGTTGGTGTAGACGGTATGCCTTGCAGTTGCTGAGCTTGCAAATGTTGGCCGGCGTCTGGCCATTACTTGCTTTGACTCTCTTTCTCCATGTCCTTTTCTCGAACTCTGTGGCCCAGAGCCACCAAACTCCTGCAGCCTCATTTTCCAGTACTGAAAATAGGGACATGTGATCTTGGCCAAGTTTTTGATGTTTCCTCTAGGATTGAGAGGTAATCTGGGAAATGTAGCTTGGCTGCCAAGAATCGGGCATTTCCAGGACACTTTGGTGGTTTATGCAAAGAACGGAGAAGAGTTTAGAATCTGAGGGGTGAGGTTATTTTCCCAAAGCAGTTCAAGAGCCACTTTCCCCAGAAAGGACTTGTAGACTTCTGAAGTCCCTGTTGTAACCTCTGGCCTTTTTCTCCCCCAGCGAAGTCAGCGGACATCTCATTTCTCATGTTGATTTCCCCAATCTTCTGGAATTTTCACCATTAACATCCATTCCCCATTTCCTTTTAAATGTCCTGGTAGCTCCACTACTGGAATTTATCCTACAGATATACTTACATGGGTATGAGATGACCTATGTAATTAAGAAAAGCCACACTTGCTGAGCCCTTACCTGATTTCAGGAATGAAGGGTTTTGTATATTTTCAACTCATTTCATTCTTAAAACGACTCTGTGAGATGGGATTAATAGTGTCTCCGTTTCTAAACAAGACAGTGGAGGCAGGAAGAAATTAAGTAACTTGACTAAAACAACTTTTCTTTTACTATACTTTTGTTTTTAACAACAGAAGATTGGAAACAACCTATTCAATGTGTGTCTCAGTAAGTATATAAGTGCTTCATTTATACCGTGGAATACTGTGTAGTGTAGTCATAGAAAAATGGTATTGAGTATCATCATGTATTCATTTGTAGAAATCTCCGTGATACAGTAAGTGAAAACAAGTAAGTCTGTATCTAGAGTGTAATATGCTATAATTGTCATGGGATTGGTTGGAGGGAAGATGACATATTTTTTCTAATATCCAAGAGACGAATGGTAGTGATTCTCCATGGTGGGAAGGGCCAGACTGGCAGATGAGAGACACAATTGGAAAGGAATTTTTTTCCCACTATACTTGGGTAGTTTTGAACCATGTGAATACATTTTCTATTCATGATTACCTAAATAAATGTAAAAATAATAATAAAAATTTCAACAGCACTATTATGGGCAAAACATAAATGAACCAGCTCAGTCTGTAGTTAAAACAACAGCAAAGTGACAACCATCACAAATGTTTTTGTTTTTGTTTTTGTTTTTGTTTTGGTACGCAGGCCTCTCACCGCCGTGGCCTCTCCCATTGCGGAGCACATGCTCCGGACGCGCAGGCTCAGCGGCCATGGCTCACGGGCCCAGCCGCTCCGCAGCATGTGGGATCTTCCCAGACCAGGGCACGAACCCGTGTCCCCTGCATTGGCAGGCGGACTCTCAACCACTGCGCCACCAGGGAAGCCCCACAAATGTTTTTTGACCCAATTACTTGCCATACATGATTTAATTCTACCAACTCTTGCATGGTAGTTGTTATTAGCACCGTTCAGGGGTGAGAAACTGAGGCTCATGAGAAACAGTTGTTGCCTGAAGGCCCGGCTCTGACATGCGGATTGGTTGATTCTAAAGCCCACTGAAGGTTTTTTCATTCTGTCTCTGTGGACCCTTTGCATCTATTATTAGAAAAGGAACCTGGGCAAATGAAGTTGAATTCATTGGAGCAAATTACAAAAATACACTTTACCAGGTTAATGTGAGGGCTCAGTGATGAGTTAGTGATGCTTTAAAATGTTTAATCTTAAATTATGAGATTCTCTTGCTAGTGTTTTCTAAAATGAACGCTTCTCTGGAATTATTCTTTAGTCCTTTGAGGCTTTATTTTTAAGAGTAAGACTAGGGAGTCCTTTAGTGTGGCTTTTCTGCTCTAGATTGTTTGGGCAAGAGTCAGAACACTGGAAAAATGATGTCCTAACCTGGGGGGATGTGGATGGGCTTTGAGGGGTTTACGCAGCTCCAGGGAGCTGGGGGCAAACTTTTCTGAGTATTGATTTGCATGGGGGTGTTTTCCTTGAGTGGGGGGGGCAGTTTTAATCTAAGTTATCAAAGATGCTCAGGATCTCCTGAGGTTGTTTAGGGCTGTTATCCTCAGAGGGTGCTGTGATTCTTCTGTAACCTGCAGACAAGTTTTCTATGTCTGTTCAATACTTCAAAAAATTGAATTAATTGCAAACTCTAATAATTGGGAGATTTCACATAAAAATCTGGATTCAGTGCTTAGGTAGAAAAATTGGAAGAATTATCAGCCCTGGGCTTGCAGTTCGCTGTGGCAGTAGTCTTCTGGGGCACCTTTACTATTTTTTTTAATTTATTTTTTATTGAAGTATAGTTGATTTACAGTGCTCTGTTAATTTCTGCTGTCTAGCAAAGTGACTCAGCTCTACACATATATACATTCTTTTTCATATTCTTTTCCATATGGTTTATCCCAGGATATTGGATATAATTCCCTGTGCTATACAGTGGGACCTTGCTTTTATCCATTCTGTATGTAATAGTTTGCATCTACTAACCCCCAAACTCCCAATCCATCCCTCCCCTCCCCAGCCCGCCCTTGGTAACCACAAGTCTGTTCTCTACATCTGTAAGTCTGTTTCTGTTTCGTAGATAAGTTCGTTTGTGTGGGGCCCCTTTAATGGGGCGTGTGCTCTCTAGTTTGCCTCAGACCGCAAACTTCAAGGCCAGCTGTGGTCTAAATGGCATTGACTTGACCTGAAGAGAAGTGGGTTTTAGTCTCTTTCTTCCCAAAGCAACTCTTAAAACAATGTGCATCATTTTTTGCAGAGGATGAAACTGAGACTCGGGTTAAATGGCATCACCGCATGTTGCACATTGATGTGGGTTAGGAGAACATGAAATTTGAACTCAGATCATCTGACTCTTTTCTAGTATCTTCTTCCATTGAACCGCAATTGTCTCCCATTATTATTTTTTTTTTTTGAGACCCCTAGCACTTCTGGCAATAGGTATCGTATCCATTTTACCAAAACTTGGCACAGCTCTGACAAAGGAAGGTGACATCCCACAAGGGCAGAGTTGGCATCTGGTCCCAGGTTTTCTGAATCCAGACACTACACCCTTTTCGTTGTTTTAGTTGTACGTACTTGCAGACTACAGAGGTCTACATGAATTCTGAGGTTCCCTGCAGCCGAGATGAGATGTTAATGATTCTAACATATTTGATTCCAAACAGAAGCAGGAAAGGTGGAGGGACCCCCCTCCATTGTTGACATTGTTTCAGAACTGGTGGAAAGTTCCTGGGGTTAATCAGACCACAACTTGTAAAAGGCTCATTCCTTGCAAGACACAAACTGCTCTGGGAGTTGTAGCACATGGCTAAAAAGTAGGAGAGGTGTTAAGAGGGCTAACAAATTGCTTTCCAGAGTCCTATAATCTTTAATGGGGAACCTCTCTGTACACACCTGAAAGGATTTAAAGCACCTGTACAAAGGCTACACCTCAATAAGTACCTGTTAACATTATTTTAACTGTGCTCTTACCTACAACGTAAAAGGGACGTGACGTTGTATGCTGTCAGTTAGAGATGGCTGCTTGAGGGAGATCTGTCGTAGGCCATTGTATGGTGATACCATTTGGAGAATATTCATCTGTGCTGTGTATTAGCCACTAAATCTGTAAGGTGGAGGTTCTCTGCCACGAACGAAGAAACGTAGGGTGTGCTGTTTTTCTGGATGTTTCTTTACCCATTGACGAGTTTGCACTCAGCCTACGATCTTCACTTACACGTAATATAGAAGAAAAGGTGCAGAGAGGACCAATGTCTTCAAAGACAGTAGGTCTAGTGGTGAAGACCCTGGGCTCAGGACCAGCCTGCCGGATTTAAATCCTGGCTCTATCACTTTAAGAAGATGAAAAAGGGATGTGTAGCTGTAGAGATAGTTACGTTTGCTCACAGCTTTAATCGTCTGCCAAATGCTTGAGTATACCAGACAGTTCTCAGTTTGTCATCCCTACTCCTCAGTTTTCTCTGTGAAATAGAAGTTAGTTAACCTGGCTAACGTTAATTAATATGAGTAGTTGGATCTATACTAGGAGCAGTAGTGACAGAGGAAGACAATTATGCAGGTGCTTTTCTTTTACAAGGAAATAAGAGCAGTTTTTTACACCATTGAATCTCAGGCTTCTTTGGTCTCCAGCCTTCTTTATACTTTTGGGCTTACTGGAGTCTCTGCAGAGCTTTTGTTTCTGTGGGTTATAACCATCAGTGTTTACCATGTTGAAAATGTGAACCTTAAAAGTCATTAAGTACATATTTGTCAATTCCTCTAGATAGCAACGATGAACACAGTCCATTTTAACAAAAATAAGGTCTGGAATATTGTGAAAATAGCTTTGACTTCACAAATCCCCTGAGGGAGAACTGCTGACCTAAAGTATTAGTTTGTCTCAGAACATGAAATAATAAAGGATAAAACTTGGACAGTGAATTTTATTTGCTTTGTTTAGAATGACTGAGTTTGTAAGAAACAAAAACAAAATACGTTAAAATCAAGAAAATTTCACTCAAAAAATATCCTGGTTCTGTCATTTACCAGTTTGTGTGACCTTAGATCATTCATTTATTTGGCCACTTAATTGCTTTGGTTTTCTCCTCTGTAAAACCTAGAGAATAAAAAATTCTATGCCATGGAATTACTGTGAAGTCAGGCTTATGTGTGAAAAGTACTTAGGACCGAGCCTGGCCCATGCTTATTAGAGCATAGGTGTTGGTGGCTGCTGCTTTTATCATTCTTGAGATGCTTTTTCCTGCATTGCTCTGTTGTAGCAGAAAGAGCTTGGGATCTAGAGGCAAGAAACTGGTGGGCGCAGATGCTGGGAATGAGCACCCTCTGGGGCTCCCTTTCCTGAGCCTTCATTTGAGGGCATTAGACTAATCTCCAAGAGTCTTCGGGATACCCTTCCATCACGAGAAGTATTATTCAGTGCTTGACGGTCTGTGAGGCTGGGACAGCCACTTGTACACAAACCCCTGGCTTTCAAAAGACGGCCATCCCCCTGACCTTGGGGGGGACCGTAGGCTTTGACCTTAAGCTTTGACTCCACCACTCCAGCTCTAGGATCTTATGCAAATCACATTTGTTTTAGGGCTTTGTCTCCTCCACTCTGTTTAAAAGTGGGATAATAATATCGTCTTTCAGGGTCTGTGTGGGGAGTAAATAGATAGTGTTTGGTAAAGGTCCTGCAGAGTGTGGTGGCCTAGGAGGCGCTCAGGAAGTGGCAGCAGCTCTCAGTATTGGGATGAATGAACAATTCTGATCTCAGATCCCATAAATCAAAATACCCTAACTCCTTAGGCGAGATTGTTGCCTACGATCATCAGTATCTCTGGAGCAATAAATACTGTAGATTGCATATTACTTGGAGAATGTGGGTGAACTAATTGCATCCAGGCAAGGGGGTGACTTGCTTGAGATTAAATCAAAAGGAATTTCCTGGGTTTGTGATGTAAGGGAAGTTCACAGCCATGGTGGTGGTTAGAATAGCCAGGAACAAGGAGCCCCAGATGCAAGGACCAAGAATAGTGATTGCAAAAGTGGTGGAGGGATTGAGCAATGGGCTGAGTTTAGCTGGCTGTCTACACTGTGCTTCACACTCAGTTTCCTTCCTTTAATGGCTGAAAAATTTGGAGGTCAGCGCTCCTTCTTCCCCCAGCCAAAAACAGTTTCATTTTTTGCTTTAATTCTTCCCACCCTGTCTTTTCTTGCCTGTATTTGCCAATTCATTCAATAAATAGTTATTTCACTTCTACTGTGCACCAGGTCCTGGAGATGCAACAGTAAAACACACACGCGCACACATACATGCTTGTGCGTACACATACACACACATATGTACACACGTGCTCGCAAATCCCTCCCTTTGTGGGGTTTACATTTTAGCTGAGGAAGACAAAATTTTTTTAAAAAGTGTTTAGTAAAAGATATAGTTTGTTCTTCTTGGGACTGTTGTGTGTTTCTCCACATTTTGTTTTTTTTTGCCTCTGCTATCTGGGGGGTTGTGTGTTCTATTTCTTCTTCCTTAACTCGTCCTTTCTGATCCCCTTCTCTAGGATATGCTGAACTCCCAGTTTTTAGCCCGTAGACTGGGGGATTTTGCTGTGTGTGGGTCAGATCGCCTTCTTTGTGTGTATAGAATCTCAGTCAGTCTCTCCTTCTCTCCTCTCCCCGACCTTCCCCTCCTTGAAGATAATAATCTAACTCCAACATCCATGATACGATGACTTGCCAAGTGCTCTATTTCTAGTTACAGTTACTAAGGAATTGTAAGGAGGCGTTGGAAAATGGCACTTGGCCTCTGCTTAGCTTTTATTCAGATTGGCTGTTTTCCAAGGCCCTGGAAGATCAATGATGCATGTCGTGTGAAAGGCAGCTGCAGGGTCAGGGCGTATTTATTGCTTGCTGGGGCATGTTATTGACCAATCAGAAGTTAAACAGCGCCTGGCTACACCGGCTAAGACATTGCCTCTGAGCCAGGAAGACAAGAGATCACCTCGGGCCGCTTCTGTTTACACAGACAGATGTGCAAACGGACGTGATGCTAGCAGCTCTGGGCATCCGTGTGTCTGCCAGAATTTCGGCTTGTTTGGTCCTGGGAGAAAGGACACGTCCATGATGATGAGCGTTTTTTGACTCAGCCATCCTCAATGCGGACAGGAATTGTTCACTTTGAAGCCTCTGTTGGTACATCCAAATTCACTGCAAGCAAGGTTTTGCTGGGTGGGATGTAATGGTTCACGTTTCCAAGGCTGATCTACCTATTCTTTCTGTCTGTCTATCTATCTATCCATCTATCCATCTATCTATCACCTATCTATCAGTCATCTATATATCATCTATCTATCTACATCTCTCTCTGTCACTTCTATAATACCTCTATCTCTCTATCATCTATCTTTACACACACAAACCTATTTATAATTTTCTCTCTTTTGAAAATATCATTTGGCATTGAATGAGGGAAGGACAGGAGAGATTCAGATGACATTTGATGAGATACGAACACAGTTTGCATGTGCTTGGATGAGTATGGAACCCCAGAGGTGCATTATTCAGGAAAAAAATAAAACTCTGTTAAAAAAATATATATGTATGTGTATATATATATATATATATATATATATATATATAAAAGAAATATGTAGTGAAAATCTCCTTTTAGCTTTATGTTGTATTCTGAAGCTCAGCTCTGAGGTTTATGTTCTGGCTGTGAAAAATAAAAAAATTTTATGAAGTTTTTAAAGAACATTTCTTTTCCTTTTTCTTCCTAGATGTCAAAAGTACTATTTGGGTGAACTATTGACTGAGGCAGGAAGGCTGGAGCAAGGAAAACAATAGGAATGCAGATGAAAAGGCCCGAAAGCGTAAAACCTAGTGGCGCCCCCCGCCTACCTCCCCATGAAATAATCCTTTCACTTTGGTTCTTTGAATTGAAATAGCATTGAGGATTAGGCTGGTGTGAGCCTCACAACATTTGAGATGCATGTGTTTTTCTAACCACTTGCCTTAGAGTGGAAATTTTTAGCAAGGGAAGGATATGTTTTGTGTGTGGGAGGGTTGATCCGAATGGCGTTAGGCGTTCAAAAGAAGATCTAAAACTAAAGCACAGATATATTTTGGATTCTTCCGTTTAATCACGTTTAATGAATGTGCAAGAGCGATAAATAGTGTGAGTCTGGGTTAAGAAGGCGTGCCAGGGTGGGGTTACCCAGCTTTGTGACCACCTGTACCGTCTGCAGCTCCTGTCCCTACACAGTCCACGTGTAGGGTTTAAGTTGTGGGACATCTCATATCAGTTTACCCAGCATCACCCCTCTTTAAAGTGGGAATCAAATATTGACTTGTTTGTTGGTTGGGCCTAATTTGATTACGTTTTCATCCTTTCAGGTTATGGGGACCGTTTTGTGCAGAATCTGGTTATTTTCAGCGCTAGGGTTAGGCGCTCTGTTATTTATTAATAATTCTGTGAAACCCTGAAGTAGAACAACCAACTTTATAAATGATGATACTGTTCGGTTACTGTCGGTTTTTCACATTCTCCTTCAAAATCTGTGTGGCAGCCTCTCATTCCGGAATTTCTGAAAGGATGAGACGGAAGCAAATGAATATTTCCCTAGGACGTGCTATGTCTCGGGCATTGTTTTATTTTATTTTATATATTTTTTGCGGTACGCGGGCCTCTCACTGCCGCGGCCTCTCCCGTTGCGGAGCACAGGCTCCGGATGCGCAGGCTCAGCGGCCATGGCTCACGGGCCCAGCCGCTCTGCGGCATATGGGATCTTCCCGGACCGGGGCACGAACCCATGTCCCCTGCATCGGCAGGCGGACTCTCAACCACTGTGCCACCAGGGAAGCCTTCGGGCATTGTTTTGTGCAAGACAGATGTACGCTGCTTTCTCAGAACCCTTGGGGTGTTAGTCATATTACCTTCCTTTTAACAAGTGAAGAGAGAGGTTTAGCTGATAGGGGGCAAGGCCACCCTGGTAGGCAGTAGTGGAGCTGGGATCGGAATGCAGTGCTGACTTCTCTGCCTGTAATCTTTCTGCTTCGGTTTCATGAAAATGGGCTCATTCGGACTGATTTGGGGTTTCACCAGTTAGCCTTTGGTAACAAAGGCCCAGGAGCCTTCACCCATGTTCAGCTGTCTTGTATCTGTGTGAAGGGCACAGCTTTCGTGTTTATGGTTCTTATTTGCAAGATCAGCATGATTCTACCAACGGGAACAAACTCCCTCCTAAAAATGCAGAATTTACCGTCTGCATGAATGGCAGTGGGTTTCCGCTCTCAAAGAAGATGCTTTGCAAAAACACAAGACTGCCCGTCACAGAGGATGCTACAGGGAAGGGCTGCACAGGCAGGATGATATCAGTGGGGATGGGGGGTCCTGGGAGCTCCTTGGGGAATAGAGGTGAGCCCTGGGGAAACAGAGCTTTGTATTAAACCACGGGGGTTCAGGGCGAGGGGGTGGGAGATGGGGAGTGACAAACACCCATCCTGGCTGACAGTTGCTTATTAGCTTGTTAAGGGAATAGCTTATTATCTCTTTTTAAGAGCTATTTGTGGAATCCAAACTCAGCAGTAATGAAGAGTGGGCTTTACCAAGCAGGGCATTTCAGGATGGCAGTGTATGTGTGTCATTTGAACAGCCCTCTGGAATAATTCCACCTTGACAGTGTGCCAAATGGCCCGGGAAAGGCTTGGTGAGGGAAACCGAGGCGGGAGGTGAGATTCTGTGCAACTTGGGAAGACTCACTGATGCGAGTCTACATTCTGGGGAGTTCCTTGCACGGATGAATTTTAAAAATTTTAAGTTTGTGTCTTGAGAACAGCCATCTGTGGAGGGCATAAGCTTTACCGTGGGAAAGAGCTGGACGAGTACAGAACTATGAGCTAAACGGTGCTTCCTGCGCATTTTGTTTTGTGACTTTGGATCCTGTGTGATCACACGGGCCACTAGGATGTCCCGGAAACGGCATCAGGCTGGGATGGCTGTATCCACAGATTGGCCAGTGTGTACCTTTGGGAGAAGACCACGAGCTCAAAGTGAGGACATTGGGTTGGCCCCAGATCACCCGTCAAAGTTCTCACCTAACCCTAAGGTTTCCCTTGTCTCTGGTAAAACAGTCTGGACATTTGGTTAACCCAGTAACCATCCAAACAGTTTTTCTTTTTATAGACTTGACAACCTGAGGGGAAAGGGCTTTGTAATTTTGTGGCTTCATCTGCATTGGGATATTAATGGAACAGGAATTGTGCTTATTAACTTATAAATGATAATCAGAACAATCTAATCTGAGCCAATGCTTTCAAAGGCCAGAATAGGCTGTTTACTATTCTCTGCCTCTACTGAATGATGGAAAACATGTATGTCAGTTCAGCCAGTTTGTTTGTTTTAATTTTTCTTGATCGCTTTCCCAAAGCAATTTCTGTTTGAGGTAATGGCGTTAACCCTTTGTCTTTTCGTCGGTATAAGGGGTTGGCAGACTATGGCTCAGGCCCTTAACAGGAAAAGTGTATCGACCTTGATCTATATTAATGAATATGGCTTTATTGTATCTGTGCATTTATGGTAAACTGCAAATCCTTCTTGAACAAAGGTGGGCGTACATATCTACATATAATCTATCGGTGTACCCTAGTTGGTCATGTTGGGAAGGGGATTATCCCATCCCATGGGGCTATGCTGATTTGAAAAAAAACCCAAAAAAACCAAAAAACTGCAAATGACCACCATACACACCGGGAAGGACCAGTGCCTAAATCCAGGCTGTGGAGAGCCAACTGAAGGCATCTCAGCATCCTAATCCCTGGGCGTGTGCAAGAGCAGGATGTGACCACAGAAAAGTGTGCCAGAGTGCAAGTGGTGTTCTGCAGGTCTGCAGCCAGAAGAGGTTGCAGAGGTTGCTGGAAATTTTAGCTGCTTCTCGTATAAAATGTTAACTGCTCTTCTCAGAACAGGCTGAGGGTCAGTGACAGAGACTCAGTGTTCAGTTATGTTACAATAAGTCATTTCAACAATGACTGTTGGCTCCTTACCTGTTGCTTTTCTCTTTCCCCTTTTCAGTCCTGCATTAAGAAATGCAGGAGTAATGGAGTTTTGCCAAGGGTTTCAGAAGTTCTAATAAGAAAGACTGTTTTTCCAGTAACTATGACCGCAACACAAATTACTCCAAAATGTACCGGCATAAACAGCCGTTTATTATGTTGACGGATTCTGTGGGTCAAACATTAAGACGAGGCAGAGCAGGGATGACTTACCTCTGTTCCTTGATATATGGGGCCTCAGCTGAAGAGCTTAAATGCTGGGGCTGGAATCATCTCAAACAGTGCTGTCTCATAGAACTTTCTGCAGTGATAGAAAGATTCTATATCTGCCCTGTCCAATATGGCAGCCACTAGCCACACATGACTATTGATCACTTGATATATGGCTAGTGCACTATGGAACTAAAATTTTAATTTAGTTAATTTAGATGTAAATAGCCACTGGTGGCTCGTGGCTACCATATTGGACAGTACAAATCTGAAGGCTTGTTTACGTAGCTAGGTATAGATATGTACTATCCAGTATGGCAGCCACTAGCCAGTAGTTGAGAATTTTGTTGGGTGGGGTTGTCTCCATTGGAATAGCTCTGTGTGATTTCTCCGTGAGGTCTCCTCTTCCTCATCACACAGTGGCTGGTTTCCAAGGCTGAGCTTAGTAAGAGAAGGATCCAAGGAACCTACCAGTGGAGTAGACAGTGTTGCTTCCACCATGCTGTAGTCATCAAGGTACTTACAAAGTCCCATCCAGGTTCAAGAGGAGGGGCAGTAGACTCCATTTATTGATGACAAGTGGCAAGGTTCTGGAAGAGCATTAGGACTGGAAATACTGCTATAGTTACTTCTCGTAAATGTAATCTACCACTGGTGTTCAGGTGCCCAGTACATTCACTCATTTCTTCATACAGCAGACATTGAGTACCTACTCTGCACCTGCGTTATGTTTCTTAGGGGAGATGGCAGTTGAAAGTAATGAAGCTTATAACAAAGTGGAAGGGGTGAGTGGGGAAGGCACTCCTAGGTGTTTCCAAGGCAGTGTGAAATGTGCCATGATAACATGTAGGAAGTAGAGAAGATTTGCTGAGACACATAGGAGTCTCCTTGAAGAAGCAACATGGAAACTGGATCTTAAAGTCATGCTAGACTGACTAAGGAGTTTGCCAGAGAGAGACCAGTCATTTAGGCAAAAGGACAAGCATATTGAAAATCTGAAAGGCGAAAAGCTAAGCTTTTCCTGGGGATGCCTCAACTCTACAGTGCTTGATCAAGAAAGAAGACTGTACAGTCGCCCTGCCAGCCACGTCGTTCATTTCCCTTGTGTGTGTCCCCACCCACACCATGCATATTGAGAACCAGCCACACACCCAGCAGGTCACCAGTCCAGAAAAATCCATAAGCCCAAGGGGGTATCATTGATGAATTACCAACAAGTTGCCTGTCAGCAGGAAACATGGATTGGATTAGAGAATCCTCATACCATGCCGGCTTTTCTAAAGAAGGTCTGGCTCTGAGAGGGGAACAAAGATGCCTGAACACATGGTCAGCATTGAAAGGAAATATTGATTGGCCCCTGCTGGGGAGCCGAGCTAGAGTGGGTTAGAGTCTGATGTCAAAAAGTGCTGGGGTGTGGAAAACCATTAACTGTGCTGATTGACCAGAATAAAAGCTCCATCTATTTTTAAGATCTCAAAAATGAGGGTGAGATATTTAAGCGGGTGGAAGGGCAAAAGGGCTGGTTAGAACCCAAGCCTGGGCTAAGGCACTTTCTCCGAGCTGGCCTCTGTTACTTTGGCCACAGGTCTTAGACTATCCTTCTCTACCTCCTGTTCTGCATAGCGCTTTTCTGGACCTGTGACTATTTCTTAACGCTGTGTGCAAAATTCACTTAATTGAATATGAATGTCCAAACAGTTGATGTTCAGTAGTGTTCAGATTTAGGATTCAGACCATTTGCTGGGTATTCTTTTTAAACTGGTAGAAAAATGCTCTGGCTGTAACTGATTGCATCTGACTGTCGACTGGGTTAGAAATATCTCCGTCACTACCAGATGTATGAAATACTGGAAAGGGAGTGTTTATCTTTAGCAAGTTAGGCTAGCTAGCTCTGTGGATCTAAATTGACTAAAATAGCTTATTGCTCCAGGGATAAGCCTGGGTTGTGTTCAATCATTTCTTTTAAATAAAGTCTGATCTAGAGTCTTTTAATTGAAGATTTTTGAAACCTGCTCTGTTATTTTGAAACCTGTGATTTGTTTGTCCTTCTAGAGTAGCATTCTCCGATAGAACTTTCTGCAATGAAAATGTTCTAAATGTGCATGGTAACCATTAGCTGCAGGTGGATGTGGAATACTTGAAATGTGGCTAGGGCAACCGAGGAGCTCAATTTTTAACTTTCATTTAATTTAATGTACATAGCCACATAGGGCTAGTGGCTACCCCAACGGGCAACAGTCATAGGGTCTGTTTTAAAAATGGTATTTGTTGAGGTGAGCAAGAAAGCTTTCTAACTTTCTAGTTTTTGAACAGTATCTTACGTTAGGAGTCAGGTCTTTCCTCTAGCAGCAATCCATGGAAAGAAGCAATGCTAATGGGGTGCCATTAGCAGACTGAAGGCTTGGGATGGGAATGGAGGGATAGGGCCACCAGGCCAGTCATGACACTCATTTTCCCTATAGCTTCTCTGCAAGATAACCAGGGTATTGGTAGTAGTTTCAGTAGCCAAAGAAGTTTGGGGAAAGCCAGGTTAATTGCAGTTACACAGGTTCTTTCTGAAGTTTTCTCAGCCTTAAATATGCTATTATGGATTTTGAATCTCCAGATAAGGCTTCAGGGCCAAATATATTTGATCCCTGTTTCTCTTTCTAATGTATTCTATGAAATGCTTTGGGAAATACTGCTTTAAGCCATGACACTTTCTGCCACAATAGCTGATAAATTTAAGGTCTATTATAGGCAGTGAATCTATCCATCTTCTGGAGTTCTGCAGAGTTGAAAATCTGGTTTTGTGCTGTGAGTCTGATCGTCCAGTCTTTCCTTCTCTGTGTGTGCATTGTTCGTTAACTCTTCAAGTCCAGAAATATCTGGGCTGGCCTGGCTAGATTTTATGCCCTACAGGCCAGAGGCACAGGTGTCTGCTTTGGACAGTTTTAGCTGCTTGAGCCCAGGGCCGTAACAGCTAGCAGGCACCTGCACCAAAGGCCTCAATGTAGCTTTTTCTTTCCTCTCCTAGGAAAGGGTGAGACTTTATACCTCCGCAGTACCGTGCCTTTGCTACTGACTTTCTGAGTGGTCAGGATTAGTTCTTGTAGTTGGAGAAACGTTGGTGTTTCCTGTATCAGTGATTATTCTCTCTTTTCTCTCTCCTTGTATAAACTTGCATGTGAGTGCATGCATACTTCTTTCTCCAAGTTTTTTTTTTTTTTTTTTAAATAACTTAGCCAGCAGGAGACAAGTGGAGCAGATCACAGCACCCTGTTCATTTAATCAAGTGAGTTACTAAAGGAAGGGAAAAGCAAGAAATATGAAAATGAAAGGGAAATATTTCCTCCTCTTCCTCTTTTTCCTCCCTGTCTCTTTAAAAATTGTCCAACGAGTTATCTGTAGAAAACATCTGTCTCCCCAAGAATAAAAGTAATTTGGTTTCTGATCTTGGCATGTCCCCCTCTGGTTGGAGGGAAGAATTTTCACCACTTGTCTGAAGTGAAATCAGCAAGATGCTGTCTGTTGTGAAGTTGAAATATTGAGCTTTATGATATGACAGTCAAGTAGCAAAAAGTGTTTTTCTGCTTGACAATGTCACCATTGTGCGATAAGAAAGAATTCCGGGAAGAAGAGACTTGCAGGCACTGGGTCTACAGTTGTCTGTCCCCACGTCCATCCAGGCTCATTGTCATGGCAGCCCCACTACCTTGGAATGAGCGCCATCTCCAATTCCTCTGCATTAGTGGTTATCTGGCTAGTACTGATTATCTTGTCAGGAGACAAAGGGTCTGCAGCGTAGGTGAGGAGGTGACGGTGAAGAGTGTCAACAGTGGCTCTGCAGGAAGTGGGATGATCCAAAGTTCTGGGGAAAAAATGCAGGGCTAGTGCATGAGTCCTGGAAGCCTCCCCTTTGTTAAAAAGATTCCTGGGTCTCTGAGGAGTGGAGTCATCAGGGCTAGGGGAAGATTTGGGGCCAAGCCTTTGTATCCTAGATCTATCTACTTAAAACAAATTTTTTGTAGTTATTCAAAAAGACAAGGTCCCATTGAGGCTGACTTGAACAAATATTTGCTCTCCCTAATTATGTACCCAGAGCGGCTCTCCTGAATGTTTAATGCACACCTTCGTATCCACAATAGCGTAAGGAAAAGTCTATAATGTGTTTGGGAGGCTTCTGAAGCTGGGGCAATAATTCTTTGCACTTCTATAAGACTTTCCTTCTTGAGAGACCTCAGCCAGGTTTACCTTAGATGCTGTTGTTGGAGCGAAGTGAGATGAAACTCTAGAGAAGGGAGGTGTTGCTCTGGGCAGCTGCCAACATGTATTATAGGTAAGACACTTGTCTTTGCCAAAAGTTTTGTGCCAGCCACCATCCTTTCTTTCTGAGTAGGAATAACAGGCAAGTCAGAGCTTACAACTGCTTCCTCGTAGTGGGACTTAAGTGTCACGTTGGGTGGGTGGGGAGCAGACTGGGCTGTTGACCCTGATAGTGGTCTCCTGGCTCAGTCCCTCCTCTGTGATGGGCCAAACCATCTCTTTATTAGACTCAAGATTTAGTGAGTCTTGCTAAGAGAAGGCTTGAAGAACTTGTCTGTACGTTGAAGACACTGAGGTCTGGAAGAACTGAATTTGAAACCTTCATCCATCCTGTGTTTGGACCTTGGGTCAATCATTTAACTTCTTGGTGCCTCAGTTTTCCCATCTGTAAAAGAGGCATAATAAACATCATTCACACATATTTGGAGTGACATTTACAGAAAGTGCGAGTCTAGCTCCTGACCAGGATGGACCCTTGTGTTGGAGTGGTGGTTATTAATCTGACATCACCTCTAGAGCCTTTCAACACCCGAGGGCCACCTTCACGTTGCAGGTTGGATAAAAATGGCCTCTGAAGCGATTTCCAGAATTTTTTCTCCATGCAGTTCATTGCGTCAAGAACAAGTCAAATTGGGTAGTCACTCAGGAGTCACGTTATCCCACAAAATGAGAGATGAGAAAAGGGGAGGTTCTGCCTGGTGCAGGGGAGGTGATGAAGCATGTGAATGTGCCCCAGACCTCTAGGCAATGAGGCTGTGGGCAGCAAAGACACAAATGGATCCTCCATCCTCCAGGGCTGGATCTGTAGATCTAACTCAAGCTCCCCCATCTCAGTATTGCAGGACTAGCTGCTGGAATTGGTACAACAGCTACTGAGCATTTTGCTGTCAGGCGAAGCATATATTTAGGTGAATATGTATAAACACTCACTTTCTAGGAGGCTGGAATGTGTCAAGGTGTCTCCCCTGCTGAGAAGTCTACTTTTCCTTCTCCAGCCTTTATGGTTAAAGCCGGTTCGATGGATGCTGTGTCCAGCTGTCAGGTGGTCTCAGTTCTCTGGAATTTGTTTAAAATAACGCCAGTTGTTTCGTATCTGTTGTCTTGAAACAGAAGCGCTCTCCTCTTCTTAATTGTTACCATCTTCAAGGGCAGGAAAATACTACTTCCTCTACAGAAAGAGAGGGAGACCCCACCTGGTTTCCAAGGGGCCCTTTGATTTTTTTGCCCATTTTTCCCTTGCGCATATGTGTTTGATTTGTAACATCGCTGGTGTCACGTGAGCTGTGGAGGTGGAAAAACATCGTTCGTCTTCTGGCAGGGCCTGGCGTCTCTTGTTTTGGGCACTGCAAATGTGAGTAGGCAACTCTCACCCAGATTGATGACTCGATGCTGGTAGCTGACTTCCTGTTTGGGCTTTTCTCTGAGTGGTTGAGTGGGTGACTTGGCGGTTTGTAAGTAATGCTCAACAGGGCTTCTTTAAGTGGTTCTTCCACACAAGAGGAATGGTCACCAAACAGAATGGGCTTTGGAGTTGGCCAGTTCAAAAGCACTATTGAATGATGTGTCAGGCTCTGTTCTGAGGTCTGGGGCCACAGGGATGAACTGGATAGAGCCGGCTCTTTGTTCTCTGGGATTGTATAGTCTAGTGGGGGCAGGTAGACAACAAACATGGAAGCCAAAATGAACCAACATAAATAAATAAGACCGGGAGAGGGGAGCGGAAGCGGGGAGACCCTTAGGAGGCTTTTGATGTTCTCCGGACCATAGTAATGCTGCTTAGAGCTAGGTGGGAGCAGGGGAGATGGGCTCTTTGTCTATAGTTTGGTGGTAGATCCAATGGAACCTGCCAGGTCTTGCCTCTAATGTGGTTTGTTATTTAACTTCTCTTTAAAACCTTCATTTTTCTCCTCTGTAAAAGGGAGATCATGGTAAACTTACGTTACAGAGTTGTAGTGGTTAAAAATGCATGTCTTATATACACTACCAAATGTAAAATAGATAGCTAGTGGGAAGCAGCCACATAGCACAGGGAGATCAGCTCGGTGCTCTGTCACCCCCTAGAGGGGTGGGATAGGGAGGGTGGGAGGGAGACGCAAGAGGGAGGAGATATAGGATTATATGTATATGTATAGCTGATTCACTTTGTTATACAGCAGAAACTAACACACCATTGTAAAGCAATTATACTCCAATAAGGATGTTAAAAAAAATGCATGTCATTTTTTCGTTGTTACTGAGGGAGTTATACGCGAGCAAGCACCTCACATTGGTTTTCAGGCGGGAGCCCCTCAGATGGCCGCTTGTCCCTGCTGCCACCTCTGGAGGGACTGCTACTGACTCTGTGGTGGGGCTGGAAGTGAGCAACGGGGAGTGGGGAGGAGGGCAGTCTCAGGCCTGCACTGGTGTCCCTCTGTCTGGTCGTCCTGCCTTTTCCCAGTTCCTGGCAGCTGCCACCATCTCCCCGGAGAGCAGCCGGTCTCTGTGTGGTCAGAGTATCTTTGGCGACAGAACCACCTGGGATCCTTGTTAGACCTGCAGACTCCTGTTCCTCCGCCCCGATCTCCTGAGTCAGCATCACCGGGGCTGGGCCCAGGAATCCACACTTACTGATGGCCTCTCCGTGCCTGCCTTGTATACTCTAAACTTTGAGAATCTCTCATTCAGAAAATTTGATTTTGGTTTTGGAGTCATCGTGGGAGCTACTGTTTGTTGTAGGTTTATTATGTGATGCTGCTCAGTGTTTTACATGCAATAACCATGTCGGATAGATCCTAGTTATATACTTGTCTTATTGGTGAATAAACTGAGGCATAGAGGATTTAAGCAGTTTGCTCAAATACTGATGAAAGAGCCAGTATCTGGACCCAGATCCCCAGCTCTTGTCCTTCCGCTCTTTTCAGTCTCCCTTAAGTAAGTGCTATTCCATCAATGAAACTTCTTAGTTTAAAATGAGTCCTGGGGCTTCCCTGGTGGCGCAGTGGTTGAGAGTCCCCCTGCCGATGCAGGGGACGCGGGTTCATGCCCCGGTCTGGGAGGATCCCACGTGCCGCGGAGCGGCTGGGCCCGTGAGCCATGGCCGCTGAGCCTGCGCATCCGGAGCCTGTGCTCCACAACGGGAGAGGCCACAGCAGTGAGAGGCCTGTGTACCGCAAAAAAAAAAAAAAAATGAGCCCTGGGTGACCTCCTGTTATATAAAAAGTAACAAGTTAAACATGAAATATTTTAAAATTGAGCTTTAACTTACACTAAAGCCTGGAATTTGGCTCAGATTTTGACTTAAGTGTCCGCCCTGAGGAAGTTATTATTTTAAAATATGCCTCAATGGCATTTTTTTTGATATGGACCATTTTTAAAGTCTTTATTGAGTTTGTTACAATATTGCTTCTGTTTTATGTTTTTGGTTTTTTGGCCACGAGGCATATGGGATCTTAGCTCCCCGACCAGGGATCGAACCCGCACCCCCTGCATTGGAATGTGAAGTATTAACCACTGGACCGCCCGGGAAGTCCCCTGAGGAACTTATTTTAAGGAAGGTTCTCTTTTGTTCACTTTGGTAAATCAGACCCTGTGGTGTGGCCCTGCCTGCCTTGTAAAACTTTACCTGCTGCGCTTCGTGTACACGAGATGCTTGTGCTCTCCTGGGCCAGCACCTGGAACAGTTACTGCTAAAGGGCTAGCACCTGTGCAGATTGACACCACTGTTCTCCCTCACCCCCCGACCACCGATCTGCTTCTTGGGAGCCTGTGTAAAGAGATGGAGAAGTTGGGGTTTTCCCCACCTCTGGAGGTCACTGAAGGTAGTTTTTATCTTTTTAACTCTTAGTACTTTCAGGTTAGTGTCTGAGAAAAGTTGGCTATCAAAATAGGACCAGCCCAAGGAGGCTTGAAGATAAAAATCAATCATTCCAGGGGCCTCCCTGGTGGCGCAGTGGTTGAGAGTCCGCTGCCGAGGCAGGGGACACGGGTTCGTGCCCCGGTCCGGGAAGATCCCACATGCCACGGAGCGGCTAGGTCCGTGAGCCATGGCCGCTTGAGCCTGCGCGTCCAGAGCCTGTGCTCCGCAACGGGAGTAGACCACAACCGTGAGAGGCCCACATACCACAAAAAAACCCCACAAAAAACCAAAAAAATCAATCATTCCATTCATAGTTCTTTCTTACTTCAGATTCCTATTGCTTCCAACTCCAGGGAGGAATCTGCTAAAAGAACAACCTCATACATCACTTAAGGTGGAAAGAGATTTTCAATATGTATAGACTTTAAGTTTATTAGAGACTATTATTTAGAATAGGATAGGTGGGGAGAAGTTGTGACTAACATTTTATCCTTGCATCTCAGGTTCTGAAACCTTAAAAAATGAAAGTGTTCCTTGTGCCCCAAACCTGCTCAAAATTGCATTTCTGAAAGCAGTTTTGTTGGTTTTAGCTTTACTTGAGTTGTGATCACATTGAAAATCCAAAGCCTAATCTTTATGAAAAAGTACTTTAAAAATATAGTGGTCTTGCATCCTAAACATTTGCAAGTTTGGTTTGTTTGTGGCAACTTCAAGATTTATGACTAATTGTCCCATTAACCGTTTGACAAATGTTTCCATGTCGTTGGGATGCATTTTACCAGCTGTTGATAATAAAAATTTGTGTCCAGTTTTCAGAAGACGAGCCTATGATCAATGTACAACTTTCTCTGAAACTAGTGTCTCATCTTTCATGAGAGTTTCCTCTCCGCTGAAGTATTGGGTATCGATCGCACAATACCGGAGAGACATGGCCACGTAGAGACTATACTTCCAGTGTGGCCTGTATTCATGGACTTTGGCTTTTAGTCCTAAAGTTATTCTCCATAAAAGAAGAGGTAAAGACAGACATTTTTGAGATGAGCCAGGGACACCAGGAAGTTTGCGCTTTGTAGAAAAGTGGCACGCAGGGCACAGAGAAAGACCCATTTCTAGGCCTTGTATAAAGGGCAGAAAGAAGAGGCTCTGAGAAAAGTGTGTGTGTGTGTGTGTGTGTGTGTGTGTGTGTACACGTGTACATACCTACTTGTAGGGTTCGTTTTACGCATCACAGAAAGTCCTTGCTACCCTGTTATTCCTGCAGCTGGTGTGGGATATTGACTCAACTATTGATTGGTTCCTTTTTCATTTTCACTTAGAATACTTAGGGTTATGAAGAGTCCTAAAGGGTTTAGTACCACTATGAAAGGAGTAGCCTAAACTCAGGAGCCACCACTATCCTTTTTCAACAAGACAAGCCTGCAGTAGTTTCTGGAAAAGAAATCCCCAGTCTGGAATCACTGAAATTAGGACATGGCATCAAATTCTGTTGTTCAAGCTGAGGAAGGGTAAGCTGATTCCAATAGAACTTATTCCAATATCATAGAAAAGTGATTTGTGAGTTGACTCTAACATTTGAGATTTGTTTCAATCATAAAAATGACAAATTAGCCAAGGCACCAACAACTGATGTCATCTCATGTGACATAAATTTTAATTTACATAAAACAAATGTAATCAGTGTGGCTACAACCCCATCACTGCATCTTTACATAGTTTATAAAGTTAGGAAAAGTAGCTCATGAGCAGAGTTTGTTCATTTTTTCAGCTAAAGTTCTTCTAATATTTTCCTTCAAATGATCTCAGTTTTTTTCCCATTCGCCCATTTCCCTGAAGGTCTAGGATCCCTGTATCCTTGGAGCATTCTGAATGTGTAGATGCACTTGTAATGTGTTTTCTCTTTGGACGATTTTGCCATACCGGAAACACTTTCTGTTCCTGGGGTCTTATTTCTAGAGATCTCCACCAATAGAGAAATCTGTGCATATTGTACTGTGCCTGTGCTCTATGTGGGGAAGCCTCCCTAATTTAGGGACTGAATTACAGGGCATTCACAGGCAAGATCAGTGCCTGCTAGAGGCCTTCTCCCTGGTACCATGGGGCAGGCAGACTGAAAGGGCATCTGTGTGCACAGGAAAAGGGAAGCGTGGGGAGAGCACATCTAAAATAACATCTCCAGCCCCTGCTGCCACCACCCCTGCCTTTTTCCTAATTACTACTTGCTTATTGTTTTTCTTTCCCTTTAGAACATGGGCTCCGTAAAAGTAGGGTAGTTCTCTATTATGTGAATTAATCTGTCCCTACCACCGAGAACAGGGCCTGGCACATAATAGGGGCTCAGTCATTGCATGGTGACTAGTGGGTTTTTGAGTTTTCCATTTCTCAATTACATTCTCTCTGAAAATAACGGTAGGAGGGGAGCCAGAGAAGACAGACAGACACCATATATGGAATAAAGATAGATAAATTCAGAGTATGGAGAACCAGGCAGGATGTATCATCATGACTCAGAATACCTCTGCTTAAATATTATTAGCTCTGAAAAAAATAACATATCTATTTGTGTAGCCTTTTGCAGTAAACACATACATTAAATCATTAGATTCCTCTAAAAGGTCTTATTAAAATGGTGTTAATTTTTTTTAACGGCTGTAATGTTGAGCTTGTTTTGTAGTAGGACTGTCTCTGGTTTTTTTGAGGGGAAGGGAGGCTGTTATAACTGCTGGGAGATGTTTAGAACATGCATGGGCCATGGGGCCTGCTATTACCGAGTTTGCATGTTGACATTTGGAGTTTTCTGGTAGTTTTTATTGTGATAGTTTAGGCTGATAGCCATTACTCCTTCTTCCCCATCCTGACTGGTGTTACTTATGTGGAGAATAGAAAGGAAAGACAGGCTTTGTCAGCTGCCTTCAAAGAGACTACAAATCTTGTTTGCGGTGGGTTGATGGGTGGGAGTGGTGTCTTAAAACTATTTTATTGGCCTTGTTGAAGTGTCAAGAACATTTAAGTCAAGAGCAGGAGAATGGTGGTGACTGGGGAGCAAATTTAAGTTTGTTTTTCATCTTGTGAAAAGCATCATTACTTTTGAATAAGTGGGGTTAGGCAGAACTCTAAAATGGCCCCCAAGATTTCCACACCCTGGTATACACATATCTCATCCTAGTTATCTAATCAAACATTAATGGAGATGCTGCTCTGAAAAGATAAGTGCAGACGTAATTAAGGTCCTAAAGAGTTGACCTTAAGACAGGGAAATTATCGGGAGTGAATCTGACCTAATCAGATGAGCCCTTAAACAGGGACTGGACATTTCTTCAAGATAGGATTCATGCCCTGACAGGGATTCGACCTGAGGGAGCTCCTTCTTTGCTGGCTTTGAAGATAGGGAGTAGGTGGTGTAGGGGACAAGAAATGCCCCTCTCAGTGTGGCAAGAAATGCAGATGGCCTGGTGGCTAGTGGCTGAAAATGTCCCCTGACTGATGGCCAGCAAGGAAAGGGGGACCTCAGTCCTATAACCACAAGGAAGTGAATTCTGCCACAGCCATTTGTGCTTGGAAGCAGACCCCAGGCTCCAGATGAGAATGTAGCCCAACTGACATCTGGTGAGACCCTCAGCAGAGAAAACACAGGCCAGGGCCGAACTTCTGACCTACGGAACTACATGCTGATAGATTGGTTCTTTTAAGCCACCACATTTATGGTAATTTATTACAGTGGCAATAGAAAACTAATGCAGAGGGAACTCTCATTCAGATTAAGTCTGAAAAAAAACTAAACTAAACTTTTAAAAATGAAATGCAGTTTGCCTTCTGAAGGAAAGTACTTCTTTTAGGTCCAAGTCACCAACATGCACAGCTGATGGGATCAAGCTCCGAGTTGATTGCCTTGCTCTGTTGGGTCCTGGCTAAATGAATAGATTGAAAGTTTTGGTAATTAGTAATCAAGTGTTTATAAATTAATGGGTAGCTCCAAAGTACAAGAGGAGGCCTAAAATAGTTTCTGCCAAGTGTTTTATTTATTCTTGGAACAACCTTATTCATGCATTATCCTTTCTTCCTAGACAGTACAGAGATTAGTTCCAGCCCTCCTCCTGTCTGAAGACTGTAGTTTCTGAATTAGTAGAGTTGGAATTCATAGTCTTAAAAAAATAAAGTGCTTAAAATTCCCAGTGCTGCTGGTTTCATATAAAGAGAGAGCCTTGGTTGAAGATTGTGATGTCCACAGATGTTTTTCTATAAAGGCAGATTTTAAAGTGGGTTTGCATAAATGAGGTCTCCTTCCTGAGACGTGAGTGAAGCATCTTTACGCGAGAAGCTGTATTAGTGCAGTCAATACACTCATGCTAGTGACCCTTCTGAAAGGAAGCCCTGAAGGCATTCGAGGACTGTTTGGCTTTTGCATGAATGACAGCGCAGTCACAGGAAAGCGGCCGCCTGCTCCCTCGGCCACTACCGCCACTGGTGCACACGCCGCATGGGGCTGCCCTCCCGGCAGGAGCGTGTGTTTGTCCTGCTGGCTGGGGACTGCGGTTTGGCCTTTTTGTTTACAAGAGAGAGGAGAGCAGCCTCTGTCCTCCAACTGCTGTGAAAACAGTGTTGGAAAACCAGAGCGAAGTTTCCACTCAAGAATTCACCCTGGAAAAAACCAACCTTCCTTAATGAAAGACCATCTGGGTTAAAACACAGACCAGTGGGCCAGAACCCAGATGACAGGAAAAACATAATGAGAAGAGTTGTTGTTTAGCAAAGTTTCCGAGTGGGATTTCCATGTATTAAGTTGGTAGAGGGCCCAATGGTGGAAAACAGAGGAAACAGGAAAGCAGTGTGTTCAGTTTGTAGTGAAGATTTCAGCGGTGGGATCAATGTGCACGTTGGTTAAAGAACCCCCATCTCTGAAGGTCTTCCCCAAAGTGAAATAGGTGCTCAGTATCTGGCTTTGTATGGCCTAAAATTTGGGGAGGGCTTCACCATGTCCCAGGAACCAGGCTAGGTTTGCAGTGAAACACCGGTGGAAAATGCCACTGACTCAGCTTTCATGGAGCTCGTGCTCTCCTGGGGGAGCTAGAAAATACCAATCATTTTAAATTGGAATTTAAACATAGTAATCGGACACTCTAACCTTCTCATTAGAAATTCAGCTGTGATACCCAAGAAACTCACCGGTGTAGTGATACGAAAAGCGCTAGCAACGGACACTGTGGGGGAAGAACAGTGACACTAAAATGTGCCTCTTAGAGGAGTGGTATTTAAGCAGAGTTGTGAATTCAGGATGAGTCGACCTATGAAGAGTTAGGGGAAGAATATTCCCAGTGGGGGAAAACATGTGCAAAGCCTGGGTTAGGAAGGAGCTTGGGGTAGTCAGAGACCTCCAATGGAGTGGCTGGGACGGTGATCACTAGAGGGTGCCACCGGACGGGGATGGGGAGGTTAGCTGGGCTTCCTTGCATGGGATCTTCAAGGGGGTTTTACTTTAGTGTCAGGGTGCATGGGAGCCATTGAAGGTTATACAACAGGGGATGTATCCATGCTCTGTTGTGCATTAAAAAAAATCTCTCAGGGGCTTCCCTGGTGATGCAGTGGTTGAGAATCTGCCTGCCAATGCAGGGGACACGGGTTCGAGCCCTGGTCCGGGAAGATCCCACATGCCGCGGAGCAACTAGGCCCGTGCACCACAACTACTGAGCCTGCGCGTCTGGAGCCTGTGCTCCACAACGGGAGAGGCCGTGACTGTGAGAGGCCCACGCACCGCGATGAAGAGTGGCCCCCATTCGCCACAACTAGAGAAAGCCCTCGCACAGAAACGAAGACCCAACACAGCAAAAATAAATAAATAAATTTATACTAAAAAAAAAAATCTCTCTGCGAACAAACGTATGGATGCCAAGGGGGGAAGGTGGCGGGAGTGGTGGTGGTGGGATGAACTGGGAGATGGGGATTGACATGTATACACTAATATGTATAAAATAGATAACTAAGAAGAACGTGCTGTATAAAAAATAAATAAAATAAAAACATTCAAAACAACCTCAAGATTTAATTCAATCAAAAAAAACCGTCTCTGCTTGCTTTTTTGGAGAGTGGTCAGTAGAAGGGAAGGAGCGGGCGGGAACGCCGGTTTGACGGCTCTTTCTGCAGGACAGGAGAGCAGTGACGGTGACAGAAGTGGGAAGTGACAGCAGTGGCAGATCGGGATGGATTGGAGTAGTACTTTGGAGGAAGACTCAGCAGGAGTTGGAAGTGGATTGCATCCTGAGAGTGGGGAATGGGGAGAGGTAAGGGGGAAGGACCAGGACGAACCCCAGGTCATTTCCCTCCTCCACCTTTTCTCCTTTGCCCTGCCCTTTTCCTCTGTTACCGTCGCAGGAAAAATGAGAGTAGGCTTGTGAGACAGTTGCTTTCATCAGTCAAGGCAGAATCTAGCAATCTAGAATTCTGTGAGGAGTATCTTGAGCCTTCTGGACATTGGTACGGAGTGGTGGCTTGCCATGAATTAATAACATACCCAAGCTATCTTAGATGGGAAACCAGTCATTTACACCATGGGGGTCTCTTCATTACAGCTTTGCTACCTTGTCCCTGGTATCTTAAAGACTTTTGTCCCAATGCATCACTGAAAACATGTGCATTAACCCATGGGGCCTGGGAGAGGGGTGGGGAGAATATTGGGACATAGACATATATAGAATGAAACAATTTAGTTACATGGGAATTTATTTTCTAGCTTTTGTATGTCACTCACTAAAGAAAGGTACAATGGTCCAAATAAATGTTGTTTTGTATGTATGTTTCCCCATGGCACTGTTCTATTACAGAGCTTTGGAAAGGTGAAAAGAGTCCCTTTATCCATTCAAAGATAGAGATTAGGATCCAAATCTGGAACATTTTGTGGTGGAGATTATGCATTTAGTGTTAACTGTGTGTTGCGTGGTCTAGTTATTAAACTGTGGAGGGGAGCTGTCCTTGTCATGTTTTTGTTATTCCTTTTTTCAGTATCTTTCTACCAGGATACTCTGGGGGCTTCCACTGGCTAGAGTACGTTTTTCTTTTTTTCTTTTTTCTTTTTGGCCGCGTTGGGTCTTCGTTGCTGCGTGCAGGCTTTCTCTAGTTGGGGCGAGCCGGGGGCTACTCTTCGTTGCGGTGCGCAGGCTTCTCATTGCGGTGGCTTCTCTTGTTGCGGAGCACGGGCTCTAGGTGCACGGGCTTCAGTAGTTGCAGTGCGTGGGCTCAGTAGTTGTGGCTGTAGAGGGCAGGCTCAGTAGTTGTGGCACACAGGCTTAGTTGTTCCGGGGCATGTGGGATCTTCCTGGACCAGGGCTCGAACCCCTGCTCCCTGCATTGGCAGGCGGATTCTTAACCACTGCACCACCAGGGAAGTCCATGACTGTTCCCCACCCCCCTCCCCCAGTTATCATAATAATATGCCATTGTTATCAATAATGAAGACAAATAAATAGTGGATGGGACTCTTGGAGACTAAATGATCCCATTTGGTTTTTAACCCAACATAGTATAATGCCTTTCTCTTGGGGCTGAGGGCCTGGGGGATGGTTGCATGAGACGGGGGGAAAAGTCATGTCTCTTGGAGTAATTAACACAGGGTTCATGCTGAGGTCTGCTGGTTACCCGCAGCAGAACTGTCAGCTCTGGTCTTCTGTTTCTTTGTGTGGAAAATGGTAATAACAACACTGATCCTGCCTCCATCACAGATTGGTGTGAAAATCAAAGGAGAGGGATAATCAGACCCGAAGTGGCTTGGTTGATTGCACAGCACTGTGTCACCATCTGTGGATGTTAGTGTTAGTTTTAGACCAGTCGTGGTACTGTTAGGTAGACCCCAAACGAAACCAAGCCTTTCCAGAATCTCTCTTTTCTAGGGGGTAATCACTGCTTTCAAACAAGTACCAGTGGGTCAAAACTAAAAGTGTGAACCATGCAGCTACAACACATTTGAAGACAGATGAACCTTTCTGGGATGTCCTGGGAATGTTTAGTTGATCCTTCCTGTATATGTCATCCAGAGGAGGAAATCTCTCCCCACTCCGCCTACCACGTCCTCATACAGAAACCCAGTCTGGTTTATTTCCCTCATTCGTTTAGATAAATTGTGACTCTTTTTTTTAAGGAAGAAACTTCCAGATAAGAAGTACTTTTACATAGTGGAATGTGACCTCTAGATTCTTTCTTGTGTCCTAGCATTTGCATTAAAATTCCAAAGGGGTGAGGTACTGGCTGAAGGAAGCTGATAGATAGGGGATGGGAAAGAGTCATTAACTCATTACTCAGTTTTTATTTTGTAACGACTTAGAATAAGTATACATGTAAAATGCCAGCATAATGATGTGGTTTTAGTTGGAGCCAGATGTGGTCGTTCAGAAATAGGTAAGCGAGGGTTGCCAGACATTCACACTTCACTGGGCGTCCTGTATTGTTATCAAATCTGGCAACATTCCCCGTGAAGTAAGGTACAATGTACCTACACCCTTCATCGGCAGAGAGGCTCCTAACATCATGGGACAGAGTGGATGTTGGGTATGTGTTCTGCCCGCTTCATCCAAACAGATACTCCTTTAAAGATCCTAGATACTGAGTTTAGGCAACTTCACTATTAATTACTAATTATTGTGTCAGGAATTCTTTTCCTTGAAATGAAACCCTATCAGCTCTGCCTATGTCCTCATTAACTCTTCAGTTAAATGCCTGGGTTATATATAGCTTAAGGGGAGCTAAGTTTGCTGAAGAAAGAAAACCCAGGGACTAGCTTCACTGTTTGGGTCCTTAAATTTGTCTTCTTTGTTATGTACCTACCAGGCCTTTGGTCTTGAACGTTGAGTACAGAGATGTTTACATAGATCTCAGACCTCTCACTTGATCCTCCATATGACCAAGGCCAGTCAATGATGGAAAGGACCCAAAACCCAACTGAGTGTTTCATTTCAGGCAAGGACTATTCTATCCCTTCTACCATCAATTCCTTGCCCCTTTGTTATGTGTTCTTTGTATCAGGTTTACAGACTTAAAATGGCTTGTGGTCTGCTGTGAGCCTCACATCATCTTTACCTCTCAAATTAACTAACTCATTCGAACTTCTCTCAGCGTCAAGTAATTTCTTTTCCCACTAGCACTTTCTTTTACTACTTTGCCATACTGAAGGGGCACTTGGATATATGATCATCTATATGAAAAATCTCAGGATAAAGAGTCCTCTGAAGCCTTAATGTACTATATAACGGTGAGCTCCATGAGTGACCAGTTCCAAAAGATTCTGCCGAGGGATGCAGACACTAGAACCTCAGTATCTGGGGCCACTCTTCCTTCAGAGATCAGGCCTGAGATACCAATGCCCTGACATTGCCTTTTCGGATGGCATTACTCAGCTCATCCAAGAGGCTCCCTATCCTTCTCTCCTTACCTCCGCCAGGAGCTCTTATCAACTCCCCCTTCCTGCCAGCCCTTCTCCTACTGCGTTATTTTAGGGTAAAGTCTCCCATTTGAGTTTGTTAAACAAACTTATACTTATGTAAACCTTCATTGAAGTATAAACTTACATCAAGTGCCAAATCCTAACTTTTTAGATTTCACACAGGTGGAATCTTACTGTATGTATCTTCATACCTTTTCGGTCTGACTTCAGTAACTCAGCATTGTGTCTGTGGGGATTCATCCATGAAGTTGTGTTTACTGTGGTTCATTCTTTGTACTTGTTGAGCAGTATTCCACTGTATGAATATCCCACAGTGTGTTTGCCCACGACTGCTATGGATGAACATTCTGGTTGTTTCCAGTTTGAGGCTATTTACGAATAAAGTTTGTATAAGCATCCTTACACATATCTTTTGATGCAAACACTTATCTCTATTGGCTCTATAGCCACACGAGGAATAGTAGTAGGTGATTCTCATGAGATTCTTAATGGGAGAGATTGAATTTGATACTGAGAATTATGCTACATAGTAAGCCTTATGGGGTATCTTTTTCCATGAGTTGAAAAATAGCTCTGATAGAGGTCTGAATATTTTTTTGCTTGATACTCTTACAGAAACTATTTCTCCAAGTTACCAATGCCATTCTGAAGATGAATTCGGGTTTGTTTATGTGTGTGTGTGTGTGTGTGTGTGTTTTAACCCCGAGCCCACTGCTTTAAGCTCATGTTATTATTTGCTTTATTAGCCTTTTTCTCTTTTCTAGCATACAGATTATTTTTGAAAAAATAGTAACATATGGGTTCAGGGGCAACACTGTCAGAGTCTTTCTTGTAAAATTACTCCTGGCTTGACATTGAACTACAGATGACAAGTTTGCCAAATTACATGAGGTGAAACTAAAACTAAAGTGAGGAGGTTAAGTTTTCAAATGGATGTATTTGGGCAGCGGGCATTTATGGAGCACCATGTGAAGCCATCACACTGTCAGGTACCCAAAAATATAGCCATTATTTGCAAGGAGCTGACAGTTTGGTAGTGGGGGGCAGAAAAGGAAACCAGTGCTTTTAATGTCCTTTAAATATTGCTTTGCATGTTACAGGGGAGGATGGGAGGGTGGGAGGGGATGGAGGCAGAGAGGGTGGCAACATGGGAGCATGGATGTAGGGCATCTGAGTCAGACTGAGACTCAGAGAGGGCTTCCTAGAGTAGATTTTGAAGGAAGAGAAAAATTTAGATATTTTGGGGAAATAGGGTGGAGTCAAGGGCTTGTACTCCAGGCAAAGGGACCAAATAGCATGTTTAAAGGAATGGAGGCATGAAATTGTATTATCCACCTAGTAGCCAATTTAGGGGATAAAACATGTTCTGTTCCATTGATGATGCTATTGCAATATACATTTCTGGAATGCCTCTTTTGGAATGACTTTCAGAGCTAATTTTCAAACCATACCAGAAAATCACTCTTGATACTTTTATAGCTTTGACCCAAATGGTATTCCCCAGCTGGATACTCACCAGATTTGTCTCCTGAATGCTTTTGGCTCATTCCAAAGCAAAACAGTCTGTCTTCAGAAGGTTTAAGACTTACCACTATTGAGAACATTCAAACACTGTGTGTGCCTCAGAACTCAGAAATCAATACCAAGAGGCCAGTTGTGTGTAAAAAGCACTTATCATTGGGATACATCTATAACCTCCTAAGGTTGAGGTTCACTTTCAGCTTTTAACCAAGTTTCTATTTTGGAGATTTTATGTCAAAATTGGATCATTTTGTATGACGAGAGTTAGTGGATGTGCCTTATAACAAGCCCAAGTGCTTTTGGAAGAAGAAATCTATTCTTGTAACATTATAACTAGCCCTGGATTTGGTGAAACTGGCTTGTAGACCATGGAATCAAGGGTCATCTGGGAGACAGCATCGAGAAGCGAAAGCCACATCATGGTGATGTTTGTCTGTGATGTCAGCCAAATTGGACTAACAGAAAGGCAGATCCATGAAGCCACGGAGCAGATGGGGAAAGGTGGGGGAGGATAGCAGGACAGAGAAGAGGGTTCGGGAAGCCAGGAGGTGGCATCCGGAGAGTCAAAGAAGCTGGCCCAGCTCAGGCAACCATCAGTTAAATGTCTTGCCTCCAGCTGTGTATTTTGAGTTCATTGACTCCTATGACTTGTGAGCAAAAATAAACCAAAAGCCTTCCTAGTGTCAATGTAGATCTGATCTGTTATCTCTCATGTATTTAGTTAATCAATGCCAGTTGTTTTTGAAGGTGGGAATAGTTTTGTGGCCCAGTGAGTTGGGAGGGGAAAGGAAGAATGATCAACTTTTTATCTTTAGGTAAAGACTTTATTTAATGAGGGACTAAACAACTGGAGCTGGTCTACACCGGTCTAAAAGCTTACTTAGGGTCCTGTCGGGTGACTTATTTGTTTCCACTGTTCCAGTAGTTCATGTGAGTTATCTTTAATGTGGCTTAAATAAAACCATATATACCACGTGCCTATGGGTAATTAGGTTCCAAAATCAGTTTTTGCTTGTATCTTTTTTTTCAGATGTATTTGTAGACAGGGTGTAAAGGCCCCATATTAAACTAGCATAACAACCATTGGTTTGCAGATAGCCATAAACACATTTGGGGATGGAAATCCTGAAAGATGCCATAGTTTTCACCTGTTTATCCACACACATTACATATTCTCATACAGTTTGGCTTAGAACCACGTTAGGATCAACCAGTGCCCTCCTAGCCAAGAGGGTTTCCAATATGGCAGTTGCAGTGGAAAGGGAGGGGCTTACTGGCGATTTTCACTCCCCTGTCGTTTTATCTTGTATCCTGTGTGGGCATCGGTTTCCTGAGGATGTCCACACTGACTCAAGGAGAAGTGTCCAGAGAGATTTCACACTTCAGTATAGAAGCACCAGCACTTAATTTCTCATGGAAAGAAAATATTTTACGGTGTCCCTACAAGTTCCCCAAATGCTGCCACATAGTTTGCGTCTGAAAATACTGTTCAGGGCTTCCCTGGTGGCGCAGTGGTTGAGAGTCCGCCTGCCGATGCAGCGGACACAGGTTCATGACCCGGTACGGGAAGTGGGCCCGTGAGCCATGGCCGCTGAACCTGCGCGTCCGGAGCCTGTGCTCCGCAATGGGAGAGGCCACAACAGTGAGAGGCCCGCGCACCGCAAAAAAGAAAAAAACAAAACTGTTATCGGAAAAGGTCTGTTCTTGGTTTTCAAAATCTTTCTTTGGCTTCCGGTGAAACATATGAAAACTATTGAAGAAGAGTTATCGGCATTTGATTGTACCTTTGCCACTATAATATGTGTACACGTGTGTGTTGTGTGAGAGTGTGCTTCCCAGCCCAGAATGGAAAAGAGGCACTTAGACTGTAATGAACTTGCTCTCCTGGCATGCCTTCACCTCCTCCTACCATCTGAGCGAGAGCGGTTTCATATATTCTCTTCCAGCAATTGACCTTTCCCGTGTCTACCTATTACTTACTAATTTTGTGTCCGGCACCCTTGCCACAAATTTGCTTTTCAAGTGTAAAAAAAAAAAAAAACAGTAAATATTCCTCTAAAATGTTTATTGCTCTGCAAAATAAACGGGCAGAGGTTATAAAATGTGCATCTGGCACAGTGGATTCTTCAGCTGCTCTCTGGAAATCCAGGAGCCTCTACCAGTGCCAAACTCGATTTCATTTTTCTGTTGTTCAAGTTGTCATACGTTATGAATGGTCCTCTTGGTGATTCTGAACACATTGACACAGACCTCAAGAATGTCTTATTGGGGAAAAAAAAATCAAGAAAGGGGGTAGCATTTGCAAAATGAGTCAAACCCAGGTGATTATTAGGCATCTATAATCTACAGGACCGCCACTCATTCAGTGGGCTTTTCTGGAGTGGAGGGCAGGGGGAGGAAGGATGCTGCACCTTCTTTAGCTCTTCATCACTGATATTAATCGAATGGCTTCTTTACTTCCTTGTAGTTAAACCATTAATAATCATGAAAAGCTTATAAACTTTGGATTTAATCTTCATTGATACATAAAACTCAAAGAGTGATATCCTTTGAATATAAATAGACCTTTTCTCTAATGTATCCTCAGAACTGCCCTTCTCCCTTTAGGTTTCTGTGATTCCCTTAACTCCGAGAAGGGTGAGCCCTGGTATGATTTGCATCAGGAAACATGCCTCAGGAACTATTTTGTGACTTTGGACGCCTGCTATGTTTTACGGGTTGGCCAAAGTTTATCACGTAATTTCCACTCCAGGAATGTGCCCCAGTTACTCAGGCTCTGGGGGCAGAGGAGTTGGAGTAGTGTTTGTGGGAGGGGTGGAAGAGATGCATTTCCCTTTGAATTTCTATAGTGAGTGAAGTCATCTGGTTTGAAATAAGCGCAGGTAAGTTGCAGGCTACTCACTTTGGAAAAAAGATGAATTAAGATCCTTCTGCTGTTTCTGGGAGCTGAGGGCAAGCTGGGCGAACACTTGGGGGGCTGGGACAGGCCAGGTCCCTGCAGCACAGTGCCTCTGGAGGGAGTTGGGGCAGGAGAGGACGTAACAGCGTTTGAGGAGCTTCTCTTAACCCAGAACCACACTAGGTAATCCCTCAAGTTTCCTCATCCTTCCTTCCTAGAATACTATGAGAGAAGCCTTACCACCTTTATTTTTTTTAGTTGGAAAAACTGAGATAACCCAGGATTACACTGCCTATAAGTTACAGAAAGTGGCAGAATTGGAGCCCTTGTTCTCCAAGTATAATCTCCTGCGTGTACTCTCTCTCGTATGTGTTCTCACTTCATTTAAATCTGACTTGCAAGGAATTTTTGATCAATCTCAGCCAGGTCTGTAATTGCTAAATCATGATGTATGCACCCAGATCATGAAGAATTTCAACTAAACCACTCCTTTTTTTTTTTTTAACATCTCTGTTGGAGTATAATTGCTTTACAATGGTGTGTTAGTTTCTGCTTTATAACAAAGTGAATCAGCTATACACATACATATATCCCCATATCGCCTCTCTCTTGAGTCTCCCTCCCACCCTCCCTATCCCACCCCTCTAGGTGGTCACAAAGCACCGAGCTGATCTCCCTGTGCTATGCAGCTGCTTCCCACTAGCTATCTGTTTTACACTTGGTAGTGTATATATGTCAATGCTACTCTCTCACTTCGTCCCAGCTTACCCTTCCCCCTCCCGTGTCCTCAAGTCCATTCTCTACGTCTGCGTCTTTATTCCTGTCCTGCCCCTAGGTTCTTCAGAACTATTTTTTTTGTTTGTTTTTAGATTCCATATATATATGTTAGCATATGGTATTTGTTTTTCTCTTTCTGACTTACTTCACTCTGTATGACAGTCTCTAGGTCCATCCACCTCACTACAAATAACTCAATTTCGTTTCTTTTAACCCACTCTTCCCCAAAGTGTGGTCCGTGGACCACACACCTTGAAATCATGTGGGGCCTTTGCTGAAATGCTGATTCCTGGGCCCTGCCTCCAACCAACTGGATCCCAAGTTCTGAGGGTGGAGCCCAGGTATAAGCACTCTGGGAATTTCTGTTGTGCCCAAAATTTGAGAGCTCTGGGATACAACCTCTTTATAGCGCTGCAGTATAAAAAGGTTTTAGGGATAGGGATGGCTAAACCACTATGTCTGCAGGCAACTCGTATGTGAATTCCGCCTGAAGAACATCTGGCTCTATCTCCTCATTTGACACAAAAGGAAATTGTGGTTTGGGGGGTTTAAGTAATGGTTAAAATTCTCCTGGCTTGTTTGCAGTAAAGCAGAGACTAGGACCAGTTCTTCTTTCTCCACACTGTAGCTCGCTGCTTCCAGCCTTTTAAAAATCAGCTAATCAAGGAAACTTGGATCCATTTCAATCCTGTCAGTGACCCTACACTCCACATAAAAGATGAGTCCTGGGAGAACAACCGTTCTGATTCACACTCATTTGAATGTTGAAAAAAACTGTGCATTTCTTCAGAGCTCTCTGTAGGAGGTGGAAGGATTCAGTAAGCTAGCTAAAAAGGTTTCCATCACACACACACACACACACCCCCCCACACACAGAGCCCCATACAGCCTGGGTCTGTCACAACATATGAAGGGTGGGAACTGGCAAGCATGCATAATTTAGGCAAGATTTTCATGGATTTTTCAGTATTTGCAGGTGATTTCTTAAACTATATATTAAAACACTTCCATAAAGATTAAGCTGGAATTTCACCGTTGGCTCAAAAGGAAGAGAATTGGTGTTTCTGGGATTCATGTGCATATTTTAATGTGAGGCATTTCACTTTTTTTTTTTTTTTTTTTTTGCGGTACGCAGGCCTCTCACTATTGTGGCCTCTGCCGTTGCGGAGCACAGGCTCCGGACATGCAGGCTCAGCGGCCATGGCTCACGGGCCCAGCTGCTCCGCGGCATGTGGGATCTTCCCGGACTGGGGCACGAACCCGCGTCCCCTGCATCGGCAGGCATTTCACTTTATGTCATGAGGAAGGTCTCACACGATGGCTGACATTTTGAGTTTGTAGGACTGAACACACCGATATCGTGCCAGACAATTCTGGACGAACAAAAGGTGGAAGAGATTGCTTTGGAAAACTGTTCAATTCAGTTAAGAAACATCTCTGAGTAAAATTTACTTGTTTATTATTTATGAGTTCTCATAGACTAGTGCGAAAGATACTTCTTGGTTGGGGGTCCGTGGGGAGGAGACAAAATCCTGCTTGTTTGCAACAAAATCCTGCTTGTTTGCATTTTACTTCAGAGCCCAAATCGTGGGGCTTCTCCTAGAAGGCTTGGACCCTGCCCCAAGGCCTTCCGTAGTAAATGTGGCTGCTTTGTTTTGTTCCCTAATTGTTTCATTTGTAAGAGTCGTATCTGCCAGAGAAAGATGGTAAACATTTTTGCACCAGGTCTGCTTTTTGCATTTTGCTTCTTTCTTTATACACCATCATGGTATAGAACCTATTTTTGCTTAATAGTTTTGGGCACAAGAAGGAGTACATACTTATTCTTTCCACATAATATTACTGAGCGCCTTCTGTGCTCAATATTACAATGATGCTCCATCCAGATTACTGAACACAGCTGTATACGGTAGGTAGTATATAGTCAAATATTTATTGCTTTACATAAAGCAGAACGGGTAGTGTTTAATTAAGAGCTTGTGATTTGGGATGAGGCAGGTTGCAGTTGAACCCCAGCAATGATGCTTGTTGCTCCTTGTATCATCTTGGGGAGGTTGCTTACCACCACTCTGCCTTAGTTCACTCTTCTGAGTTAATAGTAACTCTCAGTGATGTTTTGAAGATGAAGTAGCAGACTGCATGAGTAGGCGCTCAGTAACTGACAAGTGCAATGGCTGTTGTTGTTCTTATAATTAGCAAGAACCATAACAATAGTAGTCAGTCCGTTATTGAATTATCTAAGTGTTCATCCTACTTGACTTTTGAACTTTGGCAGGAACATCTAGGCATAATTTCTGGGTTAGGCTCCCCCCCCCCCCCCCCGCCGCCCCAAATTAGGTTTCTTCAGTTCCTATCTGTATTTTATGATGTTTCCATTTTGATCATATTACCCCAAGTTAACCACGTTGAAATTTTAAGCATGGAAGCCTGAAGAGGTCTCCTTTTCTGAAAGGGTCCTTTTTTGTTTGTTTGTTTTTAATTTAATAACTGATGTTTCTTAAGTTTTTGGCCTGAGGAAAGGGCAGCATTTCCTTGGCTGTTGGCCCAAAGACGTAACAATAGGAGCTGGTCCCTGAACAGAAATGTGGGGTTTGTGAGTGAAGAGTTGGTCACCTCCTCCCTCAGACATTCATTCTGGGAAAGTTAACTGAATTCAAAACACTCACCTTGGCAGGGTCACCTTTAAGTGCCAAGCACAAAACTGTAATGAGCTTCCTTTCTCATAATTCTTCTTTTCATGATTTTCTCAGCTGGTTTCTTCAAAGGATTATTTGTAAAGACCTTTATGGTGTGTTATGATTTAATCAGATGTAGCTCAAATTTCCCAAGATGTGTTAATTATCATCGCCACACAAGTGCAACAGAGGAAGCAAAATGTTTTTCATCTGGGCAGGTTGAGGGTTTGTTTAAAATGTACTTAGGGCCATTAGGATCAAATCAAAATGTAGTGCACGGTAATTATGCATGAAATAAAAGATTACCTGCTGTTTAAGTAGCCAGTTTCCTGATAATATTGCAATAAAGTCTTGAGAGAAAATTGGTTTCCCAATAACAGTAGAACACCTTATTTAAGGGGACAAAGTGAACTGTATTAGGTTCAAAAATGAAAAAGAGTTAAGGAAAAGAAAAAAAGATTTTATCATTAAAATTATCAGTGGATATTATCCTCAGTCTTAAAGAAAAGTTACTGTTTTAGTCTTTCCCTTGATCCAAATAGAGAATGATTTGTTTGTATTTAAATAGCAGTGGAGTTGGTATATTTCAGATTTGATTAAATACAGGAAAGAATAAATGTCTTATGTAAGAAGGGAAAGGCATATGTTAGCCTTAGTATATGAGAGTCGTCAAAAGCCTGACTTCAGAAATCAGACAGATGCCAAAGTTGAAATACAGTCCGCATACTCACTAGTTGCATGGCTTCCGCCATGTTACTTCACTTCTCTGACCCTCAGTTTCTTTATCGGCAAAATGAGGCTGTTAATATAATACACCTTGTGGTAAAGATTAAATGAGATAATGTAAGTAAAGCACTTAGCGAGACACGTTTATTGTATAGTAGTGGTAAATTAACATTAGATGTCATTATCATGTCAGTTGGGGCTATGACTGATTGAAAATAGTCTGAATAGCAAGGGGAAAATTTTTAAACTTTGGAATTCTGAACATATGTAGTATATATAAGGTAGAAATCTCATTCCGTGTTGGAATGCTGCTTTGTGGAACTATGATGGTGAGGATGATATGAAGTTGACAAATGTGCTGATATGGAGAATTCTCAGTGTCCCCACTGGATCATTACTTTTTACCTTTTGGAGAGAATTAATATGAAATAGACCTGTTCATGACGATTTGGCTAGCAAAATAGGTGATTTCTGCGAAGATTTTCCTGCCACAGACCTGTCCTTGGGGAAAAAGAAATAATTTTCTTGGTTATTCCTCCAATAGGAAATTTGGACATTGCCCTTTTTGTTCATGGTTGAAGAAGTTTCTAGTTACTCCGTATATCTGAACTATCTGTGTGAATAGTTAACACATACTGAGGGTTAAAAATTAAGTAGTTACAGAAAATCCTTTTTTTTTTAATTCTAATAAAGTAACTTCTTTTGGGGTATTAGAGAAGATGTTCAAGAGATCCACTAATATTTATTGTGGTTTTTTTTTTTTTTTTTTTTTTTTTGCGGTACGCGGGCCTCTCACTGCTGCGGCCTCTCCCATTGCGTAGCACAGGCTCCGGACGCGCAGGCTCAGCGGCCATGGCTCACGGGCCCAGCCGCTCCGCGGCATGTGGGATCTTCCCGGACTGGGGCACGAACCCGTGACCCCTGCATCGGCAGGCAGACTCTCAACCACTGCGCCACCAGGGAAGCCCTGATTAATATTTATTGATCCAGTTACATAGCTGGCAATGTGGTAGCGCTTTCACAGTTTCTATCAAACTTAAGAATAACTGGAAGGGAAGAGGAAGAAAAAGATTCTTGCTCCATATGTATTAGAAAACTATCCTTTAAGTTCCAAAGGTTGTATGTGGGCTTCTGAATTGCATGATTATCAATCTGCAAGACCTTGAGACTATTTATTTAAACCAGAGGCTTCTGACCCCAAAATACCAGCATCATTTTTGATGGTCTTTAGAGCGAATGTCCCCTTGTTTTTCATGTATCCATTAAAGAACTGAATGGAGATATTTAGTGCTCTTCTGCAGAGGGAGTCCTCAAATTGGCCTCACCATTTGGTTCCAGGTTGTTAATTGAACAGTAGCAATCAGCCTGCGTGATCTTTAATGTTCTGACGCTGCTGACTGATGCCTAGGACATCAGACATTAGGTAATGCACTACAAAGTCATTCTGTACTCAAGACTGAAGAAAGCAACACATCATTTGGACCATGTTTTTTCTTTATCCTCAAGGTCCAGAGGATGTGCCTGTTGATCTTTCCGTGGTCTAGTTAACTGTCAAACACCCCATATCTCAAGCCCGACGTGAAGGGTACTGAGAGTTAGTTAGCGTGAAATCATTTATTTTTGGTTCTTCCTTTTGCTTCATTTGTTTATCCAACAAATACTTATTAAATGTCCACTATGTGCCAGGAGACATTCTCCTAGGCACCTGGAATGTACCAGTGAGTAAAACCAAGATTTCTATTTGTGTGAAATTCACACCCTGCCTGAATGGAGGGGTTTGGGATTCTTTAAGGAGTCCTTTGCCTCCTTTCATTACATTTGGAAAGAAGAATTAAATCAGAAGGCAAAGTACAAATCCTGTTTTGGTGAACTAACATCTATTCCCTTACCCTCTACTCCCTGCCCCCAAAACTACCACACATACACACCTTTCTGGGAGGAGGAAAGGAAAGCAAGATAAAATTTGTTGTACAGGGCAGTGTTTGTTATGATCATACTAAAGGTCTGTAAAACTCAGTCTCCCAGTCTTAGTCATTGGCATTTTATAGAATCAGCTTTGACTATCTCCTTGTTGCCCCACTGGACAGTTCTTCACTCTCTTGACACCAAATGTTCTACCTTCTCCAAGAATGTATGATTATGGTAGTTATTTTTTTCTTTCTTTTTCACGTACAGTACTTTAGAAGCCAGTGTGATAGCTGTCCTCAGGGGATCCTTATAAAAACTTAGCAGACAAGAATTATAAGCACTTCACTGGAATTCTACTAATTCTGGATTTCTGATCAACTGGGAGGGTTGTCTAGATGGAAGCTTATCTTTGCTTTACATTGCTATCTTCAAAGATAATGTACATTAAAAGGATAGAGGGGAAATATTTAAAGTATATAAGTAAACAAATGGTAAAGAGCACTTGAATTCCCCACAGCAGGTTCTTAGAGCATGAACAGTGGTTTGTACTTAGAATTAATATTCCATGTTTAATAGCTTTCACCAGCTTTAATCAGCATAACCATTTCGTCAAAATTATTGAGACTTTCATCGAACGAACCTGACTTCCCAGGGGTGGGGAGGGGAGACGGGTTGCATATAATAAAATGAATTTATATTTGGGGATAAACAGCCACACACCTCGTACTCTTGGGAATAAAGTAGTTAGCAGTGGCTAAATTTGATTTGCCACATTCACGGAAGCAACACAAGCAGTTTCTGCTTTTCATAGCATAGATTCCTAGAAAGAAGCGTATTCCAAGTGGATAATGGCTTAGTATAGCCACTGTGTGGCCTGCAGTACCTTCTTCTACCAGGAGGTGGTAGTTCTTTCAATTCAGGAAGCTGATCCTCTGACCAAGATTACCTGGTAATTGATTGAGGGAGAAAGAAGTGACCAAAACTGACAAATAAGGACTTTGACGTGACACTATATAAATGGACAGACTTCGAGGCAACGGAAAGAAGGAAATGATTACCTTGCTAGCTTTCTTCCCCTCTGCGCTGATCATTCCTAATGAATATCTGAGATCTCGCCAAGACAGATTTTGCTAACTTCTGGATGATAGTGGGAAATTCATAGTTCACACAAAGAGTTAGGAGATTGATCGCTAAGACCCCTTTAAGGCTGAGGTAGCAGCTCAGCCTACCACGTCAAGGTACTAGTCCAGGTACATCTTGCTGTAGGGAACCTGCAGTTTCTCTTGGATACACTCCTGAGAAAGTTCTAGCCATCCTTCGGGTGCAAGACTGACGCTTATTTTCTGCAACAGTATTTGTTCCCAACAGAAGATTGCTGAAGAATCTCTTTATATGGGATATTTTGCAATAAGTGCATGTAGGTTGCATGTTTGCAAGTAGCATCCAGTTTGAAAAACTCATTTTAAAAGCTTTTAGGAATTCACAGGTGTAGACTCGTAACATGTCAACTCATCTCATAATGATTCTTTTGGTACATCCAGATTTCTCTATGCTGGGTTTGCTTAAATTCACTATAAATCTTAATTGCGAAGCATATTGAAGTCAGTGATTAATATCAAAGATAACTATTTATCCTCAGGCCTGTATGCTAGGATTTTTTTTTTTTTTCCCCTCAACTCCATATGCTCCTTCCTTGACATCTGCTTCAAAATCAAGAAATGCTTTGGACAAGTAAACGCCCTGAAATTTGGTCAAAGTTAGAGTGTCTTCAGTACCACAGAAAAGAGTACTTCCCCATTAAAAAAAAAAAAAGTTTGTGAGTGTCAGGCAGAGTCTTGCACCTTTTTTTGGTTTTTCTCACTGCTAGAATCACCAGGGCCAGGGCGGAGCATAGAACATCCCAGGCAGATTTCACCACTGTGGAATTCTTCTTCATTATTATTTGAAAAAGCAAAGAATTCGTTGCAGCCCTTTGGTGCACTAACACTTGCATAGTTTGCCCCAGGCCTCTCATAAGCAGCAGTATCTAAAATTAAATGTCTAATTTCACTGCTTCGACATCCTTTGTTGGCGCGGCATCTGGGATGCCCATTATCACTTCTCCAAGATGGCCGCCTCGGGCAGTCCATTCAGTCGAAATCAAATTGTAATTAAACGATTTTAGTTTTACACACCCGCCTTCTCATTTTTCTCCAGTTATTATGCATGGTGAAAATTCCTCACTGCACAGACGCACATACTCATGATGGTGTACGAAAGACACAGAGCCGTTTCCTAAGATTCACTCTTTCATCTCGTTTCCTTTTCTATCTCGCGTCAGTTGAGTACCTCTAAGATGAGATGGTGATGGTGGTCAGTAATTTGTGTTGGGTCTAGGTGAGTAAAAGTCGGAAGAGTCCATTAGGTTTGGAGCTTTTTGTAAGTTTTTGAAGAAAGTAAAGGCGTAGTGAGGGTAAAATGTTTGTGGGTGCGTTTAGATTACTTGTACAAAATAGCTTTAAGTTTTACCATGAAAAATGCCAGTTTTATTCAATTTGTAAATTAATCCATAAGTTACGTTTTGTATTTTATCAGGTATTTATTATGTGTGCTCATTGTGCTAAATGTAGTCTTCTATCGAACGGACTGGTCCTAACAACCCTGTGAGGTCAGGTGGAAGCTTTGAGAGGTTAAGTAACCTAACCATGGTTATAGAGAAAGTAAGTAGCGAAACTGGGCTTCTGGGGCAGAGGTGGGAGAGGAACTTAGACATTCAGCCTTCTTCAGTGTGGTTCCTAACCTCTAACACCAGCCTCCGGGGCCTGATTCAGGGTGGTCTGGACAACTGTATTATGAAGAAACATTGTGATTCATCCATTATGAGCTTGGGCTCTGGAATCAGACACAGGAGTTCAACCTCATTCTTTCCCTTGCTCTCTATGACCTCTAGCATCTCACCTGTGAAATGGAGATGAAGAATCTTTGCCACGAGGGTGGTTGGGAGTTTAAGGAAGATAATGGAAGGTGTTCAATCAGCATCGCATCCACAGGTGATGGTGATGACAGCAGTGAAGATGTGAGGACGGTGTAGGTAACTGCCTCCCAAAAGCACAGAGGACGCAACATCTTTATTGGTGGGAGCCTAAAGCAGAGCGGAGTGATGGATGCTCCATGCCCAAAGCCGTGATGGGTAGAGGCGAGGCCAGGGAAGGAGGCAGGAGCCCGGGCAGGCTTGTGTACAGGCACCAGAGTTCTGTGTCTCCTCCAGGAAAATGGCCTGCCCCCTGATGGCTTTCCCCAGTGAGAGCAATTTTCCCAGGCATGAGCCCCACTTCAGCCATCATGCCCTCACTCCAGGCACAATCTGTTTCCCGGGTGCAAAGAGGTGCTAGTTGGAGGAGGTGTCAAACATTAGATTCATGGTGGCTGATAGGCCCCAGCTGATAGTATAGTTAGAACTAGACCCTTGGATAAAAGGCAGTAATGGGGGAAAAAAAGACTTCAGATGAACTCATCCTGTTTCTGGTTCTTGGTGGCTTCAGAGAAGAGACTTCCACGTGGACTAAAATGAGGATGTTTAATAGAGAAGCCAGAGATAGTAAGTGCAAGACTTGTGGAGGGAAATGAATGGTGTATTTAGGAAAAAAAGTGGATCTTTGGATCTATTTTTAACTGAATAATTTAAACTCCAGTAAATTACTTATTTTTGACTGGTCAAATTTTAAAAAGGGGTTCAGTTCTACTTGCAGGGACTAAAGCTGGAGCCTGTAGGTACATAGTTAAATGCTCAGTGAATATTTGCTAACCAATGAACTCGAAGATTATTGTGTTGCTCTGATATATTATTTTTAGAGTTTAGTTTATTTTTATTGTTTTAATTTGGAAAGCAGGTAAGCAGTCTGATAATTATATTAGAATTACTGATTTAAATACAAGGAAATATGAGTGTTAGTCCAGATTTGATTCAGAAACTATTTTGATGACCGAGTTTTGTTTTGGCTTATGTGGATTTGGTATCGATGTTTCTCCACTATCTAACTCTTGGGGATGATGGGCAGTGATCTGTGTTTTCTTGTTTGTTTTTTTAATTTTTTTGCGGTACGCGGGCCTCTCACCGTTGTGGCCTCTCCCGTTGCGGAGCACAGGCTCCGGACGCGCAGGCTCAGAGGCCATGGCTCACGGGCCCAGCCGTTCCGCAGCATGTGGGATCTTCCTGGACCTGGGCACGAACCCACGTCCCCTGCATTGGCAGGCGGACTCCCAACCACTGCGCCACCAGGGAAGCCCAGTGATCTGTGTTTAATTCAAGTGTGAGACACACACTTGACACAGGTTTGGTTCCTTTTGGAAGTCAGGTTCTTTGTAGGAGGTTTAGGGTCATGTAGAGAACCATGAAGACATCTCTCTGTATTTCATTTCCTGAGCCCTATCCACACACCCCAGTACTGCTTCTCACTTTCCTGCACTCCTTCTCCTGCGTACTTGAAAATCTGGATGTGTTCCTATGAGCCTGGGCTATTGCTCACAAAGAACTTTTCACTTGAGAAAAGGCTTGAGGGATGCCTCCCCTCTGCTTTAACTTAGTCCCTATTTTAATGTCTCTAAACTTTTGAATATGAAATGCATCTATTAAGAAACTTGTTACCAGGAACTCTTGAGGTAGTGGTCGGTTTTGTTAAAGGAATTAACAAAATTCCTTCCCCTGCTCTCCAACATCACCACTGAGCTCCACATTTACTAGTTCTTATTTTTAGAATGAGCTGACTGTAATAGTTAAGATCATTTCAATATCTAAAGGCGTTATTCTAAGGAAGCCCATTTCAACAGAAACACAGTTAAGTATCTTGAACTGCACAGATATGCTTTTGATGTTGAGCTGGAAATGAGTATTTTTATCTTCTTTAAAGACTGGGCAAAGGAGAAGGAAAAGAATGAACTTTTTTCACTCCCTCCACCTGATAACCTCCATTAAAAATTTTAAAAAGAAGTACAGATATTCTCACATTTGCTGAAATTCTGTAGTGCGCCATTAAAATGTCTGTGAGTATATAAGCAAAACAGGGCTTTGCTGTCTTAAAGACTTACCTGGGGGGACCTTGAGGAATCTGCATTTCTCTAACACCCTCACCCCTCATTCCTAAACACACATGCACATACCTGTCTAGGTCAAGTCCCCCATCCTTTGCAGATAAGAGTAGGACCCTGCAGGCACAATTTTACAGTAAGACACAGTCCTGATTAAGACATTGCGTGGCGGCTGTTAAGAATTTTCCCCTTTACCCTTTCAATAAAAGTCTGGATTTTTCATTCCACAACTTTGGTAATGGTCCATACCAGAGTCACCGATTGGTAAGAGTGAACTGGATCCCTCATCTTCTGGGGGAGGAAACTAAAGCCAAGTGAGTGGAAGTGACTTCCGCAGGGCAGGGCCAAGCTTGTGCCAAGGGTACCTCGTTTCCCATTTCAAGGTTCAAGGTCTGTCTACCGTGTGAGGCCCCTGCAGGGAAAGGCCTGCAGCTGAGGAAGAGCAGCCTTTCTCTTCTGGGCAGGGGGCAGCGCGAACTCATTGGCATTGAAGGAGTTACTGGCTTTTTATCAGGAGGCCCTGGAGTCGATTTAATTTAGTGGCACTATGTTGTTGGCTGAAGAGTTTGCAATTTTTTCAGAAGTAATGGATTTAGCCAGTTCCTCCGCTTTCATCCTGACATCTTAGCAGTAATGAGGTGATGCAGAATACTCTAGACATTCACGCCTGGGATCTTCTGCCTTTCGTACTCTGTACTCTGGGTGTAAGTCTTTGTGACTGTTAACACAGTGTTGTCGCTGAGACACAAAGCAGGGAGAACTGCTTTTCCAGAACTGTCAGGTGGTTGAAAGTTAAAACGCAAATTATGACTGTGTTGTTACAGCCTGGGAAAAGGGAAACAGCGTGCTTCAAACTTGCCACTTCATTCGCCGGGGTGGAAATTGTGTTGGTTGTAGGGTTAAATTTGGCCAACAGCTTCCGATTCTCAGCCAATGGTGCCCACCCCAGGGAGGCAGGTATTGTGAGCCAGCTCTTCAGTGTATTTCTGCCCCCTGACCGTCTTCTTTCTCTCTTCTCTTTCTCCGTATACGTGTATATTGATGCCCATTGGTAAGGAACCCTAGCTTGGAACGCAGTTGCCTCCCACTTAAGAGAGGTCCAGTCACAAAATACACATTCAATGAGTGGTAGCTGTTATTATTACAATAATGAAAGCATTACAGTCCATCAGTGTTGTAATACATGTTGAATTAAAAAATGGTGATAAACCAGTGCAGGGAATGACCCACTACGTGGCTGCATAACGAGCTACAGTCTGAACTGGAAGCAAAGACATCCTTCATCTGCATCGTTTGGGGCTGGTCATTTGTCACATTGAGCCGTGAGCATTCGGAGCTTTCAGGATCCATTGTCACCAGACGTATGGGCCATCGGATGGATTTCAGCCAGGAGGAGCTAGAGAGAGAGCAAGCAGGCAGCTGGGAACCCAGGGCAGTGATTACGTTGTAAGTTTTTTGGGGGTTCACAGCACTGGAAAACACCTTTCACAGAATCGTGGGAGCAGAATGACCATTTCTCCCCATAATCTGGGGACCCGGGCCCAGTTTTGCTAGTTGGATGGTTTTATGATGGTGGAGTAAAGCAGCAGTACATATATTTGTAGAGCTGGGCTAAGTGACAGCTGTAGGGCCAGCTGGGTTACAACTCAGTATAAGATCATAGTCTACAAATCCTTGGATGTCCTGGGAAACAAGAAGGAATTGTTACTTGGGACACAGTGGGAAAAGTGAGTGACAAGAAGAAAGGCAAATTAATTAAAATACACACATCCTTGCCAGAATTAAAAGCGATTACATCCTTGGTTTTCTAACTGTCTTATTCAGTCATTTACTAAATATGGTTTGTGATATGTCAGCTGAGGGATAACCTTTATATTACTGTAAAATTGATGAACCTCTTTGGTGCAGACAGATCTGTCTTCGGTGGCTTACCTCATTTCAGCCAATGCAGAATTTTTTTTAAAGATTGATTTATTTTCTTTATTTTTGGCTGCGTTGGGTCTTAGTTGGAGCACGTGGGGTCTTTCGTTGTGGCGTGCAGGCTCCAGGCACGTGGGCTCTGTAGTTGTGGCCCGTGGGTTCCTAGAGCATGTGGGCTCCATCGTTTGCGGCACGTGGGCTCTAGTTGAGGCGCACGAGCTTAGTAGTTGTGGCGTGCAGGCTTAGTTACCCGCGGCAGGTGGGACCTTAGTTCCCTGACCAGGGATCGAACCCGCGTCCCCTGCGTTGTAAGGCGGACTCTTTACCGCTGGACCACCAAGGAAGATCTCAGCCAATGCAGCATTGAAATGAGGGAAAAGGATCCTGAGGCTTTACTGTACAGCATCTTCTCACCCACATTTTTTTTGAGCTGGCTTTGTTTTCCTGATAAATTATCAATTCCTTTAAGGAACTGTGTCAACCTCATCTTCTGTCCTTACCCCTTAGCGGAGTATCTGGAATGAAGTACTTATTCTGTACATGTTTGCTGATTAGGTGCTGCAGGTGTGAACCAACTATATTGTAAAGGTAATATGACACTAATTTTGTATTCAAATAACATTTTAGTATCTCATATTTTATAATCTATACAACTAATGCTCGTGCTACTTCACCAAGACAAAATGTGGTGATGGGTATTTTTTTTTCAAAGTGTTATTTAAGATTGACTTATGGGGGATATTTGTTCTAGGATGATTACCAAATACGCTCCATTGGAAGCCACTACGAGTCCCACTTTTATGAGTTCTAATAATTAAACTAATAATTTCTGATATTGATTTAATTTACTCTTATCTTAGATAAGGTCCAAACCATCTAGATCAAACTTTTTTCTTTAATAAGCCATGTAGTAAATATGTTTGGTCTTGTGGGCCAAATGTTTTCTGTCATAACTGTTTCAATTCTGCCCTTGCTGCATGAAAATAGCCACCGATAATACTTAGACCAAGGAGCATGGCTGTGTTCCAACAAAACTATTTCTGAACACTGAAATTTGAATTTCGTATATTCTTCTTCTTTTGATTTTTGTTTCCCCCAACCATTTAAAAAACGTGAAAATCATTCTTAGCTTGCAGGCTGTTCCAAGACAGGCCCTGGGCTGTAATTGGGAGATCTCTGATGTAGACCCTAGTCATCTACTAAGTGCACTGTCAGCAGAGGAAGTGGTCTATATAAAGAGCATAATTGAAAGAAATCAGGAGTAGGCAGAAGAATGGCTTGCGGGTTGCCATTTGCACATGTCTCTTACAGTCATCATTCCACGGGTTTTTGCTGCATGTGTTTTTTTCCATAGGCAGTAGGTATACCCTGTGAGGGCAGAGCCCTGGCCCATTCTTCTCTGTATTCCAAGGGTCTAGTGCCTATGAATGAATGAACAAAAGAATAAAACAATCAATCCAACGTACATGTCACAGTAGGTGCTAGGTTACTGAATCACAAAGGATGAAATTTCTTTTGAGAAAAACACAGAAACCAGAGGCCCACGGCACTGTTATCAGTTTGCCTACAGACACTAAACATTTTAAACTAGCTTTGTGTAACATATGGAAGAGTGACTGTGAAGGAGGGCTGTGTAAGGAGGGAAACATGCAAATCATTTTAGAAAGATTTCCATTCCTATGGACTCGTGGTTGCCAAGGCATTGCGGTTCTTCCCTTAAAATGATCGGTCAGTTAATGATACTCTAAAATGTTACCTCTTCTGCTTTTTGCCTTTACAGAGGGACTCCTTAACCCTCAGGAAAGGTTTCCATAGGGAAATAATTTCGAATAAGATTAGATTTTTTAAACTAGGAGTCATCTTTTTATGTGTACTGATACTATTATTTCTGATGTTGATTTAATTGACCCTTAATTAAGGTCTAAAGTTCGATTTCTCCCCCAAAATACAATTGCCTCCTTTGTTTAAAAGTTAAAAAAAACCCACATTTTTTCATCTTCCATTTTTGTTTCTCCATGGATACAGTGGAAAGAGCCAGTAAAACTCTCCTATTGAACATATAAGAAAGGCTATGCTCCTGTTTGGTTAAAAGCTCTGGGATGGTTTCTACTAAAACAGTCAAGGTGAATTTGTATGTTATCTTTGAGCACAATTCATAGGCCATCCATTTAATGTTCCAATATACTGATTTTTTCTTTTTTTTTGCCTTTTTCTGTGTCTGTCTTTTCAAACCATTTCTTAACTCCAGTGTGCTCATCCCTGGTTCTATCAGGTTAAGCTGATGTAAGCTTCAAAGGGACAATTCAGACTTGAGACATGCTGCTGGCACCAGCCAGTTTTGTTCCTATTGTGGCCACTCGCGTTTAGCTGTTGTGTTGTGATGTTTTGACACAGTGAAGGCTCATTGAGACAGGAGCTTAAATGAACAGGAATTGGACTCATACCCCCATTTCTGGGAAAAATGGGAACAGCAGGCATTATCTGATGTAATTAAAGTGTATTGAACCCTGAACAAAGTCCTTGGTGTAAATCCCCATTTGGCCTTTTACAACCAGTGGGCTTAGAACCAGGGATGTGAATGACCTGCTGGTTGGAAGGTCTGTGGCCTCTCCAAGGCCATGTAGAGTGTATGGCGAGCCTATTAGAGATTTCCTTGGTAGTAATTTTAGAAAGATACTTAGGTGCCATCTGGTCTCCCTTCCCTGAACCCCAGTTACCTTGTCTACAAAATGGACATAATTTTATTTCCCATTGGGATTGTGATGTTGGTTGGACTTAAAGACGTATTTTAAGTACAGTACTTAACACAGTTTCTCAGATCAGCAGATCCTCAAGAATAAGTGACTGTTACTACTACTTCTTCTCTTTTCTAAAATCCCCCCAAAGTCTTAATTAGTAAAGAATTCTTTCTTACCAGGTTGAAATGTTTACCATATAACCTAGCATGAATTTTATATTATTGGACACTTTCTATGGTGTTATTATTTATGTATAAAATAGTTTAATCTCAATCCATTTATTTTTTATTTTTTTTCACTAATGACTCATAAGCAAGCCCAAGAGAATAATTTCCAAATATTCAGGTTTTTCTACCTTGATAATTCTGTCATTCATATATATATATATATATATATATAGTGCATATATACCAAGTATATATATGTATGTATATATATATGTATAAAATACATATACAATTTAAAAAAAAACAGGTACTGACATTAGATTTACCCTCAAGTTATAAACATGTCAGCTGTCTCTTTGGGTCACTGTGATTTTTCAGGTGCTCTCAAATATTTCTAAAGCTGTAAGTGTGTAGACTTATGATGGATCTGCTGACTTCAAATGGATATTTGTTATTCAACCTAAATATTGTTCAACCAGGCCCGACTAACTTCTCTTTTATCCAGATTAATTTTCTCTTTCTTCTGAGGATGGTCTTATATATAAATTGCTGACATTTAAGATAATATGAATTGGGAAATTGATTGGGAATTTGCAGAATCATCTCGTTCTGGGTGAGAATGAGAGTTTGGGATCTTTATCTCCCAAGGATGCACTAACCTATCTCTTAAACACTCAACAAAGTATATTAGTGTCGTTAGACAATGTTTAAAATTCAGGCGTATCTGCTCTTCCAGTTCCAAGTTGTAGTGGTGTTGTCTTCCACTGGGGAATAATTTGTCTCTATTAATTGAGAACAAATGTGCATGGGTGTTTTAATTACACAGTAAATTAGGAGAATTTAAGATGCAGAATCTGTGGGAGCCAAGAATTCAAAACCAGCAACTCAAAAACATAAGTAGATTAAACAGGAAGAACATCTCAGCATATGAGTGCAAGCAGTTCCCAAGATAAAGAAGGGGGAAAAACAAGATCAAGACCAATTATTCGGGTTTTACTAAGGCTCCTTTCAAGCAGAACGATTCTGATTTTTGTTGGCTAGACATGGCAGGTGGAAGAAAACATTTATCACAGGGTTACTTCAACATGTCTGGCTTCAAGGGCCCTTTTATGCATTCAGTGAAGAATAAATATTGAGCATTTCTTACGTGAATTTAAGTGTTAGAGAACTCCCATAGCAAGTATTCAGTCTATGTCCCTGGAACCCTGAGAGTGTATGAAAAATCATATGATTATGAGCTTCTGTGGGGAAGGAGTCTAGAACTCTCCTTAGATTCTCACTGGAGTCCACGATCCAAAAAGGTAGGAATTCAAAGCTGCTGCTTGAGTGACATGGACATTTGTTGACTTTGTTCTCTGTCATTTAAGGTTAACCAAAGTTGCCTCTCATAAACTGTTATAGCTTCTGTTTTTTAGGCAAGGAAAAGTGGAATGATTTTTTTTCCCCACCCCACTGTGGCTGCCAGAATGCTTTCAACCAAATTTGGTGCTTCGCAGAAAGACCAACCTGTTTGTCACTAGTTCAGAGCATCTTTCTCTTCTTTCTCCTCTTACCATATACGTACTTAGATATCTCTTTTTATTCTTTTCTTTTTAAAAAATGCCCTGGGCATCTGAGTTTTTGTCATAAGCTACCTTAAATCCTTTTTGGCAGCAGGTCGGATCTGATAAAACACATGGCTCCCCAGGATCTTAGAGTGCTGGCTGATTGATTACAGGGAAGCAGAGGGTGTAGGTACTCCCTCAAACATCACGGGGAGGACAGAGAAACAGCCTCCAATTGTTTGTTCTATTGAGGGCAGCTGGGAAAAGCCCTCTTCAAATGAGAGGCCCAGGAAGGGAGGAATGGGGACTCTGGTTACCCTCCGAAGTGAAACTAAGATAATTTCTGCCTTCCTAGCACAACTTAGGCTAATTACTCAGACGTAATTACTTGCTTTTATGGTTCCAGTAGGGGTTGTGTTCTTGCTGGTTCATCTTGTCTCTCCCAGTGGACTTTGTGCTCCTTAAGAATGGGGACGCTCACTCCTTTTCTATTTATCATGATCTTTGGGCAGTACTTCTCACATAGAAGACAAAATGCAATTGAAGTTAATGATCAGGACACACCTACCTGGGAACCTTAACACTGCTTCGTGGAGGATCCTGAAAACATCATGTGGAGGTTTGTGGTAAATGTGTCATCACCTTCCAGAAAGTTTCAGAACTTAGTGATGATTTGTGCTTTCCTAAGACAATGGACTGTGCCAGCACTCAAGAGAGAAACGTTCCCTTCTAAATAGAGGTGATGGAGTTTAACTCGTAGTAGCTGATTGTTGAAAATTATAAGGTGCAGTTGTGTATTTTTCCTATAAACATTATCTCACAAGAAATCGAATGAAAGAAAAGGGTGACTCTGGAAAAATGTCAAGTATAATTTATCTGTTTAAACCCTGAACTAGCTGCGAGATCTTTAGGCCACTGAATGCAGAACATTTTACCCCTCTATCGCTGGCATGCAAGTGTATTTACCCATTATGAGTGGCTTATTTCCTAGTTTATGTGCATTGTGTGTATAATCATGTCTGCCTTTTCCTCTCCTGCACATCCTAAGGGGAATTAATCACTTATTATGGTCCTTTTAAACAAGACAGAACAGATCTCGGCTTAAAGCTTAGGAGGTTCCTTTATAACAGTGCTTGGCTCAGGTAGCCTTGCGTGTACTTCTGAAAAATACGTCCCATAAATGTCCTGAAATTGGCTTCAGAGGCATCCACTGTGTCCTCCGTGAAAAGCAATGTGGAAGAAGGAAGCATTCTCAAGGAGGGACCAGGAGTCAATTCTTTTTTATTCCCCAATATAAGTTTCACTTTCCCCAAAGAGGAGGAGGGAAACTCCCTCAGGACCATGCCAGGTGGCCTAAGGGCCAATGGCGGAGTCCACATGGGAACACAAGACGTTAATAATTAAAAAGCCCTAGGCCTCCCACCCTCCCCTGGATCGATGCCTGTTTGCTGAGACAAGCTGCAGGCCTGCTTCTGGTCCTCGTGCCAGGGCTCGGCTGTTTTTGTTGACGAAGCTTTTCGTCTGCTTCCCTTATGATTCCAAGTTACGTGCCGGCTCCTGTGGGTTCTTCGGGTTCCTGGTTGTGTCTCTGCAGGCCCTGGCCTGTCTGTACCAACCTCCTGTGTGACCGGCTTCAGGCACAGACCCCAGGGGCACTGAGGGTGCTGGGATTGAGCACCGCACAGCACTTCTGTAAGGCATTCCTGTGTTCTTGTGTTTTGCATTCCCTTTTACTGGTTCTTGCTCAGAGCACTGATGTCAAGTAAAAAAATCACTACTTGCACTTTAATGCCAAAGGGGAAACAGAGAGAGGCGACTCAAATGTGCCTCGCTGGCTTCCCTGGTGGCGCAGTGGTTGAGAGTCCGCCTGCCGATGCAGGGGATGTGGGTTCGTGCCCCGGTCTGGGAAGATCCCACATGCCACGGAGCGGCTGGGCCCGTGAGCCATGGCCGCTGAGCCTGCGCGTCCGGAGCCTGTGCTCCGCAACGGAAGAGGCCACAACGGTGAGAGGAATGTTCCTCGCAAACAGGTCCAGATTAAACTGGGCTCCCTCTAAACCCCAGTCACACTTTTTAATATTCGATTACAGTTTCTTCAGACATGACATGGGAATCTTATACATCGACTGACACTTGCCAAATATTCTGTGATGCTGGAATCTTCTGGGAAAGTCCAACATCTAAGAGAGGAGGATGGGGTCCCCCAGATCCATTAAACGTGGCCCCCTCTGTCCAAATGGCCTCTGAGGGGAAGCCATGGAGTCCAGCTTGGGAAAATCTCCAGGGTCTCTAAGGGCTATCGGGGCTCCCAGGGGGAGAGTGATGATTTGATTGAGGAAAGGTGAAATGCAGGGATTGGGACCGCTGGTATCCACGTCTCACGTTGCCAACATGCCTCATCATGACCTCTCCACGCCTCGGTTTCCTTATCAATCAGGTGGGGACAATAAACGAGATAATCTGTTTTAGAGCCCTGCCCATAGGCCTGGCCCAGAGAATGGTGATATCATTGCTGGTTTTGTTATCTTTGTCTTAAAAAAATCAATAATAATTGTTGTACTTTGAATTTGGGGGAGCAGGTTTAAAAACAAAAACAGTATCAGTAATAAAAATTGCCGGTTCTTTTAATATGTGCGTTCTTCCTTGGGAGGCATTCCAACCATGATCTGAATTTTTCCAACTGAAAAGTCGTGGATCGGTTCTGTCTTAAAACCTATACTGTGTGTCGTTTCTAAGTAGAGTCGTAGGTGCACAGTAGCTGTAGCAAGGCAAAGCTGTCATCTCTTGAATTTTCACTTCTTCACCTTTATCAGGTGGGGAAGAAATACCAAATCAATAGCTCTGAAGAGTAGAAAGAGAACAGTTAAAAATAACTCAGTGCCAGGACCACATACGGCCTTGGGGGCGTTCTATTCCCTGTACCCATTTCATTTCCTGTAAAGGTAGAATTGGGGGAAGATCAACTAATAAAAACAACCCCCCTCCCCATCTCTCTTAGATCTATTACATCTCCCTTATACAAAAATGAAGACAGTTTCTGAGAAATGCAATTGGAACTAAAAAGCCAGTTTAATGAGACAATCAGCTAGGCAACAGACAGTGGAGGTGAGGCCATGTAGCTTGGTGAGGTTTGCTGGCTGGAGCTGCTGGAGCTTCAGCATCAGTTTCCCTGCAACCAGAGCAGGAATGACACTGGGAAAATGAGGCCTGAAGAACCAGCTGACTGTCCAAGGAGATGGGGATATCACACCCTAGCTATCCAGTTACTGGCCCATGAGAGGTTATTTCACAAGGCAAATTAGAAACCAAATATGTTATTACACATGTAGTAAATATCAACGGTAAAAATAAAAATCACATCATTTTATCACTCAGATATTCCTGTTGATTGTGATCCGTGTGCCCATATGCGGATACATACACTGTACGTGGGCTCGTGTACACGAGTACTTTCTTTTGCAAGAATCTCATCACTGCTTCCTAGCTTCTTTGACCCAACAGTCTACCATAGATAGTTCTCCATTCTATTAAATATACATCTATAAACTGTTTTTTGGTATGTGGCTATGTAGTATTCCTTGGCATAGGTGAACTAGAATTTATCAAAGTACTTATTGTCGGTCATTTGGTTATTTGAGGTATGCATTGCTGTAATCGATGCTGGGATTATAATAAACATAGCCATTTTTTTATGCACCTCCTTGGCTATTTCTCCACAAATGACCTCCCGATTCACTTTCTTTCCAGCAGTTTATAAATTTCTGTTTACCCCGACCCTTGCTGGTATCAGGTAGTTAGCTTAAGCAAAAAAATTTCTTGCCGGTTTGTTAGACTGAAAAAGCTCCCTTGCTTTAATTTGTACGTCTGTGATTACTGGTGAGATTGCAAATCTTTTCCTATATTTATTGACCATATGCATTTTTTTTCTTTTGCGAAGGGCCTCCTGATGTCCTTTGTCTAATTTTCTATTATTGTGACTCTATCTTTCTTATTTTATAAGAACTCTTCTACACATTCAATCTATTTTCCCTGTTGGTCATAAATCTTGGCAGAATTTTCTGATGACAAGGAGGTGATCTTCCAGGAAAGAGAATATTCTGGGCATAGGATGATACTCTGGAAACAGGAGAAAAAGAAAACCCAAGTACAGCAGATCCCTTGGTTCTTCAGAAATAGGAAGCCTTACTTTGAGGGCTGTTTAGGGATTGGTTGCCATAAAGAAGGTACGTTCCTAGTGAATATTTCAATGTTGTCGTTACCTGTATTCAACCAATGTAACTTGAGAGAAGACAGTTTCTACTTTAGTATTAGAACATTAAGAGCAACGGAGAATTTTCTACCTCTACCTTTAAATAAAGATGGAGTAAGAGAGCTATATCTGCAAAGCAGTTACAGTGGCATGTCGGGGTATTCATAGTTTAAATGTGGATGGTTCAGGGCAGAATATCATGTTTGCATTAAAGATTTAAGCAAGACCATTTTTTAAAATTGCCTGGATAAATGCTTCCTTACTCCATGAATATTTCACACATTTAAGACAGCTGCTAGAGAATTACATATGGACTGTTTTGTTTTAACATAAATGTGTATATCGACTATAGATTGGAAAGGATCTTTGTAACTACCAGAGAGTTTCTAACCCAGTAAACTCATTTTCTAATGATCCGCGGATCTGGGGATGTTCCATATTTTCCCAGGATCACTTGACTGCTATATGCCCAGGGCTAGGAGTAGACCCCAAGCCATCTGACATTTTAGCAAATGTAAATTTTGTTACATCAGCAGAACTTGGTGGATTTTTAAGTGTAGAAGTCTTCTTATCATTTACTCATATCAGCCACCGTGCTAGGCTCTGGGGATATAAAAGACATGGCTGGGTCTGACCCGTGCCATTACAGTCTCATAGGGAAGAGACTCAGCAGAGTTATAGTAAATGAATAAATGCCTCAAGTATACAGGTAGTACGATTATGGTCTGGACACAAGTGCACAGGGAGGATGAAGAGAAAAGTGTGATTCACTTGGGCTAAAGACTTAATAGAAGGAGTGAACCTTGAGCTGAGTTTTAAAGAGATGAGCCCTTGGGGTTTAAGGGATCAATGTGTCCTCCGTGTTAAAATTAGTAAGTTGGGATAGCAGTGAGGAGGTGGAAAGATGATGGGCTGTGGAACAGTTTGCCCTGTGTTTGTGTCCTGACCCGCTGAACAGTCGATTTACTTTCTGTGAGCCTCAGTTGTCGCATCTGGAGCTAGGATGATAATATGTATTCAATGTGTGGTATTGGGGTTGTAGGATCAGCACAGTGCCTCGCAGAGTAAATGGCAGGCAGAGCTAGTGGGTGTGACGGGGGTGGCGTTAGCAGTGTGAGTGACAGGGCAGGGGAGGACTGAGACTCTTCAGCTGCTGTGACCTTTCTTACCTGTGTCATCCATCAGATGGCAGGAGACTTGACATTGTGATTTCTACCCTGTGTTTTCATTATAAAATGAGGGGTCCCTTGAAGAAAGGGGACAGTGAGTTTTGTGTGTGAAGCTTTCTGAATGACCCATTCTGCAGTAAGGGAGGATTAAGTAGGAGTGTGTGAAATGGAGACAAACAGAGCCCTGCTGTGCCAGCCCTCTTAGGAGGGCTGTATGGGTTTGGGCTGAAAAAGGGTGGTTTATGATCAACCCGTTTTGCACTGTGTGTGGTGAAGGCCTTAGCTTACTGCCACCGTAGTGACTAGTTTGCAAGGCATGTTGCTGTTTCCGCAGCTGACCCTTAAGAATCCAACCTGTTTACTGGTCCCCTTGCCGCTGCCCTAGATCCAGCTTCCTGGAGTTTGCCGAGACCACCAATTTTTTTAAATGATGAGCCCAGCCCAAGGTCTTTCTTTTCTCCCTTCCTTAGGTAATAGTGGCCAAGTCTCCGCATTCAAACTTGGCAAGTTAGACACCAATTTCCCTCTCCTTCTCTAAAACTTGACAGTGGCTTTGCATTCCACATAATAAAAATCCAGACTTCCTACCAGGGCATTTGATATTCACCTGTGTACCACCTATACAGCAGACAAGGGGGTGAGACTGTCCAGGGGTGCAGGCAGGGATGTGGACATTCATTAGCAGCCTATACTCACAGCACAGGGATGACTATACCGGCCCAACATAAAGGGGATCTGATCAGACCATCAGAAACTTCAACTGTACCTGCCAATCAAACTCCTATTGATCCTTCAAGACCCAGACAGATGCTACCTGCGTGAAGTGTTCCCCAGCCCAGAAGTCCTCATTCTGAGCTAACGATGTTATCTACCATCTCTGCTTTTTCTTTATGCCTTATTAGAAGCCTTATCAAGATCCACCTTGTATCACTGTGGGTTGGCTTAATGTGGGGCTCCCTGCTAGACTAATGGGTTTCTTCTTGAAGACACAGTATGTTTTAATTCACCTTTAAAGGGCTGCTCCCCAGACCCCAGGACTGTCCCTCTGTAGCTGTTTAGTAAAGGTCATCTGAATTGAAATGACCTGGAACATTCTTCCAGGCTGCCTTGTGCTTTGACCCCAAGGGACTATTTCCCCAGTTCTCCATTCCAGGAATGCTAGCTCGGCTTGCTGTTCTTTTCTTTTTGTTTTTTTTTTTTTTTGCAGCACGCGGGCCTCTCACTGTTGTGGCCTCTCCCGTTGCGGAGCACAGGCTCCGGACGCGCAGGCTCAGCGGCCATGGCTCACGGACCCAGCCGCTCCGCGGCATATGGGATCTTCCCGGACCGGGGCACAAACCCGCGTCCCCTGCATCGGCAGGCGGACCCTCAACCACTGCGCCACCAGGGAAGCCCCTTGCTGTTCTTTTCTCCCCAAAATTCCACAGCCATTGAGGTTTTACAACCCGATCTAAGTTTTCTTTCTGGGCTCGTGTTTTCTTCCTCCTGCCCCCCTGAATGTCACCCGACTTCATCTCCCTAGTCAGCCCAGGCAGGTCGCCTGCTGTCATCTGCTCCCTGCCTGGGCTGGGCCCCCAGGGAGATGAAGTTGAAACAAGCATCATGTCTTGGATGCCACTTGGGCTCGCACCCAGAATCTGGCAGTTGGTAAATCCTGGCTCGTGCCATTCATTGAACGTCATGGCTCATTGGTGCAACCGTGAAAATTGTTCAGAGGACAGCTGAGACATCTTTGGCCGACCCGAGAATCATTTCTGGCGATCGAAAAGGGATACCACTTAGTAGTTTAGAACTAGATTCTGAAAGTTGCATTCACAATCCAGTAGTCAAATGGAAACGTTCCTCCCTTCATTCACTTACTGCACAATCTTTTCTTCCTTGTGTTCTATTTCTTGTGCGCTGGGTAGGGGAACAATGAGTAAGATGTGGGTTTTGCATTTGAGGAATTTATAATTCAGGGAAGGAGATGGGACTGAGATGGGTATGTACACAACCTGCAATAATAAGAGGAATTCTGAGATAGGTACCACAAGGAAGGAAGCGTTTAGGGTATTGGTGAAGAATTTAGTCTCTGAAGTTGAAGTGCCCGGAGGTCATATCCCAGCTCCGTTATTATTAGCGTTGGGACTTTGGGCAAGTAGTTTAATTTTCTTGGCTTCACTTTTTTCCATCTGTCAAATGGAAATAACGATAGTACCCGCCTCGCAGGGTAGTTTGTATGGATTAAATAAGATTATCCGTGTAAAGTATATAGCCTGGCAGGATTGATAAATATTATCAATATTATTATGACTATTGTTATTGATGGGCTAATAACTCCTGTGGAGCGGTCCATAGAATAGGTTTTGTTTTAGTGAGGCCTTGACTTTTCACAGGCAAGAGAGGCTTCCAATAGGAAGAAACAGGCTGAAAAAAAAGAATGAGGGGCTGGTGTTTTTGGGAATTAGCAAGTACTTTGGACTTGGGCGGCTCTGGTGGATGCTTGACGGGTCTCTCTGGGAGCTGAAGCTGTGAAATTGGCGGGTCCAGGACTTGGCAGATGCTGAGGCCTCCGTAAATATTTCCCAACTTTCTTTGATCTGTAGATCTTGAATTACTCTTTTGTGCTCATGCGTTAACACTCATTTAGGTTAAAGGATGCCAGCGGACCGTGGGTCCAAATTTATTTTACTGTGAAATAAACATAATTCTGGGCTTCCCTGGTGGCACAGTGGTTGAGAGTCCGCCTGCCGATGGAGGGGACGCGGGTTCGTGCCCCGGTCCGGGCAGATCCCACGTGCCGCGGAGCGGCCGGGCCCGTGAGCCATGGCCGCTGAGCCTGCGCGTCCGGAGCCTGTGCTCCGCCACGGGAGAGGCCACAACAGTGAGAGGCCCGCGTACCGCAAAAAAAAAAAAAAACAACAAAGAAACAAATGAAAATAATTCTGAGTGTACCTCCTTGAACAGATAGAGGATTTCCAGAGACTGGCCTGCTGCCAGTATCTCCAGCGCACCAGCTGTAAGTCACATGCGGCTACCCAGCACTTGATATATGGCTGGTTTGATGAAGAAACTGAGTTTTTAATTTTCTTTAATTTTAATTAATTTAATTTAAGGAGCCCCAGGTGGCCGAGGGCAACCAGACTGCACGGCACCACAGTCCAGGAATCATTTTGGATATCCACAGAGGCAGCGTGCAAATGTTAAGCATTGGGTTTGGATTGGCATGGAGCAAGGGAGATGTTTCCTGTGGAGGTTTCCGGTACTGTCATTCCAGAAGAGAAGGACCACTAAACCAGCTGTTTATTTTGATCAGTATTGCTTCAGAGAGTCGATCTCTGAAACAGGCAATCTCTGACTAGAGTAGCAGCGCTGCAACAGAGAGCCTTGAAAATACAAGGCTGATTACCGAGCCCCTAGGAAGCAGTTGTCCTAATCAGGCTCTGTTAATAAACTATAGACCACAAGCCATGTGTGCTTCTCTCTCTCTGCAGTGCTCAGTCTGGCACAGAGTGGATGAGAGTCATTTTTCGTCGCAGCCTCAGATCTTAAACAAATGGCAGAATGCTCTGAAGCCCGTCGAGTATGGGGGGAAACCTTACAGCCTTTCTTGTGCGGGAACAACTAGTGAGGGAGCCGCTTGACAAGAGCTGGCTTAGGGTGGGGGCTTCTGGCCTCCAGCCCATTGATTTGCTTGCTGGGACGGCTACACTCAGGCAGGCAGACTTGAGCCACGGCGAGGGGGCAGCGTGAAGAAACACAGGCTTCATAAATCAGGACGATTCAGCAAGATTGCATTTGCATTGACTCTGGGCCAGGGACCTGCACGCCACGGAGTGTCTGCCGTGGAAGTTGACATTTTAATGATTTGATTAGTTTAGGAAGAATATTTTTATGGATTGTGTCGTCGACTGTATTAAGTACTGAGTGGAGTTGTTACATTATGATGAACTTCCATTACCTTGGCTGTGTATGAGTCTGTGCAGCCCAAGACCCTAAGGGTAATCTCGTGCAATCCTCTTAAAGAGAGTGCTGTTTAATGACTAAAGCTGTTAATCATATTAATTACACGCAACTGCGCTAGGAAAAAAAACCGCCAAACAAGCATAAATTTTAAAAAAGCGTTTTGAATTAGCTAAACGGGGTGTTTCTGGTGGGATGTCGGGTGAGGGAGCTGCGGTGGGGGAAGGAAACACAGAAAGAGATGGAGGAAAATGGTAGTCATAACTACAGTCAAGGTGCTGTTTATTGATCTATGTGGCAGACGCTGGCTCAAGTGAGTGTATTGGAACGCTTTGGGCCACACACAAGAGAGTGTCCGACTCCAAGCAGTTTAAACAATAAAGAAAATTGACTATCTCACAGAAAAAGAATTGAGAAGGAAAGACAGTTCTAAAGTGGCGTTTCTTGTTGTTGTGTCTTGTTTGCAAATCACCGTGATGTCAGGGCTCTGGGTTGCCTTTTTTGGGATGAGCTTGGTTTTCTCTAGATTTGGTCAGTGTGGACCAAATGGAGGTTTGTCTCTCCATTGGAGTTTCTTCTTCATCAGTGGAGGTTTATTAGGCTAACAAGGTGGCTGGGATGTGAGGAATCCCAAGTAAATCCGTATGGCATCTATGGCAGTGGGATTTGGAGATTCTGGATCCACTCTCCATTGGAGGCATTAGTTGAGAGGATACTCCAAGCAGAAGGCAATCAGGGAAGTTCCAGTCCTGAAGGTAATCCCCTCCCCGCATCAACCAACCATCCATTTTGTTTCCTTCACACAAGTCTCAGTGGAATTATGTTGCCGAGTCAGACTACCATTCTACTTGAACAAATATGGTGCACAGTTTTCCAAATACACGGTTTTTGTGGGGTGATGGGCTGAACTGAAGAAGGAACTAGCCCTCTCTTTCCTTAGCCCTTCTGTTGTCTGAGGCAAGAGTTGATAACAGCGGTTCATTCATTCCCCTCCGCCTGGTGTTCTGTAAACCGGAAACGGGGCTTTGAACATAGCATTGAACCGTAGAGGTTGGTTTTCATTAAATACCTGCCCTAAAAGTTTACAACCTAGTATTTTGACAACCCAGGTTCTCTCTGTACCTGTGATTTCCTGTGTTAAGAGACTGTTGCAGAGGTCTAAACATTAAAAAATATAAAGCTATGAATTACCAAAATACATATTTGCATTGAGATATTCAAGAAAACAGAGTTTGGGTGCCCTGGGGTTGTAGGAGTGATAGGTGACTAAACAGGATTTTGTGCAGAAAAAACACTTGGGTTTGGGGAATGGAAGAACAAGTGAGTAGAAACGGGGGGCCTAACGGCGGCAGTGACGTGTTGGCCCCCTGCCCTTACAACTGCTGCCTTGTTTCCTGAGAGCTGCCCCGGGGGGTGGGTCTCCCTAACGCCCAGGACCATCTAATTCTCACCACAATCCTAGGAGGTTCGCAGGTCTTCATTTTAGAGATGAAGAAACTGAGGCAGCCAGAGTTTAGTAAGCAACAAAGTGGATTTTCAAGCCCAGATCTGTTTTGATAACAAAGCTCCTAGGCATTCTCCCTAACGATGCTCTGCACGCTGTGTTCTGCTGAATCCTTAGGAATCTCCAGGTTAGATGCATGTGTAGGATCAAGTCAGGAGGAAAGGACTGGAGTGGCTTTGCAGCTCCCAACCTCTGCTCTTAGTTGGTTTTATATCTTGAGTTCTAACATTTTTGTGGAGGAAAAGGTTATGTGTTTTAAAAATTAATAACAAAATAAGTAAAAGCATGCAGACCACTGTCTCGTCCCTCAGTGCTCGATTCGAGTACCCTTTTACTTGCAGAGGGAGCTGTAGTGGGGAAGACCTCTGGGTTTTCTTCCTTCCTCCTTTCCTTCCCTTCTTTCTTCCTTCCTTCCTTCCTTCCTTTCTTTCTTTCTCTCTTTTTCTTTCTTTCTTTCTCTCTCTCTTTTTCTTTCTTTCTTTCTCTCTCTCTTTTTTCTGTCTTTCTGTCTCTTTCTTTATTTTTCTTTCTTTCAAGTATAGTTGATTTACAATGTTGTGCTAGTTTCAGGTGTACAGCAAAGTGATTCAGTTATACAGATATATATATATATATATATATATATATTCTTTCAGATTCTTTTCCATTATAGGTTATTACAAGATATTGAATATAGTTCCCTGTGCTATACAGTAGGTCCTTGTTGTTTATCTATTTTATATGTAATAGTGTGTATACGTTAATCCCAAATTCCTCGTTTATCTCCCCCCACACCTGCCTTGCCCCTTTGGAGCTCTGGGTTTTCTAAGCGCCCAGCTGGCTTACTCGCTGGGAATTGACTGCCTCCCAGCTTTCATTCTGTAGCCAGAAGCTGAAAGGCATGAGCCCTTTGAAGAGATAGACGAAAGCAAAGAGGGTCATCAAGATGAGACGGAAGGGAAGTGGAGTGTGACATTCCTTGGAGGGAATTTCCCAAGTGAGCGCTGCCTCCAGAGCTTCCCCACTGAAGCTTATGGGGCAATCGCTTCCTGGTTTCCACTGAAGCCCTGGGGACCACTTCCTGCACCTGAGCAGCTCCCCAGGCTCTTCCATGTCTCCTTATTAGCGGCTGGGGCTTGCCTGCCTCCTTCTTCTCTTAGAAAGCCAGCTTTTTTTTTTTTTTTGCAGTACGTGGGCCTCTCACTGTTGTGGCCTCTCCCGTTGCGGAGCACAGGCTCCAGACGCGCAGGCTCAGCGGCCATGGCTCACGGGCCCAGCCGCTCAGGCTCCGGACGCGCAGGCTCAGCGGCCATGACTCACGGGCCCAGCCGCTCCGCAGCATGTGGGATCTTCCCGGACCGGGGCACGAACCCGCGTCCCCTGCATTGTTCCACCCTATCCCTCTGCTTCTCTGGACTCCTTCTTCCCTGAAGGCAAGTAGAAGAGCTTTTTTTTTTTTTTTAAAGATGTTATGCGCTTTGGGCAAACAGATGGAGGAAAACAAAACAAGCCCCCCACGATCCTGCTCTTCCTGTGTCGGGGGGCGGGCAGAGGGCTCTGAAAGGGCACAGGTGTGTCCCAGACTGAAGGGGTTGCAAGATGCTGTGCTGAAGCAATGCATGTTGGAGAAAGCACAGACTGTTCTGGATGGAAAAGATAACCTTTGTCCAGAATTCCAGTCGGGAGAGGCAGATTTGCTGGCAGGATTGTGGCAGAGGTTCTCAGAGCTGGAGCCAGGAAGGGAGGGTCCATGGCACTGGGAAGAGGGCAGCTCCAGGGGCAGCCAAGGCCAGGTGGTGGGGAACCCCCTCCCCACCGAGCCTCTGAGCGGGAGTCTGGAGTTGGTCATTTGAAAACAAAATGAGAAGTGTGATGTGACACGTTTAGCATGGGGATGTGGGCAGAGTTGAATAGAAGGTGTAGGTGTATCGTCTTTCTATGCCCTGTGCCATGCAGTCCTTCCTTCATTTGTTCATTTAACAGGTGTTCATTGATTACTTACAATGAGTCACACCTGGTCTAGGCACATGGGGCACAGCTCTCATGGGGCTTATATTCTGTAGACAGAGAATAAATAAACTAGCCAATGCTTAGATTAAAATATACCTGAGTAATGACCTGCTGTATAAAATAAATAAATAAAATTCCAGAATTCAAAAAAATACCTCAGTAATGAAGGCTATACAGAAAATTAAAATAGGTTTATGATGTGCTAGAAAGTGATTAGATCTACTAAGGCCAGGAGGCCTCTCTGAGGGGAGCTTTTGATGTGGAACATGAGTGTAGAATGGTGCCACTCTTGTGAAGTTTGAGGAAGAACATACCAACTGAGGGAGGACAGCCAGTGCAAAGGCACTGAGGCAGACAAGAGAGTAGTATAGTCAGGGAACAGCGGAAAGGCCAGTGTGGTTGGGGTTGAGTGAGCAAGGGGAGGGGAAGAGTGTTAGGAGTATTAGTTTTGTATCCCTGCAAAGTGTCCTTGAACAAACTCCTCAGCCTCTCTGTTCTGTTGCCCCAGCTCTCAGTCTCATATACTGGATTTTGGGTGTCCACGTATGTGATCCCAAGTTCCTTTATTTCATTTTTTCATTTTGATCATAATCTGAGAACGGGCATAAAAGCATTTTCTGGGTCATCATGATGCTCCTAGGACTGAGCAAAGCTGTGGATTTCATAACTATTTATGTTTGTTTTGTACAGTTGAATCCAGGCAGTCAGTACCATGTATGTGTTACGAGTGGGATTCCCATTTTTACGTAGCAGCTTGCCTCATTTCTTAGAAGCAGTCTTAGCTGGTGTCTGCTCTAGCTTTTTTCCCTCTGCTCCCAGACTCAGTAATTGGATTAGGTACCATTTAATGCATCTTTCAATGCCTCGAAACTAGCCTCATCTTCATCTGAACAAAACACCTCTTCAGATTTACCCAAGTGACTGCTCAGAAAAATCAGCATGATTTCTGGTCTGCATTTGAGGAAGTTGACGTCTGATTATCTTGAGTCTGCCAACAAAACTTTGAAGTTCCTTTTGTTCTTTTGAAGTTTTGTCTTCAACAAAAACTTTTTGTTCAACCTGCTTATGTAAAAGGAAGTTAAAGCACCCCAAAAACCTTAAATACAGAGCCCAACCAGAGCTCTGTTTTTCTACTGTAAAACTCACCATAGACCAATCATGTTTCAGCAAAACATGATTTCAAATGAAAATAATTAAAATTTCTTTGGTTTTTAATATCTTGTATTTGTGCATAAGGAGTAACATTTCAATTAAAATGATTTAAGGGAACGCATTTACTTAATGCATTTTCCACGGGGGCATTGCCTTCTTCAAATGTGGTCCATATTACTTAAGTTTGAGATTCAATGCTCCAGTTTACAAACTAGCTACAGAGCATTTCAAGTGGTCAAAAATCTAGGACCCAGATGGGGTGATGTAGAGCTTTGGGATCCTGACTTCAACCCCCAAGGAAACCTTGAGGGATGAATACTATTATTCATTATTGCTGTGATGTCCCAATAAAGGAAGAGGTATGACAAAGGGATGGGATTTTGCAGCAGGTAGCCGTTCTTCACTGGTATATCCGGGGTCAGGCCCCTTTAGAAGCATAGTTTTGAAAATAGATGTCTTCAGACTCTCCATACCTTTGTTTGTTTGTTTCTGAAAGACCAGTAAACTTGGTAAAATTCATCTTAATATCTAGCTAATAACCACTCCTGGGCGTTTGGTTTTTCTCTCTCTCCTTCCCACCCTCCTCAGCTCCTTCCCTCCCTTACACAACGCACATGACAGCCACCCCCGCCACCCATATATTTCAATGTAGCTTTAAAGATTTATCAATTCCTAATATCTCAGTCTACCCAGTTCCTAATCATGTCTCCTCTGCTGTGTGTCCAGGAAATGCATCCATATATCAGTCTGCTTGATTGTTGGAGAACACTTTGTCAACTTGTCATTTGCTTATAGAAATATATCTTTAAAACTTGATAGACATTTTGCCATCATATTCTCTTCTCTTCTCTTCTCCCATATCTTCTAGCCCTAATCCATTTTTGGAAGTGATTTTTGGTTGAGGGGTGGACCAGGTGTGTCTCTTCAGAGATAAGTCTACCCATTTTCCAAATGAAGATGTCTGTGTGGTCTTTGACACCTTGATTGTGTGGATAAATGTTCTACTCTTTTGAACATATGGGTAAAAGAATTAATTTGCATTCAGTTGCCCAAATCTGTCTTCGTAGCCTGGGGAGAAATGATGGTTGTCACTTATGGTTCCCTCCTACCCCCCACCTTTCATTTGATGCTTCGTCTCTTCCTCCGGGTGTGTGAGCATCTCAAGAAAAATGTTGACTGGCCCACTGGTGGGGGTGACAGTGAGTGACAGGCAGTCTTGCACTTCCGGATTAAGGATAAGATCCCCCATTTGGCCAGCTTTCCACACTCCTATCAAACACGTAGCTACAGATAGAGACCCATCTTATAAAAGAAGCATACGGCTGTCCAAGCTTTGCAGTTAGGAATTGCTGGGCAGATCTTCATCTCTGGTGCACTTGCTTCAACCTCGCCCCCTCTGACCCTGATAGGAGCAGTTCTGAGGAATCTGGCATGAATCTTACCAGAAAAATCCATTAAGCCTACTTATAATTCTTTGGTCTTTTCTTTTAGTTTTGGTCATTATTTTCCATCAGTTCATTCATTCAGCAAATACAAAGCAACTACTCCCGCTCCATGTCTACTGACTTCTTTACTGGCTAGTCTGTGAGCATGACAGTGGGAGGACAATGTGTATGGTTTATTGCTGTGCCCCCTGGCATCTCCCACATTGCATAGCATGCAGTCGATGCTGATATTCCTATTTTGTGCATGGAGTGATCGGGGGAGATGCTCAGAGAAAGGGACGCTTCTTAGGTTTAGGTCACCTGCCTGTAGATCATCTTTTTTGAGCCTGTGTCTGATGTCTCCACTATGTGGGTGTTTCTCCACCTTCTTTGAAGCAACTCTCTCTTGAGCTCAGCATCAGAGGCACTACAATACAGAACACTACTTGGCCAGGCTTACCCCATAAACAAGCAACATGTATTGAGCACTTACTGTATACCCAGCGCTCTTCCATGCAGTGCATATGTATGAGCTCATTTCCTCCTCCCGGTGATGTACAAGGTATAGGCGTCCACGAGGACCCCAACTGATGAAGCCAAGGAACAGGAAGGATTCAGACTTTGCTCAAGTGACCCACCACGAAGGAAGCTTCTTTAATCGACCGGGGGCTCAGCTATTTCAGTTTTTGAATTGGCCTTGGGCTTTTTGGGTTGTTTTAATGGGAGCATAACTCAAAGTCCTTGGCCTTTTCACGCTCATTTTAGTCAACGTCACAAGCACTTGCTCCATAAAGAAATAGTATCACTTGTACTTTTCTCTTAAAAAAAAAAAAATTCCTCCTCTGTAATGCATTGGTTTAATCTTTTTATTTTTGAAATATCAATCAATGTGTCAAGAACACACGCTTCTCTTGTCACGTCTGGCAGACACTCAGGCCCTGGCCTGAGGTTTCACGTATTTGAGGGTTACCAGGCAAGGAGACTTACTACTAAATTCTGTTGGATGTGAGATCAGAGCCAGTTATCAGCGAGATCTCTCTGCCTCCCTCAATTGTCATGTTCTAAATAAATGTTATTACTCTTATGATCATCATTATTATTTTACAGTCCCTGTTTGGTATTCTTCCAGAGAGGCATTCCTTCCTTGGAGGATTAAAAAAAAAAAAAAAAAAAAAAAAACAACAACACAAGATTTTCAAGAAAGTTTGAGTAAAGGAAACATCAGAATTTTTAGATTCTGTGCCTCCTGAGAAATAATTGATTTTCTTGCCTTTTTTGTTTGCTCCTTCATTCATGCATGCATACATACACACATGTGTTCAACCAGATATTTACTACTTGCCGACAGTGTGCCAGGCAGTTCAACAGTTCTCATCCAGCGGCCTTGGTTTTATCCTGTCTTCCTGGAACTAGCTGTTCATTCTTTGGTGAGTCACCCCAACGTCTGGCTCTTCACCTCCAAAATGAGGCCGCTGTCCTAGAGGTTCTCTATCAACTCCAGAGGTCTACGATGTTTATGATAAGGGCTAGGCCCACTCAGTTCAGATCAGCAGCATCATTCATATCAAGCCTGTTCCATAAGGGGGAAGTTGCCTTAACCACTGGAGGCTCCACGGAACAAATAACATGCCCTCTTCTGCCCCGGACACGCCTTCTGTCATTTGACCGCGGCAGCTCGTGTGAAAGGGACTGTTCGTAAGAGAGAGAGATAAATGTTTGCAGGTCTTAGCCTGCAAGCGGGACCAACTACATAATGTACAGGGTCTAGCACAAAATGAAAATGCAGGCTCCTTGTTCAAAAATTCTTACGAGTTTTAAGGCACAGCAGAGCATTAAACTAAGCCCAGGACCCTTCTGAGAGCACAGGGCTTCTGTGTCACCTCCCGGGCCACAGGCTCGTGAAGCGAGCTCTCCCTGCAGATGAATCCGATGACAGACAGAATTATCTTCCCCTTTCGTAAGCAGGTTAAGAGGATACTCCACTGTTTCACAATGTATAAATTCTTTTTGTTATTATGACTATAATCATTATGTTAAATGACACTGTTCCCTCGGCCCATCTTCCCTTGTGAGAGGATAAACTCCCTGAGACAGGGATTACAGTTTACTTAATTTATGATTTCTCCCAGGTGGACGCCTGGCATGATATGTTTGTTGGATGCAGTGAATGCCATGTTTACTTGTAAGAAGAAATGGTGATTTGTTTTTTCAGAGAGCACTTTTTTCCGGAGAAATGGGTTTTAAAAATCCAGCTTAAAGAATTCAGAGTCACATTTAATATGGTGAATGTGGGAATTAAGATGAGCCTTTCCCTGAGCTGCTCAGAAGGAAAACCGAGCAGTAGAAGAGAGAAGACCCCTAAAACAATGAGACGGATTTGTTCTGGCTTTGTCTGAAACCTTTTGGACGCAACACAAGTCAGTGTTTTTGTCGCTAGTTGGGACTTCATGGAAGATAATAGCCAGGTGAGGTAGAGCTAAGAAAACCTGGGAGTGAAATTTACAGGCCTGCAGTGTTTGTAACTCTGCACTTCTTCTGTGTGATTTTATAAATGTGTTCTTATGAAGGGGATGGTTGCTATCATATCTTTATTACATCTCCCACATGGCAGAGAATCCAGAGGAGGGCTCATTGGAGGAGTTATAAATTACACATGTAAACAGCTGGAATTTTGCGTGTTGGTAAAGCCTCTGAGGTGAGATTGATGAAATACGTTATGACATTCAGGGCTTTAGTTGCTTGTGTTCTTCTAGAATTTTTGGCAGGTCTTTAACCAAGAGACATCAGCAGTGCAGTTGTTTTCAATAACCTGGACTCTAGGAAAATTTAGAAATGCATCCAAATGGAAGGTAAATAAAGATGTTTATGGGCAAAGCCTAGTCTGTAAGTATTTTTGTTGGGTGTGGATCTTCTAAATCTGTGGAGTTGGACTGTCCACCCCCTTGCTTTTCCTCATTCGGTTTGACCTTCTATACGGTCCCCTTGGCTTCAGTGGCCCCCCATTCTCTCCCCTGCCCCCCACCCCAGTTTTTGTAGAGGCCAGCTGTATGTATGAGCTGACGTATTTAGCCAGCTGTATGTATGAGCTGACGTATTTAGGTGTTTGAATTTACTCGGTGAGTTTGGCAATTAATGACTTTCTATGGATTCCATGCTCAGGCACCACCACCCCATCCCTGCACCTAGCCGTGACTCTCTGCATTAGTGATGAAGCTTGAGTGATGAAGTGGCGTCTACAAGAAAGTAGGGGAAACTTGTCTGAAGAGCAGTCAGTTAGGTGGGCATTGAAGTGGAGGCCCTGTCTGGGGTTTTACCTGGTCCATCTTCAAAAGAACTCACCTGACTTCTCATCCCTAGGATCACAAACCATAAAGCAGTGGTCCGTTGAGATCCATTTGGGGACCAAAAAATGTCCCTAAAATAGTTTAAATAGAGAAAGAGAAGTTCTACCACGCAAGCGATCTAAAGAAAGAGATCGAAGTTTGCCCTGACAGTTGCATTGGGGTCGTACCGAGATTATGAACTCTGTTCCTATGAAGAGGCTCACAGTTGCCTCTTAGAGTGAGGGCATCAACATGCTGGAGTGAAAAGAAGACGGAACCAGCAGCAGCCAGGATGGGGTCTAGTCCAGGCTCCTCTGTGACCTTGACCAAGACCTGAGGCAGATCACTTAACCTTCTGGGTCTCAGGTTCCTTAACTTTGAAATGAAGAAGCTCAAAGAAACAACGTGTGACATGGCTATTGCAGGATACTAGGGCTGAAAGCAGTGTCTTGTTTTTAAGCTGCCAAACTACCTCGGATGTATTCTCATAGACCTGGAGCCATGTGCCTTCTGTAACTGGAAAAGGCTGCGAGGTTATGGTACCATTTGTCTTTTGGAGAAATGATACCCTTCTCTGCAAACTTCTGCTCCAGCTTTGAAATACGCCATCAGGTCTCCCCTTGCGATAATAAGTTGTGGGTTTGTTATGTTTTGTTTTGTTCATTGATCCATTCATTCTTTCAACACTTATGTGCCAAGCATTATATTAAATGCCGTGGAAAGAGTGATGCATAAGACAGATATAGCTCCTGTCCTCAGAGCTCTTAGAGCCTTCTCCTGTCATGTGGGGAAATCTGTAGAATATAGCTTGGGGGGAGGGGGGACATCATAAAACATTTCAAAAGCATTCTCATTTCTAGTCTAAAGCTATCCACTATGGCATTGGGATGGCATTAACATAGTCCCTTCTTACCTAAAGGATTTCAAATGTGTCTTCTGGGATATTTTCCTCCATGGGAACATGTCTCTATATTTATAATGAAAATCATTTAAGAGTCAGAAACTAACAGAACACCTACTTGTGAGTTTATTAAGGAAATAGGTTGCTGAGATGTAGGCATCCTTTAATGAGCCCATTACACATCAAAAATTGGTTACATTTCAAGAGCCATTTACTTATATGCTTTATTAATAACTCCTCTCTCTGATGCTAAAATCCCCTTTGAACTGGCAGACTCCAATACGCAGAATAAAGGGATGTTACCTTTGCCTAATCTTTATCAAACTTGGGTTAGGTTTCGTGTCCTTCTGAACCATACGGGACCAGAGTTTTCCTTCTCCCCCTGCTTCTCTTCCCTCTAAGTCTGTTGTGTAGAAGACAGTGTATTTCTCTGGATTTCCTACTTACTCTACCTGTTTTGGCCTGTGGCGATAATGATTTTTCTCTGAAGCACGTGATGTGACCATGGAGGCCCACGTGAGGTCAGCAGTACCCACATGGCACCATAATTACTGACAGCTCCTGGTTGTCTGTGTGTTCAGAAGATTTGGAAAGATGTTGCATAAAGGTGTAAGCCGATGATTTCCTTTAGCTTCTGTTAATAAGACAGCCTAAAGGGATTCCACTCATTTAGCATTGCTCCCATTGGGTTTTTTTGTTTTTTGCGGTACGCGGGCCTCACTCACTGCTGTGGCCTCTCCCGCTGCGGAGCACACGCTCCGGACGCACAGGCTCAGCGGCCATGGCTCACGGGCCCAGCCGCTCCGCGGCATGTGGGATCCTCCCGGACCGGGGCACGAACCCGTGTCCCCTGCATCGGCAGGCGGACTCTCAACCACTGCGCCACCAGGGAAGCCCTCCCGTTGGTTTTTATAGCAGCCAAAAATACCTCCCACCCCTCTGCCCCAGTATACTACTCTGGAGGGTAGCTGGTGACATATAAAGTAAATCTCTTAATTATCTGTGAGCTATAGATCGGATCGGTCAGTTTCTTGAAGTAGCTGTAGCCCAGTGCCATGCACAGAGGGGGCATTCAATAAGTATGTCACTAATACAGTAGAAATAGAGAAAAGAATTGTGGCCAAAGCAGTCTATATGTGAATTGCCTCGTTATTTTCTTAAAATGCACGTTGTGGTTCAGTAGATTTAAGGTAGAGTCTAAAATTCTGCATTTCTGACATGCTCCCATGGAATGTCAGTTCCTCTGATCCCAGAGCCTCCTTTGAGTACAAGTTAGGCAGTGCTGGGACCAGAATCTAGCTGTTTTAACTCCCGCTCTGGGAGTACTTTCCAGGACATCAGTGATGGCGAATGCAACTCCCAAATTTTCCTTCTTCCTCCTACATGGCCCCTACAACTGATTGACTGTCGAACTCATTCCCCCTGAACCCCCAAGATGCAACATCAGAATCTTTCTAATGGGATGCTTCATGCCCAAACTACCAATTGAGTCAAATTTTATTTCAGATCATACTTGGGGGAGGGAGCAGAGAAGGGGTCATCCTTACACTCCCTGTTGCTTCTCTAAGTCCACTAAACATATCGATAATCCAAAGGCCCATCCTCTGATATAAGTCCAGTGAAGATTCTTTGCAGCAAACCATAGAAACTGACTGTGGCTGAATTCACCAGAAAAAGAAATTATTGAGGAATACTGGAATATTCACAACATCGACAGGGTGGTGAGGACTCGGCTGGGAATACTGGTTGGAACCTTGACTGTGTCCTTCTCAGAGACAGCCGAGACACACTGGGTGCTAGGCAGTGCCATCCCTGGATCCTGAAAGCTCCATCTGATTGGCCACCTTAGGTTCTGTTTCTAGCCCTACCTGGCCAAGGAAGGCAAGGGGAGAGAGAAGCTGGCCCTCTCCTGCTTCCATAATGAAAAGCAAACCTTGCCCCCATCCCAGAGATTCTCACAGTGGAGAATTCCTTGATCATAGACAAGGGGATCAGTTATTGGAGCAGCCAAAGAGGTAGCTGTCCACCATAACTTTCATGCTCATGGAAAGTTACTTAGCAAAAGTTTCCAAATGAAACTGAAACTTGGCGACCTACCAACTCTAGTAACAGCATCATGGCCCTCTGTTCTTTTAATTGCTATTAATTGATGTTAGAAATCAGTTGACCTCTTCAAATGGATGGAGGCATCTGCTTTCTTTAGGAAGGGAGACCTTGGGAATTGCAGGTAGGAGTGCTGGGCGTGGAAGTGCTAAGGGCTGTCCGGTTTAGGTCACCTGTGAGTTTCCCGAAGGCATGTCTCCTTTCCAGGAGTTGTTGCCTTTGAACCAAATGGATTATCTCCTCCAGCAGCAAATCCCATTGACAGTTGAACATTTGAAGTTCTTACAGGGATTTAAGTGAAACTCTTGAAGCTGCAATTTTTGTAACTGGGGTTAAAAAAAAGAAAAGAAAAAAGAAAACAGATCTGAATAAAGGGAGATAATCCTATACGGAGTTTGAGCATATAGTTCGGTTTCTTTGAACATGAATGTTTTCCAGGCAGATGAACAAACTTTTTGGAATGTTGAGTATATGCAAACATTCCAATCAAGGCTAATTGTTGTGTCTGTGTGCTCTGACTCTCATTTTGCTTTCTCTTCTTCGTCTTCTGCTGTACCCTATAGGAATGTGATCACAGACTTAGAAATAGGATTTGCATTGGTATAAATAATGCCCAAGCTGTTGGAGGAAAGGCTTCCTGTCTAGGGCACAGTGTTTGGAGATGGCATTTTCTGCCTGAAATCTAGGTTTGGTTTAGCTGATAGAAATAATGCTTTGATTTGTCCGAACATCAGAGTTCACTCGGCACCTTTACGTCTGTTCTTTCATTTGATCTTCACTCTAAGCCCATGAAGTTGGCCAAATGGGCGTTATTATTCTCATTTTACCAATGAGGGGAGTGATGCTTGGACAAAGGCATCCAGATGAGAGATTTCTAGGTAATGTTCATAATGACATCCTCCAGTGCAATTGTTGTTACTCTGTCAAGTATATAACAACGAGCTGCTGTTCTCTCTCTTTGTGAATGGGATGCTCCTTTATGCGTCTCATAGAGCAGCCTCATGAGACTTAATGAGTAGTGTCTGTTAGGTGCCCCAGAATCCTCAGATAAGAGGAACAGCTCTTAGTATTTACTATGAAAGAGCAAGGCTTTTTGAGTAGCTGCTCCTGTGTAGTTAATGACACTGGCCAGAGGGGTTGCTGCTTCCTGGGCTTTGTCTTTAGCAGTCATTACCATCAGGAAATGTACCTCAACCAGGATGTTACTTCATTAGGTGTAAGTGCATTTTTTGAACAGAGAAAGGAAAATAGAAATCACCTTTGTGATGTAACACTTTTTAAAGGATGACCTTTACTGTTACTGTGATCCTGAGTTCCACAAATTAGAAGATACCTGTTTGTTCCAAATGTCACATCTTATATGATTTAGGGATGGTGGGAGGGGCGACCCTATAGAGCCATGCTAGAGGTGGGGTGTTGGTTAATCTTGTGGAGGGGCAAAGTGGGCTCTATTCTGAACCAGCCACTTCTGGTACCCCAGGACAGCCGTGGGCAAGTCGTCTTAACAGCCATAGGTCTGTTTCCTCCTCCGGCAAGTAATCCCTAAGATAATAATGCTGACCCTACTTCCTCAGGCATTTGGAAAGAGTGACTAATGTAAAGTAAAGGCATTTGGAGGATATGAAATCATGCTGGAAACACGAACTGCAATAAGGAACAAGAAAGCAGCAGAGTCCCTCTCACTCCCGGGAGATTTTGTATGATGATCTTCCGTAGTGTTTCCTTTGTTAAGTGAAAAGCTGGCCCATGCTTGGGAGATGATGCAGGGAAAGAACACTCTAGGATTTAGGAATGTGTTAGTAATTGGTGATTAATTCTGCTGTTAAAATCTCACTGATGCTGTTAAAAGCACGTTAGGCACTCATTGCCTGCGAGTGACAGCGAGTGAGGAAAAGAAACGAGGGAATTTAGGTGCTGTACACCTACAGTGCCCCCAAGAGAATACCTCTGGGATGGAATGTATGATTGCTTGTCCAGCCATACCCTCATCTCCTGTTCTCTCTTTTCTACCTACTAGAGCCCATTCTGCCGGGCAGACAGAAGCGACGTTGGTGTTATGTGCTCGTGAGAATGTGCACATATGTTAATCATGCCAGGTCCAGGGAGAGCCTTGAGTCTCTGAGGCTATCCCATTAGCTCTGTTAAATGAGTACTAGACCGTCCACCTCCAAAATTTGGGGTGAGAATTTTACGAAAGCATCGTAACAATGAAAATATCAAAGAAGCATAGGTAGGCTTTTAGATTTTCCTAGGAGCATTAGGATAAAGTTAAAAAATGATGGTAGCAGTAGGAAGCTACTTATGAAAAGATGTCTTTAAAGCGTGGTAGCTTATGAAAATCCTCTTCTCCTTTTAGTTCCTTGCCATCAGTACAATTACTAATATTACTATTTTGGTGATGTCCAGAGAGAAAGGATTTGATTTTGATAGATGTTCTTGTATTAATTATTTGTATTCCCTCTTAGCCATTATGCTCTGAAATAGTTTTCTCTTAAACAGTATTGTTAATAAGAGTTAGAAATCTGAATTTTTGTTAAAAGTGACGTTTCCAGTTTCCGTTCTGTCATTTTAGACTTCTCGCTACCTTGTCATGCCATTTTAACTATGTATATATCGTCATTCCAAAAGCTAAGTTGCAGGCCTCTATCCTGAGAATTATAAATCTCTCAAAGAAAAAGAAAGAAGAGGCCTAGCTGGGTTTCCTGGGTAATGGATGTACCTCTGTGTGTGTGTGTGTGTGTGTGTGTGTGTGTGTGTATGTGTGTATGTGTATGCGCACGTGTGCTGACGCTCCAGGCCCTGGAGACTGGTATCAGAATTACTCTGACCTAAAACTGCACTCTAGATTTAAACACACCTCCAGTTGAAGAGAGGAGAAAACATTTGCAGCATGGAATTATCGGTCCCATTACCACCCAAGTGTCAAGGAAATGAAGCTTTTCTATTACAAGATTGCCGTAAATCACACAAGAGGATGACAGCCTCGTTAACATGGGTAAAGTTACTGTAATTTATGTATAAATAACTTTCCTGTGTCAAGACGTAGTATCATTCAGTCCCTCCAGAATAACATCTTTTCCATGAAAAAGGTAAAATGCCAAAAAAAGCCGTTTCTATCAAAGAAATCCATGGAAGACAGTGGTTTCTGGCTATAAAACTGGCTTTGACACAGCCCACAGCATCTCTGCTTTAGGTTTTCTATTCAGCCACAATGGAATATTTCAGGCCTTATCTCAAATAGTGATTTGCTATACTGTTGGCTTTGATATATCAGTTGGCTGGGAACCAGTTTAGGGCCAGATTATGTAGGGATCTCTTTGGTGTCCTTCAGAAAAGGGGCTGTGTTGGGTGAAGGGTCTCCAGTATGGATTTTATACTCAACTCATGGCAACAGCCAAAAGGATCCTCCATGTGTTTTAAGAAGCGGAGATTTTGCCCAGAGTCCCTGCATGGTGGAAACATCTGGGAGAGAGATCCTGAATGTCCATCATGTGCTGAGGCCCCTGGGACTGGAAGTGAGGCCAAGCTGTAGTTACCGAGGTATTCCCTCTGGTTTGGTGTTAACTCCTGGTGAGGGGACAAGCAAGCAAGGGAGGCCAGGACCCTTATGTGGGCCGGGGGTCCCTTGGATGACCTGACATCTTCTAACAAATGCTGAGTTTACCAGCTTGCACTCTACCACCCACACTTATTCTTATCTCTCTTAGTTCTTCGGCTGTGGCTGTAATTATCCGGAACTTATCTCATAGTTTTCAGTAGGTTATTAGCAATAGAAATACCAGCTTTGGTCTTTATATAAATTCTGGGAAGGAATTTTTCTTAAGATCGGACTTGACTTGGGACACTATATTTATATACTTTCTGGTGGCCATGTTGTACATTAGGGGTGAGGGTCACAGGGTGCACGATCAGCCCCTGGATTTTTCTGATTGGTTGGTAGTGAGGTAACAGGGTGATGTTTCTGGAATTTCAGTCATCAACCTTCTGATTCCAGCGGGTCTGGGGTCTACCTGCTTGTGGTCAGTATGTGGTCACTGTCCTCCACCGGCTGGGGGTCTTAGTTTCTATAGAACAACTCAAAGATATGTGTCAGATTGTTTATCTATATCCCTTCAGGAAGAACCAGGAGGCCTGTGACTATTGTTCTAATCAATAACTGCTTTAGTCTGTTCTTTGGAACTCTAGGGAAGGCCAAACTAGAAGCAGGGGACACAGTGGGGCTTGTACCCAGGAAGGCTCTGCAGGGTCCTACTTGGATTCAATCTGAGGGACGCTGGGTATCCTGGAACCTGACTAGATCCTGGTACTCTTTACTGAGTTCTGAAGAAGAAGGAGATGTTAAAGAGAGTGCTGTGTACAAGCTCCCCCCAAAAGTATATGAGAAATGTAAAATTTGGACCCACCATTTGCATTCTCCCCAAGGCCAGTTTTCTAAGAAGGTTCTTTATTTGCTCTTGTCTCTTGATTGGCTTAGGGCTGTTGAGTGTTTACTGCTTTCTGTTGATGGTAGTTGTGTTACCAAGTCCAGGCTCACTCTGCTCGCAGCAGGACAGGCCAATGAATTGGAGACGAGGTGTTGAGGCAAGGAATACGACTTTATTCGGAAAGCCAGCAGACAGAGAAGATGGCAGACTAGTTCTAGGGGGAGGAGATGAGGTAGTAAAGTAAAAAGGCTGTAAGTTTTGCAAATATCCCCTGGAATGACCAGCTTCGGGGAGGGGATGTGTTAATTTCTTCTTTCTTGCAGCCTTCCGTAGGTGGGTGGGGTCAGATTGTCTCCCTGTGAGCTGAACAGAGACATTTAGTTTAACATTCAGGCGGAGAGGCAGGGTACCCTGAGGCAGGCCATTATGAATGATTATAACAGAAGCAAAGAAAAGTAAAGGTTAAAGTCAAAGAAACAGATCGAACATGGAGTCCGATTTAGCTCTTCCCTCTTAGAGTTGTAGACTTTTGTCCTCATAAGTGCTTCATTTGTGGTCTTTAGACTCAATTACTCCTTGAATGGGGAGTCTGAACAGGCCACCCAGACTGAGTAAGTTTCATCTCTCATGTTATTGTGGGTGGATGATCATGGGTCAGAGTCTCTGCTTTCTTTGATGGTCAGTGGAACATGCTTCCTGACTGCCCCACTGTATACCAGGGAATACGAAAACTTGGCCCGTGTCTAAGTCTTATTTAAGGCTTATGTATTCTCTGATCTTTTCCTGCTGTTGGTTTGATTACACAACGGGGGAAATTTAATCATGAGAGGACTTAATAATTATAAAGAACTTACCGTGTGCTACGCAGTGGCCTGAGCACCCTCTTGCAACCAGAGACAAGCACTACTATGACGCCCATTGTAGAAATAAGGAAGGTGAAGTTTAGAGAGGACAAGTGACTGCCGCAGTCACTCAGCCAGTGAGTCTTGGAGTCAGAAATCAGCCTTGGGCAGTTGAACTCCAGAGTCCAAGCTCTTCCCCGGTCCCTTCCAGTACCTTCCATCCCTGTAGCCTGACTTGTCACAGATTTAGGTAAGCCTCACGAGGCTGTTGTGGTTGCATTACGTGCACCTGACAGCAAAGCTATTTCTCAGACACACACCAGAGCACTCGTGGACTATATTGTTTCACAAGTCCAGAGTGTTGTGAATCTTGCCATGATCCTGCAGAAAGAGTTCTCAATGGAGAGTCAAAACACTTGGTCATGTAGCTAGACTCTTCTAAGCCCCGGACACCTCATCAATGAAATGAGGATAATGGCACTCGACAAGGTTGTGGTAGTCGAACTGTGTAACATACGTGAAGCAGAGACTGGCTGGGCTCTCACATAGTTGGTTCTCCGTTCATTTTATTTCCTTTTTTTGACCTCCCCCAATTCCTCTTCCTCCTTCTCTGTATTTTCTGATTTTTCTCCCTTGCTGGCACAATCATTCAGCGTATCTATTGCCGGGCTGTAGTTCCAAGTGGCAAGAAAGCAGAGGTGGATGTGTTTATCGCCGTCTCAGGCTCTCAGAGTGAGTGTGTTGTCTTTGGAAGCTGTGGTCAGATCCCACACCAGGTGGACCGTCTTCCCTGGAGCTCTGGAGAGGAAAGAGAGCCTGTTAGTAGACAAATGGGTCACAGGAGGAGGTGGCCAACTAGTGGAATACACTCTCGTTCTGATATTTCTTTCTCCTGGGAGTGATTTTATCTTCATCAGCGGTTCATCTTGACCTCCCAAGACTTGACTTGTGAGGTCTTTCTGGGGCTTGTGAAAATGATATGAGTCTGGCAAGGCATTTAATCCACTATGGAGACACCCTCCTTAGAGGAAATGGCATGCACATTATGCTTATCATGGGAAACCCGTATTAGGTCGTAAATAAATCCATTTTTTAACTTTCTCTAGGAGGAATTTCCAGGAAAGGGAAATGATCTCAGAAATGGTGACAATGTACGAATGATGCCAAATGAATGGAGCATACAACTGTGATATTTTTTTTCTTTCTAAATGATTAACAGACTCAAGTTATAAACATAAGAAATAAAAATAAGTTTTTGAGACGTAAGTCACCATCAAGTATAGGACTGCAAATCAGCCTTTCCTTTTTTAACTTTTTATTTTGAAATAATTTTATACTTAGAGAACAGTTCCAAAAATAGTGTATCCTTCACCCAGCATTCCCTAAAGTTAACGTATTATATAACCGTAGTGTAATTATTCAAAGAAATTAGCATTGGTACAATACTATTAATTAAGCTACAGACTATTTGGATTCCATCAGTTTTGTTGTTGTTGTTGATGTTTTGTTTTGTTTTCCTTTTTTTGGCTGCATCGGGTCTTAGCTGCGGCGTGCAGGATCTTCCTTGAGGCATGCGGGCTCCTCCTTGCAGCACTTGGGCTTCTCTCTAGTTGTGGTGCCCGGGCTCCAGAGCGTGTGGACTCTGTAGTTTGCGTCACGCGGGCTCTGTCGTTGAGGCGTGTGAGCTCAGTAGTTGTGACCACACAGGCTTAGCTGCCCTGGGGCATGTGGTATCTTAGTTCCCCGACCAGGGGTCGAACCTGCATCCCCTGCATTGGAAGGTGGATTCTTTACCACTGGACCACCAGGGAAGTCCTTCCATCAGCTCCAGTCCCCTCCCCCTCCTTCTCTCTTTGTTCCTGGATCCAATCCCGGATCCCACACTGTCTTTAGTCTTAATGTATTTTTAGTCTCCGCCAATCAGTGACTGTCCTCAGTCTTTCCTTATCGCTCATGACATTGACCGTGATTATTCATTTTAATGCTGCTTTTCAGTCATTATCACTAACTTGTTTTATAGTCAACATTATCCAATGTAGTTAAATTTTGCATTTAGCATCCCGATATGAGACATTTTCAATGTATGGCATATTAAGTGGTTGGAATTTCTCTCTGCAGTAAACTTCAGGATTTGGCTAGTGATTCAGTTCTTAAAAGCTTAATGGTCACAGAATGAACAAGCAAAGGGACTTCTGATAGTTTTCTCCAACTACTCTTGTCTTGACCATAAAGAAACGGAGGGCAGAGGAGTAAGGGGATGTGCTAGGGACACACAGATGGTTAGGGGAGAACCCCCGTCTTACCTTGTCATGCGGTTACCTTGCATAAAATCTCCAAAGTTTTCCCTTCGCAGTTGGAATTAAATCTAGGCACGTTACTGTGTCGACAAGGCCCTCAGAAACCTGACCTCAGCCTGCCTTCCCCACCTCATCTCCACTCTTCCCGCACCGCCTTCGAGATTTTCTAGCCACACGGGTCCCTCCTCCTGAAACACTCCAAGCTCATTCTTCCCTCCCACGTCAGGGGCCCGCTCTTGAAAATTATTGATTCCATTTTGATTTTTCCTAAAAGCTTCTCATGATAATCTGTGATTTTAATGATAAAATATTAGCTAGACAGTAAGCATTGCTGTCTCTGCTAATCATAAACTGACCTCGATATGCCCAATTTGCTTTAGTAAGTCTTCCCTGAATTGCTGTCCCCAGTAGAATGTGAGCTTCTTGGACTTCATCCTGTAAGGATACAGCTGTATCCCTTAGGTCCAGAACTGTGCCTGGCATCTGAGAAATAGCTCAGTAAGTATCTGTGGACCGAGTGAGTACATTTTCTGAGAGCTATGGTTACAGGAAGAAGAAACCTGTCCTTCCCTTTCTTCTGGAGCCTGTGAGAAGCATCTTTCCTGGGTCACCTGGTCAACAGGAATTTATTGGAGATCTCCCTGGCCAGCACAACAGGGCTTTGTTAAATCTGCCCCTCCTTTTTTTTTTTTTTCCCCCTGTTTAACTTGAATAGTGTAAGGGACAGAGAGCAAAAAAGATGAGCATTTCAAAGACCTTTAAATCAAAGTCAGCTCTGCCACTTGGCCTTTGGTGGGTCCCGTTCAATGAGAAATCCACCCCTTCCCATAAAGGTGTTATAAGATACCTCTTTTCCAAACATTTGGAGTAGGACTATAGAGTCTTTAAAGGATAATAAAATACCAAGGTTTAAATACATTTCTATTACTTTTTACAACTCCGTTATTACTCTATTGTCTTTGGAGGGGCCCCTGAGGGGCTGTGAAAGGGCCTTTACCAGCAGATCAAAAGAACGGAAGTGCTGACTGGTACCTCTGGGTTCACCAGCCTGAAACAAAAGGATGGCGGCTTCCTTTCTAAGACCTGTGCCGCACCCGCGGCTACGCTTTATGTTGTTAGATCTAGATGGAGACCTGTTTGATTTGAGAGCCGGGCAGGCTTTTATTAAAAATGTGTTTTGGCTTTTATGAAGTTTCCTTACCCAACTCATTTGGTATGAATTACAGAGGCTGCTGTAGATAAACCTGCTGTCGTGACTAGGAATGAACAAAACGTGTTAGCGTGACCTATATCCTACACCGAGTAGGCCATTAAGAAATGCCAAATCAGGCCATTCAGATGCCATTAGAAATATAAAACTATCCTTTGCATTTACGAAAAGCAACAGCAACAACGGCTTCTAGCAGAGTATCCTTACAATGGTATCAATCCATTTACTGATGAGAACCCTGGAATTTAAGGAGATCAGGTAGTAGGCAATAAAAGGTGAACCGACGTCTTTAAGAAATTATAAACGTAAATGTATTTGATCCTGCTTGTGGAGCAGCAGGCACTGTACTAGTTTCATTTAGTGAACTGGATGAGTGATGAATAGGTTCTAAGAAAGGCTTTTTGGCTTTTGTTCCCACTTGGTTTTATATTTATTTCAAGTTCACCAAACAACCAAATTTAGGCTGAGCAAGAGTTCCTTGAAAAGCAGGGCCAGATATGGACCCAGGAAGCCTGGGCGTTGCCTGCGCCCCTTGCTGTCACCAACTAAGCTATTTGTGAATTTGGGCAGTAAATAGCTCTTTAGGCCACAGTTTCCTTTGCCTAACTAATTCTAAGTTATTATTCTTGTCTGACCCTATTGTATAATGAATTTTTTTTTTTTCTTTTGCGGTACGCGGGCCTCTCACTGTTGTGGCCTCTCCCGTTGCAGAGCACAGGCTCCGGACGCGCAGGCTCAGCGGCCATGGCTCACGGGCCCAGCCGCTCCGCGGCATGTGGGATCTTCCCGGACCAGGGCACGAACCCGCGTCCCTTGCATCGGCAGGCGGACTCAACCACTGCGCCACCAGGGAAGCCCTATATAATGAATTTTTTAAGAAACTGATTTGTAAGAGACGTACAGTGGCTTTAAATATCTTTTTTTTTTTTTTTTAGTTTTGGAAAGCAGTTCTCTTAAAAGAACAAATATCATTCCCCTTAATTCCATATTATTGATAACACTTATTTGCTTAAAGAGACTTTTCGGTGCACAGTATTTAGTGGATACCATATAAATGCTGCCTAAATCAGTGGAAACATTGTTTGGCTAATATTAACCAAAAAGTAATTTCTTTAAAGTTTAGACCATATTTCAGAAAAAGAAATGTAATCCATGATGGTAAGATTGTCCCTTGATGTTACAGATGACGAGGAAGTAGGTATATACCTTCTTCCAAAATGTTTTCCAGCTAATGCTCTCTTACTGTTCAAATGCAAAAAACCCCTAGGCAACTGGTGTATTTTATAGGCTTATAAATACCAGAACTTACTAACAGGTTGATCAGCAAGCTTTACAGTTTGCTTTAAAAAGTGAGAGCTTCCTAATAGTGGAGAAATACTTCCCAGTTCATGTGTTTTTAAAATGTGAATTTCATCAAGAAGACCTAGGATGGATTTTTACCAAATGAAGTGTGGTACGACAGTAAACTTCACAGCACATTTTATGAATTCATATGTAATACGGCAGAATGAGTGGCTACTGAAAACAGCAAAGCGAGAGAATATTTCTCATTCAGAGTATCTCATTTTCCATTCTTAATAATTAATAGAGCTTTTCATTTTTAAGTGTCACTACTGACAGTGCCAGCGCGCTCAGCAGTAAGCGATTACAGAATGTTATTTTAAGGTGATGGCGTTCCCAGTAACAACAGAAGTCAGAGGATGGGCAGGAAACACTCTTATTATCAGATATGGGCGCCATCCTGAAACAGACAGAGGCTTTGTGGATTGTTCCCCAGCTATTTGCACACGACTCTAATGCAGGTACCTAGAGCAAGCATCTTATGGTGTTCAAAAGCTTGAAAAATTTGTTGACGGTGAAAATTGCTAAACCCTTACGTGGACTGATTGTTTTAGCTGTTAAAATGCCGACGGTTCACTGTTACCTGCTTGTGTTGGGGCAAGGATCTGGGAAAGAATCTTGCCTATGGGAAAGCATTTGCTTCACTAAGGCCGCCTTGTTTGATCTGAGAATTGTTTGAGAGTGAGTGTTCGGGGTGGAGGATGTCAAGAAAGAATTCCATGAGGAATGCTATGTCCTTTGACAGAGAATTCAGGGCTGTTATGGGGGAATGTGCAGGGTCAGGCATGGTCTGGGTTGTCATCATACTGAGGTATGAAGGAGATGTGCTAAAACAAGCAGTCTTTCTTTCTCTGTTTCCTGCACTTGGAACTCTCCAAATTTTGGATAATAATATTTCTGTTTTAGCCAGATAATATAGGATGGGTTTGTGGGTTCGGGTAAGACCTGTGTGACATGACCTTTGCCTTCTGATCTAATTGATCTGACACCTAACATCACCATCATTCTCCTTAAAATAGATATAAAACATATGTACACTGCTCTTTCCCAAGGAGACAAGTGTTTTCCCAGTAAAATATTTACCATTCATTAATTTTTCAGATGCTCATGTGTTTTTTTGCCTTTTCTTTTTTTTTTTTGGTTTTGAGGTATACCAGTTGTATGTATAAAATGTATAACGCTTAACACATAAAATATGAATGTTCTGGGCTCTAAAGAATTACATAGGAAGTAGTGCATGTGATAGAACAGATTTTGGAAATGTGCTTTGAGGTTACAAGATCTTGGAGAGCTGTCCTTTGGGAGGATATTTATCCCTGGGGGTGACTAATGGATTTCAACGGATGGCAACTCATGTTAATTGGTAGTGGCTTACTGAACGCTGTGTTGAGAAGGATTCTGAGGACTTTTGAATTCAGTGGGAAAGAAGTCTGTTTCTTATGTCCGTCACAGGTATCAGTCTTGTCATTTGTTTTGCCATTCCTGGTTTATATACTCCTCTGACATGAGACCGAGCAGGGATTTAGTATAAACCACTATTTAGATGGGTTCTGAACCAATGTTTCAAAATTAAATCAAGTCCAAGAATTAAGTCAATCAGAATTTAATCTTTGTTGAGCTCTTACCACATGCTACATGCTGTGAAGAAAACAAATATGCAAAGTTAAATTGAAAGGTAAGACACTGAATGGTGGGGAAGGGTCAGATAATAATAACTGCTGAAAGAATTAGGAAGAGAGTCAGGAGCATCAGAGATAATAAAGAATGGCGAAGGGGAAGCCATCCCTGCAGGGAGAGATGGTTTTATAAAAGCAAAGGTAGCGAGCACAGAGTGTAGCCTTTTCAGAGCAATGTGAGGACTCCAGCCTATTTGGAAAGATTGTGATTTGGAGAAAATGGGAGCCACCAGCTGGTAGAGGGCCTTAGAAATGGATTGTTTTCATGGTTTTCTTCTTCTTGCTACTTTGTTCTAGACTACAGGTCCCTAGAAGATAAGCAACTGGTTATCAGTCACCTTTTCATCAGTGATTTATTAAGCGGTCCACCATATGTCAGGCACCGTCTTAAGGTGACAAGACTTGGTTTGGACTCTGGCCTGGAGGATTTTTTGGAGTGGAGTAGGAATAGGGAAGGAAATGTCTACCAATTCATACCTACAGGCCTTTTTAAGGAACTCATTGTTAGCTCCATTGTACGGAAGAGAAGACAGAGGCTCAGAAATGCTAATTTGCCTAAGGTCACCCAGCAGAGCTGGATTAGCATCTAGGTCTTTTTTGCACTTGAATTCTGGCTTCTGTTCCCCAGAGTTCTTACAAGTGCACTTTGATCAAGTGCTATATTTATGGGCCTTTTTATTTAATTTCTCCTTTGCCCAGAGCTAGGAGATAGCATGTTCTTATAGTTCTTTTTGAAAGACATTTAAAGTAAGCATTTTTAATGAAGCATAATATGCATACCAAAAAAGTCCACAAATCATAAATATTCAACCTGACTAGTTTTCACAAAGTGAACCCCTTATAACCACTACCTAGAGGAACTGAGTGCATTTCACTTATTTAAAGTGAGTGGAAATTGACCATGAGATCATTCATTTTTGCACGTTTCCTCTTTCTCCCTCCCTCCCTCCTTCTTCCTCTTCTATTCCCCATTTCTCCTAGGCCCCTCTCCTCTGCCTCTTTTTTCCCCCCATTTCCTCCAGGCTGAAGTGCTCCCTTGAACTTCTTGATCACAGAACTTTGTCCCAAAGGACATCCTTGAAACCACCTGGTGGGTTGGAGGGGATGATGCCTGTCTTTTGGGAATGACATCAGCTATAGAGAAGGAACATGAGAAGTGCCAGCAGTGTCAAGTGCTGATTTAATTCTATTCAAGCCACTTTCTCATATACCTAGAATGTACCAGGCGCTGTGATATTTTAAAGAATATATCCATGCCAATCTTCACAGATCTACCCATTTTGCATACAAAGACACTAAAATTCAAAGAGGTTAAGCGACTTCTGCAAAGTTACATACAACCGAGTAAATGGTAGATTTCTTTACACTCATCCATTTTTCTTTAAAATGCATCATAGCTGCCTGCTTTTACCTTCACTCTTTGCTAAACTAAGTTTGCATGACTAAAAATAAAACTAAATTAGCAAAAAAGGGCCTAGACACACCAGGTTTGTTACAGGAACTGCTTTTTTGCCTCCCTTTCTTTTTTAGAATAAGAACTCTGATTCCAGATAATTGCAGTCCTGGAAATAGGACAGTCTCATATTTTGAGAAGCTGTTCTCACGTTTCCAGATCTCTGTAAGAGCCTGTCTTTGCAGGCTTGTTTAGTTATACTGTTGGCTTAAAGCTGATGCAACTGGTTTTCTTAGAACCAGAAGTTCCTGAAGAGATATGAACAAGATAAATCAGCTTTCTTTGTGTCGTAGTTAGTTAAAAAAACAAGTTCTAAGAACCTCAGGTCAATTACTGTCCCTCGAGTAACCCATGTCCCTAGGAAGTATTTTAAATGCCCTTTGAATGATACAAATGCAGTTCAAGAGAAGGGCATTATTTAAGAATTTGTTTACAACTTCTGTGATTAGAACAACTCTTACAGTTTGACTTTTTTTGAGGTGAGAGTCTCCTTTATTATTTTTAGTTCCTTCTCATGCTTTTCCAAACCCAGGAATACTTACGTGTTGGGATTGAGCCTGTGTTTAGATTATTGATTAGAGGTGCCATTTAATTTGGTATTTCGACAAAGAGTGTCTTATGTCAAGTGTGTTAAGACTGACTTCTCTGTGCAAGCAAGTGTCCAACAAGGAGGAGAAGAGAGTTTCAGTACAGGTCGTTGGAGATTGAAAATAATTTTTTACACTGTATGACTCCTTTCAAGAATGCCATTTTGATTCATGTTTAGTTGAATCTGTGGTAAATCTTTGTTTCCATGTTTTCTGAGAGTCAATTCTAACTCGGGGGTGATCTGGGAAATTTCTAAAATGCTCTAATATATTCATAATAAACAGTTTTTAAAGTGAAAAATGAGAGTATTTGCTTTCGTCCCATCACTCATCAGGGAGTTTGGGCTCATCAAGGGAGTGTGTTCTGTTGGTATCTGGGGAATCCTTGGAGCTAAATTAACACCCTCTCTCTTCCCCTGGTCCCTTCTTTAATCTCTTCAGGAATACTGGAGTTTTTGCCTTGACAACTTCCTACTGCTTCTTCTCTTTAGTTTGAGCCTTCAAATATACCTGAACATAATAAAACACTCCCCAAATAGGTGAATATTGGAAGGAAAGATACATGGTTTGATGCTTTCTTTGTGCAGGGCATGGTTTCTAGACAAACACAGTGTCATGTTCATATTAAGAGCTTAAATAAATATGGATGGAATGAATGAATGATTTGTGACAGTGAAGATTGTGTATCTCAGTAGTGATGTACACTGATCCTGGATCCATCTCTCTTGTTTGTAGAGTTAAAAAATGGACTTTCCTTTATACGTTTAGAGATTTGATGGAAAAATCAAGGAACACCTAAGGGGTTAAAGAAAGAGATCCCTTGCACCCAGATTGTAGAGTGTATCTGTAAGGTCCCTCTCCCTGTCTGGCAATAACAAGGACTCTATTTAAAGATTTGTGTGCTAAATCAAGAAGCTGAGAGGCTTCTTGACCGTAATAGAGGAGAAAGGAAAACATGAGTGGGAGAAGATGCAAAATGCATTGTTTCACCCATGGGGTCTCCCCGCTTCTGTTTGCGTAGGGTGACTGGAGGCTGTAGCAGGCTATTGTAGTGTTTTCTCGATATGTTTTGCCATCTCCTTTGCTGGGGAGCTAAGTTATCATAACAGCACATGGCCAGGTACTCTAAAAATCAACGCTCTGGTCTTGCTAAGCAGTGCCCTGGAGAATGCTGGACCCAACCCTGCTAGATCTCATTTATTGCAGATCAGAATTCCGGCTTCACTGGGACTTCTTACTGGGTCCTCTGGGCTTCCACACAGGACTGAGTCGTTGCAGAGTTTACACAGTGTCTGCCTCGGTAGGAATCAGAGGATGCTGCCAATGGCATAGGAGGCTTTGGGGTCAGACAGACATGTGCTGGAACCATGGATATTCTGCTCATTGGCTATATGTCCTGAATGTGTTACTTAACCTCTGGACCTCATCAGTAAATCTGGGGAAGGTATTACCTACTTCCTAAAGCAACAATGACTTGAGGAAAAGTAACTACCAATAAATAATAACTACTAGTTCATATTAATATAAACGTTTACTTTTCTTCTGCTTTTCCTAACCCCTCGGTCTAGGAGCCATCAAATCTGTTGCGGAGAGGAATCACACAGGGATTGTGAGAGCAGGGGGCTTGGAAACAGCAGACCGCGTCATGGAGGTTGGCTCTCCAGCTAACCTAGGCGTCTGCTGTTGAGGTCATTCACCTTGGCCGCTGCAAGTCAGCAATATATGGTGGTTTTCCCTGTTTGTCAGTAATGGGAGTGATTGCAGGGTAGATTGGATTCCTACCCCAGAATTAGTCTTGCGGGGAAGACCAGCCTACAACAATGAATTTCATGGCATCAGCCACAACGCTCAGCTCTGTATCCCAGCCATTCTGTGTCTTGAATTGGAATGAACTCAGTAAACAACCATGCCCAGGTATTCTCTGCCAGACAATAACAGTACAATGCAATTGTTTTGAACTTGCTTTTAAAAACAAAGAGCTTCCTCATATGCTTTTTATGTGTGAAAAGTCTACACCGTTTATCGAATCCTGTGCCTTTGGAGAATGACAGTGCTGATGTTGCCTTAGCAAACATTGTTCTGCCTAGCTGGGTGCTTCAAAACCAGCGCCTAACTCAGGTGTCATCTCTGGCCATCTTTCTTCATCTCCAGGTGGGACTTCCTCCCCCTCATCCTCCTATAGAACACGTCTCTCAAAGCGCCCGCCACATTGTGTAGAAATGAATGGGTTATGTGTTGGCTTATCCTGATAAGACTTGAGCCCCGTGAAGGCGAGGACCTTCCTGGAGTCATGGTGCATCTATCTCCTACGCCAACACCTGTCATGGAGCGGGAAACTTGGTCCATTTTGCGGTGATTGACCTGAACTTCACCGTGCATTTAAGGGCTTTCTTCTTCTTGTAACTCCAGTTTGAATTTAGACTGTGTCTTAGGGAGTGCACCCAGAGTACAAGGTAAGATATTTTGACGTAGAGTGTTCTGTGGTCAAATTGCCACGTAGAGGGGACCACTCCCCTCAGACACATGCTTTTCTGATTCTCTAACCCCAAAAGGAGGCATCAACTACAAAATCCCGACAGCTGATAAGCTTTGATTTTATGCTGGTTGCGTGTATCTCACTGCTTCTTCAAAACACGGGCCTGTGTTACCTCTGAGACATCATCTTTGGTCTCCCCCATCCGTCTAGATTGGATTAATTGATTTATGTAGCTATTGAACACACGCTGCCTCAGAACACTTGTGTTTTAACCCAGTAGGAACCCCAGCTGATCCTTTCGAAAGCAACTTTTACGAGAAACTGATGCCCTGTGAACACGTCAGCGAGCTCGTCTTAGAGCAGCTGCAGACTCGTTTTGAGATTGCCTAATTATTTATGCACCCAGATCGCACTCCTTTCCAGTGATAGGCTGAGACTGAGCTGACTCTTAAATACAGGAAGATATGCTATGAATGCTTTATTATTAAAATAGGTCAATTTTCTATTATGTTTCCCCAAATCTTAAAGCTAGCATTAGAAAATTCTATTTCTGCCAGCTTCTACAGATGCAAAAGTGTTCTTTCAAAAACTCGCTTTTTAGTGTTTGCAGATGTGAGCACAACGTATCTCACTGTCAGTTTAAAATAAGTGTGTGTATGGGGGGGTGTGTTGTGTGTTTAGACAGAGAATGTAAATTTCATCCCTGTAAGTGCTTATTCTGAAGACCATCTTCTCTCCAGTGTAAACGTGTGCTTATCAGTATGGAGTAAATGTAGTCCCAAAAAATAGGAGAGTAAATGGCCTTTTATTCAAATTGTGTGGTTTTTTTTAAATAATAGTAAAAGCTTTATTTATCAATCACTTCATTTTTCTCCACCTACAGATTTGGAGGGTAGGAAAAGAAAGCATTTGGGGGCCAGTTTCTTGAATCAAAACAAATCAGGAATTGGCAACACTGTAGTTTCCTGACTATTTACCGACCTGATTGGTATCATTTTCTGAGCTTGGGAGAGCAGTATTCATTCATTTTTATTTTACTTCTACAGACTGAGTTTAGTAGGTAATGTGGAAACCATCTACCATAAATAAATTGTTGCAAGATAACAAACAGAATTGGAATTCGTGCTTACATTTGCCTGGGTTTTTTTTTTTTTTTCCTTTTCTTTTTCCTCCCTTCAACCCAGCTCTGTCTGGAAAGGCCTGTAACATTTTTTTCAGGATGTTGAATGTTCTAACTTAAAAAGTTTCACGCGGCCTTCAGCCATTCACACGTTTTACGAAACCCACAAAGCTGGCAGAGAGGGAGGGAATTCGAATTCAACTTGACATAGAGGCATAACTTAACAATAGCAGAATCAAAAAAGATGTGATTAAAATCACACCTCCGAACGTGAGGACACTAAGATTCTGCTAAACAGACTGCATTTCCGAGCCACCTCTATTGAATTCAGCATTTCCGTGGCTTTAAAGTCCCTAACCCCTTCTGTCCAACAAATTTGCAAGACTGCAGCTAGAAAATAGAGCAGATGTCGAGAACATCCTCAAGATGGCTTTGTCTGGGACAGTGTGCCTGGCATCCCCTAGGGAGGCACTTCCTCCAAAGAACTGGCTCCCCACACATTGCTTCTGAGAAGGAAATCAGAGGAGAGACTCCAGAATGGAATCATGGAAGTACGCCTGCATGTACTTGGCTCATCTGAAACTTTGGTTGTAAAACCTAGATACCTCCACTCTTGGTCTTTCTCCTCACGATATGGCTTCGTGGGGAGACGATAGGGTGTTGTGCTTTGGAGTCGAGACAAATTCAGGAGCCCATTCTTGGCTTGGCTTCCTGGGTAAAATGACTTTACTTTTCACCTATAAAATGCGTATATCAACAGCAATAGCCACTCAGAGACCATTTCCTTTGTGCCAAGCCCCACGCTCAATATTATTCTTACAACCACCCTAGGAGGTAGCTTCTTACATTCAAAGAGTAGCGAACTTGAGGCTTAAAAATACCAGGCGACTGGCCAAGATGACACTCTTGGAATGTGATGGATGTAGCACGTAAGATCACCACACCCTATTACCTGGTGACCAGCTACTTTGGAAATCAGCTCCACTCAGGTGGGTGATACGTGTGCCCTGTGCCCTGCTGGATACGGTTTAATCTTCTCGTTTCTCTGTTGGGGGGTTTTGACAGGCTGTAGGTGACAGGCGAAAAAGCCACATGCCGCTTGTTTTGTCTACTGTGGAGAGAACAACTAGTCCCAGCTGAACTTTTTTTAACTGGCTGCTGCTTTGGTGCCGTAGAAACACAGCCTCTTCCCCGTCGAAAAAGTATAATGTGGTAGCCCAGCAGGACTGGAAGAGCTGGCAAGTGAGGGCACTCCTGGAGCAGGGAGGAGACGGAACATCGTCCTCGAAGGTGACGGGGGCAGGAACTAGTGGGCTGAGACCAGAGGAGGGAAGAAGTAGTGCACAGAGTTCATCCTTCTCCCTCGGCATAAAAACTTTTCTTTTGGATTCCACTCTGCTGCTGTGTAAGGAGCAGCAGGCGGGGAGGGTAGAGAGGAGGGTTCCTGGAGCAGCAGAAATCCTTGTGGAAAACCTTTTTTTAATCTGGATGACGGCTTGGTAATGTAAGCGGTGAGAGTTGGCATAGGAGTGAAAACTGTAGGATTAATGGCCTTGAGCCTAATTCCCTGATACCTTTTAAAAGGCCAGCTAACCAGATGGCTTTCTCCTTTTGCACCAGTATACTCTCTCCCATATCCTGAGGTGTTTATGTTTGTTTGTTTTTTCTTTTCGCTTCAGCCATTTTTTAACCCCTTCTCTGAATCTGAATTTTACCATCAAATATGTGTCAAAGAGAGAGTGGTAGGTATGTGATCATACGCATCAAAGATGCTTAGATGTTAATATCCTAACGAGAAGACTGTCATAAAATATGAGATGGTTATTTGCTTTACAAAGTGATCTGGGATTTTTTTAGGGGGTGCAAATTTTTTAAAATGTGGACTGTTACTGGCGTGGCTCTCTATGCACGCTCACACGCACGTACATTCCTGCATATATGTGTGTGAATGTGACTTTCCATTTAAACCCTTGGAATATGCATTTTCTTATGGAAGTAAGAATAAAGCCAAACAAATGTTACCAATTCTTGTGGATGTTCCAGACACAATATAAATGCAGGACCCTCCTCATACCTTAAAATCTTACTGCTTTACCCAAGTGCCCATCTAATGTCTGGCTGAAACCCATGGGATCTGTAAGACAGGCAGCCCAGGGTAGCGTAAACAGCTGTGTCTCGGCATGTCCGCGTGAACCCCTGCAGGTGTTAAGTGTAGAGGCAATGAGCATTACTTCGGGTGGGTGCGAGTGGAGGCGCCACACAGGAAGCAAAAGGAGCGTGACTGACTCGAGCAAACAAGAACTTGATTAGTGTTTCCAGCATGAAACCTTTGAAGTGGGTCAGCAGGAAAAGAAGGAAAGGCAAAGCAGCCAGACGCGGGAGATTTCTTGTTGCCTCGGTTATTCCGGGGGACTCTGGAATACCAGTCGCTATTAGTGTGGTGGGTAAACATTCTCATTATTTGCTGTAATTTGCTTTATTATTGGAAGGTAGTTAACGACACTGACATTTTCATATGACACTCAGGCCTGAATGGGTCTTAAGGACATCCCTCCAGTCTTGCGTGAAGTTGTTTACTGGTTGACTGTTGAGGGCTGGAAACCACTTCTGGTTCGCTCTGGCTGTGAGTGGACTCTCCTGGGCCCACTACATTTTGTAATCTGATTGCATTGACCATGCCAGTCAGATTGGCTTGATTCTTTCCGCCCTAGACTAATGCCTGGCCGGGGGCAGGCACTCAGTAATGATAGCGGTGATTACAATATGCGTTAACCAAAACATGGGAGCCTTTGTGTAACTCTTGTCGTCATGACTGGTTTATGTCCATAGACAACATCTGATATTTAGGGAGATTGTGGGGTGCTTTTCCCAAATCACAGATAAACCTCCACGTAGGTCTCTATGAGAGCCAAGCCAAGCCAGCCAGGATGTTATCAAATCGCTCCCTGTGGGACTTCCCTGGTGGTCCAGTGGTTAAGACTCCACGCTTCCACTGCAAGGGGCACGAGTTCCATCCCTGGTTGGAGAACTAAGATCCCACATGCCATGTTGCGCGGCCAAAACAACACCAACACCAACAACAAATCGCTCCCTGTAACTTCACAGCCTTCCTTGGTTTACAACCATTTTGATCATGTCATCTCAGATTTCCCATCAACAGAGGATTAGTTAACCCACCCAGAGGTTTCGCCACTTTGATACAGCAAGCCCACGAAGCTTCTAGACATTGCCTTCACTGGTTGATGCTTGATCCAGTCTTCCTGTTTAGATTCAGTTAAACGTTCATATTTACACATTTCCATGTTTATTTTTAGCTCCCTTCTCCATCGCTTCCTGTCGTTTCCCTTGGCGTTCCTCTCCCCTCCGCAGATGCAGTGCGGGGATTAAACTGGACGCCATGATAAAAGAGGCAGCATCCCTTGGAGCGTTTTTCTTACAATGCATTTAATTTGCCCCAGTCAGGATCAGCCGAGGTCTCTTTAACGACAAGGGACAGAAGTGGCAGCCTTGGGGAGGAGACACGTACATTGTCCGGTCTGTGCTTTGAAACAGGGCCCTGGTCATGGTGGGAAGGATAACTAATTCAGAGTCACTTTACGTTCATTCCAGACAGGAACATATTTCTCCTGTATTACTTACAAAGGACTCGGAGGCGGGAATGAAGGCAGCAGGCAGTATTAGGAATGTAAGTACAGATAGGGCTGTCGTCTTTGTGTTTGTCCCTCTGGCTGGATGCTGTTAATTTTAACAGCATTGTGAAAAAAAGATAGAATTGGTAACCTTGTGCTGCAATCGATTGCTTAGCTCTCCTTCCTGCCAGCCTCATCCAGAACTCCAGCCCGCCCGCCATGGAGGGAGGGAGTCCGAGAGGCGTTTACTGCTCACTGTCTGCGCTCAGCAAACGTGAACCAGAAGTACAGCAACGTGGCGAGAGTTTTACAGCTTCAAAGTGTGGTTAGTTCCATGCTGAGGTGAGAGCAGAAGGCACCAGGGATTAGGGACAGGCTCAGATGTTAGGCAGCACTGTAGGGATTGATCGGCCCACATGAGTGCCAGTCTCTTGAACTGATGTTGCTGTACCCCAGGGAGGTCAGCCTGGATGCTTCTTGCCTCACTGCCCAAATTCCATTTGCACCCGGCAACCCTCAGAGGATCCCAGAGACCTTTTGTTTCTTCGTGCCGTTCTCCCTGTAAGCGTCCCATATGGCCCTGGCATGGAACAGGTGGATCTAACCCCGCGGTATTAACAACATGGCTTTGGTCGTTCTCAGAGACCTTTGCTTCTGTCCAAATGGCTCTTCTGTGTGGCCTCTCTCGAAAGATTAGAAAACGCTAATGTTTTTCCTTTTACTTCATCATACTTCTGCTCTTACTTATTTAGCAGAAGGTTCACATAGATAAGAAAGATGGTATATCATAGACATTTTTGTTCTGAAAGAAATGACCCCCTCAACGAAAGAGGAGAGAAGAGTATGTCAACCATCCATCAATCCATGCTCATTTTTAATATAGACAGACAAATACATATACATACATATAAATATCTACACATATGTATATATGCATATGTGTGTGTGTATAAATGTGGCAATAATGTGTCAGATACTATTCCAGGAATGTCCAGAAATGAAGCAGGGAACACAGTTTCAAACATAGAAGATTATGAGACTTCCCTGGTGGCCCAGTGGTTAAGACTCGGCGCTTTCACTGCCATGGGCCCGGGTTTGATCCCTAGTCGGGGAACTAAGATCCCACAAGTTGTGTGGCACAGTAAATAAAAACAACAACAACAACAGAAACAGACTCACAGACTTAGAGAATGAACTCATGCTTACCAGTAAGGAAGGGTTGGGGGTAGGGATAGATTGGGATTGACATGTACCTGTACTGCTATCTTTAAAATAGATAACCAACAAGGACCTGCTGTATAGCACAGGGAACTCTGCTCAATACCCTGTAATAACCTAAATGGGAAAAGAGTTTGAAAAAGAATAGTAGCCAAATAAATAACTAAATAATAAACATAGAAGATTATATTTTGGAATAACACGGCTCCAGCCAAGCCCCTGTTCACCCTCCCAAATGTGCTACTTCTGCTGTCTTCCCATCAGTAAAAAAGCAAGTCAACTGTCTCTTAATTTGCTCAGGCCAAAAACCTTCATCTTGTTCTTGACTCCTTTCTTTCTCTCCTAAACCACATCCAACTCACCAGAACATCCTGTTTGTTGTAGCTTTGGGAGACATCCAGAATCCATCCACTTCTTACCTCCACGGCTTCCTTCCGCGTCTCGGCTATGGTCACCTCCCACATGACCCCTGCAGTGGCCTCTTAGTGCGTTTGGGCTGCCAGAGCAAAATACCACATACTTGGTGGCTTCTTAACAACAAACATTTATTTCTCACAGTTCCAGGGGCTGAAAGTTGGAGGTCAGGGTGCCAGCATGGTTGGGTGAGGGCCCTCTTCTGACTCACAGGCTCCTTGCTGTGTCCTCACGTGGCAGGAGGGGCAAGGGAGCTCTTGGGTCTCTTTACAAAGGCATTCATCTCATTCATGAGGGCTCTGCCCTCTTGATCTTATTCAACTTTCAAAAACCCCACCTCCAAATGCCATCACATTGAACACTAGGATTTCAACAAAAATTCTGGGGGGACACAGACATTCAGACCACAGCAGCCACCTAATTATCCTCCCTGCTCCTTCCACCACCTTTGGCCCACTGCCAGTTCTTCTCCACCCAGCAGCCGCCAGAGGAAACCTTTTAAAAGATAAGTTAGCTCTTTCCCATCCTTTGCTCACAATCCTTAATGGCTTCCCATCTCACTCACAGTAGTGTCCACATCCTCTCCCTGGCCTACAAGATGATGTCTGATGTCATCTCCTAACACTTCTTTTCCTCACTTGTCTCCCAGTTGACACGTATTCTCCGAACAGCAGTAGCAGTAGTAGAAGTGGGAGTAGTAGTAGAAGTAATTTTCTTACCAGACTTAAGTTGGCTTTTGCTGGCCAGAATCCTCCCATCAAAAGTATCCTTATAAGATCACTTACTTTGGGTTTATGTTTTTTTGACCACAAGCTACCCATACTCCTTGCTTGGCCCTGCAATAAAACTTTCTCTGCTCCAAAAAAAAAAAAAAAAAAGAATCACTTACTCTGGGCATTTTCCTAGGTGGGTGCATTTGAGACCTTGTTGACATGTCCTGGAGCCTCACTTAGTAGTGGGCTGTGCAGTTTTGAGGTTACTGGGATCTTCCACTGAGTGTCCGAAGCTCAGGAGATGATTAAACTGGAAACAGAAGGCACTGCCAGGGGTCAGCCTCTGCCATCAGTGAACTCGTGCCAAGAAGGCCTCCACTGCCCCTCACTCCTGCTCAGGACAGTGCCTTCAGCCAGGGTCCCTAGGATAGGGGAAAGCCCTTCTGAATATTTTTCTATGTCTGGATTAGTGGAAAGCAAAATAGACACTGTGGCATTTGGTGCTTCTGCTACATACAAGAGTGCTCAGTGACTTCTTTCGACTTCCTATGAGAAGCATCTTTAAATAAATTGAATCCAGGGCCATGATGTTGAGCATACCCACTCTGTCTTCCTGACTTGGAGCCTTTTTTTTTCTCCCTTAAGGGCATTTCCAGCAAAGGAGTATAGCTTTCAGATTTGTAAACTGCCACCTTATTATCCTATTAGTCAATTACAGCTGCCGAAGAGCTGGGTAAGTGACAGTGTGGCAGATGACAGCAATTTATTTGCCATTCTCATCTTGTTCAGCATATCATCAGGCTATTTAAATTTAATGATAAGACTTTTACATGTGTCTTAGAGCAGCTAAAGTTGTAATCAAAATGTTTAGGAAAACCTCTACTGACCTGCTTAAGTGCCGCCTCTTTCAGCATTGCTGGTAATGCCTTATCGTCATTTTTATTAGCAAAGCTGACTCTAATTAGGAGAAGCAACCTCTTTTCAAAAGAAAGTAGGGCTTTTTGGTGTGTACAGAGCTCAAGAAAGATGGTGAGGATGGACATTTCTTTACTTCGGTTGGTGTGCAAATAAGCACCAAGTAGCTAAATCTTCCTGAGAAACTTGATGGAGTCTGGGAATAGAAGAGGTTGTGGGCGTGAGGTCAGGATGTGTGTGCAGCATGGCGCTGGGAGGAGCTTGGAGGAAGGAGAGCTGTGGGTAAGGAGGAAAAAATAACTGCCCTCTGTGATGTCTGGTTCTCTTTCAAGCTAAGGGCTATCGGTTTTCTGTAGTAGTGCCTGCAGTGAAACAAAAAGAAAATCTGTATAAAAAGAAAAAGAAGTTTAATGCTTAGATAGAATCTTTGGATCTTATGGGACAGGATGAGATAGTGGAGGACCTGTTCCCTTGAACTTGTTCACACCTTCAGCTTCATTGGTGGATGTGAGGGGCTGTTGTAATTAACCGAATAATGGAAAGACCTAAACCTTGGGTATACCCAGCTTATTCTAAACTTCACTATACGCCCTGGTCCTCACTGATGTTACACACTCGCTTCATTATTATGAAGCTCTCAGGATACCGTGTCAATTGTAAAGTCAACAATACCTGGCCTCCTATGAGTTTAAGCTCAAGAGTTTAATATCCATAACCTCAGGCAAAGGTAAGGACAGGGTTTCTCAACCTTGACCCTATTGACATATTGGGTTGGGTAATTTGTTGTTATGGGGGCTGCCCTGTGCATTGTGGGATGTTTGGCAGCATCCCTGGCCTCTATCCCATGGATGCCAATAACACCCTCCCATCACCCAGTTGTGACAACCAAAAATGTTTTTAGATAGTACCAAAGGTCCTGTGGAAGGCAAAATCAGCTACTCTTGATGAGTCACACTTTACGTTATCACTGGCAAATAACTCAGGCTTTTGGTGTATACTTAACAACTATGTAATGAATCTCTACTCTGTGTAAGTCAGCACAGAAGAGACTGAAATAAGATACTTTTTGTGAACAGCATATAGTACCTGTTAGTGTAAAAGATGCATCCCAAATTTCATAGTAAATTTGGTGAGACAGTGTTTTTATTCATATTTTAAATCATATATTCTTTGAAAGTTATTTCAAACAGTCTTCGAAGAGGAATCACTATTTTGTTATATAAAAATTGTACATTATGTGACAGAGTCTAGCTGTAGGTTTTTTCCGAGTTGGCAGAGTAATTGAATAGTCTGGGCATTGTATGTTCTCAAGCAGCACGGCGACGTTGCTTGAACTTTCTTAGGCAGTTAGACCTAAAGATGATTTCATATTTTTGGCACAGTGCATTCCTTCTATAATACAGGACCATTGAATGCAAAGTATTCTTTGCATACATTTTTCTGGAGATGGATTGGGTCATTACTAGTGGAAAGAGAATGGGCCTAGGCAGCCTGCATTACTTAGTAGTTTAGGGAACAGAAGGTAAGCAAGTGCTAAGTGACAACAGATGGTACCAGAATTTAAGCAAAGCATGATATCAGGGTCCAAGGCAGTCAAGGAAGGCAAAGAGGAAGAGTTGGGACTTGAGCAGGCCCTGATAGAAAGACAGAGCTTGGATAAGCAGAGAAATAGGGAAACCAAACAGAGTCCACTGGAAAGAGAGACATCAGCTTCCGTCTTCCTTAGAAGCCATAGTTCAAGGGCATTTAGCTAAGACCTGAGAACAAAGAAGGGCTAGGTACCTTGGGTTCCAGCAAGCATTCAGTTTTCTTCAGACCATTTACAGCACCCTTAACTAACCCATATTGCCCTTTAGAATATATAAATATGGTGGTGTGACTATATGTGGTGATGGCCTTTAGGATTTTGCAGAATGAGAAATATTATATTGGGCTGGCCAAAAAGTTCGTTCGGGTTTTTCCGGAAGATGTTACAGAAAAACCCAGACGAACTTTTTGGCCAACCCACTATAACCTTATTCAAACTATTTCGCAAGCTGTTAAGCAACTAAAAACTCTGAGACTCATGCTCTCTCCATCTACAAGGATCATGAATCTATATGAATGTAATTGTATTATTTAATCTATTATTATATCATCTATTTTTATTATCACTGTAATCTTGAGATAGTTCATTACAGCATAAAATGATAACCTCCATGAAAATGACTTGACGTGTATTTCTACTAACTTAATATGTTTATCTAGGTATCACAAGTCTGCAGAATTTTTGCTTTTAGTACTCTTAAAAATAAGTATTCTGAGAAGTAGCATTATATTTGTGTAGAATAGTCTTATGTTATCAATTTTTTGACACTATCCTTCAAATTGTGGATATCTAATCAAAAAGAGAAGTCAGTTGAGCAATGAGAAAGAAATTATTGAATGAAATGAATAAGAAAGGGATTGGAGATGTCCCTGAAAACCTGTTTTGCTTGGTGGTAAGTCCTTACAATATTTCTGGAAGATTGAATGTAACATGGTCTTTCTTAGTAGAGGCAAGATAAAGAAACGTCTCTGAGTCGTATAAATATCATTCTGAATGAGCCTGTAGCTCTAGCTAAAGAATTATTAGCCAATAGGTGTCTTAGAAAATTAAGGTATGCCCTGGAAAATAAACGTAACAGTATTTCTTATACCTTACAAAGGTAAGACAAAGCTGATCACTTTTCGTGAAAAGGAAGCTTTCTTGGTTGAACAGTTAAGCAAAGATTATATTTTTTGTGTTCTCGGTAGCATGCTTCCAGTGATTTATTTCATTCCTATTTTATAAGTGTGTAGTGGTGGCACAGAGATTAATTAACATACTCAAAGTCACAAACCAGTAAGTTGCAAAACTGAGATTCAAACTCTGGTGAAGCAACTTCAGATCCTAAGCTTTTTTTTTTAACCGTCAGAGTTTTAACCTCTATCCTATATCATATGGTGTTTCTAACTAGAAATATTGAAACCCTTGAGTTAATTTTGCCCATTTAATCCAGGTGAGCATGTAAGAAGCCCACCTTCTGAAACTGGGAAGTGAGATGAACATAATTGGCTTGGTCAGCTTGAACACAGAATGAGAAGACACAGCAAAAGGTAGTGACCTAGGTGTATCTACAGGGTCTTGCCCAGTGACTGGATAAATATCTAGTTTCTGTCTCTAAGGGATAACTTTCCTTCAGAATTTGACTTTTTTTTTGTGCTCAGCCAATTTGCAGGTGAATCCGTCACATCCGTTGGCATGGTGCTGGCTTAGTAAATGTGCTAAGTCAACAGCCTAGCTGCTTTGTCTTTGAGGGTAGGAATGCTTCCACTCATTCTTATATGGAGGACAGGATTGGTAGCCACCAAATATTTGTGGAATCAAATTGACTGACAAGTCACTTGGGTGGTATTTCTACTAGAGCTCACGGTGAGGTGGAAAGAAACTAACACTGAAACTCGAGTGACTGGCATTCACCAGCGAACTGAATTCAGTGCAGTATAAGGTGGTCCATTTGGTACTATAGCCAAAAGGGTTTAACTGCTGACACATCAAAGTAAGTTTATTCTGAAGCCAGCTCACTTGAAAGTTATAATTTTACATATAATGTTGCCATTTAGAAAAAAATCTCTATATTAAATGCCTAGTATTTAACAAATATAATCCTCTCATAACAACCTCATGAGGTGTATATTAGATCCATCATGTAACAGAAAAACTGAGACTCAGAGAGGTCACACAGTTGAATGTGTACGTAGTCACACAACTTTCAACTGGTATTTGAAACCAGGTCCAATGGACTCAAAATTTTAAGTTCATTCTACCATTCCCGGCACTGGATTAAGGACCAAGGGGGGTCATTGCATCAGCTAACTCTTCAGTCTGAAAAATATGTTGATACGTAGTCTATTCCTTGACACCATTTTCTGAACTTCGGGTAGCTTTCAAAATCCCCTATTTGTAGCTGTGTTTTTAGATTCATCTCTAATGTAGCACTCAAGGGGAAAAAAAAAAACCTCAGCAGACCCCACATTAACTGGGAAGCCCCTTCAGTGTTGCATTTCGATCTGTTTAAGCTGAAGCTGATTAGCACTTTTTTATTCTTAAATTTATTTATTTAGGGCTGTGTTGGGTCTTCGTTTCTGTGCGAGGGCTTTCTCTAGTTGTGGCAAGCGGGGGCCACTCCTCATTGCGGCGTGCGGACCTCTCGCTATCGCGGCCTCTCTCGTTGCGGAGCACAGGCTCCAGACGCGCAGGCTCAGTAGTTGTGGCTCACGGGCCTAGTCGCTCCGCGGCATGTGGAATCTTCCCGGACCAGGGCCCAAACCCGTGTCCCCTGCATTAGCAGGTGGATTCTCAACCAGTGTGCCACCAGGGAAGCCCCTGATTAGCACTTTTTGAAAAGTGAATCTAAATCCTTGTGCGAATCAAGGGAAATTGAGCCATGTTGTTACTGTGGAAAGCTGGAGAGAAGAATGGATGTAAGGGCAAGTTTCTTTTTTATTAATCATACAGCATATAGCTTGGTGCCACACCTACCCCCTTCCCCAACAAACACCGCTCCTGAGTGCTTATTTAATAAAGCAACCCAGCAGGTGAATATTTAAGTGTTAGTGGAATTCAGGTAGTTTCAGTTCAGTGCAGTAGAGAGAACAGAGGAGAATTTGGGGGTGGGGCCATGTCCAGCGTGCTATTAAAGGAAAGTGTGCGGGCTGGCATACATTAATGACACATCGTAATTTTGAAGCATAATGTGAATTGGCTGTGTGTGTTTACTGTAGTTAGCGGCTGTTCATCTTTGGTTGGTGTCTTCAGATGTAGGTTTTGTTATTATTCAGGTCCGGTGAGGCCCACAGATCAGGAGATGATTGCTGTTGAAAAGATAATTTGTTATTGACAGTTCCCAAGGGGTGGGGACATGCCTTGCCACTCAGGGCCATGTGGGGAAGCACCCGGGTTGGTTAGGAGGGAGAGGGAACAAGGGGGAAACCGGACAAGAGTTTTTTGTTGTGGTTTTGGTGGGAAGGAAAGGGTGAGTCAGAGTAAACAGGCTTAGGATTGGCTAGTTTGAATAATTTCAGCCAACTCCAGAGCATATGGGCTATCTCTAGTTGTCTGGTACCTGGCCCTGGAGAGATTAGGGCCCGGGAATAGTGGCATAGGGTATAAGAGCCTAATAGAGGAGGGCGTTGGAGGTGTGGGTTCTGGGCTGATTGCTTTACTGTCTCTAGGAATTAGCTAGCTCTGGGAGGGGCAATCCCTCCAGTGTCCGCCAGGTTCCAGATGCCAAAAGTACCAGCATAAAGATGTGCTTAATACAGGTGGTATGAAGCTGACTGCCCCTTGTATCAATACATCTGGCGTTGATGACTGCATCTAAGAAAAACACTCATCTACCTCTGCCGCCTCCACGTAGGTACAAATGCCAGCAGCTGTGCAGGCCGGGGGTCGACTTGACTTGCAGCTGATTTCATTCTTTACCAAGCAACGACACCAAAGAGGCACTTGCTGATCCCTTCCCCCCATCATTTTTCTCTGGGGGCTCTTGCGGATATGAGACTCCTCTTTGTCTTCCTGTTACCTGCTATGGAACAAGGATTGATGCCAAGGAATGGGGTGGAGAAGAGGGAGGGAGGTATATGCTACTATTTAGTTTTGTTTATTTCATGCTTAAACAGATTTAAGGAATTTTCAGAGCAGAATCTTGTTTCAAGTATATGGCCATTTTTCAATTAGAGTCACTTATTAACCTCTACTTCCATGAGCAGAAGCTCCTGAGTCTCTCTGAAGACACAGAGCAAAGATTTCCTTCCTCCCTCCAACCCTCTCAAAATCCCCAATGCTACTCCTAAGCTGGCTGAGAGGCTGTAAAGCTCACAGTGGTGAAGACAGAAGCAGATACGCACCTTTATGGCATGAAAACTTTGATGTCATCTTACAGAGAAACTACCCTGTGTAATTCAAAATTTTAACATTCTAGTCTGACTGCAGTTTACCTGCTAATGCTGTGAAAGTAGCATCTGGCCCAGGCTCCAGCTGGTCTGTGGTCTCTGAAAAGACAACCACATAAAGCCCTTCACATAGCTCCCTGCCCTTCAAAAGACCTCTCCAGGGTGTGCTCCATTGAAACCATTGCTTAGGTAGGGGACTTTCCCGAGGATAGCTCTAGTTTGGGTTTGTCTAGTTGTGTACTGTCAAGGTAACAAGGGATCTCAGAAAGCTAGAAAGAGAAGTGGTATCAATAGAAGTGCCTTTATTATTTTTTTAAATAGATCTTTATTGGAGTATAATTGCTTCACAATACGGCGTTAGTTTCTGCTGTACAACAAAGTGAATCAGCCATATGCATACATATATCCCCATATCCCCTCCCTCTTGAGCCTCCCTCCCCCCCGCCATCCTACCCCTTTAGGTCATCACAAGAAGAGGGACTGAATTGACTCAAGCATCAGCTCCAGCCATTCAGAATTGCCAATGGGTCTTTCACAGCTGTGATGATTTTGATGAGCTTTTATTGTTGCTTTCACTGGCAGCACCATCCAGGGGCAAGGAGGATAAGCACTTGTCTGGTGAAGAGCAATTCCTGTGATTATCTGTAAGTGAGTTGTAATCTCAGGAGTGGTGGCACAAAGGCCACATAGAAGTTTATAAAGGAAGTAGAAGTTGACTATGAGCTGATGCCAAACAAATGAAACCTTGAGTTGATTTTTTTTTTTTCCCAAATGCTGGGTACCCAGGACCACTTTTAAATGTTTCTAGTACTTAAAAGGAAAATTCAAAATCACATCAGTAAACACCCCTTAAAAATATATATATATATATATAGTGATTGAAGACAACATGCATGCCTTTGGAGTGGGTTAACTGGGTTAGAACCCTTCACTGAATATTGAGTGTTTTTATCTTTATTGCTTTATTTCTTGATATTTCCTAGATGGCAAAACCTCTTTAAAAATTATAATGTGTCATGCCATATCATATTTTTATACCCAGAGCACCTAGCACACTGATAAGCACAAAGGACTGATTGAGTAACCCTGCTTTAGAGGAAATGAGTTGACTTACAGAACCTCTGAAGCTGCAGAGTAATGATCCATGTCCTTTTTTCTACTCTGGGGATTTTACTGAGGCTAATTGGGAGTTGGTGGAACTGGGTATTGATTAGGGTGGAAGGTCTTAATAGCAGTGACATTAAGACAATAGGAAATTAAAGCAGCCTGCTAGATATTGCCTTCCCCCCTGCCCCCACAAACAAACAGACAAACAAACCTGCCACTAGCCACTTAAAATAAGCTAAATAACAACAATATAAATCCAACTCACTTGGTTTTGTCTCGTTACGATTTCCTTTATAGGCTTAGGTCTTGAGGTAAGTGTTACCTGGCAAAAAATTCCCATTAGATTTATCACTGCTCGATTTCTTAATAGTATATCTCATCGGAATAATGTTTGGGGAGGCTACTTTATGCCAGGACAATACCAGGGAATCTCTGGAAGAAGACCTGTATTTATGGCTGCAGCAGCAACTACAGTTTGGGAGAAGCACTGGGCATGGTTTTGTGGTTTCCCTCTTTTTAGGGCTCCTCATCACTTCAACCACAAAATCACTGCCAACCTTCAGAAGGGGGAAGAAATATTGGCCAACCTACATTTTATTTTCTTTTTTTAATGACAAGCAGTGACTTGGGTTTTTAGAGACCAGACAGCTGAGTTGTGTTTGGAGTTCCCCAATATAGTCTTTGCAGAAATGTGGGTTGGTTTCTACATTGCTACAAACCAGTCCTCTGCATTAGGGTTGGCCTCTGTCCTGGAACCACAGAAGTCGTTTGCTCTACCAGTTGACTCATCCTGCTTAACTTCCGTATCACCATGAAGAACCAGCCTCTCTTACCAGCCCATGAGGCTATGAGACAGTGAACGTTGAAATGAGTGGTAAAGACTGGCCAGCCTGCATTAAAACCCAAGTCATTCATTCATTCATTCAACTAGTATTTATGGAATTCCCCAAATTAGCCAGGCATTGCTCCAGAAGCTATGGATACAGTAATGAACTAGACCCGCAGTTGCAAACTTTTTCTTTGAAGTGCAGATAGCAAATATTTTAGGCTTTGCCTTACTATTCCTATTACAGCTCTTCAACTATGCCTTTTTTAAAAAATTTATTTATTTTTGCACAGTAGTAGCGATAGCAGCATATATTTCTAATGAAACTTGATTTATAAAAATAGGTAACATGTGACCCATAGTTCACCACCCCTAAACTAGACCATAATATTCTTGCCCTTGTTGGGTGTACATTCTAGTAATCTGCATTTAATTTCTACTAGGTAGTTATATTTTATGCGGAAGATATGTTCCTAAAGGCCTCACCTAATTCAAAACAAAAAATTCAAAACTTGAAAGCTTAGGTTCATTAGGTAAAAGACTCCTAAAGAGGTTAAGATGTCAATATAACCAGCAAACAAAAAGACTCGTAAGAGTCAAAGCAATATTTTAAAAAACACATTTTTTTTTACTAGTTCATTATTAATAATGGTTAGTAACTATGGAATATAATTCCTAGATGTTAAACATCCACAAGAAAACTAAATCATCTGTAGCTTTTGATGAATTGACCATTCCTTTAATGCTATGAAGACAAGATGGAAATTTGTCACCAACTTCAGAAATCTAAAGTTTGGGAGATCACCCCATCCCATCACGTCAAAACTACTGCAGGCTCCATAAGTAGCTTAAAGAAACAAGTCGTTTAGAAATCTGGTGAATGCAGAAAGATGTTCACTGAGTATGCTATCTTTGGTGAATTGGCCATTCACTGACTTGGTAGCTAGGCATGTTGACTTTTGGCAAAGGAACCTAGAACAGGTGAGCATGGTTCTAGGTACAAGCTGTGACTCAAAATGCTCTTTGGATGGATGGCTGCATGCACTATGAATACATGCATGATCAGACTTGCTCGTAGAATAGTTTTAATTGTTTAAGTTAGAGAACTTCTCAGATTCCTGCATAGCAAGAGGATTTCATTCATGATTCTATATAGAGAATGTTGCTTTTGGAGTTCAAAAGCTGATTCAGTTCTAGGCCTACTTACAAGTTTCCCCCTAACATTTTATTTATAAATTGACATTTATAAAGTTTCAAACACATAGAAAAGTTGGAAGAATTGTCCAATGAACACCTATATGGCTTATGAATTTTTAATAAGTGATAGGCTCTCTGTCTCCAAAGTGAGTAAAAGGATATCAATAATGATAACAAATCTTATTTAGGACCACATCTTTTCAGGAGTGACCAGAGACTGAAATGAACCACTTCTAGTTCTGTTTTGTGTTTCTTAGGAAAAACCATGAAATATCCCGTAGCTCTAGGTTGTACATGCTCTTGAACTTGCTCGTTCTCACTTTCAAAGAGTTTTGTTTTTTTTTAAATACAACCTTAGATTTCTTTAGTGTCATAGAATCACCATTGCCAAGCCTTACAGGAATTGAAATCAGCATCAAAAATTTTAATGCTGAGTATGAACCATTGTGGCTGAATACTGAATACTGAAGTTTATTTCTTGTGTTGCTAAGAAACTGGAAGGCCTAGGATGCCCTTTTGAATTGCTACGGTATGTCTTCCCAGTGTTAGAATTCCATTTAATTGCTGCAGAATGAAAATTCAAGAGGTCTGTTTTACCCCAGCCCTGTCTCCTTCCACATGTCAGTGTAAAGTATCACGTGGATCTCAGGAAGAATTTACTAGCTGCAAAGTAAAATGCCATCTTCCACACTGTAATTTCTTGAGTTCCTTTTCCTTCATGTGGAAAGGAATGATTGAGGGGGAAAAGAAATTGTTTGACATCTAACCAAAGAAGGAAAAATTAGTCTCCTCTAACTTCTCCAGGGTCTGTTTTTGTTTCATTCTACAATCTGTGTGCCTCTGGTCTGGTGAGGAATCATGATGTGAAAGGGAGTTATTTCCTTTTAGAAGATTTGGTCACCATTTAGTAGTAATCATAAGTTTGGGAAAATTGAAGGGCTGCAAATATTTTCTACGTCTTTCTGAGTCATCAGCTACACTAATGAATGCTACAACCAACCCATCACTGATTGTTTTGTTAGCCACTCCTGCCTGTGCGATAATAATATATTCTTGCCCTGTTGACCTCTAGCTGTATTACCTGTTTTGGCCAATGAAATGTGAGCTCAAGTCACCTGTGCCACTTATGAGGAAAAGTTTTAAGAGCCATTGAATGATTCCACCATTGTCATTGTTCCTTCTGACCTGAAGGCAGTAACGGCATCCTAGAGGCAAGCTGCCTGGGTCGCCTAGTGAAGAGCTGATGGCCCATGGCCATGTTGTTGAAAGCCATTGATCTAGGTGCTGGGGTCGTTTGTTACTGCAGCATAGCTTAGCCAAGCTGACTAGTATCCCACACTTACCATACTCTAGTGCCGGTTCATACTTCTCTGGTTCTAAAATGGATTCACTGAAAGACTGTAAACCTTCACTTGTGTGACTGTGAGAGGAATGGAGAGCTCTGGACCAATTACCTTCAGAACAATGGATTTTTCTCTCTACAGTTATCACTGTTTTCAAAATCCTCTTTCCCCTTCCCTGATTCTCCTCAAATTTGCCCTTTGAGAGTCTTTAAACTGAATCACAAGCAGCTTGTCCATCATTAATTAGAATAAAGCCTCCTTGCGGGCCAGAGTTTGTTTTCAATGGTGTATCTCAAGTGCCTGGCACACAGTAGATGCTTACCGAATATTTGGTGAATGAATGAACAATAATGATTTATCTCCAGTGGGTTTCTCTTTTGATTTTTTTAGTGAAGCATGTAGTCAGGGTAATCACATTCCTGAACTATGTTTCTGTGCCTCTAATAGAAAATCAGATTCTGGTTAATAGGTTGAATATTTCTCTTAGTAAATTAACTGATACCACAAGATTAAATCACCAGGGGTCATGACCCCAGTTTATTATAACCAAGGTGTCATCAATTACTTGAAATACTACCTTTGCCTCCTTTGGGTGGAAAAGTTAACTTGTAGTCTAAATGAAAAAGTTGGTTATGAACTAGTAGCTTCCCAAAATAGGAGATTCTGCTTGACTTCAGTATTCCGATAACTGAACTGGACCAGAAATGAAACACATCACCATATTGTATTCATGGCCTCTCTGAGCCCTGCCCCGATGTCAGGGTGAGGGTATTTCCGCACACTTAGCACATTCACTCATTTCCTCTGCTTTGTCGTTGTCAGGCTGGATTTAGGTAGCATTACTGTAAAATTGCCCACTGAGAAATTTCAACACGAAAAGGTTTTCTGATCTCTTTAAAATAAAACGGTTAAAAATAGACCTTGTGGGAACAGTTTTCCACTTCAAGAACAGAATCCTGCAAAAATGTTTTAATGCAGATTGGGGACCTAATTATTTTTTCTCACCTCAGCTTAGCCGTAGTTGTGCTATAGTGAGAACAAGTCTTGGTTTTATAGAATGTGGCCAGTGAGCCCTCCACATCCTGCAGAGGTTCTGTGTCGACTTGGCCACGGCCTGCTTCTCCTCCCCTCCCCTCCCCTCCCCTCCCCTCCGTGGGGCTTTGTTTGGGACAGTGGGTCCAACTTTGCCCCTCTACATCTAGTTCCTCATTAATTCACTGACCTTCCCCTAGGAGGCCAGGAAGGTCTAGCTGGTTCAGCTACACTGGCCTCTGGTGATTGCAAACAGTGAAGTCTGCTCTGAGCAAAGGGGAAGTGAGTAAAAGGAGAACAAACCACAAAAGAGGCTCTGTAATTAAGATCCAGGGTCTTCTATTCACTGGGTCATTAGGGCTGGTTAAACCCAGCCTCTGTGACGGGCCCAGGGCCTTGGTTAGTTTGTGGCATACGCAGAGCGTCTATATATAGCAAAGTAGACTACTGACTGGCCATGTAGTTTTCTTATTTCAATGTTATCCTCTTTCCCACAGCCTAGGAGCTCCCTTCTCTGTGAATGTTTGCTTGTGACATTCCTTTACAGTTTTTGTTGTTATTCTTTACTGCTATAGATCTGATACCTTAGAACAGTGCCTGGGACTTAATACATGCTCAATAAATAGTTGTTGAATGAAGAATGAATGACAGACTGATAAAAGCATCTCCAGTATTACTGGTGACCAGTAATTGTTTAATTTTGTGGCAGAGTTTAGTATTTTACTGCCTATTGGGTTCTATATCAGGGAAAAAGACCCAGAGAGAAAGTTCCAAATGTTAAAATCTTTTGCAATTTAACATGACCCACATTCATCATTATTATTTTCATTATTATTATTTAAGCCATGCCCTTACTTCTACTAGCAGATAGAAAATTCTCTTTAAGAAATTGTTACTGGGCCAAACTTGAGTCTGCTTGCCTGTGCACAGCACAGCCAATCTACTGACACCGGGTTGTGGTGAAGGAAAATGCAGCCTTCATTCCAGGGCACCAAGCGAGGAGTCCAGGGCAGCTGGTGCTCAAAACACCTGAACTCCTTGATGGATTTCAAGGAGGCATTTTTAAATGCCAGGTGAGCGGGGGTGGGGTCGTAGGGTGTGTGATCAGCTCGTGCACAATTCTCTGATTGGTTGATGGTGAGGTAACAGGGAGGTGTCACAGGGGTTAACATTATCAATCCTTAGGCTCCGGTAGGTCTGGGGGCTACCTGGTGGTCATCAAGTAGTTAACTTCTTCCATTTGGTGGTGAGTTTAGCGTCTGTAAAACAACTCAGTAAATGTGCATCAGATACTATTATCTAGGTCCTTCAGAGAGGGGCTAAAGCAGAGGATATGGGGGAAGGGTCTGTCCTGGGAAGGCCCCATAGGGTCCTGCTCGGTTACAAAATGGCAAACAATCTAAATTCTAGCAACAAGACAAGGAATGGAATGCATTTCTCAAAATTCCCATTGTGCCATCTGTGTAGGGCATTTTTAAAGAATCCATCCCTAGCCTATGGGTCTAGGGTCCAGAATCTCTTAAAATGAATTTGAATGTTTCTGAGGTAAACTGCTCATTGCTTCTACCTGTTTCCGCCGCAAAGTTCTCACTTTTCTTGTGCTCTTTTGCACTCTCCTTCCACATGTCTCCCTGCATGTGCATATTTTTCCTGCCTCTGTCCCGATAATCCTATCATTTTTTAAAGTTCAAGTGTCACTTCCGCCGGATATGGACATTTCCCCCCGGCCCCCCACCCCCGCCACTGCCATGAATTAGATGCTTCTCCTTCAAAGCACCTGATGGGCCCTGAGCACATTTCCGGCATATAGTAATCACCCTTTATTGTCACTGTCTGATTAACAGGTAGATGGTCGGACTCTTAACTCCTCTAGGACAAGGCAGGAATATCATTCCCCTCTGTTGGTGGGATGGCACAGTGCCTGGCACCAGTAGGTGCTCAGAATATTCACTGCATGAATTTAATTGTTTTTGTTCTAAAGAAAGCTTCAGATAGGTGCTTACAGTCTTTGACATCTTTTACACAAGCCAGTTGCCCTTCTCACTGCCTGGGAGGTTTGACTTTAAGGCTGGATTCAACCTGCTGTAGCAGAGCCCATGGCCACTGCCCACTTCTGTGTGGGAAGAAAGGCCAGAGGGCATTTGTTGAGCAGGAATCCTGGAATCCCGGGTTCTGGAATCCCATGTTTTCTCAATGTCCTATTACATTCTTCCCTGTCCTTTTTTCTGCTCCCTTCAACTCCTCTCCCCTAAAGGCAAGACTTGGCAACTGATTGTTTTGCTCACTTAAGCATCATGGAAATAGAGCAAATAAAAGGATGACCCTGGCAAGTTACTAGAACACAGTTGGAACATTGCCTAAAACAGTTATGCATGTGGAATTAGCCATCAGGGCTCTGAAATCACAGCTATTGCTTGAGAAGCAAGAGGCTGGAGGGGCCGGATACTGAGGCTTCTTCCTCCTCTGTTCCCTAACCCTAGCTAAGCATCCGAGGCAGCTGATTCCCAGCCTTAATAGCAAAGCATAGGGAAGAGTACAGCTATTCCTATCGACAGTGTCTTCAGATGTCTCATGCATAAGAAACCTGACCAACATCTTAAAAGTCTTTTTTCCACAAAGCTGCAGCTTAAAAATCTTTCCCTCTAGTAGTTTCTATATGTAGGAAAGAGAACAGCTGGCTGACCCTGCTGTCAGATCTCCTACTGGACCATTGGAAAGAAGGAATTCAGGAAATAAAGCAATGTTAAAAACTGGGTAAAGTAAAATTTAATATGCAGCCACCTGAATCTGTGATGTGACACTCAGGACTGATGGAGAAAGAATGTATTGATATTTATTAGTTTCTGTGATCGTAAGTATTGGAACCCATTTGGATGAGAGACCTTTTTTTTTCTTTTCCATTATTGTTTATTTCAGGATATTGCATATGGTTCCCTGTGCTATACAATAGGACCTTGTTGTTTATCCATTCTATATATAGTAGTTTGCATCTACTAATCCCAAACTCCCAGTCCAGCCCTCCCCCTTGGCAACCACAAGCCTGGTTTCTATGTCTGTGAGTCGGTTTCATAGATAAGTTCTTTTTAGATAAGCTCTTTAAGTCATATTTTAGATTCTACATAAAAGCAGTATCATATGATATTTGTATTTGTCTGACTTACTTCACTCAGTATGACAATCTCTAGGTCCATCCATGTTGCTGCAAATGACATTATTTCATTCTTTTTTATGGCTGAGTAATATTCCGTTTTATATGTGTACCACATCTTCTTTATCCGTTCTTCTGTCAATGGACATTTAGTTTGTTTTCATGTCCTGCCTATTGTAAATAGTGCTGCTGTGAACATTGAGGTGCATGTATCTTTTCAAATTGTAGTTTTCTCCGGATATATGCCCAGGAGTGGGATTGCTGGATCATATGGTAGCTCTATTTTTAGTTTTTTGAGGAACCTTCATACTGTTTTCCATAGTGGCTCCACCAATTTACATTTCCACCAACAGTGTAGGAGGGTCCCCTTTTTGAGATGAGAGACTTTTTTGAAGTTCATGTTGTCAGTGAAGAACTGCTTACATTTTTATGGACACATGAGTAAGAAAGTTAGCAGATCAGTTGGTGGGACTATATGAGAGCTCATTTAGCTAACTGCCCAGGATAATTGGGGAATAAGGATCGGGTTCTCCTTTTAAGGCTGTAGTGGGAACAGCATTGAAAAATGAAATTGTCAAACAAACTCAACACATCATGCATTATTCAATAATCTATCAAAACCATTTTGTACCTCTCTGCTCATTTCTTATTTAAAAGAAGTGATTATTTAAAATTTAGGAATTTCTCACAAGCTGGACTGACTCATTATATCCAAATTTACTCACCTACTGACTTACACTTAAATTAATGCTGAGGTTCAGGTTGACAAGGGTGAAGAGGATTAAGGTGTCTCAAGCAAAGGAGATACCTGAGAAATTCTCCCAGGCCACTTGTAACCTTCTATGTGCCATGCTACCTGTCTTTCAGGATGAAGGAAGATAGTCTAGGTGTGTTAAGTTTTGGTGGCATGCTAAACAAAGAAACAAACCAGATATGCAAACCAGAAATACCAAATGAATCTCTTTTGAATATTGATGAGCTGTTCTCTGTATGAGTGTCAAGAATCACTCTGATCCTATTGGCACATCTGTAAATAACCCGTTAGTTTTCTCCTTACAAGTGAGAGAGAAAGAAGAGAGATCAGTATTGGTCCTAACTGTGCTTGCTATTTTTTCCAGTTCCTTAACTCCCAATTTTAGTGGAAATTATAGTTTTCCCTTCAAAAAGAGTTTTGCATTCACAGATCACTCTTTTAGGGAACTGTTTTGAACTCACCAACTGAAGTGTCTCTTCTAAGAACTCTGAAGCCCTCCCTCTAACTTCTCCCTAATTCTTGTAGAAAATTCAGAATCTATTATATAAAATTCCATCTTGGCTTCCTGATCCCTAAACTGGACATACATTTCCTTTTAGTTTTTCTCTCTTTGCCCATTATTTGATTTGCAGGTTTTTAGAGATCTTAGAAATTGCGTGAATAGAAGAATTTCTAGTATATAAATTAGATACCAGACTGCGTCGCATGAAATTGCCACTTCTTTCATTTCCTTACTGCTAGTATTAAAAATAATTATCTTTTGAATCAAATGCCAATAACAACAACAACAAACCCACCCAGCTTTTCTTTTAATGCTGCGCAATTAGCAGCTATCCAAACATCTCATGGTAAACATATTAAAATCCACACTCCATATTTTTGGGTAACAACATGTGCATCGAGATACTCTTCATTTTGTAAATTAGGTAATCCTGGTAACATTTGATAGTGTTATTCTCAATTCTTATCTGTAGCTATACAGTCATTGAGCTGAATAAAATGTCACAAGGTAGCAATTAAGAACATCTTTTTTTTTTTTTTTTTTTTTTTTTTTAATCCACAAGTTCAGTAAATTACAAGTTGATTGTCTGAGTAAACCGTGTTACCTGCTGTGGCTGCTTTGTTAGAGAATAGAGCTCTGCATGCAAATTACCAACAGTTAGTAATTCCCAGTATGACAGAGGGTATTTTTCTTATAACTTAAACGTCCCTTCACCCACCCCAGGAAAACAGATTAAGATAAACACGTTATCCGTATTATCCTCTTTCTCCAATTTCTCAGCCCCAGGCAACCATGCCCACCCTAGCCCAGCCCCAGTGGAGACTATGGAAGGACACCCCTCTGGCCTCACAATTGCATTTAGCAATGCTTCACCAAAGTGTACACAAACTAATCAGGATGGAGGAAATGCCAACTCATTTTCTCATTAGGGGATAGAAATTTGTGTGGACCAGAGAGAGTATGCATAGTCATTCTTGCATTGGGGTAACCTGTGGTATTTCAGGGAGTTCCTGCTCTTGTGTACTGCATAGGCATCACTGTCAGATAATTTAACACCCAAGAAAATCTCCCTTGGATAAATTAGAATATATTTGCAAATTAATTGGTTAATTAGATTTTAGACATCTCTGAGGGACTGATCCGAAACAGATTTGTGCAAAAGCCCCACACAGACCTGAGGATGAGGGCTTCTTACTGAGCTTTCTGAAGGAAAGTCCTGTCACTTGATCCTGTCCTATCCAGAGTATTCCAACATATGCATTTACACAGAAAGCAGTAGTACTACATTCCTGCCTTGGAGTTAATTGTGATAGGGGCGTACTCAGAAGTGGTCGTCTGTTCAAATAACTGTACTATAAAATAAAGCACTATTGGAATTGGTGCTTTCTTGATTATGTCAGGAAACCATATGGGAATCCAGTTACAACTAAAGGAGGACAAATTAGGGAATACTTCTAAATACTTCTGTAAGACAGGGCAGTGCCTGTGAAAATACCATAAAAAAGCCAGAGCTTGAGCTCAAGCCTTGGAATTCAGAAGCAGCCGATATTTGTCCTTTTCCCTTTTTTTCTCTCCGTTGCTTTACCCTTTTGTAGAATGGAAACTCAGTGGGCATTCCCATTAATACTGCACGTAATACTAACGTGACGTTTCTAATTGGATCATTGGAGTAGATTCCATTTTGTCCCTCTGTTCATTTTTTTAATGAAGCTTTTATGGTGGACCCACTGGGTCCTAAGATGGATGCCTTTTCTCTTCACAAAAGAGAATGACACTGTCCCTGCTTTCAATGATCTCTTGCTGCTTTGTGGATTGGTGAATTTGGTTTGTGTATTTCCTAGCACTTGCAGTGGGAAGAGGCAGCCCACTCTGGAGCAACTTGCAGGACAGGAGAATAAATGTCGAGTTAAAGGTTGGTTATGGGTGAGCCACGTGTTCATAGTTACATGAACTCATTGTCGGCAGGAGCCACTCTCTGGGAGCCGGTGTTGACCATTGGGCAAGGTGTTAGAATTTGGAAACAAATGGTGTATTCAAGATGGAAATATCAGTATTAGGTCTCTCCTCCCTCTTTCTGTTTGATGCTCGCTTGTTACATCGATTGTCAGCTCCCAGAGGACACCTTTGTGTCTCCTATACCTAGAAGAGTCCCTTGCAAAGAACAGACTGACAGCAAATGTTGAATGTGAGCAGATGCGCCAATGGGAGCAGTTCTTAAGATGTTCAAATAAAAGAGCCACACCTGGAAAATCAGAGGGGAAGATTAGGGGTCCAAGATGGATTTTTTTTTTTTTTTGGCCATGCCAAGCTGCTTGTGGGATCTTAGTTCCCCAAGCAGGGATCGAACCCAGACCCATGGCAGTGAAAGCACCAAGTGTTAACCACTGAACTGCCAGGGAATTCCCCAAGATGGATTTTTTTTTTTTTGCGGTACGCGGGCCTCTCGCTGCTGTGGCCTCTCCCGTTGCGGAGCAGAGGCTCCGGACGCGCAGGCTCAGCGGCCATGGTTCACGGGCCCAGACGCTCCGCGGCACGTGGGATCTTCCCGGACCGGGGCACGAACCCGCGTCCCCTGCATCGGCAGGCGAACCCTCAGCCACTGCGCCACCAGGGAAGCCCGCAAGATGGATTTTTAATAAGACTGTGCATCCCATTTTACCCTGGGATTTGACAGATATGTTTCCTTATCACAACAAATTGCTTCACTTTTAGTTTTGCTTACATGTTAAGAAAAGTGAACCATCACAGAAATAACTTATGAATAGTTGGGTCATCTTTAAACGAAGTTTTTTCATGTCCTAAACCTGTTTTTTTTTTAAAGACAAAATCTTAAAAGTACAGAAATGATAAATGATATTCTCATTCGAAATTAGTACTGTTTCAAGCTTGGGGTCCATTGCTTCTTGTAATAGGGGTAGCAGTATCACTTTATAGTATTTCCTTGCTTTATATCCCATGGTAAATGGGCTTTTTCCTAAATCTTAAAAAATTAGTTCATAGTCTAAAAGATTATTATATTTGATTTGATTTTCTCAGAACAACATTATTAAAAGCACTATTTGGGCTTCCCTGGTGGCGCAGTGGTTGAGAGTCCGCCTGCCGATGCAGGGGACACAGGTTCGTGCCCCGGTCCGAGAAGATCCCACATGCCGCGGAGCGGCTGGGCCCGTGAGCCATGGCCGCTGAGCCTGCGCGTCCGGAGCCTGTGCTCCGCAACGGGAGAGGCCACAACAGTGAGAGGCCCGCGTACCGCAAAAAGAAAAACAAAACAAAAAAAACACTATTCACCTACCATAACCTTATTTCAAGGAGAAAAAAAAGAAATATATATATATATATATACATGTATTTTTAGTGTGAGGGAAAATGAATCTTTATGGGAAAATGAATCTTTATGGCAAAATAATTTAAACTCTACCTTCCTTTTCCAAACAGAATTCGTTAAAATGTAGTTTAATCAAATAGGATTATTTTTAAACCAGAAACCTATATACTGGTATTAGTGTTCAACACTGAGGTAGAGATACCATAAAATGAAATGTTATTTTGAAAATGGACTTTGTTCTTGCTAAGCTGCCCTTCAGTAAGAGCCAATATTTCCATTAAAAAAAAAAAGACATTTACTAAGTTTGTTTTATTTTAATTTCCAGGCATGGTTTACGAGTGGGAGGTATACGTTTTGAAGGATTTCAAAAGTTTCTGGTAATTGACTCCATCAAACATTTGAGACCAGAATATCCCCATACATCCTCTACTCCAGGACCTGAACTGCCCTTTAGCCAACCCTGACTTGGAGGTGAGCTTATAGCTCATCCTTCCAATCCTCTGAGTTGAAGAGACAAACTGCTGTTTATGGGCAAGACCCAGCTTCTTCACCTATTGGCATTTCTATACAAACACTGTGGATTGGCAGACCGCGTTCCTTTCCTCAAGTTCTTCCCCATTCTGGGTGTGGAAGCAGGCACAGATGGGTTAACCAGGGTTCACGGAGCAGACGGAAGGATCTGGGCCTGGAGGGAAGCCTTACCCACTGGAGTGGGGTAGACGCTGGGCGGGAGCCTGAGAGTGCTGGCGAGAAGTCCAGCCCGCCAGGCAGAACTCATGCGGCAGGGAGCACAGAGTTGTGCAAAAAGTGAGCTTTTTCGGCAGGTACTTGGCACTGGGGAGGTCTTGAGGGCCCCAGGGCAGGTGCAGGTGAGTGGAACACACCTGTCGGCAGAACTTTAATGCCGTCTGACCCCGGTATCAGGCCCTGCTTCTTGGGCTAGGATTTTGGCAGGACTCTAGAATTTGCCCTGAAACATGTTTTTATCGTAACGTACCACTTGGTAGTGAGGGTGTGTGGAAGGCGATAGATAGTTTTTTTGGTTGTTGTTTTTTTTTTTGATAGCTAGTTTTTAACTGCCTACGTCGCATAGACTATCACATTGATTAAAAGAACGTAGCCAGAGGAAGCAGCCATATTGGCTTAAGTGGTTCCCAGGCCTTAGGTAAAAAAACTGTGGCCTGGGGAATGTGCTGATGTGTTACACTTTTTTTTTTAATCATACTGTTATAGTTTTTAATGTATGGAATCTGAAACAGTTCAGATTTATCACTGACAAAGTGATAAATACATACCTAGATCAATTTCTTAGGTAAGTTGTGACTAAATTCACTTCTAAGTTCAAGGTTCTAAGTAGCCGGGGGCATCCTCTGTACCTTGAACAGCCTTCTGTCCCAATGAGATGAGCCCCTACTGTAAAAGCCTGTGCTAATTCCATCATATTTATCAAACTGTATTTTAACTGTCAGTTAATCAGTCTCCCATCAGATTGGGGATTCCTTCAGGAAGAGACTATCTTGTTCACTTTGTCTTGAAATAGGTACCAAATTATTTGACAAATGAGTAATAAACAACACTTCAAATGGCACGCATTTATCCATAATTATTGAGTATTAACCTACAAATATTCTATAATCCGATTTTAAATCCTCAAATTTATACCTAGGCTTTGATTTAGCTTATGCTAATTTTTAAAATGTGTAGCTTTGAGGCATTTTATTATAAAAAGCTGGTACTCATATACATCAATGAGTAAGAACTTAAAATTCATCATATATTTACTTCATTTTTTAGCTTGACCTTCTAGTAAATCTTTATCTTCATTGATTTTGGCTGCTATATAAGGAGATCCTCCCTTCTCTGGGTGATTTAAAAGCATAATTCGTCGATGAGCACCTCTTATTTTTCCCTTATTGGCAGTAGGGCTTACACCTAGTATTAATGCTGCTTCCCGTTTTGTCATTTGGGGTTCAAACCCACCTCTGTAATAGCCACCATCTGAAGGCAGATTTTGGTAGACTTCGAAAAACTTGTTTTACTTGAGGCTCCATAATGTTTCATGGCTTGCAAAGCGTAACGGCCTGCAAATCCTGCAGCAGCAATGGTCAGTCCAGCTGCTACCGCTGTACTGGTTCCCGCTACCATGGGAACTACCGTGATTCCCGCTGGGCTCCTGTGCTTCCACTGGTGGCTCTCACTTACATCACATGCTGCCTTAAGGCTGCGAGTGGGGATCAGTCCCATCCACGCCAAAGGGAGTGGGTAGCTCCCCAGAGGGGAAATGGATGCAGGGAAGGATGCAACAATTACCCAGTGTTGGAACCCACAGATGCCACATATGTTTGGGCTGAAATCCACCTTGGGCTCTTTTCCATGAGGCTGTTCACTGTAGTCTAGGGCCCCATTTGCCTGGAGAAGAGTGTGGGCAGAGATGCTATTGGCTAGTGATAGTCCTTGGAGCCAGGTACCTCCGCCAGGAAGATAAAGTATGGACTTGGTGTCTGGAACAAGGGAAAAGTCCAGTTATAAGAAGTTGAGACAAATAATTAAAAGGGCGAATGGCATCGGTCATGTGCTGAATCCCTGAATCTTGAATGCAAGCTGCTCAGGCCTTCTCTCTCTCAGAGGTAGACTGGTTCTAGAACCTCGGGTGGAATTAAACTTGCAAAGTGGGTGGTCATGTGTTTCACCATGGGGCTTTGAAGACCAGGAGTAGAGGGGACCGACAAATTTATATAGTAGAACATGCAAATTGCTTATTACTGGGTTGGTTGGTTAATAGGTATGTTTATGTGCAGAAGAACATACAGCCTCCCAATTAGCAAGAGGGCTTTTAAAAAAATAAAAGCTAGGAGAGGGAAAAAAAAAGAAAAAGATGTGTTTAGGGAAAGTGGGTAGGTTTGAAGGAATGGGTCTCTCTGAAGATTACAGGTAAAACTCCAAGTCTCCAATCCAGCCAGGGTGTTAGTGATTAGAAATCATTATTATATGACCATTTGCCGTTTGGTGGAGTGTTTGGAATGAGCTAGTTAATCCCATTCCAATTCATAATGGGCAGGTAGCCAAGTCATACAAAACACCTTGACAATCCATACTAATTGGTTTGTCTCTATGGAGCCCCCAAGGTGAATTGCCCATGGAGATGGACATTTCCCTCAACCCGGCCCCCCCCATTTCAACTCTCCCTCCTCTCTCCTACCACCACCACCACCACACACACACACACACACACACACACACACACACACACACACACACACACACACACACACACGGCACTGGAATGTTTTGCTTTTAAATAACATCATTTTGTCCACCCATTTTTCTGGGCTCTAAATTTCCCCAAGCTTTCTTTTTAAAAGAAGGAGTGGATTGGAGGTAAGGAAAGTAAACTGAATGCCCTTGGGACATTTTCAGGGTCATTTGTATTTTCAGAGTAGGCTTCATTGCCAAGGGTAGTAAGAAAAAAAGTTATCTGTGGACAAAACAAAAATGCAATTCATGTTTTGGAAGGCCAGGGAAACAAATTCCCAGACAAAGATTCATACAGCCTAGAAATAGTTTCAGAAAGATCTACCGACCCACAAAAACTTCTACCAGCCCACAGAATCATTTCCAAGAATGGCTAATCATGTACTATTGAGAAATACCCCCCAAAAAGGATAAAAATACGGGTGTATGCAACTTTGATTGATAGCTGGGTTTTGAATAAATAATTACCCTTTACACCTGAAAGTTGGCTTTACCAAGCAAGCGCTGACCACCTCTGGGCTCAGTTGATTTTCTGGGCATTTCTAAGGGGCAGTAAGATTGATAGCAGTCCCTCCATTTGGTCAGTGTTGTGTTCCGTCGGCTAGCTGGGCAAGCAGGGGCACCTGGTAGCAGTTATGTGAACCTCACCAGCTGTGTGACCTTGAGTAATCACCTGACGTTCCTGGGCCTCAGTTTTTTAATCAACCATCCTTACCCTAGGCTCTCTGCTTAAATGAAAAGTATATTTTATATTTAAATAACATGTTTTTAGCTTTCAGTTTTAAATTACTTAACCTTTGGTGCATTTGGGTTTTACATAAGGAAGGGAAACTTCCATGTAATGAAATCCCGTAATAACCCTTCCTTTATTAATGTGACATTGCCCACCCCCTCATCCCCCGCAGCGGAGGGTAAATTAAAGCGTATAACCCAGTGTAAACATTTGTCAGCCCAAATGCATTTATAGACATTCAGTGTGTGCAGACACCTGGTTATTTACATGATTTATACCATTAGTGCGTCATTTCTAGATAGGATGAATTTCGAATACGTGTTCCTCGTAAGCCTTGCTGTGAGTTTTGACAGAAGTAAATAATCGTACCTTTAATTATCTCTGTCTGTAGAATGTGGTAGATAGGGAACAATGGGTATGAAATACTCATCCTCCTAGGGTGCAAGAGGGATGAAAAAAGTTTTCGTAAAGTACAAGACAGAAGGAAGTCATTTCTGAGTAAGCCCATTAGATGTTTTTCTTGCTCCCTAATCACAAAGCCTAGACACCACTGAAAGGAAAATGATCTGATAGGCTCCTGTTTACCACTGCTTGAGGGTAGAGGGAGATTTGATTTGAGCCTCTTGGCCTCCATGAAAAGTCACATAAATAGGAAGTGAAATTTGCAAGGGATTCCAACAGACTCCACAAAGGTTTGCATGGGGTGGACCAGCACATCTCAGGCACTCACGCTGGCTCTCAGATGTTCGTTTGGGCGTCCGTCATGGTAATTCAGCTTCTGTGCAGAAGAATAATTAATTCTAGAGGCATGAAATCTGTAAAAGAAGCCCCAGCTTCTAGTCTTCTGAAAAGTCCTTGTCTCTGGAGAAGTGAGAGGAAAGTAGGGAATCTCTACAGACTGCCCTAAAGAAAACCTGCAAGGCTTGGCAACCCAGCACTGTCCTCTGGGCTTTCTTATCATCCATGTGTATCAATTACTAGATAACGTCAGGGATACTTTTAATTTGGGGAGAAAGCAAAGTATGTAAACCTGTTTCTTGGACTGAGAAAGAATGGAATTAAAAAAAAATTTTCCTGCTTTTTGTGTTTTTGCGGTAGGGTTGAAACATGTTCTTAAGGATTTTTTGGTTTTTTTTAAACATTTTGGTGGAACACATTTTTCAGCATTACTCCTCTCCCTTTTGAGAGGTTGGGTAGGTATGGAATCGTCTTGCTGTTAGGCCAGTGTAGTAAAATTCTCTGCAACTGGTTGCCTATGGAAGAGGTTGGAATAAATTGTTACAGACCCAGGCTGACTGGCCGCAGAAACTTTTTCCGCAACACCTATGACAACTTCATCATTCGGAAGATCGTACCCAGGTGGTAAAGGCTGGCAGTGACTTATGCTGCCTCAGGTTACGACTCCTTCTCTGCATGCATGAAATACCGCCGGGTTCTACGGGGCTTCTTAAAGAACGCCACTAGATCCACTTCTTTCATCCTTCTTCTTCAGCCTGCCTTACTGACATGTCTGAAGTGTGATTTGAGGGTCTGCAGGAGGAAGAAGCCAGAATCCAGAGCCATCTGGAGCCTGGGCGAGTAAGCACTGGGTGAACATCTGTTTGAAACTTTGTGGAGATATCTGGCGCCACTGATTTACAGTCCTTTGGGGAGCCTGTGTACAGAACCCAGACTCGAGAGGAAGCTGGCATCTGGCAGGAGTCGGGGTACACAATTGTGCTGGATTATCAGGATATGATAAGTCTGTCTGGCCTTATATTCATTGCCAAATTGTAGATTTCTTATTGGGGCCACGTCAGTCCCCCCTGCCACCAAAACCAAAAAAACCCAAAAATACAAAAGGAAAAAAAAAAAGCCCAGTCTTACCATACTCATAGCAAAATATACGTAGTCGTACAGAAATATCACAATAAAGTGATGCTTCTGAGAATCATTAGAGTATAGAAGCTAAGAGTATGCACTTTGGAGTCAGGTGACTTGGGTTCCAATCTAGGCTCTGGCACAGAAGTAGCTGTGTGACTGTGGGCAAGTCACTTAACCTCTCTGTGCTTCTGTTTCCTCATCTCTAAAGAGGGGATGTTAGTAATAGTGCTTACTTTTTAGGGTTATTTTGAGAAGTAGATGGAGTTTATATATGTAAGGGATTTAAAATAGCACCTGGAAAATGAAGCACTATATAATTGTGTGTGTGTGTGTGTGTGTGTGTGTAGTATATGAGTATGATCACAACCGGGACCACCCTGTCAGAAAAATGCCTTTGGTTGTGTCATTTACCTTCCTTCCTCTACCACCACTTGCCCCTCCACCCCACTCCACCCCACCCAGACTGGCTTGGTTTCCCTTGTTCCTTGAGTGTGTCAGGAATGTTCCACATTGGAGCTCTGCACAAATGCATCCCCCTTTCAGAACTGTTCTTCCCACACCCCCTTTAGGAAGCTGCCTTCTCTTCAGCTCTCAGGCCATGTTCATGTTGCTTCTTCAGAGAGGGCTTCCCTGACCACCCGACCTTGACTCAGTTTTGACCTCCTACCCATAGTCACTCTAATGCTCCCTGTTCTTTAGCCCCCGTCAGGGTTTATAGCTACACATGACCATTTGCATTTCTTCAAGGTCTGTATCCCGCTGTAGATGATGAACTCCACGGAGCACATCTCATTTCTGAGTGAGTCACCCTTGTAGACCCAGCAGCCTGCCCAGTGCAGGGCCAGCACATGGTAGGCACTCAGTAAATATTGCTCCAAAATAAGTGACTGGCCGACTGATGAGCTTCTTTAGATTATATCCAAGGTGCTGTGGGCAGTGCATTTCTTCTGAGCTGGCCAACTCCAACTCCCTTCCCCCCGCCCCCCATCTCACTAGTCACTACCCCTTTTGTTTATATTGTAATAAAAGTGAAAGAGAAGTCAGGCAAATAATCAAAGGGCTCTTTTAGAGATGAGATAGGGCCTCCTTTTCCTCCTTGGTATCATTTTGACCATCTGGTTGGGAGCTAAGGAGGAGGAACCGGGACCTATTCTTCCTGATCAGGGGAGTTGAGTGGGGACACTTGGCATTGCGGACGTGCCCCATCTACTGGTTGAATCGGGTGGCTACATCCTTAATGGGTGGTGATGCCCTGTGCAGTGAATACTTGCCTCCAGTCTCTTTAAAAGCAGCTGAGACTGGGGTTTCTACCACACGTTATTATCCTGCTGGCAAGAGCATTAACGGTAAAGCATGGTTTGCTTGTGGAGCACACATTTTGCATCTCTAGTGTCTACATTTGCATCAGAATCACACACATTCTGTTGTGTGGGTTTTGCAAGTTTGAAGGGAAGGGTTTCACACTTGTGTCCAAAGGTTAAAATTTGTAGTTTAACATCAGTGTTCACTGTTTAGTTGTTCCTTGTGAATATTATATTGACCAAATTTGCAGCATGTAGAGAATACCTTCTCTGCAAGACAACTGAAGGAGATGTGGGCACCACACCCAATTTTCAGTCTGCCCTTAGGGATCGTGGGTTCTTAAGATAAAAGTTTCAGGGAGCAAATAGAATCTCCTTGTGGTCCTCTCTCTCTCTCTCTCTCTCTCTCTCTCTCTCACACACACACACACACACACACACACAACTCGGGACTTACATTGCCTGTAAGGCTCAATAAGTAAATTGGGGAAGATGGAATTTGTCACTCTGCTTAAAGAAACATAATTATTTTAAAATGACAAATGGTCCCTTTGTCAATAAATGATTTATGTCTTAGCTTCCATGCCTGGATACCTTGTGTGAACTATAAATTCACTTGTAAGTAGATTTAGGAAAGGGTGCCCAGCAGGTCCCTGGGCTGAGCGCTAAGTGGGTAGCACTTCTTTCATTCTGCTGCTTTTCCGCTGCTATTGTGTTGGGGATGCAGATGTCTGAACATAAATTCAAGTGGGTATAGCTGTAAGGTGCTGCTTTACAAGGATTCATCTAGCATCTCCATCCAAAAGAATCTCCCCTCACCACCCCCTCCAAATTTCAACATCAGAAGTAGCGAGAAGAAGATGAAACCATCTTAATTCAATTTAAATTTTAAGGTCAATCACTCTCAATAACAGGGGTTTTTTTCTTTAAAAAAAAATTAAGTAGCTGCTAATTTATTATTCCACAGAGTTTCCACTCAGCCTCCCAAGGGGAAGGCCTTGAACAGGTAGCTGGGTTTTGTGCCTGTATGTTTGATTACTGAGTTATTTACAACTAGAGGATTTCCCAGTGACAAGTAAACTGGATGGACCTGCGGCTTAATTTGGCTTTTCTCCATTCAGGATGACTTCAGACAACTGAGCACATGTACCTAGCACCCTATCAGAACAGAAGTGAAAGGCAGACTATGAATGCATTAACTTATCTGGAATATAACAATCCGAAAAGCCTAGAAGTTAAATGTCTGCATACATGTCAATTCCGTATGTTAAGGTCTAGTGGTACTTTATTTGAATTACCCATTGGAATGAGCACCGAAATATCTTCAATGCTCAATACTTTGAAAGATCTCATCTGTGCCTCTTCTTAAGACATCAAGAACCGCCACTACAAAATGCCAGTGAAGCCCGGCAGCTTCTCATACCTCAGGTGCAGACAGACCATGTTTGGATTTTAATCGTCCTTCTCTGCTGGCTGTGTGACTCTGGGCAAATGATTGGAACTCTTTCAGCTTCCGTGCTCGGTTGTGAAATGGGGATAATAGTATTAACCTCCGATTGTGACCCTGCGACGGTGATGCTGTATGTAAAGTACTTAGCACAGGGCTTAGCATATGAGTGTGCTAAAAATTGTGGCAGTTGTTAGAGCGTTATCATTATTGTCACTTCTACACGTGAAGGTACTATTTTATAAATATATTTTGTGTTTTTAACCAAGAGCCTTTCCTTGGACTCTCACGTCAGCTTTCTTATTCTAGGAGAGACTATGATTTAAAGAATGGAAATGTGTTTTGTGATATTTAAATATATATACATATATTTTTTTCCTCCAACTTTTTCTTCTAATTTATTTTGTGAGGAATTAGCAGCCTTCAAGATACAGGTGGCAGTGGTTTGCTCTGGTCTGGCCTCAATATACGATCTTCAGTTTGCTTTGTCGGAGGTTGTGGGCAAGCGCTGTAATCCCTAAATTAGCCTAAGAGGCAGATGGATGGAAACAGCGTCTTTGTTGGGTGAACCCAGTCGTGGCTTCTCTTTTGTTCCGGGCTCCAATCCAAACTAATGCCTTAATAACTGAAATTGCCTCGTTCGCCCCTCTCACCTTAAAAACTATTAAATTCAGCAGGAAGGACTCATCATTGTGGCAGAGAGATGCCCTCTCAGGGTCTCTCCGGGCCAGTGGGCCCCGGGCCAGCACAGTGGTCGGCACCTGAGGACGGGCGGGAGCCAGAGCTCCTGGGTGCTCCTGAGCAGGTCGTCCCGACAGAAGCTCCGGCTTCCTTTCCTCTTGGGCCACTTCTACCGCATCCTAAGGCTGCCTCTTTCTGCAATTAAGTCATTTCATTCCTTTCTCTCAGGCTTTTCCTTCACCTTAGAGATGTTCAGTGTTAGGGCAAAACACAGGCATTCAAGCTGCTCATTGCATTTAGGGAGTTGGGGATTTGGCTTTTAATTACTGTGAAAATCTGATCGTTTAGGGATTCAGCACCATCTCTACTGAGCCTGTAGGATGTTGAGACAACAGGCAAAAGGGCTCATAAGTCTAAAACAGGTGAGTTGGCAGGTCCTGGGGGTGGAGGGTAGAGCAGGTGAAATGAACTGGCATGATCCTGAGTATCTTTGCTTAGCTCTAATCAAGGTGTCAAGCCTCTTTTCCGCCGCAGCTTTCCTACCTGTAACGTGGGTTAAGGTCTGCTGCAGTCAGCTACTGCTCGGCAGGTATGTGGAATCTGGGATGCTAATAATACGATCAACGTGCTCAACAGAAAGTGAGTATCTGTCCAGACATCCAGGCTTGAATACTCATTTTTTCCAGGCAGCAAGCAGCCCCAACCTGTGTTTTACGTACCATGCAATGGATTTCGTCTGTGTTGCACTTGTTGGAACAATTAGTTGTGGTGTGTGTACTTTGCTGGCTCAGAGGTATTTTCCATTTCTTGATGGTCTTTGACAGTTTGTCATCAACACCACTCGCAGTAATTCATCTCCACCCTGGTCCTGCTTGACGGATACTTATCCTTTAGGCCTCAGCTTAGTCCCCTTCTCCTGACTAGGTCAGATTCCTCTTTCATGTGCTCCCATAGGACGATTAGTCTCTCCCTGGAACACTCACCACAGCTGTTGATTTTATTATGGTTAATTATTTAATATCAGTCTCCCAAAAAGGACTGTCAGTTCCATAAGGTAAAGAAACAACATCATCATCTTTATTAAAGTTATTATTCTTATTTTTGCTCGCCAATGAATTCCCCACTCCTGACAGTAGCATGCCTGGTACTTATAGGTTCACAATAAGTATTCTTGTTAGATGGGTGGATGGCTGGCTGGATGAGTACACAAGTGAATGAATGAAACGCCGGTGTCTCTGACAGGACTTCTCTCTTCCCTGTCCTATTCATGTGGCCTCAGGGAACCACACATGTAGTACAGGCTCCACTCAAGCTTCTAAGATAACTAAAAGGCATGATATAGTTCTTGGTGCCAAAGCCCCACAATGGACTGGGAAAGTAAAAATTATATAAATTCTTAGAAAGAGGGCTTAAGGTTTCTGTGTTCAAAAGTGGTCTTGTCTGGGATAAAATATAGCAAATGAACAGCAATTTTTTTTTTTTTTTTTTTTTTACGGCATGGAGGGCTACTAATTTCATCTTTCAATCTAGTTCCCTAACTAAGTAAATAAGTAAGTACCTTCTTGCAGACCAGATATGTGTAGCATTGTATGTTCTTGCATTTTTCAGGGTATTTGCAAATATTTTATGAACAGCAATTTGTTTCTCGCCTGTTCTACCTACTCCCTAGGACCTGGGAGTAATACTTTAAATGTGGGCTGACCTCGGGAAGGTTATCCTTTCTGATTCTGAGCTGGATAAAAGATCCGGCTCAGAGATATACCAGGCATATATCTCTGGTTAGAAGATCATAAATCAGTCCAGTAGATTCCATAGTGGTTCTCATGGTGTCCCTCAAGACGGAGCTCACTGGCTAGTCCCTGGGACATCTCCATGAAGCATTATAGAAAGGAGGCAGTGTGCATACTATAATATATAATAACTTGGGCCCTGCCGTCAGAATGCCTGAGTTCAAATCCCACCTGCCTACTAATTCAGTAAGTTTAGATAAATTAGGTATAATCTTCAATTTCCTCTTCTATAAAGTAGGAGACATAATGTTACCTACTTCACAGGGTTGTTGGAAGAGCAAATGGCCAAACAGACGTAAAGTGCTTTGCAGAATGTTCGGCGTGCAATAAGCCCAATAAATGTTAGCTGTAATTATTATCACCATTTTTCTTGATTGCAGGAGTTTCCATTGCAATCCCAAGCCAGTCCCTGTGAAGGCTTTTCCATCCTATCCCTTTCACACTATTCTGGGACCCACATTTTCCCCTGCCTTTTCTGCCAGCATGCCTTTGGCTTAGGTTTTTACTAGGAGGACCGAAGTACAGAGTCCAGGAATGGAACCGGTTATACTGCATCTTGCCTTATATTACCTTAACCTGTAAAGGCCAACTCAGATTGCCTGAAAATCCACGCTGTGTAGTGAGTGATTTGGGCGGTGCACACTCTATACACAGGCATTAAATAAAGCAAATAATGCTGTGTGTGCACCCAGCCAGCTTGCCCAGCTTTCTTAAATCATTTAGGTACACTTAATCTAATGGAACGTGTTATGACTCCAACAGCTTCTGAATAAAAGTTGGAGGAAAGAAAAATCTGAAACGTGGCACCAACTAAAATCCCCATGCAGTTATTTAAGGCAGCTGAAGCACTTCCACGGAAACTGGGCTCTGTTGGAGAAATAGCCACCCCTCTTACAGAATGAAACCTCACTTTTTTTTTTTTTCTTTTTTCTTTTTAAAAAATTTCCTTCTTTTATTTTTAGATTTTGGATGAGAATGGGACTCCAAGTCAATTTTTAGGCTATTTCTTCCTTGTTCTGCTTGCTCAGAACAGTTCTTTTTATCTTGCTTCTGCCCCTGGTGGTGTCGTCTTGGGAGAGTTACTTGACTTCTCCTGGCTTTGCTTTCTTCATTTGGGTGTTTGTGCTGGGCGATCTTTGTGGTACCTTCCAGCTGTTAACATTCTTTTGATTTCATGATTCCTCTCCCTTATTATTACAGAAAGCACAAGTGTTGTGCCTTAAGCCTAAGATAGGAAAGTATTTATAGATCAAGTCGAAAAACCTCTACTTTCCACATTCCAGGGCTCTGAGTTTGGGCTCAGAGAGTTACAGTGGCTTTTAGGCAGTTTTTGTGTGAAGGGTGGTTTTGGATTTCTTTCCTGTTTTTCTGTAGACCTTATTTGGACGTCTGGCCATTTGATCTTGGTAGAGAATACTGTGTCTTGACACACACCAATGCCTTAACCCTTGGCATGTTTCGGAAGCCCACAGGCAGGGTCCTGAGGTTGCCTGAGTCACCGTTAATGAACCCAACTGCCTGCCATGCTCCAATGGTTGCCTTTTGGCACTTGGCAGGAAAATCCTTTTCGTGTTAGTTTCAAGGTTGTCAGATATCATTATCCCCAAGTATTAAAAATTTCAAAGAAAGGAGGCACTGTGTTTGATTTATAGAATAATTATCTAGCTTTAGGTCTAACTTGGCTTTGGCAATGGTTTTGCAAGCACTCGAAAATTAAATCCATTTTTTATGGCACTACAAGGTATTATCTCACAGCAAATGATAATTAAACACCTGTGAAATCAATTAGCCCTTTAAGCAGGGAAGAAAAGTTTTCCAATTATGTTTTCGCACCTCAAAAACTTTTATAATTCCAAAACCAGAGCTCGTGGAGAGGGATATCGTCAATCGGCGTTACTGAGTCCACTTTCCATTAAGATCATCCCTAAATTTTGCTTTGACTTAATCCTGAGGAAGGCGGTTTGTGGTACTCTCTCCTTTCCAGAGCGGATGCAGTCGCCTTTGGAGCTGACTCTTAGCAGCTATCTATCTGACACACAGCTGAGCTGTCAGCTCCTCTGCAAAGGAGGTTACCACTTTGTGTTTTGATGCCAAGTTTTACTTGACAGTTTATTTAAAAGCCAAGATTCCTTAATGGAAACCAAGCAACAAGACGTTCCATGTGACAGAATTGCTCTCTCTTTAAGGGCCCTGTAGCCAAGAGTTCTGAGCCATCTTCATTCCAAATTCATCACCTGAAAACAGAGTGGTTAATAGCTGAAAACTCACACAGTGGAAAACTGGGAATCATGGCAGGCCTTTCAGCCCCACAGGATCATGTGTTTCATCGCTGGCTTTGGTAACAAATTAGCTATTCCAGATGCTTCTTTTGGAAAATGATCTGCACTTCTGAAGAACTGAATGGATTTGGGAGAGAGGACATAACAATTTGAGACTCAAAAAGAAGAAAAAGAAACAGGCCTTTGACATCCTCTACATTATGCCTCATATGTACAAAGGCCATTCCAAAAATATGCTTGCTTAATCCTTATTGATACTCATATGTGCTTTAATTTGCATAATACTCTCATCTATACTGTTTCATTACATCCTCAGTAGACTTCATTATTAGGTAGGCAAGACTAGTATGTTTGTCCCATTTTATATATAAGCATGGATTCAGAACCAGAGTATAACTTGCTTGAAATCAAACAGTGACAAAGTTAAGACCAGAACCTATATTTTCTCGGTGTTACTTTATGTAGGCTTCATCCTATCACTCTACATAAACATCTCTTAAAGACATTCCTTTTTTAAAAAAAAAAAATTCTAAAGACATTTTTAATGGGATCTTGCTTTCATAGCAGATGGCATTTGGAGAAGTTGATGAATCTTAATGTTAACCAGAGACATCAGGCTGATATTGCATAAAGCAAAGATGAGAGAGAACTTGTCTTATATCCTTTTAGAAACTTGTCCTACAGATTTACCCTTGTGAATGTGGCCAGCGTTTTTGGACACCTTATGACCTCACAGGCATTATTCGCTGAGGAATAAGGAGATCTGGCATTCATTCAACAACTATTTCTTAAAAAATGAGTATGGTCCAAGCACAAGTGTAGCGGCTGGGGTCACAGCAGTGAATAGGAACAGTTGGCCAGGAAGACAAATATGTGCGTGAATTCAGACAGCGGTAAATCCTAGGACAGACGGAATGGGGAATTGGGACAGTGAGTGCTGGGGACACAGGCTGGTCTGCGAGGGCCTCTGGGAGGAGGGACTGTTTGTCTGAAGGCTGATGTGCATCTTGAGGTAGATCTGGGAGAAGAAAAATTCCAGGGAGAGGACATGGCAAGTACGAGTCCATGAGATGGTAATGTGTGTGATGTTTCTAGAAACTGAAAGAAGGACAGTGTAGCTGTAGATGGTGAGTGAGGAGAAGAGCGGTCAGAGCTGTCGGTGGCAGAAGCCAGTTCTCAGGGAGCCCTGTCGGCCAGGGCTAAGGGACGTGGCTATTATTCTAAGTGCCATGAGGAGTCGGTGGAGGGTTTTCAGCCTGGGAGTGACGTCTTAATGGTATCTTTGGTTGCTTTATGGAAAATGGATTTTATGGGGATAAGATTGGACCTATTCTGACCTGAAGCTATTAAGAACGAGAGTATGCTTCCTGTTGCTCTGCTCACGTGGAAACCCAAAGGAGGAGTAGAATTAAAGAGATATAGGAAAGAGGGGCATAAGGAGACTCTGGGTCCCATGGAATTACAGAACCCAGTAGGGGGCAGCTCCTGGAGGGCTTCTGCATCTTTGTTTCCCCAGCGCTCGGTGTGTCACTTGGCACATAGGAGCTGCTCAACTTTCACCTGTCCAGCAAAGAAATACCAGGGCAGGAAGGCATCTTAAGAGCCATCTGGTCTACCTCTCTCCCATCAGATGCTGAAATTATCCCTCTGTCCCACAGCCTCTTCCCAAAATGAAGCCACCTAGGAGTTGGCTAGCTGCTTAGCTGCTTCTCAAGGGGAACAGTGCTGAGCAGAGCTGGCTGGAGGAGAGGCAGAGGTGACTCAGTGTCACAGACTCTTTCTCCCAGGGCACTGTTGTGGTTCTGCCAAAGGAAATGGCAGAATCTAGACTTACGGGCTTTCCCAACCTCCAGTGACCAGACCCCTCATGGAGGCTGATCGGGTCAGTAAGCCATATGCGGCATCAGATTGTCCATTATAACGGATTTTGATGTCTCACGGAGGCACATATGCACCTGTACAATTATATACTCACATACCCAGGTGAGAGAGATGAAACTTTCCATAGACAACTAGCTTCATGCAGCTTGCATATTATGTTGGCGTCCTGTAAATTTTGAGGATGGGCCATCGCTGCCCGTGCACATTTCTGAGGTCTCATTTGCTTGTTCAGTGCAGAATCCCCAGAGGTGAGCTGGCCCTGACTGTCCAAGTCAGAAGGTGGAGCCCAGGAATGGTAAAGGTAGGAAAGGAGACGGGAAATGAGGGTAGCTGAAACCAGCATCATTTCCTTAGCTGTGTGTAATTGGATTCTCAAGGTATTTTATAATCACTTAAGTGCAAGGAGCAGATGAAGGGCTCCAGCACTGACCGAGAATGCAGGGTATGTGAGGTTCGCCACTGGACGGCCCCTACGCAGTGTCTACTCTGGTGACGAGAACAGCCCAGCAGGAATTCCAGACATCCTCCTAATCCCAGTGCTGACGGAGGCTGGCTGTGCAGGGAAGAACGTCTTGGCTCAAGAAGGGAAGGGGTCAGAACATTGGGGTGAGCCCAGTTTTCTTTGGGGAATGAGGAGCCTTCGCCTTTGCACCGATGCAGTGTTTATCATGGCAGAAGCCGGGAAGAGGTTCTCCAGTTTTATTTTCTTTGGCTCAGACGTGGAGGAAAGCCAGGAGACAGTTCAGTTTGAATAGCGCTGTGCATACATTTAACTTGATTTGCAAATAATGCTGTTTAGCAGGGCTGGTGAAACACACATTCCCCGCCCCCCCACCCTTCATCAGTGTGCAGAGAGGACAGAACTTTTAACAAGATGCCAGGCCTTTGAAAATAAAGACAGAGAAGGGATACAAAATGTACAAAAGGAAGACACTATATATAAAAGACACTCTTTTCCATTCTCTAAGTCAGTTGGGCTCAGCCTAAACACAGGAGTGAACATCATACTAGGAAGGACTGGCATAATCAAGAGTCAGACGTATTGTTATGAGCTAAGCAGAGGTGGTTGTAACGAAGGCTCATGTCTCTTCTTTGTGCCTCTGTTGTTTCTACAGCCCCTCCCGCCCCCCTGCAAACCAGTGGATACTGAGTGCTTTTCATCTATTTCATACCTATGTTTTGAGTGGCTCCTGCAGGCCAGGCCCTGGGGGTAGGTGTTGGTTCAACAGAAAGTAGGACCGTGGTCCTCCCTCCTGGAGCCCAGTGGAAGGGAAACAAGAAAATGGGCAACTGGATCCAGAGGGAGTAGTAGACAGGTAATCCTGGGTGCCATGTAAGCAGCAAGAGGGCCTCTGTGTGAGACTTAGGGATCGGGGAAGGTTTCCTCCGGGGTGGAAGGGAAGAAGGGTGTGTGGGGAAGTACCCTGTCCACAGACTGCTCCCTGGGACTCGGCCTGTCCCCGAGGAGTCACCATCGAGGCTGACACCCCACGCTGCTGGCCCCACAGCTTCAGTCCACACTTCCTGGCCCCGCTGCACTTGGCTGGCTTGTCTTCGTGGCGCAGAGCCTGATGAAAGGTTAGTGGTAAGATAATGACCTTGAGCTTCCCAGTTGCCCTCCGGTCTGTCCCAGACATTTAGCTCCCGCAGTCGGGACCTTGGTGTGCCTCTTGTGGACCCATTTATCCATCTGAGGTCACAGCTGCTGCTGGCTCCTTAATTGTCACTCCCTTCCCTTTCCCTCCCTGTACCCAGAGAGTCCCTTATTTAGCACTTCAGAAGTGCTTTATTTCCAACCAGAGAATTTAGACCCACACGTCCTGGAATTGCGTTTATCTCAGAGCACTTTGAAATGTGGTATTGCCGAGCAGAAAAGCTGGTGCTCCAAAATCTCACCTCCTTCCAATAGCTTCCTGAGGTTCACGACCCCTGGCACAATATATTCAAAATCTTTCATTTTCCCCTTTTGTGGGGAAATTACTCCTTCCTTCGAGGCAGCTCTGGGAGACAACAGAGCCCTTCTTGTACAAGCCCCACGAAGTACAACTCTGCTACTCAACTTCATCATCTGTAAAATGGGGCCACTTCATGTGTGGTTGTAGAGAGAAAGGGCAGGAATGAACACGGATTGTTGCCCCACCCATGGGAAACATGTAATCAGTGGGGGGATGATTATTATAATTGTTATCATCAATGGCTGTCCTATTTTTGTCACTTGCTTTTACATATTAGCCATTGAGCTGCTATGTAATGGGCGGGAACCAACATGGTCTTCTCTATGGTGTACCTGGTACATGTTCAGTTCATTAATACGTGCAGGGGAGGGTTACCACCTGGTCCAGGTTTACAGTTCTTAGCTGTCAGTGGATGTTTACGGTAGAGATGGGGTAGGGCAGTTTAGACTTGATATGGGATTATGATCCAGTGTGTTCAGACGCAGGGTTTGATTCCAAGGATCCAGCCAACTCTTTCTTCCCTGTGAAAAGCAGGTATAACCATATCCACCTCCTGGGGTGGCTTAAATGAGATAATGTGTGCGAAAGAGTCAGTACCTCCCCTGGGGCCTCCCGCCCCAGCCAGAGCCCACACACTCTTCCTCCCTCCCTTCCCGATGTTGAAATGGATTTTAAATGGGCATAAAAAGAAGATGGTCTTAAGTGGAAAGCCAGGAAGTGTGAAACGATGGACAGCTTGGGATCGGCAGGGTCATTCAGAGGAGTACCACAAAGAAATCATTTCCTAATCCTTGGCCTGACTGGGTGCCCCAGAGGTTCGAGCAGCCAGCAGTGCTCAGGGCAGAGTGGCCTGTGTTAGGCACCTCACCTTCTCCAAATAGTGAGGGCCTTCCCGCTGGGAGCTACTGAGTCCCTGAGGCTGCAGTCACTCTGGTCACCAGCGCCACACACTAGGATAATCCATCTGCATTTCCCTGACTCCGGAACATAGAGTAGCTCATTCGTGGGCACAGACACTGTATGAGCAGGTGGCGTGAAGAAACTGAGGCTCAGTGAATCCCGTGAATTCACAAAGACCACTGGGGCCTGTACTTTTCTGTGTAGACAACAAATAGAGATAGAATGGTGGCCAATGGACCCATTTTCCAGCTAAAAGTTTGGCTCCCACTCATGGTTTTCTCAGTTCAAATCTGTGCCTTGGGCCAATCTCATTTTATTACATGCTATGGATTTTGGGGTTTTCTCAAAAATAATTGAACTTTTAAGCATCAAATCTGTGATAGTCCAAGAAAGGGCCTAAGGCAACATAGATATTAAATAACAGAGCACCATCTTGGACTGAACTCCTGGTGTGACACGGGGTGGAGTTTTGAGTAGGGGAGAAAGAGTCCTTTTAAATGGTAGCCTTTTGTTGCCAATGCTTGAAAGTAGGTGAAAGGTTTAGGACTTCACCATGTAAGAAACATAACTTTCAGACACTCCATTTGTGTGAGCTGCCGAGGAGACGGTATCATGTAGTACAGAGCAAAGGCCCTTTAGAATCAGAAAGCCTGGAGCTGGAGCCCCGGTGGCTCCACAGCTGTGACCTACGTTGGCAAGGTTATCGGGCTGTGCGAACTTCATATCTGCCTGTGAAGTTGGCTTATATCAAGTCCTCAGCGTTCCTTTGGTGACATGTCACTCTTCTGCTTGAGCCCTTCAGGGACTCACAACCACCTGCACAGGGTCACATCTGAGGTCCAGGAGATCCTCCCAGGGGGACCCTGCCTGTACCAGCAGCCTCATCTCTCCTCCCCGTCTGGCGCACCCCAGACTCTGGGCAGTGTGTCTCACCTTGGTGTCTCTGTTCCTGCTCTGCTACCTCTACCCCCAGAGATGCCTGTCACCTCCTCTCAGCTCTTTGCCGGACTGATTCTTGCTCTTCCTTTAATATTAGCTCAGAATCTCCCGTCCTCCAAGAGGCATCCCTGCTTCTCACGTTCCCCACCGAAGCCAAGCTGTGCCTGTTTTTTTCTCTTCTCTACATAACTCCCAGCCCTTGCCTCCATCCTCCCATTTCCCTCAACGAATGACAATCATTTGATAACACATCTGCCTTCTCCCTGGACCATCAGTTCCTTGAACAGTATTTGACACATGGTACTAGGCATTACTAGGCATTAGGCGTTCAACTAATGTTTGTTAAATGAATGAAAGAAAGCACAGAGGAGGTGCCAAGGAAGCTATTTTATTTCCCTTATCCCAGAGCACTTTGTGCAGCTACAACAGTCAGAAGTTGTTTTTGCGTTCTTTGTTTTTTTTTTTTTCAGGGATGTGATTCTAACCTGGGGGTAAGCAAAGAAGATTAAGTACTTATGAGGATGGGGGCTGAGAGGGAGCATATCAGCTGTAGATGTTCACTTTATAAATCAATACGTGAGACAAACTGTAGCAGAAATCAATACGTGAGACAAACTGTAGCAGCATCAGGGGGACACTAGAATTGTGTGGCTACAGGGAGGAGGGCCTGGCTCACGTCTTCTCTATCCTCTTTGATTAGCAGAAAGCAGGCTCACGTGGAACTGAGCCTACCAGGGAATTGTGGGAAGCACAGCTGGACCCGTGGGCACACTGCACCAGCATCATCCGTGGCTATGGAGCGTTTGATAATAAGGCAAAATCCTTTCAATTAGAAACTGCTGTTGTGATTCACAGCTTCTGTTTTCATTTTATTTTCAAGGGTCTCCTCTACACGGCTCCCTGGCTCTGTCTTGGGGAATCCGTTCCTCTTCCGTTTGTTTGTTACGTTTTTGAAATGTTTGTATTCCTCTTGAACTGCTGTAGTTTATATAAAAATTTACGATCACGCAGTGCCTTGCAGTTTCTGCTGTATGCACGCGATCTCATTTAATCTTCACATCTTTGAGGCCCAGAGAAGCTAAAGAATCTGCACAGGGGCACACAGAAAGTGGTAGATCCAGAAGCCAAGTTCTTCATCCCAGGTTTTCCTACGTAAACCGGCTATATTTTCCGTTATATTCGGTCACCTCCCTTCCAATCATAGCTACCATTTATGGATTGCTTATAATGTGCCCAGGCTTAGTTAAAATGTATCATTTCATCCTCACAGTAGAAGTATTATCCCCATTTTGCCAACCAGGAAACTAAGATCTAGACAAATTAAAAACTTTCCCAAGGGCTTCCCTGGTGGCGCAGTGGTTGAGAGTCCGCCTTCCAATGCAGGGGACACAGGTTCGTGCCCTGGTCCGGGAAGATCCCACATGGCCGCGAGCGGCTGGGCCCCGTGAGCCATGGCCGCTGGGCCTGCGCGTCCGGAGCCTGTGCTCCGCAGCGGGAGAGAGGCCCGCGTACTGCAAAAAAAAAAAAAAAAAAACAACTTTCCCAAGAACATTCAACTTATGAATAGCCAAGGTGAAATTGGAACCCAGGTTTGGCTGGGTCTAAAGCTGCTTAACAACTAAGCTTTTAATCATTAAGCTCTTAACCACCGTGCCAGTGGTTCTCAAAATTTAGGGCGCATCTTAATGATCTGGAGGGCTTGTTAAAACAGAATCCTGGGCCCTTCCCGCAGGGTTTCTGATTCAGCAGGCCTGGTTGAGGCTAAGAATGTACATTTCCACCAGTTTCCCAGATGATGCTACTAGTTGGAAGAGTGTACTTTGAGGACCCCAGCGCTAATGCCACATTGCCCTCCACCCATACGCTGGTTGCACTGAATTGCTCCCAGCCCAAAAAAAAAAAAAAAAGTTTCATATGAAGGGGAAGGGCTTCAATTATGCATTCTTGTGTGGCCCATTTTAAATGGGGTGTGTCCCGTACATTATTCACTGCAACTTTAAGGTTGTTGTCGTGGATTATTTCGGCCGTAGAACGGGTTTGGTTTCTAGGTTAAGTACAGGGTCATGTTATTTTTATTGCATTTTTCATTGAAGTAGTTTATGGAAACTGTTCTGTCTTCTGTGTCATCACCTATGCAGCAGGGGACTTAACGGCCATCTGAAAAGGGTACCAAAACCGTTATTAATAAAGCTGAAAGTTCTCTGAGATTAGTTGCCTCCCTCATCTGCTTACCTTCTTGCTTAGGATCTCATATGTTCGTTATTTCTTGTTTTTAAGAAGTTTATGATTTTGATGTGATCTATATTTCTAAGCTTAAGTCATAGGGAAGAATTAGTCTCTAAAAAGACTGTCCCCCTCACTTGACCTGTCGTCTCCACATCTTGTTCCCCAGTCCCTATCCACTGGTTACCACCAACCTGTTCTCCATCTCTGTAATTATGTCATTTCATGAACACTATATAAATGGACTAATTCAGAATATGTCCTTTTGGGATTGGCTTTTTCCCTTAGGATAATTTTCTTGAGGTTGTTGTGTGTATCAATAGTTCATTTCCTTTTATTGCTAAGGAGTATTCTAAGCTATACATGTACCACAGTTGGTTGAGTGATTCACCCACTGAAGGATATTTGGATGGTTTCCAGTTTGGGGCTATTAAGGATAAAGCTGCTGTGAACATTCGTGGACAAGTTTCTGCGTGAAAACAAGTTTTCATTTCTCTGGGATAAATGCCCAAGAGTGCAATTGCTGGGTGCTAAGCCCATTTTTAGTTCTAAAAGAAATTGCCAAACCATTTTCCAACGTGGCCGCCCCAGTTTACCATCCCACCAGCAATACACGAGTGTTCCAGTGTCTCTGCAGCCACATCAGCACCTGTTGTCATGTGTCCTCTTGATTATAGCTGTCCTACTTGCTGTAAAGTGATATTTCGTTGTTTTGATTTGCATTTCCCTAAAGACTAATGGTTAAGTATCTTTTCATGTGCTTATTGGCACTTTGTATATTTTCTTCGGAACAATGTCTATTCACATCCTTTGCCTGTTTTTATAAATTTATTTATTTATTTTGACTGCGTTGGGTCTTTGCTGCCGTGTGCGGGCTTTTCTCTAGTTGCGGTGAGCGGGGGCTACTCTTCGTTGCGGTGCACGGGCTTCTCATTGTGGTGGCTTCTCTTGTTGTGGAGCATGGGCTCTAGGCACGTGGGCTCAGTAGTTGTGGCTCGCGGGCTCTAGAGCTCAGGTTCAGTAGTTGTGACGCACGGGCTTAGTTGTTCCGCGGCATGTGGGATCTTCCTGGACCAGGGCTCGAACCCATGTTCCCTGCATTGGCAGGCGGATTCTTAACCACTGTGCCACCAGGGAAGCCCCCGTTTGCCTGTTTTTAAATTGGATTATTTGTCTTTTGATTGTTGGGTTGTAAGAGTTCTTTACCTTTTCTGGATAAAAGTCCCTTGTCAGATTTATGATTTGCAAATATTTTCTCTCTTCTATAGGTTGTATTTTCACTTTCTCGATGGGAGCTGGGGGTAGAGGGAGACCGGTCCTCTCAGCTGTACTCGCCTACGTTAGAACTTCTATTAGGCAGAGCTGATGGGGGTTGGTGATGGAGCAGATCTCGGCTCAGATGCTCCAGACGTTCTCAGTTCTTGCTGAGATTTGGTAGATTTTCTTGAACGAATGTTTTTCCATTTGTCATCATGACCTTAGGACAATTTCCAGAAACTTTCAATGATGCTCTTATAATTTGTACCAGTTAAGTTGTTGTTTTGCTGGGAAGAGTGTCCTCAGAATTCCTTAGTGTGTCATTCTGGAAGGCCAGGCTTCCACAGTGTACTTAAAACAGATGCCCTCAGGAGATGTTACTCCTGAAGTCCTCATTAGTCTTTTCTAGTTATCCGATGAGTCTTTGGTAGATCTAGCAGCTGAAGAAGCATCTTCTCTACACAACATCTGCAAGACTAGAACAGTGCCTGGAACATAGTATTTCTTAAAAGAATGATTGAATAAATGAACAAGTTTAAGCACCTAGAAGGAGGTAGACGTGGGGCATGGGAGAACATCAGAGAGCTGAGTGGGAGGGTACCAAATACATACGTGGCTCAATTAGAAAGATTGTCCCCTTTGCAGGCATCATTACTTCTTCAATTGTAGTACACAATAATTCATAGGCTCACTGTCACTAAAGCCCAAGAATGAGGCTGGTTCATGGGTTGAGCATGATTAGAAATCCAAAAATCATTGTTTCAGGTTATGAGTGATTATGTTTCTGTATGTCTTTGTGTGTCAATATAAATACACACATTACACATTGTGTACACGAGCAGATTTCTGTAGACACATATACACACATACATACAGTGGTTATGGAAACTTTTGGAGCAGTGGGATACTCTCAAAGGGACATTCTTCTTTCTTACCTAAAAATGATAACATAAAGAATAATGGAATGTTCAAAACCATCTTTAGTCATCTTGCCCAACTGACTCATTTTGCAGACGAGGAAACTGAGGCCCAGAGAGCCCATCGGTTTGTTCTTAATCTCACAGCTTACCTAGTGGGTTCCTGATTCCAGCAAGAATGATTGTCCCTCATCTTCTGTTACCTGTTACGTGAATGAACACAAGTTTCAATCATGAAGCTTTATTCACTACATCAGCAAATCTTCCTATACAACCACTTAAAAATCAATAGCTTGAATAGCTGTCATTTGAATTTTTCCTACAAGTTTTCTGCCTTTCCTCTCGCCCACTCCTTCCCTAAAGTAAATTTTGCAACTGGCAACTTTGAAACTTGTTACAATCCAGCACATTAATAGGGTTTTACATTTTAGCAGCCTAATGATAAGGAGGTAGGGCCTTCTGTTCTAGCCCCTCAGGGGTTTCGATTCTGGGCATTTATTAAACTTTGCTGTAGCCTCAAGTATATTTGACCTTTTTATGTTAAAAAAAAGTTTCAGTTTAAACTTTATACATATCTATTGTGTGTATGTACATATTTCACTCTTCTCCACTGATTAGGTAGATATTCAGACATTATCAACAGTTGAACTTGAAGATACTTGTCAATTATTTCCCTATGTTTGGTAAGGAAGAGAAGCCATTACTATCATAATTTATTATTATTTTCATTTAGCTAGATTTGAGCCCTCTTAAAAATCTTTTCTACTTTGAGGTCTATTTTGCAGTTTAATTAACGTAGCAAGGGTTTTCTTTTTTTTCTTTTTCTTTTTTTTTTTTAAATTTTACTCTCAATGGAGATAATCCATTCACGGTGACCTTTCCTTGTGCAAATTAATTGTACATGCTTGTTTAAGTAAATGGTCCTTTGCATGACGTCTCTTCTTAATGATGGGTTTATAATCGAAAATTGGCTTATTCCCATATGCCTAGTTTGTGTGAGAATATAAAAATAGATGTGGACTTGAAAAATATAAATGTATATATCAGCATCCCCAAAAGAGGAGGGAAGAATCCAATGCCTTCAGGCTATGATTAAATTAGACTATTAGAGTCAGAAAGTGCTGGTGACATATGCTACTGTCAAAGTCACCTGTCTGCCGAGCCTGGGAGGCTCTTGAAAAAGGAGAGTGATTTCATCCTGGCTCTGAGAAACTGGGCCTTCACAGGACCTGAGCCATCTCCAGTTTCCCAAGTTTTCTTAAGCTCCAAATGAAATTTCAACTGTGTGTTTAGGAATGTATTTGTGGAAATCATTTTTTATTTATTTATTTATTTATTTTGAAAAGATTTCTAGTTTAATTAATTAATTAATTTGGCCATGCTGTGCGGCCTGCGGGATCTTAGTTCCCTGACCAGGGATTGAACTCGTGTACCCTACGTTGGGGGTGCAGAGTCTTAAGCACTGGACTGCCAGGGAAGTCCCTGGAAATCATTTTTAAAGTGCTAGCCCTGAATAAAATGAGATGCTTGTTACCTTTCCTGCACTTCACCGGTATAAAGAGACAGGTGACATTCATATTACATTTTGCATTTTTTCAAGTGTAGAAACAGTGTGATACAACTAAATGGTGTTTGAGGAGGAAATCATCTCTTCTGCTGCCCAGGTTCCCACAGGCCCCACCGGTTTTTTTTTTTTTTTCCTGTTATTCCTCTTTCCCCATTTCTTGGGCTGGCTCCTTCTCTCTCACCTCCATGCCAACCATTCTTATACAGGAGTGTTTGTCTGGGGTAACCAAATGTTCTTGGTTAAAAGTAGAAACTCCAGCTTGAAGGAGAAACTAAATGTTTTGTGCTTAGAATGGAGGTTTCCTGAGTAGGTTTTAGTAGCATGGGTTCGTGGGGTAGGAAACAAGAACAGCCTTCATTTTATTGAATGACATGGCATTAAAAAAGAACAACTAGCGGTGAGTACTTTTTAAGCTTATGGGGGCAACCTATTTTCATCCGAGACAAAAATCTGATTTGGGAAACAAAGGCTGGGCAAGCCAAAATTTTGCTGGGACCATCAGACTTGTCTTTTATGTACTGTTTGCAAAAGGCCCTAATTGCTTTGTCCAGCGTGATGGTTCACATTTCTTCGCCTTCATGCAACAACCCTGCCCACCTCCTGCCCTGGAAAAGTGAGGCTTGCCTGTGTATCGCCCGAGTTGCTCTGGGTAATTTCTGGTAGGTGTGCACCCACCCCAGGTGTGTTGATTCACCCCTCCCCCGACCCTCTCCCCTGCCCCATTCCTAACGCGTCTTTATTTGCTGATGGCTCTTCCTCTTTTTCTAGGTATGATTATCGGGAAATGCTGCACAATGCCACTTTCTGTCTGGTTCCTCGTGGTCGCAGGCTTGGGTCTTTCAGGTTCCTGGAGGCTCTGCAGGTAAGAGACCCTGATCCTCCCCAGAATAGGGCTGAGGACTCAACGTCAGAATGGGGCGGAGTTTAACCCTAGCACTTCTCCTGGGGTCTAAGCCGAACGTGTGGTTTGCCTTAAACACCTGAAATCTGTTTTCCCAAGAAAATCTGCAACATTTTTATGAGTTGGGGGGGGCGGGCGGAGGGAGGATTTACTCCCTGCCTTTGGACATGAGGAGATCCGATGGGACTCTCAAGGGAGGGTGGGTTCTTCAGAGACGTGTTTACAAACAGAGGGCAGATCTGCTTGCCCACCAGGCAGCCGACCTGGGCTCGACGGAGACTCAGCCCTCCTCCTGGAAGCCAGTCTCAAGAGCAATGAAAATGGCTGATGGGTGGTATTTCCCAAAAGCAAAATCGTCGGTTCTGTCCCCATGTCAGTCGTCACTCAGTTCCTCTAAATGCTGAGCGTGATACCCTGCAAGGTAGAGGCACGCACTCAGCCCAGCTCCTCCCACGCTCTGAAGTTCAGAGGTCCTGGAGCTGCAGGGTCTCTGCTATTAATCTTCACTTTGCAGAAATGCCTTCACCTGCTGAGACAGTTCTCCACACTTCCCACCTGGAAGTTGCAACCAGCCTTGCTTGTTGGCTAGAAAGCACGCCCTCCACCTCTCTCAGCTCCTGGACCCCTTGCTACCGTGTCCTTTCTTCCTCTGTGCTCTGCCCCGGCTGAGTCTGTGCTTTTGTCGCAGCGCTTCTTAATTGCCATCATTCTGTCGTGTCCTCTGACAGGAGAGCTTCCTTCTCTTGAAAGTCTTTTCTGGCACGTTCTATGAACCATACCATTCCTGACATTCCCCTAGCCTCTTGGGATGTTGCATGGAGCAAATTGTTCTCTGCTTTGGATTCTGAGTTATTTGCAACCAGAATTTTGTCATTAGCGTGGTGTTTCTTGGCTCTTAGGTCACTGTGTGGGTAGTAAATTGGTACGACAGTGGTTGGGATCCCTCCACACTGAAGGGAACAAAGTTCAGATGTTTACATGGCTAGGGAAAGGTGAGCACCCTGTAACAGTTTAGTCCACAAAACGCTTTATCAGGAATGCCGAACTGTTGTTCTTTGTTGCTCAGGACATTGGGGTGAACCACTTTGCAAGTGGGCTATGGCAGTTACACTGACAAGGCTGTTCATGTTCAAGGTGGGTTTTACGCTAGGATCTTATTGGTGAATGATTTTGTTACGTCAATAAACCTTCTTCAACGGAGGCCAGTTGCCTGCCTAGAGGTAAGGTCAGCCAAACCATGTACAAGAATAGAAATGGGGTTTTCGCATTCTAGGGCAAGACTTGCAAATAGCAAAGTCTCAGCTGGATACAGACAAACTTCATGTGACTTGATAATTCATAAAAGCCCACTTTTCTTCTGACCTCAGCAGTCCAGGATTCATGCCAGTAATTGAATTTGTACCCATTTCACCTCTGATCGGAAGGGTTCCTGCTGCCATATTCATCACACTCACGAAGTCCCCTTCTTTGCACAGGCCGCCTGTGTCCCTGTGATGCTCAGCAATGGATGGGAGTTGCCATTCTCTGAAGTGATTAATTGGAACCAAGCTGCCGTCATAGGTGATGAGAGATTGTTATTACAGGTAAGGAAGGGGTGGTGGTGGCCTTCAACAGATCAGTGGATTATTGTTGCCCCCGTCCAGACTTCCAAAGAAGATGAATCCAAAAGATCAGCTCTGTAAAAGAAATTTTATCAGGAGAAAATTGCCTGTGTTATGGTGACTATGAAGTCATTTAACATGACATCGTTCACTTCCCAACACACAATCTGCTCAGGTCCAGGGAATATTCAGAGAAGGAGAAGTTGCAGGTAGACCACACTGAACTTTGATACTGAGAAGAGGTGTGTATCTACCCCCCTCAATATTCAGAATGTTTAGAAATTATACCAGAGAGTTTTTGTACCATCCTGTTGCCACTTTGTACTCCTTTCCCAATTCCATATCTGCCTTCAGATTAATTTTCAGAAAGAGAGAGGTCTCTAGGGCTGATTCTTATAATTAGTGTTATCATTGCTCAAATGATCTAGTCTGGGTACATGAGTGAGTGTTATCTTTAAGATGTATATTTAAAAGAGCAGCCTCAAATGAAAATGTATGTTTTTTTAAAATGTATTTTTGGCCATTTAGATTTTTTTCCATTTAATTTTATTGTTGTAAGAACATGTAATATGAAATCTACTCGTTTAACAAATTTTGACGTGTACCCATTATGGTTGAGTGTAGGTACAATGTGCTACAGCAGGTCTCTAAAGCTTATTCAGCTTGCTTAACTGAAGCTTTATGCCCACTTACTAGTAATTCCTCACTTCCCATCCCCCAACCCCTGGTCCCCACCCATTCTACTCTTTAATTCTATGAATTTGATTATTTTAGATATCTCTTATAAGTGGACTCATGAATTATTTGTCTTTCTGTGACTGGTTTATTTCACTTAGTGTAATGTCCTCCAGGTTCATCCATGTTGTCTTCTATTGCAGAATTAAGACTTACTAATTATTAAAATGTCCATATTACCCAACGTGATCCACAGATTCAAGGCAATTTCTGCCAAAATCCTAATGACATTTGTTTTTTACAGAAATAGAAAAACAGCTCTAAAATCCATATGGAGCCAGAAAAGACCCCAAATAGCCAAATCAATCTTGAGGAAAAAGAACAAAACCAAGGAATTATAGTCCCTAATTTCAAAATATATTATAAAGCTCCAGTCATCAAAACAGTATGGTGCTGGCATAAAGACAGATATATAGACTAATGGACCAGAATACAGAGCTAAGAAATAAATCCACACATATACATCAACCAATCTTCCACAAGGATGCCTAATAAAAGTTTAAACTTCTCAAGAGCTGCCTGGGAAGGGGGATATGATACTCACAGAAAAATCCTGGGGCAGGAATACTTAGTCACTGAGGATTTCTAAAGACCCTTTGTGCAATAATGTTTTAGCTTCAACGTAAATTGCCATACTCCTTTCTCTAAAATGATGGAATATTTTAATGATTTTATTTCATGGCATTGTACTTTATCTTGAACTACCACAAATATTTGTAAAATGATATTTTTTAATGTCCTTTTTTCGATATTCAGGAAATTCAGTTTCTAACTCTATCATTAATTCTACCTCTGTGCTGCTGGCCAGTCTGCTAACTGGCTGGTGAAATAACTCAGTACTCTCCCTAAAGTAACAGTGGAATATCTGTAACCAAGAGGGCCATGAATTAGGCAAGCCAAGCTGAACGCAGCTCCTAAAACATGCCTTGTGTCTGGTACTCAGATCTGTGATTTCCAAGGCCCCTGAGACCTCAGAAGCAAGAGGAGGACACGTGATCTAGTATAGTTCTCCCCACACAGAGATGGTGTGTGCCTAAAACATTCACTCATGACAGGCCAAATAAAAGTGATAGATGTGGTTCTTTTCCACGTTGCCTTTTTCCTTCCTCTTATGATTTTTTTTTTTTTTTTTTTTTTTTTGCGGTACGCGGGCCTCTCACTGTTGTAGCCTCTCCCATTGCGGAGCACAGGCTCCAGACGCGCAGGCTCAGCGGCCATGGCTCACAGGCCTAGCCGCTCCACGGCATGTGGGATCTTCCCGGACCGGAGCACGAACCCGTGTCCCCTGCATCGGCAGGCGGACTCTCAACCACTGCCCCACCAGGGAAGCCCTCTCTTATGATTTTTAATAAATAATGCATGCTCATTAAAGGAAATTTAGGAAAGAAAGGGAATAGAAAATACCAGCCATAATTTCTCCATTTATGTACCAGTGCTCCAGTGAATTTGATGTGACTAGGTTGGGAGTTTGTCTTTGAGAATGGAGCGTGTTCCAGGATACTGAATTGTGGTTGTCTGGTCTCTACCATTTCAGCAGAGTTGACTCCCCAGAAGCATTTCACCTTCTGAGGCAACATTTTGGCTTGATGCTGGGGATTTCGTTTTTCATTCTGCACCTACTCAAACTTGCTGGCATTTTCCTCTCTCATATGCAGTCTGTCTTTGCACAGCTGCCTCCATATTGAATGATGACTGCACTGTCATTGACAATGGTTTTAAAGAACTGGCACCCAGCCCAAATGTCTGCCCTGGGAAATGTTTTTATTATGTTACCATTTTTCATTTCCTGTTTTAGAACAGCTCAGGTGTTTTTATTTGCATATATTCTTGTTGTCATGTCACCAAGAGAGCTTACTGTTGCTTTCCTATATCTATCTTGGTAGATTCCATTAGTTCCGTTACCATGCATGACCTTTTATTAAGACTTCACTGAGTTCTGCAACTTTGAACAATCCGGCCAAATTGGAATTAATTTATCACTTTCCCATACCTGTCTCTCGGGACAAGCAGATTAAGAACCAGTAGCCAAATGCCATTAAAATTTGGAACTCTGTCTTTTTAAGCATTGGAATTATCTTCCAGAGCACTTTGAAGAATGCTGCCAGACACTTGTATCATACGCACAAATGGGTAGGATATATTTCACTTGATGTAGTAACATCAGGATGTGGCTAATAGAAGAGAGGGGCTGTATTGGGAGGCTCATCTGTGCTATCCCTTTCTGCCTTCATAACCACAGCCTACTCAGTTTTCTGGAGAGCACACAGTGATGATAGCTTTTGACATTTTTCTAACGGACTGGTCCCTCATGATCATAATGAAACAATCTACCTGTATGACTCTTAGAAAATACCACTGACATTCAGAAGAGGGCATGATTATGAAAATTGAGGAGGGTAATTTTTTTCTAGTCTTTCTTGGGCAATCTGAGTAATTTTCTCAGTAAATAAAAATAAATGTTCTTTGGCTTATGAAGCATCCATGATCTGAATGGTTTCTCTACCTTCTTCAAGGATATTTTATTTCCACTTGACCTTGAGCTCTGGTTTCAGGCTAATGTTTCTCCTTTACCTGTTGCCTCCATATGCTGCTTCAGTGTTGGGAATCCAGATACACACTTTGGGGCTGCAGATTTAGTATTTGCTTCTGGGCGTTGCCAAAGCAAGTGAACTTGTCCTTATGTAGATACTGTGAAGCAGTTCTGTGGCTTCCCGTAAGTGTGGTGTTGAATCAAACAATATGCTCCAGGGCTTCCCTGGTGGAGCAGTGGTTGAGAGTCCGCCTTCCGATGCAGGGGACGCGGGTTCGTGCCCCGGTCCAAGAAGGTCCCACATGCCACGGAGCGGCTGGGCCCGTGAGCCATGGCCGCTGACCTTGCGCGTCCGGAACCTGTGCTCCGCAACGGGAGAGGCCACAACAGTGAGAGGCCTGTGTACCGCAAAAAAAAAAAGAAAAAAAATATATATATATGCTACTTCCTTCGCCACCACTGGAAATTCAAATGTAGTCTTAGTCACAATGCCATGGGTAACTTTCTTACTAAAGCAGCTAGCGGAGCATTCCTGCTTCAGTCCAGGCTCCCATGCCTGTCTGATTAATTACACATTAGGGAGGCAAGCATGCAGAAAGAGGTGAGCACAAAAGGACAGTTGCTAATCACAAGGAATCTCCCCTAAGTATAGACTCCATAAATAAAATAGCCTTTGGGCTATAGGTGAAGATAGGGAGCAAACCAAGGAGACTCACCAGACACCCAGGAAGTACATTTCAGAGCTCCAGACCCAAGCAAGTTCACATGCAGACATTAAGGAATTGGTCTGTCTTTGAATATCATCACCCTTAAGTCAAGAATAATAGTAGTGGTAATAATTGCTTGGTTAATAACGCTTCCCATGTGCTAGGCATTGTGCGAAGCACTTATGTGATCTTCATAACAACCTTAGGATGTTAGTACTATATCCCCATTTTATAAGTGAAGAAATGAAATCTTTGAGAGATCATGTAACTTGTCCAGGGAAGCAGGGCTAGTAAATGGCAGAGCCAAGACTCCCACTGTGGCCTAACTCCCATGTTCCTGTGCTTAACCACCGAGTTATACTGCTAGTGAAAATAATGATATCCCTTTGGTGGCTTCAGATGGCCACGTTCAATTCCACTTCTATTTATTGAATAACTACAACAGGCATACCTCGCTTATTTTATGCTTCGTAGATGCTTTTTTTTTTATATATAACAGATTGAAGGTTTGTGTCAACCCTGTGTTGTCAGATGATGGTTAGTGGGGTTTTTTTAGTAATAAGTATTTTTAATTAAGGTAGTTACCTTGTGTTTTTAGACATTATGCTATTGCACACTTAATAGACTGTAGTGTAACATAACTTTTATATGCACTGGGAAACCACACAAGTTTTGTGTGACTCGCTTTATTGCGATATTTGTTTTATTGTGTTGGTCTAGAGCTGAACACACAGTGTCTCTGAGGTGTACCTACACATAAAAGCCACTCTCCTAGCTATAAAATGTGTAGCAGGATGGACAGGGCATAGATCCCCCCTTAAAAATTGTGCAGCCTGGTAGAGAGCAGTGATGGTTAAACATGTATGACAGATTGTGTTAGTTTGGTGTAAGTGCTGCAGCCACAAAGAGGCAGAAAGCCTGGGGAGCAGAAAGCTCTCAGGGAGAGGTAGGAGATACATGCACATAGAAATGACTACCCCAGCTGCATATTAAATGGAGAGACTCAGAGACATTCCCTAAAAAGCCTTTCCGTAGATCGTTTGTAGTCCCCGGCGTGGTGCGCCTTAGAAGTGCTTGGCGGATGACGTCTCTCAGCCTTGCTGCAAGGCTGTAGCTCCTTCTCTGTAGTACTTGGTTGTCCATGGGCAGGATCAAGGATGTGTGGGAATCTGAGAAGAGAAAACAGCAAAGACTACTGTAGGAACACCCTAAGCAACTGATAAGCTGCTACCAAATCTTAGAAGCGAGCTCTAACTCTCGTGCATTTAAGGTCCTTAAAGCTGATTCCCAGTAAGTGCTGTTTGTAGCTGACACCTCTGAAGGGCCTTTCAATTTAGGGGTTGGTGATTTTTAGTAGATCTGTGTGCTAGAAGCTGAAGGCTATGAAGAATAAAGCCTAACCCAAGTGGGTTATTTTGATCCAATGGCATCTTATTGTTATCCGGTTATAGTTATTTTGTGTTCACTTTGTGTTACAGATTCCTTCTACAATCAGGTCTATTCATCAGGATAAAATCCTAGCACTTAGACAGCAGACACAATTCTTGTGGGAGGCTTATTTTTCTTCAGTTGAGAAGATTGTATTAACTACACTAGAGGTAAGTGAGACCACTTGGTTCTTGGTCTTGAATAATGGTCCTTTATATGTTTGCCTCGGCCTTCTCTTTTGCTATTAGTGATGTGTAATTGGTCAAATGGGGCGAAACCGAACCTTCTGTACTTGAATGTGTCAGTTAACCCCTTTTTACCTGCTCTGCCGTGCCCAAGCAAAGACCTCCATTCTTGACAAACTCCAATGAGGAAAGCTGACATAGGAGAAATTACACTCCTTGACACAGAGAATGGGCTCTGTCTTACAGCATTTCAGAGACAGGTAGCTAATGACTGTCCTCCTGTCATTCACACTCAAGGGCATCCTTTGAAAGCATATTTCTGGAGCCCACTTAGGAAACAGATAGTAACCAAGTAGGGGAAAATCTTCTCCCATTCTAAAAATATGAATAGTTTACTGGGTACTGTAGCCCAATGGCATTAGGATACAGCCAAATTTATTCTCAAGACATATGCAACGCAGCTAGCATCATTGCTGCAAGGATGTGTTAAGAAGAAAATCAGGATTACACCCATCTGGTACAGAAAGTGTTAAACTTTATGAGATCAGAAACTATTCTAGACAGATGGGTGCCCATCTTCCAGTTGCCTTTTTTAAGGCAGGAGGAAAAAAGGAAAGGGAAGCATGGAGATGATTAAAACCTTTGGAAGTAGAGCAGATAGCGATGGCCTGAGGCTACACCAAAGTAGCACAAAGAGCTGAGAAAAGATTTCTGGATCTGCACACTCATGAATTACAGGAAGGAGAGCAGAGGTCCTCAGGTGAAGCACAGCATCAAGGTGATTCTGAGGTGTCCACCACGAGAAGTAGGGGCATTTGTGGCCTCACTTTTGAAATATTTTCTTTGGAAAAGTTATTACTGCTCCAAAAGCTAATGTAATTGGGAGTATACACTATGCTAAGTCTGAAAAATACCAAGAAAACTGAAGTCATTCTCTTTTGTGGCGTTGCTGTTGTCTTGCCATCCTGGGTACCAGAGCCAACTCTGGTCATACCCCAGGCACACTGTGGGGCTTACCTACCCTGAGCCTAGCCTGGGCCTCCTGCTTTTGCGGGGCCAGGCTCTATCCCAGTGTCCTCTTATAAATGGGTTGTGTCGTTTTCATCCTGGAACTAAGTGAAAAGGGCTATTTAGGACCCAGGTTTCCCCATGAAAGGGGATAGGGTAGAATGCCTTCCAAGGGCTTCCTTATTACAAGCAAATTTCTCTTATTCCTCCAAAAGCACTCTCCTCAATGAAAATTGATTGGGTTTTTACTTCTGTACATAGCAGCAGATTTGAATATGTAATAAATTCGAACCTTTTCTTTGATCCTGTCTTCCGTCTAAGACCCTTCCTAGGCCCTTCTTAAGGAAAGTTGAATGTCACTTGTTTTGGGTTTTGTTTGTTTGTTTGTTTGCTTTTTGGAATGAGTGCTTTTTATCAAAGAAGTGCATATTCCTTTTAGAAAATAATAGAAAATACTTATAGCACAAAAATAAAACAATCTACCCATACAAATCACTATTGACATATATACACACACATAAACATATTCATTTTTTTCTATGCAAATGCATAAATATGTTGTCACTTTTAATTTAAAGAGGAGTCTTTCTATACTTAGTTTATAACCTGTTTTTTCTGCTTAATAATTATTCCTAGTATCTCATTAGACTTTTCTACAATTATTTTAGTGGCTATATAATATTCCATTCATGATGTCACTTAATTCCGTTAATTAATCCCCAGTTTGAGGCTATTAAAATTGTTTCTGGTTTTCAATTATTATATACATCATTGAAGCTAATAGCCTCAGTGCCAAGTTGTTGTGCAGATTCAAGATTACTTCCTTAGGATAAATTCCTTGAATTCAAAGTCCTGGCTCAAACAATATGCCAAATGCTGAGATTTCGAATATGAACTGTCAATTTTCCTGCAATAGAATTCAACTAATTTATATTCCCTCCAGCTTATATGAGAGAACCTATTTTAATTATATTTATTTTTTTCACTTTCACCATATTGGACATTATATCCTTAAAAATGATAAGTCATTATTTTCTTAAGATCTTAGTAAGAATGAATATTTCTCGTATGTTTCTTGCTCAGGCAGCTCACAAAGAAAGAAATAGAAATGGCCACAATGTTGTCCCACTTTTCTCATTAATTTTTAAGAGCTTATTAGATTTAAAAAGATTAACCTTTGATTCTTTTGTAGCAAATATTTCCCCCCAATTTGTGGTATGCTTTCTGTTTTGTTTATCATGGGGCAATCTTTTCATCTCCAGCTTTTCCATTTGCTACTGTTTAGAAAGGACTTTTTGACCCATAATTTTATTTATGTGCAACACACGTACACATTAGTATTTTCTAGTACTTTCATGGTTAATTTTTTACATTTAACTATTTAATCCAATTTACTTTTATATATGGTCTGTGTTGAAAAAGCTAAACTTTTTTTTTTTTGACAAATTTTTCTGCAGTTGCTCCAATACATTTCCTTTTTTTTTTTTTTTTTTTTTTTTGCCATACCACACAGCTTATGAGATCTTAGTTCCCAGACCAGGGATTGAATCCAGGCCCTCGGCAGTGAGAGCACAGAGTCCTAACCACTGGACTGCCAGGGAATTCCCCTGATATATTTCTTAAGTTATTCTTTCCTCAGTGTTTTCACATGCCACTTTTATGCATCTTTGGCTATACATCCAGACCACATGTTTTCATTTTTTCACCCTATATTCCATCCCTTAGTGAACCTCTATTTATTTAACCAATCTGCTATTGTTGACTATTAATGTTGTTTCTAATTATTTCTTTTTTAGAGATAGAGATATCTTTATCCAACCAATGCCCTTCTACATGTATCTTAGACTATGTCTTTATTTCTTTAGATGGAGTCCTTGAAATGAGATTACTCAACCCAAGAGTCCAGGCATGACTAAGACTCATGATAGGTATTCCCAAATTACTCTTCAAAGAGGTTGAATCAATCTAGATTCTCACAGGCCATCTGGGGGACACCCTCTCTTACTGTATCCTTGTCAGCCTTCAGAATCATAATTAAAACACACACAGCTTTGTTAATTCGCCAGATGAAAGATGGTATCTCATTAATTACATTTCTTTTGAGTATGGTTTATTGCATAGCTCTGGTCTCTTGCCTATTAAGTTAGCAGTACTCAATTATCTTATAATAACAGTTGGATGTGTTATATTCACCAGCATAGGATCTTAAGTCAAGCTGTTTTCATCTCTGTGACTGGAAAGCCGTTTTCGCCTTCTGTTTGAGCCATGCAGTTCTTTAGAGACACAGTTTTTTTGTTTTTTGTTTTTTTTTCTTAATAGATCTTTATTGGAGTATAATTGCTTCACAATACTGTGTTAGTTTCTGTTGTACCACAAAGTGAATCAGCCATATGCACACATATATCCCCATATCCCCTCCCTCTTGAGCCTCCCTCCCACCCTCCCTATCTCACCCCTCTAGGTCATCGCAAAGCACCAAGCTGATCTCCCCGTGCTATGCGGCTGCTTCCCACTGGCTATCTATTTTACATTTGGTAGTGTATATAAGTCCATGCCACTCTCTCACTTTGTCCCAGCTTACCCTTCCCCCTCCCTGTGTCCTCAAGTCCATTCTCTACATCTGTGTCTTTATTCCTCTCCTGCCCCTAGATTCTTCATAACCTTTTTTTTTTTCAGATTCCATATATACGTGTTAGCATACAGTATTTGTTTTTCTCCTTCTGACTTACTTCACTCTGTATGACAGACTCTAGGTCCATCCACCTCACTACAAATAACTCAATTTCGTTTCTTTTTATGGCTGAGTAATATTCCATTGTATACATCTGCCACATCTTCTTTATCCATTCATCTGTCGACGGACACTTAGGTTGCTTCCATGTCCTGGCTATTGTAAATAGTGCTGCAGTGAACATTGTGGTACATGTCTCTCTCTATTGTTTTTTTTAATTTTTGAATTTTATTTTACTTATTTTTTTATACAACAGGTTCTTATTAGTTAATCACTGTATACATATTAGTGTATATATGTCAATCCCACTCTCACAATTTATCCCACCACACCCCTCTGCCACTTTCCCACCTTGGTGTCCATACGTTTGTTCTCTACATCTGTGTCTCTATTTCTGCCCTGCAAACTGGTTCATCTGTACCACTTTTCTAGGTTCCACATATATGCGTTAATATACGATATTTGTTTTTCTCTTTCTGACTTACTTCACTCTGTATGACAGTCTCTAGATCCATCCACGTCTCTATAAATGACCCAATTTCATTCCTTTTTATGGCTGAGTAATATTCTATTGTATATATGTACCACATCTTCTTTATCCATTCGTCTGTCAGTGGACATTTAAGTTGCTTCCATGACCTGGCTATTGTGAATAGGGCTGCAATGAACATTGGGGTGCATGTGTCTTTTTGAATTATGGTTTTCTCTGGGTATATGCCCAGGAGTGGGGTTGCTGGGTCATATGGTAATTCTATTTTTAGTTTTTTAAGGAACCTCCATACTGTTCTCCATAGTGGGTGTATCAATTTACATTCCCACCGTCACTGCAGGAGGGTTCCCTTTTCTGCACATCCTCTCCAGCATTTGCTGTTTCTAGATTTTCTGATGATGCCCATTCTAACTGGTGTGAGGTGATACCTCATTGTAGTTTTGATTTGCATTTCTCTAATAATGAGTGATGTTGAGTAGCTTTTCATGTGCTTCTTGGCCATCTGCATGTCTTCTTTGGAGAAATGTCTATTTAGGTCTTCAGCCCATTTATGATTGGGTTGTTTGTTTGTTTTTTAATATTGAGCTGCATGAGCTGCTTATATATTTTAGAGATTAATCCTTTGTCCGTTGATTCGTTTGCAAATATTTTCTCCCATTCTGAGGGTTGTATTTTTGTCTTGTTTGTAGTTTCCTTTGCTTTGCAAAAGCTTTTAAGTTTCATTAGGTCCCATTTATTTATTTTTGTTTTTATTTCCATTACTCTAGGTGGTGGATCAAAAAAGATCTTGCTGTGATTTATGTCAAAGAATGTTCTTCCTATATTTTCCTCAAAGAGTTTTATAGTGTCCAGTCTTACATTACGTCTCTAATCCATTTTGAGTTTATTTTTGTGCATGGTGTTAGGGAGTGTTTTAATTTCATTCTTTTACATGTAGCTGTCCAGTTTTCTCAGCAGCATTTATTGAAGAGGCTGTCTTTTTTCCATTGTATATCCTTTCCTCCTTCGTCATAGATTAGTTGACCATAGGTGTGTGGGTTTATCTCTGGGCTTTCTATCCTGTTCCATTGATCTATATTTCTGTTTTTGTTCCAGTACCATATTGTCTTGATTACTGTAGCTTTGTAGTATAGTCTGAACTCAGGGAGTCTGATTCCTCCAGCTCCGTTTTTTTCCCTCAACACTGCTTTGGCTATGTGGGGTCTTTTTTGTCGCCATACAAATTTTAAGATTTTTTGTTCTAGTTCTGTAAAAAATTCCATTGGTAGTTTGATAGGGATTGCATTGAATCTGTAGATTGCTTTGGGTAGTATCATCATTTTCACAATATTGATTCTTCCAATCCAAGAAAATGGTATATCTCTCCATCTGTTTGTATCATCTTTAATTTCTTTCATCAGTGTCTTATAGTTTTCTGCATACAGGTCTTTTGTCTCCCTAGGTAGGTTTATTCCTAGGTATTTTATTCTTTTTGTTGCAATGGTAAATGGGAATGTTTCCTTAATTTCTTTTTCAGATTTTTTATCATTAGTGTATAGGAATGCAAGAGATTCCTGTGCATTAATTTTACATCCTGCAACTTTACCAAATTCATTGATTAGCTCTAGTATTTTTCTGGTGGCATCTTTAGGATTCTCTGTGTATAGTATCATGTCATCTGCAAACAGTGACAGCTTTACTTCTTCTTTTCCGATTTGGATTCCTTTTATTTCCTTTTCTTCTCTGATTGCTGTGGCTAAAACTTCCAAAACTATGTTGAATAATAGTGGCGAGAGTGGTCATCCTTGTCTTGTTCCTGATCTTAGCAGAAATGTTTTCAGTTTTTCACCATTCGGTATGATGCTTGCTGTGGGTTTGTCATATATGGCCTTTATTATGTTGAGGTAGGTTCCCTATATGCCCATTTTCTGGAGAGTTTTTATCATAAATGGGTGGTGAATTTTGTCAGAAGCTTTCTCTGCATCTATTGAGATGATCATATGGTTTTTATACCTTAATTTATTAATGTGGTGTATCACATTGATTGATTTGTGTATATTGAAGAATCCTTGGGATAAATCCCACTTGATCATGGTGTATGATCCTTTTACTGTGTTGTTGGATTCTGTTTGCTGGTATTTTGTTCAGGATTTTTGCATCTATGTTAATCAGTGATATTGGTTTGTAATTTTCTTTTTTTGTTATATCTTTTTCTGGTTTTGGTATCAGGATGATGGTGGCTTCGTAGAATGAATTTGGGAGTGTTTCTCCCTCTGCAATTTTTTGGAAGAGTTTGAGAAGGATCGGTGTTAGCTCTTCTCTAAATGTTTGATAGAATTTTCCTGTGAAACCATCTGGTCCTGGACTTTTGTTTGTTGGAAGATTTTAAATTACGGTTTCAATTTCATTACTTGTGATAGTTCTGTTTATATTTTCTGATTCTTCCTGGTTCAGTCTTGGAAAATCGTACGTTTCTAAGAATTTGTCCATTTCTTCCTGGTTGTCCATTTTATTGGCATATAGTTGTTTGTAGTCTCTTATAATCCTTTGTATTTATGTGGTGTCAGTTGCAGTTTCTCCATTTTCATATCTAACTTTATTGATTTGCATCCTCTTTCTTTTTTTCTTGATGAGTCTGGCTAAGGGTTTATCAATATTTTTTATCTGCTTAAAGAACCAGCTTTTAGTTTTATTGATTTTTGCTATTGTTTTCTTCATTTCTATTTCATTTATTCCTGCTCTGAGCTTTATAATTTCTTTCTTTATACTGACTTTGGGTTTTCTTTGTTCTTCTTTCTCTAGTTGCTTTAAGTGTAGGATTAGATTGTTTATTTGAGATTTTTTTTGTTTCTTGAGGTGAGATTGAATTGCTACAAACTTCCCTCTTAGAACTGCTTTTGCTGCGTCCCATAGGTTTGGGTCGTCGTATTTTCATTTGTTTCTAGGTATTTTTTAATTTCTTCTTTGATTTCTTCAGTGATCTCTTGATTATTTAGTAGTGCACTGTTTAGCCTCCATGTATTTGTGTTTTTTACAGTTTTTTTTCCCTGTAATTGATCTCCAGTCTCATAGTGTTGTGGTCAGAGGAGATGCTTGATATGATTTCAATTTTCTTAAATTTTCCAAGGCTTGATGTGTGACCCAAGATGTGATGTAACCTGGAGAATGTTCCGTGTGCATTTGAGAAGAAAGTGTATTCTGCCACTTTTGGGTGGAAATTCTGTAAATATCAGTTAAATCTATCTGTTCTATTATGTCACTTAAAGTATGTGTTTCTGTATTTATTTTCTGTTTGGATGATCTGTCTGTTGGTGTAAGTGGGGTGTTAAAGTCCCCTACTATTACTGTGTTACTGTTGATTTCTCCTTTCATGGTTGTTAGCATTTGCCTTATGTATTGAGGTGCTCCTATGTTGGGTGCATAAACATTTATAATTGTTATATCTTCTTCTTGGATTGATCCCTTGATCACTGTGTAATGTCCCTCCTTATCGCTTGTAACAATCTTTATTTTAAAGTCTATTTTATCTGATACGAGAATTGCTACTCCAGCTTTCTTTTGGTTTCCATTTACATGGAATATCTTTTTCCATCCCTTCACTTTCAGTCTGTATGTGTCCCTAGGTCTGAAGTGGGTCTCTTGTAGACAGCATATATATGGGTCTTGTTTTTGTATCCATTCAGTCTGTATCTTTTGGTTAGGGCATTAAATCTATTTACATTCAAGGTTATTATTGATATGTATGTTCCTATTACCATTTTCTTAATTGTTTTGGGTTTGTTTTTGTGGGCCTTCTTCTCTTGTGTTTCCCACCTAGAGAAGTGTCTTTAGCATTTGTTGTAAAGCTGGTTTAGTGGTGCTGAATTCTCTTAGCTTTTGCTTGTCTGAAAAGCTTTTAAGTTCTCTGTCGAGTCTGAATGAGATCCTTGCTGGGTAGAGTAATCTTGGTTGTAGTTTCTTCCCCTTCATCACTTTAAGTATATCCTGCCACTCCCATCTGGCCTGCCGAGTTTCTGCTGAAAAATCAGCTGATAACCTTATGGTTATGTTTGTATGTTATTTTTTGTTTTTCCCTTGCTGCTTTTAATATTTTTTCTTTAAATTTAATTTTTGTTAGTTTGATTAATATGTGTCTTGGTGTATTTTTCCTAGGGTTATCCTGTATGGGACTCTCTGTGCTTCCTGGACTTGGGTGACTATTTCCTTTCCCATGTTAGGGAAGTTTTTGACTATAATCTCTTCAAATATTTTCTCAGACCCTTTCTTTTTCTCTTTTTCTGGGGCCCCTATAATTTGAAAGCTGGTGCTTTTAGCATTGTCCCAGATGTCTCTGAGATTTTCTTCAATCCTTTTCATTCTTTTTTCTTTATTCTGTTCCTCGGCAGTTATTTCCACCATTTTATCTTCCAGCTCACTTATTTGTTCTGCCTCAGTTATTCTGTTATTGTTTCCTTCTAGTGTATTTTTCATTTCAGTTATGGTGTTGTTCATCTCTGTTTGTTTGTTCTTTAGTTCTTCTATATCTTTGTTAAACATTTCTTGTATTTTCTCAATCCATGCCTCCATTCTATTTCCGAGATCCTTATCATCTTTACTATCATTACTCTGGAGTCTTTTTCAGGTAGATTGCCTATTTCCTCTTCATTTATTTGGTCTTGTAGGTTTTTACCTTGCTCCTTCATCTGTGACATAATTTTTTGCCCTCCCTCTCTCTCTCTTTATTTTTTGAGTGGGATTGTGTTCCTGTCTTATTGGTTGTTTGGCCTGTGGATTCCAACACTGGAGTTTTTAGGCTATTGGGTAGAGCTGGGTCTTGGTGCTGAGATGAGGACCTCTGTGAGACCTCAGTCCGATGAATACTCCCTGGGGTCTGAGGTTCTCTGTTAGTCCAGTGGTTCGGACTCAGAGCTCCCACCGCAGGAGCTTCGGCCCAATCCCCTTCTTGTGAACCAAGATCCCACAAGCCATGTGGGGTGGCAAAAAAAAAAAAAAAGAGAGAGCGAGAACATAACAAAGTAAAAAATAAAATTAGACTAGGCAACTAACAGATATGTTAGAAAGAATATGAAAATAAAAATATAGGTGAATCAACAACCGGAAGGTACAGCAGTACCATAATAGTGAAAAAGCAGAGGAGGGGGAAAAGAAGTCGGGGGAGGCCTTGGCTGTGCAGGGTGGGGCCTAAGCAAGGGTGAGGTTTGGGCGGTGGGCGGGGCCAATGCTCAGGACCCACAGGGCTGGAAAAGGCCCTGGGGCCTGTGGGAAGTCGGGCTTAGGCTGAAGGAACAGAAGGGACCCAGCTGTGCCCCCCACCCTGGTCTCAGAGGACAGGGGACCTCACCTGGGAGCCCAGCAGGCTTCCTGGGCTTGAGTGGTTGGGGCAAATGCCCTCCTCTCCTCTCCTGCTTCTCCGGGTCAGAGAGCCCCTCCCGCCTACCTCTCCTGATCTCCCCTGGCCTCCCTCCTATGCCCCCAGGACCAATGTGGCTGGATGGAGGGGGGAACTTGGAGGGCAGGGGACCAGCCTGGGAGCTCAGCAGGCTCCCCAGGCCCGAGTGGGCAGGGCAAACGCCCTCCTATGCCCCCAAGGACCCATGCGGCCTGGAACACAGTTGTTTTTAGAACACTCTAACCATATACTTCATTCAAATTTATTGCAACTGACAAAAACTCCTCATATAGTTCCAAAATTGGATTTTAACAATTTGACCTCTCAACTGAATTGCATGAGAGATACCATTCAGTTTCCCTTTTTAATCCAGAGCTTAGATTACCCCAGGATCCAATGTAAACAGAAAAGCAGAGAAAAATACCAGAAAATGCCATCCACATACCCAGATAAACAGCCAATATGTTCATAAGAACGATTTAACTATCACAAATCAAAAATTCCTACTTGAGATAATATGTCCTTCAGTTCTTGCTGGAGTGCCTATGGTCAGGGTAATGCAGCATTACCCTTGGACAACGTACATTTGAAGATCCCTTGCTTTGGGGATGCTCTACCCGGAGACTCTTTCTTCCTTACGTGCTGTATTCTGAGTCACGGGAAGGGAATTACTTGCTCTTTGGTGATTATGAGCCTTAGAGTTGTAGGTAGTGCTTAGATGCTGTTGGAAACAGGACACCTCATCTTTCTTTCCAACGCCAGGGTCAACTTGTTAGTACATTCAACCGTGCTGCACTCTCTCCTGCTTGGGATTTGCCTAGTATTTCTAGTCTGCTTGAAACTTCCTAATTCTGCACCTTGGAATTAAGGGGCTATTTAATAAGAGCTAGGCTCTTTGGAGCTCATTTTTGGGTGCAAATTGAGAAGTAATGATAGAGACAATGATCAAATACTGCAAAGACAGTGTTCTTGGATTCCATTATTTGCCGGAATACTGCACAACAGTAACCTGGCACTAAGGATTAAACCTTAGGAGCTCAGTCAGAATCAGGCTGAGCAAAAGAAAATGGCATGCAATGGTAATGACATATGAAAACAGCTCACAGTAGCTTGGAAACACAATTTTAAGTGCTGTTTTATGAAGGGTTCTCTGTTTCTCTCTTCACCTGTCTAACCATATGCACATTCAGACCATAGTATTATTGATGCCGTTGTATAAGGAAAGTCTAAAATCAGTGAGAGAATAGAAATAGGAGATTTTGCTTTGGTTTGGAATGAGGTGGCATATGGTGGCACTGCGTGTATTAGGCAACATTGTATTGGTCAAAAGACAGAGTCAGGGCTTCCCTGGTGGCGCAGTGGTTGAGAGTCCGCCTGCCGATGCAGGGGACACGGGTTCGTGCCCCGATCCGGGAGGATCCCACATGCCGTGGAGTGGCTAGGCCCGTGAGCCATGGCCGCTGAGCCTGCGTGTCCGGAGCCTGTGCTCCGCAAAGGGAGAGGCCACAACAGTGAGAGGCCCGCGTACTGCAAAAAAAAAAAAAAAAAAAGAGGCAGAGTCAAGGCCACCTAGAATGACTGGAACCTATAATCAATTGTCCATTATTTTAAAAATAGATGGCACATAAAAATGAAAAATAAGGAGCCTGTCATTCTTCCCTTTGAATTCATGTTAATAAGAAATATCATCCTTATTGAGGGTGCCATTTGGGGCTGTAAGGAAAAAAATTTTGTGTAAACTTTTTGTGCCTGTGTTTGCGTGTATGTATGTGTTGATTTTCTTTATAGTGTCCAACGTTTCAATATGATGTCTTCATCCACAGCGTTTGAGAGTGAGTACTAAGGGCCCTGAAAGGCTCCTGGGAGCTGTCCATTGTAGCAATAGGGAGAAATGGACATTAGGAGAGGGGCAAAATGACCTTTCTGTTTGGTGAAATGAGATCCATACTCTGTCAGTCTTTTGGTAAGGCAGGTTGATATCAACATTTCAGAAAGACATTTGGTAATACGTATGAACAGCCTTTAAAGTGTTCATACCCTTTGACAAAATCCTAAAGCATCAGTCCTAAATGTGGAAAGTTTTAACTTATAAATATGTTCATTGCTTTGCATGGAAATAATTGCACTATTGTTGGACATTTAGGATAAGTAAACCATGAATGCTATGAATAATATGGAAAGATCTATAATATATAATATCTGTGATAGTATAGCTGTGTAAAAATAGAAATGGAAAAATCCATGCCTAGAAAATGAACACAGGAGTGAGATTTCTTAAAAAAATCAAGTCTTAAGTATGAAGATTTAGGCAACTTTTCCTAACAGATTCTGAAACGTTGTTATAATTAATGTGATAATTTACTGCTTGTTACATATGAGGATAGTAAGTCATAAAGGTGGCAAATTGCTTGACCTGAGTTAAATTCCACATTTGCTATTGCTCTTATACCTTTGCTGATATCACCCTGTTTGAAGAGAATATAAAATGCGTTTTGAAACTTCCGAGGAATACTATAACTTATATCCTTGACTTCAAAAAGATGACAATGTTGTGATACTGAATCAAAAAGAGTCAGTGACATTGAGAATCACACCACCCAGAGACCCAAAGTGAATAGGGACCCAATTTGTGACATCTCTGACTTCCATGTCACTTGTATGTAAGTCGGATTTATGACACCATCCATTGTCAATGTGTTCTGTGTCTTGATATCCAAACTTATTTAAGCAGCCACATGCTAGAAGGGACGTGAATTTGGAAAGCAAAAAAAGGGAGGATCTAAATGGAAACCTATAAAGGAAAATAAGTAGACAGAATTGGAAGGTACAAATAATTAAAAACTGGAATAAATGGTGTACAAAGTGAAGTTGCTAGCCATGTAAAAACCCTGCACAACCATGACAATTTTCTTACAATTAATGTCTAGACAATAGCATTTTAACACATCTCTGTTGAACCACAAAGCGCAAACATTAACGCTTGAGCAAGGTTCCTAAAATCTTCCCCAAATTAGAAACCTCTGCCAATCCATATAAAATGAGCAGTTTTGATCTGGGGAAAAGAGAAAATGCAGAAATCATTGAACTGAGATATTTGAGTTCTTCTAAATTTCCTCCTTGCTTCCTTCTCTCTCATTAAGAAATATAAACACAATCAGGTTTGCAAAGATAAATGCAGCTGATTTTATTATTTGTGTAGTCACCATGTGGGATGAGATGAGGGTGGTAATAACCTTAGCAAATAATACAACTCCATTTAAAATGGTCTGTACTTAAAATCACATTGCATTAAATGGGGACCTGGAAAATGATGATTTAGGTCTTAAATCTCTAAAGATATATGCCAGGCTTTTTTTTTTTTTAAGTACAAAAAAATTGCTGAAAACATGAAATTGTGTATCAAGTTAATTATTTGCCAAATCATATCTTAATGAGTGGATGGTATAATTACAAGAGTTTGAAAGTCCACTGTAAAGTGGACTAGTCACATTCATCTGACAAATGATTTGGGATGGGAGAATGTTTGACTCTAAATGGAGAATTTAATGATCTGCAAGGTCTTCAAGTCCAAAGAAACTAATGAACTAGCTTGGCTATCATTATTCTCCATATGCCATGGTTCTTGTCCTGTTATGTAGGATGTTTTGAGCAATTGTTAAGTCACTACTTTTTGAGATGAAAAGTAGAAAAACTTCAGCTAACTAGTACCCCAAAGTCCTATACTTGAATTTGAAAGGACAGTGAGATATGTCAAGCAAATAAATCTGCCTCCTGAATTAAAGGAACAGATCAAAACCTCAGCTGCTTCGGGATTCCATATGCTCCCAGCTCAGTCTCTATATGGACATCTCTGTGCCCTGAGAACAGATCTCCCTGATGTGGATCTGGAAGCACTGCTAGATCTCAGCCATCAGGGAAACTCTTCTACGCACTCTAATTTGACATGAGTGTGGACTTATTATTACAGAAAGACAAGATAGAATTTATGGTGAAACTGCAGTTTAATTAGGAAATTGGATTAGCCATTATTCATCTCTTTCTCTCTCTCTCTCTCTGTCTCTCTCTCTCTTCTCCGTTGCTCTGTCACTCTGTGTCAGAGAATCAGTGAAGAATCAGGTTGTTTCAGTGAAGAATCAGGTTGGGGGTGGGGGAGGAGACTCACTACTTTGAGTGCCATCAGCCCTCAAATTTGGATTGACTGTGTTCCTCGTCTGATACCGTCAGTCTCCTCTCACCATGTGCCATGTTTTCATTTTCTAGATTATTCAGGACAGAATATTCAAGCACATATCCCGTAACAGTTTAATATGGAACAAACATCCTGGAGGATTGTTCGTCCTACCACAGTATTCATCTTATCTGGGAGATTTCCCTTACTACTATGCTAATTTAGGTAAGTGAGTGCCTTCCAGGGAGTTATTCTGGTTTACCTGCCAGGTGTCATTCAGAACTAAAGTCCCTTGATTTTTCGATTCCGCTGCGGCGTCTTTGCAACATCCTGTGTTGGAGACTGCTTTCTAGAGCCCTGTCCTAAACGGTGTATCAAGGTCAAGAATTATAAATCCAGCAGAGCGTTGCAAAGTGAGAAACTCCTTTCTTACCTGAGCCACTGTACTTTACATTTAGCAGAGTCATTTCTTTTTGAGAAACAGGCTTCCCAAATTACAGATCATTTTGAACATGACAATGGGTTCACTATAATTTTAAGTCTCATCTTATATAAAATGGAGTTAGGAGAGCTCTCCCTACTTTTTGTTTTTCTCCACAATCCCAACTTCTCTGTCTCAGACCAAAGAAAAACCAAACTAATAAACAGAAAGGAAAAAGATTTAAGAATATATGATAGGGGAGAAACTTATTCACTTCATTCAACATTTATTGTGCTCATCTTCTTTGCCATGTTAATGCAATGCTAGGTGGTAGAAATAAAAAGTCAAAGGAGATACAAGCTCTGTTCTCAAGCAGCTTTTAGTCTAGTCATAACGGGGAGAAGGGAACCGGCAGAGGGACGAAGCTTTACAAAAGGCTGTTACCGCCACAGACATATACGTCTTTGGAGCCCCGTTCGCTCTAGTGTTAGTAACATCTTGGACATTTCTCCTCATTCATAGTTCCAGATTTGAGAAACCCTGGGATAATAAAGCATCTTTCAAGTCGATATGGCAAAAAGACTCCAGATTTTTGTGTGGAGTTAGCAGAGTTAGCACATTAGAAGTATGTAATTGATGCTTCTTAAACTGTTAGAGGAAAGTCTTAAAGCACTGACTTGTCCTCACTGCTAAAAAAGGGAACCCCCTCCATCATATTTATTCTTCTTACTTGGCAAAGCCTTGAATGTGTATCTAGATAATGGGAAAGCTAGCTTCTTTCTAACATGCAATTAAAGTACTAGTTGGATGGTATAATTTGCCCTGCAAAACGTTCGGATAATCCTTTGAGATATATATAGTCTGATTCTTGCCTTTATCCAGTCACTACCAAAGCTTAACTTGAATGTCCCTGCACTGTCTTGTTCATATTTAAACTACAAAAATGTGAAATTAGTGGCTCTAAACTAATGAAGTTTTAGGAGCTTTTTTTTTTTTTTTTTTGTGGTAGGCGGGCCTCTCACTGTTGTGGCGTCTCCCGTTGCGGAGCACAGGCTCTGGACGCGCAGGCTCAGCGGCCATGGCTCACGGGCTCAGCCGCTCCGCGGGCATGTGGGATCTTCCCGGACCGGGGCACGAACCCGCGTCCCCTGCATCGGCAGGCGGACTCCCAACCACTGCGCCACCAGGGAAGCCCTTAAGGAGCCTTTTTAACCTGTCTCCAATTTCTTAGTGGGTTCTCATGGAAAAACTCATTTTGCGGGAGAAGGCATCTCACTGCTTTCTCTTTGGTGGAAGTTGTTATTTTGTACATTTATAGTACCTTTCCACCTCGGGCCTTAGAGCGCACAGTTGGCAGAGGTCTGGACCACATACTTTTCCTCTCAGCTGTGTCACTGGTACACAAAGAAGAGATTCTTGGGAGTAGAGCAGCTTCGACTCTGAAATAGTGATGATGGTGATTATGATAGCGGTAAGCTCATGCTGAGTACTTGCTGTCTGCAGGTCCTGTTCTAAGTGCTCTGTATGCATTAACTCATTTAATTTAATTCTCATAACAACTCCGTAACTTTGATACTGTGGCTATCAGCCCCATTTCACAGCTGTGGAAGCACAGAGGGTTAAGTAATTTTTCCAAGATCCCACCACCACTCAGTGGTGGCACTGAGCTTCAGACATAGACACTCATGCTCTGGACGTTGTTCTTTTAACCTTTACCACTTGCTGGTTATTATCTGAAATAGTATCAAACAGGCAAAAACCCCGTAACTACATAATTAAGAGTAAGACACATGCACATATCCTGGAAGAGAGAGCACTGTTTACAAACACCCATCCTAAGACGTAAGTGACTGGAGCTAGATCCTTTCTTGGGTAGAGTGGTGAGTAGCGGTGTGTGTGCATAATTAGACTTTGGGTGCCTAGAAAACAGAAGGGAGATCAAAGATGCCTCCCCAAGGGAGGAAGGAAATGACTATCAAAGGAGGAATCTGGAAATGGGCATTGAACCGTCAATCATCCAGGTCCCTAGACTCAGGCAGCATAGCCGTTAACTAGCAGCTTTTCACCTTGTTTTTGTTCTGTCAGGACAGGAGAGGCAGAGGGAAAATACACTAGAAGGGAACATTAGCTCCAGGGCGAGGCAGAGCAGAGAGGACTAATTTTCGAAGTCTTGTTTTTCAGTGCTTCATTAGGCCTCCCTGCCCTTTCTGTTTCAGGTGTAAAGCCCCCCTCCAAATTCACTGCAGTCATCCACGCGGTGACCCCCCTGGTCTCTCAGTCCCAGCCAGTGTTGAAACTCCTCGTGGCTGCCGCCAAATCCCAGTACTGTGCTCAGGTGAGTGGCCGTGTTGACCACGGCGCCTGCGCCCTCCTTCTCAGTGGACCAGAGCCCCCCAGCCCTCCCTGTGCCTTCCCGGCTACATGCTGTGCTCCCCACGTCGGGCCCCGTTGCTCCCCTTTCCTTTGTCACGCATCGTTACGCCCTTTTCATCAGCTTAGAGGTTCTTGGAAGTGAAATCTGGTCCAGGTAAGGGCTGGGTTACAAAGAGATCTTGGCCCTGGGGTAAAGTTAAATATTGGGTTGGCCCAAAAGTTCATTCGGGTTCTTCTAACATCTTTCGGAAAGACCTGAGCGAACGTTTTGGCCAGCCTGATATATACCAATACACTCTTTAAAGAATACATAGGCACATTCTTTCATTCTTACGTGTCAGAGTGATAAAGGAACATCAGAAAGGCCACTGAGAGGACCCAGAAAACTCAAGATTCCACAGCAGAAACCAATTCGTTGGTGTCAGGAGGCGTCAACTTTTCTTTCACGGCCACCGTGACTAATTATAAAATGGGGAAAGGAAGATGATACCTATGGTAATCATGTTTTCCAAATTAGTATCGCTCTCGTACTCTTAACGGTGGTTTTTCTGAATTGTAAATTACACAAGAAGGTTTACACACGACAAAAGAATGGAATCACGTGGAAGTATGCATTTTGGAGCTAAACGTTTTTATTGGAAATAACAGGATCACAGGAAATCAGCAACCATCCTGGAGAATCCAGAACATGAGCTCACGCCAGTCCTATCTTGAATTCTCTTCTCTCTCCCATGTTGCCTGGTGTAGCGTGAATGCATCGCAGACGTTCAGTGTGCATTTTTATTCAATTGGATCAGGGTTGTTATCTTACTCGTCATCATAAGACATCAGAATTCAGAACAACACTTTGTTAAAAACCAGCAACCCTGAAATGACTTCTTTCCTCCCCAGCTTTGTCCTACCCCCTTGACACAGTTTTCCTTAGGTTACTCTTTTTGTCCCCTCTCTTTGGTTGTTAGAGTGATCGGGTTCTGAGGGATGTGTAGGAGTGGACTCACTTTTGTTTTTTTAATTTTTATTGGAGGATAGTTGATTTACAATGTTGTGTTAGTTCCGGGTGTACAGAGTGGAGCGGACTCACTTTAAATTCAGTTTTGAGGTCTGCCATCCTGCCTTGCTTATATCCCCATTTCCTCTCTCTCTGTCTGTAAGAAGAAACTTTGGGTTGGAGGCCTATGTAAATCTAGCCTTACCAAGCCATCTCACGACCGCCTGTCCCTTTCAGATCATAGTTCTATGGAATTGTGACAAGCCTCTCCCAGCCAAACACCGCTGGCCTGCCACTGCCGTGCCTGTCATCGTGATTGAAGGAGAAAGCAAGGTAGGACCAGAGGGGACTTCACTGTGGAATCAGTGTGGAATCTTCGTGTCTTCAGTGGGGCACCATGGGTGTTGGTCTTAGCCGTCTTCCTCCTGGGAAGTGCTGGCCTGGACTGTTTTTCCGAAACCATACCTGTCTCTGAATGTCCTCTGCTTTGACAGCCATAGGCTATTTTACAATGTTGTTTTAATTACTACTGTACAGCAACATGACTCAACTATACATAAATAAATTCTTTTTCAGATTCTTTTCCATTGTGGTTTATCACAGGATATTGAATATAGTTCCCTGTGCTATCCAGTAGGACCTTGTTGTTTATCCATCCTATAAATAATAGTTTGCATCTGCTAATCCCAAACTCCCATTCCTTCCCTCCTCTACCCCCCTCCCTCTTGGCAACTACAAGTCTGTTCTCTATGTCTGTGAGTCTATTTCTGTTTTGTAGATAAGCTCATTTGTGTCATTTTTTTTTTAACTTTTTAAAAGATATTTATTTATTTATTTTTGGTTGTGTTGGGTCTTCATTGCTGCGCGTGGGCTTTCTCTAGTTGCGGCGAGCGGGGGCTACACTTCGTTGCGATGTGCAGGCTTCTCACTGCGGTGGCTTCTCTCTTGTTGTGGAGCATGGGCTCTAGAGCTCAGGCTTCAGTAGTTGTGGCACACAGGCTCTGTAGTTGTGGCTCGTGGGCTCTAGAGCGCAGGCTCAGTAGTTGTGGCACACGGGCTTTGTTGCTCCGTGGTATGTGGGACCTTCTGGGACCAGGGATCAAACCCGTGTCCCCTGCATTGGCAGGCGGATTCTTAACCACTGCGCCACCAGGGAAGTCCCTGTGTCATATTTTAGATCCCACTTGTAAGTGTTGTCATATGGTATTTGTTTTCCTCTTTCTGACTGACTTCACTTAGTATGATAATCTCTAGGTCCATCCATATTGCTGCAAATGGCATTATTTCATTCTTTTTAATGGCTGAGTAGTATCCCATTGTGTGTGTGTGTGTGCACGTGCGCGCACACACGTGCACACATGTATCACATCTTTATCCGTTCATCTGTTGATGGACATTCAGGTTTTTTCCATGTCTTTGCTATTGTGAATAGTGCTGCTATGAACATAGAGATGCATGTATCTTTTTGAATTATAGTTTCATCTGGATATATGCCCAGGAGTGGGATTGCGCGATCATATGGCAGCTATATTTTTAGTTTTTTAAGGAACCTCCATACTGTTTTCCATAGTGACAGCTGTAGGCTTTTGAATTGGGTCCTAATACTAACTCTTCAGGAGATGTGTGACCCTGACTATACCTTCCTTCTCTGAGCCTCAGTTTCCTCATCTACAAAATGGAAATAATAACACATGCCACGTGGGGTACTCGGAGGAGTAAATAAGTCCAGGGCCTGGCAATGGTAATCTTTCTGGACGTGATGAAGATGATAAGGTTGCCATGGTGGTGGTGATGCATGAGGGCTGCTTAGCTGATTAATCTGAGTTAGTTGTGTCTTTGAGAGTAGTGGTTCTTCGTAACATTTATCTTAAAAAGGACATTTCCACCTTACTTTTGTTTTGAGGTGTCCATCAGAGATTCTCAGGGGTGCTGGCTGCCTAGCTGGCCCCTGCTTCCCTTCTCCAGTTCATTTTGCCTAGAACGGAATGATCTTCTTAATCATCTCATGGCCCTTAAGGGAGTCTTTTTGCTAATGCTTTCAATTAACATCAGAGGCCGTGTATAATCTGGCCTTAGCTGGCCTTCCCAGTCTTCTCTCTCATTGCTTTTCCTCTATAGATTTCATCAGTCACAGTTAACAGCACTGTGTCCCTTCCTACCCCTAAGTGTTGTCTTTCCCGTTTGCGGTAAGCCTTGACCCTCCTTCCTCAGCTGTTCATTTCTGTTATTGAAATTCCCATATATTCTTTAAGCCCTGGTTCACACGCTCCCTCCTCTTTGCTGCCAGAGGTGAATTCTTTTTTCTCAAGCTTCTGCTGGTGGCTTTCTTATAGATCTTATCCATTGTGAGGAAATTAGTCTCTATTAAATGACACTGCAATTGTCATCTAAGAGACTTCCTCCGTCAGTCCCCAGAGAGTTAGGTCATGAGAGACTGTCTCACACTAAGTAAACCTTCTTTGAGCCAGAATAAGAACGACCAAGGTATTAGGTCGCACCATTTGAAATCATCATTTGGGTGGCTACAAGTGGCCAGTTCATATAGTTCAGCAGGATGCACTGAGAATTGTAACTGTCACACGCGTGGACAAGGTGATCCGTGCATTATCTATTGAGTTCCAGTGTAGGCTGCCTACTGTGTGCTGGGCAACATGAGGAGACACAGTGGTGAATGTGACAGATACAGTCACAGCCCTCATAGGACTGGAGTCAAGCAGTGTGGTTATCAGAGAGCTGATTGGCAAGCACTTAATGAGAATAATCACATGCCTCTTGGCATCGGTCTTACTTACCCTTATGGATTCATCTCACCAATAGGTATGGTTTCACACAAGGGACTGGCACAGAAAAATCTCCTGCCTATAACCCCATGTATCTGTCTCCCCAGTTCCAATGCCTGAGGCCCTGAACAGTGCTCAGATGGGTTCTCTTCACTTTGCACTTGGAAATTCTTTGTTTTTTTATGCTTCCATGGGTGACTAGATCTCCTTCTGGTAGATAAGTCTCTCTCTGAATATGTCAGGATATTCAAGTAGGATCCATTCTGACTGACCGACTGGGAGCCATTCTGACTCCTATGGTTCATACTGCATTTTTATGCACAGACTCATTGATTGATTTTATACTCTCACTACCAGCTAGTAGTCCCAGTTTCTTTATTTCTAAGATGAAGATGCTAATAACAGTACCTTTCTTGTAGGCTTTATCACATGTGTCTTATAAGATACCTCCCATTCTCCCAGCCGTATTTATGTCTGGGCTTCTGGCCATTTGTTGAGCCCTAGACTTCACCTTGGCCACTGAATCCAGTCAGTCACGTGGTTCCTTTTCCCTCGTCGGGACTGCACCACCTGGTAAAGCATTTGCACTTAAGTCTTGCTTTAGACTCTATATTCTAGGGCACCCGGGCTAAGACTTGGGCCCATTTTGATGATGGAATGAGATACTGCATTACAGGTGCTCAGCCCTGTACCTGTTCTACACTCAGGATTCAGTAAATGTCAGCTCCTCTTCTGGGCGGGGGGCATTGTAAAGTGATGGTTTGTATTATGGGCTTTGGGGTCAGACTGCCTCTATGTGACCTAAGACAAGTTATGTAATTCTGTGTGCCTCAGTCCCTCCTTCAGTAAATGGAAGAAATCATGACACCTCACGGGTCAGCTAAAAGGATCGGATGGTTCTGCTGCTGTGCATGTGAGCGCATTGCCGCTTAGGACTGCGGGTGCGCATGGCAGGCGCATGGAAAACGCCACCTCTCATTGCGCTTTGTATTGTTACTTACGAACATTTCTTATCTTCCCTACTAGACAGGGAACTTCTTGAGCCTAGGTCATTTCCTAGTTGTGTTTGTTCATTCTAGAAGGGTTTGGGCTGTTACCTGGTAGCCTAGTATTTCTTAAATGAGCTAACAAGGAAAACCCAGCTCCCTCAGGATTGACTTTGTAAGGACACTGGCTCCTTTCATGCTAATCCACTGAACTTTTGGAACGTAGCTGAGGCAGGGTATTTGAAAGAGAGCCTCTAGTTTCTACACTAGATTTAGAAGTGGCTGACTTATGGGCTCTTAACTCTTATTGATGGAGCAAGTTCAGAAAAAGGAAATGGATCCTTTTAAACCCAGTGGTTGGGCCCATAACGGCGAAAGAAGTCGTATATCCTCCTCCTTCCGCATTTTAAATTTCCATGTCTAGCCTTGAGTTTAAAATTGATGTGTTTGCTGCTTTGGTTGGAAAATTCTATTTTGAATTTATAGGCCTTGTCACTGCAGCTCTCCCCTGTAGGCTTAACAAGGGAAAGGTCAGGGCATCCCTGAGCTGGCAACTAATAACTCCTGCCTTAGTTAGTGGACATGTAAACAGTGTCGGGAGAATTGCTTCAGGCTGAGATTTCTAGCCCTGTGTATGTGGGGTCGCTGATCGCTTTTGTATTTTATTTTGGAAGACTGAGAAAGAGAAAAGAACACTTGACCCAGGTGGCAGATGGGTAGGAGCAGAGCCTGGAGTGTAGGTATATCCCTTGAGCTCCCACAGATGGGTTCTAGTGGGCATTTTCCATCCTTTAATGACGTGAGCCCTCCAGTAGCTTCTGCGGCACGTAAACCAAATCTGAGATGAGGCTTGCAGATGAGCTGGCTCCCTGATGTAAATATAGCTTTGGCTTCTTTGGGGTGGTGTGGGGAGGGGCCCTTAGATTTGTGAGCCTTGGCGGCTGGGCTAAGTGCCTCCCTCTTCCCTTTGTCTCTAGCATCCAACTGCTTCATTCCCTGGCCTTTGTGCCTTGAAAGTTGATGGCAAGTGTCTCCTCTCTCAGTCTCCGCGTAGGAATTGAGAGAGGATGGCACAACAGTTAACATACCTTCCAGAGGAAGTGGTGAATGTGAGATTGCCATGTGTGCCCACATTCACTTTTGAGGTCCTTTCAACCCCGAGACAGGTATAGCATAGGGCTGAGGTGCTCTATAGAATCACACCATCTGGGACGGTACGATGGTGGGTCCATCCTAAGCAAGACACAACCTTTCTGTACCTTAGTTTTCTCACCTATAAAACGGGTTTGTTATACAGATGAAATGAGATGATGTACATAAAGAACTTGGAACATTTCCGGGACTTCCCTGGTGGTCCAGTGGGTAGGACTCCGCACTCCCAATACAGGGGGCCCAGGTGCGATCCCTGGTCGGGGAACTAGATCCCGCATGTCACAAAATGAAGGTCCTGCGTGCTGCAACTAAGACCCGGCACAGCCTAAATAAATAAATAAGAACTTGGAACATTCCCTGACACAGAGTAAATGTTTTAAAAAATGTTAGTTATTCTTATATCATCATTCTTATTAGGTATTCTACAGAAACTTCAACACAGAAGTTCATGCTGGGACTGTCATAGGGTAGTCTCTTCGGTCTCAATTTTTCAACTGATCCCCTCACCCCCCAAACCCTCACCACACACACACACACACACACACACACACACACACACACACGTACACTCACCTCACCATGCCTTATCCTGGTGTTGCCCAAACTTTATACTACCTTCACAATTTTCCTAAATCCATGGACCACGTGTTCTATTGTTTAGTATTTTTCTTTAAATCAGCTTACTTTTCACTTTAATGAAACTATTTTTGAATAATTCTACTAGTACCTTTTATTGCTATAGCTACTAATATATATGTGTATATATTTTTGCTTCTCTGAGCTAAAATTAATAAAGAGTAGAATTTTTAAATGTTTGTCTCTGCACCTCCTAAAAGGACCTGGCCTTCCAGTGGTGTGTGTCCCACACTTGGAATCACTGCTCCGTCCATCCACTCTTCCCTGGCCTCAGAGTGCTGGCTCTCCCCTCTGTGCCTTTGCATCTACTGAGCCCTCTTTCTGTTAGGCCTCATTTCTGTTTATCCCCAGTGGATTCCTGGCCATCAAGGTCCTGATTCAATGTGACTCTGAGGCTTTCGTTGCTCTTCCAAGCAGCTGGTTGCTGCATCCTCTGGTCTCCTGGCATTTCTCATATCAGGCGAGGACCGATCATTCGCGTCTTGTTCTCTTGGTCATCTTGGTCTCCCTGCAGACTATGAACTCCTCCAAGAGAGAGAATGTATCTTACTCACCTCTGTACTCCCTTCGACTAGCAAGGTGTCTGTACACAGTAGGTGCCCAGTAATGGTGGAACCAAATGAATCTCCACAGATGGGAAATGGAAGCCTTCTATGTCGAGAGGTGACATGGTGGTGGAGTGTCCTTTGTGAAGTTGACGATGGGGGAAATTTTCCTGAAAACAAGACTGTCCATTTACCTCTCTTTTCCCCAATTCCTTCCCTCCTGCCTGCTTTCCCCCTGCCTCCCAGGTTATGAGCAGCCGTTTTCTGCCCTATGACAACATCATCACAGACGCCGTGCTCAGCCTTGACGAGGACACTGTGCTTTCAACCACGGAGGTAAGCAGCCTCACCAAGGAGGGGCGGAGTGCCTTGCGGGCAGTCGCCTCAAACCCCAAGGTGCCGGCGCCTCTTTTGCCCTTGCCTTGGCCAAGCCCAAAACGTTTTTCAAAACTTCCTGCAGAGTTGGTTTGAATCAACCCGGTTCCTGTGAGCACCTTGCCGCCACCTGGCACCCTGATGAGGGCATTTTCCCCTTTGTTTCCTCTGCTAATCGGTTCCTCATTTGCGAGGCTGCACCTCACCTCACCCCTCCCTCCTTTTGTTTGTTTGTTTGTTTGTTTTTAAACAGTGCAGGTGCAGGCAGGTGTGCAGAGGGACCCAGGGGAGGCGGGCAGGGGCACCTGTTTAGCATTTTCTTGAAACCACGCTCCGGGAGCCCATCTTTCCTGATTCTTCTAACGCCTGTGTGGGCGTGTGTTGACTCTGTTGGGGAACACACTATTCTGGGTTCTAAAGGCAGCTTTTCCATCTGGGTTGGAAGTGTGCATTTTCTTCAACCCACACGAGAGCAAACGGTTTCACTTGAAGGCTGAGATGGAGATCCCTGCTATTTCAGATGTTCAGATATTTGTGCCCCAAAATAAGATTGCGCAGAGCAATGTGTGAGGGGGAGGGAGAGAAGAGGAAAGATAGCTATGCTGGAAAACCAATTTTTACAACTCGAATGAGTATTGATCTCTGAAACCGCACTTAAAACCGTAGAGGGGACCAAAGACAGTTACACAAAAATGTAGTAGATCGCAAATACATTATTCATGGTCGCTGCTAAAAAGTTTGGAGACTTAGCTACTTATCCTGTTCCCCTTCTTTTATTCCTTTTTATTCGTAATCATTTTCTTTTCAGTTTAAATGTCGACACTTACCAGCAGGCGTTTTCCTGGTTGGCAGTCTGATTCTAATGGCCCGCTGCCCACATAGCCAGGACTCATGGTGACTTGGGCTAGCAGTCTCTGTGTCTCTTCAAATCCCATGGATGCTTCAAGTCTCCATCAAATGGAGTTCAGCAGACGTTCTGTGTAAGGGCAACCAAAATCACCCCAGGACAACGTGTCCTGCACCTCACCTTGGTCAAAGTCTTTCTATGCAGCCAAAGCTCTATAAATACTTGGTGAATGAGTGATGTTGGAGGGATGCGTGCTGCGCAGACTAAAGTGTGAGCACACAGCCAGTTGTGTCATGTGTGAGTCGGCAGGAGAAAGCAGCGGTGGGGGGGAAGGGGAGAGATGCTTAATGTTCAAAGAGAATGACTGCAGTGGAACACAAGGAACGGGTCGCTCCAGCCTGCGTTTTTTCTCCTGCTTCCTGCAAGGGAGGCTGGCATCCCCGGAACAAATTCATTCAACAGGTATTTATTGAGGGATGTCTTTGTTCTGGTCTCTGCCAGGTACTTTGATTGCACAGTTCCTGCCTGTAGCCGCCAGAGTCCTGGCAGCAAACAATTCAAATCAGGTGACTCAAATGAAGGGATTTAGTACGACTTAGGGAGGTGAGTGGAGTTAAAGGACGACACAGGAGAGGGAGAGGCACCTGGGGAGTGGCACGAGCTGGAAGCAGCTCCTACTTCTAGGCCTGAAGAAGTGAAGGAAGGAAACAGTGTTTCTGGTGTCCCTGAGAGGGGGAACTGGGGAGAAGAGGCTGCCCTACAAGAGCTATGACCATGGAGGGGTGTGGCACCTACCGGAACTCTGGGGCCAAAGCTGGGGTGGGAAGCAGGGGTGAAATACTGTCCTCTCTCTGTCCCACCTCCATTTTCCTGCCAGCAACGCGCATTGACCTAACCCAATCAGCGACCAGCTGGCAAGGAGGACCAGGTTATGCAGTCCACAGAGTTCCATTGTCTCAGGCGTAGGGCATGGCAAGAAGAGCGGAGAGTGGATCTCGGAGAGCAAAACAGAGGAAAGGCAGCACGTTGCCATGTGAAACGTATAGTCAAGACTACAGCATATACCTGAATCGTTACCCTATGACCTGAAGTATTGATTGATCTCTCATCTTCCGCTGGGCACAGAGCAAATGATCTCACACTCGGATTTGTTTCTCTCTGTCCCACGGTGAAATAACTTTCAGCTGCTGTGATGTAGCCACGTGCTGGTGAATTTCTTTTCAAAGAATAGCAATTCCAGCCTCTCAGTGCATGCTGGGAAGAACTTGTGCTGTATGTGGAGCAATTAGAAGTCAGCATGGGTTGAGCATGAGATGGAAATTTAAGAGGCTGGCCGTCTGGTTTGTTTACTTTTCTGGCTGAACAGTGGAGCAGTCATGTTGCCTGACATCGTGGAGGACAAGGGTTTCTCTTTTTTTTAGGTGAATAGATGTTGGTTCATTTTATTTCCCCTCTAAGGATTCTTAGCTTGTTTAAATGCCTCTCTGTAGTATTAAGGATAGATTTTTAAACAGTGTCCTATAAAGGGTGTTAGATAGAGTTGGTTTATAGTTATTTACACTTATCTGGGTTGCTTCAAATTCTCAAAAGAAAACCGATGTTAGTTTTTAAGAGGCCATAAGCTGACCTTTGCCTCCTTTGATGTGTTAATGAGCTGTGTGAAAGCAGAACTATCACAAGAATCATAGTTTTATTGGAATTTACTTTTGAGTTGCTTTGAAATGACTTGAAATGGCTTTGAGATAGTAAGGAATTCATGTGGTGAAAACGCCCCATCGGTGTATGCGTCTCCTTTTCAGAGGATAATGGAAAACGCGAGTGCTGACAGCCAGGCTGATTCTTTGACGACGGCCTGCATAATGTACTATCCCATCAGTTGGCACCATTAGTATTGAACACCAGTGATGATGTGCAGGTTATCATGACCTGCTTTCAGTTTTTTGGCAAATACTGTCCACTCCCCTGCTATCTTTTAACTTTGAGACGCCCCTTACCCCCCACGCTTCCTTAATGTGTGTCCCAACACCCTTCTTTTTTCCCCCCCAGGCATTATAGCTTTGGGGAAAAGGCTATATTGTTAAGGCTTTCTTATCTTGAGTCAGGGCACCAAACTAAATCTCCATAAAAATTTAAATTCATGGCTGTTTACAAAAATCGTGTCTTCTAACTAAGCCCCAAGAATTCAGAGATAAAAGGACCCTTACAGATCACCCAGGCCAGTGTTTCCCAAACCTAGGATTTCACTGACATGTTTACCTAGGATGAGGCTTAAAAAAAAAAAAAAAAAGAGTATGCTGTTTAAAGAAAAATATTAACTAAGTTATCGAATATGTGGTGGGAATGTGGGAAAAGGAGCGATGATGGTTATGCATATGGTGAAAGCTTGGGGGAAATACTGATCTAGGCTTATTTGCTTTGTCTTGTAATTGAGGTAAAATTCACGTAGCATAAAATTAACCATCTTCAAACGTATATGCTTATTACCTCTACTTCATTCTGAAACGTTTTCATTACCCTAAAAGGAAACCCTGTATCCATTAATCAGTCAGTCCCTATCCTTTGGAGCCACCAATCTGTTTTCCATGTCTATGGATTTGTGTATTCTGGGCACTTCTTGTAAGTGGAATCATACAATATGGGGCCTTTTGTGTGTGGCTTCTTTCACTCAGCATAGCGTTTTCAAGGTCTGTCCATGTCGTGGCATGCATACGCATCAGTGGCTCATTCCTTTCTACAGCTGAATAATGTTCCATTGAATGGATATACCACGTTTGGTTTATTTATTGATGAGTTGATGGCGTTTGGGTTGTTTCCAGCTTTGGGCTATTGTGCACAGTTATTTGCTCTGCTTTTGAACCCCTGGGAGGTCAGGAACTGGACTCGCCAACATCACTCAGCCACCCAGCCACCATCACCGTGCCAAGACTTGAAATATCTGTGGAATAAATGAAAATTCCGTATGCCTTGCTTATCAAGAAGAGATAGGGCAAAGGTTGTTGGGTGCATGTGTAACCTGTATAAGATAAATTGTTTTCAACACTGTAGCCACAGAGCTAGAAGGGAAGCGATGATAACAGTACACACCAAATCTGAAACCAGATGGCTTGGGTTCAGATCTCGGCTCTGCCACTTACTAACTCAGAAAAGTTATTTGAACCTCCATATCCTTAGCTCCCCTCTCTGTAAACTGGACACTCTAAAATTACCTACTTCACAGGGCTACTGTGAGGATGAAATGAGTTAAAATATGTAAGTTCTTACAACCATGCCTGTTGTATTATAAGCATTACACAATTATGACCATTATATGATGGTTTGCTGTTACTGGGTTTCTTTTGGGGGGGGGTTGTTTTGTTTTTACTTTCTGTATGTTGTTTTATGTGTCATTCATCAAAGAATCATAGAAAGTCAAAAGTGAGTTTATACATTTGAAAACAGACTATTTGTTAATTACACATGTTAGTTTGTAGCAGGTTCAGAAGTACTTGCTTTGGGTTATTTTGAGCACTAGGAGGTCATTTCACTGCATTTCCTTTAAAAATAATCTTGGCCTGTCCCCACTTGTTCCTAGTGATTCTTCAATGTGGATGTGTTCTCTAAATGTCCTCGCACTGAGCATCTTCACACCTGAGAGGCCTGAATGACTGTTCTTGATGATATCTGCTTTGTATGCCTGTTAGAACCCGTGTGCTTTTTAAACATCTTTTCTCTGGCTTTTAAGTGGATGCTTTGATTTTAGTCACTCTGGCTTTGCTGTGTGCTGGTGATGATGTATGCTCTATATTCATACTGTAGATGTATATAGAAAATCTGCTCCTGTTTATAAAACAGATGCATTTATGCCTGCCATCAATCAGTGGTCACTTATCTTTTGGAGGTTGGGGGAGGGAAGCAACTGATTTTTTGACTTTTTAGCTTGAGTAGACTGGATTTCTAAAGGACATATCCACCAATGTATTTTTTTTCCTTCTTTCATTTCCAAACTAATCTGAAGTTTCTCTAACAGAAAACATTAAAATGTGCATAATTACGGGGCCAAATGTCAAGCAGTCAGTTTAATTGGCTGATGAAGACATGGAATTAATGTTTTGCAACAGTCCCGGGATTTCACATTACGAATTAGCAGGGGGAAGGTGATGTTTTGTTGACATTTGTTAACACCGTTGATTGCTTGTTTGGCTTGTGTTCTGCCTGCAGGTGGATTTTGCGTTCACCGTGTGGCAGAGCTTCCCCGAGAGGATTGTAGGGTACCCTGCACGCAGCCATTTCTGGGACAACTCGAAAGAGCGGTGGGGCTACACGTCCAAGTGGACGAACGACTACTCCATGGTGTTGACGGGAGCTGCTCTTTACCACAAGTGAGGAGTTTGGACGACTTATATTGCTTTTTATATGAGTTTCTGGCTGCTGCAGAGATGGGAACTTGGGCCAAATCTTGTTAACAACCTTAATGGAAATTAGTTTGGAAAATCCCCATTTCAATTCTGCTGATGTGGCCAACGTGTATCTTTGAAATCAGTAAAACCTCTTGGCTTATGGCATCTTTAGAAACTATGGTAGAGCAGCATCTTCAGCGACTCTGAGGTGTGGAGACGTACTCAGGGTGTATTGAGTAACTGAATGTGTAGAAGAACAACAAAGTAAACGCTTAATTGAGCACCTCCAGCACTGTTCTAGGTGCTTAGGATTTACCGCTGAGTAAAATAGGAAAAAAATTATCTGCCCATACAGGTTTTGTATTCTAACAAGGGGAGAGGCAATATACATAATAATTCTATAATATATTAAGAGAGAGGCTTCCCTGGTGGCGCAGTGGTTAAGAATCCGCCTGCCGGGCTTCCCTGGTGGCACAGTGGTTGAGAGTCCGCCTGCCGACGCAGGGGACTCGGGTTCGTGCCCCGGTCCGGGAAGATCCCACATGCCGCGGAGCGGCTGGGCCCGTGAGCCACGGCCGCTGAGCCTGCGCGTCCGGAGCCTGTGCTCCGCAACGGGAGAGGCCACAACAGTGAGAGGCCCGCGTACTGAAAAAAAAAAAAAAATCCGCCTGCCCATGCAGGGGACACGGGTTTGAGCCCTGGTCCGGGAAGATCCCACATGGAGTGGAGCAACTAAGCCCGTGCGCTGCAACTACTGAGCCTGCTCTCTAGAGCCCACGAACCACAACTACCGAAGCCCGCGTGCCACAACTACTGAAGCGTGCGTGCCTAGAGCCCGTGCTCCTCAATGAAGAGTAGCCCCCGCTCGCTGCAACTAGAGAAAGCCCACGTGCAGCAATGAAGACCCAACACAGCCAAAAATAAATAAAATAAAAATAAATAAATTAAAATATATATCTCTTAGGAGATAAGACAAAGCAGAGCAGGGCAAAGGTGGAGAAGGGGCAGGTTGGGGGTGATCCTCACTGAACGGATGAGATTTGAGTGGAGACTTGAAAGGAGAAAGGAAGTCAGCCAGGAGAACACCTGTAGGAGGAGTGCTCTGGCGTGGGGAACAGTGTGAAAGGATGCCCTGAGACAGGATGCTGGAGGAATATCCAGAAGACCGATGTGACCAGAGTGGAGTGAGGGGCAAGCAGGTGAGAGAGGTCATGGGATCCCGGATGCAGGACCCTACTTTCCATCATGAGGACTTGACAGTCTTCTAAGTTACGTGGGGAGCCGGTGCAGGGGTGTGAGCAGAGCAATCCTTCTTATGTTTTAGGCATCTACTGTGAAGGCTGTGGCGAAGATAGACTATAAGGGGGCCATGGGAGAAGCAGGGAGACTTATTAGGAGGTGACTGACATTATCTAGGCAAGAGATGATGGAGCCTGGGTCAGGAAGTGAGCAACAGACGTGGGAAGGTAGTGATCAGATTGTGGGCATATTTTGAAAATGCTCCAGCATGATGTCCTGACAGTTTGGGTACAGAGTTTGATGACTCTTAGGGTTTTTGACCTGAAGAGCTAGAAGTATAGAGTAGTAAGCCATCAACAGAGTTGGGGAAAGGCGTAGATGGAATAGGTATTAGGGAAAATACAGGAGTTCAGTCTTGGGCATGTAAGGACATTTAAAAGAGTGTGTTGAAAAAGTCAGGGATGGAGATATAAATTTGGGAGCTGTTTGCATAGATTTGGTCTTTAAAGCTAGGAGACTCAGGTAAGATGGCCAAATTCATGAGTGTAGAAGGCTGATGTTCCTGACTCAATCATTATTGAAATCCCCTCCTTAGTAAGGTGAACACACCAATCTTAACCTGGTCTTTTTTAGAAAAAAAATAGAGAATCCTGTCATCTCAAGGATGGAGTTGGAAATGCACAAGGTATAAGCATTTAGGGTGACTGAATTTTGATCTCAAGACTCCACCTCTTTCTTCCCGCCACCACCATTCAGTGAATCAAATTCATTCAAATGATTTTTCCAGTAAACATATGCTATATATTCCTCCAAAAAAAATACTAGGGTGAGAAATAATTCAAATAAATTGTGGGTTCTCCATAATGATTGACCACCAGACTGATTGGGGTTTTGCTCTAACAGTGTTGAAACACATGGCTTACAGGCCAGAAAAGATGGAATGGTTCTACTGCTGAACTCAGAGTTATGGGATAGTATTGAATACAGTTCTGATTAAACCAATAATTAAAATTGTAAAGCAACTTGTAATGATATGTGGATCACATGTAAGTAACTTCTCCTGACATCTAAGTATTCGGTTTCTAACCAACCAGCCTAATATTAAAGTTAGCCTGGGCAAGCAATAGCTCCATCTGTGTGTTTCTCTGTACCTTGTTTCCTTATCTGTAGTACCTACATCATAGGTTTCTTCTAAGGATTAGGTGAGGCATTTCTTGTAAAGTACTTTAGAACATTAGCTGGTATATAGTATTTACCATATAAATGACAATTGTCGTCATCATCAACCATGACATGTTTAGGGATTCAAAGAATGAGTATGTGGTTTCTGACAAAGAAGACCACCTGTTATTTTATAATGATGGCCCCTGCTGAAGCCTGTCTTTGGTTTGTACAGATATTATCACTACCTTTACACACATTACCTGCCAGCCAGCCTGAAGAACATGGTGGACCAGCTGGCCAACTGTGAGGACATACTCATGAATTTCCTGGTGTCCGCTGTGACAAAATTGCCTCCGATCAAAGTGACCCAGAAGAAACAGTATAAGGAGACAATGATGGGACAGGTAAGAGAAGGAGAACTCTCCCCCCTTGCTTTCCTCACTGGTGACTCAGTCTGAGGTAATGAGGACTCACTGTTCCTCTAGGAAGCATAATGAGAAGATATCGGGAAACAAACCACATGCAAAAGCTCTGAGGGAGTGTACGTTTGGACGTGGGTAATTGGGAAGATGTAAGTCAAGAGTATCTTTATGTCAAAGAGTATAAAAGCTGTCTAAATTGGTGCAGCCACTATGGAGAAAAGTATGGAGGTTCCTTAAAAAACTAAAAATAGAGTTACCATATGATCTAGCAGTCTCATTCCTGGGCATACCTCCAGAGAAAACTCTAAATCGAAAATACCCATGTACCCCAATATTCATAGCAGCACTGTTTACAAAAGCCAAGACATGCAAGCAACCTAAGTGTCCATCGACAGATGAATGGATAAAGAAGATGTGACATTTTATATATATATATATATATATATATATATATATATATATATATGCAATGGAATATTAGCCATGAAAATGAATGAAATAATGCCATTTGCAGCAACATGGATGGACCTAGGGATTATCATACTAAGTGAAGTAAGTCAGAGAAAGACAAATACCATATAATATTGCTTATATGTGGAATCTTAAAAAATGATACAAATGAACTTATTTACAAAACAGAAGTAGACTCACAGACATAGAAAACAAACTGTGGTTACCAAAGGGGGTAGTGGGTGTGGGGAGAGATAAATTAGGAGTTCAGGATTAACAGATACACACTACTATATATAAAATAGGTAAACAACAAGGACCTACTGTCTAGCACAGTGAACAATACTCAGTATCTTGTAATAACCTATAATGGAAAAGAATCTAAAAAAGAATATATATCTGTATAACCGAATCACTTTGCTGTACACCTGAAACTAACACAACATTTATACTTCAATAAAAGTTGTATAAAAAAATAAAAGCGCTCATGTGACCTACCAGGTGGCATAAGAAAGACGTCTCTTCTCCAGAGTTAAAGACCTAAAGGGAATTTATGCAAGTTTATTTTAGGTGTTTTATTGAGTGGCTAGTAATGCTCTCAACACAGCCTCCTAATGGCTGCTCTTGAGTCGGATGCGCATTGTGGAGGCAGATGGGGAGTCATAGTACTTGGCTTTCAGTTCTAGAGCCAGCACTTCGTTGCTGTAGGCAAGTCAGTTACCTTCCAAAACTCAGTTGTCTCGTCTTCAAAATGGAAATGGTGAAATCTACCTCACAGCGTTGAGGTCAGACGTATGAAAGCGTTTGCCAAAGTAAAATACAGTGTTGAGTCACAAACGATTACTACTAAAGATACTTTCAGCAAAATATAATCTTTCTCTTTTTACAAGTAAGAAAACTAGGACCCAGAGAATTTAAGCATATTGCCAGAAGTCACCCAGGATTAGAGACAACTTGGAATTGAATCCCGGCCTCTGTTTCTTCCACTATTTATTCTTCTACCCCTCAGGGTCCTTTTATTCATCTTGGACAGAGCTCAGTACTCTATGTACGAAATCAAAAACCATTAGACCATTTAGATCTACCCAAGTTAAATCATGGAGAATCCAGCAGGATTTGAGTCAACCTAAAAGGACATACTTATGTAGTTATATCAGTTCAATTTGGGGGGTTTTCCATGTACCTTGTTCTAACAGTTACTGAAAATCACATATAAATCCAGCTTTTGCAGAGGAAAATGTAACCAGGCCTCATGTTAACACAATTGATGGTTTTTCATTCACTGAATTTAGTAAAAGCAAAAAATTTACAGGATTTTAAGTTTATAAAATTTAATAATTTAATATTTACCAAATATGTACAGGTTATCAGGCATTGGTCTAGGTACTAGGTACTGGACAAAGCAAAGAATCTAGTAGAAAATTCTATTTCCCTCTAACTACTAAAAGGACAGGCGAGAGGATTTACAAGAATTTGTCATTTTTAAGACTGAAAGACTTTTCAAATTCAAGCAGAATGTATTGAGTACCCATGCATATTCATATTTATTATCTCATTTAAAGATACACCATTCCTTTAATATTGTTAACTCAGAGTCCTCTGGACTCCCCTGAGGTTATACACAAATTAGGGGTGGAACTCATAACGTATGGTTTCTTAGGGGTTGGTTTTTTACTCTTTTCATAGATTTGCCTAATTCTACCAAACCAATATTTCTAGTGACTTTACACATCTTTTGGAACAAATCTAAATTTAGGCTTAGGTCTAACTAGACGTATCTAGCTAGATATGTGCTATATTTGCCCCCTTCTTCCCATGATATACACTAGTTTATTGAATGTTTGTGTGATTGGTGAAGTAAATGGATATCGTGCTCTAAAATTATGCCTTTATAACACAGGAAGGATATCTTCTGTAATATGTTGGTTGACCCAAAATAAATGTTAAAATCAAGAGTCAAAAAAGAGACTTGAATGATTCACTTGGGCTCTTTTTTTTTTTTCATTTGTAAGAGAATAAGAATGAGCTTAGGCTCTTGACAGTGTTTCCCTTTGAGGATGTGAGCACTCACCGGGATGTAGTGGGTCTAGCCCTTTGGGAATAAGTGGGCCAATCAGAAATGGCCTGCAAGCTCATCCCAAATTAGGAGAAAAATGGAGGTACCTTTGGGACTTCCGGCTCTGATATGGACTCAACTGGTCAGCTTAATTTGATGCTCTCTCTGATTTACCAAGCAGAGTTCCTCTGGTACAAAAGGTAAAGAATGAAACCTGAGTTCTGCCCCTTTCTAGCCCTGAACAAACAATTTTAACTTCCTTGAACCTGCTTCCTCATCTGTACGGCGGAGATGTTATTACCTGGGTAGATAACTCGACCAGGTTGCTGCAAAGCTCAAATGAGCTCATGAAAACACTTTACAAATAGTGTTTTGTTTGTTGTTCTGCTGCTCCGAGATAACTTGACATTTGTATTTACCTTCGATGCTTTCTTTCAAGCATGTTGACACTTGTGGTTTTAAAGTGACTCAGTGATTCTCACAGCAAAATGTACCTTCCTATGAAAGTATTTTCTAGCAATGCATGAGGATGCAAACACATTACACACACACACACACACACACACACACACACACACACATATACATATATATACACCATTCAACAGTGGCCTATTGACATAAATGAGTTTATGGGGTTTTTTCCACATAATTGGGCAGCCCACCTTTTCCTTGTTTCATAAAAACACGATTTTAAAGACATTATGCTTAGTTGATCTATTTAAATTTCAGCACTCAAGTCACTTAAGGCATTCTTTTAAATCAATGTCAGTCATTTAAATGGTCTAAAAATATTTAACCAACCTTAGGGTCAACATGGAGAGCTGAAGAGACGGCAGCCATCTTTCTACTTACCCAGAATCAACCAAATTAACAGGGGGGTTTCAGAAAATTATCTGTGAAACCATAAGTACATTATTAGTCACCGCATTTGCTCCCAAGTGCAAAGAAAAGTTTTATGTTTAGTGACCACAGCAGTTTCATGGACCAGAGAATGTGTCAGTCCCTATGGATCTTTGTATGTTTGGGGCATTGGGAAACATGGCAGGTCTCGGGAAAATCTTCTGGCGAGGCTGAAAATCCGGATCCATGCTTGCGTCTTCACCAGGCACGTGGATGGGGCCGCGTGGTGGCCAGGCCAGACCCTGAGCCCTACTGCGTGCCCGTTAAGCCTGACTTCGTTTTCGGCCGTGTGTCCATCTCACCTGGCGCCTGTCTCATCGTCTTCCTTCTTTCTCTCCCTTTCCCCAGACCTCTCGGGCTTCCCGCTGGGCTGACCCTGACCACTTTGCCCAGCGACAGAGCTGCATGAATACGTTTGCCAGCTGGTTTGGCTACATGCCGCTGATCCACTCTCAGATGAGGCTCGACCCCGTCCTCTTTAAAGACCAGGTCTCTATTCTGCGGAAGAAATACCGAGACATCGAGCGACTTTGAGGAACCTGGCCGAGTCGGGGGAGGGGAGCAAGAAGGGCCAGAGGATGGGGTCAGCGGCTCTCTCTTCCCCGTGCACATCCGCTCAGCAGCGGAGCTAGATTGTGCCAAGTATCCAAATAAACTAAGATGATCAAAGTGACAAAAAAAAGAATATAAAGGAAAATAAAAAGGCCAATGGAAACTCTACTCCTGACTCGTGGGACTGCACAGGACTGCCCCAGACTCACCTCACTGGCTTCTATGTCCCAAGACTAGGTTGTGTACAGTTTAATTATGGAACATTAAATAATTATTTTTGAAATGATTGCTATGCAGGTTTAAACTTTTTTAATGATCAAAACTATTAAAAACCAGAGTTCTTTCTTTAATCAAAATCGTGTTGGTTGTGGATATTTCAAAGCTGCTGCTCCTCTTTCACAGACAGCATTGCCGTCGGTCACGCGGGGTGCCCTGAAGTTTCGAAAAGCTCGGACTTCATGGAAAAAACCATAAGTCACTCTACCCCATGTCAAGAAATAGCCAAGCATAACTAAGACAAGTTCATGACTCAGCATTGCCAGAGCAAATTGTTTTCCATTTTGAATTTGCAGATCCACTTGAACTTTTATCCCTAAAATGTTGCTGCATGAGAAGAAGTATAATGACCTCCAGGTAGACAGTTCTAACTGAAAACTTTATGTTGAGATAAAGATGATCATCTTTTTCATTGCAGGCTTGCGGGAAGTTAGTACCAAGAAAACGCTAGTGTAATTAAGAAATGTTCAGTTTACACAAGGAACCATGCAAACAATCCACCAGCATATTAGTGAGATGGACGTATTGACCCACAATAGTAACCTAGTGCTTTTCACGGGGGTGGGTTAGATTACACATTCAACCACTGACACACATCTGCTTAGGGCTGGGGAAAGGCTTTGGTTTCAAGGCAAAGGAAGAATGAGTATATCGTTGGCTCGGCAGGAGTCACAAGACAAGCTCTTTTCATGGTTGTGAAAACCTCGTTTCAGAAGCTTCCCTATTGAAGAGGAAGTAATAATGTTGAAATTCCCACCATTGAACTTGAGGATTGCTGAGAAGTAAACAGAGGGTGCGTTGGGACCCTGATACCACTTTTAGCCAAACAGTGTTTTGAACGAGAATCTGGCAAACAAAATAATCAGAAACAAATGTGAATACTGTTTTATTTCATTTTAATTTTTAAATCTGTAGAATCTGTAGTTTAGTCGTGCTTCTTGTTAAAAAGAACATTTCTGTCCCTGGAAATGCTGCTTTGAGCTTCTGATCATTATAAAATTGCAATTACAAACTGAAAAAATATATATATCCCTTAACTCCATTATAAAAGATGGAGACTTCTGAGATTAGACGCTTGCTTCTACTTGGAAGAGGCAAGAGAGAATAAAGAAGAGAAAGACTTATTGGGTCCTCTTATGCTGAATAAACAAGAAGCACTTTAATTTTTTTTTCTTTTTTTTGCCCCTAAACTCTCATGCATCTCATAAATGTGTTTCCAGCATTGGGTTAGAAGAAAGTCTCATCACAGAATTCTGTTCAAGTGCCTGGCTTAGGTCAGTGGAAACCGTAAATCCAGGAGACTTGAACTCATCCTTGTTTTATAGACATCTGGAAGTGAGAAAGGAACTTTCAAAGAGAATGCAAGGAGGGAGAGAGCTTTGAGCACTGGAGAGGTGACTCGATATGCTACCTAGTGACAGCAAGGACCAAAGCCCACGTGTCCTGATTCTGTGTTGTGAGTGGTGCACAGGCAATGAACTTCAATGAAAGACGGGCTTTTCTCTGCAGCCTGGTGACTCAGAAGAGCTCCCTAAATCTCTCTCTTATCCATTTTGACCCAGCCTTAGCCCACTCTCATACATGTGACATTTTCTGCTAAGTGGATATGACTATCTCTTAAGTATTTATTGAAAAATAATTCTTAGGTCCATGGTGCTTGCACTCGTTTCCTTCTATAAAATGCCCAAATAGGTTTCATGCTGTTTAAGTTGCAACACTCAGCAACTTAAAAGGTTAGCAGTTAATCCTTATTCATCTGGCCTTTGCAAGTTTGTATTTAATTATTGAGGTGTGCCAAATTATTCTTGTATCTTTCTCCTTTGCAAAAATGAATGTGATGTTTTTGTTAAATGACCCCCAAGCTGACTTGCAACTCATGTTGTCATCTTGGCTTGCAGATCTGTGTCCTTCATTGTACCAGTCAGTCACATGAATGGATTGAGGGAACTGTTTTGTCCGATTTACTGTCGCAAAACTCACAGGGCATATTCTCCACAAACAATGTATGTTATGTGGAAAAAAAAAAAAAGATGCTAGTTATAAATGACAATAGGGTCTGACATACTTTTCAGCCACTTGAAATCTCCAAGGTTTCATTTTATGTCATTCTCAGAGCACATCTCTTTGGAATGCTGGCCAGTATGTTCTTGTCCCATTTTGAACCTACATCTGGGAATAGAACAATGCTTAGCAAATCAGCAAGGCCCAACAGTAAGAGGTAATTTTAATTCACTTAGGCAAGAGTTGTATTTCACAGCAAGTTGACAAATCATAGCCATCTCTGTAGGACGTCAGGAGTTATATCTCAGTCAACTTCAATGATAACCAGGAGTCCCGAAGTCAGCCAACATGAACTGGGAAGAAGCCAAGACCAGAGAGTACAGTGCCTGCCAACCATGTAATGAATTTCATGCAGAAACTCCATAGAGGACTCGGCCACTTATGATTTCCACACAATATCTTTTTCCAGCTCCACATTAGGATATATGATCTTAAAAATAATTTTTTTAAAGCCGACTTAGGTGTTCATGCAAAACGGCTTATACAAATCAAGTTTACATATACATGAACCATATCACCTTTGTTGAAAACAACAAAATGACCCAAAATTGAGGCTGTAGAGAAAAATCCATGAAATAATCATTGTAGTCATGTCACAAAAGATAACCTAGCTAGGTAGGCCTACCTAAAATTGAGGCTGTAGAGAAAAATCCATGAAATAATCATTGTAGTCATGTCACAAAAGACAACCTAGCTAGGTAGGCCTACCTGGACATATCATATTGGCACACTTTGCAATAGGATGCTTCAGAAGAAGTGGAATATCTGCTAGGTGGAATTTTATGTGCATTACACATTAATTTTTTCTTGTTCCAAATGGTGCTCAAAGAAGGATCAATCTCAATTGCTTCCTTCAATTTTTATTTTGGAGTGATTTTTGTTTTTCATTTATAGTAGGCTATGTTAGCCTTTACTTTAACGATTCTGGAAACCTGGGTACTTGAAGGGATATTATGCTGGTAGCCTTTCATAAAGGTTACTGAACTTTAATTATCAGGGGTGAGCTGAATGAATGTGAATAGATCTAGATACTATTGGGGGGGAAAAAGAGCTCTTGATTTAAGAAGTAAAGAAATATTAATCAAACCTGTTTAAAGAGTGGGAGTAAGGAGAAGGCAGCCCACCAGCTTAGAATCTGAATAAGACTTGCTGGACCAGCTGAATTATGGATGCAAAAGCCGAGGCAAACTTCCCAGACCTGAAAGTGTCTTATGTTCCCTTAGGTCTCTGAGAGCTCCAGTTTTAAAAAGGACCCGTTATTACCATGAACTCTCAAATTAAAATGTCCTGTCTTCTAATAGTTAAGATCATTGATGCACAGCCAGTACAGGGCTTCAGTTGCTGAATTCCTTTACCTTGTTTCCATTGGCAGTGATGATGGACAAGAACCTTTCGGGTGGCTTTGTCATTCTTGGCCAGATTTAACCAAGAAAGCTTTCGCCGCTGGCCTCATTCTCTCAGGCATGATTGAGGGGGACATAGTTGTTCTGACTTGAGTTCTCAGTGAATAAGTATTAATACCAGACTGTGCCGAACTTGCCTCCTTCTGTCTTAGAACTTCAGCAAGTACACAGTCAATTACTCCTTGACTCCAATCCTACTTTAAAAGAATGGGATCGAGCATCCTAAGAACACCATCTCACCCGTCAATTCAGTAACGCTGTCCAGAAGCTGTGGCTAGAAAAGCTGCTGTTTACAGTATCGTCTTTTTTATTTTTGGCCGTGCTGGGTCTTAGTTGCGGCCTGTGGGATCTGTAGTTGCAGCATGCGGGGTCTTTAGCTGTGGCATGCGAACCTTAGTTGCAGCATGTGGGGTCCAGTTGCCTGACCAGGGCTCTAACCCAGGCCCCCTACATTGGGAGTGCAGAGTCTTAGCCACTGGACCACAAGGGAAGTCCCTACAATATATTCTTGATAATAAAGGTGACCCCTGAAAACCATCTCCCCTTTTAAAACCCTTTCCAAAAATCAAAGGATTTTATTTCCATGATTTTTACTTAGCAGGGATTGACTGTAGTTGTCACTAATATAAAGTTCCAGGATGTTCCATATCAAGAGCCTAGATGAGCTACCCAGATTTTGCCCAATTAAATAGATGAGGGAGGCTGTAATATCCTCTGGGAAAGAAACGAGTGGGAACCATCAAGAAAGCCGGCAGATTAGCAGGGTCTCACCCTTGTTTAAAATCAAGTCAAGCTAGCCTTTCCGTCACTCTATTTTAGTAATGATTTGCCTTTTAGGCCTCAAAGGCCATTTGATTTCTGCAATAGTTCTCTGTTCTCCTCTTATAGGAATACATCCCTTTCCTTTTGGTTGTAATTATTACTAAAATTAGGGCCATGCAGATGACCTGGTTACCATGTAATGAACCTTGTATATTTATTTTGAGAGAAAAATATGTATAGGATATGTTGAGGGGTGGAAGAAAGATGTGGAAAACTGGAACTATTTTAGGTGGCAAGTTGTAAAGAAAAGAAAAAGTATACCTTATTTTGTATACGATGTACATTTGGGACAGTTTTCTAATATGTTGCCAATGTTTTTGTAGTGTCACCACAGGTCTTTTCTGAAGTGTTTTCCCCATTTGTTACAGACAATTAATGAGTTAGTGCAATTAAGCCCTGAAGTGTGTGTGTGAGAGAGAGCCTGTGAGAAAATACAAAGCCATAGATCTTGATTTACTTCACTGACCTGTGTAACTTTATGTCTGGGTTTTACCATCCGAGATAGATTATTTTATAGAGAGTGTCACCAAAGAATTTTTCCTTCCAATTTATAGAAGAGAAAAAAAAGAGAGACATTATTAATAAATGGCATGATTTTCATCTGCGTGGTTTTCATTTCATCTTTTCTGTTGACTACAGAAAGATGTCAGTTCTAAGGAGGATTCGATGTGCTGGGGAACACAAAGCTCGTGTGGAGATTCTGGGGGAGTTTGGAAGATGAGGTTGGACCGCGTGTGCTGGGTGGAGGTCCAGCTCTTGCAGCCTGGCTGCAGCCCAGCACTCAGCCTCCTGGGGAACATGGTGCTGCCAGCAGCAACCAGCTCCCAGGCCACACGCAGCTGGTACTGTTGCAAGCAGGCCAGGGTGAAAAGTGGTGATATGCCCAGTTCTCAATGTTCCTCCACATGGACACTGGGACAATGTGGCAGGGCCAGCACCCAGAGCATCTGGAGCCTGACAGCTGTGGCCATTACCCCCTTTGGTTTCAACTGCTGCATAGGGCTCATGAATTACTGGCTGGCAAAGCATTTATTAGACTGGCATTTCTCAAAAGAATTTACAAACGGCTCCAGGCGTGAATGCAGCTCCCTGATTCAGGACCGCTGTAGTAAGATTTTATGACAGTAATAAACCTCATTCCACTCTATCCTCCCTCCTTTTGGGGGCTCTCCTCCCCTTCCTTCCACCCTCTTTCTTTGGACATTTTTAGAGAAAGGATATCAGTCACCAGCTTCACGTATTTGCAGAGAAGCAAATGCCAAATTGTGCTTGGGGGTGTTGATTTGTTTTAAGACATCAATCAGGTTATATGTTCAATATTTTAGTTTGTCCATCTGAATGGTGGCTAAAACGGTGGCTTCAGAATATTGACAAATATTTTCTGAACAACTACTGTATATAGAGCACTGTTCTATGTACATCCGAAGGAATGACGATGAAAAAATCCTACTTCTTGTTCCCAAGCAAGAGAGAAAGAAGTCAGGCTGAGGTCAGACAAGGCATGTCTAAGGCCGGTCAGCAGAGGAGGCTCAGAAAGAGGTTTGCCAAGTCCCAGGTTCCAAACTGGAACTTGGTTGTGACAGTGCTACTTTGTACAATCTGGCCTCACAACGTGACGGATGATGGTGTAAAATCATTCCCAAGTGTGAGGACAAATGAGAAGCAGCTTTTAAATTCGGTCCAACCCAGCCTCACAGATGTTTCAACACGTGCCATAGGGTGCAAAAATACCTTGAGCAAACCTACTTGATAAATCAAAGATGGTGTTTCTCTATCATCTGAGCATTTCCACCAGGTCTACTCATGACAAGAGAAAACCAGAAGTTATTTGTGGACACCTGAGTCATTCTGCATTGGTCTCCCCTAACATTGTACTGACTCTCTGATTTGCAGGAACTCAGAACGTAGGGGGAACAAATTAGGCTACGTTGCCTACTGTTTGAGGCTCAACTATGCTTTGGAGGATACAGTGAAGACACGTCCCTACTGCAGTGGATTCAAGGTTTTTATTTCCTTTTGATCTCACTTAGATGAACTGCCCAAGTGTGCTATGTAAGGTCTCAGTTTTGGAACACAGCTAACTACCTGGGTTTGAATCCTGATTCTGCCTCTTGGTAGTTCTGTGACCTTACAGAAATTACCTTTCCTCTCTGCCTTGATTTCCTCAGAATAGTACTGGTCTATACCTTATAGGGTTCTCATGAGGAGTAAGTGAGTTAATCAATAAGACGTTCTTAAAATAGCACACGGTATATAATAAGAAGGATATAACTCTTAGCTATTATTATTAGTCAGTATTTTTCCAAAATGGTTTATTTTAGGAATCTTTTCCTTAGCCTGTTAAAGAGGAAACATTCTTAATGTGTAGGATGTTAATACTAACAAACTTGTTTTTCTAGTGTCACAGGCACCCCTTGTTTTCAATTGCAATCATGTTTTAATGTCTATCATCATGAAATCATCCTAGCATTCAGGAACGGGCAATCCATCAGTGCAAATTATGCAAAGTTGAGTTTTCATTTTCTGGCTGAACTTTGAGGGATCTTTTTTATTCTCATTTAATGGAATATAGTTGAGGTAGCTCAGGACAAAAATGAAGTTTGGGTGCCAATTATTATCGTTTTTTTCCTGGTGGCTTCAATTATATTAAGAAAGAAAACATGCTCTTGCCAATATGTAAATTATTTGCCAAGTTTGGATTTCTGTTCCAAACTGAACTGCAAATAACCTGGTTTCCTTGGCTAAATTTACTTGTGAAACAAACTTAAAATTCATATTTAATCAGATAGGACCAGATCATTCCATCTTCGAGTAGATGAAAAAAGTTAAACTATGAAGAGGGGACTTGGAGGCTATTTTAACTGCTCCGCAAAGATCCATATATACACATTGTTTCATAACATGCTTTTAAAAATTTAATATATAGTGAACATATTTCTATGCATTAAATCATCTCAAATCATCAAATTGTAATGGATGCATAGAACTCCGTTGAATGACTATTCCATTTTTTTTTTTTTACCTAATTCCTAACTGCTGGATATTTAGGTATTAAGTTTCTTACAATTATGTGGTAAATATTGTAAACATCATTTGATCAATGTGATCCATGCTGTGGTATATATTCTTAAAGATAAATCTTCGTTCACACCCATGACCATTATTTTAGGATAAATCATAGACATAAAACTGGCAAAGTCAAATGTTATAAACATTTTAGAGACGTTTGCTGCATATTCACAAGATATTTCAATATATGATAACGGCTACTGAAAGAAAATTTCAATTAACCCAATAAAAAGCTATCTAGAAAAAAATCATAATAATTGCAATTTGGCAGCTAAAATGTTTTTTAAAATGGGGTCCATGGAGGCAGAATAACAAAGGGTAATCTTCAGTGGTTAAAAAAAAGTTGAATTATTATTCTTCTGGAGGGATAAATTTATTGGTACTAGCCCTCTTGTTGGATGTTGGAAAAATTTGTTGTAGATGACATGTGCCTTATATCTTGTCTTTAGGTTGAAACAGGAAATTAAATAAAGCTTCCTTCTCAAATATTGTCTTCTTCCTTCTGGCAATATCCACATCAGTTAAGTTTTAATAAAAAGCATTTTAAATATCATTCTCCCTGGCAGCTGGTGAGTCTTCTCTTCCATATCAGCTTGCTTTTCTTTAGGGGAACGCAGCCCTCTTTCCCTCTTAGGTTCTATGATTTGTATGACGCTGATCCCACCCTTAATCCTGACTCCAGGGGAGTTATGTACCCGTCAGGTCATTGAGACCCAGTTCCAGATCATGTATTGGCACTTTTAAGAAGGAGGTACCAGGACTTCCCCTTCAGTCCAGTGGTTAAGACTTCGCCTCCCAGTGCAGGGGGTGTGGGTTCAATCCCTGGTCTGGGAGCTAAGATCCCACATGCCTCAGGGCCAAAAAGCCAAAACATAAAACAGAAGCAATATTGTAACAAATTCAATAAAAAGTTTAAAATGGTCCACATCAAACAATCTTACAAAAAAAAAAAAGGAGGTACCATCTTTCCTTTAGCATTATGTGCATAATATACTTCAGTAAGGATCACACTAACGATATAGCAAGGGTAGATGTGTTGGAGAGTAGTCGTTTAGCATATCTCGAGGGAGACTTCGTTGAAGATGTGCATTTAAGTGAGATCTTAAGAAATAAGTAGCAATTTAACAGAAAAGAGTGGAAAGGGCTCTACTTACAAAGGGACATGGACCTAAACACCTTCCATCCGAAGTATGTACAGAGGGAAAACGAGAGCCTAGATCTGTATGAAAGACATCATCGTAACACACAGATTTGGTTGGTTCAGCTCAGGATGACTGCTTGGCTAACAGCATGTATTCCCAGCAAAAAGTAAAGTACGTAAGTGAGTAAGTAATAATAATAATAATAATAGTTCCCTTGAGTCGCATTTTCTTTGCTCCTAATGCAAAAGTTTCAGTGCAAAACACTGGAATTGAGGGTCATATCTGATTCTACTGCACTTACCAGAGAAAGTATGCAGAGGGTAGCGGAAAGCAAGTGCTTTTCAAAATCTGTAGGAAAGATCTGGCTCTAAAGACTTTTGAAATGGAAAAATTAACTTCCATTTCTGGTTAGGATGTAGAAAGTTGCAAAAGATTGTCACACTCATCTTTGCAATGAGCACAAGTCCAATAAGCTACAATATCATGGTAATTTAAAGCCTGACAGAGAGGTGAAGATGCAAAGAAAGTTAAATGACCTAAATCTTAGGAAGAGATAATCCGTTCCTAGAAGAAGAGTATCCCATGGCTGCTTTCATTCTAGCAACACCAGGATGTTACTCCATCAGAGAGTGGGGTAAGGAGAAACCAGGTGTGCTGCTCATAAACTTTTAGTGGCCATGTGTGGGCTGGTATGAGGGGTTCAAACTCCTAGGTGACCCAGTCACGTGTTGATTTGTGCCCATCTACCAATGCTTTACCATGAGATCCTCACTGGTTGTATGTAGCAGGAAACTGAATGCTGAATACAGAACAGAAGGATTGAGAGAAATCCCCTTAAGGCACACTGGATCTTCACTGGGTAGAAGGTAGTGGCCCACCAATACCTAAGGGAAGGGCAGGGACACCGCGAGAATCCCTTCCATCCTGAGATGTAGAGAACCATAACAGTGCAAGGCAGTGGCCCACTGAAGGTAGGAGGGAAAAGCAGGGAAGCTGAGAGAGATCCCTCCTGAAGTACACGGAGAGCCCCCTTCTAGATCCACTGAACCTCCACTGAGCGCATGGCAGTGGCCAACCAAAGGCTAGAGGCGAGACAAGAAAGTTAAGAAAAATCTCCCTCAGGTTCATGGGACCCCCACCAAGCGCAAGGCAACTCCGCAGATCCTTGCATAGACATAAGGTAAGTGATGTTTAATATAAAATTAATATGTTAGTTTTCTTACTGCCTTATAACTTGGCTTTCAGAGAATCACCTTACTGTACAGTATGCTTCTCTCTCAAAATTGGAGAAACTACGTATCAGCCTATCATCACAGGTAAGTGTTTTTCTCTTTTTTTTTTAAAGTATATATATATATATATATATATTTACACACACACACTTCAAGTGTTGCATGTATGTTCTACATCGATACTTAGGCAGTGATGGTGATGATGCAGAAACACCTCATACAGTCCTTGCCGAACAGTTGTTAGATTTTCACATGAAGACATCCACACACACACAAACAAATACGTTTATTAACTGTATGGTATGATCATTATTTACTACTCGTGAAGTAGAAGTAGATCATCATAAAGGTCTTCATCCTTGTCTCTTCACCCTGGGTGGGCTGGGGAGAAGCAGGAAGAGAAGGGGTTGGTCTTGCTGTCTCAGTGGTGGCAGAGGTGGAGGAGATTCAGGAGCAGATGGGGAGAAAGGAGAGGCAGGCACACTCGGTGTAACTCTATGGAAATACGTCCTAATTTCTGTCTGACTTTTTTACTTTTTCATTTGACTAAAAATATTTCTATATGATACCAGTCCTTCTTCCACCATCTGATTTCATTTCAGTGCCGTATCATGGGAGGGTCTGTGTCATAAAAGAAGTCAAAAGCAGTCTTGAATAACCAGAACCCTTCTGCCGGATTGTCTAAATGTCCATTTGTCTCCTCGCTTTGCTTCTTCTACATATTCTTCCTCATCATCTGGCGCTGGTTCAGAAGTGCCCATCTCCACCAAGTTGACTTCCGTTCATTCCTCTGGTGTGGTGTCTGTTAGCTCTTGAATGTCTCCAAGATCCATATCTTGAAACCCTTTACACACTCCCGACCCCCCTTTGCCACATCTATAATCTCTTTCCTGATTTCCTCCACTGGCTCTGTTGTAAATTCTGTGAAGTCATGCACAACATCTGGACACAGTTTTCTCCGGCAGGAATCTATTATTTCAGGTTTGATGGCTTTCACAGCTTTTCCTATAGTAACTATGGCATCTTCAATGGTGTAAACCTTCCAGACCTGCATGATGTTCTCCCTATCACGGTTCTCTTTCATAATGTTGACCATCTTTTCCATAGAGTACTGTGTGAAATGAGCCTCAAAGCTCCTTATGACCCCCGATCTAGAGGCTGAATTAGAGACCTAGTGTTTGGGGGCAAAGTAGGCCACTTCGACATCTTCGGTGTTGAACTCATGTTCTGGGGTTCTGGGTGGCCAGTTGCATTATCCAGCATTAAAAGAACTTTAAAAGTCCATCTGTTACTGGCAAGGTACTTCCTGACTTCAGGGACAAACATCGATGAAACCAACCCAGAAAAAGTTTTCTCATCCAGGCCTTGTACAACCAAAAGAGTGACAGCTGGTGTTTACCTGTTCCCTTCAAGACTTAGGCTTTAGCAGCTTTATAAGTAAGGGCAGTCCTGATTATAAACACAACTGCATTTGCACAAAACAGTAGACTTCTCTTATTCCTTCCTGTCTTCAATCCTGGTGCTCACTTCTCTTCCTTACTAATCAATGTCCTTTGTGGCATTTTTTCCAGAACAGGGCACTTTCGTCTGCATTAAAAACCTGTTCAGGCAGATATCCTTTCTCCTCACTGATTTTCTTCGTGGCGTCAGGGAACTGGTCTGCTACCTCTCTGTTGGCAGAAGCTGCATCTCCTGTCTTGATATATTTTTTTTAAGCCAAACCTCTTTCTAAAACCATCATTTGCTGGCGTTAAATTCTCCAGCTTTAAATCCTTCGCCTTCCATTTTGCTTTAAGTTACCATGTAATGACTTTGTTTTTTCTCAGATTGTGTTGAGTCTATAGGTATGCCTTTCTTATAGCAATCCTGCATCTACAGAAAAGCTGCATTTTCAATACGAGATAAAAAGATATTTCATAAAAAGTGCAAGGTTTTCACACCTGCTGGCATAGCTGCAGTGATAGCTTTACGAATTTTCTTTTCTTTTTTTTACAGTGGTCGTTACATTCAATTCTTTTGTCTTGAAATGGTGGGCAGCTGCAGACCTCAATCTATAGTATAGGTCCTCAAAACATTAAAAATAGAACTACCGGGCTTCCCTGGTGGCGCAGTGGTTGAGAGTCCGCCTGCCGATGCAGGGGACACGGGTTCGTGCCCCGGTCCGGGAGGATCCCACGTGCCGCAGAGTGGCTGGGCCTGTGAGCCATGGCCGCTGAGCCTGTGCGTCTGGAGCCTGTGCTCCGCAACGGGAGAGGCCACACAGTGAGAGGCTCGCGTACCGCAAAAAAAAATAGAACTACCGTATTATCCAGCAATCTCACTTTTGAGTCTGTTTCTGAAGGAAATGAAATCAACTATGATAAAGAAATATCTGCACCCCCATGTTCACTGTAGCATTAGTTACATTAGCCAAGATGCGGAAACAAATGTGTCTAATAATGGATGAATGGATAAAGAAAATGAAATATATATCTACATATCTGTATCTATCTTTCTATATAGATATTATATATAATGGAATGTTATTCAGCCTTAGAAAAATAAGGAAAGCCTGTCATTTGCAACAACATAGATGAACTTTGAGGGCATTACGTTCACTGAAATAAGTCAGAGTAAGACACATACTGTATGATCTCACTTATGTGTCGAATCTAAAGAGAAAAACAAACTCATAGAAATAGACAATAGAGAGGTGGCTGCAAGGTAGGGAAATGGGGAAAAGTAGTCAAAGGTAAAAACTTCCAGTTATAAGATAAGTTCTGGAGATGTAATGTACAGCATGGGGACTATAGCTAACAATACTGTGTTTTATATTTGAAGGTTGCTAAGAAAGTAGATCTTAAAAGTTCCCATCACACACACACACACACACACACACACAAATTGTAACTATGTGAGGTGATGGATGTGTTAACTAACCTTATTATGGTAATCATTTTGCAATATATTACATATATCAAATCATTATGTTGTATATCTTAAACTTACACAGTGTTATATGTCACTTATATCTCAATAAAGCTGACGGGGGGGGAAGGTCAACATATCAAAATCAACTGCATTTAAGAAAAGATTGGAGAAAGAGACCTTCAAGATGGCGGAGGAGTAAGATATGGAGATCACCTTCCTCCCCACAGATACGTCAGATATACATCTACATGTGGTACAGCTCCTACAGAACACCTACTGAACGCTGGCAGAAGACCTCAGACTTCCCAAAAGGCAAGAAACTCCCCACATACCTGGGTAGGGCAAAAGAAAAAAGAATAAACAGAGACAAGAGAATAGGAACGGGATCTGCACCAGTGGGAGGGAGCCGTGAAGGAGGAAAGGTTTCCACACACTAGGAAACCCCTTTGCGGGTGGAGACTGCGCGTGGTGGAGGGGGAAGCTTCGGAGCCACAGAGGAGAGCGCAGCAACAGGGGTGCGGAGGGCAAAGTGGAGAGATTCCCGCACGGAGGATCAGGGCCGACCGGCACTCACCAGCCCGAGAGGTTTGTCTGCTCACCCGCCGGGGCGGGTGGGGGCTGGGAGCAGACGCTCGGGCTTCGGTCGGATCCCAGGGAGAGGACTGGGTTTGGCGGCGTGAACACAGCCTGAAGGGGGCTAGTGTGCCACAGCTAGCCGGGAGGGCATCTGGGAAAAAGTCTGGACCTGTGGAAGAGGCAAGAGACCATTGTTTCAGGTTGTGCGAGGGGAGGGGATTCAGAGCACCGCCTAAACAAGCTCCAGATATGGGCACGAGCTGTGGCTATCAGCGCGGACACCAGAGACGGCAGAGACGGGCATGAAATGCTAAGGCTGCTGCTGCAGCCACCAAGAATCCTGTGTGCAAGCACAGGTCACTACCACACTCCCCTCCTGGGAGCCTGTGCAGCCCGCCACTGCTGGCCCCGTGATCCAGGGACAACTTCCCCAGGATAACACACAGCCCGCCTCAGGCAGTTGCAAAGTCATACCGGCCTGTGCCACCGCAGGCTCGCCCCACAGTCCGTACCCCTCCCGACCCCGGCCTGAGTGAGCCAGAGCCCCCTAATCAGCCACTGTTTTACCCCCTCCTGTCTGTGTGGGAACAGACGCCCTCAGGTGGCCTACACGCAGAGGCGGGTCCAAATCCAAAGCTGCCTGGAGCTGTGTGAGCAAAGAAGAGAAAGGGAAATTTCTCCCAGCAGCCTCAGGAGCAGTGGATTAAATCTCCACAATGAACTTGATGTACCCTGCATCTGTGGAATACCTGAATACACAACGAATCATCCCAAAATTGAGGTGGTGGACTTTGGGACCAACTGTAGACTTAGGGTTTGCTTTCTACATATAATTTGTTTCTGGTTTTATGTTTATCTTAGTTTAGTATTTAGAGTTTATTACCACTGGTAGATTTGTTTATTCATTTGGTTGCTCTCTTCCTTTATATATATATATATATATATATATATATATATATATATATAGTCCTTTCTCTCTTTTTGTGAGTGTGTATGTGTATACCCCTTTGTGTGATTTTTGTCTGTATAGCTTCGCTTTTACCATTTGTCCTAGGGTTCTGTCTGTCTGTTGTTTTTAGTATAGTTTTTAGCACTTGTTATCATTGGTGGATTTCTTTTCGGTTTGGTTGCTCTCTTCTTTTTCTTTCTTTCTTCTTTCTTTCTTTTTATTACTTTTTAATTTTTTTAAATTTTTATTATTTTTAATTTTTATTATTATTTTTTTGTGGTACGCGGGCCTCTCACTGTTGTGGCCTCTCCCGTTGTGGACCACAGGCTCTGGACGCGCAGGCTCGGCGGGCATGGCTCACAGGCGCAGCTGCTCCGCGGCATGTGGGATCCTCCTGGACCGGGGCACGAACTCGTGCCCCCTGCATCAGCAGGTGGACTCTCAACCACTGCGCCACCAGGGAAGCCCTTTTTTTTATTTTTAATAATTCTTTTTGTTTTAATTTCTTTCTTTCTTTCTTCTTTCTTTCTTTCTTTCTTTCTTTCTTTCTTTCTTTCTTTCTTTCTTTCTTTCTTTCTTTCTTTCTTCTTTCTCCCTTTCTCTCTTTCTCCCTTTCTCTCTTTTTTTCTCACTTTTCTTCTGAGCCATGTGGATGACAGGGTCTTAATGCTCTGGCTGGCGGTCAGGCCTGTGCCTCTGAGGTAGGAGAGCCGAGTTCAGGACATTGGTCCACCAGAGACCTCCCAGCTCCACAGAATATCAAATGGTGAAAGCTCTCCCAGAGATCTCCATCTCAATGCTAAGACCCAGCTCAACTCAACGACCAGCAAGCTACAGTGCAGGACACCCTATGCCAAACAACTAGCAAGACAGGAACACAACCCCAACCATTAGCAGAGAGGCTGCCTAAAATCATAATAAGGTCACAGACACCCCAAAACACACCACCAGATGTGGACCTGCCCACCAGAAAGACAAGATCCATCCTCATCCACCAGAACACAGGCACCAGTCCCCTCCACCAGAAGGCCTACACAACCCACTGAACCAACCTTAACCACTGGGGACAGACACCAAAAACAATGCGAACTACAAACCTGCAGCCTGCGAAAAGGAGACCCCAAACACAGTATGTTAAGCAAAATGAGAAGACAGAGAAACACTCAGCAGATGAAGGAGCAAGGTGAAAACCCATCAGACCAAACAAATGAAGAGGAAAGGTAGCCTACCTGAAAAAGAATTCAGAGTAATGATACTGAAGATGATCCAAAATCTTGGAAAGAGAATGGAGAAAATACAAGAAATGTTTTACAAGGAACTAGAAGAACTAAAGAGCAAACAAACAATGATGAACAACACAATAAATGAAATTAAAAATTCTCTAGAAGTAATCAATAGCAGAATAACTGAAGCAGAAGAACGGATAAATGACCTGGAGGATAACATGGTGGAAATAACTACCGCGGAGAAGATTAAAGAAAAAAATGAATTGAGGACAGTCTCAGAGACCTCTGGGACAACATTAAATGCACCAACATTCGAATTATAGGGGTCCCAGAAGAAGAGAAAAAGAAAGGGACTGAAAAAATATTTGAAGAGATCATAGTAGAAAACTTCCCTAATATGGGAAAGGAAATAGTCAGTCAAGTCCGGGAAGCACAGAGAGTCCCATACAGGATAAATCCAAGGAGAAACATGCCAAGACACATATTAATCAAACTATCAAAAATTAAATACAAAGAAAAAATATTAAAAGCAACAAGGGAAAAACAACAAATAACATACAAGGGAATCCCCATAAGGTTAACAGCTGATTTTTCTGCAGAAACTCTGCAAGCCAGAAGGGAGTGGCTGGACATATTTAAAGTGATGAAATGGAAGAACCTACAACCAAGATGACTCTACCCAGCAAGGATCTCATTCAGATTCGACAGAGAAATTAAAACCTTTACAGACAAGCAAAAGCTAAGAGAATTCAGCACTACCAAACCAGCATATAACAAATGCTAAAGGAACTTCTCTAGGCAGGAGACACAAGAGAAGGAAAAGACCTACCTACAATAACAAACCCAAAACAATTAGGAAAATGGTAATGGGAACATACATATCGATAACTGCCTTAAATGTAAATGAATTAAATGCTCCAACCAAAACACATAGACTGGCTGAATGGATACAAAATCAAGATCTGTATATATGCTGTCTACAAGAGACCCACTTCAGACCTAGGGAAACATACAGACTGAAAGTGAGGGCATGGAAAAAGATATTCCATGCAAATGGAAATCAAAAGAAAGCTGGAGTACCAATTCTCATATGAGACAAAATAGGCTTTAAAGTAAAGACTACTACAAGAGACAAAGAAGGACAGAACATAATGATCAAGGGATCAATCCAAGAAGAAGATATAACAATTGTCAATATTTATGCACCCAACATAGGAGCACCTCAATACATAAGGCAAATGCTAACAGCCATAAAGGGGAAATCAACAGTAACACAATCATAGTAGGGGATTTAACACCCCACTTTCACCAGTGGACAGATCATCCAAAATGAAAATAAATAAGGAAACACAAGCTTTAAATGATACATTAAACAAGATGGACTAAATTGATATATATAGGACATTCCATCCAAAAACAACAGAATACACTTTCTTCTCAAGTGCTCATGGAACATTCTTCAGGATAGATCATATCTTGGGTCACAAATCAAGCCTCAGTAAATTTGAGAAAATTGAAATCTTATCAACTGTCTTTTCCGACCACAACGCTATGAGACTAGATATCAATTACAGGGAAAAATCTGTAAAAAATATAAACACATGGAAGCTAAACAACACAGTACTAACTAACCAAGAGATCACTGAAGAAATCAAAGAGGAAATCAAGAAATACCTAGAAACAAATGACAATGAAAACACGACGACCCAAAACCTATGGGGTGCAGCAAAAGCAGTTCTAAGAGGGAAGTTTATAGCAATACAATCCTACCCCAAGAAATTAATTAATCTCCAAAATTTACAAGCAACTCATGCAGCTCAATATCAAAAAAACAAACAACCCAATCGAAAAATGGGCAGAAGACCTAAATAGACATTTCTCCAAAGAAGATATACAGATGGCCAATAAACACATGATAAGATGCTCAACATCACTAATCATTAGAGAAATGCAAATCAAAACTACAATGAGGTGTCACCTCACACCAGTCAGAATGACCATCATCAAAAAATCTACAAACAGTAAATGCTGGAGAGGGTGTGGAGAAAAGGGAACCCTCTTGCACTGTTGGTGGGAATGTAAATTGATACAGCCACTATGGAGAATAGTATGGAGGTTCCTTAAAAAACTAAAAATAGAACTACCATACGACTCTGCAATCCCACTACTGGGCATATACCCTGAGAAAACCATAATTCAAAAAGAGCCATGTACCACAATGTTCATTGCATCTCTGTTTACAATAGTCAGGACATGGAAGCAACCTAAGTGTCCATCGACAGATGAATGGATAAAGAAGATGTGGCAGATATATACATTGGAATATTACTCAACCATAAAAAGAGACGAAATTGAGTTATTTGTAGTGAGGTGGATGGACCTAGAGTCTGTCATACAGAGTGAAGTAAATCAGAAAGTGAAAATCAAATACCGTATGCTAACACATATATGTGGAATAAAACAAAAAAAAGGTTTTGAAGAACCTAGGGGCAGGACAGGAATAAAGATGCAGACGGAGAGAATGGCCTTGAGGACATGGGGAGTGGGAAGGGTAAGATGGGATGAAGTGAGAGAGTGGCATGGACATATATACACTACCAAACGTAAGGTAGATAGCTAGTGGGAAGCAGCCACATAGCACAGGGAGATCAGCTCGGTGCTTTGTGACCACCTAGAGGGGTGGGATAGGGAGGGTGGGAGGGAGGGAGATGCAAGAGGGAGGAGATATGGGGATATATGTATATGTGTAACTGATTCACTGTGTTATAAAACAGAAACTAACACACCATTGTAAAGCAATTATACTCCCATAAAGATGTTAAAAAAATAAAAGATTGGAGACTGTCTTTTGATCTTGGCTTTAGAATAAGCAAAAATTTCTGGGGATTAAAAAAATTACTAATTATAAAAATAAATTGGTCTTCATCAAAATTGGAAGTTTCTTTTCATGAAAAGACACCATTAGGAAAATATTTCTGTCAAGTTTGAAATAGGCAAAACTAATATATGGTGATAAGAATAGTGGTTGCCTCTGGGATGGGGAACAGGTGAGAAGTATCTAGAAGCATTATGAGGAAACTCCCTGGGGTAATGGAAATCTTTCTATACCTTGATTTGGGAGGTGGGTATATCAGTGTGTATACTTTTCAAAAGCAAAGGAACTGTATACCTAATATTTGTGAATTTTATTGTATGTTATTTATACCTCAGTTGTTAAAAAATGTTAAGTATATGCAAATTCACTAACAATAAGAGAAACACAGTTTTGAAAATAATTTAAATAACATGCAAAGATTCCAACCCTGGCTAATGGGGACCTCAAATATTAGCCAATAAGAAGACAAAGCAGCACCTTTACAAAAAGTAGTGTGAGTGCACCATAGTAAGACATTTGGGACTTAGAAATGTAGGTTTTATCCTACTGTGGGATGAGAAGGCAATTGTTTTCAACTATTTTGGGTCTCAGATGCCTTTGAGATTCCATCAAAGTTATGATCTCTGGCATATATATATATATATAATATATATATATATATATACATACATACACCACACATATATATATGTATATATATGTGTGTGTGTATGTATGTATATATATATATATATATATGCTATATGCACACAATATTTGATGTACTATAAAAGTGTTTCATGGAGGTGAGAGTTTCATGGATTCCCTGGAGGCTATCCATGGACTCCTGGGATTCCACTGATACCAGGATGAGAAATGTTTTTCTAAATCCTCAAAGCCATAGAAATTTAAGCACCAAGAACCTACCTTTTACTACTAAATAAGATGGTCATGTTTCTTAATAGTATTTTTCTATAACAGCTTTAGATTTATAAAAGAAAAAAGGGAGAAGTTCAGTAAGGAGAGTTCCCATACTTTCCAAATCCAGTTAACACCTTCCATTAGTCTGAAACCAACATTGATACATTACCACATTACCATTAACGAAAACCCATACATTACAGATTTCTTTATTTTTTACCTAGTGTCCCTTTCTTACCTTAGGATCACATCCAGGACACCACATTACATTTGGTTGTCATGTTTCCTGAGGCTCCTCTTGGCTGTTCCTATTTCTGAGACTTTTCTGTTTTCGACGAAGATGGTCACGTTTATTTTTTTTAATTTTTAAAAAATTTTTAATTAAGATGGTCATGTTTCTTAAATGGTCTTTCCAAATATTGGATTACAGTTTTATAAGAACATTTCATCTTCCAGTTTATACATTTCCACTACTATAGTATGTCAAATCCCACCAAACCTTCTGCTACTGTTTGCTATCCAAACTGGTGGGAGTGCCAGTGGCTGATGAAAATTATCAATTTCCTGTGGTCCTAAAATTGGGTTGAATTCATTGGCCTGGGGAATTTAGTGGGCAAATGAACCCACCTCTAAATCCAAGCCGCTCTGTGTCAAGGGATCAATCAGTGTGTAGACATTACCGAGAATATGATTCATGCCATGAACCACTTGGTGGAAGTAATTGCTGCATGGTCATGGTGTGTAAAACTGCTCCTGAAGATGGGAAGAGTGGTCAGGGCTACAGGAGAGTAGACATTTGTATTTTTGGTAGATGTGGGAAAAAATGTGTTTTTCTTCATGATCCCAAACTATTGGCCTGGCTCTATCTTAGACTATCTATGAATGGATGTAATCTGACCTAGTTTTTCCAATAAATGAGTATGTATTCCACCCCCTGCCTTAGGTAAGGAAGAGAACATTCCAATTTTTCACTGAATATTATATCTACGACCTATGTAGATTTTTTTTTGAAGAAAAAATCTCTTTAAGCTAAGCACATTTCAGAAGCATTACACCCTAGTTTCTTCTTTTTGCTTCCTAACTCCTTATTTATAGCTTCAAGATATTGGCAGAAACAAATTCCTTCAGCTATTTTTTGCATAACATTGTCTAAATACTTTATTTTGAGGCCCCTTTTTTTCCTCACCCATCTACTTATAGTGTCTATAAAAATACAGCCTCAAGCTGCTTCAACTAAGTGACTCTGCACTATATGCCCGAATCTTTAATTACAATAACAACTGTCCTCATGTTATTTAGGTGAACACCTTAGAAATGGATGCTTGAAACTACTTCCAGGTTGGTCACTGAAAAGCTGAGTACCCTTTGCTAATTAGCATGGGTCACAGGTCACTCAGGAGGATAACTCCGTTGCATTACTCAAGGTGGGTCATGGCTCTTGCATGAAAATTATTCAATTATGTTTACTATATTGTAATCTTCAAGAGTAAGGCCACATCCTTAGGTGGAGTTAGGACCTCACTTGAGGGATGAGGTCACTTATGATGTGACTAAGTGAAAGGAAACAGAAAATGGAAGCATGTGGTTGAGTCCTAGGTAGGTAAAAGTGAAGGTCTAGCCCTCGTAGACCTGACCAGTGGCTCTTAAACTTATCTGTCTATCAGCACTAATAAAGGAGATTTTAAAATATACATGGATTTCTAAGCCCACGTCCAGAGTCTGATTCAGAAGCATGGGGTGGGTCCTATCATCTGAATATTTTTAAATATGATCAGACATTTCTGATGCATGTTCATATTTAGTATTACTTCTTATACCAGTGTCCGTAATCCTTTTGCACCATTGATGCCTTTCAGAATCTGATGAAAGCTATGGGCCAATTTCTTAGAGAAATGCATATATACCCCCCCAAAATGTATTGATATGTGGAGTGGATTATCTAAATAATATGATAACATCCCTCTGCTGCCTGCAAGCATTCAATGATTCTCGAATACCTGATTGAGGTGAGACTCCTTTACATGGCTTTCTAGGTCTCCCAAGACCCCCTTACCCCTGAAGCCTGTTGTGTCCTTTCAAGTTTCCTCTTTTTTTTTTTTAAAGCAAAGTGAACTGTTTATAGCTACATTCACATGTTTTGCTGTATTTAACCTCTTTACCTTCGCTCATGCTGTGCCTGTGGCCTGGGATCCTTTTCTCTTTCCTTCTCCAACCTATGTCAGGTGATTATTCATTGATGTTTTAAGATGGAACTCAGCCAATCCTTCCTCCAGAATTTCTGATCCATTCTCCCTAGTCCCATTCCCAAAGTGTATTGGGTCCTCTTCACCTGTTCTATCATAGCATCCTGTGCATATTTCTTTCTTAGCACATACCATGCTAGGCTGGACTTTTCTGTTTAGGTGCCTGTCTGGCACAAGATGGGGAGATAAGTGAGAGCAGAGAGGGTGTCTTTGTCATTTTGTCGACTAGTCATTAGATAGTGCCGACCCAGAGTTAGCATTCAATGAATGTTTGTTGACTGAATATCTGGGAAGAATTTGGAAGACTTGGGAAGATAAATTCAGGTAGGAGTGGTTAAAAATGCCCTTTATAATGTGGAAGCAGAGTAGGTAGTTGGAAGCACTTTTTTGGTGAGGATCGTGTGTTAATGTTAACTGAACTTTTGAAAGCAGAGGGAACACTGTGTCTTGCCAATCAGAATACCTAATCTCATGCTTCTTTCACTTTTCTTCTGTTGTCCCCCAGCTTCAGTAAAATCATTTCTAATCATACTGGCCCTTGTTTCTACTGTGCTTTGAGAAATCAAAGGCAGAATCTACAACAAGGGCAAAAGGTTCAAATGGATATTCTCCACCCTCCCACACTCCCCAACTGGACGGTCTCCTTTCCGTGCTAGTCTTGGGAGAACTGATGTTTTGTTTTGTGTTTTGATTTCCATTAAAGGGGGCGTGCATAGCTCTACTAGTCATTCATTTATTCACACTCATTCATTCAAAAATTATTTGTGAGGTGTCCATTAGCACTAACCCTTGACTAACTTAAGCCTTATCCTCTTCTAGAAAAAGCCCTTAAGCTACAAAAATTAATTTAAAAATCATCAGAAAGTTCTTTCCCATCTACCAAACCACTAGTACACACACATACACACACACATTAACCAGATCTGGCTGCAGGAGGTGTCACTAAGGAAAGACTTTCTTCTCTGAGGCCCTGATGCTTTTCTGTTAATGTAGAAGAGCTCTGAGGCTGCATCTGACATCAATCTTGGCAAGCCTAGCACTCAGGGAAGAATGCTAACAGGTGAAGCAGGAAGCTGAGGCTCCTTTGCCTCTTCTGTTTTTTACAGTTACTTTCCTTTTCATACCACCAGATGGGTAGTGGTTCATCAGTTGATATATTTAGCAACCTAGAACAAAAATTACTGTACTCTGGAGAGAGGAAGGGGTGAGTATGGATGGTATTTTTTTAACTCAATTCGTTATTATTAGAGAGGTTAGATTTTTTTCTGTTTTGGTAGTTATGCAAAGCAGCAACCTTAAAACCATGCAGTGAATTATGAATCAGAGTATAAGAGCACAAAGCAGTCTTCTAGGTAAGTCTGGGACACGTTTCATTGTTTTCTACCTCCATGGGTGGGACGTGAAGGACACTGACGGTGGCTTATACCCTCATCCTGCTCTCACTACCATGGTGAGCTATGAAGGAATCTCTATCTTAACTGAAGGCTGGGAACTAGATGTCTCCTAGCAAGGTATTTGTTTGGAGAGGTCAGAAGAAGCATAGACAGTGTCCATATCATGCACAAGGGACATCATGGTCTTGGTGGACCAGAGCTATTGTGGTCCGTGTCACAACTGGAGAGTATGTAAAAGCACAAGAAGATTCCATGTTATGAAAATATGTCAGAAGGTAGGAGAATAGGATAATCAGGAACGTAACATACAGTGGTATGAGTGGCAGACCAGGACACTTCATTCAAATAAAAGTCTGTGGACTTCCCTTCTGTCTATCGTGGTATAGCTGGTAGTGGCCCAAACCTACCATCAAGACAACTAGAAAAGCACAAAAAATCTGTTTCCAAAAAATGGGTGAGGGGCCTAGATAGAGAGGAAAGGGGAAATTAATGAGGTAAGCACAATAATTCTGTGCCCCACTTTTCCCTGGGGAGCATTTGCCTATTCATTAAGCTTTGCAGGGTAAGGGGCTGAGAAGCTGGGTAGAGAAATGCCAAAAGAAGCAGAGATCTGGCAGAGCTCTTGGAAATCTCATGGCGTTACAGAGAAAAAAATCAGGTTTGGACCATGGAGGCAGTTATGACTTGAGACAACAAGAATCTGAAGATAAGATGCTGAAGGGAGGAGACAGTAGGTAATAAACTGAGTGAAATTCACAGGATGAAAACCAAGTTTTGGTAGCTTCCCAGTACTGAGGGGACACAGATTATAATCCAAGCGCAATGAAGGAAGAGGGGCCTCTTAAATATCCCAGATTCTTAGTTGGGACCCCTGAAGTGCTAGACTCTAGGACTAAAGGCAAACAGAAATCGAGAAGACTATCAAAGTCTGAAATCTAGATTTGAGACTGCTAATGGGACTGAGACAATCTACTTCACCAATTTCACCACTCTTCTCTCCTTGAAACTGCTCCGTCAATTGATGCAAAGATACAAGTGACTCTCTGGGACTTTTTTATTTTAAGATTTTTATTTATTCATTTATTTGTTTTGGCCACGCCAGGTCTTTGTTGTAGCACGTGGGATCTTCTTTGGGCCATGTGGGATCTTTTTTTTTTTTTTAATTGCGGCATGCATGCGGGATCTAGTTCCCCGACCAGGGATCAAACCCAGGCCCTCTGCATTGGGAGTGCAGAGTCTTACCCACTGGATCACAGGGAAGTCCCTCTCTGGGACTTCTGAGGCTAAGACAAAATAGTATTGTACCTTCCACCTGGGCCTTTTGGAATGTTCTCTACTGGCATGCCCACTCTTTGGGAAGCCAGTTGCTTCTCAAGACGTCCTACTACCTTGATACCACAATGTGTGGAAAGTGATTCCAGCTACTCTCATCTGTACCAGCTATCCCATCCCAGGGAACAAGCATGTGAGTAAAGGAGCCAGCTCCCTAGCAGATACCACATAGAGAAGAACAGAGGCCCCAGACATATGGTTCTATTTGATTATCTCAATCATTTCCAGCTATCTGAACCACCACAGCTATGACCCTAGACAGCATGGAACAGAGGTTAAGTATCCCTGCTGGATTCTGCCTGAATTCCTGGCCCCAAGAATCATGAACATGATAAATTCTTGTTTTCTTACACAACTTACTTTTGGAGTGGTTTTGTTTAGCAGCAATAATTAATGGAAACATGTCCTATTTGGCTACCGGCCATTTGACTGGGTAACATCATCTCTGCAGGAAAATAACATCATCCAAAGTGTTTACAGTTTTTCATATGCAATATCTGGCATTCAATCAAAAATTGTAAGTCTGCGCTTCCCTGGTGGTGCAGTGGTTGGGAGTCCGCCTGCCGATGCAGGGGACACGGGTTCGTGCCCCGGTCCAGGAGGATCCCACATGCCGCGGAGCGGCTGGGCCCGTGAGCCATGGCCACTGGGGCTGCGCGTCTGGAGCCTGTGCTCCGCAGCAGGAGAGGCCACAGTGGTGAGAGGCCCGTGTACCGCAAAAACCAAGCCAAACCAGACAAACAAAAAAACCCCAAAAATTGTAAGTCCTACCCAAAACTGGACACAGAGAAAAATGAATAATAGGACAGAAATACAGATGATCCAAAATTGGAACTAGTCAGATATAGACTTTAAAATGACTGTCATTAATGTGTTCAAGAAAATAAATGACAGTATGGAAACCTTCACCAAAATCCTGAAATCTATTTTAAAAAAAGGATCAAATGGAAACCATAAAACCAAAAAACACAGTGACTGAATTTAAGAATTTAAAAGATTTATTTCGCAGCTGATTGAGCATAGGTGAAGAGATTAGTAAACTGGAAAATATAAGTAAATAGAAAACCTCAGATTGAGAGTGGCGAGAGACAAAATGTCAAGTATGGGAAAGAGCATAAAAGACACGAGAGGCAATGAAAACACCAAATAGATGTATAACTGCCATCTTACAAGAAAGTGAGCATCACAATATCCAAAGAGAAAGTGGTTAAGGATTTCCCCAAATGGATAATTGATATCAACCCAAAGATGCAAGAATGTATGTGAATCCCAGGCAGAACAAATCTAAAGAAAAGCACATCTAGACGCTTCAGGATAAGCTTCTGAAAGAACAAGAAAAAGAGAAAATCTGAAAAGCATCCAGAGTTGAAAGGATCAAACTTCAACATCACTTCAATGAGGTAATCAGCTGACTTTTTCACAGAAAGTACAGAAGCCAGGATGCAATGGAAAGGAGATTTAAGTCTCTGAAAGAAAACGATGGCAACATAGAATACTTAACCCTGAAAAACATATCCTTTATAAGTGAGAATGAAATCGACATTTCAACACAAATAAAAAATGGAGAAAGCTGATTTCCTGTAGGCCTGCGTGAAAAGAAGTAATGAGAACTCTTAAAGAAAAAAAAAAGAGTCCATGTGTAAGCGTAAAAATGAAAAAATGAATGAAGATGTTCATTAATTCAGTCAATATCATTTCACGTCTACTTTGGAGGAAGATTCTACTGTATCTCCATCTTTTCCTTCAAACACAATCTTTGTATTCAGGGACGCTCTGTTACTCAGCCTTGATTCATTCCATTCACGTCCCATCTCTTTTCTTTGAACGTACCAGGCAAATTTCTGCTTCAAGGGCTTTGCATTTTCTGTTCCTTCTGCCTTGGGTGCTCTTCTCCCAAGATATCTGCATGGTTTGTTCCCTCACTTCTTTCAGAATTTCACTCAAGTCACCATCATAGTTGGTGCTTTCCTGACAACTATATCTAAAATGTCAAACCCTTCCTGTGAAGGGTTCCCTGCTTTATCATTCCTCTTTACCACTATTTAATATATTACAGATTTTTCTTTTCAATATTATTATTTTCCCCTCTAATAAAATGTAACCTCTAAGCAGGGTTTTTGCCTATTCTGTGCATTCATTATTGTATCCCTAGTGTCTACAGCAACAATAATAGTCTACTCAATAAATATTTGTTGAATTAATGAATAAATGAGTTGAATACAATGGGAAAACTATGGCTTATATTTGAAAAATAGAAGTGTGAATGCAATAAGAGAAAGATAGCGCCTTCTGGATTTTCAGAGGATGGCATGGCAAGGTCACAACTGGTAAGTGTGACCTCAAAGGCCATGGCATTGGAGCTGGATCTCAGAGGGTGGATGGCAGCTGGAAATGGGAATTTGAAGGGTTCCAGGTACAGGCTGATTCCTGGGTAGCGGCTGGAGAGGGAAATGGGAAGCATGCTTGAGCAATCCTGAGAAGCCCTGCATGAATGATTATAAACAGAGGAGGGTTCGAAGATGAAGTTGGGGATGTCAGAACACCGAGGATCTCAAATGCTAGGATAAGGGTTGGGGTTTATTTTTGTAGGAAAAGAAGACTCACTGAAGTCTTTCAAGCAGGGATATGACAGAATTGGAGCTGTGCTGTCTGAATATCAATTCAGCAATCAGGAGAGTGACTCGAACAGCAGAGAGATGGGAGGTGGATAGACCAGTTATGAGGCCATTTCAATGATCCAAGCAAGAGCTAATGAGGGTCTGAATTAGGGTGACGGCAAATAGAATGAAGAGGAAGGGGCAGAAAGAAGAGGTGTCAGGGAGACAGAGCTGACAGGTCTTGACACCTGATTAGGAACGCAGGACGAGAGACAGGACTCCTTCACCCTGACTGCGAGGCTTCAAGCTTGAGTGATGGGCAGATGGTGAAGCCGTTCATAGAATAAAAGAACTGAGGGGAAGAAGCTGGTTTGAGGGTGGAATTTGGATTTAGGTTCTTGTCTGGATTTGGGATTGCTTGTGGCACCTTTATCTTTTGGGGGACGTTGCCCCTTCTCCTTCCTGAACCGCGTTCCTCTGCTCTACGGAAGCCCACGCTCTTGAAACTAACCTGATATGATAGGTGCTCAAGTGCTGTGGGTTGTACATGGGATTCTCTCAGTGGGCCCTTCTGGGCTGGGGCCCAAGGTTTGGTGAAGCCTGAGTATGGTTCTAATTTCTTCATTTGTCTCACTTGCTCTCAGCTGCTGCAAACTCTAAAGAGGATCATGATTGTCTGAGCCAAACAATCGGGGTCAGTTTCCTGGAGTGCTGGGCTCAAAGAAAGCAGCCTCCAGTGCCAAGACTTCTGGAGGAAGGAGCTAGAGCTTCCCCAGCATGCCCCCACCACACCCCCCAGGGATGCCCCTCAGGTCAGAGCACGAGGTTGGCAGTCATGATGGTCTCCTCCTGAGAACCAGAGCCGATAATTTACTGAGCTTTCCTTAAGTGTTCTGTATCTACTTAATGAGCAGCAAAATACTCTTTGTAATAAAATAGTGGCTTCTAGTGTTCTAGAGTAGCCCCAATTACACTTAATGTACAAAAGGTTGGGGCAAGGGAGGAGATGGTTTTTATACAGAAGGATCTTGAGTTATTCTTGAAAGTTCTAGGAAAATCAGAACTTTCTATACTGTAGCCTCTTTTATTTTATTTAATTTTATTTTTGCAGTATGAGGGCCTCTCACTGTGTGGCCTCTCCCATTGCAGAGCACAGGCTCCGTACGCACAGGCTCAGCGGCCATGGCTCACGGGCCTAGCCGCTCCTCGGCATGTGGGATCTTCCCGGACCGGGGCACGAACCCGTGTCCCCTGCATCGGCAGGCGGACTCTCAACCACTGCGCCACCAGGGAAGCCCTGTAGCCTCTTTTAATAGTGAGAAATTCACTAAAGAAACCATGCTGCCATTCTTGTGTGAGAAAAAAGTTGTTTAACAATGGGACTAACCATTTTTTCATTTACTTGGCTAGTAAGTTTTAAAGTTTTTTCAGATAAGAAATAACATGGTAGACAGGAAAGAGCACGGCCATTGGTATGAGACAGACCTTGTTCAAACTCCAGTTGGGTCACCCTCGTGGACCTTGTTGATTGCCTATCTCGCATACTTTCTGCCTTCCTTCTTAAGAGAGCAGCATCTTTCTGGTTTAGGAATATGCCTGGTTGGCTTAAGACAATCCTATCCTCCTTTGCCAAGCACTGGTTGATCATGTGAACCCAAACTGGGCCACTGAGAAATGAGGTGAAGTCTGCTGGGAATTCTAAAAATGCTCTTGCTTACCCTTTAGGGACACTTTCTTAAAGTGATTCTTTTTGACTACTAAATGTGAAATAAGGAGCCACCATCTCATGACCATGAAAGGAGCTATCTTTAGGGTAACACTGAAACCATGAATGGCTGACAGAAGGAATCTGAATCCTTGAGCATAGTTTGGGGCTTCTAGATAGAGTAATCCTAAATGATATATCACTCCTGGACTTGCAGTTCTGTGAACCAGTAAATTTCCTAATTGTTTACAGCTGCTTGAATCATTGCTGCTTTTATCTGCCTGTGAAAGCAGCTTAATTGATACCGCAGCTAACTAATTTAGGACCTAGGCAGATTGCTTCACCGTACTAGCCTCAGGATCCACATCCATGAAAGGGAAAAAGAAAAGGAATGGAGACTTTTAGAAAAGATGGCAATCTACCAGTTGAGCTGTGGTGCTTTTGGGAGTCATCAGAGTTGACTGCTCTCATGCTGCATTTCCGTTGATGCCCATGGGTGCTTCCAAATAGTTTGAGAGGTTTCTAGTTGGACAAGACTCAGTGACACGACAATACAATTGTCTTTTGCTTCAGAGATGAGAAGCAGCTGCTTCTTTTTATGTCCTTGATTCCCAAATTGCCCTGGTCCTGACTCCAGTGGATGCTAGACAAAGTCTTCTGCTGGAATAATGTTGCCTTTGCCCCGGAGACTTTTTGTGCAAAGTATCTTCTGAGTCTCAGGAAGGATAGAGCTGGAAGTTGGATGAACTTCCAGCTGTGCCTGTGTGGCTGTTTTCTGCTGGCTGTAAATAAATATCTAGTGTAGCTGGATGTGGTCTGGGAGTAGCTTTCTTTAGAACCTGGATGTTGGCTGTCAACTGTTTCATTTATTCTTGTATTCATTTAACAAATAATTATGAAACACCTACTGTGTGCCGGACACTTTTCTAGGCCTTAGGGATTGTATTAGTCTGTTAGGGCTGCCATAACAAAAACCACAGACAGGCTAGCTTAGACAACAGAGATTTATTTTCACACAGTTGTGGAGGCTGGAAGTTGAAGATCAGGGGCTGGTTGGCAGTTGATTTCTTCTGAGGCCTCACTGCTTGATGGTGATCTTCTTCTTCTGTCTTTATGTGGTCTTTCCTCTGTGTACATGTCTGCGTCCAGATTTCCTCTTCTTATAAGGACACCAGCTATATTGGACTAGGCTCCCCCTAAAGACCTCACTTTAATTTAATTACCTCTTTAAAGACCTTATCTCCAAATATATTTAGATTCTGAAATACTGGGGCTTAGGGATTCAACATATGAATCTGGGGGGGAGGGCAGGGCTACTCAATTGAGTCCATAATAGGGAACAAGAAAGACAAAGAGGCAGCTCCTTTTGAATGTGAGCTGTTTGCCCATGATGCTCTCTTGGTTTGTTTCCTGAGCCACCTCTCAGTGAAGTGATGGACTGAAAGTTTGCAAACAGATCAGTTTTCAACAGCAAAAGTGTTTTTCTAGATGGGGTTCTGAATCCTTCCATTTCTTTGCAAGAAACTCTGATCCTTTACAAATACATGCCATTACTCACTGACAGTACATCCTATTACTGTTTTTGCTGATCCTATGCAAAGTGATAAATTTAGCCTAACTCTTTCCAAGTTGTAGGTAACTTGCATTTAGAATTACGGAAGAAGAAATAGCAAGCTGTCTGCAAAAATGTATTCAGTGACAGGATGACTAATCCGTGGAGATTACGTTCTGCTGTAGCTATAGTACAATTGTGGATAGCCTTCATTAAGCATTTGTTCTATTACAGGCTCTGTGTTAAATGGGTTATGCACGCTACCTCATTATCCACAAAACAATGCCTTGATACCATCATTCCCATTTTTCAGATGAGAAAATTGACACTCAGAGAAGTGAGGGCAGTTTGCTCAGGTTTGGGACTCTGCGTGGACCTATTAACTACCCAGCAGTACCGCTAGGAAAAGGTGGCATTGATTTTTTGTTTAGGGAGGTGTGGAGAGGGAAGTGATAGCTAGTGATGCTCTGCTAAACTTTAAATTATATAACTTTAGAGCTGGAAGGGCTCCTGAGATCATCTAGTCTTTGTTCAATGACATACCTTGAGCGAGTTGAAAAGTTAGAACAGTAATTCTGGTTTTCTGATTCCAGGAGGTCCCATTGATTCCCCATTTACTGTATAATAATAATAACAACAAAACCATCATGTTGTTTTTAGAGCCTCTTTTAGTTTTGACAATGTTTCCACATACTTCAAATTAAAACAGAACAACGGACTTTAATTGGCTAAACAGGAAATGGCCTGGGCTCCTCCAGGTGAAGAAGCATTTAACCGTGATGAGCAGGAAATGCCTTAGCAGCCATGTTTCTCACCAGCACTGGTTGTTTTTTAGCCTGGATCCCACTCGTTAAGATTGACTAGAGGAGCAGGCTGCAACGCTCTTGGTCATTGCCCTGAGGCAAAGAACAAAGCTTTCACAATCAGGACACAAAGGATTCGATGTAAAAAGCGGAACTTCTGCACGGAGAAAACACAAAGGAAGCCAGAACTTCTGCATGGAGAAAACACAAAGGTAAAGTGAGAAATTAATGTACCACTGAGTATTCTGGGTAGCAAGCAACAGAATCCTATTTAGGCTAAAATTGGGAGGGGGAAAAAGAAATGCTTTGTCCTGCTATAAGGTGCTTCATGGGATGGAAAAGGGCTGGAGAAATCAGACTTAGAAGAGAGAGGAACCAGGAAACTCCAGATCGTCTCAAAAAGTAGAATGAATATCTTCTGTCATGGTTTCATTTCATTTGAGAATTAAAACTCCAGAAGAGAAAGTCCAGTTGGCCCAGCTTAGGTCATGTGCCTGCCCTAGACGGTCTGGAGTGGTTAATGAAAGCATCTGTAGAGGTAGCCTCCAAGGGCAGCTTTGGCTGCCAAAGTGTGAGGGCAGGCACCTGGGTTTTCTTTCCACCCTTTCCACCAAGAATGCAAAATGATCTCAGGACCCTCTTTTAACTCTTTCAAATTATTGAGGACCTCAAAGAGCTTTGGTTTATGTAGATATCTTATTAGAAATTAGAACTGATAAATTAAAAAATTATAAATTTATTTAAATATCGCAACAAGAAACCTATTTCATATGAACATAAATGGTATGTTTTAAAAATGAAAATGATTGTATTCTCTGAAACCAGAAACCTTAGTGAAAAGACCGGTGTTGTTTTATATTTTTGCAAATTTCTCTTTATCTGACTTAATAGGAGACAGCTAGATTCTCATATCTGCTTTTGCATTCACTTTGTTGTAATATTTTATTTTGGTTAAAGTAAATGAAGAAAAGATGTGAAGTAGGAAAAGGTGGGGGGAGTATTTAAAAGTCTTTCAGATAATTGTGGAAATTCTTCTTTGATATTATGCCCAAACTCAACAAGTAGTAGTTTTTTGAAATCTGAAAACTTGGTAATAAATTTCCATGCTCAGATACTTTAAGATCCATTAGTATCCCTTGCACTTTGTCTCTTACCCATGCATGATTTTTGTATCATCGTGCATTGGTCATTTGGGAAATATTGATTTCCTGAGTGACGCAGATCTTCCAGATGTTCCCACACTTCGCTGACAGTATACAAAATCAGTGATCAATATCACCACCCATCTCTTCAGAAAAATATTTAAGCACTGGGACACTGTCCAGCTCACGGTGGCAGACACTAAGTTTTCTATCTTAATTTTCACATGAAAACTTAAATTTTATTAGTAGCAAAAATACTGTCATTGTCTCTGAAATGACATTCTCATTTCATTCATTTTTGAGAAAGTGCCCAATATTCAGGTCTGAATAACCACAGTTTGTCTGTCATTCTTTCAGCCAAAAGGGAATTTTGTGGGGAAAAAAGCCCAGTTAATCCAGCTCACTCGCACGCAAGCCATTGCACAAGTGCTTCTGCTCAAGACAGCTATCATGCTTCTGCACGCAGCAGAAGTGCTTTATGCGGACTTCCCATTTCATCACAGAAAATATTAAAATGACATGTACCCAGGGGCCAAGGCTTAATAAATTAATTTGTATTGCTTCATCAACGACATTTTAAAATGAAACTGGCTTTTAAAAGAATTGTGAGTATGTGGTGGTGAAGAAAGTAATACAATGGCTACTAGTATCATTTGGTGGCTGTGCCTGAATTTACATGAAAGTACCAGAGATTTGACTTATTATTGCTTTTCGGGGGGGGGTCACTTTTTACCTGGAAGTAATTTTAAAATTCAACAAATTTCAAAACTGATAATCATACCAAGAACATATACTTTTTATTTTGATTCACCATTTGTTTGTCTTTTGCTCCTTTTGCCTTATCATTTCCCCTCTCCCCCACTCCTTTTTGTTTTTTTCCTGAATCATTTGAGGGTTAGTTACATATATAATTGTCATTTATCCCTAATATTTCAGTCTGCATTTCTTAGGAAGAAAGATATTCTCTTGAGTAACCACAGTACTTTTATCAGCTTTATCAAGTTACATTGATGCAGTATTTTTATTGCCTGTATTCTGGTTTTGTCAGTTGACCTGATGAGGTCGTTTATTAAATGAGAAGTCAGATATTAAATGCAGTACCTGACTCCACAAGATCCAGTGTGGAGTCAGGTATTGCATTTAATTCTCTTATCTCTTTAGCCTCATTTAATTTGGAATATACTTCCACAAATTTTTTTTTCTTTTAAGACACTGACATTTAAAAAACATTGTATTGGAAGTATAGTTGATTTACAATGTTGTGTTTCTTCTGTACAGCAAAGTGAATCAGTTATCTATATACATATACCATAGTGTTTTAGATTCTTTTCCTATATAGGTCCTTACGGAGTGTTGAGTAGAGCTCCCTGTGCTCTACAGCAGGTTCTTATTAGTTACCTATTTTATATATAGTAGTGTGTATATGTCAATTCCAATCTCCCAATTTATCCCTCTTCCCCTTTCCCCCGCGGTAACCATAAGTTTGTTTTCTACATCTGAAGACACTGACATTTTTTTAGAGTAAAGGCCACACTCCTCTATGCCTCCTTTAAAAAAAAAAAAAAAAAAAAGAACGATCTTTATTTTGTTTTTGTCTAATGTTGCATTGTGATTAGATCCCAATTATGCATTCTAGGCCTGAATCCTGCATAGCTGTCCTTCTCAGGAGCCATGTCTTGGGGCCCCCCATAGCCATATGTCTTTCGCTGGTAATGTTAATTGTGATCACCAGTTAGGGTGTGGTCTCCACTGTATAATTACTATGCTTTATTTTTCTCCTTTACCTCAATTAGTAATTTGTGGGGAGACACCTTAAGACCATGCAAATATCCTATTTCTTATCCATTGATGAGATTTTGCATCTATTGGTGATTCTTGCTTGATCTAACCTTTATTATGGTGGTTACAAAATATATATGTATATGCCTATTCTATATATCTCCTCTATGTATCTACATTTTATTGATATAAACTCATGCATTCTTATTTTTCCAGTTGTTTACAATACATTCCTGTACTTAATTATTTGGGTGCTAAAATTGTCCCAGCTCTTGCCAGTGGGAGCCCTCTGAGCTCCTTCCTGTGTCTTTGTGACATGTCCCAATCACTTTCTCTTTCCTTGAGCACTTTTTAAAAAAATTTTTTAAAAGCTTATTTTATTAATTTATTTTTGGCTGTGTTGGGTCTTCATTGCTGCGCGCGGGCTTTCTCTGGTTGCGGCGAGCAGGGGCTACTCTTCGTCGCGGTGCGCAGTCTCCTCATTGCGGTGGCTTCTCTTGTTGTGGAGCGCGGGCTCTAGGTGTGCAGGCTCTAAAGCGCAGGCTCAGTAGTTGTGGTGCACGGGCTTAGTTGCTCCGTGGCATGTGGGATCTTCCTGGAGCAGGGCTCAAACCTGTGTTCCCTGCATTGGCAGGCGGATTCTTAACCACTGCGCCAGCAGGGAAAACAAAAACTCTCTTACTTTCTGGCATAAGTTCTCAGCTCATCTTGTACCTACCTTTGCCCAGTCCCTGACTCAGCTATTTCTTCAAGGAAGCCTGATGCCTTTTAGATCCCATTGCTTTTGCACCATCAGTGCCAATGTCAAGTGAAAGGGGCAACTAAAGTCTTAACATTATTATGAAAATAGTTTTGACCTCTTGGACTCCTTGAAAGTGTCTCAGGGATACCCATAAGTCTGTGGACACTTTGAGAATTGTTACTGAATATAAATTATGTTTAAGTATATGGTCAGGTGTTCATAATTTATCTCGTATAATGGTTGTTAAATTAGCTTAATTGGGGAGCTAAAGATTCCCACTTAGCAGCTGTGAAATCCTAGTTACTTGGCCTCTCTGGGCTTCATTTTCATCATCTGGAATTAGGGATAATATTACTTCCCAGGCCTGCTGAGGATTAAAAGCAATAACTCACCTAAATGCTGGATGCAGGGCCTAATATAGAGTGAATGTTTAATAAACGATGTCTTTAGGGGGAAGATAACTTGTCTCTTTAGTTTACACATCATCAGATAGAGGAATGGTACTCAAAGAGGCATGCAAGGAACTTCACTCACAGCTAAACCTTTTTTAGTTGATGAGCTCCTGGAGTTGAGCAGATGCCCTAATGGTATGAGATTAGGTGGTCTTAGGAGAAGGGATAAATATATTTTGTATGTGAGACAGAGGCAAAATGTGGTCAGAGAGAAGATTCTGGTGGAATGTAGTTTCTAAGATGGTCACAACAAGATCTCCCATCCCACATGCCCCTTGTACAATGTGAAAAGTGCCACTCCTTTCATCGAGAAGTGAGGTCTGTATTCCCTCCCCTTGAACCTGGGCAGGCCTTTGGCTATGGCAGAACTGTTGCTCTGAGACATTTGACGCTATGTCATAAAAATCAATGCAGCTTCCACTAGGGTCTCTTGGAAGGCTCACTCTTGGAACCAGCCCCATTCTGGGGGGAAGCAAGAGTCACAGATGTTCTGGCAGACAGTCTCAGGAGAGGACTGCCCAGCTCAGCCCAGTTAGCCCTCAAAACCATGAGAGATGATAAGAAAACGCAGTTGTTGTAAGCTATTACATTTGGGGGTGTTTGCTTACACAGTGACAGATAACAGTGCCTATACATAGGTGGGCACACTAGAAATTAACCACGGGTCATCTCTACCCCAGACATGAGCTATGGAGTAGGTCATAGGTGATGCGCAGACACTTGTCCACACTTGGCGAATGCCCCAAGAAGAGGCCTGATGAAGAAAGACTCTTAACAGACTTACGCATAATAACTCTTGCTGCTCTGGAACCAAATTGCCAAGTGTGGAGTAGGTGGTTTCTGGCATTGATGACACCCCCTGGGTTCACTTGAGGTAGCTGTAGAAGTCCTTCCATTCTTTCCTTCCTTCCTGTTTTCTTTTCCTTTCCTCTCCTCTCCTTTCCTGAACCTCCTTCTCCTCTCCTGACTTGTCCTCACATTCTTTCTTTCTTCTCCACCCAAAGCAGTTTGATGAAAAAAGGAAAGAACATGAATTTTGAAGGTAAGATGGCCTAGGTTTAAACCCACTTACTAGTAACTTGACTTTGGGCAAGTTCTCTTTTCTCTCCTAACCTCACTTCCTCCATCTGTAAGTTATAAGTAACACTACAGAGAGTCATTGAGATGGTTAGGTGGCATTATTAAAGCATTCAGCACTTGCTAGGCACATAGATGACCACAATCCACAATCCATATTGATTTGCTTCTCTTTCTTTAATCACAACCAGAGTTTTCTCCTTTGCTTACTCCAAAGCTCCTTGGCCTCTTTCCCTAGATAATCCCATTTTACAGATGCTGTTTTGTTTCCGCTCTCGGTTTGCTCTGCCAGTGCGCCCAGCAGACCTACAAATTCCAGATGCTGAGAGAAAAGCCCTTGATTCAGGCTCAATGCAGGGATGATATTCGCTAAAATGCAGATGGCACGTTAGGTACCTGTGGGAAGCTTGTGTGCTGGATCGGAAACAGGCAAAAACAAAATCTCTTGGCAAAAATGGGCTCCTGGTAGAGGGTAGGCAGGAAGGCACAGAGGCAAATGGAGATTGACTGGTGGCACCATGTTACTCTTCTGGAGCTGAAACGGGCAACCACAGCCCAGGTACAAGTGGAGTAGTTGCCCCCTGGGAAGAAGGGCGGTTTGTCTGAAGGATATGAGAAGGAGACCTGGGATTCGGGGAGAGAATATCTTGGAGAATAGAATTGTACCCACAGGGTGTTTAATTACCCATCTTTGTTTCAAATGGTTGTGCGGGTTAAATGGGCCTGATCCTGCATTTAATGCGCAAAGTCAATGGGAATTTTGAGGGCAGATCAAATGCACCACTAGGAAAACTGTGAACCTTCCAGCCAGACATGGACAAAGGCTGAGCTGAATAATGTGATAGCGGAGTACATCTAGACATTTCTGAAGGAAAAAGAAATGGTAAAAGAGGAAATTGTGTTTATAAAGACCATTGCAATAACCACCAGGTAGGAAATAGGACTCCAGGGTAGAAAGCAAGAGCTGTTTTTGTCCGAGGAGCCTTTCTGACAGATACTTGTATTCTTATACAAATCTTTTCCTTTTGGCACTGGTTTCTGTTTTCAAAACCCAATCCAAGGGTTCACAGATTGGGCTCACAGATTGCTAGTAATAAAGAGATCCTTAGAGATCACCTAGTTCCACCCTGTCATTTCTTGGCTAAGATTACTAAAGCCCAGAGAGATCTAATGAATTCCCCAAGAACACACAGCTAGTTTGGAGTCGGGCCAAGGCCAGAAGCTTGGCTGCATGTCTCCCAGTGCAGAGCTCTTTTCCAGTCTCTCTTTTCTCCATATCTTCTCAACAATTACAGGTTCTGCAGTTTCTTTGGTCAACCAGTACTCATGAAAAATATGTATTAGATGCCACCAGCCAATCCTACATTCACATTTTTGCTCTAAGTGAAGTCACCTCCCCCTTCAGGGAGATTCCTAATAATCTGAAAGATGAATACTCTTTAAATACAGGGTATAGTTCAGTGAAAACTAGTTCAAAGTTGCTCATACATCCATTCCACAGACATTTATTAATCACCTACTGAGTGCCAGTTACTGTGTTTATGATCATGGTTATGAGCAAAACAGACAATTACAGAGAACAGAGACTCAACACATACATATCTGGTAGAAGAAGATCCAGCATTCAGAGCTGACCACACATTTAATACATTGTGGGGGAATAAAAGGAATATGTTCTATGAGAGCTGGGAGGTGGTTGTTTTTGCTATGAATTAGTCAGATCTTATAATGTCACATTTGGCTCATAAAAACTGTTGATGAATCAGAAAAAAAGATTATTATAGTGATTTTTTAAAATGACTCTCATATTCCTATAAGGACAAAAATAAATGGGCGTGAGGTACTTAAATTAGAATTTAGAAACTTAAGGATGACTTGAAACTAACTTGAATATGGGAAAATGTTAACTGGCCATGCTCTATCTTCATAGAGAACTTTGCAAAAGAAAATGAGCTTAAGGCACAGTGGAAGAGATTGTGGTTGGACTTAAGGAAACCTTTCATAACACTCAAGGTGGTACACCTAGACTTGAGGATCAGGGCAGAGTCTGTAAAGGAGGAGGAAGCTTTTCTTCTTGGTCAGTTCTCTCCTAAGTTCTTGATCAGAAACTGTGCCAGTAATGTTTTCATTCTTTTCCCCAAGGTTTAGGCAGGGTTGTGAAATCCTTGAGGTCCTGCAGCCCCTGAGTTCCTGCTCTGCCCATCTGGGCCTGTCCTTAGGCATCCTGTCCCATCAGACTTCCTGTGGTGAGAGCTGGTCCTTCAGCTCACTGTGCCCGTGAGTCTGTGGCGGCCACCTCCAACCATGTGCCCCTAGCACAGGCATTTAAGATCTTGTTCTCCAAGTGTGGTTCTGGGCTTAGCAGAATCAGCACCACCCCAGATCAATTGACTCAGAATCCATTTCATACAATCCCCAGTGATTTCTATGCATATTAAAGTTTGAGAAGCTGTGTTCTAGAACACTGGCCACTGAGTCAGACAGACTTGACTTCAAAGTTTGGTTCTGCTATCATCTGACTCTGTGACCTCGGCTAAGTCACCTGCTCTACCTGAGATATCTGTAAAATGGGTACAAGAGTTCTTGCTTCTTAGACTCTCAGGAAGGCCCTTCCCGGCTACCTGACTTCACATGGATCTTTCCTATTACATTCACCTCAGTTTATTATGTTTCTCCATGAGAGCAATTATTACAACTTGAAATTACTAGTGTCTATACTGTTTAAATGTAGGCTCCATGAAGGCAGGAACTGTGCCTTTCTTTGATATTTGATATTCTTGGGACTTTGCACAGTACCTGGCACCTAAAGGGTCGTTCCATATTTGTTGAATAACTGAATATGGTGAAGTTACATAACACAAGAGAAACATTAGCTCAACATCTGACTTGGGGAAAATGTTCACTAAATGGTAGCTATTGATAAAACCGGGTGCCCGATTGTGGGACCCAGTGTAAAATGCAAATGTTAGTAAAAAAATTACTAACAATTTCAAGATGGTGACAGAAGAGTATTAAACCAAGGGCCCTTGTCAGAGCTGGGCCGTTTGTGATTATACAGGTCGCACGCCCGGGAAGGCGGCCCTGGGTATTGATAGTTACTATTATTGTGGTTATTCTGGGGTAGATGTTTTCACCACCCAAGCATGGTCGTCTCCCCCTTCTCCTTGCAGTGTGACATCAGGCCAAGAGCCCCCCAGGCCACCTTGCTTTCTGAGACAGCTTTCTCTCCTCTATCTGCTTCGATGAAGAGACTAAGAGATACCTTGAAACTTGACAAAGTGCAAAATGGACCCTGTCAGGTGGACCAGGTCTAAAGGATTCCTCACAGCAAAGTGATGATTTACACCTGATTAGTAAATGTGGCATTCATTGAATCAGCAAAAGTTCTGCAAATGTGCGCCGAACGGAATTTTAAGTGAGTTTCCGTAATGCACGTACACATAATGTATGGCTTTTAATTTACTTGATAATGTGAAAATACAGTCCGAGGTGAGGAACGAGGCGGACAGAGTCACTCAATTCTAACGTAACAACTTTTCTTTATGAGAAACTGAAAGTAGGGGCAGGGCTCAGAATATAAAACAGTCATGAGGAATTGAAGCTAAAAACGGAGAGAGATGAATTTGCTCGAAAACAGCCAGCTTGGCGCTGCTTCCAGGGACAGTTGAATTGTGGGAGTGTGATGACCAAAAGCAAAAGCAAGGTGTTTTCAGGGGTCCCAGCCCTGCTGGGTTTAGAATGACATCCTTACTGGGCTAAGTTTTTCCTTTCAGAGCCTGGGTCCCTTTAGCTGTTAAGCAGGGAGAATCACCCACCTCCTGCGTACAACGTTGTAGGCAGAGAAAAAAGAATGTTGCTCTTGTCAAAATGCTTTGTTCAACACTATGGGATACAAAAACAAGGTGGTATGCTCCGTAGAAAGAGCATTAGCCTGGTAATCAGAAAACCCTGTTTCTGACACAAATTTTCCAATTTATTAATTACCCATCTTCAGTGCTTTGGAACCGGGCGGCTTGAGCTGGGTGAAAATTCCAAAGCTGTTACTTTCTGGCTGTGTAAACTTGGGTGGGGGGATACTTTAACCCTCTCTGAGCCTCAGTTTTCTCATCAGTAAAATGGGGTTGAACTAAATTCGAGGGAGTATTTAGCACACCCGACACATGGCAAGACCTCAACAACTCTTTCTGAGCCATTTTCTCTACTGTTGATTGGGATATTGGAAAACTTCAGAGCACTGTCCTGCCATACAGCACTTCTGTGTGCTACATTCAAGCTGGAGACACTTTATTGGCCCCAATTTCCCAGGAGTTTTCTGGTTCTGGTGCGGCAGGGTCTTTTTGTTCAGAGTTATTTGTCAGCTACACCTTCCAATGGTATTAACTTGTAACTGTGGTGGCAGCCCTCTCCTAGGGGCTTGTGCTTGAATTGAAAGATTCTGAAACCAAAATGCTTTCCAGAGGCGAAAGAGCAATAGATGGATGGAGTTAATATTCAGAGACACTGGCCCTACTGGGTGTACCTTTCAAACACACAGCTTAGGCACCACACATTTGTGAGGTCCATTTGATCCAAGGTCTTAACGACATATTTGGTTAGAAAGGCAAGTATAGCTTAATATTTCTGTTCAGCCGTAATGACTGTGTGATTTTGATGATGGCCTCAGTGTTGCCATCTATTATTTCATTCTGCACCATTCTCAGCGTTACCTAGAAGTCTGCTTAGTGGACACAAATCACAGTGGCTGCACAGTTCATGATTTTCCCAGCAGCTATGTATGTGTTTCCCCAGCTTCCTCTAGCACAGACACTACCCGACTCTAGCCAGCCCTGTGCTAGGCTACCCCAACTGCCATATCTTCCCCCACCATAGTAAATGGCTCAAGAGGTGGCCAGGTGACTCAAGGGAGGCCAATTTTGTCCTTCTTCTAGGTTTTACCAACAAACTGCTGAACATGATGAAAAAATGTGAGGCCAGAGTGGTATGCAGCCCAGTTTCCCTGTTGGCACACAGCTATGGAAGCAAGATAGATGGATAGTCATATAAATCATTGAAGATGTTCTAGCCCGTGCATTCCTGCCCTTTCCAAGGTCATGTCACTCACAAACAGAAGTCCTTATTGTGCAACCCGATACAAACATCCATACAGACGAGCAACAAGACGTCATCTGTCTCAGACTTCTGGTAACAGAGGTGATGTCACAGTGGGTAATAGAGCACAGGGTGTGATTAAGTAGAGGCTGGTGTTACAAATTACTCTTGCTAGATTGTTGGTGGGGAGAGGAAAGAAAGAGGTCAGGCAATAGCAGATGTGATGCTGTGATACGATAGGAAATACATATTTGGCTTTTTTCCCCAGTTCCTGGCGTAGAACTTCTAAAACCTTTGGAATTTCTGAGTGACAGGAGTGAGAAGAGTGTCTTTTGTTATTCTTAATAGAGTTTTAAAAATATACCTGGGTAGGGCTTCCCTGGTGGCGCAGTGGTTGAGAGTCTGCCTGCCGATGCAGGGGACACAGGTTCGTGCCCTGGTCCGGGAAGATCCCACATGCCACGGAGCGGCTGGGCCCGTGAGCCATGGCCGATGAGCCTGCGCGTCCGGAGCCTGTGCTCCGCAACGGGAGAGGTCACAACAGTGAGAGGCCCGCGTACCGCAAAAAATATATATATACCTGGGTTTATACTAATGAGGTCGCTCTTGGTGGGCTCCTCGGTAGCTTCAGGTTGGGTGCTGGTTAGCAGAGGAACCAGCCATGTGATTAAAGGGCAGGGACCTTCAGCCCCACCCTCTGACCTCTGGAGAAGAAAAGGGGGCTGGAGATTGAGTTAATCACCAATGGTCAATGATTTAATCAACCATATTTACAAAATGGAACCTCCATAAAAACTCTAAACAAAGGAGCTCTCAGAGCTTCTGGGATGGCGAAATGCATCCCCGTGCCAAGAGGGTGGCACACCCCAAACTCCGTGGAAACAGAAGCTCCTACACTTGAGATCCTTCTGGACCTTGTACCTCTTCATCTGGCTATTTATTTGTATCATTTCTATTATCTTTTATTATAAACACTACTAGTAAGTAAAGTGTTTCCCTGAAATCTGTGAGCTGTAGTAGCACATTACTGAGCCCAAGGAGGGTGTCGTGGGAACCCTTGATTTATAGCTGGTTGGTCAGAAGTACAGGAGGCCTGGCCTTGCGATTGACATCTGAAGTGTGGGCAGTCTTGTGGCACTGGGCCCTTTAACATGTGTGGTCTAGCTAATTCCAGGTAGCGTCAGAATTGAATTGAATCATCGGACACCCAGTTGGTGAACTTAGAATTGGTTGTTGTTATGGAAAAAACCTACACATTTGGTGTCATATGTGTCCTGGTGTTGTAAAAACAGCAAATCTTATTAGTAGGGTAGCAGGCTCAAAGGAAGGTAGGTTTTTCAGGCTAAAGGAGAGTTTTAGCTGCCTGAGTTATCTCTCTTCTCTTGAAGACGGGGAGAGGATAACCAGTGGAGCAAGGTCTCAGCAGAAACGCAGAAGAGAGTGCCAGAAGGGGCAGTAGCATTGGTCAGTATGGGAGATACTTTTCCTTTGAGAGCACAGCAGAGGAAGAGAAGGTAATAATAGAGAAAATCTGAGAGATGGAGAGAATTCATGGGAGCTCATGCTAGGGTGGCCATGATGTCCTCACTGCAAGAGAAGACTTGGGAGATTAAATTGCTGTTTGGACAGAGAGGGGTCCCTGTGGGGCTGGGGCTATGCTCCCATGCCCTCTCGAACCACCCAAGGGCCAAGGAAAGAAGAGGGTGGTAGCTGAAACAGATCTCATGAAGGACAAGGCCTCTGGGGTTGATGTCTACATTATAATTGATGGGTTGTCATTGTCTGTCATAACCCGACCTCTCCACCATGGCAAGGGCATCTGTTGAGGCTGTGGGAGCTTGCTGTGCACATGGCTGTGGAGAAAAGACAGGTTCTGTTAAATCAGTGAACCTGACAGAGCAGAGGGAATCAATGGGCTATTTGCCCATGTAATCTTTCTTTCATCTCTTAGTCAACTGCTGTAATGACATTTCCCAAGGGGAATTTTTCTGATGTTCGGGCCCCACTGGGTTGCGGAGAGTGATTGTCCTGTGTTGTCAAGACTCTTTATTATTCTCTAGTCGCCAAGACAGCAGACTCGTATGAAGCCTTAAGAATATTCTAGGGTATACTCATTGTTTGCCAACATAGCTTTCTGTTTTTATTTTGGCTTCATATATCTAGATAAGAGAACATAAAACGTAGAGGGTAAGGGCTCTGGTCATACAAGTAGGTGGACCTGGGTTTGAATCTCATTGCTGCCTCTCATGATCTTACACGACATTTACAGTTATTTAACCTCTTTAATATTCCATTCTTCATCTGTAAAACGGCATAATAAGAGTACCTACTTAATGTGCGATGAATATTAAATAGAAAAACATGTAAAATTCTTAGATTGTTGCCAGCACATAGTAGGTACTCACATAGCTGAATTCAGAGATGGGTAGAGAGAGAATCCAAGGCTCCTTATACCTCCTTATATCATGAGGTTTTTGGATTTTTGTTTGTTTTTGTTTTTTTAACCTGTCACAAGACTGCAATGTACTTCGGGCATTTCTTTATACAATTAACCAGGGAGGTCAATTTAAATCTTCTGTTATTTAGCTTTATGTTTAATTAAGTGACTTGTTGAAAGGTAGACCACTTGGTCTCTCTGGTCAGTAGGTTTTATAATATGCTAAATCTAATCCACTGGTATTGACCACCTGGGGCATGGTCGTGAGGATTTTCTAGGCCAAATTGAAAGGAGTGCTGTGATTAATTAGTGATGTCTGCCCAGGACACGGTTAGGATTGTGACTTAACCTGTTCCCCCTATGTGCTGACTCTGTATAGACCCTGAGGTCATGGGTCACAGATGCAAGTCAGAGGCCAAGGAATGTTACATAACTTGCAGAATTGCCAATGCTTATGGAGAAGGTACCTGCTAATTTGAAGAGGCTAGAGAATCGAAAAAAGTGCCAATCAATCAACTGGTTGATGACGTCCGGACTTGCCTGACTTCCTGCTTCGTGTCTGTTCCTCCCCAGAGCTGGAACTACTTGAGTCCCACCTGCAGCTCAGCTGGTGCCACCCCATACCTTGAGCCTATTCCTTCCTGCTGTCAACAGAGATTTTAAGAGCTCTAGTGGGCTTCTATGTAACCTAGTACCGCCCACCATCTAAGCCAGCTCTTGTCCAAGTCTGGTCTTTTTGCCTTGAGCCTTTAAGTGCTGGGATCCACCTTACTGATGTTCTTGAATGCCCTATTGTCACCCTGTTTGTCCAGATCTCTAAAATGATTTTTCTACTGGATTTTACTAACACCTGTCAGGATGTCCTCTTACCTCTTTCACATGTCAAAGGCTTTTTTTTTTTTAATACAACCTGCATATTATTAATGAGGCTTTTCACTTCCACAGGGGTGGTTATGTGATGGAAACAAGGTGAGCTTTGAAATTAGCCAGACCTAGGTTCCAATTTCAGCTCAGCTTTTGCTTAACTATGTGGCATTAGACATATGGGTCAATTTTCTCATCTATAAAATGGGGATGGTAATAGCAGAGCAGACTGTTATATCCTATGTTTGTCAAAATGGACAAATATCTTGGAGGACCTAGCACGTAGGAGTTGCTAACACATGAACAACAGCAACAAAATGACACTAACAATAGCTATGATTTATTGAGCACTTATCATGTGGGAGGCATTGAGCCGAGTACTCTCCATAATAAAATAATACTGTGGTTCCTATTTCACAGACAAAGAGTCTGAGGTTTAGCAAGGTCAGTAACTGACCCAACATTACCCAGAGAATCAAGGGCAGAGCCTGGTTTTAGCCAAGATCTGCTTAACCAACCTAAAGCCTGACCTTCTTTCATCACACTATATGGTCAACAAATATTGTAAGCATCTTGCACCCATTTGGATGAATGTTCTCCTGTTCTCTGAAGCTGGGTTTGTCCCAGGCATTTACTATGCCCCTCCAGACATAAATGATGACAGTTTTCCTCTTCCCACTCCCCCCCAGTATGCCTCTTTCTGTTCCCATGGAACACTTTATGGCTGACCATGTCATAAGATATGACGTCCTCAAGTCTATCATGCCAAACACATTTGAGTTTTAAAATATTGCGCTGGTTTTAGATACAGCCCTGGGAGTAATTTTCAAATCTGGGCTCCCAACCAACAAAGTAATTTCCATTTATTAATGGGAAAATAAACATCTCCTGTAAATGGGTCCTTCCTTCCATGGCCCTTGTCCTCAGACATACAGGGCTGGGTGGGCATCATTCGTGCCTGAGGATGTCATGTGAGACTAGCTGAGCAGGTTGTAGGCCCAGAACAGACTTTATGTAATATGTGTCTACTTGGCCCTGCCCTGTGATAATGCTTCCTGCTCCCTCGGTTCCTAATGAATGTTGTCTTTGTCTTTTTACTAAAGGTTAGGCTGGAGTCATGGGGGGAACTCCTTTTGTAGGGTGCCTGTAAGCAAGCCAATGAATTACGAGGAAGTCTTTAAGATTTGGCCCCTGAAATACCAAATGACCTTGAGGGAGATCTGGCAGCGGGGAACAGAAAAAACTGTAATTTATTGATCCAAATATTATTCCAAGTACTTTGTGTACGTTATATTATTTAATTATCCAATAATCCTGGATGGGAGTCATTATTATTTCCATTTTTATGACACTGTGACCCAGAAAATTAAATAACCCATTACTAAACAGACTAAACAGTTACTAAATAGTGGTACAACCCAACACATTTTATTATGAAGACCTACCTTTTGAACCCAAGGTTTGAATAGTGAATAATGCATGTAAACTCTCAAAACTGGTGTCAGAATTTCTCACGGATTCAGTACCTATGATACCAGATGCATAATTAGAATCTACCCAAAACTGATGTGAGTTTACAGCCAGAGCCTGAAATTGAGAAATGCCATTCAGTTATTTGCATACAGATAGACTACAGTTATTATGAAGGCTAGTCCATTACAGAATTCAGTTTAGCTTGCATTTTAGCTAAAACCATAAAGTCAGCTACGAAAGAGTTAGCTTTATCAATTACATTTTTTGTAAACCCAGGTTTTTGTTTTTTTTTTAAGGTTTTTGAATTGATGTGCTCAAGGGAAAAAAAATACCCATGGGCTAACATTGTATAATCAACATTGTGGGAAATGAGATTGAAGTTTTTGCAAGTTTGGGTCTCTTTCTAAGGAATGTGCCAGAAATCTCAACCATCATTTGGATATGGCTCTGATCTCAGCATTGAATGAGTGCTTGACTGTCAAGCTGTGGGACAAGCTTTAGGTAGTATTATCTCCTTGGAGCATCAGAAGATTCCGAGATTCCAGACTCACCACTCTGGCTGTTTCTTTTTCTTTCTGGACAGTCATGGAGGCCATTCTGCCAGGAGCTACCCTAAAGGATAATGTATGGGATTTAGAGATTTAGAAAAATGTGGGTCTGAAAACTATGTCATTACTTACCTGTGTATCTGTGGAAAATTTCTTTTACCTCTCTCTGTTTTATAGCCTCGTCTGAAAAATGAGAATTATAATGGCATATACCTCAAAGGGGTGCTGTAAGAATTAAGATAAGAAGATAAAGTCCTCAGTATAGTTCATGGTACACGGTAAATCACTCTGAGTAAAAATCATTATAATTGTTAGAGGATTAACTTTTAATGCACATAACCTAATAAATTCAGTGACGCACGTGGTCTAGTCAAAGAGTTGTGTGTCATATCCAGGGTAACACAGTCCTACATTAAAGGCAGTTAAAAGCAATAGAAATCTTCTATTTGCATTTAGTGGAGAAGATCAAAGAGTATCCCATTACTAACCCACCTTGACATTTTGTAACATCACTTTTCCTTTTTTTCTCCCAATCGCTCACACCCTGTAGCTGCCCAAGTGTCTCTTTCTTTATAACCTCAACGCCAAAAAAACTCTTCCTGGATAACTAGGCTACAAAGTTTTTTAATCTCTCATCTCCTTACCCCTCTTTCTATCACTTTATGTAGGTCATCTCAGCTTCTCTCTCAGTAAGCAAAAGTCCTTTCTTAGTAGGATTGGGAAGGAGTGGGAACTGAGCAGGCAATTCAGGATTATTTTTAAGGGGCTGGAGGTGGACTGGGGGTGGCTGTTAGCACTCATGGGCCAAAAACTTTAGTTACACCACACAGATATAATCTCCAGAGCGAGGAAAGTTCTGGCTTCTAAGCTGTTTACCCTATACCTGAAGCCATACTTTGTGAAGAATGTTGTTACATTTAACAATGTGGAGAGGGAGAGATCCGTAAGAAAATCCTCTTTGTCAGTGTAAGGTCATTCCATATGAACTGGCAAAAGAAAAACTCAGGGATGCTATGACTTTAGATATTAAAAATATGCCTTTTTAAAAAAAATTGTATTTATTTATGGCTGTGTTGGGTCTTCGTTTCTACTAGAGAAAGTGAGGGCTTTCTCTAGTTGCGGCGAGCGGGGGCCACTCTTCATCGCGGTGCGTGGGCCTCTCACTGTCGCAGCCTCTCTTGTTGCGGAGCACAGGCTCCAGACGCGCAGGCTCAGTAGTTGTGCCTCACGGGCTTAGTTGCTCCGCGGCATGTGGGATCTTCCCAGACCAGGGCTCGAACCCATGTCCCCTGCATTGGCAGGCAGATTCTCAACCACTGCGCCACCAGGGAAGCCCCAAAATATGCCTTTTTAATATGCCTTTAGATATTAAAAAATGGCAAAAGTAGAATCAACAGAATTGAAAGGAGTGGACTTGTAGCTCTGTTGAATGAAGAATGTTCATATAGTCAAAGCTTTTGGAAGACAGAATGAGCTTCCTTAGGAGGTAATGAGTTATCCGGCCCTGGAGATATTTAAAATAAGGCTGATGACTTCTAGGCAGATATATTGTAAATGATGTAAAGCATCTGAAGGGGGTTGGATGAACCATAGAGGTCTCTTTCCATGCTGAGATTCTATAATTCTATTAATCAGAACAGAGCTCAGTACATACTTCTGATATTGACAACTTGTAGCTCCTAATCTGAGGTTCATTCACTCATGGCGTCTGAGAAGTAATTTATTTTTTTGGTGTGATTCTGTGCTCTAGTGCCTTCTCTGGCTCTGCCTCTTCTTTCCTTGGCTTTAGTAACGTAGTTCTCATTGTCACTCCAGTCCCAGTCTAACTCCTGTGAAATGGTTGGTGTGATTTCAAACGTCATTGGTCTCTTCCTACCAATCTAGAGGGTCAGAGGAGGCGTGAGTCCATCAGAGAAGGGTCATATAATGTCCACATGTCTAGACCTTAGGAGCTCTGAGCTCTTGTCCAGGGTCTGACACTAATTCTGTAAGCCTCATCTCATCTCTGCGTCTCCATTTCCTTATCTTTAATTGAGGTACAATGTAACTTCTTTCTAAGGTTCCCATGGTTCTTTCAACTCATGACACTAAGGTGCTAAATGCCCCTCTGCTAGGAAGTGAAATGACTTGGGGAAATTGTGAATAAGCTGAAGCAGCATTTGGAATCTTAGTATTATACTGTTCACCTAATATTCATTATGCACCTACTGTGTGCCACATGCTCAGATAAGGCGTAGAGGATGTAGCAGCTGACAGGGCAGATAAGGTTCCTGCCCTCACACAGCTTACATTCTGTGGGGCTATAGAACCTACAGTCAGGTAAATAAGTAGACAGCTCATTTCATATTATGAAGAAGATAAAATAGGATGTTATGTTTGAAACCGACCGTGGAAGTCAAGAGCAGCCTGTCTGAGGATGTCCATTTGAGCTGACTTTCTAATTATGACAAGGGCCAGCTATATGAAGACATGGGAGAGAGTGAAAAATAAGAACAAAGGCTTTGGTTTCTTTAAGGAGCAGAAGGAAGCCTGCTGTGTCTAGAGCATGATGGTATGGAGGAACCAAGATGCTAGAAAAAGTAGGCAACACCCAGATCATCAGAAATATGAGAAGAGTTTATATTTAATTTCATGTTTACTAGGCTAGTGCATTTCTTGGAAACATCACAGAGAATCCCACTACTAACCACCTTGACACTTTGTAACTGGCCAAGATAGCCGTAAGTTCAGATGAAGGGCTAGGACTGGCGTGACAGTGACTGGGCTAGGTGGCAGCAGGAGAAGTAGAGAGAAGAGGGTGCATTCTGAAAACGTCACAGTGGAGCCAGTATGACTTAGGTCGGAGTAGATATGAGGTGATGAGGGGGGCATGAGGCAAACTAGAAATCTAGAATTACTTTTTGCTTTTTCTCTCTCAGTACTTGAGAATGGATGTATCATGGGAGAGGAACAGGTATTATTAAAAATAACAGTGGCAATTATGTACTGGATATTTATTACATGAGATCTGTGGGGGAACTTTTGTCTTCTTTATGTCTCCAGCTCAATAAATTTGTTGAAAGACATTGTATGTCAGGCACAGTTTTAAGAACCTTGCCTACATTATTTAATTCTTAGTCGGTATTTGTTTACATAGCGACTCAGGAAGATTAAGTAACTTGCTCAAGGTAACATAGCAAATAAGCTACAAAACTAGGATTTAAACCCAAGTCAGTCTAGTTCTGAACTCTGGTGTCTTTTATATCTTTACATTTATTTCCAAGCATACCAGACACTGTAAAGGGAGCTGCTAACTAGTTCTGGGGAACTGAGTGGCCTCCCGAGAGGCCTCCTCAGAGAATACCAGGACAGAAGCGTGACTACTAGGAATGACTTCAATAAAAATTGAAGAAAGATGGAAATTAATTTGAGGATCTGAACTAAACAAAGCTTCCATACTATGGATCCTCCTATCCACAACAATAGCAAGACTCTAATGTTGTTTCCAAAATCTGGTTTGGAATTCACCAACATTACAGGCACACAATGAAGCCCAAACCATCTGTAAAATAAATAATGACAAGTCTAGTCAAGGGGTATCTGGCTTTTTTAACTGACAGAAAACACTTTTTTAAAGAAGGGTGGCTGAACACGTAGTTTCAGCCATCTGATATCAGAGAAGGAGAGTGGTTTTCTTATGTGCACATAATTACCGAGGTCGATGCACACTGGGTAGTGTGCTCTGATTTTCAGTAATTGTGTAGCCAGTCACATCTTCAGAGATCAAAAATAGCCTTTAAGGGGGAAACGTCCAGGCTGATTCCAGGAGCAGGGATCAATGTGAAGTTACACGTTTAGCACATTAACTCTTAATTCTAGAAAGATGTACTCTTTTCCCTCTTTTCAGATGTCTGGAATAATGACAAAAATTGGTGAAGACATGAGAGCTAAGCCAACTTCCATAGCGATAGGTTGGGTATATTGCCAGTTTCTTACTGTTTTACCATCATTCACTGACTGCCCTTCAAGGACTAATTAAATTTGGTGAAGCTGCCTCTCTTATGTCTTTACCAACTCCTCCTCCTTCTGATCTGCCTTTATTTCTGGAATGTTCTTCTGCTGTACTCAACTAATAAATTGCAGTGCTATATGATTACATGTTTGTCAATGCTAGGCTGTGAACTCTTTGAGGGTTGTTCATGTCTCATTTATCTTCAACTGTTCTATGAGTTAGAATGTGTAAGCACACAAGCAACAGAAAAAATAAAAAACCTCAACCCTAAACTTAAGGAAATGTGCTAGATTACATAACTGGAAACCCAGACATAGAGCAGAAAGCTGAGTTAATCTGGTGGTACTGACCTTGTTTCCCTATAGTTCTTTTGGCCCTCGCTTTTGTATGTTCAATCTGGTGGCGAGGTGTGAGCAGCAGTTATGAACTTCACATCCATACATGGCCATAACCAAAGGAAAAGGGAAGTGTCTTGCTGTGATGATTTCTTCAGACCAAGGAAGAGCTTTCCCAGAAGCCTCCAGACAACCCTTCTTAGTCTCAATGGCCATTTAGGAATCAATCAAGATGAATGAGTTTACCATGACTGGCTTAGATGAATCAGCTCCCCTAGCCATATGGCTCTTATCCCACGGAGGACTGTAGGGAAGAAAGATCATGATGTCCTTCACCCATGTCCAAAGGCTAGTACAGAACTTGGCACTTAGATAAGGCTCAATGAGTGCTTTCTGAGTAATTAAGTGAATTACGTGACCCACTGCCTGATACGCCCTTTTCAGAACTTCTGTATTTATAATCAGCACCATTCACTTGGCTTGGAACTTAATTATATACTTTCTCTTGTTCTTTGATAATGTCATATGTGTTGGTCTTGTTTTAAAAATCAGATATTAACTATCTAAAGGCAGGGTCTGTGGCAAATAAATGTTAGTTGACTGAATGAGTCTTGCTTTCTTGGTGGTCTCTCAAGTGTGGAGACCAGGAATGGACATGTTAGACATACAGTGGTTTATTTGTGAGTTTAACTCTGTAGTGAGGAGCAAGGCACATGTTTCTCTGATAGGAAACCAGTTAAAAAGGAGAAAAATACCTTTTGTGTTTAATTTAACTAAGGCTCAGTGGAGCTCAGTTTAAATAAGCTGGAGCCAGCAAGAACTTAATCACTGGATTTTAGCAGTCGCTAAAATGCCTTGCTCTGCATTGGGCACAATGTGTCCGCAGAACGGAAGTGCATACTCTCTTCTCTGTCTGCTGGAATGAACCCAGCGTGGGTCGTCAGATGTAAAGGTCCTGGGAGAGGAACAGCACTGAGAGGATGAACTGCACCGTTTTGACTAAAGAGTCCACATGGCCATAGAGGTGACAGAAAAATGCCTCAAAATCGCTACCGTTTAGTGAGCAATTCTACGGTGTCAGGTGTTGTTCTGACTGTTTTTCAGAGAAACCATTTTGTCTTCTCAACAGCTCCAGGAGGTAGGTGCCCTTATGAGCACCACTTTGCAGTTGAGAACATTAAGGTTTAGAGAATTAAAATGGCTTGCACAGGGTCATACTCTTAGTAAATGGTGTCAGGATTTGAATTCAGGAAGGCTGACTTCAGAGTCTGTGCTCTTACCCACTGCTGAAGACGGTCTTGAGTTCAAGGCTAAATACAAGGAGCAAGGAGAGGTCCAAAACCAGGTTTAGAAGGTTAAAACCAGGAGAAATAGTTCAGGAAGAAAGATATGAGATGAGTAAGAGCAAACGGTTTGGGACTCAGTAGCGAATAATGCAAAACGTTGAATGAAGGTGGTCTTTTATTTGAAGCCAAATGTATGGCATATTGGAGGAAGCTGTCCTAATGGCTTAAAGTTATTACCTAGAGCTGATGGTCTTTGCCTTCATACAACTTTTGATCTAGCTGAGAGGATAAAGATTACATATATATGAAAAATATTAGTAAATTATATAAAAAAGTAGATACTCAAGGGCAACGGAATGGGCATGTGGACTATATAGAGATTGTATGAGAGGTATTTTCCTCTGTTGTTATCATTCTGTATTTTATATGGATTGGATTCACAGGTAAAAGCTGGGCATTGTCTTCCCTGGAGTCAGAAGGTCCAAGTGCCAGGGTCTACCTCCCTGCAGTCTCCAATGGTGCTGCATCATGGAAGCCTTCTCAGCCTGTTTAAAGTGTTACCTGACCCTGCTTGTTGAATGCCCTTCATGCGGGCCTTCTGTGAGAAGGCTTATTTCCTTTACTGTATTTGGCTAAGACAGCAGTACCGTGGGTGGCTTCAGTATTAAGTTTGGAACAGAGGAAGTATTGCAACACATGCCAAGAATTGAATTTTATTTTTAAAAGCTGCTTTTTACGGAATTGAATATCTTGACCCTCCCTGGTTACAGCAGACCCACACGTGGGAATTGTTGTAGGGTGGGTGACTTGGGCATCCTTTAGTGACAGGTATATATTCTTTATAGGAGTAATCTCAAGGGTTAATACTTCCTTTTGAGAGTCCTTATAATCTCTCAAATTCTTTCTAATGGCTCTTCTCCCTGTCCTTGTTTCTAGCACTGTGTTTTAGCATCGTGACAATCTTTGTGGCTGAGGTAGATTGCTTTGCTTCATGAAAGAGAAGGTGTATTTTGTTGTTTCACAATCAAGTGTCCTGTTCCTCTGTGTGACCACTGGGATGAAACAGTTCAAATGTAAGTCTGGGAAGTGGGGCTGGTGGAGCAAATCAAGACCACCAACAGCTTACCCTGTGGCCTCAGGAAAAGCATTCACTTATCCTCCCCTTCAGATGGTTCTTGATGACACAGGATGAACATCCTTGGAAGACGTGGTGAGGGAAACGGTGCAGCATATAAAACACCGAAGATGTCTGCGTGAAAGAGGCCTCGAAGCATCAATGGCACCATTAGCCTCCTATCCCCCGATCCTCGTTCTTAATTTCTTAGTTGCAGCAGTGCCCTGCTTTACAGGACATGAGTACACTGGCGACTTAGAGGCCAGTGGGTGGGAATTCCAGATCTCAAGAATGCAGAGGCAAAGCTGACCCACTGAGCGTGAGAGGAAAAGGCATATCTGTTTTTTCAACTGGAGCAGGGGGATCCTTATGTAGCTCTGTAAAGGCTACAGGCATGATCAATGTGCTAGTGTGGGTGTGGCATTAGGGAAGCGTGACATAGTGTTTTCGCTGTGAGTGGTCTCCCTTTCCCCTTCCTCAGCTTTGTCTCCTGGACCCGGAGGCATCTCTCTACAATAAGACTGCGGACTGCCAAGCTGCCTGCTTAGAAGGACCTCGGAAGCGTCACAAAGCAGTGTCTTCATCAGACACCTGCCAGGGCAAGCTTTGCTCAGGACTGCTCTCCAGTTGGCTGTGTCTTCCTTTGAAATGTGCTTTAAGAATTGATGTAGTTGATTTTTGACTTTGCTTAACGTTGGGTATTAACTCAATGCTAAGTCTTGTTGGCTGTTAGTCAGTGCTCTGGAGACAGGGCTGACGCTGCTTTGGAGAAAGGTCTTACGGTAAGGACTACTTCCCAACAATTTAAACGTCAGTTTTAGACATCTGGCCTTACCCAGGTGCTTGAAATGGAGAGGGATGTGAGGGGCAAGGAGAGGCACATTTTCCTCTTCCCTTGAAGGCGTAAATGTTTCAAAACTTTCAAGTGATTTCAAGGATACTTTAAATTCATATAAAAAAGATCACAAAAAGGTAGAGCCCAAGAGAATAATGAGCTCTGAGTCCAAAAATCATAACTATCAACTAAAGGCAAAAGGATATGTGTAGCTTTGATGATTATTTGTATACGTGTGTATTTATTTATTGGTATCCACCCACCAGCAAGAAAAACATGAGAAAGGAAGGTGAACATGTGAAGATTCCAGAATTCATTGGAAGAAAAGTCCTGTTTTTTCCCAAGACTGGACCTGAAGAGGACACTGTATGAGAGATGAGGCACACACACCGAGAGTCAAGGTGAAGACTAATGGGACCAAACGTGTGGTAGATAAACCAGAAATTGTAGAGCAAAAGTGCCACAGATCAAAACCAGGAAGCAGGTCTCAGGGTAAGTGTAGCTTCAGAGGCATCTGGCCTCTAGGAGAGCCAGCACCTCTCCTACTCTAAGCCTCAAATTCTACCCTCAAGGAGAAATATTGGTAAAGGATTAAGGTCAAGATCATTTGCTGTGCCTCAAGCTAGAAGTTGAAACATCTTTTCTAACAAATAAAGGGGATGAGTCCCAGGTCCCATGTGACAGGAGTTTCTCTGGAGTCCTCTAGCATCTCCTGGAATTTTCTTTCCTCTCTTTCTTAAGACATATGCAGAAAGAAGGCCTGAATTATCTGTTCAGTGATTGCCCTGCTCTAGGAATACCCTGGAGTTGACCACTAGACCAGCTGACAAGGACAAATGCTGACTCTTTGGCTTGTGTTGGCCTTGCTGTGATTTTCTGTGGATTTGCTTTACCTCTTCATGGTTGTGGGCCCAGGGGGAGAAGAGGAGACAATCGCCTTTATCCTAGACAAGCCTTCACATTGTCCAGTTTTGCTCATTGGGAACTGGAGACGGAGACTGATGTTGGAACTAAATTCTCATGTAATAAAATGTATATGTTTTACTCTTTTTCTCTGTACATATCTTCTTGGGTTCCTTGTGGAGGGAGTTTGTAGGAGGGCAGGATTCAAGAATTTGGGATTCTGTATCTTGGCCAAATACAATTTTCTCAATGTCTTCCTGTCATGTCATGATTTATGGCCCACAGTAACTGAAGAGGCAGAACAAAGAGTTTGGACACAAGGCGAGGATGCCAGCAACTAGGAGAACCATAGCAATTAAGAAAAATTGTTCATCCATTCTCACTCATTCAAAAAATATATATGTTGGCACTGAATACAATGGAGTTGCAAATTTACCTAAGATGGGATCCCTTTTGTCAAAGAGCTCACTATTTAGCAGGGCAAGTAGACTTACAAATGAATATTTACCATCAGTGGGAGGAGTGCCACATTGAAGAGGAGTATTGTAACATGTTGCAACCATTAGGCAGAACTCCAAAGTCTCCCTCCTAAAACCCCATCCCCATTCTCCACTCCTTTCTGTCTTGCCCTCTTTGGTCTCTTTGTAGTTATAATTTTTAATATTTGTAAGTATATAACACATTTCAATGGACGTAGAAATTCGATTGCTCAAAGCATTCCCAGAGCCAACGTAGGGGTAGTAGATGATAAAGACCAGTCCCACCCTGGGCTCCATTTTCCTTTGGTCTCTTCTTCTTGGACTTCTTTTTTTTCCTTCAGAAGCAGTGGTAAGACACACAGCCAGTGGTAGGTGTGGTTCTAAGGGGAAAAGAGGAAAGGACACTCTAAGGGACTTTAAGGCCAACACAGGCACATTCTTGACATGTCATGTGATCTAGCCCAGCTCACCAAGAGTGAGTACTGGCACCTGAGGACCAAGCCTCAACCAGTAATAACACTGCCTTTTCCTGGCCCCGTCGTCTATGAACATCAATTAGTATGGCTATGACAGGATAGGGGTGGGTGTTTCCCCCGGGGGGACACCAGCTCTCTAATGGAGCAGAAGCGGGTGGGTTGTGACTAGAGATAAACCAGGGATGAGGATGCCTATGAAATGTGATGTGTTGAAGAGAATCGGGTTTTTTTCCTTTCCCTCCCAGAAAAGAGAAGTTGTCTAGTACTTGGCATCTATATTTCAAAAAAAAGGTATGCTTGGGAGGTTGGGAAGATAATGTCTAAAGACTCTGGAAAGATTAATAGAATCCCTTTATCCCTGCTGGCAAAAAAAAAAAAAAAAAGTAAGGCCCAATCCATCAGCATAAAGTTTCAGTGAAGCAAGATGAATAAGCTTTAGAGAGCGGCTGTGCAACATGGTACATGTAGTCAACGGTAATGTTGGTACACTTAAGCATTCAGGAGGGAAGATCTCATGTTAAGTGTTCTTACCACAATAAAATAAAATTTAAAATAAATAAATGCCTAAAGACAAAGGGGAAAATAAAAAGAAATGCAAGGCCCAGGCTGTGAAGGTGAGTCAGCAATGCCTTCCTGGTGTAGAGGCAGCATGTCCTGGGTAGAAGGGATTTTAGTGGTAGAGGACTTGTTGGAAGCCTAATTCTACCACTTATTGGCTGGAACATCTTGGACAAGTGACATAACTTCTCCAAGACTCAGTTTCCTCATCTATTCTACAGAGTTATCTCTTTTCTCAAAGAGCTGTTGCATGGACAAAATGATATGCTATATACCTATGCGTATATACCCCTGGCACAGTCTCTGGCTTAGAAAGAGCCGAATAAATGATGCTTTTGTGGTTGTGACTAAAAGATAGCCTTGTTGGGAACAGCAGGGCATGAGCCAGCCTTCTCAAACTCTCAGTGTAGAGGAAGAGGCAGGCTCTCTTCCTCTTGATATTTCAGAAAGGTGGATATTAGACTGGAAAAGCAGAGTTCACTTTGCTGGGTACTATGCTCAAACTCCTGTTTTGGTTTTCTAAAGCTACATAACAAACTATCCCAAAACAGTGACTTAAAATGACATTTAATGATTTTCATTATTCTGCAGTTTGGACAGGATTTAGCAGAATCAGTTCATCACTGGTCCATGTCACATTGGCTACCATGGCTCACGCAGAGAGGCTCAACTGGGGCTGGAGGATCTTCTTCCAAGATGGTTCACTCAGCCAAGATGGCTAGTGAGTTGATGCTGGCTGTTGGTGGAGAGCTTGGCTGGGACTCTCAGTGAGGACTTCTGTTCTCCTCTGTGTGGTTAATTTGGGCTTCTCAGAGCATGGTGGCTGGGTTTTGAGAACGTGTATCCCCAAAGCATGCATTCCAAGAGGATAAACCTCTCTTTACACCAAGCTTGCTGATGTCCCATTGGCCAAAGCCAGTTGCATGACCAAGGCCAGGAAAGTGAAGGGGTGGAGGAAGTAGGGAATGACACAAGTCATGGATGCCATCATGCATGGTTTGTTAGTGGCCACCAAAGTGAGGTTCACTTAAAAAAAAAAAAAGTGAGATGTAAGAATTTACAACCAAAATTCTGTGAGTTCAGAGCAGATTCTCTATCCACTAGCTTCTATTCTTCACTGTAACAGATTCTTATGAATTATTCTTTGGATCAATGCACACATGATCTTCAAATAGCCCTGGGAGGTGCCAACAGCCTTTGCTAATACGTTGCTTCCTTCACCCTTTATTTTCCAAAATATTTATAAACATTTTAGATTAATGTACAAGGAGTCCAGAGCTGGGTGGATCAATGATTTAGGTCTAATATATGCAGTTTTCGTGAGTCTGAGCTGAACCATCTAAAAATGTTGCTCACCTCCCCCTGTTCACCCTGCATGAACAACTTTTTTAAAATCTTTATTGAAAAGGAATGAATTCTCTGAAACCAGCAGCATTGTATTTTACTGATAGGTGCTCATTACCTGAATAAACAAATAAAAGTCTTTATGTGCAAGAGAAAAAAAATCCATTTAGTGATTGAAACAACTTGCTCTTTTATAGCTTGTAGTATTAATTAACCTCCCCCTTTCTCTCCCCTTTTAAAAAGAACGTGTTTTAATTGTCTTTTCCCGTATCCCTTGTTTTGTGTCTGCAGTTCCCAAATTGATACAGAGACTGCTAGTAAGATCTTAAAAATAGGCTTGCATTACTTTTGAGAAAGACAATTTTCAATTAATTATAAATGATTTCATTTCAAAACTTAGAAACCTACTGTGAATCCTGAACCTAATACTTACCTTCTCGCATGAAGAGGAATGCAGAAATATATTTGGTTGAATGTGAAATTGGCATGCTTGTATTAAGGTTACTGTTTTAGCCTATTATGCTTCCCAGGGAATGTAGTGAAGTCTCTACTCCCACCGAAAGCTTTTGAATTTTTTGGCATCAAATGGTTTAGGAGTGGAAACATGCAGAGAGCAAGTGGGGCACCCACAGGCGGGCTGGAGGAAGGGAAGGATGGAGCAACTCTCCCTTGGGGTCCTCTCCAGATGTCTTTGTGTAGATGAAGGAGTGCTTGCAAATGTTCCATGTCGATTTCTCCTGGAGCTAGAGGCATGAAAACAACTGTAACATTTCCACACAATCAAAATTGTGTTGCTTTCTCCTTTTTTCCTCCAGCTGAACCTCCTTCTTTGTCCTAGTCCTGCCTCAATACATGTTACTCTAAAAGATGGTATTATCGATTAAGCCTTTGTGTTACCGGAGGGCGACCCATCCCAGGACCCAAGAGTGGGCTCTTGTCTAACACTCAGAAATGAATTGTCCGAGGAGACACACTTGCTGACAGAGCAAAAGACTTCGATGGGAAGCGGCACCCTGGTGGAGAGCGGTGGGATAAGGGAACCCAGGAGAACTGCTCTGCCACATGGCTTGCAGTCTCAGGGTTTATGGTAATGGAGTTAGCTTTCCAGGTTGTCTCTGGCCAATCATCTTGCTTGTGCCCATATTTGGTCTGATTCAAGGCCCTTCCTGGTGGTGCACACATTTCTCAGTCAAGATGATTTCCAGCACAAGGGTTTCTGGGAGGTTGGTAGGACATATTATGCGCTGGTGTCTCCTCCTTCCTTTGGCCCCTCCTGAATTCTTTTGGCTGGTGGTGGCTTGTCAGTTCTGTGTTCCTTATCGGGACCTCCTATTGTGAGATAACTCATGCAAGCGGTTATTATCCTGCCTGGCCAGGGTGGGCAGTTTCAGTCAGTGGGTCCCAAACACTTACGATGTGCCTGGGACTGGGCAATGCTACTTGCATGCAGTATCTCCCAACTCAAAGAAATAGATGTCATTATTTTTCTTTTACAAATGCAGAAGTCAGGATGTAGAAAGGTTAATTGGCCTAAAGTCACACAGCTTGGTTCTGAGCTTAATTCTAAAGTCCATTTTTTTCAACCATTACTTTTTTGCCTTTCGTGGAAGTAAGGAGAAAGTTACCAGGGCACCGAAGGCTCATTTCCCTTGTGTAGGAACGTCTCCAGGGAAAGACATGCGTTGGAGGCAGTGTAGCAAGGTTTTGAGAGCAGGGTTTTGGGATCAGCAGATGCCAGATCTGCCTTTGGCTGTCTGTCTGACCTTTGGGCAAATTATTTCATTTCTCTAAGCCTTGGTTTTCTTGTATAGAAAATAAGAATAATAATACCAGCCTCAGAGAGGAGCACAGTGTAATGGTTAAGATTGGGACCTATTTGGAAAATAAAATGAAATGAAGTAATAATACATGCTACTACATGGGTGAACCTTGAAAACATGATCCTAAGAGAAAGAAGCCAGTCACAAAAGACCGCCTATTATATATGACCCATTTATATCAAATGCCTAGAGGGGGCAAATCTATAGAGACAGAAAGTAGATTAGTGGTTACCTAGAGCTGAGGGCAATGCGGAAGATTGGGAGGTGACAGCTAAAGGATATGGGGTTTCTTTTTGGAGTGGTGAAAATGTTCTAACATTGATTATGGTTATAGAACTCTGGGAATATACTGTTGACCACTGAATGGTGAATTGTATGGTATATGAATTATATCTCAATAAATCTGTTATATACAAAAGAGTGTGGTCGGGGGACAGAAGCCTTCTTGGCTCCTATCGGACCTCTCCTAGTCAATATCCGTGTGATGGTGACCTCTTTAAATAACTCTGTGCCTCAGAATCCTCACCAGTAAGATTGGATCAAAGTACCTAGTCCATGGGGTTGTTGAGAGGATTGAATGCATTAAAGTACACAAGGAGCATGGAACAGTGCCTGGAGCCCGTAAACTCTTAATAAATGTCATAAAAGCAAGAGAGAGGCATGGACATATACACACTACCAAACGTAAGGTAGACAGCTAGTGGGAAGCAACCGCATAGCACAGGGAGATCAGCTCGGTGCTTTGTGACCGCCTGGAGGGGTGGGATAGGCAGGGTGGGAGAGAGGGAGACGCAAGAGGGAGGGGATATGGGAACATATGTATACGTATAGCTGATTCACTTTGTTATAAAGCAGAAACTAACACACCATTGTAAAGCAATTATACTCCAATAAAGATGTAAAAAATAATAATAAATGCCATAATTTCTATGATCATTATCTTACTCTTCTTATTATCATCAATTGAGTACAGCATCTGACCTATGAGACATGCTTCGTAAGTGGCAGCTACTGGTAATAGCAACTGGGACTATTTAAGGGAATTGTCTGAATTTTAGAAATTCTGTGATGGGACTGCTTTTGGAAATCAACCATAATGGACCTAAAGAATACACTGCTCATCGTGCTGCAAAGCCCTGAGTTTGGGGTTCTAGTCCCCCTCTCTTGGCTTCCAAGCCCTCAATCACGTGATTTGGACAGACATTCGGAGGTGTTTGGCGTCACTCATCATCATCAGGAAAACCCCAGGGGTGACTTCATCCCGTCACTCTCCAAGGCTTAGTGCCGGTGGACCTGCCCGCTCCCAGGTTGGACGGGAGAGTCCTTTCACTGCCCGTAAAGCCCTCTCAGGAAAGAGATGCTGAAGGGCGCTTCCCAGCTTCTCAATATTTGAATTCCTCAGCACTGACTTGCACACACTTGCAATCTGTTCCTTCTTCTGGCTTAGCTTCAGGAAAACTTGAAGCCAACATTTTGCCCAAGAATGATAATCAACTCAATTCAGGCTACGAATAGCACATATCCCTTCTGTTTCCTTCAGATGAACTGTCCTCTGTTTTATTCTTAAACGGTTAGCATTGTTTCTCGGATCCCATCAAGAGCAGACGGTGATAAGAACCCTAACTTAATGAAAACATAAACACTAAGAAATCCCAACATGTGGAAGTCAAAATGATGTAATGACAGTTATTTTTAAATTCCTTAACACAAAGTTCATTCAGAACCTACAGAGGACTCAAAGCCAAAGAAAGTTTAAGGAGGAGGAAAAAAGATGAGGACCCTGTTTCTCCTCTGTGTTCATGAAATTTTTGGGAGACTTGAACCTCCGAGCCAAGAGAGGAAATGTACATCCTTAGCTACTTGAGAGCAGAAAGACAGAATCGCTGGAAAGCTATGCCTTTGGCGAGGCTCATCACTTACCTTGTTATTTGCCAGGGAGAGAAGTTAAGTGCTGCACACATGATTGACAGAGCTGGGGCTTTTACTGGACTGCATTTTTTTTTTTTTTTAATGGGGCAAGTTCCTGTGAAAACCTTCATTCCTCACATGGCAGCTATGCATCATCACTGGAGCCAGATCTGTCATGGAACGCCAAGAGCCTGATACAGGCTGATGTGTGCCTTGGCCAAGAAATCTGGGGAAGCAGCATTGTGATAAAGTTGCTTCTTATTTGACTGCCTTTCTTCAAAATAGAAACTTCTGTTACTCACAGGAACGTGCCAGAGGCTGTTTGCATCTCCTTCTTCTGGGCAAAATGCTTGATTTTTAAGCAGCCTATTTTTATCATCCTTTCCCATCATTACCAGGACATCATAATGTTGTTTTGAGGACATTGGAGTAATGTCTCCTGAACTTGAATAATGTTGGTGGGCTGTGAGGCTGAGGGCAGAGGGCTGGACCATGCGGTTTGCTTGGCTTCTATCCTATTGGGAAACTGGAGAAGAAGTCACATTCGCAGTGAAAATTAGAGTAGCTGAATGTTAAACAATTGCTGGAACCATTTCCCCTGAAACTGCATTCGTTTCAAGCACTTGTACTGAGTAACTACTAAGGGCCAGGTGCTGTACTAGGGACTTGGGAAATTCAAAATTTGATGGAGTCACTGTGCTCCAATGAGGAGCTTATGGGGAGGCTGGAAAGGACAGAGGCATGTAACTAATATGTATGCTATATTTGGTGTGCAAAGGAAAGGGTGGTCAGTTCTTCTAATAGGGTGTCAGGAAAGTCTTCATATTGGAAGTGATACTTTGGAGCTTTAAAGAGGACTAAGTGTTCTTCTCATGGACAGGCTTGGAGGGCGTTTTTGCTCCAGTGATTCATCCCAGTATGATATCAGGGAATTTCTTTTTAATGCAACAAGGATTCTCCAAAATAAACCACAAGGACAGTACTTGACGTATCATTGGCTCCCTGACATATTAGATGGGAATCAAAGATAAACACTAGGGTTTGTACATGGCAACAAGATAGGATCATGGCACGATTGACATTTGGGCTGGATAACTTCTTTGTTATGAAGGGGCTGTCCTGTGCATTGTAAGATGTTTAGCAGAAACCCTGGCCTCTACCCACTATATATCAGTGGTTCTTCACCTCCATCAGGTGTGACAACTCAAAAATGTCTCTTGACATTGCCAAATGTCCCCTAAGGAGCAAAATCACCCTCAATTAAGAAATGCTAAAAAAAAAAAAAGGAAAAGAAATGCTGAGCTAGAAAGACATTTGGAACAATTCTGGAGCTGAAGAATGGTAAGGGTGGTTAGCAGAGCTTTAGAAATACTAGACACATGCTGCCTACGAGGGGTTGCTTGGGAGAATTGTTGATTATTATTATATAAATAGCTCCTTGAAGCTATTCACCTGGAGAACTGCTAATCACCTGGAGAGCAATGTGGAGTATGAGAAACAGCTTGATAAGATATTAACACCTGCAATTCAGAACATCTGTCCAAATGACTTGCCGTTTGGAACTCATAACTGGAACCACCTTTGGTTTCCTTAGTCTGTGGAATCTTCATACATGGAGTAGGTCTGTCCCAGTTGGCAGCCAAACGCCGCTTTGCATTGCATTCCACGTGAACCTCTCTGAAATCTCCTAGCCTTTCTTTGTGAGGTGATCCCAGAGTCTCATCAAATGAATTTCTCTTCTAAGTGAGGCCGTCAGAAAACGTACTCACCAGCAGTGCCCCAATTCACCTGGCCATTTCTGCATGGCTTGGTAAGATACAGAGAGCAGTTCCATTTTATTAAACAAAGTGCTAAGGTCGATTCAAAGCATCGAGATGGAGGCCCTTTTTTAGAGCCAACCCATTATGGGGCGTGCAAATATGAAGGACACATAGTCTCCATTATACAAGGGCTCTGGGAGCAAATATTAGAATTCATGGTGATCCGAAAGAAGTTAATTAATCTCTCTGTGTCATTTTTTTCCTTTTGTAAAATGAGGTAATATCAATACCTGTTTTCTTACGGGGCTGATGACGATTGAAAGGAAAGCATCCAAGTAAGATATCAGCAGAGTGCATACGGTTAGCACTTTACACACGTTAACTGAAATTGATCATCACCGATGTTTAAACGCTGTCATAATATGTTTGGAAGCTCTGAGAGCATTGAGATGGGATCCTTAATGGAGGATGGACAGTTGGAATCAGCCAAGGCTCTCCGTAATGGGAGAGACCCCGATAGGAGTCCTGAAGGATGAAAACTTAGAAGCTGGGCAGAGTGAGCGACACAAGGAGGGCTTTCCAGCCTTGCTGTTCCCTCTGCTGGAACAACCGTCCCCAAATCTCTGAGAGACTCACTGCCTTCCTCCAGTGAGATTTCGCTCAAATTTTGCTTCTCTCTCATTAAGTCCTTCCACGCATATCCTGTGTAAAATTGAACTTCTCTTCTTTCACACCCTATCTCCTTTCTTTCTTTTTCTCCTTGGCACCCGGCACCATCTGACAATTTGCTTATTGATTATGTTTACTGTCTGCTAGAAAGTAGGCTCTGGGAGAACAGAGTTTTTCTTAAGTCTGTTCACAGCTTCATAACTACCATCTAGATTCTAGAACAGTGCCTGGCATAGGGCTGGAGTTTAATAAATATCAGTAAAATAAATGAATTGCAGGCACATGGGCAGAAGCATAAGGGTGAAAGAGAACATCTATTTAGGGGAATGAAAGTAAATAGATACGGCTTAAGCACAGAGTGTATGCTTTGAAGAAAGAAGAAATTAGGCTGGAGAAGTAACCAGGGACTTGATCGTAGAAAGCCTTCTTTCATATTGGCCTTTAACCTGAGGAACCGTTTAGAGGGTTTAAGGGAATGGTCACATTTTCATTCTATAAAGTTCACTGTAGCACCAATATGAAGAATGCAAAGAAGAGGAAGCCGACTAAGGATAAGAGGAGCAGTCACTTGACCCTTGCCTGTTAAGATGAAAATGGATGAGGGCCTGACCTGGACGTAGATAATATGGATGAGGAGACATCTTTGAAACGAGGAGGTTAGTGTGGCAAGATGTTAACAGTTAATTGGATGAGGAAGGTAAATGGAGAGTGAGGAACCCAAGATTATTTCAAGATCTTAGCCTTGGGCATTTGCCCAAACAGGCACGTGCCCAATGCTGAATCCATCTGGTACTTTATTCTGAGACTTTAAATCTGGAGTTAGGGGCACAAAGACAATGCACCTCTGCACTGTTTTAGGACCCCTGAGTCAGCAAGAGAGGTAGCCATCCTGCTGAGATGTTTCTGATTATTATTTTTTCTGCTTATTTGCCCTCTGCCTCTGCCTCTGTCTTGGTCTGGATTAGTCCCAGGAGTAGATGTTGAGCTTATTTGAGTGCAAGTATTTTATTAGGGAGACGATGCCTGAAAACACTGGTAGAGGAATGGGAACACCTAACAGGGAAGGGAAAGAAGTCAAGAAACAGTGCACTCTTGAGCAGGTTACCATTGTGAGCATCTGGGGTTCAATTCACTGGGTACCTCTGGGAGACTGGGTAGAAGGTGGTTCTCAAAATATGGTCCTAGGAGCAGCAACATTGGCATCAGCTGCGGACAGGTTAGAAATGCAAGTTCACAGGCTCCCCTCTGACCTACCATATTAGAATCTCTGGGGAATGGAGTCCATTAAACTAGTTTAACAAATGCTCCAGGTGATTCTTATATATATTAAATTTTTGGAACCACTGGTATAGGATATGCCTTAGAATTAGTCCCCATGGACAGCAAAAAGCTGGGTGTATTTTTCTACCAACTCTGGTTCCTTTGGGCCTTTAAAAATAAAAGGAAAGAGTAAATGGGAAATGGAGGTTATACTATAACCTTGAGTGAATTGATTTTTAGGCACATAATAATTCTGTACCATGAAGCGCTTTCCAGGATTACACCCAAATTTGGCTTACGAGGCAATGTTTTCAAAGCACTGTGGGAAAAGTTGAAATTGGTCTTATTCTATTTTTTCCCCTGGCTGGAGCCCTGCTTCACCAGCTGTCACGTATTTCTTCTCACGCTGAGACCTCTTTTCCTTCTGCTTGACCTGTGGTGAGTTGAGCATCATTTATGAGTCATAGAAAAAAAAAAAGAGAGAACAGGAATAAGTACATATTAAAGTTGGCATACTTGAAACAAGCTGAATGACAAAGACCCACTAGCTCTTGATGTGAAGTTTTAAGTAACCCTTGGTTAGATTTCTGAAAAGTTTCTGAAAACGTCCTAGACTCAGAGGTCTTTGAAATGAAGACACCCGTTGCTGCCTAAATACCAACCTAGGGATGGGTGTGCTGTTTGGAATTTGGCTCTTCCTTTTGTGATGAACTTACTGAATTTCCATAAAGCTTCTGACTGATAGGATTTGATCGCTACTCTGGCTTCTCGCATGAAGATTTCACTTGGTTAAAGGGCTAGTGAGAACATTAACACTACGGATTTGCAGATGGCACTCATGGGGAGAAAAACCTAATACCCAGAAGTAAAGAACACACATCCAAGAGGGTATTTCTCTACTCTCACTTAACAAGTCTTCTTATGTCCCAGTGTGCCGTGCTTTTGTGGATGAATTTTGGATTCAGGAGAGAGAGGAGATGGCAACTGCTGAGGTGGCCTGGAAAAGTCATAGGCGTCCTCCCTTCTCCCACATCCTAATCCCATCATTTTAACTGAAAGAAAATCTGCCCATCATTCTTTGAGGACTCAAAGCCAAGCTCTCCCAGTGACAGTTAACAGTAGTTAATTCTGGTTGTAACCGGATCTCTCCCCTTCAATCTCTTCTCTTCTCCATTTTCACTCTCCCTAGGGGATCTCCTCACTCACAGGTCTTTAAATACCACCTAAACGTTGATAAATTCCAAATTTATATCTTCATCTCGGTCATCTTTGTCTCAGATATCCACCTGACTGCTGCCAGCTCCCGTAGCTGGCTCCTAAAACTCAACTTGTCAGGGGCTTCCCTGGTGGCGCAGTGGTTGAGAGTCCGCCTGCCGACGCAGGGGACACAGGTTCGTACCCCGGTCTGGGAAGATCCCACATGCCGCGGAGCGGGAGCGGCTGGGCCCGTGAGCCATGGCCGCTGAGCCTGCGCGTCCGGAGCCTGTGATCCGCAACGGGAGAGGCCGTAGCAGTGAGAGGCCCGAGTACCGCAAAACAAACAAAAAAACAAACAAACTCAACTTGTCTAGAAGAAGGCACCTGATCCTCCTCTAAGGTCCTGAATGTGCTCTTTCTGCAGAGTTTCCCATTTCTAAAAGGCACACATCCATCCACGCAATTGCTCAAGCCAGAAATTTGCAAATCATCTTTGTCAGTTTCCTTTTCCTCATTCTCTGCATCTCTTCAATTATTTAGGGCTGTAGATTCTACCTACAAATGTATCTTGAAGACGTCTACTTTTCTCCATCTCCATTGCTCCCACAATAGGGCAAGTAGTGGCCCCACAACTAGACTCTCAGTAGCCTTTCTGCAATCCACTCATTACACGGCAGCCAAGGTGAACTTTATAAACATAGAACTTATTGCATCCCTTTCCTGCTTCAAATTCTTCAATGATTTTCCGTTGCTTTTAGGATCAAGTTCTAAAGATCTAGAAGGCCCTATGATATAAATCTCCAGCCTCAACTCCTGTTTCTCTCTTACTTAAATTCTGTCCCGACTCAAGGACTTTTTCCCTACTCTCAATCTGGATAATTCATATCTCACTCTAAATGCAATTTTTCCAGAGGAAGCCTTCCCTCATTCCACTGAATGGGTTAAAATTGTCCTGCTTATGATGTCGTGCTCACTCAAATTTTCTTTCACAGAATGTATCAAAAGTGGTACATTTTCCATATGATTATTTATTTACTAACAATTGCCCAGACTAGGCTATGAGTTTACAAGGACGGAGACCATATCTGTTTTGCTCCCTGCTGAATTGCTAGAACATTTTACAGAGCTAGATACTAAGTGAATACTCAAGCATCTGTTGAATAAATGGATGAGTTATGTTGACAGTAGTTAAATTCCAGAATGATTAGAGGTGACAGGATAATTAAGGTGTCCAGAAAGACTCAGGAAAGAGGACTGGCCTGGTGAGCCTGTGTGAGTGGTTAGAGATGGAGAGGGAAAGACGTTTCCTTCCTCTATTCTGTGTACTAAACTGCAGAGGAGAGATGCAAGGATCACCAGACAAATAGGACCAGAGTGTCTACTTAATGAAGCTAAGCAAGAGTCAGTCACCTCCTGTGATTCAGAGCTCCTAGTAACCCTGTTAGAGAAGCTTGCCTACCTAGAACCTTGGGCCTGATTCACACACCTGGCAACTGGCACAAGATGGGGTGGAGATGGAGAGGAAGATGGAGATGTAGGTGGAGATGGAGCTAGAGAAGGGAGGGAGAGAACATACGGAGAGTGGGAAAGAGTGATCCTATATGGTGGGGAGGCCTTTCCCACACTGAGACAAGAAGCAGAGAAGAAAGACCCTTTCTGCCTGAGAGCCCAAATGCCCAAGGGAGCAAGGGGCCTCTTTGAGGGGGCTTAATGAATGGCAACTGATTAACTAGCCCGGCTACTCCCTCTTTTTTTGGGGAATAGAATAAAGCAGTAGTTGGTGGAATAAGGGGGCTAAGTGCTCATTTTCATATACCCCCCTTATTGGAAAGAAACAGAAGCTCCTCTTCTAGAGGAAAAGAAGTAAAGTTTCTCCCCTTGAGGCCAGGAGGCTGAATGTTATCACATGCCCTATTAGCACCTGTGGAGAGGATCCTAAGAATTTCCTCCTTTGAACTATTAATATGGTGATTTCCCATTGTACCTTGTATTTACATTATTTATATCCGTTATATTACTAGACAGTTATTATCTCTTTATGACTCAGTATCCCCCAATAGTCTTTGAGCTTTTTGGAGGAAAGACCACGTTTTTTCCACTGTCATAACTTCTAGATCTATGAAGATTTGGGGGGCACATTTTATACTCAATATTTGCTAAATAAATATGCACATAAAAGAAAAAGTGGTCAGGATCTGAAGATGATGAGATACTAGTCATAATATTCCAGCTTTTAGGAGGCTCTCTGTCTTTGCTGGTACTTGTGTAGCTCCCATACTGTTTTGAATCACTAAAGTTAATCCATGATCATTACCATTCTGTATTTCTCCAAATAATCCATGAGTATATATATATATATTTTTTTAATTAATTAATTTATTTTTTTGCGGTAGGCGGGTCTGTCACTGCTGTGGCCTCTCCCGCCGCAGAGCATAGGCTCCAGACGCGCAGGCTCAGCGGCCATGGCTCATGGGCCCAGCCGCTCCGCGGCATGTGGGATCTTCCCAGACCGGAGCACGAACCTGCGTCCCCTGCATCGGCAGGCAGACTCTCAACCACTGCGCCACCAGGGAAGCCCCATGAGTATATATTTTCATACCTCTTTATCCCTAAATAATCCAGGGAGAGACAATAGGAAGTCATGATTCTAGATAAGCAGAGTCCACATAGGTTTGCAGAACGATCCTAAGCTTACAAAAATATCTCTGGGGGTTGTTGCATTGTTTACAAATAATGAACCAAAGTGACTAACCTCTTCATGTGTATTTGAATGAGATTATCCATTTTATTTTTTAACCCAGGTTTTGCGTGTGTGTGTGTGTGTGTGTGTGTGTGTGTGTGTGTGTGTGTTGGGAGACACTTGGAAATTAAAATAACTAGTACCCAGCTTTTAATGAGGACCCAGAAATAATGAGATCATGGAACCAGCATGAATTTGATGCTACACAGCTAATTTAGTCCGAGAATTTCCATGCTACATAACAAGGTAAAGGGCTTAAACTCCACTGAGGTCTCTCTCTTTTTCTAATGATGGATTTCCCAAAACACATGGATGTATGACACAACTGCTCATGTTTAAACTAAAAACTATGTTTTTCTCTTTGCTGTATGATCAGTGAAATGTGTCAGTCCCCAAGACATGACCAAACAGCATCAAAGCAGGAGTGAAAATGCAGACGTTGTCTGCTAACACTTCTTAAAGCCACCAGGAGACTATTAAGAGATTTGAGACAAAACACTACAGTAGTAAGAGTCCTAAGAGGGGAAGCTTAGTTGTTAAGAGAGCCACATCCGCATGTTTGGGGAGTAGAGAATTGCTGCATGTAGAGCAAAGAGAGAAAAAAAGCATATTAAGGTATTCAAAGAGGGGTTCTCAGGGATTTTTTTGAAAATTGTTTTAATTTTAGATTTTTTTAGATATTGATACATTAAAATTTTATTTATTACATATTAGATATTTTTAGATATTTAGATATTTTAGAAATTAACATAAGAAAGGATTGGGAAGACACTGGGACACTGAGTTCTATGAGCCAGGTGTCTGTACTTCTTTTTTTTTTACATCTTTATTGGAGTATAATTGCTTTACAATGGTGTGTTAGTTTCTGCTGTAAAACAAAGTGAATCAGCTATACACGTGTCCCCATATCTCCTCCCTCTTGCGTCTCCCTCCCACCCTCCCTATCCCACCCCTCTCGGTGGTCACAGAGCAGCGAGCTGATCTCCCTGTGCTATGCAGCTGCTTCCCACTAGCTATCTATTTTACATTTAGTAATGTATATATGTCTATGCCACTCTCTGACTTCATGGGGGGAAGGGTAAGCTAGACAGTTTCTTTTAAAAAGAGATAGATGCCTCGCTCCATGGAAAGGAAGAGGATTGGGGGACATGAGGAAACATTGGAGTGTCTGAACCCAGACCCATGGATTCATATTGGTGCCCTGGGGTGGGGTGGGGTGGAGGTGGGGAGAGGGGATGCTCTGCTAGAAGTTAGAGGACCCGTTTCTACCAGTGAGACTTGAGAAGAAGGTAATCCTGTTTGGGGGAAATATGAGATAATGATATGATGGAAACTGTGAAAAAGAGATAGCTTCCTACTTCTGAAAGACATTGCTTTGACATTATAAAGATTTGCTTATGGATCACAAGGAATTAATCCTTGTCATGGATATCAGTGTTGATATGCCCCTGGGCCACTTGTTTATGTTAGAGAAAGGAGGATCTCAGTAGAGACCAGATATTCTTGGACCACTGTGACAAATGAATGTTCTATAGTCAGAACTCCATCCTTTGGACAAGACTGTATGGACCAAGTCCACACTCAGCATGTCACCATGCTCACACTTTCTTTCGTGGAAACTCTTAGGATGTCTCATAAAACTCCAGGTTGAAAACCACCAGAATCAATACAATTTAGGATGACCATTGCTGGTGATAGTCGAGGGAAGAGGTTAGTTATCTAAGTTCAACAAGTGTTCTCCACAGATTGAGAACATCACAATACCGAGAAGGACCTCAGCCTTCTTCAGCCCTGTCCTTCTTCACCATCCTCTCCAAACAGGAGGATGCTGATGTGAATATTAAAGTGGAGGGATTGTAAGTGGGCAGTGTTGGGCACGTGGTCTCTTTCTTCCTTGGGATTCTTCTCCTCTATCATGCAGTACTCCTGAGATGGGTAAACTATTTAGTCATTAATGCTGAGGACATAGGATGATAGGGAATAAATGGGACTTAGTGGAATGGGCACTTGATGAGGAAGAAAGAATGCAGGAAGAGAAAGGATGGGACAAATCACAAATTTCACTGACATCACAAGTTGGTGTGGGGCAAGCTTTGCTCACAGTCATCCTCAGTTTTTAGTGTGCTACATCCATTTTTGGTGTTGCCACCTCAAAATGCAGTTTTGCCGTCTCTGACCTTATGTATTCAGAGTAAATGTATTCCTGTGAAACTTGAAACCAATATATTACACCACCATGCGGATTTCCCAATATGATCAATTCTGGGTGTGTGCTGGCCATAAAGGAGGATCTTTCAACCAAGCATGACAAGGTGCTTTATACCCAGTCTATATTTTTCTCCACCTTTTGCAATTAAAGGAGGGTAGAGAGATGGCTGGCTGGCTGGCTAGAAAACAGAGGCAGAGCCAGAAATAGAACCTAGAAGTCTAACTTCTCTTTTCTACACTCTTTCTAGAATTATGGGACCGTTTCCTTCTTCCTCCTCCTTGTCCCATGGCTCCTCCCACTTGTGACTGTTGTTCAACCAGTACATTACAGAAATGACTTCCCTGGAAGTCAAAAAGATATAATTGTGAAAGCAAAGTTCTGAATTTTCAACAGCCTATATTCTTGGAATGCCAGGATAGGATATTTCTCACCATTGAGAGAGCTGTTCAGAACTCATTATGAAAGTGTTACCAAGAGATTTATACTCATATCTGTCAGATATTATTGGACTGTGTTTCCTTATGTTAAAATTTGTTGTTATGACCCATAAAAAAGAGAGTAAAGTTACATCCTTGGTAGGATTTTCTGAGGATTAAGTGGGATAATTTATATTAAATGCTTAGCTACTTTTAATTTTATGGCTGTAGACGAAAGGGAAAAAAGGTGCCATGTTGAAACCTTCAATTTAACACCATTCAAATAATTTGAGTTTCACAAATATTTCCTGTGTACCCACTTTGTGTGAAGAAGTGCCTTCTATTCCCGAGAAGATGAAGTGATAACTGAAATACATCATATTTTAGTTCTGTGTGGGTGGTTACGGGCACCACTGTGGAGGAAAACAATATACCAACAATGGTATTGATACCATCTTTGTTAGACATTTCTTTAACATAATGGCTCAGAGCATGGGTTCTAGAACTAGAACTGCCTTAGATCAAATCCTGCCTCTGACTCTTTCTGGCTGTGACCTTGGCAAGTTGTTTGATCAGTGTTGCAATTTCTTCATAATAGTACTTATGTCATAAAGTTATTGTGGAGATTTAAAAAGTTCAGTTATGTAAGACGTTAAGAGCTATGCCTGGCTTGGTGGTACGTGCATATTTACTGTTAACTTATCCTTATTCATTGCAGTGTGACCAGTCAGGGTGTACTGTCCTCTGGACGATTTGACTAGCTATCCATCACAGCTTCACAGGACGAATCACCCTGGTGGGGCATGGTGTTCTAGAGTCTAGTCCTCCATTTACACGTTCAGACCCCCAGTTTCCTAAATGCACTGAAACTTAAAAATCTGAAGGCTGATTTATTAATTTGCCACAAAAAAATATAACCACTGTGTACTGTAGTGGTTAAGAGTATAAACTCCAGAGATGTGTTCTAACTTAGCTTCGGCTCAGACATAGCTGCCTGTTCTTGGGCAAGTTATTTATCCCATCTGAGCTTCATTTTCCTTTCCTGTAAGATTAGGATTCCTTCTGAGGAATGTGATGAGGATTCCATGTTATAAATCATGTAAAGCACTTAGTACGTGGGGCAGAAACTAAGAAGACATGTCAATTCCTAGATTCTCCTTTCTGAGTACTCAGGAAGACATTTCTCAGCTTTCCTTGCAGTTAAATGTGATCATGTGACAGTTCCATCCATAGGAATGTGAAGACAAGTGACGTGCATCAATTCCAGACTGGCTCAACAAACCTCCATGTGCAATCTTTCCTCTTTTTCTCTATCCACCAGTTGCCTTAATAATCTCTGAAGACTTAGGGGACAAGACTGCCAATGATAGAAGAGGCCAAGTTTCCTGATTAAAAGTGTAGATTGGAGCCTCCCTGTTCTTTCCAATTAAAACCTGCAATTCAGCATAAGTGAGGGAGAAATTTTAAAACTTTTATTAGGTTAAGCTGTTGAGATATAGGGTTTTTGAAACAGGACTTTTAGCCTAGTGTGTGTAGCACAGTATATGGCTGATCAAAATGATCAACGAATGTCAGCTAATAACCATCGTCAGCAATCAGACCATGATGCTCATGGTCACAATTCTCTCCCCATTTGTGGCTCCACATGAGAAATTAAATAAGGCCTCTGTACATTTCTCAAAACACTTATGAGCAAAGGAATCAGAACAAAGGGACGTGGTTGTTAGACCCAAAAGCAATTGCATCTAGGCAACAGTGATACTGACAACTGACAAACAGTAATACAAACCCCACTTGTTCCTCAACAGTGAACTTGCATTGACCATCATGCTTCTACTTTCTGATCCAGTCAAGACAGGGCTAGGTAAACATTGATACATTTGTTCCCTTTGGAATAGCCTTTTAGAGGTGGCATGCCCATCATCCCCATGGTGCTTGCACAGCCATTCTTCAAGTGAGATCCAAAGCAGTTGATACAGTAGAAGCTCTGACCAAGTTACCAAGAATCAATTTTTTCTCTGTTACATTGATTCACCCTGATGTGCCAAATTGATGTTATGTGTATGCAGTTGGAGATATATTAGTATAAATTATGCTTCCTTGAGGCTATTCCCTAGTCACCTTGATTGGAATTTTGAGCATTTCCCCAAACTCCTTAAGAACTGATTGGTTTACATTGACAGATGGCTTGGGTCATATTTGAGGGAAAGATATTAGTAGTTAATTTTCAGAGAATAGCCTTGTTTTTAAGTTTTTAAAGTCACCTGACTTTTGCCCATACTATTGTCTCCCTGCTTTGATTTCCAGTTATATTTTGTGCCCTTCAAACCTTTACTGAGGCCACTTGACATCATTGGACATTCTTTTGCATCTCAGCATTCCCAGGTTATCTGCCAGCTCCTGGGCTTATTTGGGGTTGGTGCTTTCAGAAGCTTGACTAACTCCATGTGATAGCTGGCATGATGTATTAGCACGGCACAGTGGAAACAATGGATTTCTAGAGATTTACCATCTGGACTGCACCATCACATGAGCTTGAGTACTCCAAAAGGGAAAACACGATAAATGTATGGCCTCACATTACTGTAATTCTGTACCACTCAACAATTACATATTAAACATATACTAGGTGCCAAGAAGTAAGAGTATAATTATGAATAAGTTGAAGTTTTGTGCTGGGGGAGCCCATAAGCTTGTAGGGGAGAAATAGGCATATTATTATTATGTGACTATTGTTTTTAACAGGTAACTTGTTTTGGTTCACTTAAAGAATGCCTGAGTAATGCACTACTTTTGTACCTTTTAACTGAGACATGATTCATATACAGTGAAGCCCACAAATCTTAGGTATAATGCTCAATAAATTTTTACATGTACACTCATGGAACTATCATGCAGTTCAAGATATAGAACATTTCCAGCACCCCAGAAGGCTTAATCATTCCTCTTATTAGTCAATATGCACCATCATAAAGGATACCTCTGACAAGATAGATTAGTCTTGTGGTTTTGAATTTCATAGAAATGGACTTACATGAACCTGCTTGTGTTTAGCTTCTATTGCCTAATATTGTCTGTAAGATTGATGTTATTGAGTGTGGCCATAGATTCATCCATCTTACTCTTGAATGTTTTGGTTATTTCTACTTTGGGGACTTTATAATAGAGCTACAGTGAACATTCTTTTATAGGCATTTGTTGGCTATATGCACTCATTTTTGAGGGCTTATACACAGAATTGGAATCACTGGGTCATAAGGACACATATGTTTGCTTTAGTAGGTACTGGTAAATAGTTATCCAAAGTATATCAATTTGTATCCTGCCCTAGCAATGTTTGAGAATTCCAGTTTCCCATTCTCACTAAAACTTGGTTTTGTTAGTTAGTTCTTTAGTTTTAGTCATCTTCATATAGGTGTGATGGTGTTAATCATGGTTTTAATTTTCATTCCCTGATGACTAATAAATTTATTTGTTTATTGACATTTTTATATTCTGTGAACTGCTTTGTCAGTTCATACATTATGTGAACTGCTTTTTAAGAATTTTGCCTTTTAAAAAGTTGAATTATTATTTGTTTCTTTTATTATTTGTAGAAATTCTTTACACCTTCTGACTATGAGTATTTTATAGTATATAGTATTTACTTATATAATATTTGATATCTATACTTATGTCTATATCTATATCTAATGTCCTTATAGTTTCTGTAGGAGCTGTAGTGATGGCTCTCTCTTTTTTCTTTTCTTTTTTTTCTTGATCAGTATTGTTTGGAGTATATCAATTTTGTTAATCTTTTAGAAAATTTTTTTTGCTTTTGTTGATTTTTCTCAATTGCCTTTCTCTTTTCTATTTAAAGATGTCCATTTTTATCTAATTCATATCTAATTTTATTGTTATTACTTAATTGTTTCACTTACTTTGGGTTTAATTTTTCTTAATTTTTTAACTTCTTGAAAAATGAAATCTTAAAGTATTGGTTTTAAATCTTTTTCTAATACATGCATTATTTTAGCTTTATACCCCACATTTTAACATATGGTAGTCTCATTGCCATTTGGTTCAAAATAATTAATTTTCCTTATGACTTTTCTTTGACTCTTGGATATGGTTGCAGATTTGCTTACTTCTCCTTTTAGTTCTGTCAACTTTGCTTTATATATTTGGATGCTGTGTTAATTGTATATAAATTTCAGAATGCTGTATCTTCCTGTTTAGTTGTCCCTTTTACTGTTATGAAATGCTCTTCTTTAATTCTTGAAGTCTACCTTACCTAATATTAATGTAGCAACCTCAGCTTTCTTTTGATTAGGTTTGTATGGTATATATTTTAAAAATTCTTTTACTTTCAAATTTTTTGTGGACTTATATTTAAGTCTGTCTCATATGTTATTTTGGTTAAATTGGCTGAAAATATATGCCTTTTAATTTGACTTTTAAAAACCATTTACATTTAATGTAATTGCTGATATAGATTTTAGGCTTACCATCTTACTTATATTTTATTACATCTGTTTTTTCCTTATTTCTTTTTCTTGTTTTCTTTTAGATTAATCAAGTATGTGTTTTGTAAATACATTATATGTTATAGACTCCACAAGACATTACTATTGTTGTTACTTTAAATAGTTAATATGTATGTTTATATTAATAGTTGTTACCAGATTATTTCTGATAAAAGCTTGAGGTCTGAGTGGGGGCCGAATTACTCTGTTACTTGCAAAGTAAAGACTTTGCTTAATGCTTGATGAAGGAGGACATGAAGAAAGAGAGAGAGAGTGGGGGTGGAACAGGAGTTGGTGAGATGGCAGAAGGCCAGGAACTCTCTGATAGGATTTCTCCTTGAAACTCCTAATTGCCAGATCTTTTGTAACTACTACAGAAATATTGAAGTGCTTGCTAAGTATGTATTTTTTATAGAATAATTTATTCAACCATTTTTTCATTCATCTGTAAAACATCAACTGAGCATGTATTTAGGTACTGGGCTAATTGCTTATTATAAAATGATGAAAATAAGATAGACATAGTTCCTGGCTTCAAGGAACTCATAGTCTAGTAGGCAAAACATCTGTACAAACAGATATGAAGAAGTTCTCATTTTATTCAGAAAAATGTTTTGGTAATTTGATTAGGTCACCCACGTCTCTAAAATCTCCAATAGATTTCCATTAGACTTAGAAAAATTCTAAACCTTTGATGTGATCTGCCACTACCTGTCTCTCCCTCTTCATCTTTTATGGCCACTCTCTCACATAGCTTTGTCCCAGGACACACAAAATTCATTGCTACCTCAGAGTTTCTGCCCTCATCGTTCTTTCAGTTTACAACATTTGTCTCAAGTTCACCACAAGGCTGATTCCTTCATATCTTCAACCCTCAACTCTTTGGTAATTGCATGTCCATAGACAGTCCACACCTGACCACTCTATCTTAATTCTGTCCACCCCACCAAGTAAATTTCACATTACCACAACCTGAAATCATCTCATTTATTAATTTGTTTTGTGTTCCCTCTACTAGGATGTAAATTTCATAATAGTAGAAATCTGTTTTTCTTCATTTCTGTGTTCCAATTTCATTGCATATAGTGGGTGTTGAACACATGAGGGGTTAGATTAGGATGTGACCGGTGGGGGCCCCCCCCATACTCTATTCTCATTCTCCTGTGGTCCTTTCATTCCAAGGCTTTGATAATAGTCGGTGCCAGGATTCTGGGGAAAACTGCTTTGCCATAGACTGTGTGAAGAATTCGATGCATTATTCTACTTATAAGAGAGAGGGGGAAAATGGTAAGGGTTGGAGTAAAGAAGATATTAGAGTGCTACACTACTTGACTCCTTTAGATGCCCTTCTCTCCAAATTATGAGACTCATGAGCATCTGGTATTGATTATAGAAAGCAAAGTGTTGAATTTCATCCCAAAGTGGTCTAATGATGGACAAAAGCAATAATGGAGGAAGTTAAAGCTTGAGAGATAGAGCAGAGAAGGAGACGTAAAACTCTTGGAGTTGGGCTGCACCCCACAGGCTAGCAGGCCCTGTACTTGCCCAGCCTCAAGACTGAAGAGCCCAGAGTCAACGACAGAGACATCAGTGGTTTAAGGGATAAGGAGGATCTTACATGTCTGAAGCAAGGTCCTGGAGTGGTACCCTGGCTGTGTGCGGCAGATAACAGGCAGGACATGAAGATATGGCAACAGTCTTCCCTGGGGCGGGTTGGGGAGTGGAGAGAGAGGTTACCAGTTATAGGGGAAACTAAAGTCAGGTTGGCTCATCAGTCACCAGGGAAACCAGCAGAGGAGCAAGCCTCCCACTGCCCCTTTGATAAGCTATCCTGGTGGGGATGTTCTGATCTAAAGATTGGAAAAATCACTGGCTGGGGCTGGGGGCAAGTGTGTAGGCATAGATTAGGATCTATGATTAAGAGGGAAGGTCAGTCATGTGAGCAGGGTATAGGTGAGGCAGGGACAGGTCAAGCGGGGATGTACAGAGAGCAAGAGAATAGTCATCTTCAGTGGCCTGATCATATGCTTGGGAATTAGCAGAAATATTGAGGGGGCACTTCCTGAGGCCATGCAAATGGCAATTCAAGACAATTTTGCCTAGCTTTCACGGGGTAGGGAGATAATGATAATTAAAATCTGTGATACATAAAGGAATTGTGCCATAAAAAGATATTCTAAAATGTGGAGCAAATGACTGAGAAATGATTAAGACTGTCCACTGGATGTGGGAAGGGGACTGTTCTGTAAAGTCTTTTCATACCGTCTGTAATGACTAAAATAAGTCTTGAAGAATCAGTCGATATTTTCCAGGTAGACAGAGTAGTTGTGAGTGAAGGGTGTTTCAAAAAGAGACATGTGCAAAAGCATAGTGGTGTGAATCAGTATTCATTAAAAAAAAATTCATTCAGTCACCTTTAGAGAGTTCCCACTAATCGCCGGGCTCTGGACCAGTCGTGGAACTGCAAGGATTCAGACTGGCTGGCGTGCAGGCAGCAGAACCGGGTAGAAGTTCAGAGCATAGGTTTTGGCGTCAGACAAACTTGAGTTCACATCTCAGCTCTACTACTTCTGAGTTGTGCAAACTTGGGCAAGTTAGTCAATCTCTTTGTGCCTTGGTTTCCTCATCCATCAATACTTGCTGTGATTATACAGGAAAAAATGTATGTAGAGTACTTTGCCCAGTGCCTATATGTGACCAAATGTCAGCCACTAGTACTTCTTCCATGTTGTTAATTTGGTAGAAATGAGTACAGAATACTTGCATGGGTGTACAAGATAATAAACTTTTTGTAACCACTGACAGGTCTTTTTTGTACATCGTTATGGGGAAAACAAGAAGCTTTTCCAAACTCCTCTCCTGGGACCCGGGGTAGGGATTCTTGATCTCATTCCACTGGTTATGAAGAGTTTTCACAGAGGCAAAGCATCCTTTTACTTCTCTCCTGGGGGGTAGGGAGAGTTGCTGGCGGGGTGGAATACATCTGCACCACAGCTTTTCTGGGTAAACTGATCACTCCCTACTGATTTGTTATCATGCTAAAAGCGTCTCCTCCCTTCCTTTCTGGAGCTTTTGCAGCTGTTCCTGGAGGAAGACTCAGTTGAAAGGGGTTGTTACGGACCTGGAACAGCTGGGATCTTTAATGATCTCTCAGCAGCTCACAGCAAAGTTCCAACACCCTGAGGTAATGATGAGGGTGGTGGAAGACTCAGAGGAGGAGCTGATTCTGCAATCAGCTGAAAGCTTCTTTGAAATCTGGTGACACAGCTATTGAGAGACTAGCAGGCTGGAGATGGACATGGGGAAGGCTGAGGAGAGGAGAGATTCTTCTCTATGGATGACTTGAGGGAAGACACATGAGATCCTGTGGGAGACTTCCAATATGGGCAGCGGGGGAGAACTCCTGGGGCTGAGAAATTACAGGCTCATAATTAGCTGGTCAGAGCAATCAATAGTCACATCGATTGTCATTTGCTTGCAAATTGCCCACGTGGTGTCCCTCAGAAGATCTTGGCCACAAGCCTTAGATTGCCGATTCTGAAGGTTGTGAACAATAATTACTCTCTGTCCCATCACCTGTCACAGTATCAGCCCCAAGACCCTTGGTCTCTGGATTCCAAAACGGGGTACAAAGGACTGAGTAAGTTAGTATGGAGAGTGGTGCTTCCTCTTGCAGGCATGCATGGTCTGATGGCCCCATTTGTTTGGTTTTCAAGAAGACTAATAATAAGTTAAGAGATCCAAGGCCCTGCTATTTTAAAATTGCTTCCATAACCAGGAATTACCACCCTATGTTTTCCAGGCTTTTTTGGTTTTGTTTTGTTTTCTTTGGTTATGGTTAATGAGAAAAGCCCAACTCAAATGAATAAATGAGAAACTGTTTGTGTCAGTGAAAATTTAAGTCAAAAGGGATTTTGTTGGTAAATTCAGAGGATGACAAGCTTTGGACATGGCTCAATCCAGAGGCTCGTGATGTCTTCAGGACTCAGTATTTCTCTATTTCTCAGTTTTACATTTTTCTATGTTATTCTTTATGCGGGAGGTTTCCTCCAGAAGGCGGCAGAGAAAGCCACTAGTGGCTCTAAGCCTTTATTCTACTAGCTTCCACAAGCCCAGCATAAAGAGGGAACTCCTTTCTCAAAGGTTTCAGTGTAAAGGACCCTCATCAGTTAAACTGCCATGTGTACCTCTTGGAACCAATCATGGTGCCTCTTACTAGCAAAGCCTGAGTCACAGATGAGTCTGTCCTTGAAAGGGATAATAGGGTCATTGCCATATGAACAACACGAATGAAAGTGAATGTTGTGATGGTTCCCTAATGGCAAATTGGGGTGCAGCAAGCAGAGCCTGAACGAATGTGTGCTGGGGAGGCAAAAATTCCAGATGTTCTACTCCATGCCTAAACCAGGTTTCAAGTCTGTACTGCTCTTCCAATCGTGAGTCCCCACAACAGAGGATAGAAAGTCTGGTTCAGTTCAATTCCACAAACATTTACCAGGCACTTACTACGTGCCAAGATCCATGGGAGGCCCTGGGAAAGCAAAGATGAATGAAACATAAACTCTGCTGTCAGAGATCTCACAGTTTGATGACTAAGACTAATAGTATGGATGAGGTTCTATAGTGGTGGGATGGACAAAATCCCATAAAAACACGAACATCAAACACATTGATCGATAGCTGGCTGGGGACTGAGAAGACCCCCTTCAGAGGGTCTTCAGGACTTGGAGTCTCGAAGTGTGATAGTAGCTCCTCAGTCCCTCCTCAGATAGTAGCTCAGCCTGGCTGGCACCTTGATTTTGGCCTTTCAAGACCTTCAGCAGAGAGCTCAGTTGAATCTGCCCAGTTTTCTGAAATCCAGAACTGTGAGTTAATAAGTGGGTGTTGCTTTAAGCCACTAAGTTTCTGGTAATTAGTTCTGCATGAATGGAAAACTAATATACATGAGAACAATGAAGAATTCATCATGAGGTTGTACCTAATTGATTCTAAGACTCTCACAGAAGTGTAGCCTCCTTGGGGCTGAGATTGTGTCCTGTATTTACCACTATATAGCCAGCACCCATCACTCTGCCTGGTACACAGAAGACAAACAAGAATCAGTTGAATGAATGAATATGTGAACGATCAGGTCTAACCGCTATTAGACAAAGGCTACACTTTTCACACCCTCTAGATGCTAGTGAGCATATAGCCTATCTGTGTGTGTGCCACCCTGCCTGCAAGCCTGAATTCTCAAGATGACCCAACAGCAGCCAAATGCCCATTTCCTAAGCCAACAAATTATTTTGGAATACCAGTCCGGTGCTGTGCTAGCCTTTCTGCAGGTACAACCCAGCAGCTGAAAGATATGCCTCCTATCTTCAGGAAGGTTGCTGACTTACTGGCGAGTGAAGATCATCAAATGGAAAATAATTAGAAGCAGTGTGTTATGGGAAGAAAAGCAATGGATCTGTTTTGTTTTGTTTGCTTATTTTTTTTTTTTTCTCAATTTTATACACATCAGTGTATACATGTCAATCCGAATCTCCCAGTTCATCCCACCCTGCCACACCCCCTGCTGCTTTGCCCCCTTGGTGTCCATATGTTTGTTCTCTACATCTGTGTCTCAACTTCTGCCCTGCAAACCGGTTCATCTGTACCATTTTTCTAGGTTCCACATACATGCGTTAATATACGATATTTGTTTTTATCTCTCTGACTTACTTCACTCTCTATGACAGTCTCTAGATCCATCCACGTCTCAACAAATGACACAATTTCATTCCTTTTTATGGCTGAGTAATACTCCATTGTATATATGTACCACAACTTCTTTATCCATTCATCTGCTGATGGGCATTTAGGTTGCTTCCATGACCTGGCTATTGTAAATAGTGCTACAATGAACATTGGGGTGCATGTGTCTTTTTGAATTATGGTTTTCTCTGGGTATATGCCCAGTAGTGGGATTGCTGGATCATGTGGTAATTCTATTTTTAGTTTTTTAAGGAACCTCCATACTGTTCTCCATAGTGGCTGTATCAATTTACATTCCCACCAACAGTGCAAGAGGATTCCCTTTTCTCCACACCCTCTCCAGCATTTGTTGTTTGTAGACTTCCTGATGATGCCCATTCTAACTGGTATGAGGTGATACTTCATTGTAGTTTTGATTTGCATTTCTCTAATAATTAGTGATGTTGAGCAGCTTTTCATGTGCTTCTTGGCCATCTGTATGTCTTCCTTGGACAAATGTCTATTTAGGCCTTCTACCCATTTTTCGATTGGGTTGTTAGTTATTTCAATATTGAGCTGCATGAGATGTTTATGTATTTTAGAGATTAATACTTTATCCATTGATTCATTTGCAAATATTTTCTCCCATTCTGAGGGTTGTCTTTTCATCTTGTTTATGGTTTCCTTTGCTGTGCAAAAGCTTTGAAGTATCATTCAGTCCCATTTGTTTATTTTTGTTTTTATTTCCATTACTCTAGGAGGTGGATCAAAAAAGATCTTGCTGTGATTTATGTCAAAGAGTGTTCTTCCTATGTTTTCCTCTAAGAGTTTTATAGTGTCTGGTGTTACATTTCGGTCTGTAATCCATTTTGAGTTTATTTTTGTGTATGGTGTTAGGGAGTGTTCTAATTTCATTCTTTTACATGTAGCTGTCCAGTTTTCCCAGCACCACTTATTGAAAAGACTATCTTTTCTCCATTGTATATCCTTGCCTCCTTTGTCATAGGTTAGTTGACCATAGGTGCATGGGTTTATCTCTGGGCTTTCTATCTTGTTGCATTGATCTATGTTTCTGTTTTTGTGCCAGTACCACATTGCCTTGATTACTATAGCTTTGTAGTATAGTCTGAAGTCAGGGAGTCTGATTCCTCCAGCTATATTGTTCTTTCTCAAGATTGCTTTGGCTTTTCGGGCTCTTTTGTGACTCCATACAAATTTTAAGATTTTTTGTTCTAGTTCTGTGAAAAATACCAGTGGTAGTTTGATAAGGATTGCATTGAATCTGTAGATTGCTTTGGGTAGTATAGTCATTTTCACAATGTTGATTCTTCCAATCCAAAACATGGTATATCTCTACATCTATTTGTATCATCTTTAACTTCTTTCATCAGTGTCTTATAATTTTCTGCATACAGGTCTTTTGTCTCCTTAGGTAGGTTTATTCCTAGATATTTTACTCTTTTTGTTGCAGTGGTAAATGGGAGTGTTTTCTTAATTTCACTTTCACATTTCTCATCATTAGTGTATAGGAGTGCAAGAGATTTCTGTGCATTAATTTTGTATCCTGCTACTTTACCAAATTCATTGATTAGCTCTAGTAGTTTTGTGGTAGCATCTTTAGGATTCTCTATGTATAGTATCATGTCATCTGCAAACAGTGACAGTTTTACTTCTTTTCTAATTTGGATTCCTTTTATTTCTTTTTCTCCTCTGATTGCCATGGCTAGGACTTCGAAAACTATGTTGAATAATAGTGGTGAGAGTGGACATCCTTGTCTTGTTCCTGATCTTAGAGGAAATGCTTTCAGTTTTTCACCATTGAGAATGATGTTTGCTGTGGGTTTGTCATATATGGCCTTTATTATGTTGAGGAAGGTTCCCTCTATGCCCACTTTCTGGAGGGTTTTTATCATAAATAGGTGTTGAATTTTGTCAAAAGCTTTTTCTGCATCTATTGAGATGATCATATGGTTTTTGTTCTTCAATTTGTTAGTATGGTGTATCACGTTGATTGACTTGCGTATATTGAAGAATCCCTGCATCCCTGGGATAAATCCCACTTGATCATGGTGTATGATCATTTTAATGTATTGTTGGATTCTGTGTGCTAGTATTTTGTTGAGGATTTTTGCATCTATATTCATCAGTGATATTGGTCTGTAATTTTCTTTTTTTGTAGTATCTTTGTCTGGTTTGGTATCAGGATAATGGTGGCCTCGTAGAATGAGTTTGGGAGTTTTCCTTTGCAATTTTTTTGGAAGAGTTTGAGAAGGATGGGTGTTAGCTCTTCTCTAAATGTTTGATAGAATTCACCTGTGAAGCCACTGATAGAATTCACCTGTGAAGCCATCTGGTCCTGGACTTTGTTTGTTGGAAGATTTTTAATAACAGTTTCAGTTTCATTACTAGTGATTCATCTGTTCATATTTTCTATTTCTTCCTGGTTCAGTGTTGGAAGGTTATACCTTTCAAAGAATTGGTCCATTTCTTCCAGGTTGTCCATTTTATTGGCATAGAGTTGCTTGTAGTAGTCTCTTAGGATGCTTTGTATTTCTGCAGTGTCTCTTGTAACTTCTCCTTTTTAATTTCTAATTTTGTTGATTTGAGTCATCTCCCTCTTGATGAGTCTGTCTAATGGTTTATGAATTGTGTTAATCTTCTCAAAGAACCAGCTTTTAGTTTTATTGATCTTTGCTATTGTTTTCTTCATTTCTATTTCATTTATTTCTGCTCTGATATTTATGATTTCTTTCCTTCTGCTAACTTCGGGTTTTGTTTGTTCTTCTTTCTCTAATTCCTTTGGGTGTAAGGTTAGATTGTTTATTTGAGATTTTTCCTGTTTCTTGAGGTAGGCTTTTATAGCTATAAACTTCCCTGTTAGAACTGCTTTTGCTGAATCCCATAGGTTTTGGATCATCGTGTTTTCATTGTCGTTTGTCTCTAGGTATTTTTTGATTTTCTCTTTGATTTCTTCAGTGATCTCTTGGTTATTTATTTAGTAATGTATTGTTTGCCTCCATGTGTTTGTGTTTTTTACGTTTTTTTCCCTGTAATTGATTTCTAATCTCATAGCGTTGTGGTCAGAAAAGATGCTTGATATGATTTCAATTTTCTTAAATTTACTGAGGCTTGATTTGTGACCCAAGATGTGATCTATCCTGGAGAATGTTCCGTGCACACTTGAGAAGAAAGTGTAATCTGCTGTTTTGGGATGGAATGTCCTATGAATATCAATTAAATCTATCTGGTCTATTGTGTCATTTAAAGCTTCTCTTTCCTTATTTATTTTCATTTTGGATGATCTGTCCATTGGTGTAAGTGAGGTGTTAAAGTCCCCCACTATTATTGTGTTACTGTCGATTTCCTCTTTTATAGCTGTTAGCAGTTGCCTTGTGTATTGAGGTGCTCCTATGTTGAATTATTATGGCCAAAAGGTTTGGGTACTTTACTGGACGTAAAGTACCTTGATCATTATGTAATGTTCTTCTTTGTCTCTTGTAACATTCTTTATTTTAAAGTCTATTTTATCTGATATGAGTATTGCTACTCCAGCTTTCTTCTGATTTCCATTTGTGTGGAATATCTTTTTCCATCTCCTCACTTTCAGTCTGTATGTGTCCCTAGGTCTGAAGTGGGTCTCTTGTAGACAGCATATACATGGGTCTTGTTTTTGTATCCATTCAGCAAGCCTGTGTCTTTTGGTTGGAGCATTTAATCCATTGACGTTTAAGGTAATTATCAATATGTATGTTCCTATGACCATTCTCTTAATTGTTTTAGGTTTGTTTTTGTAGGTCCTTTTCTTCTCTTGTGTTTCCAACTTAGAGAAGTTCCTTCAGCATTTGGCGTAGAGCTGGTTTGGTGGTGCTGAATTCTCTTAGCTTTTGCTTGTCTGTAAAGCTTTTGATTTCTCCATCAAATCTGAATGAGATCCTTGCCGTGTAGAGTAATCTTGGTTGTAGGTCCTTCCCTTTCATCACTTTAAGTGTATCATACCACTCCCTTCTGGCTTGTAGAGTTTCTGCTGAGAAATCAGCTGTGAACCTTATGGGAGTTCCCCTGTATTTTATCTGTCATTTTTCCCTTGCTGTTTTCAATACTTTTTCTTTGTCTTTAATTTTTGCCAATTTGATTACTATGTGTCTTGGCATGTTTCTCCTTGGGTTTTTCCTGTATGGGACTCTCTGCACTTTCTGGACTTGGGTGGCTATTTCCTTTCCCATGTTAGGGAAGTTTTCGACTATAATCTCTTCAAATATTTTCTCAGGTCCTTTCTCTCTCTCTTCTCCTTCTGGCACCCCTGTAATGTGAATGTTGTTGTGTTTAATGTTGTCCCAGAGGTCTCTTAGGCTGCCTTCATTTCTCTTCATTCTTTTTTCTTTATTCTGTTCCGCAGCAGTGAATTCCACCATTCTGTCTTCCAGGGCACTTATCCATTCTTCTGCCTCAGTTATTCTGCTATTGATTCCTTCTAGTGTAGTTTCCATTTCAGTTATTGTATTGTTCATGTCTGTTTGTTTGTTCTTTAATTCTTCTAGGTCTTTGTTAAACATTTCTTTCATCTTCTCGATCTTTGCCTCCGTTCTTTTTCCGAGGCCCTAGATCATCTTCACTATCATTATTCTGAATTCTTAAAGCAATGGATTTGTAATGAAAGGATCTGGGTTTGAGACCTGGCTCTGCCACTTACTAGCCATATGACTTTAAGCTATTAGATAATCGTTTTTGAGCCTCAGTCTGCTCATCTCTTGGGGCATAATGGTAGTGTTTATCTCTCATTGCTATTATGACACTCATACAAAATCTTTGAGAAAAGCAATTTGCAAACTAAAGTTATAAGTCCATGTTAGTAACAGAAGGGTTCGTTAAAGATAACCCTAGATATTGCTAGAGAGTCTGGCTTGGGTTGCGATTTCAAAGAAGCCATGGGTGTGATTTGACAGAAGGCAGCAAGGGCATGGAAAGGGGTGGGGTGGCTTTGGGGCAGAATTATATCCAGAATTCATTGTTTTTGAACAATTTAGTGCACAACCTTAAATGGCTTTTCTCCTCCTGGGAATCAGCTGTGTTCAACAAGTGCTGGAAAATTTGGCAAACTAAGAAGAAAGAGACCTTACTGTTCTTGTATTATTCAAGGTTTCCATCTTTTCACCGTGGCTGGAACAATCCAGTGCTTCTGAAGATTTTAGAGAATAACTGATCTCAATAAAAATGCAAATTGCTTGCTTAGGGTAATTACCAAATTTTTCTTGACAGCCTGATGGGGCCAGTCATTAAGGTCAAACTAAATTTCTTTCCTGCCAGAAAGGAATGACTAGAAGCAGAGTCCCCTTGTATGGCATTTCCAGGGACTTGCTCCAGTTAGTCTAGACCCTAGGTTTGAGGCAGTCAGGAGGCAAAGCAGCTTCCAAAGTCTTAGGTTCCCTACTCCTTTTCTGTTTGGTAAACTCCTAACCACACTTTGATGGTGCAGGGTGGGGCTGGGGCAGGGGGAGACGCTGAGGAAATGTTTTAAGGTCACTGCAAGATAATAACAATGATAAGCAGACATACAGAATGGTGTGAATCTCAGCCAAAAGCCTCGAGCAGGCTGAATTGAGGTGGAGGTACCAGCTGTAGGATGGTGATAGACATCTGTTGGTTTGTCTGCTTTATATCCTTTCCCTCTTCTTCTGGTAATATAATTCTTCTTTTCTCTGGAGCCTGAGTAGGGCTAACCCATCTGGCCCTCTGCTCTAGCCACAGTGGTGGGCATGTGACCTAGATACATCCAGTAAAGTACCCAAACCTTTTGGCCATAATAATTCAAGAATGGATACATGGCCCAGGCTGAACCAATCAATCAAAACATTCCCTGATCCCCTTTTGACCTAGTTATCAGGGAACATGTCTTTTTGGGCTGCTGGGGTTGCTAGGCTAGATCCTGGGCTCTTGGAGACCATCATTGAAGAGACACTGTAGAAGATATACCTAAAACATGGAGAGGGAGAGACTGAGCCCTGATGCCTTATTTTGAACCTCTGTGTCCAGTAACATCTGAAGTCACTCATTTAATTTCCCTGTTATAGACACTAAAATTCTTTTTTTGCATAAGTTAGTCAAACCTCTATTTGTTGCAATTGAAAGTGTTTTAACTCATATAAATACCAAGTCCAAAGATCAAAAAGCTTCCCACTTGGCAATACACACGTTAACTCATTAGTCTAGAGCCATCTAGGCATTAAGTACAGGACATTATCCTAGATGTTAGCAGCTACTAAGATTCATTTAACTATCCATCAATAAGCATTACTGGGGTACATGCATCAATCAGATGCTGTGGAGGCAGAAGTTATTATGTCACATTCTTTTTGGCCCTTGAGGACGTCACAATTTAGGAAGACATATAAACAAATCACTAAAGTAAAGTCTCAAAATGTTTTGAGAATTCAGAGCATAATGCTTCATGGTTAAAGATTACTTCCAAAATCGGATAGGGATACAAAAATCTAAAACGTGGTTCTTGCTGTTACTGAGTTTGCTGTTAAGATAAGAAGGAAAGGCATTCAACAAAAATGAAAACTCATATGCTAGAAAACAGTGTGGGATTGGAACCCAGTGGATGGTGGTATAGTCAGTGGCTATGGAGCTTAGACAAGGGAGAGATCCCAGAGAACTACCATTCATCCGGGAGGACTTCGTGGAAAAGGTTAGCCTTGGAAGGGGCTTTCAGGACGAGGCTGGATTCTTACTGGTTGCACATGATGCAGCTGGGGACTTTAAATCTGGATAGGCAGATCAGTAAGAGGGTGTACTGGTGGCCTCAACCAAGAAGATCAGTCTTTTCTGGTGGCTGGAAGCCCTTCAGGGGGGGCTGGAGATCCTAAGGTGAGGATTTGTCATTAACAAAGCCTGGATATTCAGAGATCTCCTGACACCTCCATATCAGATCAAGTTTACTTTCATCTTCATGGATGAAAAAAACAAAGACCTAAAATATCAGTGGTTTAAACAAGAGAGATGTTTCTTTCTCACTCAGATGACTGCACATAAGCTTTTGGGGTCTGACGTGGTTTCTCCAGGGCTCAGGAAATTAAGCTTCTAATATTTTGTCGTCTCCTTTCTAGAGGGTAGTGCCCTTGTCCACGTTGTTCAAGATGGCTCACTACTATGTTTGAATCTCATACAGGGAGTGAGAAAGAAGAAAGAGGGGACTCACATCCCTCTCCTATAAAGGCAGGCCTTAGGAGTGCATTCATCGTTACTGCTCATATTCCACTGGCTAGAACTCAAGTCACACGGACACAGCTAGCTGCAAGAGGGGCTGGGAAATGTAGTTTTGTTCTGAGCACCTGTGTGTTAAAACCCAGGGATTCTAGATTTGAGGAAAAGTGAAGCATAAATATTAGGACACAACCAGTCTCTGTTACAACTTCCTTTTCCAGGAGGCTGTTGAGGGGTTAAAGACTAAGAAACACATGCACTGAAACCCTTAACAAGGGCTAATCCATTTTCTTCCTTTTTCCAGCCCCACCCATTAGCCTCATGAAACTGGGAAAACGTAAGGAGAAGAGAGAGAATATTTGTTGAACACTGTTCCAGGAACTTTCTGCAGTAATTTAATCTTCACACCACCATTATGAAATAGGCATGCTTATCCCCACTTTAAAAACAATAACCTGAGATTCAGAAACAAGATATAGAGGTGGGGAACTAGCATTATTGACCCGTTAGAAAGAATCAGACACTTTATATTCATTAAATATGCCCAACATTTAATGTTTGTTAACTCATTAAGTCCTCACAATTCAGACAGATAAATATTATTGTTTCCTTTTGCATATGGGGAAACCAAAATTGGGAAAATAAGCCTGGAATTTGAATTTACTTCTAACACCAAAAGCCAAAGTATTTCTATGGTACAAACACGCTACATCCCACCATTGTCAGCTACAACTTTTTCGGTGTGAGTTGATTCCTTTATTTGCTTACTAATTAATTAATCGATCCATCACTTCAACAAAAGTTTTTTAAGCACCCAGGCTGTGTCAGGCTCAAGTCTCTGACCTCTTATGGCTCACATTCTAGGTGGGGAAATTGAATCCCCATTGAATCCATTGAAACAAACCCTTATTGTATGCCTATTATGACTAAGACTGGTTTTATAAAGACAAGTACAATGCTTGGCATATAGCAGCACTCAATAAATATTGAATTAATTAAAGACATAACCCTCAGGGAGGGACTTCATGGTCTATTAGTTCAGATTCAGAACAATGTGAATGTGGGAAGGGATGCTACTTGCTACAGCTGTGAACTGAAAGGCTGTCTTTAGATGTGCTGGGTGTGAAGAGCTGCCGGAGTCAGGACCATCTTCTCAACGTCTCCCATGTACACTCTGCTTCTCTGAGCTCCCTGTGAGTAGCAACTGCTCTAAAAACCAAGCACATGCAGGACCCACGCAAGAAACAGGACAGGAGCTTAGAGCCAGTGACTAGCAGTTGAGTTCATTCCTTGGCCTGTCGGGGTTGCCTTTTTGTACTAAATATCTGGCCGTGATTTCAGGGTGACTAAGGGCAACTCGAGAAAGGACAAAAAGAACAAGAACCCCTTAAACACATCTGTATCAAATCATCCATAGATTTGGTAATGAACACAAGACATTCCTGAATCCGATGGGCCCAACATCGGGGGAATGTTGCTGAATACATTCTGTATCTTGCCTTTTCAGTTCTTCCTCCACCTCCTACCTCCCTCCAGGGTGTACTTCTGAACCACCTATCTAAGAGTTAGCTATGCTAGAGCCAAGGGAGAGGATGGCTTCCTGATGGAGATTTCTTGAAAGAAGATATGAATTTTAATGTCTTGATGGATGCCCAGATGGAAAAAGAAGTATGAAAAGGAAGAGAGAGCCCTGAAATAGAATGTTTCTAGAATGGAAAATGAAGTGAGAGGGTGCAGGAATTCTCATTATTCTAGGCACCTCTAGCTTTTTAGTGGAATGATCACTGTCTCTATTCCTATTTGATGGTTGGGCTGTGGACAGGTGACAAGAGAATCTCTGATTCTGAAAGAGGAAAAATGGAGGGTAATAGTAATTCTTGTTGAACTTTGGGGTCTTCTTTTAACCCATCTCAATGCGACTGTGTTTTGAGTTGGGGAAAGAGCTAACAGTGATTTCTTTAGGGATAGAAACTTTTAGTTACACTGCGAGTGCACACCTCCAGAGTGCTATCCAGTTCGGAAGATCTGTAGGGGGAGAGGAAAAAAATAAAATCCACCAAGCAAAGCAATCAATCCAAATGTTTATATCTAAAATCAGTGGTACCAGTAACTTAGACACCTCAGAAATTTACACACCGATTCCTATGTAGCTACCACTGAAATAGGATTTTTGGAATCTTTCTTATTTTCTTTAAAATGCCTTTACAGCCTTGATTTGTGCTCCTCAGTAAAATAATTCTAGTTCTTCTTTGTTTGAAAATACATTTGCATATTAGGAAGGGTGGTAAGGAAATAGAAAAAAAGAAATACAGTTGATATCTTAGCATGACAAAATAAATTGCATTCTTTTAAATGATCAAACAACCTATGTTCATTGTAGGAAATGTCGAAAATTACAAAGAAGAAAAAAGAATTTTCCTGTAATCCCAGCCACAATGAAAAACACTTGTAACATCTTTCACGCTTTTTAATACCTACATATGTGGCAGGTTAGATGACTCATTATCACAGCTGAGGTGGGAGAGAATAAAAAGGTAATTAATTTCCCCATCTTTCCCATTCCACCCCTTCCATTTCTATCCTCTTCTCTCAAGACGCTCATATTCTTCTGAGGAAAAAAAAATCAAAAAACACTCTCGCCTTTGTCTTCCAAGGTTTAAGCTCATTTGTGTTTGGGTTTGTGTATGTCTTGAGTGTGCATGTGTATGTGAATTGGGTTGGAGGGATGAAGATTGAGAGTTTATTTGGGTCTTAGGGGTCTTCAAAGAAATAACCAACCAAGGCTTTAGTTTGGAAGATTAGGCTTGTCATGGAATTAAGACAGAAATGTGCTCCATGGGGAGGAGAGAGAGAAACTGGAGCTTAAGTATAAAGGGTAGAGTAGCCCTAGAAGAGAGCTGATGTGTCCAAAGGAGGTTGAAAGGAGAGACTGGAGGTTGAAAGGGTCAGAGATCTGCACCCTGGAGTGGCAAAACCTCTGGTGATGTGTCCCTGGGGAGAGAACACTGAACATCACTACTTTGAGATCAGGGCCAGAAACTTCCTGTAGCCAAGCCTGTGACAAGTCCAGGGCTATGAGGGGCCCCCCTCTTTCCATCTCCAGAACTGCAGCCCTTGTCAATATCAAGATGTCCTATGAGGAACTGTGGCAACAGAGGCACTTGACCATGATCTAGAGATAGGCACCTCTTCCACTTCTTGGTACCACATTAGCCCCGGCTTAGTAGGAAGGTCCAAGGGAAAATGTGTATGTGGGTGCAGAGGAAGGGGTATGAACCAACAGTCCCTGACATGGTTCTTCCTTTCAGCCAGGTAGGATGGGACTCTAAGCCAGATTTCATCCAATTTAGAAAAATAAAGATAAGTGGTAATTCTTGCATCTGTATGGAAGGAGCAAATTCATGCCTGATATAGATGTGTTTTTCAAACACAGTAAGGAATGGAGTCACACTATACAATGTATCATGATCATTCCATGCTGTTACATATTCTTTTGCAACATAATTTAAAGTAGCTGCATAATAACTCATTGTGTAGCCAAAGTATAATTTGTCTACTTCCCTATAATTAGATATTTAGGTGGTTTCTACTAGCCTTATACAAATTTCTGAGATAAACAATGCTACTGCTATATGTCTTTACTCACATCCCTTATTTCATTAAGATAATTTCCAAAAGAATTCCTGAGTCAAAGATTTTACAGAATTCTGAAGTTCTTGAACTCTTGATACATGTTAATAAATCTTCCCACAGGGGGAGTATCTTACTTTTCACCACCAGAAATTGCCCAATTCCTGGCACTCTGTTCAAGCCTGGGAAGTAACATTTTTTAAATGTTGGAAGTTGGATTGCTGAAGAATGGTATTGCCATCTTTTAACACTCTTTTTAAAATAAAAGGGCCATCATTTCTCTTCATCACTCACCTTAGCTTCAGACTTTTGTCTACTTTATAGACCTGATCTTTCTTAATAGATCAGGGATTGCCCGGCTGAGGACAAATCACAGGATGCGTTGTATGCCTTCTAGTAAGATGGCTCCACCTAGATGTGAAGGAGTTGGGGGCTGGGGGCAGGATAGAAGTGTTCCTGGCTTAGCAACTACTTCCCAGCCAAGATTCTCCATTATAGAAGAGGAGGTACGTGTCTTGGGGGGCAGGTAGCCATCTTTGTAACAACTACTTGCAAACTGTGTGCACCTGGATGGGTTACTTCACCTCTCTATGTGTCCATGTTCTCATCTGTCAGATGAGAAGATAATCATTTAGAGAAGATAATCATATCTACCTCACTGGCTTGTTGGAAGACCAAATGGGACAGTTCTTATAATGCTCTGTGCAGCGTGGTGGCACATAGTAAGATCTCAGGAAGTGTCAGCTGTTCTTATAAATATCTAAGTCTTTATTTGGGGATCCTATGTTGGGATTTCACCTTTTTTAAGATTGTAGGCATTATCTGTGGTTCATTTATCTGTATATGTATGATGACTTGTTTTCCTTAATAAAATTTTAGTTTTTCAAGAAATGTACACAACAAAAATTTAGAAGTTTAGAGAAAAAGGAAGAGAAAAAGAAATCCAAAACTGTGATTCTTTTCTGTATTCTTTCTAGTCTTTCTTTATTTGCATGTGTTCACATAGCTATAATCATCACGTGTATATAATTTGTACCCTAGTTTATGCAGTTATGTTAATTTTATATTGACATTTTGTCTTTATATTTGGCCTTTCTGGTGTTTCTATAGTATTCCCTTGAGTGAATGTCCAGTAGTTTCTGTGATGATCCTTTTAATATTGAACATTTGGGGATGTTTCTAATTTTTTGCTATCATAAATCGCATGATTGTAAACATTGTTTTCACATGGTGTTTTACATATTTTGACTTACTCCTTAGGGTTTGGGACCAGAAATTAATTGCCAAATTGCGTTTACCAACTGACAACGCCACCAACAAGGTGAAAATACATTTTACCGCACTCTAGGTAGCAAGGCATTCTAGCTTTTGGTTATAAATATCATGCAGGCTTGCAAAACATAACCTTTTGATTTGCATGAATGAATAGTTTTGTGATGAATAGTTTTCTCTTTTACTTTCTAGAGCTAGTTACTCTTCCTCTTTTGTGATTCTTTTTTTTAGAACCATTATGATAGCTTCTTGAATTATCTTAAAACTAGTTTTCTCTCCACCTCAGAACACTATTACATTGTCACCAATGGTTATTTAGTACCTACCTTGTGCACAGAACTGTCTGAGCGTTTGGTCTGCGTATAATAATGGGAGAGAGCTGGATTGGACAATAATGTGCAGAGGAGCGATGGAGAGACAAGGCTTGGGCTGTACAGCAGATGCAACCCAAGAGGAGGACATAATGAGGCTGAATATCTTCTTGGAGATTTATTGGCATTTGATTTATTCTTCTTTTTTTTTTTTTTTTTTTTTGCGGTACGCGGACCTCTCACTGTTGTGGCCTCTCCCGTTGCGGAGCACAGGCTCCGGACGCGCAGGCTCAGTGGCCATGGCTCACGGGCCCAGCCACTCCGCGGCATGTGGGATCTTCCCGGACCGGGGCACGAACATGTGTCCCCCGCATCGGCAGGCGGACTCTCAACCACTGTGCCACCAGGGAAGCCCTGATTTATTCTTTTGTGAATTGCCCATTTAAGTCATTTGTCCATTTTTTCTATTTTTTACTTTAATACTTATTGATACTCTTTGTATATTTTGATTATGTTTTGAAATGTTTTGTTGTATGCGTATGAGAGAGACAAAGAAATCTATATATAGATAGGATTAAACTATTTTGTTATGGTGCTGCCATAACAAAATATCACAGATTGAGTGGCTTAAACAACAGACATTTATTTTCTTACAGTTCTGGAGGCTCAAAGTCCAAGATCAAGGTGTCTGCAGGTTTGGTTTCTCTTGAGGCCTCTCTCCTTGGCTTGCAGACGGCTGCTGTATAATAATAGAAAAAATATATTATTGGTCTTTGTCCCCAGTTACTGGCACAGAGCTCCTAAAACCCTTGTAATTTCCTAAGTGATAAGAGTACTACAAGCATCTTTTGTTCTAATATTTGGTCTTCGACCTTGGCTGCTGACACAAAGCTCCTAAGTCCTTTGGAATTTCCTGGGTGATAGGAGTGTCTTTTGTTCTAAAGAAGCAACTCTTGGTGGCCTCCTGGATGGCTTCAGGGTGGGGGCTGGTCACCAGATGGACCAAACCATGATTAGAAACTCAGAGATTTCAGCTCCATCCCCCATCCTCCAGAAAGGGGAGAGAGACTGGAGACTGAGTTAATGATTGATTATGCCTACGTGATGAAGTCTCCACAAAAAATCCCCAAGGTAGGGGGTTTGGAGAGCTTCCAGGTTGAACATATCTGTGTGCAGGGAGTGACACACAGCTCCATGGGAACAGAAGCTCCTGTACTCTGGACTTTTCCAGACTTTGCCCTATGTATCACTTCATCTGGCTGGTCATCTTTACCCTTTTCATATCTTTTATTATATAATAAATTGTTAAGTGTAAGTGTTTCCCAGAGCTCTGTGAGCTCCTTTAGCAAATAATCAAATCTAAGGAGGAGTCATGATAACCTCCAGTTTGTAGCCAAGTCAAACCGAAGTTGTGGGTAACCTGGAGACATATTATTTGGGATCTAAAGTTGGGGGAAGTCTTGTGGGACTGAGCCCTTAACTTGTGGGGTCTAATCTAACTCAATCTAGTGTCAGAATTGAATTGATTTGTAGGATACACAGCTAGTGTCAGAGAATTGGTTGGTATGGGAAAAAATCCCACACGTCTGCTGTCAGAAATATTGTGTTTGAGAAAAAGGAGAAACACTGGGAGTTTTCCCTAGACAGCTGCCTCCTCACTGTGTTTTCAGATGGTCAACCCTCTGTGCAAATGTGCCCCTGATGTCTCTCCGTGTGTCCAATTTCCTCTTATAAGGATGCCAGTCAGATTGGACTAGGGACCATGCTAACAACCTCATTTTAACCTAATCATCTCTTTTAAGGCCTTATCTCCAAATATAGTCACATTCTTAGATACTGGGGGTTAGTACTTCAATATATGAATTTTGGGGGTGGAGTGACACAATTCCACCCATAACATACATAGATATATTTTATATATACATATATATATATAATATACACATACATATATGCATGTATACATAAATAAAAACATTTAAAAATATATTCATGATGTCTTTCTGCATAATACTTATTTACATGCTTATTTAGTTAAATCAGTTGTCATAGTTGAGTCTCCTAGAAACAGAGGCTGAAATGGCAATTTGTATACACGTGCTTTATTAGAGAAATACTCTCAGGAGAAAACTCTAAGTGCAGTGAGGGAATTAGGATGGGGAAGGGGAAGAAGCAAGGATGTGATCTGGGGCTAGGTCTAGCCTCAACTTCAAGGGGATGGGAAGAGGAGCTCATAGCAACTTTGGATTAAATTGACAAAGGTCGATTCTCCAGAGAACCTTGTGTAGCAGTACCAGCAGAAGCTGGACTATGGCACTCCCAAGGGAGAAAAGATCCCGGGGACCCGGACCAAGTACCAAGAGCATCTACAACATTACCTTTTGCTTCATTCTGCCCGAGACTTGGCACAGAGTTAGAAAAATGGTCTCACCCATTTGCTCCTATTTTCTTCTGATATTTTTATGGCTTAAAAAAACGACTTGGAATTTATTTTCCTATCTGGTATAAGGTAGAAATATAATATGATCTTTTCCTAATCGCTAATGAGTTTTCTCAATACCGGTCACTGAAATAGACCACCAGGGCTTACAGAGGCCAGAGTAAATGGGAAATTGCTATTTGGTACCCATCTGGGTAGAGAAGTTGAGAGAACAGGCTTTCTAATTTTTTTTTAGTATAATGCAGTATTTGTTGTGTCTCAAATAACTACTATTTGAGAACACTTACAATATTTATAATATTAATGGATCTTAACCTAAGAGAAGTTCAACTTACATTTTTTTAAAATATATTTTAATACTGGGTATTAATCAGAGAGATAGTCAAAATAATTATGGTCAAAAGTATTGGGTCAAAAACTTATATTAAATGTTTGATGTTAGTCTACATACAATTCAATTTTTGGTGTATAGCTCTTTGGCTGCAAGAAAGAACTTTTGCTTTACTCCATTAATAGGAATATCTCAATGTTGGAATGACCTCCTCTTGATATTCTTCTGCTATTGATTTCTAATATAATTATTTGTGATTGTATGAATGAGTTGAGTGGGGAGGCACTCGCTGTGTTTATTCCAAGTAAGAGAACATAACCGATTCCTATAGTAATGAGGAGGTAGACGGTCACTGCAACTGCCCAATATTTTTGAGGCCAATAGGTTAAGCCTGTGAGGCTCTGACTAGTTATTCTTGGTGTAGGACCAAGTGTTCATCCCAGCTATGCTCCCAGAATGAACAGGTAATAGAGGCAGAATTGATGAAACCGGCAGTAAGCAGGGGGTTTATATCCAACCTTGACGTTCAGCTCAAGCAGTGAGGTCCTATCATCATGTCTAAGAAGGTTTGTTCTTAGAGGGGTGTCTGGTCCCTGACCTCCTGGAATTGAGACTCAGAAGATGGAAGATTAAGTCTCTCTCCATGGCCCTTGTGCCCATCACTTCTTCTCTTCCTCTTCAGGAGAGCCAGTCTACATGGACTTCTAGACTCTCTTCTTCCTGGAGATGTTCTTGCCCCAGTGGTTGTCACTATAGCATTTTCTTTCCTTAAGGAAAGCGCTTCTGCCTTGTCTTACAGTGTATTTTGCTCCCTGGTGAATGCTGAAAAGACACAGTCATCCATCTTTCCTGCAACATCCAACTCCTCTGGCAAGTGACCTTCCTTCCAATCTTGGCAAAACCCTGCTGAGGTCTTAGTTCATCTCTTATTCCTTTTACAGTAAAAAAAAAACAAACAAAAAACTTCTATTATTTATCTCATAAAATCTTCATTTTATTCTCTGCTTCACTTTTTTTTTTTTTTTTTAATCATTTTCATGCACTCCCTTCACCTTCAGTAAACTTCCCCTTCCTCCCTGGGAAGGATACCTGATGTGTATATTTTTATAACTCTTGTGGCTTTTTCTTATCTCTGATTACTTCATGTTAAATTAACTCAGTCTGGCTGGGGGCACTCACACACACAATTGCTTTAGTGCTACAGCAAGCAGGCTTGCTGCAAAGATCTCCTAGTATGAAAAAAGCTGACATCAGCTCAGTGTGTGAACTGTCCTGGATGGGAGTGGGACATATCCCTGACTTCAGACCTGTAATTTGCTTGCTCAGTTTAGTCAGAAGCTAATGTAGAAGGGAATGAGGTCTCCTAGCTATAGTAAAGGAGGAAGTAGGGCTGCTTTCCGTGGTAAATTATACCATGCAACCATTAAGTAGGAAAATGGTAAGAGAGGTTGGTGAATTTCCAAATTGAAGCTTGGTTCCTTTGAATCAGCCTACAAATGGCTTTGTCAAGGTCATAATCAATGGGCAAGACAGGATCAATGATCTTTGGGTCTAGCCGTGGGTGCTGAATACCAGCCGGGCATATACTGGGCGGCAGACGTTCTTCTTGAAGCTGCTTGTCGTGCAGCTCCAGTAGGTCAGAAATGTTTGGAACATGAGATCAATACAACCTATTTGATCCAGTCTCTAACGACTTAGATCTGTTTTACTCATTCATTCATTCGTTCATTCATTCATTTTTTTCATCTTTATGTAACAGGTCCAGGTTAACCCTGGACCAAATTGTGAAGTAGGTAGTTAATTATTCTTGGGCCTATCACCTCCTCTTTAGTTGAAGTGCTCTGCTTCTTCCCTCCATTCTCAGGTGCTAAGGGCCATCATATCTGCTCTCTCCTTTCTTCTAACATTTTATTGCTTCTCTTGACTCTTGCTGCTTCTCCAAAACATACCCCTCCCTGTTTCTGTTCCCACAGAACGCTGATGAGTGACTCGCTGTCCAGTCTGGTTAACCATTCACCTAAAGTGCTGTAATATTGCAGACTTAACAGTGAGTTACCAATATGAGAATTTCTGGCATCAGGGGAGCTGTTTGGAGAAGTTTTTTTAGAGGGTGCTCATATTAGAGGCAAATTGAGGGGGTCAGTGGAGAATGTGCAAGTGGCTGCCTACTTTCGAAGCATAATTGTTAAGAAGTTTTAAAAAAGACTTTCATATAAAATACTATGGAGGGCTTCCCTGGTGGCACAGTGGTTGAGAATCTGCCTGCTAATGCAGGGGACATGGGTTCAAGCCCTGGTCTGGGAAGATCCCATATGCCGCGGAGCAACTAGGCCCATGAGCCACAACTACTGAGCCTGCGCGTCTGGAGCCTGTGCTCTGCAACAAGAGAGGCCGTGATAGTGAGAGGCCCGCGCACCGTGATGAGGAGTGGCCCCCACTTGCCACAACTAGAGAAAGCCCTTGCACAGAAACGAAGACCCAACAGAGCCAAAAAAAATAATAAAAAAAATACTATGGATTTGGGTTAGAAATAGACTGTTAGATAAAATACAAAACTGCATAATATCCTATAGGGCAATATAACCGTAACATTAGGGGTTATCTGTACTACTGGACAGAAATTATTTGCATGTTATTATATAAAAATGTACAGGTTAGGGCATCCCTGGTGGCGCAGTGGTTGAGAGTCCGCCTGCCGATGCAGGGGACACGGGTTCATGTCCCGGTCCGGGAAGATCCCACATTCCGCGGAGCGGCTGGGCCCGTGAGCCATGGCCGCTGAGCCTGCGCGTCCGGAGCCTGTGCTCCGCAACGGGAGAGGCCACAACAGTGAGAGGCCCGCGTACCGCAAAAAAAAAAAAAAAAAAAACGAAGTACAGGTTAACTTGTGAAAAAGCGCTCTAATCAATAGCAAGAGCAATGTCAAATAGAGGTATGTTCCAGGTAATTAAAACATCTTTGAGTAGGCCTGTGAAGCAGTGTTGTAGTATGATACGGATGAGGACATACTTTCTTTTTTCCAAGTGTCGAAGATACACACTGATGTTTTATATCTGTGCATATGTATATATGTGTATGTGTATGTACTGTATATATTACATACAGTGTTATATACGCTGTGTATATATACACATATATAATGATATATATAGTATAAATATACATTTATACAAGTGCACGCATATATTTCTATCTCTCTCTCTCTCTCTCTCTCTCTCTCTCGCTATATATATATATGGCCTACCTAACCTCTTTTTTTTAATTGAAGTGTAATTGACTTATGAAATATATATTTGTTTCAGGTGTACAACATAGTGATTTGATATTTTAATACATTACAAAATAATCACCATAATAATGCTAGTGACCATCTGTCACCATACAGTTATTACAATATTATTGACTATATTCTCTATGTTGTACGTTACATCACTGTGACTTATTTATTTTATAACTAGAAGTTTGTACCTCTTAATCTCCTTCACCTATTACTGCCTCCCCCTCCCCCAGCCCTCCTCCCTTCTGGGAACTACTAGTTTGTACTCTGTATCTCTGTAACTATATCTCTATCTCTATGAGTCTGTTTCTGCTTTGCCATGTTTGTTCATTTGTTTTGTCTTTCAGATTCCACATATAAAGGAAATCATATGGTATTTGTCTTTCTCTGTCTTATTTCATTTAGTATAATGCCCTCTAGGTCCATACATATTGTGGCAAATGGCAAAATTTTACTCTTTCTTATGGCTAATATGTATATACACACACACATATATCACATCTTTATCCATTCATATCGATGGACACTTAGATTGCTTCCAAGTCTTAGCTATTTTAAATAAAGCTGTAATGAACATTGAAGTGCATATACCTTTCCAAATTAGTGTTTTTGTTTTCTTCTAATAAATACCCAGAAGTGAAATTGCTGGATAGTATGGTAGTTCTATTTTTAATTTTTTGAGGAATCTCCATACTCTTTTCCATAATGGCTGTACCAATTTACATTCCCACCAACAGTGCCCGAGGGTTCCCTTTTTTCCACATCTTTACCAACACTTATTATCTGTTGTCTTTTGAATAATAGCCATTCTGACAGGTTTGAGGTGATATCTCATTGTGGTTTTGATTTGTATGTCTCTAATGATTAGTGATGTTGACTATCTTTTCATGTGTTTGTTATTTTTCTAGTTACTTTCGGTAAAATTCTTTTTTGTTTCTCGAGGGAGGTCTGTTTCACCATGAACTTCCCTCTTTTTCTATGTTCCATAGATTTTGGATTACTGTGTTTCCATCTTCATTTGTCTCAAAGTTTTAAAAAAGATTTCCTCTCTGATTTCTTCATTGACCCATTGATTATTTAGTAGCATATTGTGTAGTCTCCACATGTTTTTGTTTTTTACAATTTTCTTATTGTAATTGATTTCTAGTTTCATACCATTGTGGTCAGAAAAGATACTTGATATGATTTCAGTCTTCTTAAATTTGTTGAGACTTGTTTTGTGGCCTAACATGTGATCTATCCTGGAGAATGTTCCATGCGTACTTGAAAAGAAATGTATTTTGCACTTTTGGTATGGAAAGTATTATATATATCTATTAAGCTCATCCTGTTTAAGGTGTAGTTATCGCCAGTGTTTCCTTATTGATTTTCCATCTGAATGATCTAATCACTGATGTAAGTGTGGTATTAAAGTCCCATAGTATTATTGTATTACTTTCTCCCTTTACATCTTTTAGTATTTGCTTTTTTATATTTAGGTGCTCCTATGTTAGGTGCACAAATATTTATAAATGTTATATCCTCTTGTGATTGACCCCTTTATCATTATGTAATGACCCTCTTTTTGTTTGTTCCTGTCTTTGTTTTAAAGTATATTTTGTCTAACATTAGTATGGCTGCCCCAGCTTTCTTTTGTCTCCATTTACATGGAATATCTTTTTCTTTTTCTTTTCTTTTTAAAATTTATTTAGTTTTGGCTGTGCTGGGTCTTCATTGCTACATGCGGCCTTTCTCTAGTTGCGGTGAGTGGGGGCTACTCTTTGTTGCGGTGTGCAGGCTTCTCATTGCGGTGGCTTCTCTTGTTGCAGAGCATGGGCTCTAGGTGCACAGGCTTCAGTAGTTGTGGCATGTGGGCTCTAGAGCACAGGCTCAGTAGTTGTGGCTCACGGGCTTAGTTGCTCCGCGGCATGTGGGATCTTCCCAGACCAGGGATCGAACCCGAGTCCCCTGCATTGGCAGGCAGATTCTTAACCACTGTGCCACCAGGGAAGTCCCTGGAATATCTTTTTCTATTCCATGACTTTCAGAATGTGTGTGCCTTTTAGATCTGAAGCACATTTCTCATAGGCAGCATATATACAGGTCCTGTCTTTTTTATCCCTTCAGCCACCCTATGTCCTTTGATTTGAGCATTTAGTCCATTTACATTTAAAGTGATTATTGATAGGTATATACTTATTGCTGTTTTGTTAGTTGTTTTCTGGGTGTTTTTGTAGATCTTCTCTGTTATTTTTCCTCTCTTGGTCTTCTTGTGGTTTTATAATATTCTTTAGTATTATGTTTGTGTTTCTTTCTCTTTCATGTGTGTATCTGTTGTATTGTTTTGGTTTGTGATTACCATAAGGTTCATAGATATCAACCTATAAATATAGCAGTTTATTTTAAGCTGACGTTTACTTAAGTTTGAATGTGTTCTAAAAGCACTACATATGTCATATGTACCCTCCCAATGTTTTATGTTTTTGACATCATTATTGACATCTTTTTATTTTGTGTATCCCTTAACTATTTATTATAGTTATAGTTAATTTTACTACTTTTGTTTTTTAACCTTCATAGTAGCTTTTTAGTGGCTGCTCCACTGCCTTTCCTGTATATTCGCCTTTACCAGTGAGATTTTTTTCCTTTTATTTATTGTTCCTATGTTATAGTGGAAAAGTGGCCTTTTATTTTCCACTTAAAGAAGATCCTTACCAATTTTTGTAAGACCTATTTAGTGGTGATGAACTTCTTTAGTTTTTGCTTGTCTGGGAAACATTTTGTCTCTCCTTTACTTCTAAATGATAACCTTGCCAGGTAGCACATTCTTGGTTGTAAGGTTTTCCTTTCAGCACCTTAAACATATTGTGCCACTCCCTTCTGACCCACAAAGTTTCTGCTGAAAAATCTGCTGGTAGTCTTATGGGGGTTCCCTTCCATGTAACTAGTTGTTTTCTCTTGCTGCCTTTAAAATTCTCTATTTTAGCTTTTGCCATTTTAATTACAGTATGTCTTGGTGTAGATCTTTTGGGGTTCGTTTTGTTTGGGACCCTCTGTGTTTCCTCAACCTGGGTATCTTTTTCTTTTCCTAGGTTAGGGAAGTTTTCGGTCATTATTTATTCAAATAAATTTTTTGCCCCTTTCTTTCACTCGTCTCCTTCTGAGACCCCTATAATGTGAATGTTAATATGCTTGATGTTGTCCCAAAGTCCCCTTAAACTATCCTTATTTAAAATTTTTTTTTTAATTTAAAAGAATTTTAAAGAATTTTTAAAAATTCTTTTTTCTTTTTACTGTTCTGATTGGGTGATTTCTATTCTTTCTTCCAAGTTGCTGATATGTTCATCTTAGCTGCTATTAATTTCCTCTAGTTTATTTTTTACTTTCATTTATTATATTCTTCAGCTCTGATTGGTTCTGTCTTATATTTTATAAATCTTTTTTTGTTGTTGAAGTTCTCACTGTTTTCCTTCATTCTTCTCCTGGAGTCAATGAGCATCTTTATAACCATAATTTTAAGTCTTTAACAGGCATGTTACTTCTTTTCTCTGTTTCTTTAGGGTTTTTATTTTCCTGGGGTTTTATCTTTTTCTTTCATTTGGGACATATTCCTCTGTCTCCTCATTTTGTTTGACTTTCTGTATTTGGTTCTATGAAATAGGTGAAACAGTTACCTCTCCTGATCTTGAAGACATGGCCCTGTATAGGATCATCTCCTGTGTAACTGTGTGGTGGGTGGTTTTGGCATGCTAACTGGAGCTAGAGCAGGCCCAGGCTGGGAGGCCCCTGGGGTGTGTCATGTTGGGCCACCTTGGCAGGATGGCTGGACCTGGAGCAGGTATAAGGCTGGGGGTACTCTGGTGCTACATGCCAGTGCCACTCTGGTAGGATGGCTGGAGCTGGACCAAGCATGGGACAGGGGTCCCAGGATGTGCTGCACTGGTGCTGCCCTAGTGGGGCAGCTGGTTCCCTCCTTAACTTCTAAAGCATCAGTACTGGTTGTTGGTAGTGCACTGGTACTGGTACCTGGATACTGCCCCCAGAGATTCTGCTTTAAATGGTTTGGGATGTAACCTGGGCATCCAAAATTCCAAAGTCTGCCCGGATAATGACCTTTATCGCTTCTCCTGGGAGATACTTTCTGTAAAAGTGTGGAGAGGTTGTATTTTTACTTTATGGGAAAGGAATCCTGTGCTGTGTCTGGATAGTTCACGTTTCAGGCACCTGGATTCTCCTTAGTCTCATTGTTCTTCCTTATAAGGGGAAGACATCCAAATAGCTCCTTACCTGGCTGGCTAAAATATCAGAACTCCAAACCAGCACAGAATTAGTATTTCCTGTCAGGTATCTGGTAGCCTATTAAGATGGTTAGCCAGTTTGAAAAGGGCGTGTGGCGGTACAAGCCTCCTTAACCAGGAGAAAGATCTTCATGTGCAGCTGGTGACAGAAAGGGCAGCCTGTTGAACCTTAGGTTTCCCAGGCATGCTCTTTGTACAGATGGCTCCACTTTGGTCCCGTTTGTGTCCTTTATGAAGAGTTGCTGCTTGCTTTCTTGTTGGGAAAGAAGCTTTAAAGCCTTAAGCCTGCCTTGATCCATTTATCGTGTAATTTCTCAGCTAAGGATGTTATTTTCACCTCCCCACCACACTTCCCTCTTTCCATCCTGTTCTTCAATCCCATATTAGGTGGCTGGCTCAGTTTTCTTCAAGGTCTTTTACCCTCTGACCTGGCTTCCAGCACTCCTGTGGCTTTTCCTCTTGACCCATCCCGTGCAGGTAGAATGGGAGGAGGATGTCAAAGGAGAAAATGAGACACAGGCGTTGATAGTACAGTCGAAGCAGGAGACTATTATGAGTTGAATCATGTCTCAACTCATATGCTGAAGTCCTAATTCCCAGCGCTTCAGAATTTGATCTTATTTGGAAATTGAGTCATTGTAGGTGTAATTAGTTAAGATGAGGTCATTAGTGCGGACCCTAATCCGCATTAAAAAAGGGAAATGTAGACACAGAGATAGTCTCTTTCTCTCCCTCTCTCATACAAACACACACACACACACACACACACACACACACACAGAACTCCAAGTGAAGATGAACACAGAGATTGGGGTGATGCTTCGACAAGCCAAGGAACACCAAAGACTGTCAGTAAACCACCAGAAGCTCGGAGAGAGGCATAGAACAAATTCTCCCTCATAACTCTCAGGAGGAACCAACACTGCTGACACCTTGATCTCGTACTTCTGTGAGACCATAAACTTCTACTGTTTAAGCTCCTCAGTTTGTGCACTTTCTCATGGCAGCCCTGGAAACTAATACAGGGAACCTGAGAGGATGACCCATGCTCCTCTTCTGTTTGTTCCTCATGCACTAGAGCAGTTTTCTCCAGAGTGTGTGCTTGGAGATGGGAGCGTCCCTGGAGCTGCTTCAGGGGCCAGAGGAGGCCAAACCAATGGGTCTACAGCCTCCCTTTTCAACAGAACAGCCCTGAATTTGTGTTTTTACACCTTAGGCCTCCATGTAAAATTTCGCTTGCAAAAACAGTTCATCTGCCAAAAAAGCTAGAAACCCCTGTAGCTACCCTAGCAGAGGGGACTGCTTTTTTCAACACTTTGTGAACCTTCCACATGTTCTCGTGCTAAGTGTTTTCTTAGTCTGTGCTGGACCAAGATAAATTCCCTCTCGTGATCACTGTTTTCAATGATCTGAAACAATGGACTGAACAATGGACCTGCTTCTGGAAATGTGAAGTCAGGAAAGAGGAAGTGTCCAGGCACCGAAATAACTGGGCTGTTTTCCCCTGCTCCAGAAGACCAGGTTTCCACCAAGCCCTCCCCAGAGAGCAGGCTCTACGAGCAGCATGGCTGGGGCAGGGAGGTGGGGGTGATTCCAGGCTGGAAGAGGAGAATGAGAATGGCACGACTTGTGCTGACCCTATGATGGTTTTCAAAAAGCAGTCTTAGCTGGCTTGGGCTCCTGCCTAGCTCCTCTGGTCCAGGGTCGTGCTTACCACCTTTGCTATCACCTGTGGATACTGTGCTCTTCTCTCCAGAAGCAAGGACTCATTTGCTCTATTGTGTGGTGGGTACTTTGGGCCACCTCTGCTGTGGGCTGCTTTGAACTTTGAGGCATACTCTACCTTTCCTGCCAGCCTCCCAGAAATCTTCACTCTTCTCCTTGCACTATGGTCCAGCTACTCTGCATCACCCACTCACGGAACAGCTGATGAGGTCTTCATGTCTAAGGGTACTTTGGCAACTATGCCTGTAACCACAGGCCATAAAAAGCTGAGAAGTAGGGTAATGAGATAAAATTTAGCCCAGTGCCATGCATGGGTCTGAGTGCCCTTGCAACAATTCTCTGAGGTAGGTACTACTATCCTCATGTAACTGATGATGAAATTGAGGCTCAGAGAGGTTAAGTACGTTGCCTAATGTTACATGGTCCGTAAATGAGAGAGCAGGAATCCAGCCCAGGCAGTCTGGCTCCAGAGCCCTGCTCTGAAGCACCATGTACATCACACTTAATGGAGATTCACAGTAGAAAGCCTCAATTATAGGCTTTTGGGTGTGTTTCTGAGGTCTAAGCCAAAGCACTGAAAATAGTGGGGAAGGTGCAGGTTAATAGTAATCCACAAGTTAACAAGGATGTTGCCTGTTAATACAAAGAGCGCAATAAGGACTACAGTAAGTACTGAGCTAAATTTCCATTGTGAATTTTTTTTAACCAAACACAAACAAGTGGCAGATTATTACAGCTTTCCCTGGGGCCTGAGGCCAACCTAAAGGAAATGTTAAAGTATTGAACGGGACCCTTTTTCTCAGCCACAGTAAGGTGGCTCTGTATCACTAAAGGTGATAAATGTCCAATACATTTTGTTGTCATTTCCATGTCTAATTTCCCTGAGAAGTTGAGTCTTTGCCAAGAATTTCCTAGAAATGAATGCAAGGAAAGAATTCTTTCCTATACTTAGTACGTATTTTTAATAATATGCTGGTTGTATGGTCTTTCCTCTCCAGGTTGTGGGATTGAGCTACTTTGCTTGGACAGTAGCCTTTACCGCTTGTGGGGTTAGCTGTCCCAATTCTCCTCTGGGGACAGGGTTTCAGAGTGATTTCCATGGCAGGGTCCAGGCTTGACCTACAGCTGAGAGCCCAGGTTGCACTTGATTGATGGCCACAGCTTCCTGGCTAATTGGTGTGTGGTCCTTCCTGCCTCCTTGCCATACCGGGCTCTAGCTTTGTGGAATGCCATTCTTTGCTTGTCCTTTCACTGGTGGAAAGTGCAATTTCCAGCTTCAACATGTGGGGCTATGAGCTCCAGTTCAGCCAGGCTCTGTGCCCGTGAAGTAATTGAAGCCAGAGCCTCTGTTGGACTCCCACTGCCGGGCTGACCGGAAGGTTAAAAGACACAACTGCTAATAGGCACTGAAAGCAGCGATGTCTCCCTGGAGGCATGAGGCACTCGCACAGGAGGTCAATATGGCAGAGGTTATCCTGCTTCTATCATTGTCCCTTTTTACCAAGACTAGATAATAGGAAGGATGTCCCCAGAGTCCACTGTTAATATTACATGGAGAATTGGGGGCGAGGCCAGAGGAGACAATAGCCCCCCTTTCAAAGTGCCTTCTGCTGTGGACTTTTGATTGTAGGACTAGTAACCAGTCTCTTCTTCTAGACAGATGATCTTCTCTTGAAAAAAATCCTCCATGAAAATTCAGTTTATGAAACACAGACGAGCAAATGTAGCCGGAGCCATTGATGCCTTGTTCCATGTTGCCTTGGCCCAGCTTGAGTTCACCAGCCAAGGTGGGCAGTTTGTGTACCTCCTTCTCTGTCCAGGATTTTTCTTCTGCAGCCTCTATAGAGGCTCTTTCAGCTGGCCCACAGGGTCACAGGGAATTGAGGGGTTTGTGACGCCCTAGGGGCCACCCTCAACCAATGAGGTTCCAGACATGGAAGAAAAATACTCCAGTTTTCTATCACTCAATGGTAAATATTTGAGGTGAGTTCTACACAAATCTTCAGAGGGTCTCCAGCAGATTGTTTCCCTGCTGTCCTCAGAGATAATGCACTTATGAATACACCCTTCAGTGGCTTTTCTCCCTTCCCAGTTTCTCCTTCCCCACCTGTGCTTCCTGGAATCATCTTTCAATATACTGCCTGTGTCTTAATCCTTTCCTCAGAGTTTGCATCTGGGGGCACCAAATCAAGACAGCAGGGTAAGGGGCCCAGAGCTAGACCGCTTGGCTTTCTCCTTTACCCTGCTCTTGGCCCCAGCCTCCTCATGCAGCTGGGGCCTGAAACTCCTATGGAGCTCCAGGCATGCTATCCAAGGGCTGTCTATCCCTTTTCACTCTGAAAATCCCCAAGGCTGAATTGATATGTTCTCCCAAGCCCTGCTCTTTTCCTTGCTCTTCTTATCTATGAAAATGGTCCCATCATTCCTTTAGTTCACCAGGGCCAGAAACCCTAGTCTGGTCTTATACTTCTTATGGTCCCTCAATTAAACTCCCCTTGCTCTCCATATACAACTAGTGTATGTCCTCCCAATTCTATCATCTAAATAGTTCCTGAACACATCCCATCCTAACCACCTCCACTACTATACTTCCTTCAGACCCCAGATGTCCTGGGTAGGGTGACTGTCTGATGTTCTCTGTGGCAGATGTTTTTGGTGCCATGTTCAGAGCTCCGTGATGGCTGCTCTGGGTGAGTTCAGTGAGTGCTGCAGCTAACAGCTTACACCTGTGGACTTCTGCGAAGAATTACCCTTGGCAAACAATCCAACTAATGCAGGAATGCTGGGAGGTTAGACCCTCTTAATCCCTAGGAGCATCTGATGACTGATGTGGAGTTCAATTATGTCCAGCTCCACATGTCAAGGTGGGACAATTACGTGATGCAACTTGGACTCCAGCACACTCTGGATCAGGCCAAGGATAGACTATCTGAGACCATATCTTTGCTATGTTTCTATCCTTTTTCTTTTCTCGTTGCTCTCTTATCTGTTTTTCCTGGAGAGCAGTCCCTTTAGTAAATCACATGCACCAGAATACCCATCTCAGGCTCTGCCTCTAGGTAGGCCAGCATAAAAAACTTCATGAAAGAGGCTACAAGGACCCTTTATAAAACACTCTCCACTGCAATCAAATGTTTGGGAAATTCTTATAGGCAGTATTATTCATTATTTGCTTCAAACCTTCTTTGGAGTGAGTTTCTCACATTTCCTTTTTGCTGCTTCTTCCTTGGATTTTCTTCTTCTCTCCACCCCCTTTGGATCAATAGCTCTGTGGAACCATAAAGTTTTGTCGCTAAACTGTGTTAAGAATTTTTGTATGTATTTTCAAAATATTGATATTGGTCTATAGTTTTCTTGAAATGTCCTTTTCTGGTTTTGTTATCAGAATAATGCTGGCCTCGTGGAATGAGTTGATAAACAATGGAACGTTAGTTTAAATTCTTTCTTAAATAGCTGATAGAATTCACCAGTAAAACCATTTGGGCCTGGAATTTCCTTTCTTTTCTTTTTTCTTCTTACTTTGTTTCTCCCTCATGGGAACTTGTCCATGGGCAAGTTCTGCCCACTCTCCGCTCTCTCCAACTTAGGTCTTAGGGTATAGGATTTTCTTAGCCTCTGGATTCCAGGGAGTAATGCTTGTCCCTCTCCCAGAGGGACAGGGACATTCCCTTTCCCCTCCCACAGTGCTCCATACGTAAGTTCCACTCAACTGTGTGGTTGCCAGCTGTGTGGAAAGCAAGTTATGGTAAGCACGTAGAATTTTCTGCTCTGGATTCCCAAGTCCCTCTCACTGTTTCTGCCCTGAGGCTTCCACAGCCAGGTGTGGAGAGGACAATGGTGCACTAACGTTGCCTGCACCTGAGCGGTGTCCGGCAGCTCTGGGCACTCTGTGCAGCCACAGCTGACATGGATTTGAGACCTGGGCCCAGCAAACCCAGGGCTACTAGCACCCATGTTCACTGGAGAAACTCAGCAGAGAACAAACCACCCATCCCTCTTCTGTATCAGGAGATACTAAAATCAAGTTTCCAAGATGGATTTACATGTCCCTTACATTTTTACCTATTTAAAGAGGAGGATTTTCCATTTACCTTTGGTGACCGAGAGTCCTGTTATTTCCTTGATAGATATAATAGACTCTGCAGACACACAGCAAGTATATAAAGATCAAACAAGTATACATTTCTAATGAATTATTTACGTTGTGTATAAGCATTAGTGCAAGTGGTTTTGTTGAAATGGAATTACATGTCAAAAATCAGTGCTAGATGAAGGAAGGTGAATCTTTCTCATTTCCAGTTAGTTGGAGGAAAATATTTCTGGGAAAAGCGACGTTTTAAGGACTTTTGTACCAAAGCAGAGAGAAGGCCTGAAGGCATTTTGGCAAAGAGAAAAATCTTCCAGTCACAGGATGTAGAGCAAGAGAAAAATTAAGATGAGGGAGAAAGAAATGTCTATGGAGGCCTTCCACACATTTTTTGATTGGGTTGTTTGTTTTTTTGATATTGAGCTGCATGAGCTGTTTGTATATTTTGGAAACCAACCTATGGTTACCCGGGGGGAAAGACAGGGAAGGGATAAATTGGGAGATTGGGATTGACATATACACTCTACTGTATGTAAAATAGATAACTAATAAGGACCTACTGTATAGTACAGGGAACTCTACTCAGTACTCTGTAATGACCTATATGGGAAAAGAACCTTAAAAAAAGTAGGCATACATGTATGTATAACTGATTCACTTTGCTATATACCTGAAACTAACACAACATTGTAAATCAACTCTACTCCAATAAATAAAAATAAATAAATAAAGGAAAAAGGAAGATAAGAGAGAAAGAAATGGTGAATTTGGTGAGCTCTGTGTCCATCCTAAACAAAGCAAAAACCAGGGGCTACCCCACTGTAGGTCATGTTGCATTTATATTGAGGCCCAGGAGTTATGATGTGCTTCATAAAGAAAGTGAACGGGAAATATTGTGGCGATAACAGTAATAATGAACATAAGTATAGCCAATATTTACTGAGTGCTTACCATATACTAGATCTTGGGCCAAGTGCTTTGAACGTATGACTTTGTTTAATCACCCCAGCATGGAGATGCAAAAGGTAATATCATGATTTCCCATTTATCCACGAAGAGACTGAAGTGTATTGTTGCTAGCAATTTTCCGCAGGCCATGCAACTATTCATTGTTGGAGCTGGAATTCAAATTAAGGTTTGTCTAACTCTAAAATACAGTACTAAAATAAAATAAAATACTGATTCTGATGCACTAACATAAATACTGAAATAGATAAATAATATATGCATATCTAGAACAAACTTAACCCTGAGGATATTAACTGAGTTCTCTGGTTGAGGTGACCTCAGTTACATAAGCTTGAGATTTTTCCTTCTTCTGAACGTGAGCTATTTAAATGCTCGGACATTCTAGAGATTCAAACTATTTTCTCAGAAATCGACTGTTCTATTTCCTTGCTGAGAATTATAATTTGGGTAACTTCATCAGTGGTAGCCACTCTTTGAATTACATAAATATAAAGAAATGTTGATGTGGTTTTCTTTAATATTTTCCCCTCCCTTCCTTCCTTCCTTCCTTCCTTCCTTCTTTCTTTCCTGCTATGCCAATCTGAATAAAGTCTCATTTGCCTTTCATGTTCCAAAATAAGTCTTGCCTTGCAAAAGAAATAACACCTGCAAATTCAAATTTTTACCCTGAAATGATATTAGAAGGGCAATTTTGAATAACTAAATCTGATATCATTCTTTGTGAAATCCTTATTAATAATTGAGCTTTTTTTTATGTGTCAGACATTGTGCTTAGCACATACATTGTTTCACAACATCTTTTGGAAGTAAGCACTATTATTCTCATGAGGTTAAGTGATAGTATTCTTTCCAGTTTAAAAAAGAATGAACTGAGGTTGATGGAGGATAAATCACTTACTCAAGGTCACACAGGTAGTAAGTGGTGGAAGCAGGATTGAACCTAAGCTGCCTGATTCCAAGGACTGTGCACTTAATCATAACATCACATTGTATCTCACCAGAGGAAGAGCCATTCCTGCCAAATCCATAGGAGACATGAATAATGGTTAGACATCTATCCATCGCTTTGTCCATTCTTTCATCCATGCATGCATGCATCCATCTATCCAAAAAGTATCCATTATGTACAGACAATGTACTGGCTTTCCAAACAAGCAGGGAAATTAGCTGCTTGGAGTTTTGCATCCCCTTAGTATCCTGTGATGTTTCTAAAAGATAGAACTAGAGGAAGGATGTTCTAGAAGAGAAAAGCATTGCTTCTCCAAATAATTAAGACAGCATGTGACTTAAATAAGCACAAGATTAAGGGGCTGGGCAGGACATTAAAGGTGGGGTCAGAATGATGCATCTCTTACCCTCTTGGCACTTTCCTTTAATGGGGACAGGAAAACTTGTGTGACTTGCTCTGTTCCGCTTTCTTCCTGCTGTAGCAGGCTCGACAGATTTTTCCTCGCAAACCCGTGCTTCTATGGAATCCTTCAACCCAGAATATACTCAACAACATTTTGTACCTGCTATGTTCCAGGTACTAAATAATACAGAGTCCCTTCTTTTCAGTAGAGCTCAGTAAATGATCGTTTTCTACATGTTTCACCTTTTCTACATGTTTCACCGTGCCTTGCTTTCCAGATGCCGGTCCAGCTGGATTCATCAGAATCACCAAGGGGGCCTTGTAGCCACCATTTTCTGTTTTTGAGAATCAATGGAGCAAAGTGACTAAAGGCAGACTCTGAAGGCTGACTGCCTGCGTTCAAGTCCCAGCAGTACATGGCCTTAGTCAAGTTGCTTAGCCTCCCTGGGTTTTAGTTTCCTCAGCGTGAAGGGGAATAGTTCCTAATTCAGAGTTAGGATGAGGATTTAGAGAGTTAGTATTATAATAAAACACTTAGGAGGAGTGTCTGCCAAGTAGCAAGTGTTACAGACTATTAGCCGTTGTTATTATTAAAATTATAGATCATGAAACTGCTCAGATGGACTGGATGAGAATTTTTGGAGGTGGGGCTCAGGATCCTTCTTTGTTGTTGTTCTGCTTTCCAGGTGATTCTGTTTCTGGGTCTTGTTTTGGACTCACTGACACAGAGTGAAGTATTCTTAAATGTGGGTCTGGGTCCTAAGTCTCTTTCTCTCTCTTTTTAATCAATGCTTTTATTCCATTCTGTCCTACTAGAATCTCATTTTTTCCAAACATCTTTTTCTTGTCTGGATTCTATTGAGTCCCCCTCTTAAGATATGAGTTGATCAGGGACTAATACTCAGAAACTAGCAGCTGATTAAATCTTTCCCCTACATATGATTCATCTTCCTTGGTTATTATTTGCACAGTTTGGTTGCCCTGTGAGATTATAAATCCCTTGGTATAGACCCATACCTATGGGGTTGTACACAGTCAGAGCTCAATAAGTATCAAGTTCAGTAATGATCCAGACACATAGTTTAAGAAGGTATTCTCATTATACGTGCCACAGTCGTTTACAAAGTCTCCCTTCAGCTGATAGGAGTACTTTTCTTGATATTAGCCATGACGAATCAGTAACTATTCTATTTTTATAAATCTTAAAAATATAAAACCAATGTGAAAAAAGTCACATAGTGAATAAAAATATCACGTAGTTTGGTTTACCTGTCTCATATATCTCGGACTCGTTGTCTATGTAATGTTGACCACACAGCCTAAGTAAGACAAAGAAAATCGGGAAAGTTCTATGGAAAGCAAGTAAATTGATTAAACATGCTTGCAGACTATATGCCCAGTGACTCCAGGGTGAAAAACAATAACTTTAGAAGATACAGATTGGCTTCCTGGTCAACAGTGATCCCCCTAGGGCTATGAAAAAATTGTTCCTCTCTTGCTCCAACCATTCTAAGGGGCTGCCATTCTAATTTGTCCAAGGTGTGGACACGAGACCCATGTTGGGTGTCTTAGTTCGGGCCGCTATAACAAAGTGGCATAGATTGGCTGGTTTATAAACAGCAGAAATTTACTTCTCACGGTTCTGAAGAGTGGAAGTCCAAGATCTGTGTACCAGTGTGGCTGGTTCTAGAGCCCTCTACTAGACTGCAGAATGGCTGACTTCTCCTATCTTCACATGGCAAAAAAAAACGATGAGAGATCTCTCTGGATACTTTTATAAGGGCACTAATCTCACTTATGAGGGCTCTACCCTCGTGACCTAATTACCTCCCAAAGGCCCCACCTTCTAATACCATCACACTGGGGGTTAGAATTTCAGCATATGAATTTGGGGGAGACACATACATTCAGTCCATTGCATTGGTCAAGTAAAGACCTCTCCTGGGAGTTTCTGAATTGAAACTTCAGATGAAGGTTACCCATATCTGTTACAGCCACGACCAGCCTCATGCAGCCGGTGGCTTAGAGAATAAATCCAGCAGGCAGAGAGATGCCTTGATGAGAGATAGTAAAGCAGAGGGATGGCGTCAGAACAGCATTTGAGGCCCTGATCTGAGTTCTTTCAGCCTCACTCCAACCCCACCTTCTCTGTAGTGTAGCATGTGCAGTCACTGCTCTCTCTTTTTCGCTTATGTTACTATGAATTGGTTTCATGTGAATGTCATGGAGTTCTGACTTGGTAGAGTGGAATTAAGTTTAGAGTTGAGACCCTGTAAAACTTATTCTTCTATTAATATAGCTGTATTAGTATACATTTCTGGAATCTAAACAGTGTCGCTGTTGGCTCACAGCAAAGTAGGGGTTAACTAACACCCCCAGATATTTTTCAGATAAGCTGCTCTCTAGTTCTATCTCTACCTTTCTGCAAAGGGCATTTAATTCAGTTGACTGGATGCAAGATTTTATCTTTATCTTTCTTAAATTCCATCTTGGTGATTTTAATAGCCCCGTATTCTAACTTAGGTAAAGTTCAAACATTGATTTTTGTCCACTATCATATCATCTTTCCCTTCTGAGTTTGTGTCATCTGCAAGTTTGATACATGTGTGTTTTACATCTTCAAACATGTATATCAGTAATACAAGTTTAAATGTTTAAAAAGTTGAGTGTTTTTGACCTTGCAGTTTCCCTTCTAGGTATGTATCTTCTCACATATGCATAAGGAGACTTGTTGAAGGCTGTCCCATGCAGCGTTGTTATAGAGAAAAGTGGGAATAACCACAGTATCCAGTAATCGATAAATAAATGTGGTGCATTCAAGGAACTATATTACTACAAAAGAAATAAAAAGTTAAAAGGAGTGAAGTAGAGGGCTTCCCTGGTGGTGCAGTGGTTGAGAGTCTGCCTGCCGATGCAGAGGACACGGGTTCGTGCCCCGGTCCGGGAAGATCCCACATACCGCGGAGCGGCTGGGCCCGTGAGCCATGGCCGCTGAGCCTGCGCGTCCAGAGCCTGTGCTCCGCAATGGGAGAGGCCACAACAGTGAGAGGCCCATGTACCACAAAAAAAAAAAAAAGTGAAGTAGAATGCTAAGTATAAACACTGATTGTTCTTAAAACATTGATGACAAAGGCAATGTGCAGAGTGGTATGTACAATGCAATATGATATTAAAACAAAATGTTATATGACAAAATGTTAAAAATGGTGAATTCTGGCAGTAGGAACATGGGTAATTATGATTGCTATAGACTGAATATTTGTGTCACCCCAAAGTTTGTATATTAAATCCTAACCCCCAATGGGATGGTATTTGGAGGTGGGGGCTTTGGGAGGTGTTAGGTCATGAGGGCAGAGCCCCCAGGAATGGGACTGGTACCCTTATAAAAGAGACTCCAGAGTTCTCCCTTGCCTCTTTCAACCACGAGAGATTATAGCAAGAAGACAGCCCTCTATGAATCAGGAAGTGGGCTCTCATCAGGCACAGAATCTGCTAGCACCTTGATCTCAGATTTCCAGTCTCCAGCATTATAAAAATAAATGTTTGTTGTTTAAAATACCCAAAATAATGGTATTTTGTTATAGCAGCCTGAATGGAAAAAGACAACTTATACTTATATTATACTTGTGATTTTCTGTATTTAAAAATTTCTAAAGTATAGTCTTTGGCACTCCAATAGCAGCATCCATCAATGTGATTGACCTACTTAATAAACATACCAAGAAAGTAAATGAACGTGGTTTGACATGATAAGTTCAGTGGAGACTGGCTATTCTGATTCCCAATTTTCTTCTTGGGCATAGAGGAAGATTACATTTACCAATGTCCCCTGAAGTTGGGTCTGGGCCACATGACTGTATTCTGGTCAATGGGATATAGATCTGGCCATCAAACTCCCTGCATGATTCCCTATGCTCTCTCCTCCCTTCCATAGTGACATAGTGAGGCCAAAGGATGAAAGGGATTACAAATCAGAAGACAGCCATCCAGGGCGGCTGCCCCTCCTGCATCAGACTATGATGTAAAGGACTGATAAACCTTAGTTGTGTTAAGTCACTGAGAAACAGGGGTTATAATTCAGTGTTTAGTGCTGCTTATCCTTTAGATGCACTAGCTAGTCTTCAAAGATTTATTTATTGAGAGAGTAATATTAAAAGGGTAAAGGAAAATAAAACAGATAACTTTCTACTAACCTAAATCAGCTTTTAATATTTTTCCCTTTTCACTTTCCATTATAATCTGTAGACACACTTAGAGTTGTAATTAACTTGTTGCAAAATAACTTGGAACAATTATTCCCTAGGGACAACATTTTTTTTTTTTTTTTCCTGCGGTACACGGACCTCTCACTGTTGTGGCCTCTCCCGTTGCGGAGCACAGGCTCCGGACGCGCAGGCTCAGCGGCCATGGCTCACGGGCCCAGCCGCTCCACGGCATGTGGGATCTTCCCGGACTGGGGCACGAACCCATGTCCCCTGCATCGGCAGGCAGACTCTCAACCACTGCGCCACCAGGGAAGCCCGGGACAACATTTTTGAAGAAATCTTTTTTTCATTGTTTTGAGAGTTATTTTAATATACATTCTCAAGGTACAGAAATATTTAGTTTTTTCAAAATAATTGTATCAATTTGCAATACCATCAGCAGTTTTCCTGTGGTATTACACGTATTAGCTTTTAGCAATTTTGTTTTTTAAATGAAAATGGTTGTACCTTTCTGTATATTAAAAAAAATATTACAGTCTCCTTTGGGAACTTCAGACAGTACAGAAAAGTTTGAAGAAAAAAGTAAAAATCATCCATATGGCCACTCTCCAATACTCTTTGATGACATTTTGGTGCAGAATCCCCAGTTATATGTGTGTGAACACACACACACAAATGTTAGTTATAAATCTCTATATAACCTACCTTAGCAATACATTATGGACATTTTTTCATGCCAACAAATACAGATCTACATTATCATTTTAAATACGACTTGTACTGTTCAGAAGCCAGGAGCCGTTGTGGCTATTTAAATTAAAATTCATTAAAACTGAATCAAATTAAATAACATGAAATATTCAGTTTTCTGTGACAATGCCACATGTCAAACGCTCAATAACCACATGTGGCTAGTGACTACTATATTGTACAATACAAATGCAGAACATTTCTATTGATACTGAAAAATCTGTACAGCACAATTATAGATTTATAAAGGTTTGCATAGGCTTATTGAACAAATCCTTTATTTTTGATATTGTTATCCCTAGTGTATTCTTTTTTATGTAAATGTTTCACAGCAAATCTTATACTTTAAGTGCAGTTTTTGGTTCTTATAATTTGATGATGTTTATTTTTTATGATTTTTTTCTTCCAGTTTTATTGAGATATAATTGCACCACTGTATAAGTTTAAGGTGGACAGCATAATTATTTGACTTACTTACATCATGAAATGATTGTCACAGTAAATTTATTGAACATCCATGATCTCATATAGGTACAAAATTAAAGACATAGAAAAGAATTTTTTTGTGTGATGAGAACTCTTAGGATTTACCGTCTTAACAATATTCATATATAACACATGGCAGTGTTAATCTTTATCATGTTGTACATGACATCCCTAGGATTTATTTCTCTTATAACTGAAAGCGTGTACCTTTTGACCACCTTGATCCAATTTCTTTTCCCCCCAACCCTCCTGTCTCTGGTAACCACAAATCTGATCTCTTTTTCTATGAATTTGTTTATTTTTGAAGCATAATTGATCTACAATACTATGTTGGTTCTTGTTACACAACACAGTGATTTGGTATTTCTATACATTTCAAAATGACACTGCAATAAATCTAGGTATGCTATGTCACCATACAAAGATATTATATTTATTGACTACATTCACCACACTATACATTTCGTACTCATGACCCATCTCTTTTGCAGCTGGAAGTTCTTTGTATCTATGAGTCTGTTTCTGTTATGTTTGTTCCTTTGTTTTGTTTTTTAGATTCCACATATAAGTGAAATCATGCAGTATTTGTTTTTCTCTGTCTGACATAGCATAATACCCTCTAGGTCCATCTATGTTGTTGCAAATGGCAAGATTTCATTCTTTTTTATGGCTAATAATCTATTGTATAGTCTACCACATCTTCTTTATCCATTCATTATTGATGAGCACTTGAATTGCTTCTATATCTTGGCAATTGTAATAATGCTGCAGTGAATATAGGGATGCATATATCTTTTCAAATTAGTGTTTTTGCTTCCTTTGGATTAATACCCAAGAGTGGAATCACTGGATCATATGGTAGTTCTATTTTTAATTTTTGGGGGAATCTCAATGCTGTCTTCCATAGTGGTTATACCAATTTACATTCCCACCAACAGTGCACGAGGATTCCCTTTTCCCCACATCCTTACCAACACTTATTATCTGTTGTCTTTTGGATAACAGCCATTCTGACAGGTGTGAGGTGATCTCTCATTGTGGTTTTGATTTGCATTTCCCTGATGATCAGTGATGTAGAGCATCTTTTCAGGTGTCTGTTGGCCATCTGTATGTCTTCTTTGGGAAAATGTCTATTTGCATAGGTTTATTGAACAAATCCTCTATTTTTGATATTAAGTTATCCCTAATGTATCCTTTTCTCTATTCTAAACAATATTGCCAGGAACATTTTTATAACAATCTTTGGGCAGATCTGCGATTACTTTCTGAACTCTGAGATGGCGCCTAATGCCAACAATGAAGGCACATGCCAGTTTCATCTCTGACCCAGCTCTTACTACATTTATTTCCTGATTTTCTTTCTTTGACTTTGCTACCTCACTGTAAATCACATCTGGATTCTGTCTTAGTCTGTTTGGAATGCTCTACCAAAATACCATAGACTGGGTGGCTTAAACACGAACGTTTACTTCTCACAGTTTTGAAGACGGAGAAGTCTAAGATCAAGGTGCTAGCAGATTCTGTGTCTGATGACGGTCAGCTTCCTGGATCATAAATGGCTGTCTTCTTGCTGTAACCTCACATAGTCGAATGGGGTTAAGAGACATTTCTGTGGTCTTTTTTATGAGTACTTATCCCATTCATGAGGGTTGCATCCTTATGACCTAGTCACCTTCCGAAGGCCCCACTTCCAAATACCATCACATTGGGGGTTAGGATTTAACGTATCAAAATTGGGGGGGGGGGCGAAACACAAATATTCAGTCTAGAGCAGATGCTGTGTCATCTCATCTTTTAACTGTTGTTTCTCAGACCTATTTGACCTTTAATGTTGCTAGGTATAAAAAACAACTATTGTCTATTTCCTGCTTTTTTCTGGAGATAAGTTTTCAAAAACATTCCCCTTATTTACTTTTTACTTCTGTATAAGTCAGTAGAGGCTAAGTTGTGCTACAGTAACAAAAACCTCGACTTCTTAGTGGCTTAGTACAAGGTTTTATTTTTCACTCATGCTATACAACAGGTGGCTGGGGCTCGGCTTCAAGTTATTCTTACACCAGGATATAAGGTGATGGGGGAGCCACCATCTGGAAGATTCCTGATAGAGGGAGAAAGAGGTTGGCAGATTCACACACTAATTCTTAAATTTTCCTCCCAGAAGTGGTACATATGACTTCCACTCACATTTCAATGATCAAAACAACTCACACCATCCTGCCTAATGCTAAAGGAGATGGGAAGTACATGTGCCTGGGAGAACAACCAGAAACACTCAGTAAAAACATTAATGATGCATCCAGTATTATTTCTATTTTACTAGTTACAAAATTTTTGCAAAGGCGTAATAAAATAGGGATGACATAATAATACCTAACATTTACCATGTGTCAAACATTTTCGTATTTTACATACTTATCTCACTTAATCGTCACAGTCTTCATTTTCTTCATGATGATTACCCTCATTTTAGGCATACGAAAAGCAAGTGTCTTGTCCAAGATTGCATGGTTAGAAAGTGGTTGAGCTAGGTTTCTGATTCTAGAACATGCATGCTTAAATGCTTAAATGCTTCCTACTTTCTGTTGTTTTTTAGATTCAGAGTGGTGGTTTTCTCCTTACTCATCTTTGAATGGGGGAAGTTCTATGCAGACCTGCTGTCCCTAAATAATGCACAGGTAAGCTTCCTTTTGTGGTTATTTGGGTGCTACCTGGTTTCTCCCCATAGAAACGAGCAGAAGGCTGGATGAAACAACATCATACAAACAGGCAAGTCTTTTTCAATCTAAAGAGGGAGAAAGGCCCCATGAGCCAAGGACATTGGAAACCTGGGTACTTTGCATAATTTTTCCCTGTTGAAACTACTGCAGAAGTGGTGGCTTCACAGAGCTGGGAGAGAACCTATTTCCTTGGGGAGAATTTTTCCAGTTATGTATTGAGCTCAGGCTTAGGGCAAAGGGACACTATTAGAAATAAGTTAAAAGAATCTTTGGCCTATAGGTTTTTTGCTTGATGTGGCTACAAATATATTCTCCCAAACAGCTGCCTTTCTTTGTCATTTATAGTTGATTAATCCCCATCTCTCTCACAGTGTGCCTTTGCTTCTAGACCTTACTCCTTCAAATTGGGAGAATTTTCCCCCTCAAGCCTATAGTCATCTGACTAGTGTCACTATGAAGTTGCCAAATACGAGATAAATGGCTAGGAATGGCACAATGATTTCTCTTTCCTTAATTGCCAGTGGAGCTGTGGCCTGGCCCCAGCTATAGAGAAATTGACTCCAGGTGTGGCCATCTTCCTTCCATCTGCTCATGACCTGCTCATGAGCATTATCATAATTTCCCTCTTTTCCTTCCTGCAAGTGCCTTAGAGGAAAGGTAGTTATTGCTTTTCACAGTTGGTACTGAAGCTGGCAGGCATTCCTCACTTTGTGGTTCAGATGGGGTTGGCACCATTCCCTGGTTCACAGTGGGTGACTCTATGTTCCTACCCCTGCCCCATGTCCCTCCTCCATGGTCATTTCAGTGATTTTCCTTGGGGAGGAGTGGAGACTGTGTTTATGTTGTCATCCTTCCTGTAAGTCTGTTTTCTATTTTTTCAAACTTTTCTTTTAAACTTAGCAGATGTTACAAAGTTGCTTAAATTTGCATTTCTTGATTACAAGTTAGCTTGAACATTTTCCCAGACATTTGTTTTCTATTTGTATTTTCTCTTGTGTATATTTTGTTTGTTTGAGACTTGATCATTTAGCTATTGGAGTCCTACGGGTAGTTACTAAAAATATATGTATGCATTCTGAGATCATTAAGGAATTGTTCCTTTCTGCCGTTTCTGATGGAAATATTTTCTTTTCAATTATGTTTCCTTTTCATTTTATGTACATTTTATAATGGCCTTTTGATCACAACTCACCAGAATTGTTTTCTTTCCTGATACGTTTCCCTGTTTAGTGCCCGGCTCTTCTCCTTAGAATTCAGGCTCCTTGAGGGCACGGGCCCTGGGTGGCCTGCTTACCACTGACTCCCTAGTACCTAGAATATAGTGCCTGGCAGTATTAAATTAATAAATGTTTATTATATAAAAATATATTTGATTGCTTCAAATCTTTTGAAGTAACCATCTCTTCTTAATGGCATAAATCTTTATAAGCTGCTTTTTCCCAGATTATTTGATTAAATGAAAACATTTAGGTTTTTTAGTTTTACTGGAAGGTATCTTTTTTTTCCTTCATACTATTATCTTAACCCCATATATTATGCTTTTTTCTCCTTGTTTTAGAAGTATTATGGAAGTATTTTAATATCATATATTAAATTACTGTGTTCCATGGATTAACTTTTCTAATTTTGAAATATTACCATATGGGTTCCCTTATTATTGCTTAAAATAAGTTTTAAAACAAGTCTCGTAAATTTCATCTTTTGTCATGGTTCTTTTAAGAATATTCTTTAATGACAGTACTCTTGTTCTTTCTATTTAATTTTACATCCTTTGGGGGGTTATTACTGATGGCTTCTTATAATTACTACCATCTTTTCTAAATTCCGAGAAACTAGATATTTGTTAATTTGGTTGTGGGTTGGCATCAAACTTATATGTTATTTCCAGTATCCACCTTTCCCCACTTCTAAAACTCTAAATATTTCCCCATCTCTGACTTTTGAAGCCTCTTCCATTTTTCACAATTGATTGAATGTTAATAACAGTAGCTTTGAGATTGTACCTATGAGATTCTTTAGCATCCTGTAATGTAGTTCTCTTTGTATTGTTGATTCAAATGTATTAAATGAATGAGGTGCATTTTAAATTGTCTTCATTGATATCTTAAGTTGTAATTTCCACCCCATATGCATTTCCACCCTTGTACTCTAAAAACTTGAACCATAGTTAAATCAGAAAACTAACTCATTCCTCTTTTGTATAATCTATGTAGCCATCCATTCACTTTCTCCATTCATTCAATCCAAAAAGTACTTATTTTCCAGGCTTTATCCTAGGCTCTGGGGGTTATGACCAAAATGGACATTGTCCTTGATCTTATGTGAAACATTGAAACTTTTCTTTCCTCAGTCCCAAAAATAACTAGAAGAAGGAATAAAAAGGGATAAAAGAAAACCACTAGAGTTTTCTCATCTTCAGATTTCTAACCAGGACAGTAGAATTTTTAGAGACACATTTCAGTTGTCTTTTTCCCCCCCAATTTTGTCACTTATCCCACAGTTAATCATCACAAGTTAGTAGCAATTTGTGGGCTTGATGAGCCTTTTCAGCCCCTCTGCCACATCTTGGATATATGTTCCAAGACCACAAACCTACACTTGGGTGGTCAGGTCTGAGCACCACAGAAGGAAGGGAATTGCCAACCACCTTGATTAGTCTCTTGCTTTTCTGAGGAACTAGCTGTGTTCTCCCCCAAAGGATGAACCTTTGAATTCTTCTTAGCAGTCGGTACAGGATGGTCTTCATCAGGAGTTTTGAAATTAATCTCCAAGAGAAAACCCTATTGTATTTTCTCCACTTATCTTTCCTTCAGTCTCTCATTCTTCTACTCTCCTAATCCTTACCATTCATTTCTCTGTTCCTTACTGGTGGGGACTGCTTTATTGCTTTCTGTTTGCGTTCTTTCTACCATTCCGTTTTAAGAATCTCTCACCCTCTCCTATAAGGGTAGTGTGGAAGGGTGTTCCCCAACCCTTTCATTCATTTTCTTCTCTAACAGATTATATAAATAGCAAATGCAGTTAAGTCTTCAACATGAACTTTGAAGGTCCCTAAAACAGTTTCTTTTTCATAATTTTGCTGCTCAGATTAGTGAATTCTTCCCCTGCCCACTCCACTGTACCCGTCCCCACCACAAAACACAGACACACACACACACACACACACAGACACACATATGTTGCCACGAGCTCTTTCTGTAAAAGCTACAAACAGAATTTAGAAAAATCAAGTTGTTTATCATGGAGGTTATAAAACTGAGAGAGACAAATACAGACTGGGCTTCTGGTGTACATAGGAGTTGATAATGGAAGTTAGAAGGAGGTTTAACCTGTATAAAAATGACACCATCTAAGGGAGAGGCCAGATGAATCTGATACGCTTAAAAGGCCAAGGAGAGATTTATTTTGATCATTGCCCCAGGGATGACTAAGCCTAAAAAATATTTGTACCAACTAAGTCACTCTGGAATCTGAGGCAGACCCACAACCAGAATAATTACCACTGGCCTGATCAACACGTCTCCTTTCTGTAGTCAAACTGTGTTCATCAATTCAACACTTTTTCATTTAGCATCTATAATGTACCAGACACTGTGCTGGGTTCTGAGGCTAGGGGAGACCAAAGAAGCACCTGACCCCTCATATAGAAATCTTAAGGAGGTATCGAAATGCTGAAGGGCAATGATAAAGGAAGTGCAGGGTGCTATACGAACCTACAAGGGAGGCATCACATCTACCTTAGGTATGTTGGAGAAAGCTTTCTAGGAGGAAATGACTTCTGATCTAAAATCTGAAGGTGAAAAAGTCCTTAGCTAGTCAAAAGTGAGATGGCGATAAATTTGAGTGGTGGCCCTGGTTGAGGGAGCAGGGGACTATAGATATCATATACCATTCAGCTATATGATATTTGGGCCTCTATTTCATCATAAATAAGTTGAAACTGAGATCCACTTAAAATCTATTGTTTCTATCCAGCTCCATATTGGAATTATATTACCCTACAGACTAGAATACTCTGAGTCCAATGGCTGAGACTCTGTTCTGCCCAGACAGTGTTTGTCTGGGCACTGCCAACATTGGTCTTGATGACTTCCTTTTTGTTTGTTTTCATAATTGGCTACCTTTCCCCTTTCTGCATCCCCAATCCCAAGACTGACATACTCTCAAAGCTACGATAGTACATTCTAGTAGGTTACCTCAAAGCTCTAGAAGCAATCCTGCCTCCATCAAAGGTCTCTACATATGTGTGTTCTGACCAAGAGTTCTTATTTTGCAATCTGACTCTCAGAAGATCTATTTTTCTGTTGCTGGGAGTCACCTTATTGTGGCTTTCCATCTTCTTGTACTCCTAACTTATTGTTTACTGTCTTTTCAGTAGACAAAAGAGAGCACAAATTTAATTTGGAATCACAGAGATCTTCTACCCAAAGGACCACTGTCCAGTGATGGATGCTGTGCACCACTGAAGATATTCATTTATATTCAAATATTGTGATTATCTGTAAGAAATGGTACAAATGTGATTCCAGGAGTTGAGAGGAAATTGCTTCTGTTTTATTAAGATCCTTTAAACTTTAGACTCTTGCTTAAAACTAGAAGATAAGTCATCAGAAGATAAATGTAAGAGCTCATATAGTTCAATAGCACGCAGTCTCTGAAATGAAGATAAAAATGTCAAGAACAAAAGATTATAAAGGCTATTGCTCTCATTGTATGGAAGGGGGGAAACTTATCTTTATGAGACTCCTGGCTCACTAATACTGCAGAAAAATCAGGTCATGCTGCACTTTAAAATCTCTTAGATGACCTTTCTGGCCTGTCAGAATTAGTGGAGAAATTTTTAATGATACTCAGATCTATTGACGTTTTATGTGCTGAACTTTCTTGGAGAAATCAGGGGACAACATGCCATTATAAGTTTCAGTTCTACTTCTCTCTTACTGTCATAACTTTTGATCACACCTATTTTTTTCTTTGCCCTTTTTTTTTTTTGAAATGAAATGCTTTAGAAAATGTCATCCTTGAGAGTTTTGGTTGATGTTTTCAGGGTTTGTCATTTTTGTTAGTCATCAGATGGCTCCGTGTCATTTATGTCAAAATATATGAAAGTAACTGAGCAAGAAATTTCATTGACTGATAATGTGGATCATTCATACACGAGGGTTCAGACCTCTCTGCCATAACATTTTTTAGAAGTAAGCTTTCCCTAACTTCCTATTTGCAGTCCCTGAGAATTAACTTGCTCCTTAAGAGTTACATGACTTGGGCTTCCCTGGTGGCGCACTGGTTGAGAGTCCACCTGCCGATGCAGGGGATGCGGGTTCGTGCCCCGGTCCAGGAAGCTCCCACATGCCGCGGAGCTGCTGGGCCCGTGGGCCATGGCAGCTGATCCTGCACATCTGGAGCCTGTGCTCCGCAACGGAAGAGGCCACAGCAGTGAGAGGCCCGCGTACCACAAAAAAAAAAAAAACAACAAAAAAGTTACATGACTTTTGACCTCTCTTCTGAGGGAAACAAAGAGTGTGGGTAACCACGAAATGGTCCTTTGGTTATGAACTCCTCCAGAGTTGACTGGCCAATGTTTGTGTAATAGATACACAGGGCCTCAAACACTGTGGGCATATTGAGAGGTATCTGGGAAACGTAATGTACTTTAAATTACCAAGAAGTAATTTGATCTGAATAAGACAACTCCAAAGAGAGCTCATTATGTTTCACCAAAATGCAATTGCAAATTGTAATTGGATTTCTTTTTAAGATGAACAGCAAACCCAGGGAAGTGGTACATTTATCATTTTTGTCAATCCCTTTCTAGAACTTGAGCACTAGGGTTGATGGCACACAGTGCCACCCCCTTAGGAACAGAGAGTATTCTCTAACTCAGGTGGGGTAGGCAGACATGGCTGTTGTTCTTCCTGTACACAATAGCCATTAATGTGTTTTGAGCAGAGGAGGAATTATTCAGTGGACATTTTCAGAAGGTTAATCTGAGAGCAGTGTTTAGAGAAAATTGGGGGTAAGAAAAGCAATTTGAACGTGGTAGAATATGAGACTGTTGTATTATCCCAAACTTGTAATGTTGGGGGTCTGGACCTGGGAAGAGTTGGTGGGATTGGAATGGAAGATGCGGGTATGAGGAATAATTCAATGTGACTGCACCCAGAGCACTTAATAACTAGTTGCATATTGGAGATAGTGTGTAATGGCGATAACCCAGGTCTAAGCATCAGGAAGAATAAAGAGGTTTTCAGAGCAAGGTTGAGGTTTAGTTTTCTATTTTATGAAAGAAAGGAATTGAAGTACAATGATCTCCAATTCCTTTCCAGGCCTAACATTTTAAAATAGGAAGATTTTAAGGCATTACAACTTTGCCCCTCATCTCCATCAGGAGGCTTGACATCAGGAAGAGTAAAAGATACAGTTGCTGTTTGGTGTATCTCTGAATACTCACTGGCACTTGATCCCTAATAGATTCCTGGCTAAGCAAAACCCTCAGCTTTACAACCATATCACACTTTCTGATCCCTCTCCAGAGTCAAAGATCATCTGTCTTAGATGTACTATGGTAGATGGCATTTCATAAACTAATTTAGCAGTAAGGAATAAATAGCCTATAATGGCTAAAGCATTTTCTTTGGTTAGAGATGATAATATTTACTCTTTGTATAGTTGGCCCAATTTTCAGAAATACATTTCATTTAGACTTCTTGGAAACACTGTGAGGCACATCGATGTTGGGGGTGTCAGTATGTCTGTTTTACAGATGAGGAAACTGAGATTTGGGGCGATTAAGGAGGTTGCACCACCCCCCCCCCACGGGGGTGACACTGTGTGCCATCATCCCTAGTGCTCAAGTTCTAGAAAGGGATTGACAAAAAAGATTACCCAGCTACTAAGTGGCAGAGACAGACTTTCTTACTCCAAGTCCATTGCATTTCCCGTTCTGTTAGCATATTCATGGACATTTTAAGTCCCTGGGCAAGAATATAAAGAAGTATTTTTGGTCCAGGGACATTTGAAACCATCCAATGATCACCATTTGGTCTATTTTTTCTACTTTCAAATATAATCCCTGCAACTCTCTCATTTGGAATAGTTCCAATAACATTCTATTTAGCAATCCATAGCAATAACGACCATAATCACACTTTCTCCCTGACCATCCCAAAGAACCTTTAGTGTATTAATGCTGTTAATTAATCTTCATGACATCTTAGCAAATGAAGCAGATTGCAGGTAGGATGTCCCACTTGGCTGACTGGGAAGCTGAGGTAGAAAGCAAGGTTAGAGAGTTGCCTCAAGGTGAGAATAAATCAGCAGAGTTGGTGAGCCAAGAATAGCCTTTTTACAGCAGAAGCTTAAAAGTCTATTGGGAAGGGGCTTGTGCTATTTATTCCTCTTAGAAGATTACTGTTCAGGCACCAGAAAAAATTGCCATTTTAAAGCCAAGCTTGTCTTTGCTTAGTTATTTTTCAGTGCTTTTGAATTCGCTGTTCTCTTCCTTTGGGGTCCCCACCTTTTTGCAACCGAGGCGACTTCATCTTTCTCTCTTCTGGGATAACATGCCTAGTTGTCCTGCAGATGACAATCTCCTTTACCCCTGCAGTGTCACCTCCCCCTTACCTTCTCTGAGACCGGAGCACTCCACTTTTCAATGGTTTCCCGGGAATTTGCCCCACGGGTCTCCCTTTCTCTCTTCAGGGACCTGGGATGGAGTCTTGTCTTTGCAGCACCCACGTCTCCATTGGGAGGAAGAGTGTTTGTTTCTGATGTTGTATTTCAATATTTTATTTTCATCAGAGAGAAGATTGAGTGACTTCGTCTCTCTGTGTTAAAAATGATGATTGTGTCCATGACCACGTGCTCCGTCCAAGCTCTGTGTGGTTTCTGTAGTTACTGAAGCACTGGGGATGGGCTGGGGAGCAATGACTGATTGCCCTGTGGCAAAGCTAAGGAGGAGAGTGTTGTTTCTCTGTGGCAGGGAGTCTGGTTACACTGGGGGAAAGGGAATGGGATTCCTGTAGGCTGACAGGAAGACCACAGCTATCTGTGGGAAAAGGCATGATTATGTTGCTCTGTTGTTGGGAAATGTGGTCGCCTTTAACCTTGAGCCAAACCAGAGAATCCTGCTGTGATTTACTTTAACACTGTATTTATACTCCCCACAATAATTAACCATGTTTCGAACATCATCAGGATGTGAGTTATCAAAATAATATTACTCTGATGATAAAAATGTCTTTAAAAGCCTAAGCCACTTAGCTCAGCAAAGATAAAAAAGCCAAACAAAGCCCACGCCAAAACATTACCAAAATATTGGCTGTACATCTTTTCAAAATCATTGTCTGTGACGTTTTCTTAAAAGCATCACAAGATCCAGACAGGTAGTACAGGCATGGGAAACAGCCTCTAAGTAAGCTTTTTTACAAAGTATTTGCTCAATACTTATCTTCTGTGACTGGAGACAAATGAAATGGCAGAGGGGAAGATTAAAATGCTGGCAGAGTTCTAGCAGCTTCAAGGCCGGGAAGGGAAATAAATGCTATACATGTTGCCACCTGCCATTCTCAAGTTCATGGCAGACATCACCAATGGATCACATCACTCTTCCCTGTTGAGTCTGTTCTCAGTTAACAGTCTTTCTCATCATGGCACTGAACATAGCCACGATCAAATTTTAGGACTCGGTTCCGCAGCTGAAAACCTTTTACCTTCCCTGTTTTAGAGCAAGTTGACTTACCCTGCTTTCCTCCAGAGTAAAACCAAAGGTACAGAGAAACTGGGCACGTGTGGTGGACGGGGTGGATTGCTGTTGATATAATTAAGGTATTTTCCAAGAGAGCTAGGCTAATCTGAAGTCTGCAGCTGTGGTCGAATTATCTCCAAATTTAGGACACTTAAAATACTGCATCACTAATGAAAGAAATACAACTTAAAACACCAGGGGTTTACCTTTTGAATTAAAATTTGATAATACAAAGAGTTTGGGGAAGAATTGTGGAAACATGTAACCTCATTCACCTTGGAAAGTATAGATTGATACCATAATTTGGAGGGCAATTTAGAAGTATCCGCCCCCAAATTAAATGCATATACCATTTGTCCCAGTAATTCAACATCTACAGATGTTTCCACAAGTATTTAAGGATACGTACTTAAAGGATATGCATGATTTTGTAATACACTAATTGCAAAATAATTTAAAAATTAAAAATAAAGGTTACGGGCTTCCCTGGTGGCGCAGTGGTTAAGAGTCCACCTGCAGATGCAGGGGACATGGGTTCGTGCCCCGGTCCGGGAAGATCCCACGTGCCACGGAGCGGCTAGGCCTGTGAGCCATGGCCGCTGAGCCTGTGCGTCCGGAGCCTGTGCTCCGCAACAGGAGAGGCCACAACAGTGAGAGGCCCACTTACCGCAAAAAATAAATAAATAAAGGTTACGATCTATATATTTCTCATAGAATACTATGCAGGCATTCAGAAGAATGGGATAGGTACAAAGTGGTAAATGGCATTGTTTCTTTGCAATTATTCAGTTCCTTCTCTTCCTAGCTATATTTCTTTGCCCCATTGTCTTCATGCTTGGTCAGATAACATACCTTGCCCATGGGATGTGAATGGGCATGATATTTCCCACATTCTAAAATGTGATTGCTTAGCTTGGCTGGGACTCTTTAGCTCCAACTCTCTATCACATTAGCATAATGTCACATAGTGGCTACTTTATCAGCTTGGTTGCCAAAATGAGAAAATTAGTTGAACAGAACTTATTAGAGCAGAGCCAGATGAACCCAACTAAGTCAAGCCGAGCCCAAGAACCACAGCCGATCTACTACTCTCATGTAACATAAGCAATAAATAAATATTTGTTGTAAGCCACTGAGATCTTGAGGTTGTTTGTTTGTTATACAGCATTACTGCAGCAAAACCTGCCCAATATATCTAATGTAGAAAAAAATGTCAGGGATTTGCTAACATTTTGAAAAAATGAAAAGAGTTACTTACATAACAATATAATCAATATGATTGGCATTTAAAATTATCTATCGGGCTTCCCTGGTGGCGCAGTGGTTGAGAGTCCGCCTGCAGATGCAGGGGACACAGGTTCGTGCCCCAGTCCGGGAAGATCCCACGTGCCACGGAGCGGCTGGGCCCGTGAGCCATGACGCTGAGCCTGCGCGTCCGGAGCCTGTGCTCTGCAACGGGAGAGGCCACAACAGTGAGAGCCCCGAATACCGCAAATAAATAAATAAATAAATAAAAATAAAATTATCTATCAGTCGATCTATCCATCCATCCATCCATCCATCTTTCCTTGTATATATGTAAAAAATATCTGAAAAGATATGTAGAGAACTATTAGCCATAGGTACCTCTGGCTGCGGGCAGGAGGAATAGAGAGAAGAGGAACTTAGTATTTAATTCATGTTTTAACTATTTGAATTTTTTACCAAAATGGGTTACTTTAATAATAAAAATATCGAGAAAAGTTTTCATTTTTAGTATTTTCTATTTCTGGTATTTGCTCTAATTTTGAGCATTGCTTTTATTGTGTCATTATACCTTTAAAATACTGTGAGTTCTGGTGGAAAAAGAAAACCCACAAGAAATGCCCAAGCGCTGATAAACAAAACACAAATGTGTTCTGTATCCATTCAACAATATGTAACTAACTTGTGACCTAACCTCAGAGATTAGTCCCGAAAACTAAGGAGGTCAGTGGAGAAGCATGGGGAAAGGTGGCAGTGATGAGTTGCTACATGGGTTTGTGTTCCTTTGTGACCAAGACAAAGGCAAATACTGAGAAATCTGAAGGCAGAGTGGCAAATACTTTCTCTCTCTCTCTCTCTCTTTCTCAAGGCTAGAATTGCCTTTCCCTGTGAAAAGCAAGGAATCATATTCATAGCATGTTTAACATTTTTTTTTAACTTAAAAAATTATGAAAAAGGCTGATCCCAGATAAAACTGAGAAGTAATCCTTTCCCTGTTCTATCGCAGGCCAAGAAAACCAGTCTTTCCTTTGTCCTATTCCTTTGTGATTCATTTGTGGGAAAAACAAAGATCTCTTTCCCCTTGAGGCCATTGTCCCACTGTTTCCTCTTAGAATATCCCTCAGGCACCTTTACCTTTCACCTCACTAATTCCTGGTGGCCTTCATGGCTCAGATGTCACCTCATTTAGACACCTGCTGTGTCCCCCAAGGCCGGGAGTTGCCCTCCTGTGTGTCCCAGTATTACTGTATCTGTAACAGAAGTATGGAACTGTCATGTTCTGCTGTCGGTGCCCATTTATTTGTCCTTCTCACCCATTAAGCTCTTTAAGGTCAGGCACTGTGGCTTATTTATCATCATATCCCTAGTAACCCATCCTGTACTTGCAGTGTAATAGGTGCTCAATAAATATTTGTTGACTTGATTAAAAAAAGAGTGCTGATTCAGTAAAGTAATCTGTACCCAGATGTTAATGTCTTGCCCTTTAGGAATGTTTGCCTTTTAATAGAAAAGGGCAGGCAGGAATTTTAGATTCTTCTATTAACAGGCTGGTAGAGGACCTATTTTTTCCAGAGGAGTCTTCTGATTCCTAGGGCGACCAAGTGTGTCTGCATTTGGCTGGAACTGAGGAATTTCTCAGGGTGTGGGACTTTCACTGCTAATATGGGGATAGTCTCGGGCAAATTGGGATGACTAATCGCTCCACTCTTCGATCAATCACATTAGAATTGCCAGGTCTTCTTATACACAGATCAAGGCAAGCTGTACCATCCTCCTCTCAGAAAGAATACCACCATTAATATGTTATTGCCAATATTTCCATTTCTCCTACCACTCAGGGATCATTGCATCTTCATTGATAAAACTCGTGTGGTTTCTCAATGGACACATAAAAGATATAGATTAAAACCTTCCATCCTTTCCTGCTGTGTCCACAGAAGGTTGTCAGTCAGCGTGAGGAATTTATTAAGAGATTAAGTACTTAGAGGGCAGGGACTATGGCTGTTTTTATAGTGACAGGAATAGTACTGAACCAATGTTCATTTCTTATCAGAGCCTTTTCTTGCCTGTAGTGGTGATGAGAGAGCAAAGGGTCTCAAGATTATTAGGTATACCTTGAGTTACCACAAGCTATTCAGTCTGGCTAAGAGTCAAGACCCTTATGCAAACACATCTCAAGTAATCCTCCAAGGAATGTCTGTATGCTGGAGCTAAACAGACAAGCTCTCGTCTTAGTCTGCAAGTTTCTACCAGAAGTCGAACTGCTTTTGCCCCAAAAGTAGAGGGTTGGCTAAGGCAGCTGGTGGGCACAGCTGTGAAATACAGGGATTTCCAAGTCCAGACTCTGTCAAGAAATCAGCTCTCTTACTGGCAGCTGTGCTCCAGCTGTGATGAAACACAAAGGGCTCCCCCAGAAGACAGCTGAGACCGAACCAGACCCCTGCTCCCAACTGCTCGGTCTTCTTCAGAACACTGTAGAAGCATCAGTTTACACCAAGTAGGGATGTTCTCGAAACTGTGGCTTGGCCAACCTTTGACCTCTCCACAGCCTTTCTCTCTTCTCTGTGTTTTCCTCTGGAACTTGTGTTCTGGACCAGTTAGAGACCTGGGTGAAAAGGGACAGAAAGATAGTTCAGAAAGAGCAGTGTCTTGACCATCTACTCAGTCAGCAAATATTAGTGAGCACATACTATTAATTGTGGTTCTCTGTGGCAGTGGACACATAATAGGCAGTTCGATCTATCACTTTTCTCACTTCTGTCCACTGAGTGAGGCTCTTAAGCATCCTTGGGAAGAACACCAAGGTGGTGTGTTTCTAGGTGGAAGTACATTCTACAAAAGGGATGCATTCAAAACACTGTTTTAAAGATAACATGTTGACAGGATGATTATTAAAACTGTGATAATAAGATGTTAGAAGAAGCAGTATAAATGGAAGATAGTGAAACAGCAGGAGGCGAAGGGAAGGACATTAAGGACTGACTGTATAGCCCATCCCTTCCTCCTTTCCCTACCTTATAACCTGGATAAGCCTCTTATTCCAGGGATGCTTATGATGCCTGCCTTTGTTTGCTTCTCCTGTAGCTCTTGGGTAGAGATGACCCCTTAGAATGGGAGTGATAACTAACCATGAATGGTGTCATGGCAAGCAACATCTGTCCCCACAGTAAGAGAAAAAGGAATATCTCCTGTGCTAGCTACTATTGCTAAGTAACAAACCACCCCAAAACTTAGTGGCATAAGACAACTTTTCTTTTTTATTTTTTTTAACTTTTTATTTTATATTGGAGAATAGCTGACTAACAATGTTGTGATAATTTCAGGGGCACAGCGAAGGGACTTAGCCATACACATGCAACAACCTTTCTTTTTGCTCACAGGTTCTGCAGGTCAGTCAAAGCAGGGTGGCTTGTTTCTGCTCCATTATGTCTGGTACCTCAGTTGGGGAGACCTAAAGACTGGGAGGGATATAGATGGAGGCTGGAATCATCTGGCAGCATCTTTACTTACATCTTTAGAGGTTGATGCTGGCTGTCGATAAGACCTCAGCTGAGCTGTTGGCTGGGGCACGTACATATGATCACTTCTCCATGTGGTCTTCTTGGCATGCAGTAGTTTGGGTCTCCTTGCCACGTGGTGTCTGGTTTCCAAGACTGAGTGTTCCAAGACAGCAGGAGTGCATGACATTTTTGATCTACCCTTGGAGGTCACTTCTGTCCTATCCTATTGCTTGAGGCAATTACAAAGTTCTATTCAAGCTCTCAAGGTGGAGGATACTTGACGAGGGAACTTTTAAGATCACATTGTAAGATGAGCATGTTAGATGGTAGGTATTATTATCATCTTTGGAAAATATTATCTGTCACATCCTCCTAAGTTAAAAGTTGGAGAAAAGTGGTTAGAAGTTAGGCAAGGTTGGAGGACTGGAAGTCATGATTTCTTTCTTTGAAAATTCTTCTTACTTTCTGAATATGCTCTGCTGATTGAGCCTCCATATCTCCGCCCTTGAAGATCACCCCACCATGAAGGCAATTTCCCGTCTTTTTTGTCAGACATACTTTGATTTAACGTTCCAGACACAATTCTATTGGTAACTCATTGGTAAAATCTTCCCTGGTGAACCAAGATATAATTAATCACACATTTCTCTGTGCTCCAAACAATAACTAATATGTAATGAGCACTTTTCTATGTACCAGGCACAGTTCCAAGTAACTTAACACAGTTTAAATAACTTATTCTTCACAGCAAGCCTGTAAGGTAAAGAACATTATTATTATTTTAACTTTATGGGTGAAGAAACTGAGGCACAAAGGATTAAATAACTTGGCTTAAGGGCATACAGCTTAAAAGTGGTAGAGCCGGGGGCTTCCCTGGTGGCGCAGTGGTTGAGAGTCCGCCTGCCGATGCAGGGGACACGGGTTCGTGCCCTGGTCTGGGAGGATCCCGCATGCCACGGATCGGCTGCGCCCGTGAGCCGCTGAGCCTGTGCGTCCAGAGCCTGTGTTCCATAACGGGAGAGGCCACAACAGTGAGAGGCCTGCGTACCACAAAAAAAAAAAAAAAAAAAAAAGTGGTAGAGCCAAGATTGAAGGCAGAGCCAGACAGTATGCCACATCTAGAGGGACTATTGGGAGAAAGACTTCCAAATGGTGTTTATAGAAAATATCTACTAAGTAATTTGCCCAAAGAGTGTAGGGAGGAAGTGGAACAAAATTCCTGACACTTTGGTCAACTCAGTCTTTCAGGTAACCTTAGACACCCGCTCCCTCCGATGAATTTAAAAAAAAACCAATTAAGATCAGACATTGAAGTACTTATGGGAAAAATTTGCCAGCAATGTAAACCAACTTTTAAAAGAGGGGCATATAGGAAGTCTGAAAACACACAATTTAAAAATCATTATTTCATAAATGTTTCTGTGAGGCCGGGGAAGGGGTAAGGATGTGTTTGTCTCTTTTCTCCTCGTGGAAGAGAAGCAGAATTTTAAATAGCCCCTCTTCCCCAGCTTGGCAGTGCTCTGACTTCAGAGGGTGCCTCTAATTGCTCAGAAGCACAGCCTTCCCGCCTTGAGAAACTGGGGAATGATTTAGGTGCTTTCTTGTTTCTTTGCAGCCTTCCCGACCCTCCCCACCATCCTTCCACCCCACACACATCTGTGCGTTCACTAAGCATGCACGTGGGTTTGCCTGACCTCAGGCTCCAGGCACCTTTTTTTGAAGAGTTTCTAAGTGAAAGGAGCAAGGGGCGTTCCAGTGTCATTGGGCCATTCTTAATTTTTCTTGAGAGAAAACAATGTTAACTATATAGTCTGATTACATGGGTAGTTAGCATCAAATATGCATATGTCTGGTTTGTTTGGAGAGCGTTAGTCCTCAAGATGCCAGGGATTGCAGAAGCCCCAGGGAGGAGAAAATTCAAACTTCTCAGATGCACAGATTTCATTCAGAAGTAATCCTAGACTTTTATTTCTTGTAAGAGGCTTTCCAAAGCCTGCCTCGTCCCATTTCTTCTGCTGTCCTTACTGGTACCACTGCCACAGTCCTGGCCTTCCGCTCCGACATATAAGTGAGGCTACGGGAAGCCATGAATTGCATCTAACTTTGGAAACCCAACACCCACTCTCTGTCTGAGGTCTGCGAAGTGATCCAGTACCCAAGAGGCAGGTAAAATGATTACCTGCATCCATGCTGGAGGAGAGCATCAAGAGGACGTGCGAGCCAATTGACACTGGAGCTAGACCTGGGCAAGCAACCTGAGGTTCCTCACCCACTCCCCTGTTCTTGGAATGTCTGTTCTGCCAGCAGTTCCCACAGTGGGAGCTGTTCCGAGGATGTAACCTTGAGAGAGTAAGGTGTTGTTGAAACCATATGGACGGTACATGTGACTGAACCCAGTTAAGGCTGCTATATAAACTTTCAAGATTCTGCTGGGCAGGCACAAACATCTATTCATCTTGTGGTGCCCAAGACAAGCCTTGTATGTGAGTTCCCTTGCTTATTAAGACTGCCACCTACCAATCCGGACTGGCCTCTTTCTTCAGTCTTTCCTTGCCCTCTGTGTATGGGGCCAGTTTATGAACCTACACTCCATGTGACCAATTTACTCTCCTTCCCCGCAAGCCCAAGGTTCCCAGCATGGTGCTCATCTGAATACCACACTAGTACCCTCCAATTCATTTTTTTATAGCCCCAATTTCTACTATTTGCCTGTGATTGAACAGTGGAAGTTTGTAGAAATCAGGCTTCTACACAACTGTGGGGTTTTGAGACAGAATATGTAAGACATCAAGATTTACAGAATTTTTTTTTTTTTTTTTTTGCGGTATGCGGGCCTCTCACTGTTGTGGCCTCTCCCGTTGCGGAGCACAGGCTCCGGACGCACAGGCCCAGCAGCCATGGCTCATGGGCCCAGGCACTCCGCAGCATGTGGGATCTTCCCGGACTGGGGCACGAACCCGTGTCCCCTGCATCATCAGGCGGACTCTCAACCACTGCGCCACCAGGGAAGCCCCCAGAATTTGCATTAAGTATTCCCTGAGGGAACTGTTAGCCTTCAACAGTGATGTATAGAGACCAGCATTTTCTTCTTGATGAGTTTCAGTCCAACATAGCTGTGTCTTAGCCATTTCCGTATGCTCCCTTTCTGGGTCTTTGTGAATTGTTTGATTGATTGGAAATTTGTTCTTTGGTCTAAATATCATCAATATACTTTTGTTTCCTGTCTTAATTTTTTTTGCTATTCTTTTGAACCTCAAGAAGAATTTCAGATATGTCATATTGGCTCTGCCTGTGGCTACTTGGTGCTCAACTCGATCCAGAGATCCGGTTTTAGAAAAGGGACACGTGGCAAGAAATGTAAATTGCTGTACTCTGTTCCTCAGCCATCAAACATCCTTTGTTAACATTCTAATTTTCCACTAAACGAGCTATTGTTGCTACAGGTCAGTGGTTCCGCTACAGAATTTGTAGGACAATAAACAAAGTGTAAAATATATGTAATGAGGACTGCCTCTAATTTCCCCTTAATTGCACATTGAATTATAGCCAGCACGACCCTGACACCGGCATTACTTCCTCAATACATAGCCTTGATGTAGAGCAAATTTTTCTTGTATGACAGGTTTATTTCTTTGCTGAAGGACTGTTTAAGGGGTATTTCATTGTATGTTGCAAAGATGTAATTGGGCTCAGGCTGGTTTAGTCACTTAATAGGTATGATCATAATGATATGTCACTTTTTAGTATATGGGCTGCTCATTCCTTTGCAGGTTGATTGCTTTATCTAGGAGACATCAAATGAGTCCCTACAAAATAATATCTGTGGGAAGATGAGCTGCAGATTTATATCTCCCTTTAAGTTCAGGGCTTTGGTATGTTCGGAGAAGAATGGCAGCTTCATATCCAATAAGGCTGCAAAAAGAAAGGTAGTGAAATCTGCAAATAAAATTTTTATCACTTAATATTTAAAGTGTATTTTTCTTGAATGGCAGGGAAAATCTGCAGAGGTATTGACTACTCACCAACTGACCATTGGACACAAAAGCTGTGAGGTGCTTTGAGATTAAGTTCCCAGAACATTTATGGTGCTAGGTGATATCACCTGCAGCATATCAATCAATCCAAAATTATTTTTTATTTTATCTTTTGTACCTCCAACCATAATCCTAACTTCTAATCCATTTTGAGTACTGTTCTTCTTATCCTATTTTCTGGGTTTCCATTTGCTTTCTTAACTGTTATGTTGAACCCAAGCTGTATTCATCATAAAATTCAGAAATATCAACATAAGTATTGAAGATGGGTAGATTCGAGAGAAGGAAAGATGTGGAAGGTTGGAAGGGACAGGTGATTCTGGGCATAGCACAGTAGGACTCAGTGAAGACATCCCCAGCAGTGATCTGATCTGAGGGGGCACTGGCGTAGGTGATGGCAAAGTGGCGTTGTTTGAACAAGCATAGCTATAGTAACATTGGTGGTGACAGGAACGTGTCTGGCTGTGGTCATCAGCGGTGGCTGCTTCAGTGACCTTGTTGCTCCATCTATATATTCAGCGGTAGCAGCAACAGCAGCAGAGCCTTTGTCAGACAAAAGCAGTTGCCATGATGTCTTCAGGGGGTACCAATGACATGATTGGCAGTTCTAGTGTCAGGAGCTACTGAAGATGTCACCATAGCAGCTAAAGAAAGTCGGAGGCGGGGGGGGGGGGGGGGGGGGCGGGGGGGCGGGGCGATGGAGAGCTGAAACACTGCAGTCTCCAATTAAACTAGTGTTCCAAGGAAGACACCTGCTGTGGATTACCAGTGGCTGAGCGTCAGGTATGGGGTGAAGAGGCTATTTTTCCAGGAGAGTTGATAGGATGTAAAGTCAGAGAAGACTAGTGTGTATCTTGTAAGAATTGTTGTATTAAATGCAATAGTAAGGTGTAAAGCAGCTAAAACAATGCCTGGCACATATTACAGATTAGCTATTTTTATTAATATAGTACAGTAATAATATTATTATTACAGTTCCCGCTTGTTAAGCACTTATATTAGGTCTAGGGGCTGAACGTAGGTCTTTATCTGTGTGATATAGACAGCATTTTTATGCCACAACTTTAGTTTATATGCTGTTATAGACTGAGTTGTACCCTCCCCCTCTTCCTCCAAATCCACATGTTGAGGCCCTAACTTCCAATAGAACTGTATTTGGAGATGGGGCTTTTAAGGAGGTAATTGGCTGAATGAGGTCATAAGGGTGAGGCCTTAATCTGATAGGACTGGTGTCCTTACAAGAAGAAGAAGAGACACCAGAGTTCTCTCTCTGCTCACACAGAGAAAAGCCCATGTGAGGACACAGTGAGAAGGCGCCGTCTACAAGCCAAGGAGAGAGGTCTCACTAGAAACCAACCCTGTTGGTACCTTGATCTTCAAGCCTCCAGAACTGTGAGAAAACCAGCTTCTGTTGTTTAAGCCACCTAGTCGATGGTATTCTGTTGTGGCAGCCTGAGCAGACATAAAAACCAACCCTTCCTCCAAATCCTTTATTTTCCATAATTCAATTGATTTTCTGTGACTTTACTTGCTTGCCTACCCTAATGATGGGAAGAACACTTGATCCTGCCAATTAAAGTTTTCTCCGCTTTCTGGTTTAAAACAAACTGTTTGGATAGTTACTCTCTCCATTCTGCTTCCCCAAGATGGCATCTGGGAGCAGACAGACATTTTTTTTTTTTTAAACCTGAGGGGTTTTTTTTTTTTTGAAGTAGAGTTGATTTACAGTGTTGTGTTAATTACTGCTGTTCAGCAAAGTGATTCAGTTATACATATATATACATTCTTTGTTTTTAAATGTTTATTTTGATTTAATCCAGTTTCTAAACTGAGTCATGTGATCTGCTGTCATCTTTTTTTTAAGATTTATTATTTATTTATTTATTTATTTTATTCATTTTTGTCTGCACCGGGTCTTTGTTGTGGCACGCGGGATTTTCGCTGAGATATGTGGGATCTTTCGTTGCGGCGCGCGAGGGCTTCTCTCTAGTTGTGGCGGGGTTTTTTCTCTTCTCTAGTTGTGACGCGTGGGTTCCAGAGTGCTTGGGCTTTGTAGTCTGTGTCATGTAGGCTCTCTAGTTGAGGTGCAGGAGCTCAGTAGTTGTGGCATGTGGGCTTAGTTGCCCCGCGGCATGTGGGATCTTAGTTCCCTGACCAGGGATCAAACCCGTGTCCCCTGCATTGGAAGGTGGATTCTTTACCACAGGGCCACCAGGGAAGTCCCTATACATTCTTTTTTTAATATTATTTCCCATTATGGTTTCTCATAGGATACTAAATACAATTCTCTGTGCTATACAATAGGATCTTGTTGTTTATCCATTCTATACATAAAAATTTACTTCTGCTAACCCCAACCTCCAACTCCATCCCTCCCACCCCCTTGGTAACCACCAGTCTGTTCTCTATGTTTGTGATTCTGTTTCTGTTTCATAGATAGGTTCATTTGTGTCATATTTTAGATTCCACATATAAGTGATATCATACGGTATTTGTCTTTCTCTTTCTGACTTACTTCACTTAGTATGATAATCTCTAGTTGCATCCATGTTGCTGCAAATGGCATTATTTCATTCTTTTTTATGGCTGAGTAGTATTCCATTATATATATGTACCACATCTTCTTTATCCATTCATCTCTCAATGAACATTTAGCTTGTTTCCATGTCTTGCTAATTGTGAATAGTGCTGCTATGAACGTAGGGCTGCATGTATCTTTTTAAATTATAGTCTTGTCTGGGTATATGCCCAGGAGTGGGATTGCTGGATCATATAGTAACTCTATTTTTAGTTTTCTGAGGAACCTCCATACTGTTTTCCACATGGCTGCACTAACTTACATTCCCACCAACAGCGACTCTTACTTCTTCTTGAGGTGTTGGGGCAAGAGGACCTTCTGGTCTTCTCCTGGGTAGGGGTTTGTGCTGTGTGCACTGCTGAAGTGTCTGCAATGGAGTAACTTGTTTGTATGTCACAGTTAGGGCCTGGTGATTCCCCCCATGGTGGACCTGGGTCTCACCTTAGCTATCCCTGGGGCTGCTGATCCTTAGGGGCTGACTGAGACTCCTGTCCCATCACTAGGTCTCCTGGGAACGTCAGATCCCACCGCAGACCTTGGGAATGGGGTGGGGGCAGGGTTGTGGGCAGAGGCTGGGAGAATCGTCTCTCAAGCACTTTCACCTGGTGCTTTCCTAGGTCATTTCTACTCCAACATCTAGACGCCATGTTGGTCTTGCTGCCGTATAAATTCAGGTCATCTCTAAAACCATGAGCTCTGGGGAGGCAGGGAATAAGAATGTTGCTTTGTATCCCTTGACTCGAACTAAAGGCTTTGTATTCCCCCCAACATTAACCTCAGACGGCCAGGGAAATGAGCTCACTTATATCGGTCCTCCAACTTTTCTTCTCCCATTCTCAGGCTCTATCTGCTCATTTTCCACTTCCACTCCAGTGACAGAAACGGCCCTTCAGTCCAGTCCTCTCCCTTTCCCACCTCAAGGCTTGCGCTAAAACCCTGGGCTCTGGTCTTTCTAGCTTTGGCTCTCGATTTATAAAGCTCAGCTTTCGGAGTTCAAAGAAAACACCTCATCAAAACCCTGGATTCTGAAAAGTAAAGGCACTTGTCTTTAGCCTATTGTCCTACAGTGAACAACAACAAGAAATCTATATTTTAAAGCTTAAAGCCAAGTAATGACTTATTTGATCTAGGAGAGTCTACCTTCCCCCTGAAATATTGACTGTCTCAAGGGTGACAGGGAAATAAGCGATAATTAAGGGTTTAAAAGAAAAGACAATACATTGATTAAATATTTTCAAAACACTCTCGCTGCTGTACTCTCCTGTTAGTAAATCTTTCCACACTCAACCCCTCCCCACAAAGTATTTTTGTCTTTATCTTGCCCCTCCCTTCAAAGAAAGTGGGAGCTAAGGTCTTTCTAGGTTCTGTTTTGATCCCCCTCTTCTCCACCGAGTTCAAACTGCAATAGCAAGCAGAACTTTTGGGGGGAAGAGATAAGCCTTGAAATGACCTTGAATTACTAGAGGGTGTTAAGCAAGTTTTTTGGTTAAAATCTACAGAAAGTGAAGCGTGTCACTCTGACCCTAATCTCCATCACCTCCCAGCCTCAGTTACTGTCTTGTCTCTGGTCTCAGGAAGCCAAAAGGTAGCATTCATTGGCTGAACAGGGGCCACCAGAGAGTGAGAGAGATCAGCCTCCATGCCATAAGCTGAAACTTAACCCAAATTACGGGTTGTCTTTCCAGCCTGACTTTGGAATCAGTTTCTTTCCCTAAGACATAGCCTGTCCAGATCACTGAACTAATGATATGGCTTGCAGATGCTAGCATCACCCTTCCCTTTCCAAGAAAGGTTTTAGTTCTTTCAAAGACTTTGATTTCAAGAAATCAACTTCAAAGTTGCTTCCCCTGCTCATCCTTTTCTGTTTTCTCTTGGTTACCTCTGTACAGTGTTCCTCAATAGGTAAAGAGAGTGGTGTAGGGTTTGTGATTAGTCCAGAGTCCCTACTTCACTGCCTGGGGAGAGATTGCAGAGACTGGCATTTTCTCAGAGAAGTCCCATTATTGGCAACATCCAGTGTCCAATATGGGAGGGTGAGGGTGGAGTAGCGGTGACCAAGGGATGGGCATGGGTGGAGAGCTGCAGGTAGCCTCCCAGGGTCTTATGTGCTCTAGTATGGTATGAATGAAGTAGCTAAGAGTTCTTCAGACTCTCAAGGGGGCTACAGAATTGAAGAAAGGACTGGTGGACAGGAAAATGTCTGAAGTCAGGAGAAAGAAGCTGAAGAAGGCAAGGATATTTTTAAAAATTTATTTATTTTATTTTTGGTTGAGTTGGGTCTTCGTTGCTGCGCACAGGTTTTCTCTAGCTGCATCGAGCGGGGGCTGCTCTTCATTGCAGTGCGTGGGCTTCTCATTGTGGTGGCTTCTCTTGTTGCGGAGCACGGGCTCTAGGCACGTGGGCTTCAGTAGTTGTGGCACGTGAGCTCTAGAGCGCAGGCTCAGTAGTTGTGGCACGGGCTTAGTTGCTCCATGGCATGTGGGATCTTCCTGGACCAGGGCTCGAACCCGTGTCCCCTGCATTGGCGGGCGGATTCTTAACCACTGCACCACCAGGGAAGCCCGGCAAGGATCTTTTGACAGAGGCATTGGCTGAGAGTGCCAGCAAGACATCACAAAGCTCAGGCAGGACCAGCTCTATTTGAATGGATGCCAGATCAGGATGCCCAGGGCTTGGTGGATCCAACTTTGCCAGAACAGATGAGCAGGGAAACAGGACAGCCGCCAAAGGTCATGCATAATGAGATGCCTCAACTGCAGACCAGCGAGGGTTAGAAGCTAGGACATGATGTAATACTCCTTTCCACACACTTATTCACCCTCAGATAGAAGGTGAGGTGCAGTACGGGGAAGCTTGGAAAGAATTAATTCTTACCCACAGGGTCTACGATTTGAATAAAGACTGAGAAAGTTATACTTTAATTTGGATTTATAAACATCACTGAATAAGAATGGAGTGTACTAGAATGTGATAAAATATATCTTTTGCTATAGACGGACTGGCAGTTTAAACATTAAGTTGGATTTCCTGATTCAGAAAAAGGTACTTTTTTTTTTCAAATCTGAGTTTTTATACTCATCTACTGTACTTGTTTAATACTTTCATCAATCCTGTAAGGAAATTAGGCTCAGAGAGATCCAATTATTTGATCAAGAGATTAAATAATTTGGTCATAGCAATTAGCAGAGCCAAGACTTTAATTTATCTGGAATCAAAGTTTGTGTTTCTCACTCCTGTGCCTAAACCTCAGAGTTATATGGCTGGTATTTTTAGCCTCTGTATTGTTTTTCATCCATAGGAGGGTGTGGCCTTAAAACATAAACCCTGACATTTTTTTTTCTTCTTAAATTCCATATATATGTGTTATCATACGGTATTTGTCTTTTTCTTTCTGACTTACTTCACTCTGTATGACAGACTCTAGGCCTATCCACCTCATTATAAATAGCTCAATTTCGTTTCTTTTTATGGCTGAGTAATGGGTAAGACAGGAATAAAGACACAGACCTACTAGAGAACGGACTTGAGGATATGGGGACGGGGAAGGGTGAGCTGTGACAGGGCGAGAGAGTGTCATGAACATATACACACTAACAAACGTAAGGTAGACAGCTAGTGGGAAGCAGCCGCATAGCACAGGGAGATCAGCTCAGTGCTTTGTGACCGCCTGGAGGGGTGGGATAGAGAGTGTGGGAGGGAGGGAGACGCAAGAGGGAAGAGATATGGGAACATATGTATATGTATAACTGATTCACTTTGTTATAAAGCAGAAACTAACACACCATTGTAAAGCAATTATACCCCAATAAAGATGTTAAAATAAATAAATAAATAAATAAATAAATTTTGTCATAAATGTTCTTTATTTGCCTTTGTCCTTTGTTCTCGTTTTTTCCTCCCTCTACTTCTTTAATCTCTCTGATTTTGTCCCTTTTAACTTATTAGTCTTCTATTTTGTCCTTTTTTAAATCACTCCAATGAGCCCCCATGGTTGATGATCAGTTCCTCTCAAAGCCTTATTTGCCTACACCAAGCTGTGTGGCCCTCAGGATACAGACCCTATCACATGGAGCCACCTGGCCTGACACCTTCCCAGACCTCAGGAAGCAGGACATGAAGACAGCATTGCCTTTGGATTTGGAAGCCTACAAATTAAGAGTTCCTTGTGTTTGAGAGGTCCAGGAGGATTGAGTTTCAGATGAATGGAATAATCAACTTCCAGAGAAGTGAATTTACTTGGCAGGTTTCCACTGAAATGGATTTAAAAAAATGTCAGATGGAACTAAAACATTTAAGACATATGGTACATTAACTAAATGTTTAAACATTTACCTTTAGCTGCGTGAACGTATCACTGATGAGATGAGTTCAGTGAGCTATGTTGAACATCTTTGACGGAATCACTGTCCAGTAGAGAGCTCTATTTCTTGAATTTATTTAATATAAAACATCCCCAGATGCTTACCACAGATACCAAATACATGTTATAATTTCACCGCTGAATGCAAATGCACACAAAGATGAAAGATCCAAATGAGAAAATCTATCTGTAATCTCAGTCATTACCTTTTATTTGAAATTGGTTCTCCATGAGAAGGGTGCAAAGAAGAGTATCATTAGTTACGAAGCAGTGAAAGTCACCGGGATGCCATCGGCGCATTCTGCTGTCTTCCAGAAAATCCCCTAATACTTTTTTGTAGGGTCAGCAAACATGTAGCAAGTGTGGGAGAGCTCCCCCTCACCCCTTGTCTGTAGCAGACGTTGTTAATCATCACAACACTTAATTTTCCCGCTGAGCCTGCACTTGGCCTGAGACTTTCTCTGCACCCAGCACTCCAGGCAACCACTGCCGATTGATCCAAGCTGGCACTTAAAATGAAACCTATTTGCAATCTCCAGACATAGAACAATGATAGAGCAGTGGGGTGTTTCTATATCTGATGTATCTAAGAGACGTGATAATTGTGGTAGTAGGCCATTGGATGCTGTTAGGATTTATTCCTTTAATTAAAAGGATGGCTGTGGGGCTCCTTGGGTTCTGGAAGAATCCACTAGGACTTGGATTAGCCTCTGTCTAGTTGTATAAAGGGCTAGTATTCTGTCTTCTAGGCAGACTAATTCCACACATACCTATATCCTTTTCTCTTTCACCCTCTGAGTTTCAGATCCTCAAACTGAGAATTCTAAACCCATTTGAAATAGAATGAGTCAGGAACTAACAGAGACCCTGAAACTAAGGTAATCACTTAAATTCTGGATACTGCAGAGAACTTCCTGGAATAAAGGTGTGTGTGTGTTGATGGCAGGGGGGAGGTGTGGAACTTGTATTTAAGATCTGATCTCATACGTGTTCACATTTCCTATGTAGGCTGTAAATAATAACAGCTACTGTTTATCTACCTGACAAGGTGTTAAGCACCAAAGGACATGCACTTTCTGTTTTTAAAATCAAAATGTGTAAATACGTCAGCCCAAATATTTTCATGAATGCTCTTTTTTGCCTCCATTCAGAATATCTTTCTTTGAAAAATATTTTAATCAAAGTTCTTCAATTAAGTTGTCTCTATGATTCTCTTGAATGTTTCTCCAAACTCAGATGCTGCAAAATCGTAGGCATTGTTACTTTCACTCCATTCCAGTTCAGAATACAAATTTATCCAATAAAAGTAAGAGTTCCATCGAGAGCCTCACCACAAGTTGAAACATTCCAAACTACATTATAGAATTTCAAATTTAAATATTATACACAGCAGGAGGATTCATCCTTTTATTTGTTCACTTCTTTCTTCGATATTTTAAAGATAAGTTTAGTGATGTTTCTTTACGTCATTACTTTCTGCAAAAGCTACAAAAAGTAACTGTTAGCTTTTGAAATCAATGCTGACGTTTCTCCAGTAGATTAGCACTTTACAGTTTCACATGGTCACAGATATCATTATGGCTCCCAAGTTAGATGTCAAATGCCGGCAAACATTTTGTGCAAGTTATGTGTTCATCAACTTTCTTAAGAAATTCAGTACTTAAATTTTTATTAAACATGTGATTTCTTTCCCCTAGAATTCACTGCTGCTAAAGAGTTATCTTAAAATTTTTAAAAAGTTACCAAAAACTAATATAAATAAAAAGTTGTAGATTTAGAGCATATAATAAATGATAAAACCGCTGTAGTACAAATTATTCTCTACGTACTCTATAGAAGGATTCTCAGCCTCTATTTCCCATACATATTACATACACCAAACCTACAGTTTCCCAAGTTTCCCCTGCCTCTGTGCCTTGGTACTCCGGTGGCTTCATGCATCTTGCAGCCTGTTAGCACTGGCCATAGCACCATTTGCACATGTGCTCATTAGCTTGGAAGGGGCAGTGGTATTGAACACTTCTGTCACTAACACCACCAAAGACTGAAGGAGTTTGCTTCCCAAAGCCTAGTGTACAAGATCACTCTATTTCCTTCCAAGAGAGGTATTATTATACTGCATCTAGACAGGATCAAGAGAAGAAAGAAAGGTCACCTCTGGTTGGTTTCGAATACAACCAAGTGTTAAATTGAGAAGTCTTTTTATGGCATGTGCATTTCACATATAGACTAGCTGAAACCCTGGCAGAAGCTAAAAGTAAAAGGGGAAGCCTAGAAAATTCAGAATGTTTTAATACAATTATTAATAATAATACTTTTATAAAAATGAAAAACGTGAGGTACATGGTAAAGCAGATGGAGTGCCAGGATACTAGACATAAATAGAGACAGTTCAAGGCAAACCTGGATATATGCTTCCCCTACTTGGCATTTAAGAGGCCGATCTTCAGATCATTCTGGACCCAATTCTGGCTGTATCAATTAACAGCTGCATGACTATAAGCAGATATCTACCTTCAACCTTCTTGTTTGCAAACTGAGAGCTAAAATGCCTACCTCACTGGGTCGTTGTAAGGGGAAAAATGTATGGAAAGTGTCCAGAGCAAGGACCAGGTACACAACGCAACTGCTCACTACTAGAGACAGAGATGTTGTTATTACCACCATGCTCTTCTTACCAATGACTTATTGCGTACAGAGGCCATGGGATGATTGCTACTCAGGCTGATTTTTCCCTTGAAAAATGAAGCAGGATCATAAAGAATCAGGGAGAACAGAAAAGGGAAGCAAGGAAGGTGGTCAAGTGGTATAACAGCCCTGCGGTATTGGTAAGATGGTTTAGATTTGTGCTGTTATCCCTTCAACACAAGAGAAGAGCTACTATTTATCAAGCCCTGGAGCAAATATTTGCTCCTTTTCATAATGGGGCTCTATCATTCACACTGGTGCTTTCCTTATAACTGCCACACGGGGCGCTATTATTATTACCTCCATTTTACAGATGAGGAAACTGAGGCTTCAAGAGGTTAGAGAACAAGAGCTAACACGGAATAGTTAGATATAAAACACATGCTCCTAAATCCATGCTTCTTATCTACATTACTTCTCAGAAGTTACAAGTGTCCCTAGTGGACCCACATCTGGAGTGTCCAACATACAGTTCTGTTCATCAACACTAAGTAGCATTTTATGAGAAGGTGAGGTTGTCCTTTCTTATTAAGAACCTCAAAAACTTAGAAATTCTTAAAAGATGGTTCATTTCTAAATTTACCTAAACAGTTTTCAGAGCCTATTTGTAATTTTTAGCTATTGGCGGTAGCAAGTTCTATAATGTCTTATCCAATAAGTATAAAAGTAGCCTCTGCTGCAGTAACGACCCCCAAATCTCAGTTGTTTAACGTAGCAAAAGATTATTTCTTGGTCATGTTACCCGTCTATTGCAAATCCTCAAGGTAGGAACTCAGGAAATCAGATTGAAAAGATAGTCACCATCACCAGCCAGAGGCAAGAGCGCTCTTGAGGCTCTCACATTGCACGATCTAGCTCAGAAGTGATACACTCGCATCCCCAGAAAATCCCCTGGGCAGAACTAGCTGCATGGCCTCACCCAAGTATAAGGGAGCTAAGAAGTACAATTCTGCCCTGTGTATGGGAAAGTAAAAATGAAAATATTTGGCAAACAGCAACCATCATTGATATAAAGTGACTACAAATGTTGTAAATTTTTACTTTCTTTTAGTTTTTATAAAATGCTCTATTTGCCCTATTTCAAGTTTCTGGTGGTTCCCTCTACTCAATATATTCTATTATTAGGTAAAGAAATACTTGTTCACATATTTTAACAGAATTTCCACCTTGTTTCCAATGGAAGAACATCAGATTGAAGAAGAGTCTGTCTTTTCTAAAAAGTTCTTTAAAAAAAAAAATGACATCAACTCCTAGCTAAGGGAGATTCCTTAAGGAAATGTGTCATTTTCTTGTCTAGAAGTCAATGAGCTCAAAGAAAAATAAAGGTAGGGCTGAAAGGATGTGGAATAAATGACCCAGTTAATACCTAAAAGACGCCAAATTGGAAAGTGTTACTGTTCCTTGTATCATCCATCACTGAAAATGGCTCAGCAGGAAAAAAGACTATCTCAAGCTGTCAGTCTTGCCATAGAAATAGATCATTGTAATACGGGTGGCAGAATTGCGGAGCTCAACATGGCCAGTGACATTCTATTGACTAGTTAAGAACCAAGACAGGTAAGAACTGAGTGAATGAAAATTCAATCAAGTCCTAATCAAATTAGCATTCAATAAACTGGGAAATATTCTTGTGTTGGGTTTTGGTTTTTTTTTTTTGGTCCCTAAATATTAATCAGCTGTAAGCTACTTTCAGGTTATCCATTCAGCTTTTAAAAATGGATTGGTCTTGGGGGGCTTCCCTGGTGGCGCAGTGGTTGAGAATCTGCCTGTCAATGCAGGGGACACGAGACCTGGTCTGGGAAGACCCCACGTGCCGCGGAGCAGCTAGGCCCGTGTGCCACAACTACTGAGCCTGCACGACTGGAGCCTGTGCTCCGCAACAAGAGAGGCCGCGACAGTGAGAGGCCCGCGCACTGCGATGAAGAGTGGCCCCCACTCGCCGCAACTAGAGAAAGCGCATGCACAGAAACGAAGACCCAACACAGACAAAAAAAAAAAAAAAAAAAAAGGATTGGTCTTTTCATAGAAATCTGTATTCAAAAGTAAAGATGGAATTTAATGTCCTTGGCTTAGATGTACTTCATAGAAGTGAGCAGTCTTTCATGGCTGCATTCTTAGCACATAGCAAAGAATGAGAGTGGAGGAGACGTTTCAAGTGCATGGGGCTGGAGACATGCAATGTAGAGATTGGGAACAAACTCAGCTTTCAGGGTGTTCAGTGCCACCCACAGAAAATTCTTCATTGTGTCTTTATTAAACTCCTATTTGGCAATCAGGAAGAAGTAGGACAATTCAGTTCCAAAAATAATTATTGAGCACCTGCTAATATGCCTAAAAGTGTTTGCATACTTCAATGAACCATATGAGAGGAGAAGTATTTTTGTTGTTGTTATGGCACCATACTTGAAATTGCACAGACAACACAGGTCAACAAGATCAGGCAATGAAGAGAAAAGTAACAAAATAATCAACTGTTAGATTGAAGTATTGATCAAGATTTATATTTTGCAGAGTAAGTATAAGTCCAAAGTAAGTATTGGTTAAAAATCAGTGGCTTGCGGAGCAACTACTGAAGACTGCGTGCCTAGAGCCCGTGCTCTGCAACAAGAGAAGCCACCGCAATGAGAAGCCCGCTCACCAAAAGGAAGCATAGCCCCTGCTCACTGCAACTAGAGAAAGCCCGCATGCAACAAGGAAGACCCAACACAGCCAAAAATTTAAAACAAATTTTTTTAATAAATAAATAAAATTAAAAGATTAGAAAAAAATCAGTGGCTTAATTTGATGTCTATATCAAAGCACATTTAAAATATTACAATGAAAACATTTAAACCTAGTTTTATACCTATGTAATTCTAATTTCTAAAATACTTTATCACATCAGCTGGTTAGTTAAGAAGGTTCTTTTTGTGATGTTAATTAAGTCAGCATTCATTTGCAGCAACATGGATGGGCCTAGAGATTATCATACTAAGTGAAGTAAGTCAGACAAAGACAAATATCATATGATATCACTTATATGTGGAATCTAAAATATGATACAACTGAATTTATTTACAAAACGGAAATAGACTCAGAAATAGAAAACAGACTTATGGTTACCAAAAGGGAAAAGGGGTGGGGGAGGGATAAATTAGGAGTTGGGATTAGCAGATACAAACTCCTATGTATAAAATAGATGAACAACAAGGTCCTACTGCATAGCACAGGGAACTATGTTCAATATCTTGTAATAACCTATAATGGAAAAGACTATGAAAAAGAACATATATGTACATACATAAATGAGTCACTTCGCTGTACACCTGAAATTAACAATGTTGTAAATCAACTGTATTTCAATAAAAAAAAAATTGTCAGCATATTTAGGTATCATTCAAGACACAAACATGATTGTGTGTTGCTTAGCAATTCATAATTATTAGAGGTTTTTAGAGACTTATAGCAATATCAGATGCTCTTGAATAAAATATTTTAATGAAAATTAAAAATTTTCACTTTAAAAATTTTAAATTCCCCAAATTATTATTTTGATATAACAATGGTACATCAAGTATAAAAGAATCTTAATAAACTTACAGAGTTGGTTGAAAATATATATGACTTCACCTAGCTGATACAGTTATATTAATATCTGACAAAATACATTTTAAGAAAAAAGTATTACTGGAGATAAAGACCATTAAACAATGATAAATTATTCAATTTACCAGGATGTAATAATTCTAAACTTGTACACACCCAACAGCCTCAAATATATGCAAAAATATCAATAGGACTCTAAGAAGTGGCAATTTCACAGTCTGAAATTTTAATATTTTTTCTCAGTTGTCAGAACAAGCACATAAAAAAAAATCGGTAAGGGTGTTGAAGACTGAATGAAACCTGATAGAACAGGTATAGAACACTGTATCCAACAACTGCAGAATATGTATTATTTCCAATTAAACATAAAAGATTGATGAAATTTTCCATGGCTAAGCCACAAAATTAGTTTCAACAGATTTACAAGGATGGGCATCTGTGGCAAAGATTAGCTAGATGTTCGCTAAGTATGCTTCCTTTTCCTGGGTCCACAGCTAAACTACGTTTTACAGTCCCCTTGTACCTAGATGGGAATATGGAATTAGCTCTGGTCAAAGAAAAGTAGGTGAAAGTGATTATGCTGTTTTCAGCCCTGACCCCTGAACATATCCTATATGACCTCTACCCACTCTCTCTTTATTCATCAGCCAGCTCAGTGTAGCAGGGTGTCCAGTGAGGCCCTGGGTGGCAAAGCTACTAGACGTTGCCTGGATCCCTGAGTTGTTACTTGGAGGAGAGCCACTCGGGAGAGTCCACTGACCAGTAGCTTGATGTGAGAAACTTTTTGTGTGTGTGTCAAGCCATTGAGATTTTAAAACTTCTCATCCTATCAAGTAGCTGACTAAAATAGTATTGTGCAAACTGCATTCTCTGACAAAATTGCAATTAGGTTAAAAATTTAGCATAAGTAGTAATAATGAGAAAAAAGCTATAAGCTCGGAAGTTTAAAAACACATTTTTAAAACAACACAGGTAACAAGAATAAATAATGATGAAAATTAGAATGTACTCAAAACTGCATAATAATTAAAATACTAATTATCAAGATGTGTGCTAGCAGCTTAAAACAGTATTTATAGGAAAAAATATCACCTTAAATATTAACATTAAAAACAATGAGGGATCCAGAAATAAACCCATACAGCTATTGTCAATTAATCTATGAGAAAGGAGGCAAGAATATACAATGGAGAAAAGGCAGTCTCTTCAACAAGTGGTGCTGGGAAAGCCAACAGCTACATGTAAATCAATGAAATTAGAACACTCCCTCACACCATATACAAAAACTCAAAATGGTTTAAAGACCTAAATATAAAACATGACACGATAAAACTCCTAGAAGAGAACATAGGCAAGACATTCTCAGACATAAATCATATCAATATTTTCTTAGATCAGTCTCCCAAGGCAAAAGAAATAAAAGCAAAAATAAACAAATGGGAACTAATCAAACTTAAAAGCTTTTGCACAGCAAAGGAAACCATCAACAAAAATAAAAGACAACTTATGGAATTGGAGAAAATATTTGCAAATGACGTGACCAACAAGGGATTAATATCCAAAATATACAAACAGTTCATACAACTCAATATAAAAAAAAAACCCAATCAAAATATGGGCAGAAGACCTAAATAGACATTTCTCCAAAGAAGACATATAGGTGGCCAACAGGCACATGAAAAGATGCTCAACATCACTAATTATTAGAGAAATGCAAATCAAAACCACAGTGAGGTATTATCTCACACTGGTCAGAATGGCCAGCATCAAAAAGTCTACAAATAATACACGCTGGAAAGGGTGTGGAGAAAAAGGAACCCTTCTACACTGTTGGTGGAAATGTAAATTTGTGCAGCCACTATGGAAAACAGTATAGAGGTTACTTAAAAAACTAAAAATAGAGCTACCGTATGATCTGGCAATCCCACTCCTGGGCCTATATCTGGAAAAGACAGAATCTAATTCAAAAGATACATGCACCCTAATGTTCATAGCAGCACTATTTATAATAGCTGGAAATGGAAACAACCCAAGTTCCCATCCACAGATGACTGGCTTAAGAACAGCCATAAAAAAGAATGAAATATAGCCATTTGCAGCAACATGGATGGACCTAGAGAACATTATACTAAGTGAAGTATTGAGAAACACAAATATTATGTATCACTTATATGTGGAATCTAAAAAGTAATTCAAATGAATCTATATACACAACAGAAATAGACTCACAGACATAGAAAACAAACTTACAGTTACCAAAAGAGAAAGGGAGGGGTGAGGATAAATTTGAAGTATGGGATTAACAGATACAAACTACTATACATAAAAGAGATAAGCAACAAGGATTTACTGTGTAGCACAGGGAACTATATTCGACATCTTGTAATAAACTATAATGGAAAATAACCTGAAAAATACATATATAACTGAATCACTTTGCTGTACACTTGAAACTAACACAATATTGTAAATCAACTATAATCCAATAAAAATGTAAATATAAATCAAATCAATAAAATGCTCTGGAAGGAAAAATAATAATGAGGGCTCAGACATAACGAACTAGGTTTCTAACTTAAGGAATTAGAAAAAAAACAGCAGAATGAAGATTGGAGTGGTAATTAATGAAATAGAAAACACACACATAATAGAGAGGATCAATAAGCCAAAGGTTGATTTTTAAAATTGAAATATAATTCACATACCACAAAGTCCACCATTTTAAAGTGGACAATTCACTAAAGTTTTCTTTAGTGTAGTCACAAATATGTGCAACCATCATCACTAATTCCAGAACATTTTCATTACCCCAGAAAGAAACCCTGCAGCTACTGGCAGTGATGCCCCACGTTTCCCTCCCCTCAGCCCCTGGCAACCACTAACCTACTTTCTCACTAAGGGTTCGCCTATTCGGGACGTTACATATAAATGGAATCATACAATATGTGGCCTTTTGAGACTGGTTTTTTTCGCTTTGCATAATGTTTTCAAGCTTCATCTATGCTGTAGCAAGTATCAGTCCTTAATCTTTTTCATGTTCAAATAATATTCCATGTATGGCTATACTACCTTTTGTTTTTCATTCATCAGTTGATAGACATTTGGGTTATTTCAACCTTTTGGCTACTATGAATAGTGGTTTTATGAACATTCATAAACAAGTTTTTGAACGGACATATGTTTATATCTGTATATATCCAAGGGTGTATAAGGGTGTATATGTTTAAACTTACATATACCCAACTATCTTGGGTATGTACCTAGGAGTAGACTTGCTGGGTCTTATGTAATTCCATGTTTAACTTTTTGAGGAATTGCCAAACTGTTTTTCAAAGCAGCTCTACCATTTTACATTCCCACCAGCAATTCATGAGGGTCCCAATTTCTCTATAGTCTCACCAACACCTGTTACTTCCTGTCTTTTTTATCATAGCCAGAGTGAGTGTGAAGTGGTATCTCATTGTGGTTTTGCATTTCTCCAGTGAGTATTGTGTTGAACATCTTTTCATGTGCCTATTGGCCCATTGTGTATCTTGTTATGAAAATATTCAAATCCTTTGCTCATTTTTAAATTTGGTTGTCTTTTTTTTTTTTTTTTTTTTGTGGTATGCGGGCCTCTCACTGCTGTGGCCTCTTCCGCTGCGGAGCACAGGCTCCGGACACGCAGGCTCAGCGGCCATGGCTCACGGGCCTAGCCGCTCCGCGGCATGTGGGATCCTTCCGGACCAGGGCACGAACCCATGTCCCCTGCATCGGCAGGCGGACTCTCAACCACTGCGCCACCAGGGAAGCCTCTGGTTGTCTTTTTTATTATTAAGTTGGAAGAGTTCTTTATAATATTCTGGATACAGACCTATAAGAGATATATGACTTAAAAAGTAATACCTACCATTCTATAGGTTTCCCCTTTGCATTACTGATGGTATTATTTGCAACATAAAAGTAGTTTTTAATTTTGATGAAGTTCAACTTACATTTTTTTTTTTTTTGGATGTGCACACTATTTAATGTGAGTTGCTGTACCCAGCACCGCCTGCTAGGCCTCTGTCCCTCCTCACAAAGCTGTGATTCTTGGCCCCAACACCCTTAACCCAGATGTGGTATAAAGACACCGTCTGGAGACCACTTTATGCAGCTAGAGAAACCAGAAGACACTGCCCGCCCCTTCCCCAGGAAAGTACACTTTAAAACGTAAAGACACTGAAAAAAAAAAAATCTGAAGAGGGAAACTATGTGAGCACCCCTAAAACCAAAGTGTTGTATATGCTTAAAATAAAGCATTAAGTAAAACTATTACATCAAAAAATCCCTTAAGCCAAAGGGTACAGATTTCAGGATGCTTCCCCGTCGTGGGCCATGGGGTCTCCCTGCTCGGCTCTAGTGCCTTGGGGCCTGTGTGGCAGAGTGGGCGCACCGCTGGGCCCACCCATCGTGCCAACGGGCCTCTTCTGTCCACGCTCCTCAAACACGCAGCCAAGGGGCAGCCTGCCTACTCTAGACTGGAGAGCGGGTGGGCAGTCCTTCAGTCCATCCTGGGGGTGCTCGGGGAGGGGGGGCACTGGCAGAGGCATTGCATCTCCCCTACAATGTCCCCAGCTCTCTGCCCTGTGGTCCCCCCTAAAATTTAGAGCCCCCATCTCCATCCAGTGCCAATGGACAGTCCCGGGGGTGGGGTGAGGGGAGGCCTAGTCACGGTGCACCGGCTGCCCCTCCCCGCAGGCCTCGTTGGAGGAGGGGGTCACGGCGGCAGTTCCTTCCGGAACCCGTGGGCAGCATGGCTGCGGGTGCAGCTCAGTCTCACTGATGCACAGCCCCAGGAGGCCCTTGGTGGGCTGCTCGGTTATCCTGTCCTCGGGCACGCCGAGGCTCGGGAGCCAGCCCGGGGGTTCCTTTCATGTCGGGTTGGGTCTCAGCGTGAGCTTGTCGTGGCCGTGCTGGCTCTGGCACCAGAGCAACCAGAGCAGACTGACGTTGGCGATGCCACGGGTCTACATCACCGCCTCCTGCGCCATCAGGCCCTGCACCAGCAGGCTGACCGTGGAGAACTGCAGCTCAAGAGGGCGTGGCCATCAGCCGGTGCCGCTGCAGGCCCAGCGTGAAGGTCACGTGCTCCAGCAAGCGCCGAGCGAGGAGGGCGAGGAGGGCGAGGGCGTCTTCCTGTAGATGCAGGGGAGCACGCCCGGCTTGCGCGCTAGCTGGGTGCTGGATGCCCTTCCCCAGCGTGCTGCAGGAGCGGAAGGGCAGCCCCGTGGCCCCGAAGTTGAAAGGACTCCCAGCCCTGGCGCCAGGCCGGCGGCCGCCAGGTAAGCCGGGTCATGCAGCCGTTCCTCAGGGCCTGGCAGCAGGAGTTGAAGAGAGCGTCGCTGGTCAGCTCACCCAGCGGCTCCAGTTCCCCGCAATTCAGGGACAGGGTTGGGCCCCTCCGGTCACACACCCGCGGGATCCGGGTAATCCTGAGCTCCTTAGGGTTCTGCCTGAAGCGCTGCAAGATGGCCAGGAGCTCGCGTATGTGTGGTAGCGGTCCCTTGCTCCATCTGGGTGGGCGCCAGCGCTCTCGGTCAAGGCCGCAGCCACGGGCAGGGAACATCAGGGAAGCCGGGAGGCGCCCTGCCACAGGAGCAAGAGGGATGGCGGGCCCTTTGACTCCTGAGGAACCACCAGTATGGGTGGTGGGCACCGCCTCAGCTTGAAGATATACCCAACCCTCGCTCTCTGCACGGTCTAACCTCTTTAATTTTTATTTTGTTGCCTGTGCTTTTGGTGTCATATCTAAGAACCGTTGCCTAATCCAAATCTCAAAGATTTATACCTGTTTTTATACTACGAGATTTAGAATTTTAGCCTTTATATTTAAGTATTTCATTTTTTTAGTTAATTTTTGTATATGGTATGACATAGTGGTCCAAGTTCATTCTTTTCATCCAGTTGCCTTAGCACCATTTGTTGCAGAGACTGTTTTCCCCCACTGAATTTTCTTGGTACCTTTGTTGAAAATAAATTGACCATAAATGGGTCTGTTTGTCAAAATTCGATTCCATTGTTCAGTTTGTCTTATCCTTTTGCCAGCACCAGTCTTGAGAATGGGAAGTGAGAGTCCTTTAACTTTGCTCTTCTTTTTCAAGATTATTTTGCCTTTGCTTAGTTATTTTCATTTCTATGGGAATATTAGGGTAAGTTTGTTACTTTCTGTAGAAAAGCGTGGCTGAAATTTTGATAGAGAGTCCATTGAACTGGTGGATAATTTGGGAAGAATTGCTGTCTTAAAATATTAAGTCTTTCATGAACACAGGTGTCTTCCTCTGTATTTAGGTATTCTTTAAATTCTTTTGATGAAGTTTTGTAGTTTTTAGTGTACACGTCTTGTACTTATTTGTTAATTTTATCTCTAAGAATGTTATTTTCATGCTACTGTAAATGAAATTGCATTCTTAATTTCATTTTTGGCTTGTTTATTGCTAGTGTGAAGAATGCAGTTGATTTTTGTATGTTGATCTTGTATCCTGCAATCTTGCTGAACTAGTTTCATTAACTCTAATAGCTTTTTTTAGTGAATTAGGATTTTCTGCATGCAAGATGATGCCATTCCTAAAAACTTTTCTTGCCTAACTTTCCTGGCTACAACCTTTAGTATTATGTTGAATAGGCATCTTTGTCTTGTTCCTTATCTTAGAGTGAAAGTAATCACTGTTTGACTGTTAAATATAATGTTAGCTGTGGGTTTTTCATAGATGCCCTTTATCACGTTGAGGAAGTTGCCTTCTGTTACTGTTGGGTGTCTTTATCCTAGATGGTAATAATATTGGATTTTGTCAAATGCTTTTTCTACATGTATGGAGATGATTTTTTTTTTGGTCTTTTATTCTGTTAATTTGGTGTATTCCTTTGAGTGATTTTTGTTTGTTGAACCAACTATGCATTCCTGGGATAAATCCTTTTTAATGTTGCTGGATTCAGTTTGCCACTATTTTGTTGATACTTTTTGCATCTATATTCATAAGGTATGTTGATTTATAGTTTTCTTTTTTAGTGATTTCTTTGTCTGGTTTTGGCATCAGGGTAATACTGGCCTCAGGTAATGACTCGAGAAGTGTTCCTTTCCTCCTATTTTTGGGAAAAATTTGTGAGGGATTGTTAATAATTCTGCTGTAAACATTTGGTAGTATTCACCAGCAAAATCATCTTGGCCCCGGGCTTTTCTTTTTGGGAATTTTTTGATTACTAATTCAATCCTTTTACTTCTTTTAGCTCTATTAGACTTTTTCTTTTGAGTCAATTTTGATAGTTTGTATCTTTCTAGGCCTTTATTTTATCTAGGTTATCTAATTTGTTGGCACACAGTTATTCACAGAATTTCCTTATAGTTCTTTTAATTTTGTAAGATTGGTAGTGATGTCCTTTCTTTCTTGATTTTAGTAGTTTTAGTGTTACTTTTTTCTTTAGTCAGTCTAGCTAAAATTTTGTCAGTTTTGTGGATCTTTTCAAGGATCCAACTTTTGTTTTATTGATTTTTCTCTATTCTTTTTAATTTTTGGTTTCATTTATTTCCACTCTATTCTTTATTATTATTATCATCATTATTATTATTATTTTCCTTTTACTAACTTTGGGTTAGTTGGCTTTACTGTTTTATATTTTTAAGGTGGAAGGTTAGGTTATTAATTTGAGGTCTTTCTTTTTAAATATAGGTATTTATAGTTGTAAATTTCACTTTAATCACTGCTTTATCTGCATCCCATAAATTTTAGTATGTTTTGTTCTCACTTTTACTAATCTCTTTCTAATCTCCCTTGTGATTTGTTTTTATTTGATCCGTTGGTTATTTAGTTTTGTACTGTATAATTTCCACATATATGTGAATTTCCCAAAATTGCTTCTGTTATTTATTTTTACTTTTATTCCATTGTGGTCTAAGAACATATCGTATGATTTTAGTACTTTTAAATTTACTGAGACTTGTTTTATGGCCTAACATATGGTCTGTCCTGGAGAATGTTCCATGTGCAGTTGATAAGAACGTATTTTGCTGTTGTTGCATTGAGTGTTCTATAGATGTCTGTAAGACCACCCAGAATGGTGGTCACTTCTGGAGGGGAGGAAGGAAAATATGACTGGGGTGGGTTCACAGGGAACTGAGGGGGTTGTAATGCTGAATATCTCAAGTCTTTGGTGAGTACATGAGCATTTTATTATTTCTCTGTAAGATGTACGTATATATTTTTATTCATGCTTCAATATACAGATTATACTGTAAAATATATCCAGCTAGCCATGAGACTATATTGTGTCAGTCCCATATTCTGCTTACAGAGAATACGGCTTAAGGATCAGGATAGGCTTCAGTCGTTCTGGATTTTCAAGGATGTCAGGAAGAAAAATAAATGTTTGCAATGAGCACAAAAGTGACTTTTGCACCTGCTTTCTTACAGCTAAATGAGATGGTGTTTTAAAAAGTTAGCTTTATGGGCTTCCCTGGTGGCACAGTGGTTGAGAGTCCGCCTGCCGATGCAGGGGACACGGGTTCGTGCCCCGGTCCAGGAAGATCCTACATGCCGCAGAGTGGCTGGGCCCGTGAGCCATGGCCGCTGAGTGAGAGGCCCGCGTACCACAAAAAAAAAAAAGTTAGCTTTAAGAAAACAAGGGCATGTTAAAGGAGATACTCAGTGAATTCTTGCAGTAGGATTAGAATCTGAGCAGACCTTACTGTCCCCAGGAGGATTTGGTGTCAGGTAGCATATATAAGGCTGTGTCACTCTACAAGTCCCTCTGCAGGTGCAGAATAATAACCAATGTTTGGTGTTAGATTTGTATTTAGATTAGTGACCCCACTTCCCAAGTGTCTCCACACAAGTGGCATGGACACATTACAGGTTTAGAGAATGATTTCAGAAGCAACTGAAACATTATAGACAGAGGCAAGACATGTTTGCAGTGTGGCCAAGAGAGTATGGACTTTTACATCCTGGGCCAAACAAGACCTTGATCTTGAGAAAATTGTAATCATAAGGAAAGATGATTTCCTGAAGTGACTTTTGCAGGGTGAAAAGAATTGAAATAACATAGGACATTAAATGAGAATTTCTGAATAAATATCTAAATGGGCCAGAGATGCCTTTGCATGTTGTTCCTAGGAGCGGTCTCCACTCACAGTTCTTTTCACTGCCATGCTCAAAGGAAAGATCCTTTGACAAGCCAAGAAAAGTTTGATGCAGGCACAGCTTAAGAGATGTTAATGAGTTACTGGACATGCAGATGTGAAAATAAAGGCTACAGTTGGGCGTCAGCACAGAGCTGGAAATTTTGCTTACAAATTACACAGACAGAAAAAAATTCTCTGTGAAAAAATTGTGAATCAGGAAAAGAGAGTAACTAATATGCAGGTTGGTTTCTAATTATGGCGCCACAAATTAAACAAGAAATCTTTATTTACAGCAATGTCTAGGACAAGTCAGTCAACTCTATTGGAGGGAAAGTTTGGCAAAATTAATGCTAAATAACAGAAATTTTAAGTATTATATTGTATTAACATTTAAATATGGATTTGCACAGACAAATCGTGCGAAAACATTTTATGTGCTCAGCACTATAGTAAGTAGCGTGACAAACCAGATGAACAATGCAGTATGTTTCCTGCCCTTATGGACGTTATATAATCTAGTTAAAGAGACACCATCAGGGTGAAATAATGAGATAAAAATATGAGGCAGAATCAAGAGTACTTGCTCTTGTGGACAGTTCTCAGCAACCTCACTCTCTGGGTCCTGGGAAAGAAGCAGGCAGTTGGAGCATCTACTTCTTGACCACCCAGGGCTCCTCATTCATTCCCACTGATTCCTCATTGTGCCCCCTTTAGCTTATATGCAGAAATTGCAGTGACTCCTAGCAGGGCTTTGTTATCGAGCTTTCTACAAATTAAAAACAGGAATTTAAAGGAATGAAAATTGCTTGGAGCAAGAATATTGAAAATGATAAAAGGGCAACTAATAGTGAGAAGGGAAATATAAAGCCTTTCATACACATGACTTTGAAAGCAGAACCAGCTGAGAACGTTTAACAAAGGAGCAAAAGCAAGCCTTGCCCTCCCAGGCCTCCATCTGACTGTGATGTTGTGCAGTGTGATGGCTGATAGCCAGGTGCTGACTTCATCATTAACAATATGTATGTATTTGGTTGAGCCAGAAATTGTGTAATACATTTGGGAAATCTTTCCATCAAAAATTAGTTCAGACACAACCTCTTGGTGTACAAAGGGAATAAAGCCTCAGTTCTCAGGACAAATCACAGTGGACTACCTCATTACCCAACCATCCTGGATAAATGAGGCGTTACTCTGTATTACTGAGTCTGCCATTGTATGGTGTAGGACACATTTTCTATATTATTATAAAATAAAGTTATAATATTATTTTTGCAATATCACAGCTTTTATAGTGGTTCCTAAGGCAGCAAGTTAGCCAAATTTCAGACACTGTAATGGAAGGATCTTCTGGATCAAATGGCTTATTAAATAGATAAACTCAAATGAAAATAAGAACATATTTCAAGTAGGTCTTCTGTTTTGATATTTGCATGTGTAGTTTTTCAGCGTTCTGGGGTAGTGTGCAGCACAGTAAAAGGCAATGGTAATGAATATCACTACGCACACATATTTGTATTATAAAAGGAAAACTGTGCACCTAGATTTGTGATCAGAACAGAATCTGAGGGATGTGTATCATGATGGCAGCACTGATTTTGGAAAAACAAAAAAAGATGGAAGGAGCAGTAACCCAGGCTTAAGCAACAGCAGACTTTTCTTTTTTTGATTATTCATTTATTTTACGGGATTTCAACAGTGAAAGAGACCCGAGGAGCCGTAAAATCAGTCCCTCCAATTGAAGTTCAAAAAAGTGAATCATCTCTTGCACCCACCGATTGGTAGTAATTAACTTGAGGGCATCTCAGTTACTCTTCTATTAAGCAGTTCTAGGGAATCAAATTTATTTTAGTTTACTTATTAGATCCATCCTAAGCACTCAAGGTGCTTTTGAGGGATATGATGCAAATTGTTAGCATCATTTAACATTTATTGAATTATAGCATCACATGCCTTAGAGCAGACACTAGACTTAATGAGAAGAGCAAGACATTCCCACTTTATAGAGAGAGTAACCAAGACAGGCGGGTAGGAGAAAGACTTGCTCAAAGTCAGACAGAAAATACTGAAAGGAGATTAGGTAGGACCCAGTTAGGTAATCCTTGGTAGATTGCCGTTTTCACTTGTACATAAGCTGAATTTGCTGGGGAAATATATATCAGGAAGAAATAAAATGTATTGAGAAAAAGAAGAGTTAAATTTTGAACTCTGGAATGGCAGTTGTGATGCTTAAGCATAAACACTTGGAGGGGTGGTGGTTAAACTCCTGTATTTACTTAGCTACCATTCTGTTTGCATTTCTCAATCCGTCTCTGCCAATTGGTGTCTGTCACTAGCCAACTAGAGAAGGGAGAGACAGGAAAGGGAAATAGTAAGCCCAGATTATCTTTTATACGTGTATAAATTAATGGATATGGTAGATTTTTTCAATGTGGAAACTCAAAGTTCCGTGCCTAGTTCTATATTTTGGTTGTGTCAGTAAACCCAGAGCCAATGGGTTTATTTACAATCTTCTTTTCTGATTGGAATGAATAAAAGGGAATCCTAGATCACAGAGGATTTCAGTCTCCCAGTTGGGATACCCCACACCCCTAACATACATAGACAGAGATGACTCTGAGCTCTTTCTATGCTGTGTCCATGGTCATGGCTGCCCACTGCTCTGTTCCAACCCAAACTCTGCTGTGATTTCAAACCCATGTCTCTGGCTGAAGCAGGCTGCTTAGAGTTCTGGGTTGAGGTTTGTGTTTGTGGAGGGGCATACTTTCTTTCTTCAGACTTGGCCCTGCCAGTAAGTCTATAAATAGGATTCTAATCCTCTGCACTTCTTCCTGTGAAATTCCAACTTTGGCTGGAATTTTGATTTTAGAATTTTCTGTCCATGGAATTAAGTCTTTTTGGCCTCCTGTTCTCTACCCCCAACATCTTGTTTTATCTTTTTATTTCCAATAAAGGCATTTCTACTGAAGGAGAAAGAAAGTGGGAATAAGGAATGATGACTACTGGAGGTCGATTAATGTATCAAAACCCAAAATGATTATTTTTGATTCATGACTTCTGAAAATATATGTGATAGTTCTTCAACATTAGGAGAAAGATGAACAAAGAGCAAGAGAAAATCTTTGTTGTTTTATTGATCTTCCTTAATTATATTCTTTTATCTCAGGAATAAGCTTGCACAGAAGCTTCTGCTTGTACCTGCTGGATAGACGGATGCTTCTGAATCTACATCATTCCTATTGCTTTTGCCATTCCCCAGCCCTTGTTAAAGGCAGCCTCTTCTAATACAAACAAAACCATACAAAAAAAAAATCTAGATTTCTCTTGGTTTCTAAATGGATAAGAATTTGTTTCTGAACTGAAAGGAGCTTTTTTTCCCTGACAAAAATCTGATCATTTCAGGAGAAAACATATGACAGGTAAATATTGCTTTCCTGGTGATAGCCCAGAGTGGGGTGGCCCAGCAAAAACATCCAGAGACAAACAAATTAAAGACAAGAGTAAAAACAGTTACTGTGCTCAAGCACAGGAGGGATGAGAAACATACCAGTAGTGATTATTTATATTCCAAGTATGATTCATATCATAACAGATTGACATGTATTTGCCTTGGAGACATGATTGGAGGAGAAAATCTGAATGTTTGGTGAATCAGGGAGACTTCATGGAAGAGACAGCTTTAGAGAAGTGTGTAAAAAGTGTCTGGGAAGGAAATAGAGATTGGTAGTTCCAAATACAGAGGTGGTCAAGGTGAGTGTGTCTGGGAAGAACAAGTTGTCTGACTGTGGGATACACGAGAGAGTGAGAGATGAGGCCAGGAAGAGAGAGCCGTATTGTGGATGTCTGAAATGTTTATACTTGAATTGGTAGGCAGTGGTTTTTAAGCATGCATGTTAATAGGTTTGACGTTTAAGAAAATTAAATGGTGGACCAGAAAGACTGGAAGGGAAGTAGGATTAGCAATCAGGAGCATTTTGTAGTAGCGAAAGTGAGAAATCTTGAGAATCTAAGCTAAAGGAAATGCTCAGATTTTATTGGCTGTGTCTTCATGAAGCTAACATATCAAGTGATTGAATAAGCCATAGATCCCTTAGTAAATTTAATAAAAATCTCTGGAAATCCTCCAGAAAAATATCATATTTGCACATACTCATAAAAAATGTTGCTTATAATTTCAGGGAATTGCTTATAATTTCCTGGGAACCAGAGAGCATTTAGGAACCTATGGGCTACAAGTTAAGCATCTTTGAGTCTGACTGATTTGATTGCATTTAAAAAATGAACCAATCAGTTATCTAACAAATATTGTTTACCATTTTGACATAATATAGATTGGCATTTCACACTTTTTTTTATAACTTAGTACAGAGGTTGTGGTAAAACAATTTTGGCAATTACTACATACTCTTATCATCCTCTGGAAGATGAATATTACATATCGTCACGTTAAATGTTCTACAGTAAAGAACACCGGCTTAACTCTGTTTACTCCAGTGCTTCCAGCCGTTAATCCAGTGGTTGTCAGAACCTGTCTCTGCAGTCTTCACCCGGAGACCCCTGCTTAATTGTTTCACAATCTTCAGATATAAATGGAACTTAGGCTCCAAGGACATAAAGTCCCTTTGCATCTGCCCTCACCTCTCCCAGCCCTCCTTCCTGTGAACCAGGAGGTAGATGTTCCGGTCTTTACTAACCAGTAGTGTGATCTTGGAAAAATTATGGCCTCAGCATTCATTTCTGGAAAAGAAGGGTATGAATATCTATGCCCTGTATTGGTGGTTCTCAAACCCTAGCGTTCATCAGAATCATCACGAAGCCTTCTTAAAGCCCCACACCAGAGTTTCTGAGTGTGAAGGCTGGGCTGGGGCCTGAGAGTTTGCATTACTGTGGAGTTAGCTCCCAGGTGATGCCGATGCTGGCAGTCAACAGACCAAACTTTGAGAACTGCTGCTCTAGCATTTTTAAGATCCTGTAAACACTTAAGACTCTTTCCCATTTAGGTCATTTCCTCTCCCGAGCTGGCGACTCACTGCCTACCTGCTCCTGTTTGGGGTCTGCAGGGCCACAAATTCTCCATGCATTATTTTGTGTGACGGTTGCTATTGGTGTATTCTGAGCAAGACTGTATCATCATCGCTGTTGCTCTCGCCATTCCCCAGCCCTTGTCAAAGGCAGCTTGTCTAGTACAAACAAAGTCATACAGAGCATATAAATGCTTTTTAAAATTTCAAATGTGTATAGAGGGCACTAATGAAATGTGTCACTATGTTGCTGACATGGCTTAAAGCAAACTTTTTTGGATACTACATATTTGATGAATCAAGCCAACATGCAGTTAGACTTGGTTGTACAAAGAACTTATTTACATGGCATTTCTTTTAGGGGAACACTGCTCTGTTTACTGTGTATGTTGGAGTAGGTGCTGCTTAAACATGGAAAGGATTCCCTCTATTCACACTGCATGGGAGCAACTTTTGCAGAGCTAGTGCTGGGACAAAATGATGACATTGATAAAATTTGACTGTGGGATCCCTTCACTCTGTGTTCAGTCATTTAATAAATATTTACCGATCATTGGCATATAAGGCATTAAGCTAGATGCTTTGGGGGATACAAAAATAAATCAGACCAAATCCTTGCCCGCAATGGAATTTATAACCTAGTGTAAAACTTAAGATGTGTACATTCATGAAGACAGTGAGCAGGGCTGCTGCTTTATTGGCTGGGCTCAAATGACAGCAAATCTATTACTAGTTATGTGACCTTGGACAGTTTGTGTAACCATTTGAGCCTCAGCTTTGTAATGGTAGGTAAAGTAATGCTGCATAGGATCACTTATGGCTTCATTGTAAAAACCCATATAAAATGCTTTCTACCATGTTGAGAATATATTATGTATTCAATAAACGTAGCAGTTTTAAAAACTATCATCATAAAAGTAGAGTGATAAATATAATAGATAATTTTGAATGCTTACTATGTGTTGGATATTGAACTAAGAGTTTTTCATGTATTACTTCATTAGCCCTACACCAACCCTTAATAAACTGATAGTATAGTCTTCTTCATTTTGATGAGAAGCAGAGAGAATGAGAGATGAGAAGCAGAACTCAGGAACCTTAAGTCATTTCCCTAAGTACTATAGCTTGTAAATGCCTGAGCTTCTATTTAAACAACAGCATTCTGGTTCCAGGGCTTGCACCCTTAACCACTATGTGTACTGCTACTTAATAAATGCTCCAAGAGAGATAAACAAGATACTTGAGGAAGTCAGAGGTAGGAGCAAAAACTTCTGTCTAGGAGGAAGTGCTACTATGATAAAGGCTTAAAATTTGAGCTAGGGCTTGAAAGATAGGGGGATTTTGGCTTTGCACATTCTCACCTGCCCTGTTCTTATTCAACATATTTATTTATTGCATAAATAGTTACCCAACACTTCTTTTGCACCAGGCACTGTGGTGGGTGCTAGAGAAGCAGCAGGAAGTAAGAAGGGCACAGCATCACTGGTTCAGTATCCATGCCTTCATCCAACTTGTGATCCAGAGCTGGAGGTGGCAACCCAACAGGCACTTAATCAGTAATTATGAGGGAGAAGTTTAGACTGCTGTTTAATTCAGGAACTATGAGCTGAGGGCTTACTCCATCCTGGGCTGTGCTGCATGCCATGGGGGACACAAAAGTGAAGATGTGGTTCTGTTCTGCTCAGTAGTTAGACTCCTTGGGAAAAACTTTGTTTTCTTCTTCATGTTTCTTGCTGCTGTATATATTCTGTCCTGCAGTGGACATCTCTGATCCCAAATCCATTCATTCATAGTTATTTGTGATCTCTTAATTTTTTAAAAAAATAAATTTATTTATTTATTTATTTATTTATGGCTGTGTTGGGTCTTCATTGCTGCAAGCAGGCTTTCTCTAGTTGTGGCGACCGGGGTCTACTCTTCATTGTGGTGCACGGGCTTCTCATTGCGGTGGCTTCTCTTGTTGCAGAGGCTTCTCTTGTTGCAGAGCACGGGCTCTAGGCACGTGGGCTTCAGTACTTGTGGCACGTGAGCTCAGTAGTTGTGGCTCGCGGGCTCTAGAGCGCAGGCTCAGTAGCTGTGGTGCATGGCCTGAGTTGCTCCGCGGCATGTGGGATCTTCCTGGACCAGGGATTGAACCCGTGTCCCCTGCATTGGCAGGCAGATTCTTAACCACTGCGCCACCAGCGAAGCCCGATCTCTTAATTTTTAAAAAAATTTTAATTTAATTTAATTTTATAGTGGAATCTAGAGGATTTACAATGTTGTGTTAGTTTCAGGTGCACAGCAGAGGGATTCAGTTATATATATATATTCTTTCTTTTTCAGATTCTTTTCCCATATAGGTTATTATAGGTTATTGAGTAGCGTTACCTGTGATATACAGTAGGTCCTTGTTGATTATTTTATATATAGTAGTATGTGTATGTTAATCCCAAACTCCTAATTTATGTGATCTCTTAATTTTTAAATAAACTAATGTGATTGGATAACATTTTTAAACTATTGACCCATTTCTGCCCCTCCCTCGCTTTTATTTTTTATCCCTCTCTTCTGCCACATACCTCCATTCATGCAGCTAAATTTTGGTCCACACATTGCCTAAAGAGAAGGATATTACAGGGCAGAAAATTGAGGGAAGGGTCAGTCTTTCTGGCTCTAGTTTCTAAAAGCCTGTGCCCTGAAAGGAAGGAATAGGACTCCTGACATAACCCACTCCAGTCGGAAGAGGCTTCCTGGGCAGGGAATGCCTTTAGCAATGTTGGGAAATGACAGTGATTAAATTTCTGCCACCTCAGCTGTGAATGAGGAATTGAAAAAAAAATTCAGTTAAATTATAGAAAAATAATTGGAATCCACTGCACTGATTCATGCTAAGATTTATAATCCTTTCCAGATAATTTTGGATTTCAGTGGGGACTTTCAATATCATATTCACTCATTCAACAAATATTTACCGAGCATCTCTCTACCATGTCCCAGGGAAGTCAGAGGCTAGTATTAGAGTGTGGAGTAAGAACAGACACAGGTCTTGCTGAATATTACCTTCAGGCAGAAAGTCATTAATCAACTAATTACACAGATAGATGCAAAATTACAAGTGTGGAAATTGCCACTGAGGAAAAAGATATAGGGAGTATTCACAAGGGGGTCTGACCTCTTCTGGGGGGAGCTGAGAAGTCTCTCTGGGAAGTGACATTTTAATTGAGACCTGAAAATGAACAGGAGCTAATTAGGCAAAGAGGAGAGGAGAGAGTCAGTGTTTCTGGCAGACAGGATTTCATCCCCTTCACGTGGTGGCAGAGCCACTAGAAAAAAATCTTTATTGAAGGGAAGGGAGAGACTGTTGATCGCAAAATGAAGGCAGCTACTGACATGAAGTGCTTTCCTGAGCGTGAAGGCATATTCTGTGCATGGGGGCTGCTTGTGTGTGTCTCCTATTATGTTTGTGCATGCCTCCCTGAAGCCTCAAAGCTCAGTGTCGAAGGCTAAACTCTTCATCTTTCCCCAAGTCTGCCCCTGCTCCTGAGCGTCCCATCTTGACAAATGATGGCTCTGTCTTTGCATTTTGTATAAGCCAGAACCCTCAACATCATCCTTTCCTCATCTTTCTTCTTCATCCCGTGTCCGATCAATCTCCAGGTTCCGTCAATTCTGTCTCATTAATTTCTCTCACAACTAATTCACCTCACTCCACTCCCACTGCCTTAACGGGGGTCAACACCCTTCCTGCCAGGCTCTGTGCATACTGAGCTACTTTACGTTCTTTGAGGAAGCTGCACCTTTCCCTGTCTCCAGGTTTTTATGCATATCTTTCCTCTGTCCAGAATCCTCCTTCCCCCCTCCTCCCTGTCTTCAACTAAGGAGCTCCCGGTATGCCTGTCCTTTGACAAACCCTCCCCGGCCATCAGCCACAACCGCTATGGAGATGAGGTTGGCTTTTCCTCCTCCTTGTTAGGGATAACAAGTACTAAGTACCTCATACTTATCCCTATCAACTACCTGTTTATTCATCTGTCTAGAGCTGGCTATCCAACATGGTGGTCGCTAAGTACCCGTGATATGAGACACTTGAAATGTAGCTAGGATGAATTGAGACACCATGAGTGTAAAATACCATATTTTAAAGACATAGTAGAAAAAATGCAAAATATTTAATTACTAATTTTTAACGCTGGTTGCATGCTGAAATGATAATATTTTGGATATATCAAGTCAGATAAATACATTAGTAAAGTGAAATTCACCTGATGCTTTTTACTTTTTAAAACGTGCTTAGTAGAAAATTTAAAAGTATATATATATGACTCACATTTGTGCCTTGCATCTTTTTCCTATTGGATGGTACTGGTCTAGACGCTATAAACAGCTAGAGCAGGGGTCAGCAGACTATGGCCCATGGGCCAAATCTGGTCGGCCACCTGTTTTTGTCAATAAAGTTTTATTGGAACACAGCCAGATTCATTCACTTAGATATTTTCAATGGCTCTTTCCCACTACAGCAGCAAAGTTGAGCAGTTACGATAGGAACTATATGGCCCACAAGCCTAAAACATTTACTCTTGGCCCTTTTCAGGAAAAGTTTGCTGACCTCTGTTCTAGAAGGCTGATATTGTGTTTTATTCATCATTGTATCTCAAATCATTGCTCAATAACTGGCACTCAGTAAATGTCTGCTGAGTAAATAAATGCCTAACCAGTAGATATTTGTTGAATGAATACAAGTTTGAGAATTATATTGGCAGGATTATCACTAGCATCATTTTATAACCCACAGCTGTGGTGACCATATGACTACAACTAAAAATTGAAATATGACCTGATAAGTAGTTATGTAACTGGACAGAAGTCATATACAATATTTAAAATTGGAACACCCTGTAAAAGCCCAGAATACATGGTCCCCACTTCCATCATCATGAAATATCTTGATTTTGGAGTAGACAGAGATATTTTAATTATGCCTGAAATAGGATGGAGCGTTGTATAAGTGAGAAAGAGAACTGTCTCAAAGGTTGGATATTTGGGATTAAGGGTTTAGGTCATAACTACCTTTACTGTTCCATGTGTGCTCTGTTGATATTGTAGAAAGGAATCTGAAAACTAGAGGGCAGAGTGATGATGGAGGCTAAAGACCAACAAAGAAGAGACTCCCGGGAAGGCAATATTTCAGTCTTTTTGCGAGAGATCCTGATCTTCCAGAAAGGATTCCTACCTTCAACTTTCCTGTAGGTTCCTCCCATACAGGCTTCCTACAGGTAGTTTTTGCCTGGAAATGTAAAGCAGTAAGTCACATGGAAATCTGAATTGGTTTGCGTACATGGGAATTAATTCTTAGATCTTAAAAATGGCGCTGAGGATGAGTTGGAAGAGAGTTAAGTACATCTTCACACTTTGATCCACATATACTCCTGTCATGTACTCTCTGCTCCCAAATCTACAGCTGTTAGAAGGCACAAAATCATTTTCTTTTGCTTTTCTCTGTCAAATTGTTGATGAAAATGATTTTACCAAATTGAAACATCCAGAGTTACCATAGATGAGAATCAAATTTCAGGTCTCGGTTATGCAACATAATCTCATCTCATAAGAACCAGTCATTTTTTAAAAATCATAACATTTCTCAGTGTTGAATTGAATCTTTTCTTTTTGAGTAATTAAAGTTGTAAAAGCAACTTGATATATTCTTTGGAGCAGGTAGATTCCACAGGGCTTTTCTGAAGGGAGGCAGAGAGTTTTCTTTTATTAGAGCATATTTGGGAAGCAAACAAAAGAAGAATGAGAATAGTATTCATTAGTAACATACGTGATTAGTATAGAAAGAGAATATTAAACATTTGATAAGTTTTACTTTAGCTGGTCCAGAGAAATGAGAGATTATAAAGTTGATAAGATCATAGAGCTGAATCTGTCCACCCACCCACCCACCCACTCATTTATCAATCTACCAGCACCTGCTTATTAAATTTATTGAATTACATTTATTAAAGTACTATTTGTCCAGCTCTGTAGTAGGTGTTATGGGAGATACAAGGGAAACAAAAGACAATTCTGTGAATCTAAGAAGATTCATAGAATGCTAGGTGTGAAGATGACGTTATTGTAATTCAACACTGCCTCTTTCGCATTAAGAAACAATTGTTAGGTGATTTGTGTAATGTAATACTCAAAGAATTGTATGGTGAGCCACAGAACCCTAGTTCCCAGTCTAATAATTTTTCTACTGATACCAGTTGGGTAAGTCAGATATATATATATATATATCTACCTAAAAGGCTAGGAGTAAATAATTCCAGGTCATCATGTAAGCAAGTGTGGGATCACTGGATGAGTCTGATCTATAGGGCTTTGGAGAATATCTAACAGTGATCAAGGTAAAAGGAAGGTTGAAAGGTGGAGTGGGGTGTGGAGCTGGACTTAAAGGAAATACAGAGCTTAGAATCATAAACGGTAGAGAGAAGACATTTCAGAAGACAAACAAAAGAGACAAATGCTAGGGGAGAGGAACTAAGCAGAAGAGAAGGGAAAGAGAAACAGCTAGGTTAGACAAGAGTCGACAAAAGTGGTGAAGGTGGCTTTGTGTGGAGCAGAGGCCACCGTGGAGAAGCTGGTGATATGAGGTTGGGTCAGTGAGGTGAGAGCGTCGATGTTAGAAGGTTGAATGCCTTCTGGAGAAAATTTTTTCTATTAGTAAGAGGCTAAAGTGTAAGCCAGGTTTTGGGAAGATTTATACACTGCACTCCCACTCTAGAGAAAGACAGAGTATTCCTCAAGGGCCCAGCAAGAAACCCAAAAGGAAAGAAAATCATTCTGGCAAATTAAATAAATATGGAAGTAAGTGTATCATGTTTCCTTTCTCATATCTTTATATTGCATACCACTTTCTGATGTTTGATCAAAATTTACTAGTTTGGTGGGAAAATCTAAAAGAGAATATTTGGAAACTAATGACATTAAGGATATGCACACATTTATTTTCAGAAATAGTCAATTTGTACTCCACTGGGGTTGGATTTTTTTTAAGGTTTTGATATACTGCTCAAATTATGGTTTAGGTAGGATGAAATGCATCCTTGAACATTACATTTTCACAGTAATATCTACAAATCACTCAGAACACCATCACTGGCACATAGTAAATATTTTATATCTTATTGAAAAATAATATTTTTTTCTTGTAAAACATTGGAATCATATTCCTTTTAGGCTCTTTCCAAAAGTTTCCCTTGAAGAGCTTAAAAAATAATCATGCCTAAATCTTAATCATACAAATTTGCCAGTAAATTTTTAGGGCAGGAGTTTTTGGTTTGGATTTTAACTGCCATGGGTTCGGCATACCAGATTCTGTTCTGTGTCATCACTGTGCATTGCCACTGCATTTACACGTGGAACTGGTATGGAAAAACAATCTATAGCTCTTTACTTCTGTTTCTTTCTTGTTTCTCATAATGTGAGTAGAAAATTTATATCTACATAAATAATGCCAACCTTCAGCTATTTATCCAACTCTTTTTATGAGTTTGCAAAAGATGACCAGTGATCAGGCTCTTTCAACTGCACAACAGTTGCTGCCTTTATCTGCATAAATAACTTGCCTTTCAGTGAAGTGGAATGATAGGAACAGAAGAAAAACATGGCCATTCATTGCCTGTTGTTACTGAGAAAGCGAAGTTGGAGAGTATAAGCATGGATGTGATTTATCCTTTGTCTCCTGAAGGCTTGGCTTGAGTAATTGGCTACCTTAATACTTCCTTAAACGTTGTTCCTTGTTCTTTATCAAGGACTTGATAATCGAATGAGGGAAACAGACATGAGTAGACAACTTGTACAATGGAAGGAGTGCTGTAAAGCGGACTAAAGAAAGCACATGTGAGATTTGCCCCCTTTTCCAAGTTGATAAAGAAGATTGACTACTCATTTTAGTTTCTGATGCACACTTTTCTGAAAATAAGCATATTTTTAGACCGTGACATGAGGTTACTATCTTTCTCCTCACCTTCAAATAGGGGCAGGACTTTCTGAATAGATATTATGGATGGTAATAAGACGCTTCTGTGCTCGTCCTCCGTGTGGCTAAGGGTGTGGGAAAGTGGGCGCTCATACTTTGTTGGCAGTAGGGTGTATCAGAGGATATCAGTTGACTCTCTCTGGAAGCAGTTGGGTAATATGATCCGTGAAGGTGCTGTGTATCTTGATTACTACTCAGTCCGTAGTGCCTAAAATTCAACTTGAATAAATGGATAAATTAATAAATCCTAAAATATTTAAAATTTTGCATATGATTTGATGCCCAAATTTTAATTATAAGAATTAAAAATCATGTGACTCTACTGTTAAGATTTAGCTATAAGAATATACATTCTGTTGTTCTTTATCATACTAAAAACTCAAAACAGCTCAGTTAAGTTTAACACTATGGGATTTAGTAAAAATTACATAACATCCCTACTATGGACTATTGCACGCCCACAAGTGATAATGTTGCAAAGTATGTATATAAATGATACAGAAGAATGCATGAGACTTTTATAAGTAGGTCATAAAACAGTGCCTAGAGTGTTACTCCATTGTTATAAGATGATAAACTAAGAATTTTTAAAAGGATGTCAAAGAAGGGAGTTTACTGGAGGCTTAGGTATTGCCTTATAAACTCCAAAATTTTAGTGGCTTGAAACAATAACTATGTAGCCAATTGGCTTTTGTGAATCATCAAGGAAGCTCTGCTTATCATAGCTGCTCAGGTTCCCAAAATGAAGCAAGCATCGCAATCAGTGATGATCACTGTGTCATATGGAAAAGACCTCTGGAAGGTTTCACACTAGGAAATAAATGCTGTAACATGGAAGTAAAAGATGACAGTTCTGCTCACAACTCATTGGCCAGATCTAGTCACATGTCCCACCCACCCAAAAGGGAGCAAGGAATTATAATCCTCCCATGTAATTGGGGTGAGAGAATTAGAAATGTTTGGTGAGCAGCACTAAGGATACCACTTATGGTATCAATATTCAGCTCACTTTGTCTGTCTCTGAGGAGACAATCCAAAAGTCCTATCCAATCAGGGCATCAAAGTCCAAGCTTGTGATGTCTGGGTGGTGCCTGATGGTCTGGATATGGCTCCTTTTGATCTTCAAACCAATTGAAAAAATAGATTATCTCTTCCCCAAAACACATAGTACAGAATGGTAGAAGACTGGCAGGGTGTCTACAGCACTCCCATTTGGAAAGGGGAAGTCGCTGGTCCGTATCAATCCTGAAATCTAACTGCAGGTCCCAGTCCCCTGGAGATAAGGAACGCTTCATGATTAGGTTTTGACTGGGCTCCTGGGAAAGGGTTTTCCAATCCATTGTTCCATGTAGCCCTTGGATCTGCCCTTTAGAGGTCTTTCTTTTTCTATTATTTGCCTTTGCTCCATCTGAAAAGTGCACTACAGAATGTGCCCCCCTTCAAGGATGAGAAGCTTAGCCTGAAAATGCTCTCAGAAGCTCACAAGCCCAACTGTTGTTAAAGTTTCTGTCTTTAGACTACAAAAAACTGTCACCAACATTTTTGGAAGGCTGTTAGTTTTCTTTGGCTGTACAACTTTCTAAAAAATTTAATCAACTTTTTTTTTTTTTTATAGTTGATTTTGGTTAGTTCCTCGTGCTAATAGCCACATACGCAGCTCTTTATTGAGACATCCCTCTCTCGGTTTCATCTCAATTGGAGTTATCTTAAACCAACCAGGCTTCATTGGAAGAGCCACAACTTCAGGCTCTTTTCGTTTGGGCTCTTTTGTCCAAATGAAAGGCTAAGTGCCATCTTAACTCATTCAGAAGTTTAACAGTGGGTGTGAAAACCATACCCTTGATTTATTCTTTGACACAAGGCTGTGTTTTAATCTTCCAGTCTTTCACCAATTGCTGATAAGAAACAGTTGCCTCTTCTATGTCTGTTTTCCAGATTCTCTGGACCATCTCCGTTACCTTCCATACTTGCTTGCAAATCAGTTAATTGTGTCCTGAGCTCATTCTTTTTATTGTAGTACCTTTTCAAAGGTGGCCAACAACAGTCGACATCTGCTAGAAAAGTTCTGTTTCCCAATCACTTCCTGTAAAGCTGCAAGTTCACAAAGTTTATCGCCTTCCTTTCAAATTACCACAGGTGACATTTTCACAAAATAGATTATCTGTGCATAAATTGTTATCTTTCTAGCTGCAGACTGAAGACTCTTGCTGCCTGTCACCTGACCACTCATCCTATGCCACGTACCTTAGTTTTCTGATATGCTGTTACTCCAGTTCTAGGCCCTTATTTTGTATTGACCAGAATAAGAGAGATCTGGTCCTCAGGTTTGTCGGTCCCTGAAATTTTATTGTCATCAAATGATTTTGTCCCATTTTGAATGGAAAACACATTCAAATTGATAAAAGATGATGGGTAAAAGTGTTGATTTGTTAATTTAAAATTGAAGGTCTATTTAAGTAGCTAAAATATCTGTGTTCTCCAACCACAACATATTATTCTGAGTCAAGAAATTCTAGAAACCATTACTTTAATCTGAATGTTTCTTGGTTACTAAGTGTTAATGGATTGCTTGATCGTGAGTGGATATCATTGTGGAATAATTCATCCAGCCTCTGTAGAAGCTTGACCTCCCTTGTATCACAAGAGAGCTCAGCACTTACATAGAGAGGGACACATTCAGACAGGGATCTCATCTTGTAGTTTATATTCTAGGAGGTAGAGACAAACAACAAATGGTGAACACGAAATAATACTTAGGACATAATGCAAGTGCATTTTAAATAATAAACCTGGGTGATGGGATGTAGTGTAACTTGGAGGACTGAACGGAGGAAGATATTGCAATATTTTAGCTAAAATGGCCAGTGAAAATCATTCTAAGGCGGTGACATTAGAGCCAAGACTCAAATGAGGGGAAAGGGGTAATCATAGAAGATCTGATGAAAGAACATTCTATGTAGAAGGAACAGCATGTTCAAAAGGCCAGTGGTGTGAATGGGCTCAGTGTGTTGGGAGGATAGAAAGAAGGCCTAGGAATGAGGAGAATGGTGAGGAGAGAGGTATGTGGTCATGTCTGAAAGATTGGCCAAGGATGTATCATGTACAGCTTTGTTAGTCATGTTGAGGAGTTGGTGTTTTCCTCTAAGCCCAGTGGAACCACTGGAGACTTTTAAGCAGTAGATCAATCTGATCTGTTTTATGCTTTAAGATCACCCTGGCTGGCTGTTTGGAGAATGAACTCTGGCAAGAAACGAGTGGAAACAGCCCACTGCAGCCAAGGTGTGAGACACTGGTCACTTGGATTAGAGCTGTAGCAATGGAGATGGTGTTAAGTGGTGGGATCTTGAAAACATTTTGGAGATGAGAGTTGGTGAGATTTGCAGATAGATTGTTTGAGAAACATGAGAAAAAGTAGGAAAATGAACGTTGTTTCAAGTTTTTTGGCCTAAGAAACTTGGTGGTAGTGATATCGTTAACTGTGATAAGGAAGACAGCTAGGGGTAAATCAAGAATTTTATTTTGGACACACTAAATTTGAGATGTCTATTAGACAGCTAGGAGGCGATGTCAAGTAGGCAGTGGGATATATAAAACTAGAGCCCAGGGGGTGTTAAGAGCTAGGGATAGAGATTTATGAGTCATCAGTACAAAAGTGTTATTTTAAGCCATAGAAGAGGATGAGTTCACCTAGAAAAGGAATTCGAAGAGAAAAGAGGGTGGACGACAGAGTTAAGGGTTAGCAGAGGAGGAGGGACCAGAAATGGAAATTAAGAAGGAGCAAAGTTGAGGTTGGAGGAAAATCAGGAGTGAGTGGTGGTGTGAAAACCAAGCAGAGGTATTTCTGCGAGAAGAAGTCAAGCGCTGCAAGTTGATGAAATGCCCTAATACAGCTTCCTGATTAATATTTCTCCCAAGCACCCACAATACCATGCCCCTCTTTCTAGCATTTGATCCTACTGGAAAGGAGGCTAATTACGGAATAGTAATTGTTTGTAGTATTATTCCCTTTTGGTCAATTATATTAAGAAGTGGGTGAAGTGGTATCTTGGTTAACGAGGAGCTTGGGTCTCTGCTCCAACCTTGACATCACTGGTGATAACTGCTTACTCGCTGTGGAAGGGTTACTTAACTTCCCAGAGCCTTGGTTTCCACTTGTTTTCTGGGGATGCCAGTACTCATATCAGAGGCCTGCTGTGGGAATTGATTAATATAATGTATACAAGGCACTAAGCTCAGTGCCTGGCAAAAATGTAATTAGATCACAAATGGTAGCTTTTATTATTTTTTTCCCCAGATACTGATCGGCTAATTACAGAAATGGGTCACTATTGAGTAATCCTGCGCACTGTTGCAATAGGATAGGAGCCAGTCACTCCAACTATGTATTTAATGCCTCCTGCTGCTCCAGCCCGCACTCCCACGTGCCCGTCCTTTTGAGTCAGGACGTGTAAAACTCAGATAAGTGATGTCTTAAGAGATGGAAGGATAGAAACGTACCTCTGTGCTTCTCTGCGAAGAATTATCCAGGCCTGGCGGCGTGTCAAGCTGCCAGTGAGCAGATAAAGTAGGGATAGGGGCCTGTGCAGAGCCGAGAGTGGGTCATGAACTTTGTTAAAATAAGCAGGCATTTCCCCACCTTCGGGCAGCTCACAAGCCTATCTTATCCTCTGAAGCCCAGGAGAGTGGGTCAGGGATATAATTGAGCAAGGGTCTCGGATTCATTTTCCAGAAAATGAGGCCGTTAGCCCTGGCTGCTCTCTGAGAGGTTTTTGTCAAACGTAACAATTCCTCTGAAACTGTTACAGTTCCCCTCATGGTCCCTCTGTGCCAGCCACTTTCATCTGTGGAGGCGGTGGGGTGGCAGTGGCCACCCTGGAGTCGGGTAGGCAGTCAGCGCTGGTGGAGATGGGGCAGCGCCCTTCCTCCAAACTGACACCCCCTCGCCCCTCTGAGGGCATCTCAGTTTTGAAATAACACCTTCACTGTACCCCTCCTTCAACACAAACACCTACTTTTCAGTTCAAATTGACCTGTTAAACTAATTTTCCCTCAGGGAGAGTCATCACTTTGGCTTAATTGTCAAAAAGATAGTAAGCCAGCTGTGGATCTGGACCACCTCGGTTTGAATCTTGATTCCATTGCTTAAGATCTCTGTGATCTTGATGAAATTGATTAATCTCTCTAATCCTGGATCCTCATCTACAAAATGAGACTGATTGCTGTTGTGTAGCCTATTGTGTAGATTAATGAATTAATTCACACAAAGGACTTACTTAGCATTATTTACTAACTTAGTACTATTAAGTCTTTAATAAACGTTGATGGGATATTTTGTCTCTGTTATGCAAGAACACTGAGAAGCTTGTTTTAAGAGGCTTCTTCATGTTGTTATTCTCACCAGTGGTAGTTTGCACATCGTTGATGCTTTCAGCATTTTATTCCACCCTCTCTGGTGCTCTGAAGAAAGAGATACCATGTTGGAAGCATCTAGGAAACTAGCTTTATGATATAGTAGAGGATAATGACACCTCCTCTAGTTTTATATTTATGAGAACAGCTAACCCATCAAACAAAATGTCAACGTGGAGCTGGAGTCATTTGACTGAGTATGTTTATCTTTAGGGTGTTTTCAGCTGCATGTAATAGAAAACTGACAGAAACTTGTTTAAGTAATAAGAAAATGTATCTCACAAAGCTAAAATTCCAGAGGTAGGATAAACTCAGCCATGTTCTGAAGGATCCACTGTTTCTGCATCTATGCCATGGCATCCTCAGAGGCTTGTCCTTCCTTTCAAACTTGTCCCTCTCTGGTCACAAAAGGGCTGGTAGAGTCCCAGGCATTACACGTCTAGAGAAAGAAGGGCCATTTTTCCTCATGTCTTTTTCTCATAGGATCCTATTGATAACTGTAAGAAATCACTAGCTTGCAACCTTTGGAACGATTCCTATGCTTTCCATTCATACAGCAGCCTCCTTAGGCATGTAGATGGTCTCAAGAGTTCAGCGTAAATAGCTCAACAGCTTACCAGCCCAGCGTCCCAGGTCCTCTCTTCCCTGTGCCTCTACCCTTTCCCACATGGGCAATTGCACATTTTAAAGTCTATTACTTGTAGAACCTCATTCCTGGTTCCAAGTGTTTTTATCAATTTGGGTTATCTGTCGCAAGCAGCAGAAAACAACTCTGGCTGATTTAGGCAGGAGGTAAATTTGTTTAAAATGTACTAAATAGTTCCAGAATGATCCTGACTTTTCTTCTGCTATAAAGGACATCATGGAGACACTTGGCAAATCCTGAATAAAGTCTGCAAATTAGATAATAGTATCGTATTTGTATTCATTTGATGATTTTGAAAATTGTGCTGTGATTTTGTAAGAGAATTTCTTTTTATTAAATACACAATGACATTTTAGGGAAAAGATATCATGTCTACAATTTACTATTAAACAGTTTAGGAAAAATACACACACACACAGAAGGATAAAGCCGTGTCTAATAATATTAACAGGGAAACTGGCTGAAGGCTATTCAGGAATGTTTTGAACTACTCTTGTGACTTTTGTGTAGCTTTTCATATCCAATTAAAAAATTGGCTTTTAATGAGGCAAAAAGATACAAGGTAAGGTTGCAGTGCTGTATCAAGTCCGGCAACTTGTTTTAATAAATCACTAAAGACAATGAGGAAGGTATTTAGTGAATAGCTCGAGAGTGGCCTAGATTGCAAGAGATTCGGGCCAGAAGGCTTCAGAGCCAGTAACAATGCTCCAGATCACTCCATGGAGCTCAGCCCTTGTGGACAGAACTGCCACCTCCATGATGTGCTGCTGGACATCGTAGTTTGCGCTGCTTCTGTGGCTGGTGCTTGACACTCTCCCCACCATCAGCACAGTTGCTCCTGCCCCCGGATAGTCTTTTTTTTTTTACATCTTTATTGGAGTTTAATTGCTTTACAATGGTGTGTTAGTTTCTACTTTATAACAAAGTGAATCAGCTATACATATACATATATCCCCATATCTCTTCCCTCTTGCGTCTCCCTCCCACCCTCCCTATCCCACCCCTCCAGGCGATCACAAAGCACCGAGCTGATCTCCCTGTGCTATGCGGCTGCTTCCCACTAGCTATCTACCTTACGCTTGGTAGTGCATATGTGTCCATGCCACTCTCTCACTTTGTCCCAGCTTACCCTTCCCCCTCCCCGTGTCCTCAAGTCCATTCTCTAGTAGGTCTATGTCTTTATTCCCGTCTTACCCCTAGGTTCTTCATGACCTTTTTTTTCCCTTAAATTCCATATATATGTGTTAGCTTACGGTATTTGTCTTTCTCTTTCTGACTTACTTCACTCTGTGTGACAGACTCCAGGTCCATCCACCTCATTACAAGTAGCTCAATTTCGTTTCTTTTTATGGCTGAGTAATATTCCATTGTGTATATGTGCCACATCTTCTTTATCCATTCATAGGCAGATAGTCTTTTTACTACGGCGACCACTGCCAGGGACTTGTCTCCAGGGCCTTTGCGTTTCAGCTTCACTTTCAATTTCAAAGTCCGGGCTGCAGGAATCAGACTGAGAGAGCCCAAGTCATGGGCTTTTACGTAGACACCAGTTAGGCTTGTAAAAATGAATCTCAGGAATTTTCAGTCTCTAGAGTGACACACAAGTCCTGCTTTGCCACAGAGGGAGGGATTCTTCAAGAAGGAGTGGGGTTCAGACACCACACAACCCACAAAAATGACAGATGTCCATTGCAAGGTGATGTTTGCAATTCTGTCTCTCAGGATGTCAAAATACATTCTGGGTGTTGTTCTGTTGAAGGGTAGGAGCAAAAGAAAATATTTCTTTCAACATGGAAGTAGTAAAATACTCACAGATGTTGGGTCCTAACTCACACATACACTCATAGTGTGGGTCAATATGGAAAATTATCCTCAATGAGATTTAACCTTCTGACATTACATGGAAAAGTTGGACCCTTTGTCTTCAGTTGGATTGCTTTTATTCTCAGTAGTCTTTATTCTGAACATTGATTTTTTTTTTCGTTCTCTCTCACAGGCTTTTAAAATTTTCCCCTCTTCTGTTTCTTTTTGTAAAAGTGATTGGGTTATTTTATATAAGGTTGCCATTTTTCCTTCAGAAGATATTCAGTTCCTGTCTCTCAAGAGGAAAACCCAGTCCTCAGCTCTGGTCCCTCATCTAGTGCAAAGTGGAGACTCAACATACTTTTGTTTCTCACTCAAACCTTGTTTTAGTATGTGATATAAATGTCATTATATAACATAATAGAATATTGAGGTGTTACTTCTGCCTAGTATTGTGTTAAGTGCTGTTCGTGCATTGAATAATTTTTTTGCTCCTAATATCTAATTGGAAAAGAAAGATATGCTTCGCTTAAGGAAAAAAACAGCAGTATCATATAATTCTTAAGAGCATAATATTTTATTTTTGTAAATGTTCCCCATAAAAAAATGATTAGAGGAAAGTAAAAAGATATGAGAAATTGTACTCTAAAAGTATTTGACATCTGGTTGGAATTTTTATGTTATTTGATTGTCCAAAGTTTCTTCAGAGGAGTTGAGGGAATTTTAACGTTTCATTTGGCAGTCAGATCTGGAGATGAATTTAACTGGCCTTCAGTAGTGCTGGCCTGTTCCTGAGAGAGAGAGATGATTGAGAGGGAGGGGTGGAGAGGGAGAAGAAGCCTTTACTTACCCTCCTTGAGGCATGACTCGGGTGGACCGTCTGAATTATGGGACTTATTGGCAGCAAGCAAGTATTGCCGGAGTGGATTACTGCAAAATGCTTCAGCTGGGGATGGTTTTGAAAACCGCTCATCAATTACAGATGGTACCTGGTATAGTAGCATGAGTACCCTTGAGGGCTTTTGTCCAGGAAATTTGAAGAAGCCTGTTATCTCTGACCTCCTCAGATCACCTCTTCCTTCACGGGTGATGCGTCTTACCTATAGACCTCACCTGTTTCTCACAGACCTACAACTCAAAACTGTATATCAGTTATTAAACAATGTCCAGGGCAGGACAGTGACTTTCACTAGTTTTGGAAATGATCGAGACCAACGTTAGTCTTTGTTAAATCGCCGAGTGATTCGGTGGCCTCTAGTCAAGTTTAGGATTTCTAGATGATAGCAGAACCATACTACGGTTAAGCAAATGTCCAGATTTTCCCAGAGTTTATTGGGTTCTAGTTGTTGCTTATTTGAGACAGGAAGTAAGATGAAATGTCCTAACATGGTTAAACTTCGTGGGCAAATGAACTCATCTGGGGCAGCAGGTTATAACTGTCCCCATTTGGGTTCACGTAGTGACCCATGGTAACTTGGGTCCATGGACAGATACCTGGAAGGTCCATGGAAAGACTTCAGAATATTCCTGAGTCTATTTAAAGTATAAGCAAAATTTTATTTGTATTGCATTCATTTTTCTGAGGAATGTTCGTGCTTTCTATTGGATTCTCAAAGGGATACAGGATATGGAAAATTTTGAATATACTGCCCCATAGTGAATGGCACAAATCTCTCTCGATCCATAACGTCTCTAGCCGTAGGCAAAGCTAGGTTAAAGAGTAGAACAGAGTCAACTTCCTGGAGTGCCCTCTACAAGGAATACTAAGACATTACTGAATTAAGTTGAAAAAATGTGAATTTATCTCACTCCTAGACATTGACCTTAAGTGAAATTAAAAGCGGAAACTTTTTAATTTGTCTTTTGAGCATTTTTGCAAAGCACCCATGCAGTCATAGCCAAAATTCTGGAATTAAATGATGTTCAGAATGCTAAACATTCTGGAGACCTAAGCGGCTGTTTCTTCCAGGAGTCAGAGTTGAGAACTCCAGCTGAGTAATCACAAATAAGAAAAAAAAAATGTTTTTACTCATACGTCTCATAAAAATGAAAGAATATCCATGTCATGTCTTCTTTCTCGTAGCTTCCAATTCCTTCATCCCACAGCTGTTCCTTCACAGGGCAGCTCTCCATATTCTCTGTCCCAGTCCAGGCTACTTATTTTCCTCTTTGTGGCCTTCTCCCTTTAGCCTTGCTCTTTATTGTGCAGATCAGTGTAGTTGCTTTGGCTTAATCCTTCCTCTTGCCTTCTCTTTCTGGGCCTGCCCCTCTTCAGCCAAACCCCAGATTCTGCATCACAAATGTTCTAGTACCTGGGCTGGAAAAGACACCCTTTGTGAGTGGGAGAGGTGGAACGGGGGAAGCAGGAAACACACACCCCTAAAGCTTCTTGTGGTTGCACATGGCAGAGTGTTGATTACAAGAAACGAGTAATGTTTCTCATTTCTTAACTTTAAAATCATTTAATATGCCTCCCAGATAGTTTTCTGATTTGGAAAACCACAAAAGAAAAAAAAAAAGTTTAATGCTTTCCAGAATTCTTTTTTTTCAGAATTCCGCTTCAATTTGTGGAAATAAATTTGTCAGTGAATCTGATTCTGGATGTAGTTTTCATTAATAGAAAATCTGTTTCTTCTATCTCCACTCAGAGTTGATGGGCTCATATGAGTCTTTCCACATGTGCCAGACAGCATGCTAGACACTGGTGAAATGGAGATGAAAAGGCTCATCCCAACTTTAAGGACTGATGGACAGACAGAAAGAGGGGTGATTACAGTATGTGAAGAGAAGTGTACCTGTAGGGTTGTGATGGGAAGCATCTACATTTGTCTATAGGAAGTGAGCCTTAAACTAACTCCTGAAAAATGAATAAGCTTTAGGTGAAGGTGAGAGTATAATTGCAGAAGGTACACAGTGCACACAAAAGGAAGGCACGAGAGGACATAAGAGGCTTGAAGTGGTGGAGCTAGAAGAAAAAAATTGAAACCAAATGTGACTGGTCAGGTTCCGTTTAGTCTACACAGTAAGGGATCTTGGTTTTCCTCATGGGGAGTTCAGAGCTTTTGAATCACCTCTATAGCCACCATGGCAGTGTTTCTCAGTATGGCATGGTAGCTAACTGGGTAGGCTTAGAGGTCAGACTGCCTAGGTTCCCTGTTCTTGCTGGTAGAGTGCCACTGGACAGTGCACGTGGCTTCCCTGGGCATCAGTTTTCTCATCTATAAACTGAGGATGCCTCTTTCCCAGGATTGTAGTGAAGATTTAATTCATCCACGTAAGATGTTTAGAATTGTATCAATATCTAGCATAGGTATCACAGTGCAAAAAAAAAAAAAAAAAAGACAAAACAAAACCCATGAACTGTTTTGTGCATTCCCTTTCAAACATCAATAAATTGAGTGAATGTCCTGCAGCATTCCAAAGTTTGATCTCCTAACAAGGTTGGCCTTAGGAGTAATTAGGTGAATCAGACACCTCTCTATATGTTGCAAGAAGGATAGTGTCACCTATTCTCTGTTCTACCATATTTCCCCTACTTGGGAAAGTCTTGATACCCAGTGATTAAACATTACTAGTATCTGCAGATAATTGATAATTAAACTGTTATGAAGCACGAATATCTGGACGTAATACAGTTATCAGAGATGAGAGGATGGATCACAAACCTGGTTAGTTGAAGGCCCAAAATGAAAAATAAAGGAATAAAAATTAATTTTTGTCTGTAGCGTCATATATGATTTAAACTTTGTTCTCAATATAAATACTGTTTATTGTTTATGAAGCACGTTAACATGTTATCTCATTGGATAGTTAAAATGATCCCAAGAGATGCAGGTAGAGCATCTTTTACTATTAAGAATGTATCCAAAATAAGGAAACCAAGGCACAGGTGAATACAAGTGTGGCAACTTTTGTTCTACTGCCCCTTCCCTATATGTAGCTCTACAGTGCTTTTACTGAGAAGGAAGAAAAGTCTAAAATCCACTTTGGAGAGTTGTATGATTTCTGGTGGCGCACTTGATGTATTAATCAAGAAGTTGTAGTCACTGGTAGTATCTGCTGCCTAGGGTGGAGAACTCGCTTGGGATGTCTGTATTATTCACGGTTACTAGACTAACATGGCTAAGCTGTTATAACAAGGCTTTAGGGTTGCTATTTCATGTTTATAGACACATAGCAACAACAACGAACAAAGAAATGGACTGGGAATTTATTCCATGAATATTTTTATAGCCTATATGTAGAGTCACCATGGAGTGACTCAAGGACCTTACAGACAGGTTGAGGAGGTGTGAACTGCACATATAAAAGGTTAAATAAAAATAAACGAAGATGAAAAGAAGCAAAACAAGTGAAAATATCTTTAGGTAACATGTTTTCTATAGCTACTATCAAATAAGTGGTAATGAGTGGCTGACAGAACATCTCATAAACTCAATTCCCACTTAAAAATATGCACCTTAGGGCTTCCCTGGTGGCGCAGTGGTTGAGAGTCCGCCTGCCGATGCAGGCAACAGGGGTTCGTGCCCCGGTCCAGGAAGATCCCACATGCAGCGGAGCGGCTGGGCCCGTGAGCCATGGCCGCTGAGCCTGCGCGTCTGGAGCCTGTGCTCTGAAACGGGAGAGGCCACAACAATGAGAGACCCACGTACTGCAAAAACACACACACACACACACACATATATATATATATACACACACCTTAAACTCATGAGCCTACAGATCTCTTATGACTGAACAAAACGCTTATAGAATAAGCATGTAGAGAGGAAAGAGAAAATAGAGATTTTCTCTTATGCTCTGGAGCATAAGCTCCATGAGTTCAGGGACAAAGTTTGAATTATTTGCTGAATCTCTAGGGCTTAGAATAATACATGAATAGATGTTCAAAAAATATTTGCTCATTTAATGAATGAGTGGATACATGGATAAATGCCAGAGAAAACCATAGAACTGAAAGAATATATTTAAGGTACTCCAAGGTGGGTGCAGTGTATTTTCATACTTTTATACTTGGCATGTAGCACATAATAGGTGTTCAATAAATGTAGTGGAAGGAAGGAAGGAAAGGAGGGAGGATGGGTGTTAATGGCATAGGATCTTGAGACTGGAAGGAAATTTGTGAAGTCATTGGTCCTTCTCTTAAACTCAAGAAAAAGTCTGAGTATAGAGCAAATCTAACCAACCAATCAAACAAAAAGCCTCGTAGAAGTGACATTTAAAGGTGTTAATCAGCCTAATAGAAAGAAGCAAAGGGCTAGAGTTTGAGAAAGAGTTCTGAATTGAAGTCAGTTTGATTCCTAGCTTTGCCAGTTTCTCTGTCTGTGACCTTACACAAATTGTTATACTAACTGGGTCTCAGTTTTCTCAGCTCTTCAAGGGGAACTACTGTGCTACAGAATTTTTGTAAAGATTAAATAAGATAGTGTATTAAAATGTGTTCAGTAGCTTAGTACATGTTTATATAAAGAAAGAAATTCCTCAAATATGTTGAACTGTTAAATGTTAATAAAAATGCTAAGGAAAGATTTTTCTCTGGAATCCTTTAGAAGGAGAAATGCTAACTAAAATTACAAGTATCTTTTCTTAAAATTTAATTTATGGAAAATCCTAGTTCTTTTGGTTGGTGGCATGTCTCAGAGGATTTTGTATACTAGGGAAGGTGCTTAAAAATAATGTAACGTGATAATGTAAATTATGTCATGTTATGCCACAAAAATTCTTCAATATTTAATTAAAAACTCTAACAACTTAAAATTCAAGAAGTGTCAAGAAATTAATTGAGGGTATAGACTAGTGGTCAGAGGACTTTGACTGTCAGCTCCAAAGCCAAACTTTCTCCCCTGGTTCAGATTACTGGGAAGACTTGGAAAGAATGGATCCAGCTGCTATAATACATGCTTATGGTTACAGCAGGAAGTGTAGATGTTAGTGCCTGTTTTGATGTGCTGTCCCTGAGTTCCAGGATAGGTATTTTTGGAGAGTCAGTAATGGAAGGAAATGAGAAGCCTGTCACAGCTAACAGCCAAGGAGTCTCTAGGGGTTGTATCAAGGGTTGCCTTCAATCCTGCAAGGGTTACAGCTGTGCCAGGAGATATGTAAAGTTTTAAAAATATTAAATAAATGAAACCAGTCCTTTTAGTTTCTTATACTATACACAGTGCCAGCTCTGGGCTCAGGGACAAATCCACTGACAAGTGATTAATATCGGGGGAACCACCCAAATCCAGAGACATGCATAATTCTGCCTCTGTCTGTTCTTAGTCAACAGTCAATTGGGTAAGACACAGTCACTTGATTTTTTTTTTTTTCCTTTTTCTCTTTTCTTGAGTGTGTATGTGTATGCTTCTTCGTGTGATTTGGTCTGTTTAGGTTTGCTTTTACCATTTGTACTAGGGCTCTGTCTGTTTTTTCTTTTTTCCTTCCTTTTCTTCTGAGCTGTGTGTCTGACAGGGTCTTGGTGCTCCGGCTGGGTGTCAAGCCTGAGCCTCCAAGGTGGGAGGGCCCAGTCCAGGACATTGGACCACCAGAAACCTCCCAGCCCCATGTAATATCAATCAGAGAGAGCTCTCCCCGAGATCTTCATCTCAGCACTAAGACCCAGCCCCAGCCAACAGCCAGCAAGCTCCAGTGCTGGACGCCCCATGCCAAACAACTAGCAAGACAGGAACACAACCCCACCCATTAGCGGAGAGGCTGCCTAGAGTCATACTAAGTTCACAGACACTCCAAAACACACCACTGGACGTAGCCCTGCCCACCAAAAGGACAAGATCCAGCCCTACCCACCAGAGCAGAGGCACCAGTTCCCTCCACCAGAGAGCCTACTCAAGCCACTGAACCAACCTCACCGACTGGGGACAGACACCAAAAATAACGGGAACTATGAACCTGCAGCCTGTGAAAAGGAGACCCCAAACACAGTAAGTTAAACAAAATGAGAAGACAGACAAATATGCAGCAGATGAAGGAGCAAGGTAAAAACCTACCAGACCAAACAAATGAAGAGGAAATAAGTAGTGTACCTGAAAAATAATTCAGAGTAATGATAGTAAAGATGATCCAAAATTTTGGAAATAGAATGGAGAAAATACAAGAAACGTTTAACAAGGACTTAGAAGAACTAAAGAGCAAACAGTGATGAACAACACAATATATGGAATTAAAAATACTGTAGAAGGAATCAATAGAAGAATAACTGAGGCAGAAGAACATAAGTTCAGGAAGATAAAATAGTGGAAATAACTGCCGCAGAGCAGAATAAAGAAAAAAGAACAAAAAGAATTGAGGACAGTCTCAGGGACCTCTGGGACAACATTAAATGCACCAACATTCGAATTATAGGGGTTCCAGAAGAAGAAGAGAAAGAGAATGGGACTGAGAAAATATTGGAAGAGATTATAGTTGAAAACTTCCCTGACATGGGAAAAGAAATAATCAATCAAGTCCAGGAAGTGCAGAGAGTCCCATACAGGATAAATCCAAAGAGAAACACCCCAAGACACATATTAATCAAACTATCAAATACAAAGAAAAAATATCATAAGCAGCAAGGGAAAAGCAATAAATAACATACAAGGGAAACCCCATAAGGTTAACAGCTTATCTTTCAGCAGAAACTCTGCAAGCCAGAAGGGAGTGGAAGGACATATTTAAAGTGATGAAGGGGAAAAACCTACAACCAAGATTACTCTACACACCAAGGATCTCATTCAGATTCAACAGAGAAATTAAAACCTTTACAGACAAGCAAAAGTTAAGAGAATTCAGCACCACCAAACCAGCTTTACAACAAATGCTGAAGGAACTTCTCTAGGCAGGAGACACAAGAGAAGGAAAAGACCTACAATAACAAACCCAAAACAATTAAAATGGTAATAGGAACATACATATCAATTATTACCTTAAATGTAAGTGGATTAAGTGCTCCACCCAAAAGACATAGACTGGCTGAATGGATACAAAAACAAGACCCATATATATGCTGTCTACAAGAGACCCACTTCAGACCTAGGGACACATACAGACTGAAAGTGAGGGGATGGAAAAAGATATTCGATGCAAATGGAACTCAAAAGAAAGCTGATGTAGCAATACTCATATCAGACAAAATAGACTCTAAAATAAAGAATGTTACAAGAGACAAAGAAGGACACTACATAATGATCAAGGGATCAATCCAAGATGAAGATGTAACAGTTGCAAATATTTACGCACCCAACATAGGAGCACCTCAATACATAAGGCAAATGCTAAGAGCCATAAAAGGGGAAATCAACAGTAACACAATCATAGTAGGGGACTTTAACACCCCACTTTCACCAATGGAAAGATCATCCAAAATGAAAATAAATAAGGAAACACAAGCTTTAAAAGACACATTTGACCATGTAGACGTAAATGATATTTATAGGACATTCCATCCAAAAACAGCAGAATACACTTTCTTCTCTAGTATTCATGGAACATTCTCCAGGATAGATCATATCTTAGGTCACAAATCAAGTGTTGGTAAATTTAAAAAAATTGAAATCATATCAAGTGTCTTTTCCAACCACAATGCTGTGAGACTAGATATCAATTATAGGAAAGAAACTGTAAAAAATACAAACACATGGAGGCTAAGCAATACACTACTAAATAATCAAGAGATCACTGGAGAAATAAAAAAATACCTAGGAACAAATGACAATGAAAACACGACGACCCAAACCTTTGGAATGCAGCAAAAGCAGTTCGAAGAGGGAAATTTATAGCAATACAGTCCTACCTCAACAAACAAGAAAAAGCCTTACACCTGAAGCAGTTAGAGAAAGAAGAACAAAAAACCCCCCACAAAGTTAGCAGAAGGAAAGAAATCATAAAGATCAGATCAGAAATAAATGAAAAAGAAATGAAGGAAACAGTAGCAAAGATCAATAAAACTACAGGCTGGTTCTTAGAGAAGATAAAATTGATAAACCATTAGAGTCATCAAGAAAAAAAGGGAGAAGACTCAAATCAACAGAATTAGAAATGAAAAAGAAGTAACAACTGACACTGAAGAAATATAAAGGATCATGAGAGACTGCTACAAGCAACTATATGCCAATAAAATGGACAATCTGTAAGAAATGGACACATTCTTAGAAAAGTACAGCCTTCCAAGACTGAACCAGAAAGAAATAGAAAATACAAACAGACTAAACACAAGCACTGAAATTGAAACTGTGATTAAAATCTTCCAACAAACAAAACCCCAGGACCAGATGGCCTCACAGGTAAATTCTATCAGACATTTAGAGAAGAGCTAACACCTATCCTTCTCAAACTCTTCCAAAATATAGCAGAGGGAGGAACACTCCCAAACTCATTCTGTAAGGCCACCATCACCCTGATACCAAAACCAAAGATGTCACAAAGAAAGAAAACTACAGGCCAATATCACTGATAAACATAAATGCAAAAATCCTCAACAAAATACTAGCAAACAGAATCCAACAGCACATTAAAAGGATCATACAGCACAATCAAGTGGGAGTAAGCCCAGGAATGCAAGGATTCTTCAATACATGCAAATCAATCAATGTGATACACCATATTAACAAACTGATGGATAAAAACCATATGATCATATCACTAGATGTAGAAAAAGCTTGCAACAAAATTCAATACCTGTTTATGATAAAAACTCTCCAGAAAGTGGGCAGAGAGGGAACCTACCTCAACATAATAAAGCCTGTGTATGACAAACCCACAGCCAACATCATTCTCAATGGTGAAAAACTGAAACAATTTCCTCCAAGATCAGGAACAAGACAAGCTTGCCCACTCTCACCACTCTTATTCAACATAGTTTTGGAATTTTGAGCCACTGCAATCAGAGAAGTAAAAGAAATAAAAGGAATCCAAATCAAAAAGAAGAAGTAAAATTGTCACTGTTTACAGATGACATGATACTATGCATAGAGAATCCTAAAGATGCTACCAGAAAACTACTAGAGCTAATCAATGAATCTGGTAAAGTAGCAGGATACAAAATTAATGCACAGAAATCTCTTGCATCTCTATACACTAATGATGAAAAATCTGAAAGAGAAATTAAGGAAACACTCCCATTTACCATTGCAACAAAAAGATTAAAATACCTAGGAATAAACCTTCCTAAGGAGACAAAAGACCTGTATGCAGAAAACTATAAGACACTGATGAAAGAAATTAAAGACAATACAAACAGATGGAGAGATATACCATGTTTTTGGATTGGAAGAATCAACATTGTGAAAATGACTATACTACCCAAAGCAATCTACAGATTCGGTGCAATCCCTATCAAGCTGCCAATGGCATTTTTCAAAGAACTAGAACAAAAAAATTTACAATTTTTATGGACACACAAAAGACCCTGAATAGCCAAAGCAATCTTGAGAAAGAAAAATGGAGCTGGAGGAATCAGGCTTCCTGACTTCACTATACTATACTACAAAGCTACAGTAATCAAGACAGTGTGGTACTAGCACAAAAACAGAAATATAGATCGATGGAACAGGATAGAAAGCCCAGAGATAAACCCACGCACATATGGTCACCTTATCTTTGATAAAGGAGGCAAGAATATACAGTCGAGAAAAGACAGTCTCTTCAATAAGTGGCGCTGGGAAAACTGGACAGCTACATGTAAAAGAATGAAATTAGAACACTCCCTAACACCATACTCAAAAATAAACTCAAAATGGGTTAAAGACCTTAATGTAAGGCCAGACACTATAAAACTCTTAGAGAAAAACATAGGCAGAACACTCTATAACATAAATCACAGCAAGATCCTTTTTGACCTACTTCCTAGAGAAATGGAAATAAAAACAAAAATAAACAAATGGGACGTAATGAAACTTAAAAGCTTTTGCACAGCAAAGGAAACCATAAACAAGATGAAAAGACAACCCTCAGTATGGGAGAAAATATTTGCAAACGAAGCAACTGACAAAGGGTTAATCTCCAAAATATAGAAACAGCTCAATATCAAAAAAACAAACAACCCAATCCAAAAGTGGGCAGAAGACCTAAATAAACGTTTCTCCAAAGAAGATATACATATTGCCAACAAACACATGAAAGGATGCTCAACATCACTAATCATTAGAGAAATGCAAATCAAAACTACAATGAGGTATCACATCACATCAGTCAGAATGGCCATCATCAAAATATCTACAAGCAATAATTGCTGGAGAGGGTGTGGAGGAAAGGGAACCCTCTTGCACTGTTGTTGGGAATGCAAATTGATACAGGCACTATGGAGAACACTATGGAGGTTCTTTAAAAAACTAAAAATAGAACTGTCGTATGACCCAGCAATCCCACTACTGGGCATATACCCTGAGAAAACCATAATTCAAAAAGAGTCATGTACCACAATGTTCACTGCAGTGCTATTTACAGTAGCCAGGACATGGAAGCAACCTAAGTGTCCATCGACAGATGAATGGATAAAGAAGGTGTGGCACATGTATACAATGGAATATTACTCAGCCATAAAAAGAAATGAAATTGAGTTATTTGTAGTGAGGTGGATGGACCTAGAGTCTGTCACGCAGAGTGAAGTAAATCAGAAAAACAAATACTGTATGCTAACACATATATATGGAATCTAAAAAAAAAAAATGGTTCTGATGAACCTAGGGGCAGGACAGGAATCAAGACGCAGATGTAGAGAATGGACTTGAGGACACGGGGAGGGGGAAGGGTAAGCTGGGACAAAGTGAGGAAGTGGCATGGACATATATACACTACCAAATGTAAAATAGATAGCTAGTGGGAAACAGCCGCATAGCACAGGGAGATCAGCTCGGTGCTTTGTGACCACCTAGAGGGGTGGAATAGGGAGGGTGGGAGGGAGACTCAAGAGGGAGGGGATATGGGTATATAGGTATACATATAGCTGATTCACTTTGTTATACAGCAGAAACTAACACAACATTGTAAAGCAATTATTCTCCAAAAAGTTGTTAAAAAAAAAAAAGACACAGCTGCTTGAATAGAATACGCCAACCAGGTCAAGTGTGGCCATGGCGAACGTTGAGTTCCAGTTTATCCTTGCTACCAGTTTTCTGTCATTTAAAGGATCCCAGAGGGATGGGAGATTTGTTTTCTGTCTTTGTGAGCTAGGATGACAGTTTCTCTCTCTTGACCCTTTAATGAAATTTGGTCAGGCCACACAAGGAAATATCCATCTACCTTGTCCCCAGGTCTTCCTCCACCTTCTCTGACCTTACGTAACCCCAGCACTTAACTAAACTCGGAAAAAAAAAAATATTACAGCTAGCAAGGTCCATTATGAGGATCCAGTTACCTATTCACACCTCATTTTACAGATGAAAAAGATAAGGACTTGGGAGGGATGTAATCACGTAGCTGGCTTATGATCAGAACCAAACTAGAGCCCCAAACTCTTGACATCCTGGCCAAAGTATTTTCTAGCATTCCTAGCTTGAGAAGCAGGATGCTCCAAAGTTGTAGAGTCAAGCAGCAGGAATGAAGGAAACTGCGAAAAGCCTGCAAAGTTAAAGTCTGAGCAAGATATATTTTTGTAGACTGAGTACAATTTTAAGAAGTAAAAAGAATTTGGGGGCTTCCCTGGTGGCGCAATGGTTGAGAGTCCGCCTGCCAATGCAGGGGACACGGGTTTGTGCCCCGGTCCGGGAAGATCCCACATGCTGTGGAGCGGCTGGGCCCATGAGCCATGGCCGCTGAGCCTACGCGTCCGGAGCCTGTGCTCCGCAGTGGGAGAGGCCAAAACAGTGAGAGGCCCGCGTACCGCAAAAAAAAAAAAAAAAGAATTTGATATGCATGTGCATAAAATAAAAATTAAAGGAGTCTGTTAATGTTTTAATGATATTAAAAGGAGTGAACACTGATGGCCTTCAAAGGAGATGAATGAATGGACCAAAGATTTCTTTGTTTTGATATTTCTTGTCTTGGAAAGTCTGGTACTGAGCTAGGTGAGGTATGTAAAAGAGAGGGAGGGTAGTGAACGTCTGTGTGATCCTCATGGGCTTAAATCCATTAGAGATCAGACACATGTACCATTATGAGGAGCATCTGAGCTGGATCCAGAGATTTGAGTCTGCATAGGGTTTCTCTAATGTGAAGAAGAAAAAAAAATCAATGGAACTGAAAAGATAGTGGAAATTTCTCTTTGTGCTTATCAATAATTGCTGAAGGTTTGAGTCATATGAGAATAGCTTTGATTTCCCTGGGATAGGCTGACCAGTGGAAACATCTCAAGCCCTCTGGTTGTCCATGAAGCCTATTCAGTCAGCCAGCCAACTAGTCAACCATTCTGTTAATGGTCAATTCAGTCCAGATGGTTAACTGGTGGGATATGATGAATATAGCCATTGTGTTTCCTCATTTGTAGGTTCTGGGCAATGCCAGCTTCCCCTGCTAGTACTCTTAGGTTATGATGTTGAGATGTACTGACTCGTGTGGTACATCTACAGAGTGACTTTTTTAGATGAAGTGGTAAAATTTGGCAGTAATCAGTATTGAATAAGGAAGACCACTGAACTAGGTAGGCTCCAGACTAGACAAATCATGAGAAAAGGTGCTTTAGAGTAGTGCCTAAGGTTGCAGGCTTCACACATAGACGGACTAGTTTAAATTGTGGCATCATCCTTTACTGGGTCTTTGAACTAGTTATTTAACCTTTTGTTGTGCCAGTTTCCTTCTCTGTAAAATATAGGAATAATAATTCCCCTCTCATCAGAACACTGTAAGGATAAAATTAGGAAATATTTATGAAGGGCTCAAAAGAGGGTGTAGTACAAAATAAGTGCTTTATAAATATTAACATTATTAATCAATGCTAATGATTAATACTAATTAATATTGTGTAAATGTAGAAAACCCTGTTGCCATAAGGAAATGATGGATGAACATGCTATTATGCTTTAACACATATTCAATGATACATAAATATGACATAAGATTGTTAATGATAATAGTAATATTACTAGAGGCAGTGATTGAAGAAATACTTGCAAGAAATCTTTTGGGTTATTTAATCTCCTTAGAACACCAGGTAACAATTAGCTGGAAACTTGGCATTTTCTAGCTTTTACCTTGAGGTTTGGGCAGAAGGTCGTTGACTCACTGGTTCAGTGGGCACAACAGTATAGCTACAGATATCATTGAACCTCTGCTCTAAGCTCAGAGATGGAAGAAATATAGATCAAATATGGTTCCTGTCATCAAGGTCCCATATAAAATAATGAGGGAAAGAACACATAAACCACTGCCTATAATCCAAAGAATAAGAACAATATTATTTTCTCAGAGAAACCCATCTTTGGCTTTTTAACTCCCGTGTTTATCCTCCCTTCTCTTTCTCCACCTAGTTTAGGAATCTTTATTGTACATCCCCTAACCCCACGTTTTTATCTTTTGTAGCCTTTATCATCATTGTAATTTTTTTTTTAAGATGTTGGGGGTAAGAGTTTATTAATTAATTAATTTATTTTTGCTGTGTTGGGTCTTCGTTTCTGTGCGTGGGCTTTCTCTAGTTGCGGCGAGCGGGGCCCACTCTTCATCGCGGTGCGCGGGCCTCTCACTATCGCGGCTTTTCTTGTTGCGGGGCACAGGCTCCAGACGCGCAGGCTCAGCAGCTGTGGCTCACGGGCCCAGTTGCTCGGCGGCATGTGGGATCCTCCCAGACCAGAGCCCGAACCCGTGTCTCCTGCATTAGCAGGCAGATTCTCAACCACTGCGCCACCAGGGAAGCCCCATCATTGTAATTTAAAAATATATTTTTGCAATTTACAATTTAATACCTGTCCCATTCCACTTGACAGTAACCTCCTACAACTCAAGACCATGTCTTCCCTCCTTACTGCTAAGTCTTCAATGCTTAGCACGATGCCAAGCACCAAAGTACTTTGTAACTGTTTGTTTATAGCATAAAAGAGGAGGGTCCTACCTAGTAGTACTGGGGAAAGGTCCACAGGGGAGGAACTGGGTTTGAAGGTACAGAGAGATTCAACGGAGGAAACACATATATGAGCCTTTAAAACCAACTGCATGCTCCCAAAAAACTAAACTGTCTGACTTGTTGCTACCACATGAGCCCTTGTTTACCTGAATTGTGTAATCGTTTTGACATTTTGGAGAAATGTTTACTAGAGAAAATAAGCGGACTGCTACAACGGGTTCAGCAATCTGAGTTCAAGTTCTGTTTCCGCCAGTCAGGAGCTCTGCACATGTGACTGCACTCATCTGAGCCTCTGCTTCCACGTCTGCGTAAAGTTAGCAGCATTCATCCCCCTTGTGCTGTTGTGGGGACTGAGCTGGTACCTGAAGGGGAAACCTTTTGTGAACCGCAAGCGTACATGAGACCTGCTTATTACTGCACTTGGCCGTAACTGTACTGGCAAAAGCAATAACCACAGTGACACACGCAGCTCTTTTTTTTTTTTTTTTTTAAACATCTTCATTGGAGTATAATTGCTTTAACCAACAGCTCTTAACAACTGCCTTGCATCAAAGGAGGAGGTCTCATGGAAGCCCCAGCAAGTTGCAAGTCTCTGTGTTTTACAAACCCAGGTTCTCCATGAAAGGGAAGCAGCTTATCAGCAAGACAGGAGCTTGTCAGCCTTTCCCTTCCTCTGAATCTGGGCCAGGTCCGTTGCCCGAATTTCATGTACAGTAATAAAGGCATTGACGTTGAATGTGTTGCCGGGAATCAACAGCCTATTCAGGGTAAGATATTATGGCACAGCAGGTCCCCAAACAATATGTGTTTTTAAAAATATGCTTAAAACTGCAGGTGCTTTGTGTGGCCGCTTTGCAAAATCACTAGAGCTTAAGTATTTGTATTTTAATGTTTATCCCCAAACTGGCCTGCTGTGTTTAAATTGCCCAGGAAACGAAATGTCGAAAATGGAAGGAAAACAGCACAAGCTACATTTAGAAACGCAGTGTTTGGTGAAGCAAGCTGCGGGGTTCTGATACCTTAACAGCACCATAAAATGCTCGTAATTAAATAACTGTTTTTCTTAACATAGCTATTGCTATTTTTCCCCCAGCCACTTATGTAAAAGCATTTAATGTTCATTCTTTCATTGCCAAACAGAGACTCTTGTAAAGAGGTAACTGGTCCCAGAAATTGTTAAAATGTTTTAATAATGTTTTACAAAGGGGAAGAATACATTAGAAAACAAAATCAGGCTGTAGATACTTTGTGGTTATTTTTATTGGCAGTTGGCCCACAAATAATGATTTATATGGAGGAATGTCATGCCATGGAGCTACTACGTGAACACTGGTAAAAGCAATAACAAAATGCATTCTGCTTATCAGTGTCCCAGACACAATGGCAGAGCAAGAGGCTGCCAGCAGCTGAAAAAAGAGACAAGTTTGCTGGGGAACCATAAGGTGGAGCAGCTAGGCTTCCAAATATGGATGGTCCCTTACGAAACTTACGATGTTTTGACTTACGGTTTCTCAATGTTATGATGGTGTGAAAGTGATATGCATTCAGTAGAAACCATACTTCCAGTTTTGAATTTTGATCTTTTCCCCGGGCTAGCAATATGCAGCACGATACCCTCTCATGATGCTGGGCAGCATCACGATCACAACCAGTACACTGGCAACCATTCTGTACCCACACAACCATTCTGTTTTTTCACCTTCAGTACAGAATTCAGTAAATTACGTGAGATATTCAACACTTGATCATAAAATGGGCTTTGTGTTAGATGATTTTGCCCAACTGTAGCCTAACGTAAGTGTTCTGAGCAGGTCTAAGGTAGGTGAGGCTAAGCTATGATGTTTGGTTGCGCTTTCGACTTATGGTACTTTCAACTAGCGACGGGTTTATCTGGATGCGACCCCATCGTAAATTGAGGAAGATCTGTAATTAAACAGGAGGAAGGAAGGGAATGGGACCAAGAACAACTAGGATTTATAGTGCTCCTACCACGTACCAGCGTAATTCATACAGTATTTTGAAAGCCTCACACCAACTGATGAGATGGATGTGCAGCTGAGGCTGCGATAGCTTAAGTAACCGTCTCAAGGTTGCACAGGTAGGAGTGGCAGAGCTGGGATCGTGTCTTATATCTGTGGACTCGTAATCCCATTTGTTCTCTATTATTCAGTGAACACTATTGAGAGAGCAAGTTAAGCTATCAAGGCTGGAATGAAATGGGGAAGTGTTCTGAGACTGGAAAAAAACAAGGGGAGGGAAAAATCCTATACAGCGGTATTTCTCCAAGTATGGTCCTGGGTCACCTGCCTCAGAATCACCTCAAAAGTTTGTTAAAAATGAAAAATCCCAGGTCTTATTACTTTCAACTACAAAAATAGAGGTTCTAGATGTGGGGCTCCAGGATATTAGGGTATTCATTTCCCCCCAAGGACCTAAAGATATTCTTACGCACTTTTAGGAGCCAACCATAACCACCAGTGGGTCTTAATTTGTTCTCTGTGCTTAACTTAATGAGCGTGTTCTCCAAGGAGATATCTCTCATGGCACTGTTGTTTAGTGAAACACATTTTGAGAATTGCTGGTTTATACTTATGCAGTTACAAACTCCTCTGACTCATCCATTGTGTGAATAGAAATAGGAGTTTGAGGTTACTGTAAATTTCTTTTCTGAGGTATGATGGACATTTATAAGAGCCATTCAGTAAGTGTTCATGTTCCTATACCCAAATGGGAAATCTGTTTTCAGCTCGTACTCTAATCAGGATTTAATTTTTCCCACAGGAGTGATTGTATTAGTTACCTATTGCTGTGTAACAAATTACAAACTTTAATGACTTAAAACAGAAAATGTATGGATATGAAGGACACTGTGAGGAATGAAAAATCCAACTTGAAAAGATCATATAGTATATGATTTGAATCATACAACATTCTTGAAATAACAAAATTGTAGAGATGGAGAACAGATTAGTGGTTGCCAGGGGTTAGGGATGGTGTGCAGGATGGATGTGACTGTAAAGTGGTGGCATGAGGTATATCTTTGTGGTGATAGAGCAGTTCTGCATCTTGATTGCTGTGGTGGTGACACCACATACACAGTGGGTAAGATGGCATAGAACTCTACATAGTATGGTACCTGGTTTTGTTTTCGGTTTTGATGTTGTGCTATAGTTATGTAAGATATAACCATTGGGGGAAACTGGGTGAAGTGTACAGGAGACCTCCCTGTACTATTCCTGCAATTTCCTATGAATATATAATTATTTCAAAATAAAAAGTTAAAAAAACCCACCATAAACAGTTGTTACCTCATAGTCCCCATTGGTCAGAAGTAGAATGGTGGGTATGTCTAGCTCAGGGTCTCTCTTGAGTTTTCAGGGCAACTGTGGGCTGGAGCTGAAGAATCACCGGAAGCCTGGATTGGAGGATAATCTGCTTCTAAGCTCATTCATGTGGCTCTTGGCAGATTCAGTGCCTCATTGGTTGTTGGACTGAAGACCTCAGCTTCTCACTGGTTGTTGGCTGGAATTTCCCTGTCTGTTCCTTACCACTTGGGCCTCTCCATAAATCAGCTCACTACATGGCAGCCGGCTTTTCTTAAAGCAAGTGAGAGAGAGTAGATGAACACCCAGATGGTAGCCACAGTTTTTTAAGAAACTAAACTTTGTAGAATCTAAACTCATATTCTCTTCATTAGAAGTGAGTCAAAAAGCCCAGCCAACACTTAAAGGGAGGGCATTACACAAGGGCTCGAACTTCAGGGGGTGGGGCTCATTGGGACCCGCTCTAGAGGTGTCTTTCACAAAGGCATCTTAAAGTATCTTTCTTTTTGACACAGTATGGAGAAATGATAGAGAGAATACGCACAGTGATCGTGTTAGAGGAAGAATGATACGGCTCTAGCCCCGAGTAGCCATCCTGAGGTTAATAACTGAGGCAGTCAACTGGGATTTTCCAGTCTATTTGAAGAAGCAAACCTCCACAGCAATAACAATGTCAAAGGCTGTACTGGGAGGGACATCAGTAAACACATACGCAAATTCATAAGCAAATGTCAAAAATTTCTTGCAAATAGTAGTGAAGGCCCTGATATGAAGAGTAAATATTATGGATATTTATTTCAAGATATGCTTTGCAGGTTGGGGAGGCCAGAACAAGGGCGAGGATAACCAACAAGGAGTGTATCCCCATGCTTAATTTGCTGCAGTCGTTCTCATGGGGACCGGCCTCTGCAGCAGAGGGCAGGCCAGTTGTCTGCTTCCATCAGATGAGAAACTTCTAAAGCCTGACAGTCTTACAGGCAGGATTGTCCCCTCTAGGTCCCACCGAGACATAAACCACCATTTCCTGTGATCAGAATTGAACTTGGGCTGAGAATTGGAATAGGGCTGTCCTGCCAATGGTAGGCTAGGTGGGCCCCTGGTGGTTATGTGCTGTACTCGTGGGCTGCTGATAGAGTATTTGGGCTTGTCCCCAAAACTTGCCCCCAGACTTTCACTGTATCGACTCCATGGGAAAGACTTTGTCCAACTCTTTATCCCCAAGATGCTCAATCAGCAACATGGCAGCCTCACCTAACTGTTAGCTAAATGAATTCTGAACAGCCTGCTCTGGAGTATTGAGCATTGAGGAACAGCTCGTGAATTTTCTCCAGAATTTTCCCTAGCGTTGCCAGAAGTATTGGATATGCTACAGTGATCTCAGTGGGGCTCTTGAGTGAGTCTTGTCTTCAGTCAGTAGGTGCTGAATGCAGTGGTGGAAGGGACTTGCTGGCCAGGGGAGCCAGAGTCATGGTGGTAATGATGACAAATGGATGTTTGAGTGTGTGTGTGTGTGTGTGTGTGACATGCATGCCCCATGTCAGCCATTGTCCACCCTCCCAGGTGGTAATAGTTGGGATATAACTAGACACTTAGTGGTTATAGGCTCCCAGCTGTGTCTGGAAATGCCATGTGAGAACTGGCCCCTGCTTATCCCTCCACCCACATGAAATACCCCTTTCCCCTCAGCCTTGCACATTATGCTCCAACCATACTCCTCTGGGTTTAGTTCCTCAGACATATACCAAGCTTTTTCTAGCCTCTGGGCATTTCCAAATGATGTTCCAGTGTGCGTTTCTCTTATAGTCTTCATCATAACTTACAGTGCTTTCGCTCGTGCGCTTACGTTTCTGAGGGAGGGGTGTTTCTTCCCTCATAGGCTGTGAATTCTGTGATGGTAGGACTATGACCCTTTTGTTTATCATTATATTTTGGCACATGTTAGACATTCTGTAAATAAGCTGAATATATTCTTGAGAGTTTCACACACAGTTTTCATTCTTTTAACACACAAAGGCTGAAGAGTCCGGGCCAGGTAGATAATTGATGACTGAGCTGTCCATCCTAGTGTGGATAGGCAATGAGATGGGTAGAAGGTATAAAACCAAATTAGAGACAGACAGAGGGGATCCAGTGAAGGAGGAGGCTGGGCATACATTGTCAGGGTATTTCCTGAGCTAAATGCAGGGTGTCAGCCTTACTTTCTGGTGATGGCAGACATGGTTATGATGGGTGTATGTAAAGGCCTGGCCAGAGAAAAAGAAATGACAGTTTAGTTAAATCAGACTGTTCTCAAGCAAAAGAAACTTATTTCATATCAAACTGTGTTGAGCCAGAGGTGTTGAGAATAGCAGAGGTATTTTCAGTGTGACAGTTGTGAATTGTGTTTATCACTATTAACAACGACAGGCACACCTCGGAGATATTGTGGGTCTGGTTCCAGACCCCTGCAATGAAGCGAACATCACAATAAAGCGAGTTACATGAATTTTTTTGGTTTCCCAGTACATATAAACGTTATGTTTATACTCTGCTGTACTCTATGATGAAGTGTGCAATAGCAGCATGTCTAAAAACAATATAAATACCTTAATTAAAAAGTGCTTTATTGGGCTTCCCTGGTGGCGCAGTGGTTGGGAGTCCGCCTGCCGATGCAGGGGACACGGGTTCGTGCCCCGGTCCGGGAAGATCCCACATGCCGTGGAGCGGCTGGGCCCGTGAGCCATGGCCGCTGAGCCTGCGCGTCCGGAGCCTGTGCTCCGCAGCGGGAGAGGCCACAACAGTGAGAGGCCCGCGTACCAAAAAAAAAAAAAAAAAAAGTGCTTTATTACTAAAATATGCTAACCATCATCTGATAGCGCAGGGTTGCCTCACATCTTCAATTTGTAAAAACCTCTATTTGTGAAGTGCAAAAAAGTGAAGGGCAATAAAGCGAGGTATGCCTGTATTACGATCAAAGCACCATAAAAAGTAATGTACTGCCAAAGTTTGAGAGTCTAAATAGTTAACCAGTACTATTTTGTTTCCAGAATGGTGAGTGTTAGAAACACCTGTTGCCGAGACCTGTTTGTCTCCGCTGCGTAGCACTGCCACTGGTAAAGACAGTGTATATTTTGGAGAAGAAAGGAGAGTCAGCTTCCTTGCTACAACTGTCCATGTGAATGTGCTGGAGGCACCAAGGAGCCATGATGCTTGAGTGGAAATCTCACACTGGCAGAGGCAGTGGCACTCACCAGCATCCTTGTTTCTCCCTTTCCTTCTGACCCCAGGATTAAATGACATTTCCCAGACCCTTCTCATTTAGGTGGAGCCACGTGCCATAGTGTGGGCAGAAGGGAGGGATGCCGTTTCCTGCACTGGCCCATAAAAATCTTCCACACACGATCCTCCGCCTGTGATGTGAATGGGAAACAGACTGTTATGGTGATTTGGGGATATTTGTGACAGCAGTTAGCCTTCCCTGACTAATACAGCCATTGTTCCACAAGACAGGGTCTAAAATCAAATATTTTTCTAACATATCTGATGGTTCCAAGGTCGTGCTTTATCGCCTTGAATACAAGAACACACTGCAGGATGTCCCCCAGCTTCTATTTGCAAACAGAAGACAGTTTAACATGAGAATGAAATGAGTCTGTTTGCACTTGAACACTATCAAGTAACCCATGGTTTCAATTGTGTGTGTGTGTGTGTGTGTGTGTGTGTGTGTCTGTACTCGTGTGATGCCAAAATATTGGTTTGATTAAAATGTAGGCATTTCACAGTATTTGCTTACAGGCTGGTCAGTCATAATATTTAGTGTGAGAGATGTTGTTCTCCTCAAAATGTCCTTTCATCATTTCATACCCTTGCTTATATGAAAAATACAAAGTTGTCTTGAATCTAAGATTCAGGTGTAGTAGGAATACTGGTAATAAACAAGCCTCTCATTTCAGTGTAAAAGGACCAGCGTTAACGTAGAGGGAAATTCAGACACTAAGGGTCCTGGAGCAAAGACTTAGCTCATTTTGTACAGGAGGGCAGGGCAACTGTACAAAAAGTCTTAGCAATGGATGTTCATGATGAGTGGTAATAAGAACTACAGGAGTTGAGAGGTGAGTATCCTAGGTCCAATTCCCTGGAGGCCAAGTCTGAGCTGGGGATTCTTGTGTAAGTGCATTATTGAAGCTGTTCTCTTAAAGAAACCTGTAAGGAAGTGGGAGAAGTGAGATAAAGCAGAGGAAGAAGCTAAGGAAAGATGTGGTTTCAGGGGAAGTCTAGCCCCATCTGATCTCATGGAGAGCTCTGAAGCATGAATGGTACCACAGAATTATTCCACCTTGAGGCATCAGTCAGTCATTTACTGTGGACCACCGCCCAAGGTGAGGTGTATAACTTTCCAGACATTCCCGTGCAAGGTGGCTCCCATTGACCAATGGCAGTTCTCCAGAGAAGGATATGGCTAGGAATTATCAGTAGCCATCATTCACAGTTTCTGGGACATGAGTACACTGCCCCTGTGAAAGGGATGTAAGTGGGACTCCCATCGTCTTCACCAGTCCCCTGCTTGCATTGTTCAGATCCACTTGATTCTCACGTTATGTTTATGCCACTCATGCAAAGCTGCTCTAGGTTTCTGACTGATCATAGTTTCTAGGGAAACTTATAGACTGAGAGTTAGTGAAGGCATTATCCCAAGTTCATAACTGGCACACGTCATCTCTCCTCCACTGCCCTTTCTAGATTCCCCTCCCTCTCACCTAGCATCTCTGCTGGTCAAGATGGCACCTGGTAGGGTGACCTAGATCTACACGCTTGGGGGTTCTAAGCTTGGGTTCCCAGGCCCTTATCTAGCTATGGTTGCTGTCCTTGCCTATTTACAACTAAAATTGAGCATGGTAGTACCAAGAGGTGCCCAGTTTATCCTCTGAGTTATAAACATATTCTTACCTGCTCTTATTATGTAGCTGCAGCTCTGTCTCTTCATGATAATCAGGGTCAGCTCTCTCTGTCACATAGCAAATCCTCTCTGTTTCTGTTGGTCTATTGGAACAAGGAGCCCAAAGTGGGCGGGAGCGATAGTTTTAAGTTTAGTGAGATTCTTGATGTTTCCCTGATGGAAAACATCCCCTCTCTAGGAAGTGGGACCTCTATAACCACACAAACTAAAGCTATAGGGATGAGAAGCACAAATTCCTAACTAGGTCATTGGGAGTGATGGAGAACAAGACCATTCATGCTGCATTCCTTGGTTCCTGTACCCATGTATATTCTACTGGTTGGACACAAAGCATTGTAGCTCTTTCTGCCCTTGCCCTGGCATTTGATGTTTTTCAATTGCTCTCTTGGCTGAGAGGTTTCTGCCAACTGCTCAATGCGTCTATTCTGATTATACATTTGAGAACCAGGTAAATAGCACTATGTGGTTCCATGTTTCCAGTGGACACATTGTGAAATTGCCCTGTACCAAGAGTTCACTTATTCTTGGTTCCCTGGGAAACCCGACACTGTTATGTGGACCATGATAGTGCTCTGGATCTCCAGGTATCAGTATCAACTTGAACTCAGACCAACAACCCTCAAAAGATATGGATATTTTCCTTTCCGCAGTATATTATTACTCAAGGAAATAACTCTAGATCATTGGGGAAAGACTGTGTACTCTTGGTGTGGTGTCATAGGGCCCTTCTCCTTCAGTTGCTGCAGTCTAGGTTTGAGAACTGGCTCTGCTCTGGAAACTGGGCAAAGGATTGTGATTTTTCTTTGAGACAGCTGACCTCAGCCTTCTACTTATCCATCCTTGATTTAGTTTGATTATCTATATAAAGCAACATCCTTGCTGGTTGTCCATCTGTTTTGCCGTTAATAACACATGTTCTTTTAGCCATATCTCTAGATCCCTGCATTCCTGTGAACCTCCTGGCAGGAATCAACCTGAGTACCAATTAAGGCAGTTATGCCCATCTTCCTTCTGATGGTTAAGTGCTGCCACCTGGCCTCTGTCATTCTGTACTGTTATCATCCCCATTGCTTCGAGGAAGCCCGGTTCTCTAACAGCATGTCCTACTGTCAGTCCTGATCTACAGAAGACAGATACTAATGAGCTTCTCAACAATGCTGCTCTCCCCATCATCAGAGCCTTGGAAAAAAACAAATTCTTCTCTGAGCCCTCCACATAGTCAGCTGATGGATTCCTGGTCATATAGAGTAGATACGTTCTTGCATGCTCCCTTCTCTGAGCTGTTTGATCCTTTCCTTTATACTTTGCCACTGAAATTCTGGCATCTCTTCTGCACTTAATATATACATTACTTTTCCCAAGGTTCTGAGGGCCATCCCTGCCCTATATCAGAAACAGTGCTCAGGCTGTTACCAAGATGTTAAGTCTTGTGTCATGAGAGGTGTCCCTCTATTGATAAGTTATCCCTATCCAGCTGTGTATTTCACCTCCCAGGCTTACTCTCAGCATCAGGGTCTAACATTTCCCCTGTCAGTATCCTGACGTTGGTTTAGGACACCTTGTCAAGGCTGATACTCAATCTCCTCTGAAGTTTTCCAACTCTTACAATTAGGTTCTGGGCTCAATTTCCAGCATAATTGGCCCTCCAGAGACAGGAGATGGGGCTCTTTTTAAACACCACCCAAGAAGCTTTCTGACATTCACACCTTGCTTTCAACAGGTGATTAATCCACCTAAATCTGCATTTTCTCTCTTTACAACGCAGCTACGCAATTCTATAGTCCTTAAGATTACTACTTCCTCAATACCTCTAAGATGCCAAGGATATTACCCAGAAACCTGTGCATGCTCTTCTGCCCATATCACAGCCCAGTTCATTCTAGGTGAAAAATGATAGTACACAGCTGCAGATGCCAAGACTCTCAGTAATCTATCTATCTCTGAGGGTGGGGCTTTTATTACCATCCAGAGCTGAAAATGGGATTCTTGTGTAATTAATTTATTAAAGAAGTGCTCCCAGGAGAAACCTATAGAGAAGTGAGGATGCAGGATAGGACAAGGGACGAAGCCAAGCAAAGATGAGGGTTCTGCTAAGATTGATTAATCCTGTGTCCACAGGGAGCTGTGGTGACTGACAACACAGAATTGCTCCACCTTGAGGCAAGGGGACCAGACTTTTGTATCGTTGAATCATTTTGTCATTGGCTGTCTGCCACTCCCAGGGAGGAGTTATGTAACCTCCCAGATGTCTACAGGTGAGGCAGCTCTCGTCAGCCAAGGACAATTTTCTAGAGGACGGTACAGCTATGTGCCCTTAGAGGCTGACACTTGCAGAAGCTGGAGGACAGGTGCACCAGCCTTGTAAAGAGATCTGGGCAAGGTGCCAATGAATCTGTTGTAGTGAGAGAGGTCTCTGCAGGCTGAATGGTCAAAGAAGCTGCCATAAATACGGAGAGCCTCAAACTCTGTGCCTGAGAAGAGTGAGTATTATGACCATGATCCTTGATGTGCTAGTTAGCCTGGTGTTGCATTAATTCATTCACGTATTCACGTATGCTTTTATTCAGCAAGTCCGCATTGCATGCCTGTTATATGGCAGACACTGCCCCTCTCTGCACTGAATATACAGCAGTGAAATAGGAAGATGTGGTCCCTGACCTTAAGGGGCTCACAACCTAGTAGGGGGAATCACTGCCCCACCATCTCAATGGAGTTGCACTGTGTGTGCATTAAGCAACACCAGTCAAACTATATTCACTCGGAACAAAAAAGATTTCACAATTTAGATAGGATGGGCTGTTTTGCCCAACAACAACTCAGCCAATGCATTCCCTGAGCTTAGTAGGAGGTGGGAGGTGTGACATAGCTGTTTTCTCAATCACAACTTAGCCTAAACAGAACCTAACTGCTGCGTTGAATATTATTCTATTGAAATTAATTTAAAAAGTTTTTCAGTTTAATTTTTAAGATTAGCACATTACAACTACTGTTTCTAAAAAATGAGAACACAGATTATGAGTGCAGGGGTCCCCATTTCTGGACTCTTCTGAATAGGTCTAATGCATGTAGCTGGATGTAAAATTTAAGCTGGATCTAGGTGTCTATAATCCAGTGTACCAAATTTTCATAGGTGCCAGCCAGGCCCATTGATCTGCATTTTTCTTTAAGTGCAGCCTATGTGGAGCAATTTGAGCCCTGGAGTGGGCAGACTTTGGGTGGGGGGAATGCTAGCTTCTTTAAGAGCCCACGTACAAATAAGCCCTCTTAGCTTTGTTCAAGCCCAGACTGATTTGCTGATTCTGAGTCCTTGGCCTCTGTTTTCACTGGAGGGAGAGAGCTCGGTCTTTATATTGATTGGTTAAAGGCGAGTTTGAGCCAGCTGATGTGTGGCAGTGGCAGTATTGAGTTGTTGAGTTGTATTTGTGGCTTGCCTTGAAATGAAAGCTTTTTATTGGATTATTGTGAGGATGGGTAATGAAAGCAAGTAGTCATCGAAGTTACTGATGGCTTTGTGTGTGGAATCGGTAACTAGAGTACACAGGGTTGGTTGATTTGCTACATTTAGCCATAAAGTGTGAATGAGAATTAGTTGGTGAAATGCTTCTTAATAGAACATCATAATGCATTCTTTCCTGGTCTATTGGAGAAAATTTCAGCCCTGGAAAAGGAATTTAGAAAGATCAATATTCTGTATGAAGCATGTTTTTACAAAAAAAAAAAAAAAATCTATCAGGGTCAGAGAAACTATGGAGTTACATGACATCTACTGACGGTGGGGAGTATCACAATTCAGCCTGTGCTGAGAGGTTATCTCCCCCACCCATAAATATTTGTAACAGATATCTGCACGTGGAAATATTGTGGCTTTGGCCTATGAAACTAGAAACCTAGAGCCGAAGTTCTCTAGTCAGCTCTTACTCTTGCCGGGAATTGGCTGGGAAGTTGTCGGGCCCAGGAGCTAGTTTTCGATTTAACTTCTTTCAGGTTGATGGATGATGCCAACAACCTGCTTCTAGCCCTGCCAAAGAGCAGCCTGCAAGAGATTTGTGGGCTGTATTGTACACAGGAGCAAAACACATCACTGTCTTTCTACCAGAGGGGTGTTGCTCGCTCTCACAAGGCAAAAATCTAGTATTACTCAGATAAAGCTCTAGACTCTGTATCTAGGCAGAGAAAATTAGAGTCCCAACATAGGAAAGGGATTACTGTTCTTGCTATATCAGTTATCTATTGCCGTAGTAATGCTGCATTGAAAACAACTACAAACCTCAGTGGCATGTATTAATAAACATTTCGTTTTGCTCACGCATCTGCGGGTAGTGAGGTGGCAGTAATAATCCGGGTCGAGCTTGGCTGAGCTCAGCTGGGCGCACTCAGTGCTTGCGGTCAGCTGGCAAGGTGTCTGGGGCTAGATGTCTGAGGTAGCCTTGGCTTTGCTCCATGTGGCCTCTCATCCTCCCCCAGACTAATCCACGATTGTTTGCTAGGGGAGGCAAGGTCTAAGAGAGCAAAGGGAGGCACTCACAGCCTGTAGAGGCATAGGCTTGGAACTGGCAGGTGTTTATCTTTTGTGTGTTCTCTTGGCTGAAGCTTACCACAAGGGCAGCCCAGATTCAAGGGGATGGGAAGAGCTTCAAGACCACCTGTAAAGGGCATGGAATCACAAAGGGATGGAGAATTGGAGCCATTTTTGCAGTCAACGTATCATACTCAATTGTGCATAAAAGTTCCAGGTGAAAGGATAATTGTTTACCAAGTGGTCCATGATAAGCCAGTCAAAATCAGAGTAGACCTTTGTAAGAGGGATCAATACTTCTGTGTCAGTTCTTCCTGAACTGAATTTGTAGAGTGGTCACTCTCGGACATAGGCAGAGTTTCTGTACTCTGCTCATCTGTCTTTGATCTATCTGTTAGTTATTTTTCACTTTCCAGATCTGCTCTTTAGCAGTGTTTAGCAAAGAAGCTTGTAAAAATGGGGGTAGGAATGACTGCTAAAGGCAAAATGCATTGAGTCTCACTATGCGTTTTCATGGAGTGAACCAAAAGGAATGGAGTGCCAGGTGTAGAGTTTTAGGCATTGGACAATGAATTGCTGCTGGGCAGGAAGTGTCCTTCTGGAATTGCCTCCCTGTGGAAGAGCAGGGGCTCTGCTGTCTGAGATATGGGTTCTGATGGAACTAAACTGCTCAGGAGATGCGTAGGCTTTGGGAATTTACTTGACCTCTCTGAGCCACCTATACCTTCATCAATAAAATAGGAGTAATAATATATACTTTAAGACAACGTAGAATCCAAGAAGGTAATGTAATGGATTCTTTGCTGCTCCTGGCAAAAAGTAGATTTATAGCAAAGTTCCTTCCTGCATCACCCCATCCCGTATGACCCCTTTGTCTGCATGTAAAAGGTTGACTCTACAGTTCTGGTTGAGAATCACTGCCAGGGTAAGAGAGAGCAGCAAATCTACATTGGCCGTCTCCCTGTTGGCGTACACTGTGTTTATTGGTCATTGAGGGTATGAATATGTCTATGGTGCAGTCCCTGCCAGAGAAGAATTTATAATTTGGTGGTGTTTAGGAGTGAGTCTGAGAACCTGAGCCTCTGGCTAAAGAGTTCAATGTCCCACCCCTCCTCAGTGACTTTTCCATGACCTTCACTAAGAGTCTGATTGTCTAGAGAACAAAAGGCCTCACGCTGAGAAATGGCTGAGTCCATTCCTGAGTTCAGCAATGGGCAGAGCCATAGAGATGGAAGAGATTTGCTGGATAAACATGAGCAAATGTTTCCTGCAGTGGCCTCATCTGAGACTCAGGAACATCAACTTTAGTCCCAATATAACTAATTAAAAGTTTTAAAATGCCCAGTCATTCAGACAACTCAACTGTGGGTTCTTTGAAGGCAAAGACTTTTATTTTTCTTCTATGTGTCTTTGGAGTTGGCTTCACATATAATTTTTTTTTTTGAAGTTGTATTATTCTAAAGGATAGCATGAGAACGTTCTTTTGTAGTGATAGAACAATTCTGTGTCTCGATTGTGGTGGTTGCTACACAATGTGTACATGTGATAAAATTGCATAAAACTATACATACACACACATATACAAATGAAAGCATGCAAAAATTGGTGCGATCTGAATAAATTCCATGGATGGTACTAGTGTCAGTGTCATCACTTTGATATTGTATCATATTCATATAGGATGCTACCATTGGTGGGAGCTGGATGAAGGGTGCACCAGACTTCTCTTGTACTGTTTTTGAAACTTACTGTGAGACTATAATGAACTCAAAATGAAAAATATTTTTTTAAATGTATTAGTATTATCTATGTGCTCTTATAAGAACTACATTACTTCTTCAGTGTGACTTAACCTACTGTTTGTGTATCTTTCCCTCTTGAGGACCAGAACCCTGTCTTGCTTACTGCTGTATCTCCAGGTAGAACCTGGCATTCAGCAAATAGCTGTCATATTATTGAATGTGTACTTTAATGAATGAATGAATGAATGAGCGAGTGAATCTCCCTTTTTGGGGAATCTAGGGCTTGGCTTAATTAATTAAGTCCAGTTAACTAAAATACGTTAAGGCCACTTGCCTAAGTTCACATAGTTAGTGGTGGTTTGAGGGTTTCCTGGCCCTACTGCTCTGTACTGTCCAGGAAATGACTGCATTAGGAAGGCAGGTCAGTTACATGGTATCTAATGACTATGTATGAGTACGCATCCTGACTGTCCTCCATGGGACAACATTTATCTGAAATTAAAGTGAAGCAAATAAACCCTTACTCATGCTGTTGTTCTCTTCCCCAAGAATGGTCTGTGTTTATCTATAGCAACAGGCAGGACTACATGACCTGGCATGGGGAAAACACCACAGAAGAAATGCTTGCCTTGAGGCTCCATCACCTGCCACTACTCATGCAGGGTCATTTTAATAATATTTTCCATTTTGCTTTCCATCTGCAAAACACTTTGCAGCCCTTAACTAATTACTCTTCTCTGATCAGAGTTGATAGCTGTTCAGCGCGTTGCCTTTAAATATTTAACTGTGTTCAGAAAACAACAACAAAATCCCCAAATTGGCAATCACGTGACATCATCAAATGCCAGACAACACTTTCCATTTTTCTCTAACCAAGATTATGATGCTTTGAAGAGCAAAGCTTTGATAGCATAGGAGATGCTATAGGAAGCCGGGGAAGATTACCCCATGATTATCCTACTCCCAGCTTAAAACTCTTAGTGGCTTCCCTTTGTTCTTAAGGTGTAAATTTCTTGCCAAAGCTCACAAGGTCATAAGTTATGTGGTCTTTGCCTCCAGCACCAGGTTTTTCCTGTGTCAAACTCCCAGTTGTTTTCCATACGCTGGACACATTGTTTTTTTCGTGTTTTTTTCCTGGCTTCCCACATTCCCCTGTCCCTTCCCACATCTGAGCCCTTTCCCTGGGATGCCCTTCTGTCTTTTCCTTCTCTTCCTACCACCTTCTAAGACCTCACATTCCCAGCTACAACAGTATGTTTTCAGGAAAGACTTTTCTGAGCCATCTTAGGCTACATGAGCTTATCCTATTTTATACTCTCAGAATAATTGATATTTCTTTTGTAGCCATTATCATAGTAGTATTTAAACAAAATTAATCATATAATTTAGCTGTTGGTCATCTCCCTTCTCCTTTATACTACGAGTTCCATGTAGTTCTGTGGAACTAATGTGAACAATAAGTATTTACTGAAAAAATGGATCAGTGAATGAACCAATGAATTAGTATCATGGATTAATAAGAAAGAGGGTGGGAGGAAGTGGGTAATGACCTCCAAAGTGATGTTTCACTTATCCTCTTAAGCTACTGAGTCAGCTACCCATAGAGAAGTTAAAATACTTCCCCAGTGAATGCATAAATAAACATGGTACATCCAGACAGTGACGTATTACTCAGCACTAAAAAGAAATGAGTTATCAAGCCCTGAAAAGATGGAAGAAACTGAAATGGGTATTACCAATGAAAGAAGCCAATCTGAAAAGGCTGTTTACTCTATGATTCCAATTATGTGACATTCTGGAAAAGGCGAAACTATGGAGACAGTAAAAAGATCATTGGTGGCCAGGGGGTGAAGGGGAGGGATGAATAGGTAGAGCACAGGGGATTTTTAGGGCAGTGCAGATACTCTGTATGATGCCACAGTGGTGGATCCATGTCATTATGTTTGTCCAAATCCATAGAATGTGTGACATCAAGAGTGACCTGTAAACTATGGACTCTGGGTGATTATGATGTGTCCATGTAGGTTCACCAGTTGTAACAAAGGTACCCCTCTGGTGGGGGATGTTGATAGTGGAGGAAGCTAAGCACCTGTGGGAGCAGGGGATAGATGGGAAATTGCTATACCTTTCCCGCAGTTTTGCTGTGAACCTAAAACTGCTCCAAAAAATTGTCTTAATTAAAAAAAGCTGATTGGTGTTTGCCCCAGAGGCTTGGAGGAAGGAGGATCGGGGACTACCTGACTATCTGGTGATGGATATGGGGTCTCCTTTGAGGGTGTTGAAGAGGCTCTGGAAACGGAGGTGAGGGTTGCACGGCATTGTGAATATACTAAATGCCGTTAGATCATACACTTTATTTTTTTTATTTTTTTATAATTTTTGGCCGCGTTGGGTCTTCATTGCTGCGCATGGGCTTTCTCTAGTTGTGGCAAGCGGGGGCTGTTCTTCGTTGCGGAGCACTGGCTCTAGGTATATGGGCTTCAGTAGTTGTGGTGCGTGGGCTCAGTAGTTGTGGCTCACGGGCTCTAGAGCGCAGGCTCAGTAGTTGTGGAGCACGGGCTTAGTTGCTCCGCGGCATGTGGGATCTTCCCGGACCAGGGTTCAAACCTGTGTCCCCTGCATTGGCAGGCGGACTCTTAACCACTGTGCCACCAGGGAAGCCCTTACAATTTTTAAAAAATTTATTTATTTATCAAATCATACACTTTATTTTTTTAACATCTTTATTGGAGTATAATTGCTTTACATTTTTGTGTTAGTTGCTGCTGTATAACAAAGTGAATCAGCTGTATGTATACATATGTTCCCATATCTCCTCCCTCTTGCGTCTCCCTCCCTCCCACCCCTCTAGGTGGTCACAAAGCACCGAGCTGATCTCCCCGTGCTATGCGGCTGCTTCCCACTAGCTATCTAATTTACATTTGGCAGTGTATATATGTCCATGCCACTTCCTCACTTTGTCCCAGCTTACCCTTCCCCCTCGCCGTGTCCTCAAGTCCATTCTCTACATCTGCATCTTTATTCCTGTCCTGCCCCTAGGTTCATCAGAATCATTTTTTTTTTTAGATTCCATATATATGTGTTAGATACGGTATTTGTTTTTCTGACTTACTTCACTCTGTATGACAGACTCTAGGTCCATCCACCTCACTACAAATAACTCAATTTCGTTTCTTTTTATGGCTGAGTAATATTCCATTGTATATATGTGCCACATCTTCTTTATCCATTCATCTGTCGATGGACACTTAGGTTGCTTCCATGTCCTGGCTATTGTAAATAGAGCTGCAATGAACATTGTGGTACATGACTCTTTTTGAGTTATGGTTTTCTCAGGATATACGCCCAGTATATTGCCCAGGGATTGCTGGGCCATATGGTAGTTCTATTTTTCGTTTTTAAGGAACCTCCATAGTGTTCTCCATAGTGGCTGTATCAATTTACATTCCCACCGACAGTGAAGGAGGGTTCCTTTTTCTCCACACCCTCTCCAGCATTTATTGTCAAATCATACACTTTAAAATGCTTTAATTATATGTTATATATGTTTTACCTCAGTAAATAATAATAATGTGCCCACCAGAATCTTTCCTAGCAAAAGTGGTCCATGAAAACAGTAGTTGTCTCATGCTATTGTATATGTGGAGATGAAGTTAACCTATAATTTTAGGGGAGAATTAAGAAAAGAAAAATGCAGACTACCATTATAAGAAATTTTCTGTAGTTTCAGAGCTCTTGGCCTATTTCTCAAAGAATGAGTTAAACACGCTGACCAATATTCTCACTTATAATTTTATACTCAGTAAAATAGTCTTAGATTTAGGAATATAGTTTTTTTAACATGAGTCTCAAAACAGTTATTTTTATTTTGAATGAGAAAATATAAAGCATATCAATTTTAATTTTTCTTGAACTGGCACTGATACAAAAGAGGTTGTTCACTGAACTCTGTAGCTTTACACACAGTTTCCTCCCAATGGCACTTGCCTTCTTTCCAGCCTCACTTTGCATCTTAGAAGTCTTACACTGAGTTCTATCCAGGGGTCACTGTATCACTGGAGACCTTTTCTTTAAAAAAAATTTTTTTCTATGCATTTCATCTTCTTTCTCACTTCTCAAAAATCCAGTTTTGTTCCCACCGAGGATTTTTATGACAAGAGTAGTTTTCTTCTCATGTTTTTGCCAGCTTTCATTCCTGAATGCCCTACCTCAACTGGAAAAATATAAATGGAAGCATGGATAATGGTATTAACATACATGGATCTCTTAGCTCAGGCTGACATAAAATACCATAGACTGGGGGGCTTAAACAACAGACCTTTATTTTCTCACAGTGCCTGAGGCTGAAAGCCCAAGATCAGGGTACCAGCATGTCTGGGTTCTGATAAGGACTCTCTTCCTAGGTTACTTCTTGCTCTGCCCTCCCATGGCTTTTCCTCAGTGCATGTATATGTTCTCCTTCTTGTAAGAAGAGGGAGAGAAAAAGATGATTCTCTTTCTGTTTTTATAAGGCCACCAATCCCTTTGGATTAGGACCCTGCTCTTATGGCAGCATTTAACTTTATTTACCTCCTAACAGCCCCATCTCCAAACACAGTCACCTTCGGGGTTGGGCCTTCAACATATGAATTTGAGCAGGGGACACAGTTTAATCCATACAATGGATAAGAACTTAAAGTTCCCCAGCAAAGTCTCAATACATTCTTTATGTGGTTCTACTTCATTAGATATTTCCAAAGCACTCACATACGTTATCTCATTTGATTAATGATTGTTTATGCATTTCAGATTTCAAAACACAGAGAACTAAGAGATAAAAGTGACTTTTCGAAGCCATCTGGCTAAGAAGTGCAGAGAGGCCCCAGGTGGCCTCATTTGTGGACCATGTTCCAGCCTCCACAAGTGGGCAGAGCTCACGCTCATTTGCCCTGTTTCAGTCTCTTGAACTGGAAATTTCCAAAAGGGACTGAAAACCTACTCTCAAATAAGAGTTATTTCTTTGTGAATAATGGATTGTATGCTATAAATTAAACATTACCCATCTTACTAAATAGTTAAGTCAAGCGTTATGACTGGTTGCAAGCTCAGGACCTGAGTGTAATCCTGATTTGGGCGGCCAGTCTCTCCTTTCGAGGTCAGGGTCTCAGCCCAGTTTCTGTGACGTCTTGATCTTGAGTGGCTTTTCTCTTTTCTCCACATTGTGGAGAAGTGTTACAGAATACTTCCCACTTCCACCCGGATCTACCCAGTACACAGGTTTTGCTCTCATAATCTGTCCTGAGACAGATTTGCACTCTCCTTTTGCCTGTGCTGTTTCTTTCTCCTTCAGCATTGGCCTCGCTGAGCCTTCCAACTCTCCAGCCACTGCACTGGCCGTGCGTTACCTTATATGACTTAGCCTTGTCTCCCTGTTTTGGATTCCATGTGCCTCCTCATTTTCTTCTGGTTCTCTTTGTGATGCTGGGCTCGGTCCGCATGACACAGCATTTATTTTCCAGCCTTCTCTGGGGTCCTCCTTGGCACAGAGGCTGTCTCTTCAGTCTCCACTTGCCCCAGGGACCAGGCTTCACTGTCAGATCCCACCCTGGATGACCAAGCCCCTCTGGCCATGGCTGACTTCTGTTTACTGTATCCCTTTATCTTAATGGGATGGACTTTTTCTTTGGGATGGAATGAACTAGCTTTCTGGAAACGGACCCCCAAGAAAACCCTACTGAACTGAAGCAAATACTTCATGGGAGATGCTTATGAAAGTCCTTGAAATGACTCTTTGTAAAAGGTTGACAGGAATCAAAGGACCAGGAAGGCCAAATGCAGCAATAGCATGAAACTTTCCATATGTATAACCCTTTCTTATCTACTTCATATGGTTTATAAATGCATTTTGGACAGAAAAGGGAATATGCCAGCATAGTTGTTTTGTCCACAGAGAATCATTTTTATATGAGATATGAGTCAGATTTTATTTTATTTTATTTTTTATTGATATGCAAAAAACTTCACATTTTTAATGTATATATTTTGATGAGTTTGGCCATATTCATAAATCCATGAGAATCATATCTGTTTGTGAAGATTGTACTTGGGGGAAGAGGGAGAAGCAGAGAAGCAGAGAAAATATTTGTAAAGAAAAATCCTCCATTTGACTCTTGGCTCAGAAATAGAATTTCTGTTTTGGAGAAAGTATCAGGTGTCCTGACTTTACAGTCTTTCGAATGGGAAAAAAACATACATTCTCCGCTGAGTTGTGATAATGACTAACAATGTGTTGAGAACTTACTGTGTACCTGACAGTGTCGACTGGGCTTACCTTCTTATGGAAGTTTAAGTTTTACTTGAAAGACTGCTGTCACCCTAGCTGCAAATTCAGATCCTCTCAGTTGGCCTTGGGTAGTCAGCAAGGCTTATGGGTACTAGCTCTGTGGAAATCTGATGGTGTGTCAGCAGGCAGGGCCTGTCCGTGCAGCCTTGCTTGTTCACAGTTGGGGAAGGGGCTGGCTGGGCTGACTTACACTATTCTCATTTTGTCTTGTCATTCTTCTTGGGTGGAGTGTCCTGCCATGCGATGCTCTGATATGGGAAGCTGAACCCGAGGCTCAAGTTTCCAATGTCATGACTGCCACATGCACTATCCCCAAGATGTTAAATCAAGGGAGAGTGACTACGTGATTGGGAGAGGCTTCTCTTTGTGGTCCCTGAGACTGACACTAATCCAAAGGCAAGCTGTAGGCTGCTATTTTGGACTTGATGCAAATGTGCATCACAGTCTGTCAGGCACTCTCTCATTGTGATTGACATATTTACTGTTGACAATACAAGGTGAACCCTGCAGTCCTCTTAGATATGTGGCCCTTTGCCTCAAGACAACGTTCAGGGTGAGAATAGAATGTGGGATTTTGTTCCAGGTGTGCATCTGCCTGAGCATTTTTTTAAAAACTCTCTTGAGAATTCTCCAGGCTTCTCTTGACTGACAGCACAGAAGGCTTGTCATCTAAATATGTAAGTCTTCTGGCAACTGGCACATGTGTTGTTTATAGACAGGGTTTAAGATCTCGAGTGTGAGGGCTCTTCGTAGCTGTTGGTTCCTTGTACCATCACAGTTCTTTGTAAGTTTGGGTTCTTCACTGACCAATGAATCCTCTCTGACCAGAGCTGATGAAAGGGCACTAATTCCTGAAATCATAGTACCAAAGGATGGTCTGGAGAGGTTTTTTTCTACTTTGGCAAGGTCCAATATTCTGGCTAATCTAGAAGTTTCTAACATTGCATTCCTCAGGACACGTGGTTTGCAGAATGTTAATGGGTGCCAGGAAAGAACTCTGTAGTCAAACACGTCTGGAACACAGGAGGCTCACGATGCCTCATTCTTGGAGTTTCTTGGTGCATAATAAAAGTTCTGAGATGCTCTGCAGCCATGATGCTTGCATAACTTCAACCACATGACCCCAAGTAATTGACTGTGGAATTCTTTCCAGTAGCATCTATCGTATCCTTTAACATCTGTTAACATTGTGTAGGATGCATTTTGGAAAGTACTCATATAGGAAAAAGGCTTTCATTCCCTAAACCTGGTTTCCCAAATGTGACCCAGCAACTCTAATTATGGAACGAGAGAGGAAAAGAAAGATGTGGGACTCGCCTGGAAAAGGCAGGCCAGGAGCCTTGCAAGCAAGTGAGAGGACAGCTGGTGATTTAGCGGCCGGGCACTTATCTGCAAGCCCCAGCTCAGATCCTCCCTGCCCATGATGGCTTCTCTGGTGACCCCATCCCAGAGCCACATCTCTTTCCTGCTCATACCACTCATTGGCTACTTGACTACACTGAATGTTATATTCATGATGAATAAGCATTTGAAACCGCCTTGAAAAACACAAAATCTAGCCCTTTTCTTTTAAGTGACGGAGAACCAGAGTAGATATTTTAGGTTACTTTTTACATGCGTAGATCACTTCACTACATTTCTGTCCGTACTTGCAATTGCTGGGTAAAGGGGTATGAATTTTGTGAAGACTTTTGATACCTATTACCCAAATTACCTTTCAGAAAAGTTTTACCAATTTACACTTCCAGTTTACACACTTGGCTGTGTATGGAAGTGACGGTCTTGGTGGACAGGACGTACCTTAAAGTTGTTATTATTATCAACTCATTATACGATCATTAGTTTCTGGGAACAGGGAGGAAAAATAGGCTCCCAGCATATCCTAGAGGCTGCCCCCTCCCAACCTCTAGGTAACTCCTGGGCTTTCAGTTGTTGATGGCTGCTTGGTGATGGTTACTTGGTGATGGCAGGCTGCCATCAGCTGGCTTAGGAATAACCCAGTGCAGCATCCTAGAGCTTCTGGCACTTCTAGACAAGTGTTTTCCTGGCCAGTTCCCACCTACACACTTCAGCTGGGTCTGCACATGGCAGCTTGACAATAGCCTGATATTTACATGTGTGATCACCTCGCCCTGCAAATCCAGGGACTACCATCACCAAGCAAGGTGTGCCCAGCAGCCAGGTCTGTCGGATTCTGTTACTGATGTGGGCAACCCATTTGTCAGTCATGCCAGCCCTTCTCATGAAATAGGGCCGAGAAAAGGATTTGTCCTGTGGATCCTGGTATTCCCTAAACCCTGTAACACCAGAACTAAGAAAAATAATAAGAATAAAGCTAACATATTGAGGCCATCCCCTATCCAAGACCCGTCTAACCACTTTATATGCATTATCCAGTAGCCAAAGGATCATTTAAATCATAAGATTGTGTCACCTGCTTATGAAACTTTTCAAAAGCTTTCCATTAGAATAAAAGAATAAAAGCCAGAGTCCTTCTTATGAACTTCAAAGGCCCTGCATGTTTCTCCCACCCAAGGCTCCTACCTACCCTACTGTAACCTACATGAACTCATCCGTCACTCTGCTCTGGACATACTGGACCACCTCATTTTTCCTCAGACATCTCAGGCACACTTTTGCCTCAGGACCTTTGCATATGCTCCCTACCCCCCACACCTAGAATGTTTTGACAACAGATATCTCTGGCTACAGACCTACTTCCTTCTGGTCTGTACTCAAAAGTGACCTTCTCAATGAAGTCTTCTCTGGACATCTTACCAAATCTGTTACTCAAATCTTCCTTTCTTGATTGATTGATATTTTTCATAGCACTTAACATGATTTACATGCTTAATTTATCTGGTGTACTGTCTGTTTTCCCCCATTAGAATGTAAGTCCCTGAGGGGCTTTGTCTCTCTTTGTCACAGTGGTATCACCAGCACTTAGAAGAGTGTCTGGCACATAGTATAGGTGCTCAGTAAGTATTTGTGCATAATGAGTAAACTCACCTAATTCTCACATCAGCCCTAGGGGCAAGGGACTATTGTTTTCCTTAGTTTTTCGGATGAAACAGCTTAGACTTTGAGAGGTTAAGCAATCATCCCTGCAAGCAGTGGCACTGGGGTTTGAGCCCCCCCCCCCCCCCCGCCCCAGCTTAGCCACTCTCCTCCATGCCCCTCAGAGAGGTGTGAGAACTTGGAATCCTCCATGGGCACCTCATGAGGTTCAGCCTCCAAAGTCAAACATCCAAGACTCCTCAAGCCGGCCCCAACCTAACTTTCTAAACACGGTGTCTTATGTGCCGCACATTCAGCCAAACAGACCATGGTGTTGCCTCTTCTCTGATTTTGCTTACACTGTTCCCTTCCTCTCACCTGATTCAAATCCTTTGCATACATCTAGGCTCAAGTCAAATGCCACGTCTCCACGAAGCCCTCTGATGATCGTTCTCTTGTTCAAGATAGTTGCGCATCAGGATCTTCTTCTTTCTGCAGTTCTTAAGGCAGAGGCCACATCTGTTTGACCTTTGTCTTTTCCACGATGTCGTGCGGAGACTCTCAAGCCCCAAAATCTGTTTACCAAACACACAGACGCCTCTTGCCACAATGGAGTAACATATTCTGAGTGGGGAGTATTTTCAAACATGGACGTCCTAATCCATGAAAATAGAGTTTGGTGCTGAACACAAAGCTACATTTAGGAAAGAGAAGGACTAGGTGGCTCGTTGATTACATAGAAACCGCCAATCCTCTTAATCAGCGCAGTCTAGAAAATCAGTCAAGCCAGGCGTTCGGTTGTTGGACATTTGTAGACAGAACAGCAAGTAGTAGATTGAATTTCCTCTGCTCTGTATGAGGGTTTTTGCTGTTACATAAAATGCCCTCAGACATTGAAGGTATCGTACAGATACGAACCTGTTACTTCTTTCAGAAACACATGATCACTTAAGAGTGTGGGATGGAGAATGAGAAGCAGGAGAAAGGGAGGGCGTATTGGGAACAGATACACATCAAATATTTCACACACTTATAAGTAAGAATGCACTTTAAAGCCATATGTGTAACTTTATTTTGCATGTAACAATAGAATTTAGCATATCGGGTCAGAAGGAGGACTTGGGAGACTCACCCTTTCTGGTGGCTCCCTTTGTAACCTTGGACTATTGACTGACTGAGTAAGCTTTGTGATCTCAGGGACCAAATGAGGACACTAACATTCACACCCAAATGGGACAGGCATCTTTTAGACATAAAATATATTTTAAAATAAAATAAATTGTATATGTGTGTGTGTATATACATATATATATATAACATTTATGAAAAGACCTTGAGTTTTTAGCATCAAAAATACCGTAAGGAGCCAAATATAGTTCTTCCCCCTGTGAGGTATTACTTGGCATCATTAATTAATTAATTAACTGATTAATTGTTTAATTTAATTACCTGTCACTTTAATCCCATCTACCTACTCCTGCATTGTTCTCACTTCTCCTTCAGTGCCTTCCTTTTCTTGCCCTCCCATCTTTTGCCTGTTGCCTCCTTGCTTCTCCCTCAAAACCCAAACCACAGACTGGTGACTGTGGAGGATAAGGATGGGGATACTGGTTGAACTGGTAGGTGGGGGGCACAGTTAGACTTCGTCTTCCCAAGAAGTCCACCACAGATCCTGCCGAGAGGAACTATGAAATCAATGATAAGAACTTTTATGAACTGCATTATTATTTGTATTGCCAGCACTATTTTCTAAAACTGTATTTTCTAGTAAATCAAAATACGCATTTACGAATGTCTTGGCCAAGGTCTTATACTTTAGGCCAGGAAACGACGAAGGCCAGTCATTTTCAATCCTGACACACCTCTGAATCAAGTCGGTCTTAATTAAACCAAAGTAGTCTTGCCTGAAGCACAAATGCTGACATACCATTAATACACTTTTAAATTGTTTTTCCTCAGCTCTGGGCATAAAGGAAGCTTTAGCATCTGTCTCTGAATCTAGATCCAACCAAACCTGGGTCTCCAGACCGTGATCTTTGTGGACTCTTAATAAAGGTCCATGAAGGAAAATATCTATTGACAAAGCTGATTTTTGAAATACTGGGTGAGACTCAGTTAAACAGGAGTTTTTTTGTTGTTGGTTTTTTTTTTTTTCCTGCTAAACTTCTCTGAGTCATTAGCATGCTATGCCAGGCATGGAGGGGAGAAAGTAGCAAAGTCCCAAAGTTACTTGATCATGGAATCCCCACTCTTTTTTTTCAGGGCATCTGTAAGACTAGTTTCTATGGAATACATTTTGGAGAATACTGGTGAGAAGTATAAATTAATGCGAACGATTTCTGCATGAGAAATATGAACATTAAACACGACTCTTGTATAGGGGAAGGGGACATCCATGAAAGAAAACTCCAGGCACCCAAGATCCTTAGGAGGCAGATTTGAAATGAGAGCCAAGAGAAAGCCAAGTGAAGAGATCCTGACTTTCCCAACAGTGCAAGAGAGAAGACAGGACATCGGGTTCTGTTTATTAATTGAATCATAATTAATATGGATTTAATTATAATAAGCGTAAGGTCAGAAGGATTTTCTCATGAAGAATAGAAGACTGTAATCTGTTTTTACATTAACAGGGTGGAACCAAACCTTTTAATTCTCATCTTTCTTGCAGAAATTAACTACCACTCACTTTCCATTGAAGTTCCATGTGATGGCAGCTCTAGGATCTTCAGCTTCAGCGTCTACTTAGATACATTGCTATTGAGACAGATGCCTTATGGGCATCTTTTTGTGTCTCCAGTTGCTACTGGTCAGAGCGACTGGTCAGGGTGACTGTTCTCAGGGCTGCTGGAGCTGCGACAGCTCAGTACGGATGGCAGATGAGCTCTGATCTGCAGCTCCTCTCCTCCATTCCTAAACTAGTGACTTCACACCTTCCAATTCCCTGTGAGTAAAACTGAACTAACTACTTAAATGGTCCTTTTGAAAATAGGTTCATTTATTGGCTTAATGGCTTAGGGTGCATTCTTTGTAAATTCAGCCCTAAGGGCCCAATCAGAAGATGAAATATGTCTGGCTTGGCCACTGCAGGAATTGATTAAAGGAGGCTCTTGCTTGCTTCCTGGTACTCTGCCAAACAGGAATTAAAATGCAGCAAGATGTTGTCCTCAGCTTTAGCAATTCCACTGAGAGGTTTTCCTCCCACTAAAGTGGAAGGGACTGAGGCCAGTTCAAAAGCAGCACCTCGCTTAAGAAACAAACAGAAAATAATAAAGGTTTTCAGAAAGGTGTTATTTTGAAACAGACCTATGTGTTTCCAAATATGGCCACCTTGCAGGGATTAGAATAAAAATTGTGTGGTGCAAAGACTGTCTGGCCAGGTAAAGTTGGGCAAGGTTACTTGGGGTTCTTCTTTCTCTGTAAAAATTGGGAGTAGGATTTGACCGTCTAGAAGGTATCCCGGCCACTAGGACTCTGTGACGGAAGCTGTAGGGAGTGAGCTTCCTTCTCTTTGTGGCTCCTGTTGAGACCAGAGGAAGTAGACATTCGCGACTCCAGCTGAAGCAGGGCTCTAAAGACCTCACCTGCCTCTTCTACCACCTATCCCATCTCTACTGTGATTATGAACTCTGCTTAGCTTCTCAGTTCAATCTAATCCACAGTGTTTGAGTGGACCCAAGCACAGAGACAGTAAAAGTTAGGACTCTGAGTTTCAAGTTCAGAAACCCTACTCAAACTGATTATAAAAGAACAGTCATAACAAGAGCAAGAGAGAGAGAAAGAGATTGATTTTATTGTCACTTGTAACTAAAAAGTACAAGAGTAAGTTTCCTTCAGGCACAGCTGTATCCAGGTGCTAATATGGCTGCAACAGCGTTTTCATATGGCTCTTTTGTCCTCTGGTTTGGATTTATTTTCAAGCAGGTTCTCCCTTCATGGGAAGAAAATGGCCACCAGTAGCTCAATACTTATATTCCAGTTTAGCAACCCCAATGGAAAGGGAGTGCTTCTTTCTTCCTCAGTCCCAAGATTCATTTAACATTCCTCAAATAAGTGGTAGGAGATACAGCAGTGGGCAAGACAGGTGAAGCCTCTGACCTTGCTGGTTGGCACCTCACTGGAGGAACTTAGATGGAGTGTGTATCCCTGAGTCCATTGCTTTGTTCAGAGGATTGGGATATGCTCTCTAGCCAGGTTAATCTTGAATGACTCCTGCTGCCATCCAGCAAAGCTGATATTTTGGAGGAGAGCTCTCCCTTGTCCCCAGTGTCTCACTATCTAAATGACACTTTCTGTCTTCATCATAAGGCTAGAACTGCATGGGGCAACCTCATTATCTACTCCAGTTTAGGAAGTAATGATAATGATAGTAAATGTTTATTGAATGGCTTTGCATACATTAACACGGGTAATCCTCGCCACAAACCAGAAGTTACATACTCTTTATGATGTCCATTTAAGGTGGAAGAAATGGAGGTACAGAGAGGTAGAGAATGTAACTGTGGTGCCCAGGCTATAGGGAACTGTGAGGCTGGTACTTACTGAGGATAACCTGGCAGTTACTACTCCTTTCCTCCCATCTGATTCCTTTCCCATAGCAAAAGGAGAAGGTGACCTAGAGAGAGTTCAAGGGAAAAAGAGGGTCATCCTTTCTAAGCAGCAACTGCATGAGGTGTATTTCACCTCGTGTAATAGGTATGTTTCTAAAATGTCTTTGAAAATCTCCCTTCTGCAAATCAATTCCTCTTTTCCCTTTATAGTTTTTGATAAAACACCCGATGAGTATCATAGACTCTTTCCCTTTAATGGAATTTTCTTGAATGGATGATGACTTGAAATAATTGGACACTGTTTGGAGCTTGGGAGTCTTTTTATGAGATGGTGGTTTCTGTTACAATGGGTGCTGGTTAAAAATGGGTTCTCACCTATAAGCCATCTAGCTCACCCTAACTGATAAGTTGACTCCGTCTTTTATGACTGCTGTGCTTGTGTTCTTATAGAATTGGCCACCCTCTAATTTACTCAAAAGTAATAGTATTGATTTGCACCAGTTTTGTGGATTTTTAGTATCTTTTTCCTCAGCTAGGAAACATACCAGTTTCTTCCTAGCCTATCTGTAAAGGTCACTTGTATTCTTGGGATGCTTTTACTAGAATGAACTTGAACTAAACATCAATCAATGTAGTGCTATTCCTGACTAGGTTTGGTGAACCCAGGTGACAGCATCATCTTGAAGTGGCCAATTACTGAGCCTCTCAACTAGTTAATGATAGAAAAATGGGGGGAAGTAGATTGTTAGATGCCCACTGGCTTTGACTTACTCTTTGAAATATTGATTCTAACAACTGATTTTTGTATGTTATTGATACAGCAGACCATTTGGATGTGCAGTAAGCCAGCCACCAGATGTGAGGTACTAACCCAGATGAGTAATCATTTTGTAATAGATACATTAAAATAATTTTGTACTTCCTAAGACTTTTAGAAAAGGCAGACAGAAGTTTTCAAGAAGAACTGATGTTTGTCAGTGGACTAGGAAAATGAAAGATATATCCACTCTTCCTTTAAAAGAGTTGATGTTTCTTGGAGCTTTGGAAACAGAAGACAAAATGCCTTTGACCATCAGGTCGTCAATTTCAGAGGCTGTTGTTTTCTGGGTAGAGTTCAAGATTTGTTATGTTTGACAGTCATTGGTAGCTTCCTTCTGAGTAGAATAGATTTCGAAATTACAAACCACCAGGCAAGCATCAAACTGAATGTGAAAATCAATGACCCATCACAGTTACAAGCATGTAGATGGCCATGGCATGGTGAGTAGACCGTTTCAGAGAAGGAAGTGCTTGAGGAAGAACAGACAAGGGCGGCTTTATTGACCCACTTCTTATCTCTGCCTTCTGCTCCTACCACCCTGACCTGCCATTGAAATGTGTCCGTGAATTTAAGTCAAGTGATAACCTGTGACTAATCTGTACGCAGCTTCTAAGCCACTTCCTCTATTTCAGTTAGCAGAGGCATCTGCCTTCAACAACTGCCCTCCCTTCACAGAATCCCTCCTGCCATCTCATTTACATACGGGCGCATCCTTCCAACAGCTTCTTGTAACCCTGAAGCTCTGTTGGCAAGAAAACGGAGTGCTATTTTTTAAGATCTTCAACTGGAAGCTTGTGGCTGCACAATAGGAAAATCCAACCTTCTTTTATTATTATTTGTAACAACGGCTACTGTTTCTGTTATGGAACCAAACTCGGGTCCGCTTGCCCATGCAGTATAGCCAACCTACTGACACAGGGACGTGGTGAAGGAAAGTGCAGCATTTATTGCAGGGCTCCAAGCAAGGAGTCCAGGATGGCTAGTGCTCAAAAAGCCCCAAATCTCTGATGGGTTTCAGCAAAGCATTTATAAAGGCCAGGTGAGGGAGCGGGGTCACAGGGTACGTGTTCAGCTCGTGCGCAGTTCTGCGGTTGGTTGATGGTGAGGTAACAGGGCCGTGTCATGGGGTTAACATTATCCATCCTTAGGCGCCAGTAGGTCTGGGGGCTATTGCTCATGATCATCAAGTAGTTAATTTCTTCCACTGGTGGTGGTTTTAGCATCTGTAAACCAACCCAGGAAATGTGCATCAGATACTGTTTCCTGGGTACTTCAGACAGGAGCTACCGCAGAGGATATAGGGGAGGGGTCTGTTCTGGGAAGGCCCCATAGGGTCCTGTGACATTTCTGTGAACACTTTCTATTTGCAGGCACTGTGGTAGCATTTTTAAACCTTGTCTCATAGATTCTCTGGAGGTGTCTGTGAGGTAGACATCGTTCCTCCCATTCTACAGATAAGGAGGAAGAGCTTCAGAGCAATTAATTTCTTCAAAGTGATTTAAGACCAGGTGTGTACTCTCAACAACAGCACAAAAATTAAGTTAGAGAGTTACAGTTTTCACCTAGAGATGAGTGTCTCTCTCAGAAGGAATTGGGAAATCCCTCTTTATGAGATCCTTTAAAAATTTGTTTTTAAATAAGTGTTTATTTTAGAATACTTTGAAAGAAAAGTTGCAAGGATAAGACCGAGAGTTCCTTTATACCCTGACCCCAGTTTCCCCTGCTGTTTACGTCTTACATTGGTTTGATACATTTACATAGTATGATACACTTTTCACAGCTAATGAACCAATATGGCCACATTATTATTCACTAAATCTCCATAATTTATTTGTATTTCTTGAGTTTTTGCCTGATACCCTTTTTCTTTCTCAGCATCCCATCCAGAATACCACATTTCACTTAGTTATCATGTCTCCTTAGGCTCTTCTAGACTTTGACAGCTCCTCAGACTTTGTTTTTGATGACCTTGACAGTTTTGAGTAGTAGTGACAGATATTTTGCAGAATATCTATTAATATGGGTTTATCTGATGATCTTCTCTGGTATCTCAAGACTGTTACACAAACACATGATAGCTTCACCAGGAGAACTTCTTGAACTAGCTTTAAATTGTCAGAGCCTAGGCGCACAGATGAGGACAGGAATTTAGGCAAAGTATGCATATGTACAGCAAGGACAACTACATTCTTTTGGGTGAATGAATGGGACACATTTCATCAGAAATCCTTCACCCCAGAAATCTCTCTGTCTCTCTCTCTATCTCTCTCTCACACACATACACACACTGTGTGCCAGATATTTATGAGAAAGTTAGAAATTTACAGAATAATAAGGTGGGTGAAGCCATGATTTCAGTTAATGATAAAATTGTCATTGTAAATGGCATGTTTGTGGCCAAGAAAAACAGATGTCCATATAACAATTTGGAGCCATCCAATGCATAAAGCAATTTGTAGGTAATCTGCTAAGCAGTTATAGTATCAAAATGTATTCATTGTCAGTTGGACATACATCCAGGCTGTATGTCTAATTGACCAGTTAATTTCCAGTCTGTCTCAGGAGCTACTAAACATGGTTTAAAATGGAGCCCTTGGTACTTCACCTAATATTGATGAACAAAGGAACAGATTCCTCCGCATGTTCAAAGTACAGAGAGTTCAGGGTGCTGTGTTCTGTATGTAAAATCAGGTACCTCGTCAAGCTGTTGTTGACTCAGTCTGAATTGGTAACGCAATGGTGAAACAATGTATCATCCCATTTAAATGGCTGGCAACTGAAACTATTGTAAAAAAGAAAAAAAAGACCTCTGTCACCAAGACTGGAGACAGAGAAAAAAACCTCATCAGTAAAGCATTTTATGATGGTTTTCTATAAAACACACCTGATTTTGGCCATTTGAGCAGATGACAAGGTCCCTCCCCATCTTTCTTCCCCAGCTCCTGGCTTCCAGGAGATTCTGTCTCAACTCTTGGTGTCCAGTTGAAAGTTCTTCTCAGTTTCAACACTGGACCATGTCCATTCTTTGTCTCCCACTTTGATAACTGCAAATAAAAAGAATGATTCCGATTTCTTTCTGAAAGACGAAAGAATATGCATTAGAATCAATAGACAAGATTCATTGCAAGAGGAACATGATCCTCTGAAGCAGCGGTCAAGGTGATTTTTCTAAGCACCCCACTGACAGCCATAGGCTCCTGTTTGCAGTTCTCTGCCACTGCTCCGCAGCTGCCCTTGGCTCCAGGTGTATCCATGATCCTGGAATGCAGCCAGAGAAAGAGCTGGAAGAGGTGGGAGTGCTCTGATGGTTGAGCAGTGTGAGGGCTTTATCCTCCCCTAAGGGCTCTAAATATGCTTCATGGCACTTGGTTTTTGAAGCGCCTCATCGTCTGGAAGCCTGCACCGCATCAGAAGTTGGAAAGCAGCCTGTTATTGATTGCAGCTGCATCCTTATTTGGCGGAGGAAGAAGGGTGTAGAAAGCAAATGTGGTCCCATTTGGCAAGGACACCTTCCAGGTGAACAACAATCAGGAAAGATGTCTAGAGGCAAGGTTACGAGCCACAGAGACAGAACTGACAGGCCCAGGGTAGATAATAAGTGCCTTGTCTTTTAAAGGGAACCTTCCTCTCAGAAGTTTTGGGAACCAAAACCAGATTTCTGTGTACCTTTTACTTATTAGGTCCTAGGACAAGTGTGTGTGTGTGTGTGTGTGTATTATAAGCCCTTAACAAGCTTGCCTCGCCTCCACACACACTGGTGTTTCAGAGGCTCAGTGTATTTCACACGTCATCAAATGCTATCTCGCTTGTTAGAGAAAACAAGTATTCAAGTGTTTGTGCTTCTCCACATCTGAATTGGGCCTATAGGATCGTATTCGGGGCTTCACCGTGGAGGTGTTCACCACTCACAAAACCCCTGAAGATTCCTGAGATGATGATCTGCCCTTTGGCTGAAGCACACATTTACATTTTTTCCTGCAAAGTTTGAACTACCTGCTGAGTGGACGTAACTGCCGGAGCAGCAGGCACATCACGGGGAAGTTTTGTTGTAGAAGAACAGCAGCGCCTAAGGTAGAATCGTGACTTGATTTCTTTGTTGGAAACAGGAAGTCCTGAAATGTATCCATTTGCTGGATTGAAAATGGCAACGGAGAGAAAGTCAAGAGGACTTCCAGTTAAATGTGGAAGATTACATACAAAGTGTGTACCTTCTTTCCTGTTGTAAATGTCACTGAAACCGAGGAAGGGAATTTATCAAGTGGAAACTAATAAGAACCAAGAGAACAAAAGAAGAGACAATAGGAGGCAAAAGATAACAGATTTTTGAAAAATGGGAGTGGATTAAGGAGTAGTGACTGACTGAGCAAAGCAGAGGACGGTATGTGGTGTGCGCCCGGAGATGTCTCACTGCATGAGTTAGACACCCAGTATCTTGGGAAGCAGGAGAGAGGCATAGGACTGAAAGCAGGTGGATTGATAGAAAATGTACTATGCATCTGGATTCCCAGGTTTTTTTCCCGGTCCTTACAACCAGGTGTTTTCTCCTCCACTTGCCCCAGCATACGTGTGCGCGCGTGCGCACGCACACACACACACACACACACACACACACACACACAGAAGTTTATTCCTTGGAAAAACTTAACCATAGGAACAGAACCAAGCAAAACAGAACTGAACTACAAAGTGGAACCAAGCATAGCAGAAAAAGTAAGACGTAGGTGAGGCTGAATTTGGGGCAGGGGAGCTAAGTGAAAGCCTGCAGAACTGAGAGACCCAGTACTAGATCTCCACAGACAAGCATACAGCCAAGTAAGAGATGCAAGGATTTGCCAGTAAAGAAACTGAACAGCTACAGAGAAAAGTCTTACAGATATTGGTACGCAAAGACCCTGAAATGTTTTCACTCAGTTCACTGCTCAATCACCCTACGGTAAAGACTGCCAGTCTACAAGCCCCACCTACTTACACAAAATTGAAGTTTTAGTGCCTCCTCCAAATATTGCCTAACATTTGAGGAAAAGCTTCAGCATGAAAGACTGAGGCCAGTATAACAGACAGAAGAAAGGAACTGGGATAAGAGTGATGTGAGTGGAAAAAGAAATGCTGAAGAAAATACACACATACACACACATTTACCTCAGGGAGATGCAAGGATATATTGCCTCCCTGCCCTGGGAACAGGAACAATCAATTAAAAAAAAATGATTGCTAAAATTAAAAATTCAATTCAAAGTTTTGAAAATAAAGTTGAGAAAATAGTCTAGAAGACAGAATCAAAGGACAATGAGAAGAAAATTCAAGGAAAAAATATAAGAAAATTAGAAATCCAATATTACATTTAAAAAATTCAACACATAGAAACTCCAGAAGAAAAGTGAGTAAATGAAGAAGTAATACAAAAAAATTGCCCAGAACTGAGTAACATCAGTTTCCAGATTGAAATGGCTCATGGGCAATGCCCAACACAGTGAATAAAAGAAAACCCACACCAAATACAGTATGATAAAATTTCAGTTACCGGATATACAGAGAAGATCCTAAAATCAGAATGAAGTTGGCTCAGAAGACAACAAAAGGACATTACAAACATTCCGAGGAAGCATGTCTTCACCTTCAAATTCCAAATCCTCCCAGGTCTTTTTTTTTAAAGATGTCTTTTTTCTTTTTTTGATGTGGACCATTTTTTTTTTTTTTTTTTGCAGTACGCGGGCCTCTCACTGCTGTGGCCTCTCCCGTTGCGGAGCACAGGCTCCGGACACGCAGGATGCGCAGGCTCAGCAGCCATGGTTCACGGGCCCAGCCGCCCCGCGGCACGTGGGATCTTCCCGGACCCGGGCACAAACTCGTGTCCCTTGCATTGGCAGGCAGACTCTCAACCACTGCGCCACCAGGGAAGCCCGATGTGGACCATTTTTAAAGTCTTTATTGAATATGTTACAGTATTGCTTCTGTTTTCTGTTTTGGTTTTTTGGCCGCGAGGCATGTGGGATCTTAGCTCCCCAACCAGGGATTGAACCCACACCCCCTGCATTGGAAGGTAAAGTCTTAACCCCTGGACCGCCAGGGAAGTCCCATCCTCCCAGGTCTTGATCAAGTGAGAGAGTAGCATTAAAAATATTTTCAGATATGCAGGGACTCAAAAAGCTTACCTCCTAGGCCCTGTTACTCAGAAAAGTACTGGAAGATGTGCTCTTGCTAAAACAAGGTAGTAAACAAGAAAGCTCAAGACATGAAACCAAGAAATAGGCCACTGAGTATAAAATGAGATGAAGAGAAGTCCCAGAACAGTGAGAGACCTGGCCTAGAAGGCAAATGCTCAGATTTGGGCAGGAAGATGAGGGCTCCAGGAAAGAGTTGGAGCTGATAGATTATCAGATGCATTTGACAACGTGGAGAATTGTGTGTGTGGGGGGGGAAGGGGTGGTAGAGTAGATCTTTCAGAGCTGTAGGGAAGAGGTACTGATCAGCACATAAGAAAATTAATCAAGTAAAAAAAAAAGACAACATAAACTCCAGGAAAAATAAAAAGAAAGGAAAATTTGCTGAGCAGAGAACAATATTCACATAGTCATAAAATATAAACACACAGTCTGACTTAACCAAAAAATGTGGATAGAAATAATTTTAAAGGACAGGCTTATGAGTGAGACTTTGTGTGTTAGTGTCTGTGAGGAGGGATGCTAGCCTTTATCTGCTGATATAAGTAGTCAGTGCCTCAAATTGATAACCTGAAAAAATAAAATCAGTGCATTATGAAATTAAGGAGGTATATTCTAGAAAAAACAGCTAAGTGAGTCAAAAGTAGCTGCTGTTGGGAAAGAGAATAGATACTTTCTCTTATAAGCCCTTTTCTCCTATTTGGCTTTTAACGATGTTTATGTATTGCTTTGATAAAAATCAAAGTTCATTAAAAATAAAGAGCATGGATAAAATTTTTTAAAAAGGTATTGAATAGATCTATGCAACTGATGACTGGTTCTTATCCGCGGCGTAGAAGTCCAGGATAAATTAAAAAGTGGAATATGATGCATTTTTAAAAAAACAAGCATCTGAAGATGTCAGACTATTCAGTCATACTTTGCTGAATTTTATTGGGGCAGGAAGCAGAGAGTATGTTATAATGACCTTTTTGCATTTGGAAATTCTTGAAGATCTCTGATTATATCCCTATGAATGTCAAAGATTTATTGAACTAAATCAAAACTAACAAAGCAAATAAATTATGAAGAGATTTTTTGGCATTAGGGAGAATTCCTTTGTTTTTTGAAGGGTTTGTGAGAATTCCTTTAAATAGCAGTCTCCTCTGGTACGCTGAAGTTTTAGTAGATATCAACCTCTAGCAAGAATCTAGGGAAGATCGAAAGAAGAGACACTTAAATCTAAAAAGCTAGGAGTTGCTGCTGTTCCTTGATTTCTCAGGAGATAAGATAAAGCAGCTCTGGCACGCAGTGTGAGTTAACAGGAAAAGACTTTCTTCGCCAAAATTTGACATCTGTGCCGCTTGTGAGGAGCAGACCCACGGCTTTATTAAGCAGGGTGCATATTTACAATCGTTGAGTGCAATGACCAAACATGTGAACTCTTCCCAGCTTGACTTGGAAACTGCTGAGATTAAGAAACTTCCAAACCACTGAAAACGTTTTTTTAAAGAAAGAAAAATCAATCCCCTTGAACAGAGCTAAAGGTGAAATTTACATCACTTTGGAAAAATTTCTGGCCCTTCTTGTTGCAAAAATAATGTAACTGTGAGAGTTGCCTTCACTGGCAGGAAAGTAGCAACCGGTACTGTCTTGAGGAAGTAAACACAAAGGGTAGGTCGTCTTGAAGCCTCATTCGGCAAAGCTCGCTTAAGACTAGGTCCCCAGGGCTCTGTGACAGAAAAAGCCAGCCCCTTTTCTGTCACCTGAGCCTGAAAATTCATCCGCAAGTGATAAGATGACAGAGCTGGTTAAAGAGCGAGGCTGAGAACAGCTCCCTCTCGGTGCATTTTCTCACCTTTGTTGACTTATAGAAAGCTACCGCCTCTGCCATCAGTACCTCCAGCACATCCTAATGTCTACTCGAGGCATCCCCATCCCCACCCCCGGGTGGGCCGATGCATCCAGTTCCCCCAGAGTGTTTGGGGAAAAGGAGAACAAGAAAATCGAAGCAGCAGCCTCTTTTGTTGCCGTTCCAGAACAGAAGGACATTTCAGAGTCTTTAAGGCATCTCACCAGGGAGAGAAGATTCCAGTGTAGCAGGAAGGAGGCCGGCAGTGTTCTGCGGCAGATTTAGATTTACACAGGGCTGGTGAGAAACAGCCGCTGGCTCTGTCGGTGCCGAAAGGACGTATGAGCCCTGAGCGGCAGCTGGGCAGCCTCTTTTTGCAGGGAACCTAGGAAGAGGCCTTCCCGCCTAGTTTCCCTGTGAACCTGGGCAGCCCCTCCTTCCCCCACCCCTTCCCTTGCTAATTTCAAAGGCCCTCACAGATGCCAAGGCCAGCAGCCAAAGCTGGCTGAGAAGGTTCAGCAAGAGAAGAGCTCGAATGATTCGGGATGACGATTCCTTCTCCTTCGTCTGCTGGGTATTAATAATAGTCACTGCTTCATGGGGTTGTTTTGAGGATTAAAGGAGTTATTGATTAAGTGGAAGATGATTAGAAGGAGGTGTGACCCAAAGAGTGCTAGCCGTCTTTAGTCATAGTAGCTGTGGCAGTATTCAAAAGATCAGCAAGAACGTGAGAGATGAAATTACACTTTATCTAAGGAGGCAGTTGGGTGACCAGATGACTCGATATTATCTGATTGAAGTGAAGTGTCACAGCTTTGAATGAGGACTTCTGTGCTGGAGGAAATGGGTCAACAGAGCCCTGCAGAGGAAGCCTAGAGAGGTTACAGAAACTGAACCCATCGGAAGTTGGCTATTGATTACAGAACCATTGAATGTAGGAGAATGTGTTACTAATTTATTCATTTATGAATATTTTGGAGACTTTGGTCCAAAGCCTTCTTGAACAGTTGAGAACATTGAGGGGTCAGGTTAGATCAACTTTTACTAAGGACATGCCCCCCAAGAAAGTAGGAGCCCCTCAGAAAGCCTTTGTCTTTCATTCCACAGTGTCCTCCTATGAAGAAAAAGGTTGCAGGATGGAAAGCCCCCTCTTCCTCAGTTTGTAGCCAGTTTTGAGCCTTGACAGTGATACAAGTGGGACACAGTCTGGCTCCTTTAAACAGAGGTAGAGCAGGTGATTTCGTTACACATGTAAAACTTGGTCAGGTATGCTACCTACCTCTTAGAATTGTGAGGATTCAAAGGTGCTTGACCCAGAACCAGGTAACTGATCAATAAATGTTGATTTATCCCCCTCCTGAGAGGGATTCATAGTAGTTTCTGTGGAATGCAAATAGTATTGTCAGAATTGAAATTTGCACACAGTACTCTCAGACTCCAGCGCCTGCTCCCAAACTCGACTATAATGTAGGCAACTGTGGTGCAAAGCAGAATCGAAGCAGAGAGAGAGAGGTGAAAAAGTTGTAGCTCTGTGTCCCAAGTACTGCTCAGATGCTCACATGAGATTCCAAACTTAAGAGAGTAAATTAAATTCTTAAGTTGGCACTGTGGTTGCAATGAGACGCTAATATATATTGCTTTTGTATCCATCCTGGACTGGTCTGAATTGCCAGTATCCTGTTCAGTGCACAGGGAGCCCAAGGGAGAAGCCCCGAGTGAGGGAGATTGGCCCAGGCGTGTTGGGAGGTAGAAAGTGGGAACTGGCTCCTGACCTTCAGCTGCGATTCCCCAGGCAGTCACTTAGCTTGTGAGAACCACAGTGCATTCAGCAAAAGTCTTCTTTTGTCAAGGATGAATGGGAAGAATCCCTCTGGAAAAAGATGGCAGCTGAAGAATAGAAGGGGAAATCAGGGCTCTTAATACAAGGAGCTGCAGAACTGGTACGCTGAAGAGGTGAAAAAAAACCTCTTATGTGCAATGAAACAATTTGCATCCTTGGAACAAGGCTGGATCCAGAAACTTCTAATACATGTTTCTGGAGATCTGGTGTCTTTCCCAAAAATGCATGTGCCCCTCCCCTACCATAGCTCAGCATTCATTCATGCAACAAATACTACTACATGCCAAGTGGAGTTCTAGGTGCTAAGGAAATGATAGTGTTTCGTTGTTGTTTTCTTTTGTTTCAATGTGGACAAAGCTCATGGGTCTTATATTCTAGAGAAGACAGACAACAAACAAGGAAAGAAATAACATAATAAAATACCAGGCTATGGTGTGGAGAAAAAGTATGCAGGGTAAGACATAGGAAATGTTTGGAGATAGCTGTTATAAACTGGGCTGTCAGGGAAGGGCTTTCTGATGGATGATCTTTGATCAGAGAATGATGGGAATGAGCAAGCAGGTATCTGGGGAAAGAGAATTCCAGGAGATGGGACGGCAAGTGCAAAAGCCCTGAGGCAGACACGTGAGGGATGTGGGCTGGGGCTGGGGGTAGTCAGAGCAGAGAGAGCAAGAAGGAAAATGCAGGAGATAAGATCAGACAGAGGCAGGAAGCAGAGCAGGCGGGACTTGATGGTAGGGAAGCTTGACTTGTCTTCTGCGAGAAAAAGTCTCACTTCTCATTTATGTTTTAATAGTATCATTTCATCCAAGATGAAGGCCAGAATGTTTAGTTCTTAAACATTCCAAAAGGAACAGTTCATTAGTGCAGAAAAGGAGCCAGTAAAGAGGAGGGTACCTTGTAGGAGAGGTGTGTTTACATTCCTTCAAATTTGAAGTGAACATAATTCCTACACAATAGAGGTCTGCTTTCAAGCACGATAGGATAGCTGTCCATCAACCCCTCTCTGCTGTGGGGATACAAAAGGAGGAGAAATTGCACATAGAAAGTTCAAAATAAGCAGGGGTTTGTTTGACTAATGTCTGAAAAAGTCATATAAAAATTAACTAGTGTCGATGGCAGGGCAATAGATAAAGGAGGCAGGAGTCCAGTGGTTGGCCTGGGAAAGTCACACCAGTATTAAAAACTTCCTGGAAATGGCCCACAAAGTGGATAATCCACAGGTGAGTAACAAGCGACTGAAATACAACAGTTAAGAGAGCAGTTTTGATGAAACAACCTCCAAAGCTTTTTAAGTGATTGTTCAAAAGAAACCAAATTGGCTTGAGCCTCCTCCTAAAATAGGCAGGTATCTAGCAAACTATTGATATAATGATCTTGGGAGGTTAACACAAGCCTTGCTCTGGCCTTTTGCTTCTTGTTGCTCTCTTTGTAAAACCGTGGTCTCTGGAGTGTTGATTAGGAATAGCTTTGCTTTTAACGGTTCAGAATCCTCCCAATACTGTGGGCTTGATGTGGAGAAACACTTCGTATTATGACACCTTTGGACCTTTGAAGCTCCGAGCCACCAACGTGTACAGTCCTGATACCTCGACTCTTCTACTATCATCATTCTCAGTCCTGAAACACAGGAACTGGGTCTACAGAGCCCAGACTCTGGAATCGAGCTGCCCGTATTTAGACCTTGGCACTGAACCCTGGCTCTGTATTTACTGGTTGGGCTTGGATGTACCTAGATTTCCTCATGCATAAAATAAGGGAAAATAATAGAGTACTTGTAGGAGCTCAGTGTAAATACAGACACACACACACAGAGTAGTGTGTGATAAAAAGAGTTCCTTAACGCTAGTTATTCATATAATTAGTGATATCAGCTTATAGTTTGGTTATTTTTCTTTCTTTAATTCCTTCCTTCCCCGTTTTCTTTTCTTCTTCCTCCTTTTAAGATTTCTCTCTTGTTGTTTGTTTCTTCTTTTCCCTTATTACCATCATTAATCTTCATCCTGTCATTACTGTTACTGTATCCCAAGAATAGGCTGTAGACCCACTTGATTTTGGCAAATAATATGGCGGCATGATGGTGAGTGGAATGTAGGCGGAGTCAATGCTAGTACTTTACAGATGATACAGAGGCTAATAAACACACCCTCTTATAATCCCTGGCCCAGAAGGAAGGTGCGTGGAGGAAGGGGCAAGGGAGGGGAGGCGTGAAAGGGGAGGAAGGAGGGGGAAGGTGGAAAGAGAATAGGGCGAAGAAGAACCACAGAAAATCCTGAGGGGGACAATACCCACAATGTACAGAACATAAACATGAATTATTTCCTGAAGTGCTTTACCGTCTTATCATGGGGATAATTTATCCTTGATTATAAGCACTACTGCAGTTAACACTTCAACATAAATACGTGCATCAGGAAAACCTGCTTTTGTACGAATGAGGCCCTTATGGGCCACCATAAAGGTTGGGAAGATGTAAAAATGGAGTGGGAGGTGGAGACCAAGAGAACATTGGAAGCTTTAGGGAAATGGATGAGCAGGTTGATACAATATCAGCTAATGGGGTGCATCTGAGGCAGATAAAAAGAGCACTGACTCACAGGAGGAAAGTCAGAAAACGCTCCATCTTTGGGGAGCAGCCGTGTCATCTTGGCCATGACGAGCTACAGTATGTCTTGCTGGCAGTACATTTTACAGTGCTGGATGGCATCGGTGAGAGTGAAGAATCCTTATTTTGGTTTTCAGGTGACACCAGGGACTGCAGAGAGAGACGTTTTCTTCTGGAACTGGGGAGATGGACCTGAAACCCAGAAAAAACTGAGCCATTACCTAGAGATAAAGGGATGAACTCCCTGGCTGGGAGAGGGGTAGGGAGATGAACAACCAGGCCGAGACTCAGACTCACATCACCCCACTGAGCGCCAGGGTGCTTCATCCGTCTCCCGACCGGAGTGTGCGTCTTCTCGCTTGCTTATTACATCGTGGTCCTGGAACCTGACCTGCGGCCGAAGGAGAGGTAAGGTTCTGCCCCATCTCACCATGTGAACTTGGGCAAATTGCTTACCCCTTCCACAGCTCAGCCTCCTAATGTGCAAAACAGGCGATGGAAGAGTGCCTTCAGATCAGGTTAGTGCTATTAAACGGTGTCCTTTGGAAGCCCTTCAAGATCAAAGGTCTCAGGGGACAGGGAGAGTGGGAAAAGGTTGTGTTTCAGTTTTCCTTACATCCACATTCATCCCCTGCCCCGCCGCCACCGTGGAGAACAGCTTTTTCTTGCATGAACTATGTGTTTGCACTGCAGGGCAATGTTAGGTCTGCGAAAGGCTTTTCAAGGCTAAGATTGAAAACCCACCGCCGTCGGCCATCTCTAGGATTGCTTCTGCCTCTTATTTTCTGTTTCTGTTTTTCATGAGGTGACATGAGAGTACCTTGTGCTGAACACACGGCGGGAAAAAGGCCCAGAGAGAAGTAAATTGGAAAAATGAGTGTGTGGAGGGTATCAGGGCTTTGGCTGAGGGAACCCCCAGGGCTTGCTTAGGAAGAGGCAGAGGAAGGGTCTGCGTCTCGCTGGAAGGGGTCGTTCTCCCCTACCCCCCACACAGTGGTCTCTCTCAAATGCAAAATTAATTCCTCCTACTTTAGATTACAGGAAGAATCCAGTTTGGAGCACCTATTTCTTACTAAGAGTGTGCTATAGTCTGTAATTTAAGATATATTACCAAAGACAGTATGATAAAAACAGGTGCTGCTAATTGCCGTAGTTGGGATACACACTGCAGGGCTGGTTCCCTGCAGTGACGGTGGCCGTAAATGCTCAGCTTTCTTTATCGCTAGTTGGCGGCAGAGCTTCAGATATTAGCATGTTGTTGTAATAGGTTACCATTGAGATTACTGGTGTTCAAAATATGTGGATTCTAGAAATCTCATATTATAAAAACCCCTCTTGTATTTGCATAGAGCACTGCAATCCAGGGAGCTCAGCAGTCTGTACTCTTCACAGTGGTGCCTGAAGCTTGATTCTGAAACTGCCCTTTATCTGGCGGTGGATCCTGCGATTGCCTGATTCATCCTCTAAAATGAACAGAATCTCCGCTTCCAGAACACCGTCACTTTGGTTTATGCAAGGGCATGGTCAGAACAACTAAGAGGGCAAAGTTTGGGGAGTTCATGCAGTTTATAGAGCAGGTTGTACGCCTCTTTTGTTCCTTTGCAGACTTTGGTTTGAGGCCTGTTTCTGATAGAACCTGGGAGCAAAGTTTTGGGGGCAGAAACTTACATGTTTGCCACTCACAATGGTGGATGCCACCAGCAGCATAGTTATCACCTAGGAGTTTGTTAGAAATACAGAATCGGGCCCACCCCAGACCTACTGAATCAAAGTCAGAATTTTAATGGGATCCCAGGCGATTCATGCACATTCTGTTACAGACTTCACCTACCTCTGACTTCAGTTGTTGATACCAAAAAGAATCTAATAATCGTGAAGCATGAGATTGGTTTAGGCCAGTTTGCAACAGAAAGGAGAGTTTCCAAGGATTTTATGCTGAGAGGAGCTGGGAAGGAAGAGGGAAGGAGAAGCAGGGATGGACGTAAAGCTTAGTAAAGGTTGCAAACTCACATGCTTCCATGGACAAGGCCAGTATGGGAAACAAGGAAAGTGGGCGTGATAGGAACTACTGCGACCTGGAGAATTTGTGCTGCTTTCAAACACAGCCATCACTGCTCCGCTCTGGACGGTTGCCACACAGAAATGTGGGCCCAGCATTGTCAGACCTTCTGACTTTTTCAAGAGCCTGGAACATACATTTTAATGGGAAATTCTCTCATTTTTATTCAGTGAGGCCCAGTAGACTAAATCTAATTCTATCAGCTAATAACAGCTGAGCTTACACAGTCACTAACCGCTTAAAAGGGCTGTGGCAAGTCACTTCTCTCTATTTCTATTTGTGCATTCCTTTCATGGGTTATTATTAGAGAACATGTAATTTCCCAAATCCATGAGGATAATAATGACGTGCTTGGGAGACCTGAGCCAAAGGCTCTGAGAATACATCGCTGGTTTCAGTTGGAGATGATATCCCTTGGAAAGCTGGAAACCTGCAGTTTTCTTACGGGGTCTCAATTTTCTGATGGTGAATCCAAGGGTTTGGAAAACACGCTACTTAACCATCCATTGCTATGTGAACAGGTGGCTACTATAAGCTTTGCAATTTGGTGTTATGTAACTGAGTTCAGAGTTGAGGTGTTTGATTGATAGAATTTTATTTCTCTAGGGAGACACCAGGCATTGGGAGTGAGCAGTCGTAGAGGGTGGGAGAGCTCGGAACCCCCAGGTGAATGTAGTGAGCTGCTTCCCTGGGGACGTGCCTCAGAATTGATCATTTTCAAGGCTTTGTCTAAAGATCGCCTCCATTAAAATCGCTTGGAGTGTATTTTGAAATGCAGAATCCCAGGTGTGATTACAAATCTGCTAAATAAAAATCCAGGGAATGAAGCTATGAAGAAATTTTAACAGACACTCCAGATCATTTTTATAATAATTATAATTGTAGGGCAATAGCATTTCAATGAGATAATGCTAGGTGGTAGCTGATTGTTCTCCATTTCTACTGAAGATAGAGTAAAAAGAAATGCACTTAATCTGCTGCAAAAAGAATGAGACCGTGTTGGAAAGGACAATAGGATTGAGATGCTTGAATGACAGTATCATGCCAGTGAGAGAGCACCCCTGACTTAGACCAGGTCCATATGTTGTCCTGTAAGCCAGTTCTCTGGGAGGAAAAATACTATGACTTGTAGTGTCTCCCTATTTCTGTGGTGCAAATACTCCCATCATGGCCAGTTTCTTTCTACCAACATGTCATCACTGAATGGGAAGTTGGGAAGGGACATGAAGAATTGGCTCTCATGAGCCTGTGCCAGCTGGCTCTAGCTGACCACAGGCAGCCCCTCACAAAGCAGTCCCAGAGGAAGATGTAAGTGCATGGAACAGTTAATCAGTACATACAGGAATCAGATATAAATGTAGCTATGTATCTAAATATAATTATATATATAAATGTAAAAAAAGTATATATATAAATGTAAAAAAAGTATATAATTATATATAAATGTAAAAAAAGTATATATATATATATATATATAATTAATATAGTTTAACCACATAGAAATTTATACGAAATCCCATTGCAGTGTTCCAGATAGCTAGGTGCAAGGTTTCTTTACCTGAAGCCAGTTTACACACCTGGGGCTGTGCTTCCCAAAATGTCCATGTGAATCACCTTTGGATCTTGTTAAAATGCAGATTCTGGTTCCATAGGCTGTGGGGCGTGGCCGGAGAGTCTGTGTTTCTAACAGGCTTCCAGGTGAGGCAGTGATGCTGGTCCATGGACCACTTTGAGAATGTCAGCCGAGAGTCAAAGCAAGTTGACTCATTTTGCCCCTTTCCCTTGAACGCAAACCACAGCCTCAAAACTTATATTCCAAGGGGTTGAAAAGTCATACCTTAGTTAGCACCAGTGCAAACAGAGATGGAGAGCTCCAAACATGAGAAAAATTGTCCTGGTGTTTGGTTAACCAGTTCCACAATGTTCTTCCTCAGGAAGGGAGTAATTGGAATGGGTAGAAAGATTTCTTTTGCCTAGGGACCAGAATCAAAGGGCAGTTCCCTGCCTGTCTGTGTGACTGAAAATAGGGATCATAAACAAAAGCTGACTCTGAAATCTGCTTTACTAAAGATGCCTGCAGACATGATAAATCGATTGCCTATAGAAGCCACATTGGACTTGGGAGGACCAGGGACATCCACTGTAATGAGGGGTTCTGCCTGATGTTCCTCTTTTATATGTACCACTTTAGGGTTCCTAAACAATCTTTTAAGGATTAGGACTGGCTCTTGGGGCTAAGAAAACCAAGTTTGATAGTGAGACAATAAATCTCTCTTCCGATTGAACAAGAATAGAGTGTTTTGAGTGTTTATGGGTATTAAGCATTGTGCTAGTGTTTCGCCTGCTTTTTTTTTTTTTGCCAAATCCCCCACCAATTATACAGGGAAGATATTACTGTCCTAATTCTCAAGTGAGAAATTGAGGCACAGTGATATGATTCCATGTGCTTGATGTCAAAGGGCAAGTAAGTGGTGGAGCCAGAATTTAAACCCAAATCTGTTTCTGCATTTGCTGTGTATGTTTGTCCTTTTTGCGTTTTATCTGTAAACTTTTGTGAATAAGGATTATGCCTTCTCTCTTTATTTCATCATTGAATACCCAGGTAGGATTGTGTCTGTGTGTGTCTGTTGTTTATATACACAAAAAGTCTATACACAATGCTTTGTTTCTTGGAGCTCTTGGGGACTGATAACTGTGCAAATGAAAATGTTAAATCCACATTATTTATATGCTTATATGTTCACACAGTCAATGTGTTACAAATAATTCCAAACTATTCAATAATTATTGTATATAATTTTCAATATGCAACTGATAGAATTGGCTAATAATGTACAAGAAAATGTGTATGTGGTATGGTATGAGCACACATACAGACCACTCAAGGAGAAGTTAACAAACCCAATAGCAGAATGGAGCTGGAGAAGCTCTGTACATCGTAGTGGGCACACGAGAGAAAGACATTTAAAAGCCTGGCAAGGTCAGATCAAGATGATGGAGGAGGAAAATCCTGAGCTCACCTCCTCCTGCAAGACACACCAAAACTACAACTACGTATAGAACAACTGTCTCTGAGAACAACCTGAAGACTAGCAGAGCAGATTTTCTATACCTAAGGATATAAAGAAAAGGCCCCATTGAGATGGGTAGGAGGGGCAGAGATGTGGTCTAATCAGAACCCACACCCCCGGTTTGGCAACCCACAAGCAGAAGGGATATCACAACCACAGAGGCCCCCACTGAGGGGCAAGGGGTCTGAGCTCCACGTCAGGCTCCCCAGCTTGGGAAACCTGCACTGGGAAGATGAACACTCAATATCTGGCTTTGAAAACCAGGGGGGCTTATGTCTGGAAGAGCTGGAGGGGTGTGGGAAACTGAGACTCTGTTTTTAAGGGGGTTGCACACAAACTTACTCTCCCTGAGTCCCAGTGCAGAGGCAGCAGCTTGAAAAGCACTTGGCTCATACAAGAAGGAGAGTCATTGACTAATTTTAGGGCATGTGCTAGAGGGACAAGGGTCTATTGGAACTTTCTCTGGGTATGGAGACACTGGCAGGTCACATTTCTTTTTGCTCTCCTTCTACCTAGCTGGCCCAGTGCTGGTGGATATCATTTCTGACTTTGGCCATCTACCTTGCTAGCACCTGTCCTGTTGCTCACCTGGGGACTTGCCCCAGCTGACACTCCTCCAAAGTGTCCCCCTGCCACATCACACCTGATGGGCAGCCTTAGACAGCACTGGTACCCCTCCAAAGCAGCTCCCACTCAAGGGGGATCAGTGCTGCTCACCAGTGCCGCCCACAGCAGCCATAGCCAGACCTCGTAGACAGCTGGGCCAGGGACCAGCCCCGCCCAGCAGAGTGTCTGCAGCAGTTGTGGCCCAACCACAATGAAAGCATTCATGCAGCCCACACAGGGGATACCCTTAGAGCCCCTGGCTCTGTTGACCAAGGGAGATTGCACTACTGGGCCCCACAGGACACCTTCTACATGAGGCCATTCCTTCAAGACTGGGTGACTTAGCTGAAATAACTGATGCATAGAAACAAACACAGAGAGTTAGGCAAAATGAGGAGACAGGAATACCCTCTAAAGAAAAAGCAAGTCAAAACCTCAGAAAAAGAACTAAACTAAATGGAGATAAGCAATACCAGATAAGGAGTTCAAAGTAATAATCATAAACATGTTCACCAAACTCGGGAGAAGAATGAATGGAACTCAGTGAAAACATCAGCAAAGAGATAGAAAATATTAAAAAAAAAAGGAAGAATACAATAACAAATGAAAAATGCACTAGAGGGCATCAGCAGCAGATTAGGGGATGCAGAAGAACGGATCAGTGATCTGGAAGACAGAGTAGTAGAAATTACCCAATTGGGATAGCAAAAAAAGAATTTAAAAAGAATAATTTAAGGGACCTCTAAGACAACATCAGGCATACTAACACTCACATTATAGGGGTTCCAGAATGAGGAGAAAGAGAGAAAAGGACAGAAAGCCTATTTGAAGAAATAATGGCCGAAAACTTCCCTAACCTGGCAAAGAAAACATATCCAAGTCCAGGAAGCATAGATTTCCAAACAAGATGAACCCAAAGAGACCCAAACCAAGGCATATTATGATTAAAATGGAAAAAATTAAAGAGAGAATCTTAAAAGCACCAAGAGGAAAACGAAAATAGGTACATAAAAGGGGACTCCCGTGACTACCAGCTGATTTTTCTGCCAAGTTTGCAGCTAGGAGGCAATGGTATGCTATATTGAAGGTAATGAATGGAAAAAACTTACAGCCAAGGATATCCTACCCAGCAAGGATATCATTCAGAATTGAAGGAGACACAAAGTATTTCCCAGAGAAGCAAAAGCTAAATGAGTTCATCAACGCTAAGTTGGCCTCACAGGAAATCTTAAAAGGATCTTTTTTAAACAGAAAAGGCCATTACTGGAAACAAGATAATTATGAATGAAAAAAATCTCACTGGTAGAGGCAAACATATAGTAAAGGTAGTGGATCAACCAGCTATAAAGCTAGTACGAAATTTAAAAGACAAAAGTAATAAAATCTATATCTAAAATAATTGATACAAAAAATAAAAATACGTAAAATATGATACCCAAACCATAACACATTGGAGAGGGATTAAAATGTAATGCTTTTAGAATGTGCTTGAGTTGAAGTGACCATCAACTTAAAATAGACTGCTATATATAGGTTCTTATATATGAATCATGGTAACACAAACCAATACCTGTAACAGATGCACAAAAAATAAGAAAGGAATACAAACAAAACACTTAAGAAAGTCATCAAATCACAAGGGAAGAGAACAAGAGAAGAAAAGAACAGAGAAGAACCACAAAAAACAAGCAGAAAACAGTTAACATAATGGCAATACGTACATACCTATCAATGACTTTAAATGTAAATGGATTAAACGTTTCAATGAAGAGATATAGGGTGACCGAGTGGATGCAAGACCCATCTATATACTGTCCACAGGTTACTTCAGATCTAAAGATGCACACAGACTGAAAGTGAAGGAATGGAGAAAGATAGTCCGTGCAAATGGAATCAGAAAGTTGGGGTAGCAATAACATATCAAATAAATAAATAAAAATTTAAAAATAATAATAAAAATAAAAGCCTGGCAAGTGCCTTGACCTAGTGAAAAGTCTGCATCAAGCCAGATATGAGATGCCCTTCTCAGATCCCCACCCATTCTCAGACCCCAGGAGTGTGGGTTCAACTCTGGCAAGGCCTTCTCAAGCAGAGGTCTGCCTGGCTCCCTACAGACCTCAAACTCAAGGGACACTCGGGAAAGGGAGTCGGATCACGCATGCTCTGGAGAAGGAATCTCAGTTCCACAGCACCATCAGTCTTCTTGGTAGCCTTCCTTTTTTTCCTTTACGAATAGAGCACTGGTATTAAAAGTTGTGGGCTGCTCCCATCTGAGGAAGGGTTTTCCTTCCTTATGCTTCTGCATACTGGGGGATAAACGGTACATGCTTCTTGAAGCTCTATCAACCTCTAATCTTTGTAAGTGTGCAGACACTGTGTATGTTGGCCCAATTATTCTTCTTCTCTGCTTCCTTCCTGGCAAAGCCAGCATCCAATGACAATGACTAAAATGCTATATACCCACTTGCCCAGTATCCCTTATGGCTACCGGTGGTCATGCCATTCATTCCTGCCAAATTAGATTTAAGGAGAAGTGTGTTAGGGAGTTCAGGGTAAAATTTTCTTCCCTGATGAAAAAGGGTGCTGTAGCCAAAGAAGTCCCTGCTCCCCTCTATCTTGCTTGTGGTCTGGTGGTATAAACATGCGGTGTCTGGAACTACAACAGCCATCACACAACCACGAGACACGAGGCCTAAAGACTGTAAGCCAACACGTCAAAGATGGAGGAGAGGAAGGATGGATAGAGCTAGGGTCCTTGATGTCATTGTTAATTTAATGACCCAACCCTGGGACCCAGACTTCCAGACTCCTTGTTCTGGGGGATAACTTGAAGTGTTTTTGTTTAAGCCATTGCTAGGTATTCTGTTGCTTGCGGTTCAAAGCATCCTAAGCGAGACACAAGTTATGTGATCTCTCTGAACCTAAACTTTCTTATCTGAAAAGTGAGGTCAGTACCACCTAAGAGAATTGGGGGTAATTAAATAATTTGATCTACGTAAGTCACCTGACAAAATGCCATCTCACAATAGATACTCAGCACATTTTAGTTAAATGTAAAGAAAACCTGGAAGTGTGATGCAGTACTCTGGGCTGAATATGAATACTGCTACAGCTATTTCATGAACCTTCTAATGTATAGAGTGAACAGTGCAATGTTTTTTTTTGCTTTACATTGCTTTATATTATTACTTTGTAAATATCATGTATGTGTAAATATGCATACCCACACTTACATGTTTCTTTTTTCTCCTAACATCTTTTTCACTGCTTAGTTGGGAAGCGGACTATTTCTCCCTTCTCTGGGAAGGAAGGGAGATTATCGCAGCAGAGTTCAAAGGCTCAGAAAACAGTCTGAGTACTTAACAATAGCTCTCCATTTAAGAACTCTTTCTACAGCTGGCTAGACTGGTTTAAGCCTCCTCATGTCAGATTTTCCTGGTAACATTTTCCAAGTTTGTATAAGCTTCAGCAGGCTACAGACTTGACCAGAACCTTGGACAGGATGCTCATTGATCTACTATGAAAACACTGTGAAACCCATCTTCCTCCCAGACGGAGGAAATGCATTGGCTGGTAAAGCTTCCTCTCTTTTGTTTCTCATCTCTTTGTCATTTCAGAAGTGGCTGTTCTCACAGACTCTTTGGTGGTTGCTGAAATCGGCTTTATTTGTCTGCTTCTTAGAAAGAAATCAACTTGTCTATGAAAATCATCTTCCATTGTCAGGCCAACAATGGCTCTTGCAGCCTCCTCTGTGTCTTCAAGTGGAATTCAAAAGGCATTGGTCTCTTCCACTTCCAAAGGGCCAGAAAGCGCCCAAGGCTCGGTTCTTGAACTGCCTGACTAACGTACCCCTGTGTCTTCCTTCCTTCTCAAGGAAGTGTACAAAATGGCCCTTCCTCACTGGAAACTTTCAAGAGTGCTGGAGTGGACAACTTCTTATATGCTCCTCTTATCTACTTTGTTGCAGTACGCTGTATTGCAAGGTGCAGAGACCCATGTCTTTGGTAAAAGTGGCTGCAGGCTCATCTGGCATAGGCTGGTGCTGAATTGGACCAGCTGCCAAGGAAGGCAGCCCTGGTCCCCATACCCACATTTACCTTGCAGGCTGAGGTCATATGGTTGTGACATCTCACCAGATTCAGAAGCAAAACATTGCTCAAGATGCCCTTTTCATGAGTAGTCTGAACTGGAGGCAGATGCTCAGTACAGACGGTCCCTGACTTACGACTTTTCGACTTTATGATGGAACGTGATAGGCATTCAGGAGAAACTGTACTTTGAATTTTGATCTCTTCCCCAGGCCAGGGATATGTGGTTCGATGCTCTCTTGTGATGCTGGGCAGTGGCAGCAAGCCCCAGCTCCTCGTCAACCACGCAGTCACGAGGTAAACAACTGATACACTTACAACCATTCTGTCACTTTCAGTACAGTATTCAGTAAATCACATGAGATATTTAACACTTTGCTATAAAATAGACTTTGTATTAGATGGTTTTGTCTAACTTTAGGCTAATGGAACGGTTCTGAGCAAGTTTAAGGTAGGCTGAGCTAAGCTATGATGTTTGGAAGGTTAGGTGTATTAAATGCCGTTTTGACTTACAATATTTTCAACTTTTGATGGGCTTATCTGGGACATAACCCCAACAGAAGTTGAGAAAGTCCTGTATTTACATTCCAGAACATTCTGGAACATAATCAAGCAAAGTTGCTCCTTCAAGAGTGGCAATGAAGCATGATTCTTAGGAGCATATGTTGTTTTTAAAAACTAATTTATTTATTTATTTTTGGCTGCATTGGGTCTTCGTTGCTGCACATAGGCTTTCTCTAGTTGCGGCAAGCGGGGGCTACTCTTCATTGCAGTGCACAGGCTTCTCATTGTGATGGCTTCTCTTGTTGCGGAGCATGGGCTCTAGGCACACGGGCTTCAGTAGTTGTGGCCCGCGGGCTTCAGTAGTTGTGGCCCGCGGGCTTCAGTAGTTGTGGCCCGCGGGCTTAGTTGCTCCGTGGCATGTGGGAATCTTCCCAGACCAGGGCTTGAACCCATGTCCCCTGCATTGGCAGGTGGATTCTTAACCACTGCGCCACCAGGGAAGTCCCAGGAGCATATGTTTCAATCTAAGATTATCTGATTGTCTCCCAGGCAAGCTATATCACCTTAGTTTCCTCATTTGTAAAATGAGGGTTTTAATAAAACCTACCTCATAGTAGTGTCTATAAGGATTAGGCGAGGCAGTGGTTATAAACCACAGGGCACAGAAGTTAATAACTGTTGTGTATTATTTTCATAAATTCTTTATAACCTTATGAGTCACTTATTCAAGAAATATTTATTGGGTGCCTATTATGTGCCAGGAAGATTTCCTTCTTGTTGATCTTCAAAATGATACATTCACCTTGAATGACGCGTGGCTGACAAGCCCCATCACAGGTCAGTTATTCATGTCCTCTGAGATGCTGCTGTTTCTTCAGGAGTTTCCTCCAGAAAGCACTGCCCTGGCTGAAGAGGGCAATCTACTCCTCCCCCCCAGGAAGTAAACCCCCCTCTTGCCCAGCTTTTGTGCTCTGTAACCAACTGTGGCTTGTAAGAGCATTTCAGACTCTGCCAAGAGCCCTTCGAGCACAGGTCTTACTGAATTTTAGCTAACAGGCCTCACAGAGTGGAGTGCTGTGCTCAGCCAAAGTATTGCTGATTTGCTGGATGCATTTGGATTCTCCTTATGGTGAAATGCCTGGTGGCTTCTGAACAAGTATGTAACTAGAGACAAGGAAAATAGATGAAAGAAAGTGCAAAAGATATCTGGGGCAGGAAATAAAAAAGGAAGACGATGTGAACTCTGTTTTTTCAAATATTACTTTCTTTTTCCTTTCCACGACCTGCCTGTTCAAATAGTCCTTTATAACACTGCAGAAGGAGAAAATAAGATAAAGGGTGCTGCATCTCCTTCTGTGAAAGCAAGCAAGATTCCAGTCTCATGTTCTAGGAAGTCATAGTCTTGAAGTCGTGCTGGTCCTTCCACTGCCCCTGAAGGGAAAACAGTGGTGGCCATGGCAGGAGTGCCTGACATTTACCAAGCGCTTGTATGGACCAGGCCCACGCTAAGGGCTGTATTAATGTCATCTCATTTTGTGTGTGTGTGTGTGTGTGTCTGTGAGGGGTCACCTGATTGCTAAGAGGAGATCAAGGTCTAGATCTTCCAGGGCCATTCAGATTTGAATACCATGCACATCTGTCTATGTTTTACCCATGTTTTTGAATCTTCTAGTCCGTGTACTGGTTAAGAATGAGGACATTGGAGCCAGACTAAGATTTGAATCCAATTCAGCTACTTTATAGCTGTGTGGCCTGGGGCAAGTAATTTATCCCTGGGCTTCCATTTCCTGATCTGTAAAGTGGGAGAATTAATAGTTACTATTTCACGAAGTTGTGAAGGTTAAATGAGTTATTACGTGTAGAACAGGGCCTGGCACACAAAATCTATCATTTTGGTTGATCCTCTATGATTAATTCTCCAAGGAAAATATATTCTTTGCTTTCAGTCCTCACCTCCTTTCTAGCACCTGTAAAAAGGGAAGGATAATATCTTATTCATATGATTGTTTTAATGACTTAGTGACTTAATGTATAGAAAGTATTACCCTCTGTACTGTCTGTTCATAGATGGCACTCCATCTATGATAGAGTTTGAACTCCTCTTGATATTGTAGTATAGAAGCTTATTCTAAGACTTTTGGTTTATCTTTAATCTTATGGGTGCCAATCATTAATAATAATGCATTCATTAATGTATAAATTTAATCATTAATATGGAAATATTTTGACCTCAAAAGTATTGTTTCTTGCATCAAGAATAGTGAAAAGAGAAATAACTGCTTAAGGTAACGTACAAAGTAAAAAGATCATTTCCTAATCAGTAGATATTTACGAACTAAAATGAATTTTGATTCAAACAAGTTTGAACACTATTAATTGAATATCTGTGATGGTTATAGCATTGTGCTGGGTGGAGGAAGAGGGAAAATTCATCTGAATCCCAGGGAGCTTTCCGTCTACCTGGGCAGACAAAGCACACACATGAAGCTGGAACATAAGAGCAGAAGGTAGGGTGTGATTGACCCAGGAGTCTGCAGAGTTCAGAGATGGTGGAAATCAGTGTGGAAAGATGTGAGGGCCAGCAGTGGGTTCACAGGAGGCTTGAAGGATTGTTAAGGATTTAACCAGACAGAAGGAAGGGAGGACAGGGCATCCAGGTTGAGGAAGAGGCAAAGCCAGTGCTGGATTTGCCAGAGTGTGATATGGAAAGGCTGGGAGCAGAGCCTTCTGAAGGGCAGCCATCAGCCACCCGGGTCTGTCTCAGGCAGGTTAGAGTTTAGAATAAAACATAGCTGGAGGGTTTCCCTGGTGGCGCAGTGGTTGAGAGTCCGCCTGCCGATGCAGGGGACACGGGTTCGTGCCCCGGTCCGGGAAGATCCCACATGCCGCGGAGCGGCTGGGCCGTGAGCCATGGCCGCTGAGCCTGCGCGTCCGGAGCCTGTGCTCTGGAGCAGGAGAGGCCACAACAGTGAGAGGCCCGCGTACCGCAAAAAAAAAAAAAAAAAAAAGAAACTTTCATTCTACTGACTAGAATAAAATAATCTTCTTTAAAGGAAAAAAATACTTGAGGGGAAAAAAATGGTTTAACGTGTAATGCTGGAAATTTAAATATCAGTTTAGTTCCTCATTGCTAACATGGCATTTATATCCCAGATGAGATTTCGTAATTGATCCATAATTTGCTTCAGCTGTTGATTCTTCTGTTTGAGTTTCTGTGAAAACAAAAGAATTTATCAGAAACGTTTCATGAAACATATACCATGAAGGTAGAAGACTAAAATGTCATAAGTTAGAACTCCAATGATCCAGACCCAAATTAAGCTAATTTCCTTAAGGCAGAAGGTCTCAATCCTTTTCTGGCCGCAAACATTCGCTGCAAGGCATGAGGAAGTCTAATTCAGCCCCCAGAGGCCTACAGCTCCATCCCCCACCTCCCTTCACTCCTCCACTTCTACCACCAAAGAAAATAAGCTAAATATTTACTTGTTATAAAACCTAAGTACATAGGTTTTCCAAGAGACAGTGTAGCATAATGGTTAAGAACACAATCTCTAGAGCCAAACTCTCTGGGTTTATACTCAGCTCCTTCACTAACTAAATATATGATGTTGGCCAAATTACTTAAGCTCTCTGTCCCTCAGTTTCCACAACAGAAAAATGGGGATAATAACTGAACCTACCTCATAAGAGTTTTTATGAGGATCAAAAGATTTGATTCATGTCAAGTGTCAGAACTGTGCCTGGCATACAAGTAAGCATTCAGCAAATGTTACTGGTAGCCACAGAACAGAAACCGTCAACATAGAATAGAAAGTATAATAAAAATGCAATGCCTGATGCAATTGGTCTTTCAAACATGTGGCAGAAGTCACTGTTTGCTCTCAGCATGAAGTGCGATCTAATGCTGAAAACTGAAGACAAGATGGCACAGCCCTGATATAAGCTTCTTCGTAACTGAGATTTGCTGGATGCCCTGAATGCACATGGCAGGTGTCCCTGTATCTCTAGATCTGGGTTTCTACTAGACCACAGTTTGTTAACTTCTTTTTAAGCATCCTTTCTTCAAATCCTATGTAGTAAATATCTATGTAGATAAAACAAGATAAACATAGAGAATTTCAAAGTGCTTACTAGTTATTATAATAATCATTACTATTAAGTAACCTCTTGGAAACATTACATTTGGAAGTAATATTATTTAGTTAGATAGTTTTAAAGATACTATATTAAAATACCTCCAGATCAAGTAGTACATGTTCATTATAAAGAGACCTAAAAATCTTTATCTTGATTTCATTAAAGAGCAAACTAAGATTAAATAAATTGCTTATATTCTATCTAGAGTTCGAGAGGTAACAGGAGGTAAGAAGGTAAAAGGGAAGAAGAAATTCTTATTGGAAAACAGAAAAGCAATTTAAAGAGACTTCAATATTAATTAAATTTAATTCATATTTGAAAAGAAAATTAACACAACACAGTCAGATTAAAACATATGACCGTAGAGTACACAGGGTAAGCATACAGTATTCACTACCGTAAAGCTCACTTTAACATAGTTTTGGGGAAAAAGATACTATTAGTACTTTAGGTATTCAGTCTCCTTGTTCAGTTTCACACGCCCGATCTTCTAAGTTCTGTTGTAATAAGTATGTGGTAGCTGCCTATTAAGTCTTTGTCATCCTAGAGACCAAGAAACTTCTGCCAGCAATCAAGGGTGGCAGCAAAACAGGAATATACGAATAAAGGTGTATATTGGGAGGTCGAAAACCTCAGTTCCAGTTCTGACTTTGTCTCTAACTTGCTATTTGATCTTAGACAAATTCCTTATCCTCAGTTTTCTTCCGCAAGAAATTGGATTATATAATCTATTAGGCCCTTGCCAGTTCTAATTTGTTTATACCCATACATAAGATGAAAATCAGTTACACAGACACATGTAATGAAAACCATTAAGCTTAGTTCAGGGAACTAATTCAAGGCTTCAAAATGATTCAGTCAGCTGCCCTTTTCCACCAAGCCATCATTCCCCTAAGCTGTGAGAGACTTCAGCTACCATGATTCCCTGCTCAATTCTCATTTTCCAGGAGGAAAGTAGGAAGAGCAACTGAATAAGAATAAAAGGAAGAGAAAGAATATGAGTTGGTTTTTAAAAAATTATTTGAATTAGTACCTTCTGACATATGAATATGGTCACTTTAAAAAAATTCAGAACTTCTCTTTGGAATGGAATTCTTAGCCTGTAACACATTTTGTTACATAAATATTTACTGAGGGTATATTATGTGCTCGGCTCTGGGTTAGGCACTGTAAGGGAAGAAAAATGAGTAAGAAACGGTCCGTTGCGTTGAAGAAACTCCGCATGAAGTAGGAAGAAGATACTGCCCAAACGACTAGACCATAACCTGGTTAAGGCAGATGGCAGGGGAAAAATATCAGATGCTGTGGAACCCCAACTGGTAGGGTCAGCAAACAAGGAAGATATTTTTGTTTGGGGTCTAGAAAAGTTGGTGGTGAGCAAAGAGTGGAAGGAAGGATAAATTTGGTCTTGTTAGTAGATAATGGGGATCCATTAAAATTCTTGAAGAAGAAGAAATATTTAAACTGCAATGAAAAAGGTTAACTGGGCAGATGTGTGCGATGGGTTCTCCTAAATAACTTCAATAGTGACAAATCTGTATCCATGGAAAAGGAGAAAGAGGAGGTATTTAAGTTTTTGAAACAGTTGAAGACCATTCAGAGGCCAAGTCTGGTGAATGAAGCTTAGTGATCACATTTTCAGTATAAATTAAGGAGTAACTAGAAGTAATAAAATTATATTCTTGAGTGGTTAGAAACAGACTTTCAAATCAATATCCAAACAGAGGTTACAGATGGCTCCCACAATGGTTACATCACTGGAATAAATGCTACTTTCAAGAATACTCATTTGGAAATATAAATTCTGATATACTCATTTAAAAAATTTAGCGTCATTAACTCTTAAAGTAAGAGAACTAAAAAATGTGGGATATTTTCAAGGTAATATTCAACTCTAGGGAATAGTAAAACTTTTTTTAAGTATGATATGTCATAAGGCATTTGGACAGTTTGTCTCAAAGAGGCCACAAAGTTTTAACTGAAAAGAATTAGCATACAAGTAAAATACCTAGAGCCAAAACACATCATGAAAATATCAACAGCAAAGCTGACAGTTATGCTTATTAGTGGTTAAACTGTAAATAAATTTTCATGACATGACACAGGATTTAATATATACAGTCTTGCCACTGATTGATTTTAACAGAGGTTGACAGCTGCTGTTATCAAAATCCATCATCTGTGCCTGATTTGTTACATTAACAGGTGAATGTGTAAGTAGAGTAGATACTTAAAAAAATATGTTTATGCTAAGTCATACCATGTAATTTACTATTCATACAAAGGCTGTGACAGTTGGTCAAAACTGCTTTAACTTCTAACTGCTTGAACTCAATTATATGTCAACTCTAAAAACTACCCACATATCTCTTTCAGTTTCATTTTACCATTAACAGAATACTTTTAAGCAAAATAGAACTCATTGTGATATCCTTAAAATATAGTCTCAAACAAGTGTTCATCCTTTACTTGGGTATTAAGGCTTATGGACTCAAGCACATATGAAAAGAAAATGAAGTATTTTAAAAAGCCAAAAATTTGACTGTTAAAATTAGGCCATTCTTCATCTGATGATTTATATCAAATACTGATTACAAATTTCATGCCCCAAAGTTTCATGCCACTATGGTAGACATCAGTGATATATATGTTGTTAGAAACCAGACTGACCATCAATATGTTCTGTACAATCTCAAGTACACAGTGATACTCAGCCTTAAACACTGTGGGGGACTGGTTCCAGGACCTGCCGCGGTACCAAAATCTGAGGATGCTCAAGTCCCACCGTCTGCCCTCTGTATCCATGGTTCTGCTTCTGCAGATTCAGTCAACTGCATATTGTGTAGTACTGGAGTATTTTATTGAAAAAAATCTGCATATGAGTGGATCTGCACAGTTCAAACCTGTGTTGTTCAGGGGTCAACTGTAGTTGAAAAATTAACTCAATTAATTTAAACTACTTTTAATAGCATCTGTGTGATTATGTAATTAGGCCAACATTTTACCATCTGAAGGTGGCTATTTAAAATAAACATATTTTTCACAGAAACACTCAGGTATGTGTGCCATTAAGGCAGAAAAATATATATCAACTGATCATGAGTTTACTCAGTGTTTTAAAATTTTTCAATTATATTTTAATCTTATATTCTAGAAGGGAGGTACAAAATTGGAAGAAGTGGGGGAAAAGAAAAAAAAAATACCTTAGTACCACTAATTATACATAAGATAACTTGGTTAACAGTCAGAATATGTATTATATTCAATTCACATTTATGATGTTTTATTTAAGGAATGAGTCAAAAATCTCTTTGGGTCAAAAAATCCACTTTGGTTTTCAGCTGTTAACTTTATTCTCTTCTGCCTTTTTTAGGGGAATTTTCAGTTTGAGTTAACCAAATCTTAGGCCTCTCCCTCTTTTTTTTTTTTTTTTTGGTTTCTGTTTACTGCTTAATTCTCCAGTACTATCTCAAATTATAGTAACAATTCCCAGGAAGTAAGAGAGAGCCATGAGGCCAATCAAATAAATACTTCCTCTGCCATTCAAGAGAAGATAGTTTCTCTCTAAATTCTCAAAAAAAAATTCCCATGGAAATATAGGGCTAAGCTTTAAATCTGTTTAATTTAAAACATGTAATGGATTCTTTCCTCTTTGTAATAATCTTCAGTTCAATACTATGTTAACTAAAACAAGTTTTATGCCAAAGTTAGAAGTATGTACAACAGCAAATTCAACAGATTCAAATGGTTTATTCAAAATCAAAATGAGTTCTCAAACGCCTGAAGTATAAATGGGAACACAGAATTTAAAATATGGGCTTTTATTCCATAAATAGATGAACGTTCAGAAATACTACTTTGTGCATTGAAGTAAGCCTGTTGCAGATAAACACTGTGGACTAAACACATGTGTTTATCTTTTCTTTTTTCTCAAACCCTAATAAAATGGCAGGAGAGGAATGAAAGAGCTATAAATCCATGTGGAGAAAAATGATCAGAAAGGAGACAACAGTAGATGTCAGGTGGCACATGTTAAGAATGAAAAGTAGAAGGGGAGCAATAAATGACATGGGAGGAAACTACTGTACAACCCAGATGGATGCAGGAAGGATGCCAGTGAGAATGGGCTGATCCGCCACGGAGACCTGGAGACAGGTGCCATCACAAAGTCAGCACGTGAGGCCCCGGGGACAGAAACTGGAGGGAAACAGCTACAGGGACGCGTGAGAGCCCAGGTGCTCACTCCCATTCCTCACCAACAGGGGACTGAGTACCCTCTCCCGCGTCCTGTCCCACGTTTCAGGGAGCGAGAGGTTTGTTTCCTGTGAAATTGAACCAGAACAGCTGGGGATTCAGTGCCACCAGCACAGCAGATGGCAAGAAGACATGAGACTACACTCTATTTAGGGCACTGGAAGATCCTCTGAAGAAATGGAATAGCCCTAAAGAAAAAAAGCCTCAGTAAATGATAGTTGGGGCTCCCCTCAAAGAGAAGAGCCAACTTGCTTCCAAATCTCGCTATGATGAAGCCAACTCACAAAGCCTACGATAGGCTTTCCAGTGCTTCCCTCCCAAATATAAATGGCTCATGTTTAAGCATCAGATGCTCACCAGATCTTTTAGAGCCTCCATCTGCAAAGACAACAAAACATAACAGGGGTTGGCCAACTATGGCACCTGACCTGTTTTTGTAAGGCCCATGAGCTAAGGATGGTTTTTACATCAGAACAAGGACCATGGGCTTCCCTGGTGGCCCAGTGGTTAAGAATCCGCTTGCCAACGCAGGGGACACGGGTTCGAGCCCTGGTCCGGGAAGATCCCATGTGCCGCGGAGCAACTAAGCCTGTGCGCCACAACTACTGAGCCTGTGCTCTAGAGCCCATGAGCCACAACTACTGAGCCCGTGCGCCCAGAGCCCATGCTCCGCAACAAGAGAAGCCACCGCAATGAGAAGCCCGTGCACCGCAAGGAAGAGTAGCCCCCGCTAGCCGCAACTAGAGAAAACCCATGCGCAGCAATGAAGACCCAACGCAGCCAAAAATAAATACATAAAATAATTTTTTAAAAAAAGAACAAGGACCACATGTCTCACAAAGCCTAAAATATTTACTATCTGGTCCTTTAAAGTTTGCCAAACCCTGTATGAGAAGATTATGGAAGAATACCTTCTAATTTCTGAGGGAACTTGATTTACAACATAGAATTTTATATCTAGCCAAACGATCAACTGGACAGATACGTGAAGGCTAAAGTCCCTGCATTCCTCCTAAAGAAGCCACTGACGTATGTACCTTACCGAGGGAGAAATAAACCAAGAAAGAGAAAGATAGGAGATTGAGGAAATAGTGAAACCAACAGAAGAGGTGAAGGAAAGCCCCAGGGCAATAGATGAACAGCAGGCCTAGGGAGCATTCAACCAAGACCTGAAGAGATGGGAGGACTTGGGGTGGGGGTGGGGGAGAAACCTGTAAGTCGTCTGATAATTTGATTCTAACCAAAATTTTTCAAAATTACAGAACTATTAACTTTAGGAAAACAAAATAATTATTCAAGGAAATGTAATTCTAGTTTACTGTGTGGCTTAGCAATAAGCAGTATTTATGTGCCATAATAATATGAACACAGAATATTTATTGAACCCCAATTATGACAACCGCATTGAAAGGACTGGGGGAAGGAAAGTATGTAGGTGGGTCCAGGACAGAGAGAGACTCTACAGAGAGCTACATCCTCATGTGGAGAAAGAAATACTCTTATACATCGCAGTCTTGGTATCAATTACATCCTTTACTTAAAATTCACAAAATTCTACGTCAATAGCTAGTGAGAGTTTTTTGATTACACACTGTCAAAGTATTACTATAGTCTGATTATATGATAGGTCTTTAAAAAAATCAAGAATAGGTTATGACTAAACCATCATATTAGGAAAAAAAGAGGAACTTAGAGAAATGGAAAGTGAAATGAAACTTACCTTTAGAAAAATTACATCTTTCTGAAGTTACACAAGCTTACCCCCGCCCTCCCCCTGACCCCCCCCCACCCTGCAAATATCATAATATCTTCTATGGTAGAGAACAAACTATATGTATGTCACATGGGGTACTCTGAAATCAAAGTTACCATCACAGTTGTGTTTTATTTATATATACATTTCATTGTATTTTATAAATAATATCCTTACTATAGAGAAAAATAATAGAACACATCCATTGTGAATTAATACATAGATTATCAACAGAAACATGTAACACTTAATAAATGAATGTTTTATATCTCTGTACTACCAAACACCACTTATTCTTCAAGACCTAAATTAAAAGTTCCCAGTCCCCTCGTAATTTCCTACTGTAAATTGTTTATGCTTATTACTGTCAAATTTGCTGGAACTATTCTTCTTAATTTATATTTCACCTCTTAAAAATTGTTTTAAATGTTATTTTAGAAAAATCTATCCATCTTTTTCTTTTTTCCTGAGTTTTGATATACATTTTTCTTTTAATTTTCCAATACTTTGTTTTGCAAGTGTTATTTTCAACTCTGAAATTCATTTTGACACATGGTGTAATGTAAAAGCTAGCTTAATTTTCCCCCGAAGTGTCTCTTTTGAAAGACTAATTTTCCACACAATCCCTCTTACATCATATTAAATTCTCATATACAATAGGAAGACTTTTTCTGGCTATTATTTTACTAATCTATTCTTGTGCCGGTATTTCACACTGAATTATTGTTTTTACAATATACTTGATACGTTTTAGTTTTTGAAGCAAAGAGTTCTTTATTTTATTACTCTTATAGGAATTGTTTTATATATGTATTTTAGTATGCTCTCAAGAAAATCCAATTTGCATTTTATTTGGATTTGTTTTTTGATTGGTATTGCGGTAAAATCTTACTAGTTTTGTGCAGTTTCAAGAGAATTCATATTTGGATTTGGACTGTTACTGTTTAGAATAGTTATTGCCCATATAAGAACTTAATGTGTTCTTTCAACTATTCAAAGCTTCTTTTATGTATCTTAGTAAGTTTAGTTACATATATCATGGAAATAATTCCTAACTACTTAATATTTGTTGCTGCAATTGTGAATAGGATCTCATATTCTAATTTCTTTATGGCATTATAGAAAAATGGTATCAATCTTGTATTAAGCTCTTCTTTCAAACACTTATTGACTCTCATCAACGAGCTTCTTTGAGCTTAAGCTTGAGTTAAAATGTTATGTACAAGCTTAAGGAACTTAACAGATTTGTACATAATATTATAACCCGTTTCCTAAAGTTTATTTCAGCTTCACTGGCTATAACTTCTAAAATAGTATTAAACACAGTGGTGTAAGGCATCCTATTTTATGCCTATATTTCATCTCAATGAAAAATGTTGGCTACTTATCTGAAATAAAAAGTTTTTTTTTAAAAAAGACTATCTTGTTAATAGTTTTAAGCATTCTTTTTTTCAATTTAATCTACTGATATTATATGTAAACTGAGTCATCCTCCTCTACCTCAGAAAACCCTCTGTGGCTGTGGTGGATTAATTAATACCCTGATGAATTCTATTAACTAGCATTAAGAATTTCAGGAGTGGGGCAGGAGGTGGGAGCATGTATTTGTAAGTGAAGGAGCGAGATTGGTAGTTTTATTTACTGTGCTATTTGTTAGGTTTTGGTAACCATGTTTCCACCACAGAATGAACTGACAACATTCCTTATTTCCCTATGTTTCTAGAGAACTATCTGAACATTATCTTCTGAACTTCTAAAAGTACTCAGCAATAAATTCAAGTTAGGAACTTTTGTGGGGTGGAGGGTGGGATGGGGTAGTGCTTTGATAACTCAATTTCTTATTCAGCTGTTGAGACATTCACCTCTCCTACTTGTAAATTTTTATCATTTGCTCCTCCAAATACGCTCTAAGCTAGAGAGCTACAATTCTGCCTAGAAAAGAAGAAAGTAAATGGGTTGTGACTGAGTGCCTATGAGGCTTTTCTAAGAGCTTTACTGCCTGAATTCTGTGGTCTCTCTTCTGACTATTCAGATGGCATTTCTGCTTACCTTTTAGTCCTGGGTTGTACTCTAAGTAGGTTAAATTTGTCACAGAAACAACTTCAGGTAATTCTATAATTCAAATTATGTTGTTGAGTTACACAGACTCCCCTGTAATTTGTATCAATAATTCGGAAATATAAAACATACAGACTAGCAACTCACTTTATTGACTTCAGCAATTTCTCGCCTCTCTTCACTAGCAAAACGAGGTGGGCCGGCCCGGTCATCATTCTTTGAGCCATCGTCTTCCACGTATGGAATAAGTTGCTGGGAGTGACAGACAAAAGTTAAAAAAGTCAAACATATGACACAGTTTCCAATTATACTGGTATAGATAATGCTTCCGATTAAGATCACTTTTTATACTTTTAATAGTACAAAAATATATTTTAATTCAAATGACAGCCTAAAATAAAAGCCTTAGAAGTCCATCATTTCAGTGCACTCTACACATTAGCTTTTCAGATTTCTTTTGCAAAATAGTCCTTTTAGCAAAATTAGTTGTCACGTGTAATTAAGTAATATCCTACTCAATCAGCAAATATTTAATTGGCAGATCGTGCGTGAGGAGACACTGCAAAAATAATGACAAATGACAAATAAGTCCTACCCTTACGAAATTTATAGTTCGTTGAGATGGAACAGGCTTTCCTTCATCTATACTAAAAAGAAAGGAAGTTCATGGATGCGTATTATATAAATGTCATTTACTTACTATCTAGTATCTGTGCAGATTTCTAGATGTCTTTTAGTTGGGAGAAAGTTTTTTTGTAAGAGAAGAAAATTTATATAGCAATGAAACTTCTAGCAGGATTATAATTAAATACGTATGATTTGTGATGAAGTTTATTTGATGAAGCCTCTTGTAGATGTGACAGAGACTTCAGGGATTATCTAGTCCTTCCATCTTATATTACCAATGCAGGAACAGGACAGAGGTAAATAACTGGTACAATCAGGAGTCAATCTGCCCAAACTTCTATGAATTCTTGGGACAAATATAAACTTGCCCACATTCACAGCTACTTTCTTCCTTTCCTCTCTCCTAATGCAAGCAGAGTGGTCCTTCCTCCCGAAGATACTTTGTCTCCATTCCTGTGCCCTGATTCCTCTGCCCTCCTGTCTTCATTATTTAGTTTCCCCAACCTCACCCTACCATTTTCTTCCTTTTTTATCTAAGCATGTTCTCCCATTTGGAGGAAAAAATCCCTAACCCTCCACTCTATCCCTCCTTCCATCTACTGTTTTCTTCTCTTGCTTTTAATCTAACCTTCTTGAAAGATGGATATCCACTTTCTGGCTTCAGTTCCTTATTTCCTGTTTAATCTTCAGCTCACTGTGATCTGACTTCTTGTTGCTACCTTTTCACAGAAGCTCTGCTCAAATATACCAACAATTAATCTGGTGGACAGTTTTCGTTCTTTATTTTCCTTGACTTCTCTGCAGCATCTGTCAATGTCAACCACATTTCCCATCTTCCACATCTCTGACCCCTTCTTTTCAGGCTGTATTGCAGTTTACTCTTTCTCTGTGCACTCTTTACATGCTGATCACTCGAAGAAAGCACTGATCACAGGAAACTGTTCCTTATATGTAATGAGAGAACACCCAAACCTTCCCAGCTACCTTTGGTGGCAGACATATAACTTGTCAACAGGAAAAGGGCACCTATAAAACTATCATATACCTAATTAACTAAAATATATCTATGATCCGAGATTAAATTTTAAAAATATTTAAAAACTAGAGTGATTCCACTAAGATAATTTAAATTTATAATGATAAAAATAGTTATAACCTTTTATCCATAAAGAACTTACATGAAAACCACTTTAAAAGGATTTTATAATACTATTAATATGCCTACTAAAACATCATGCACTGATTTAATTAAAATGAGACATTGGAAGCAATAATAAAAATTGCCACAGACAATCCTCTCCTCCCAACAACAAAAATTTACTATCAGCCTGGATGTTAAAGTCTACTAGAAATTATTAACAAGAAAAGACAATAATAATTCTATGCATATATATATATATATATCACAATTTCATCTTCTCTAGTCAAAAGCAAAACCAGTATGTTTCATAATCTGGAAATATGGTGAAAACAGAAGAGAGAAAGGAAAAAATTACAAATGTCCCGAGACTATCTTAGACTCATCCTTCCTCTACCACTAAAACTTGCCTCTACTGGAATGGGATCCATCCCTCCGCAGTTTTCATTGCATTTATCATAGACCAATCGCAGCTTCCTGAAGAGAATAGAGAGTTGGCGAAGATGATCCTGTAGCTTTGCTAACCGGTCTTGATATGTTCCAGTATGGTAAGTGACACCGTTTGGCAGCTTCTCAATAAAGAAAAAGAAGAAGAAAAGAAAAAAATTAAGATCAGGACTTCTCAGCAGAAGAAAAAGAAGAGTATGCTGCCACTGTTGCAAAAATAATCTCAAAATACCTTAAATATGATAAGATAATTAAGATACTCAAGGTATGCATTAAAACATAAAGCTGTCACCAAAAGTTTTACTTTAAGGGCTTCCCTGGTGGCACAGTGGTTGAGAGTTCGCCTGCCGACGCAGGGGACACGGGTTCGTGCCCCGGTCCGGGAAGATCCCACATGCCGCGGAGCGGCTGGGCCCGTGAGCCATAGCCACCGAGCCTGCGTGTCCGGAGCCTGTGCTCCGCAACAGGAGAGGCCACAACAGTGAGAGGCCCGCGTACCGCAAAAAAAAAAAAAAAAAAAAAAAAGTTTTACTTTAAAAGGAAATCAATAGCAGGAGATAGGTGCAAATCAATCTGTACTTGAATATTATTAATAAATTATTACAAGTAACTGCTATGATCATAACTCTGTGTTGGATGCTTATATATTTTTAATTCAGGAATTTTATCAAAAGAAGCCAAAAATATATATTGAAATGACAAAAATCACAGATAAATGGAAAAACTACTACCTATTTAGAACTAAATGCACCTTTTGTGCAGTGCTGAAACTCACAAACAAAATCTTCCTTTCTCTGTACATCTTTACAGTATTTTATTCCCACAATTTGATCTGTGAAATCATCCTGAAATTAGAATTAACAAAATTTGTACCATGTTTTCTAGTATACGAGGTAATTTCATTATAAGCACTCATACATACACTTACCTTGGGGAATAAAGTGACTTAAAACCAAGACCTAAACTACTGTCTAATAGCTAGAAGATCAGTCCAGTCTTTCTAAACCTCAGTTCATCCTTTTTTCTTTTCTAAACAGATGAGGTAGGAATGCAAAAAAAAAAAAAAAAAAAAAAAAGAAGAGCCTGGTAGAGTGTTCAGAGAAGAAAGAAAACAAGACACACTATCATTACAAGTAGGTAAAACCATAAACACTAAAAAAAAAAAAAAAGACTGTAAAGGCCTATACGTAGTTGTTAAAAGGTGTAATAGTTGATAAAAGATGTAATAGGAAGGTAGACTTAATAATTCATTTTCTTCTTTTCTCTCATTTCCAAATTTCCTGTAATGTTATGTTTATAAGTTAAGGAGATGGATCTTCTGAAATTCTTTGAAATGAGTTTTATTAGGATTTTTGGAAATTCTCAAGAATTAAAACATTCTGAGGATTATATCTCAAAGAAATGTGATAAAAGTACCAAGGACTGAATTAGTCAAAACAGTTTAAAGGAGAAAAGCATTATAAGAGTTCACCCCCCAATACAACATAGGATTTCTCATGACCTTTCAATTTATGAACTTTCACAAACATTATCAAATAAGAGAAAAGTTTCAAAGGGTCACTGCTTTCTTGTTTGGGTGATAATAAGTATAATGATTACATCTTGCATACAGAAGCAGGCTCTCTACCTTTATTATGGTACTGACTACGTTGAGTACTTTGCCCATATTTTGTACTTAATAAAGACTAGAAGCAGCTGACATTTCCTGTATTTAGTATAGTGCACACACACATAAAGTCTTGAAATACAGTCTGGATTATTTTACTTTCATGAATTATTTTTTCCATAAATGGACACTTAAAATTCACTAAGAATTCTGTGTTATGCAAAAGAACTCTTGATAAATCCTTTCATAAAGGAAAACAAAATCCTTTGAAATACAAAGAACCACCCTACTCAAATTCACCCTCTTAGCAAGTTTGGGTATTAGTTTTCACATAGAGCATCAGCTTCTCAAAGAAGGGAGCAATTAATTCATTCAAAAAATTTACTTTTCATGTTGTCAGGCACTGTTTTAGAAGCTGAGGTAGAGCAGTGAACATGAGAGAGATAAGTTTCCTATACCATAGAGTATATAATAGTGCCTAGGAGCTCTTGGGATAATACTATATAATGTAGATGCTTAGCTAACAAGCTCATCAGTAACCATCTCACTAATGAATACTGAATATCTGTAAATAAATGTGATCATACCGCTAGACACTAAAAAGGCGTTCAACTAAATTCAACATCCATTCTTAAAACAAATATAAAACTCTTAATAAAAATTCCCCAACACATTAAAATACATTTATCTCAGTTAAAAAGTCAGCACCATGATGAATGTGGAAATATTACAAGCATCTGCACTAAAGTCAGGAACAGAACAGGATGTCTACTAAGACCACTAATACTACCAGTGAACACTGTTCTGGAGGTATGGCCAATGCAATCAGAAAAGGAAAAAAAGTTGAAATATTAAAAAGCTGTGGCATAATCGTCACTATTTGCAAATGATATAAAGTTCTACTATCAATAAAGGAAGTCAAGAGAGAGAGGGGTACAAAATTAATACACAGAAAACCATAGCTCTGCTTTCATATATAAAAACAAAAGAAAATGAGAAAGGAAAAAGACCCCGTTTACAACAGCAACAATAAAGATAAAATATCCAGATAAAATATTTGACTTAAAAAATGTCAAGATAAATATGAAAACTTAAAATACTTCATAGAGACACAAAAAAGGATATTTTGTGTTCTCGGTTAATAAGACTCAACATCATACCAATATAAAGTCTCTCTAGGTTAAATCAACGGAATAAAAGCACTAACAGGATTTTCTCAGAACTATTAAGGTGATTCTAAAGTACATGTGGAAAGATAAGCAAGAATGGCCAAGGCGATTTTGAAAAATAAGTGTAAATACTTTATAGAGCCTCAATAAATGTAAGAAAGTTTGCCATTACTACATAAAAGAAGGCAGCTAAGTGGAATAGAGCATCCATAAATTGATTCATTTATATGAAGTAGCATCTGAAATCAATGGAGGAGGAAAACGAATTATTCAATCAACTTTTTGGAAAAAGTAAAGCTGGGGCCATGCCTTACACTTCATACTAGGATAAATTCCATACAGTTCAAAGTTTTAAGTATAAAAATTGAAACAAAACTGAATTTTTCCTGATTTTGGAGTGGGGAAGGACTTCCTGACTTAGACATTGAACCTAAAAAGACTGATAAATTCAGCTACCTTAAACAAATATATGTATGGCAAAAGGTAAACAACAGACTGGGGGAAAATATTTGCAAGTTATATCATACAGAGCAAGTTTTTCTAATATGTAAATAGCCAAATCTTATAAGTTGAGGGAAAGGGTAAAAAAGACCAAAAAAAAAAAAAAGAAAAATGGGCAAATAATATGAACAAGCAGTTAACGGAAAAGGAAACAGAAATGATTCATAAAAATATGAAGAGATGCTGGAACTCATTAAGACTAGGAGAAATGTAAAGTAGATTTTCACCTATCAAATGATCAAAGATCCAGAAATATAATTTGCTGTGTTAGTCTCAGCCTGATGGTTGGTCAGGAACTGGTAGCATAAGCTGGTTCAGCTCCCATGGAGCGCAATTCATCATAATTTATCTAATTACATAAGCACAAAGCCACTTCTAAGAATTATCCTGCAGGTATACTTGAGCATTTAGGTAGGAGGGTATTCACTACAGTATAACAGTGAGAGACTAAAAGCAATCTAAATGCCCTTCATTAGAGGACTGGCTAAATAAAGCACAGTATGCCCATGCAGTGGATTACTATAGTATACACCTTAAAAGGAAAAGGAAGTATTTTCTGTATAGATATGAATAAACGCCAAAATGTACCAAATGAAAAAAGGTGCAAAATGTGTATAATATAGCAGTATTATCTGCGCAAAAAGGGAGGAAGTGAAAGGATATACATTTGCTTAAATATGCACAGACTATGTGGAAGGATATACTAGGATAGTAATAAAAATCGATAATAATCATCACCTGTGGAGAGAAGTTAGCTAGCGGATAGTGATGGGAGGGGGATGTTCACTGTAATGTCCTTTTTTATTTCTGAATTCTGAATATATTCAGAATATACGAATATATTCTATTATATATTCAAAACAATTTTTTTTAAAGATTTAAAGCATAACAAATAGAACCAAAGCAATACTTTCTTATGCAGGGAATCTTAATCTGGGATCTAGCGATCTTTAGGGAGACATCTGTTAACCCCCTGAAATTTTATTCAAAATGTTTACATGTGCATTTTTCTCAGAAGAGAGTCCATAGTTTTCATTAGATTTTCAAAAGGCTAAAGGACAACTAATAAAGAAGTATTTCTCTAAAACAAATGCTCAGAAATAACCTCAGCAGTTGATATTTATGGCACTTCATCCTTCTAGATTAATAATATAGAAGATAATTTTTTTAATTTAAATACTTAAAAGAATGCATTAATAAATAGCTTATATGTAGTCTTGTTTGTACCACTTCTCTCAGCCTTTTATAAATGCAGGAGCACACTGTTGCTTCATTTCCAGCCAATTATGATATGGCCCACAGGGTCTTAGAGGAGTTAAATCACAGGATTCACAATATAAGAAGCACAAAGAAATAACTATTGTAGTCCCTTACAAATTGGTTTAGAATATATGTCCACATGTAATCTAGTTATTAATAATACTTTTTTGAAAGAGTTCAGTTCTTTCAGTGTCAGTTATGGATGTGTATTATATTTCTGTTAATAGTACAAATTGTTTGACAGCAAATTAGTATTATAAAGAGGTTAGTAGGACGAGCTACCAGTCATGTGTGATGTTGGGTAAAGTCTTCTCTCTTTAAGCCTCAATTTCCTTAACTGTAAAATAGGGATAAAAATACTTCTTAGAACTGTTCTTATAACAGTATACCTGACCAAGGAAAGTACTTGATAGATGTTAGCTATTAGCTCTACTAGTCCAATACAGCAGGTTGAAAATAAAGAAATATTTGCTAAATTCTGAGATCATTTAACCCATACTTTAATCATCTTATATATTAATCCATTAATTTTTAAAACAATTGCCAAAGATTTCATATCTTCTCTTGGACTCCCTTTGTATTTTATTTCACACTGGCTTTATTGACATGGTCTTAAAATATTTCCATACAACTGTATTACTTCTAGAATCAATAGGAAAAAAAACCCTCAACCATTAAAAAAAAAAGGCAATAAAACATTCTTTAGTGCACCAATTGAAATAAGAGTTCTAAAGTTCTAAGAGTCTGAGGGCCTGGATTCAAATTTACCCTATACTGACTAGATTTGGACAAGTCACTTCACCTCTCAGAATCATAGAATCCTCATCCATAAAACAAGAATGATATCCACATCACATAGTAGTAAAGATAAGCATTAAAAATGGGTTAGCAAGGGCTTCCCTGGTGGCACAGTGGTTGAGAGTCCGCCTGCCGATGCAGGGGACATGGGTTCGTTCCCCGGTCTGGGAAGATCCCACATGCCGCGGAGCGGTTAGGCCCGTGAGCCATGACTACTGAGCCTGCGTATCCGGAGCCTGTGCTACGCAACGGGAGAGGCCACAACAGTGAGAGGCCCTTGTACCGCAAAAAAAAAAAAAAAAAAAAAGGATTAGGAAAATGGTGCTGAAATAATTGGATATCCAAATGCAAAAAAAAAAAACAGATCCATATCTATCATTATATAAAAAAATTAACTCCATGCGTATCATAGACCTCAATGTAAAACCTAGAACTATAAAACTTCCAGAAGAAAACATAGGAAATCTTTGCCACCTTGGGTTAGACAAAGATTTCTTAGATATGGAACCAAAAGCAAAATCTGTAAAAGAACAAATCAATAAATTGGATTCCATCAAAATTTAAAATATCTGTTCTTCAAAAGGCAATATGAAGAGAAGGAAAAGCCACAGACTGGGAGACAAAACAAAGACATACAATACAGAAAAAAAAAAGAAAAGACGTACAATAACAAGTGCTGGCAAGAATGAGGAGTAACTAGAAGGCTCAAGCACTGCTGATGAAAATGTGAAATGGTGCGGCCACTTTGGAAAAGTTTCTTAAAATGTTAAGCAGACATTTCCCTACCCAGCAATTCCACTCCCAGGCATCTATCTACTTAAGAGAAACGAAACACATGTTCACACAAACATTTGTAGCTGAACACTCATAGCAGTATTATTTATAAGAGCTCCAAAGTGGATACAACCCAAATGTCCATCAACAGATGAACAGATACGCTAATTGTGTTATATTCATACGGTAGAACACTGTTCAGCAATGAAGAGGAAGGAACTACTGATATATGCTGAGTGAAAGGAGCCACACCGCCCGCCTGCACCAAAAATCATAGTGTATGTTATATGAAACTCTATAAAATGCAAACTAATTTACGGTGCCAGAAAGCAAAGCAGAGATTGGATGTGGATGGAAGGCCAGAAGTAAAGATTTAAAAGGGGCACGAGGAAACTGTGTGGGGTGATGGATGGTTTCACACGTCCACATGTGTCAAAACTTTAAATGCATTGTACTGTACGTCAATTATACCAAAATAAAGCTGTTTAACAAAATTCTTAGCAGAATCTGAATTCAACACCTTGGACCCTCAAAAAGTATTCTGTGGAAAAATATGAGATTAAAATAATCCCAAGAGCATGGCGGAATGAGACTCACCTCTACCTTGAAAGATACAAGAGTTCGCCTAGAAACCTGAGAACCCGGTCGAATCTAGAAAATGTGGCTTCAATCTTACAGAAATCCGGCCTAGAAAACATCACCTCCACATCTTGGGGACAGACACATTATTGGGGAACGCTTCTGAATGTAAATGGGGGCGACCAACATACTCGAGGTTTGGCCAGGGCAGCCGCGTCGACGCCCAGGGGCCCCACGTAACAAACCAGCAGCCCCCTCCCTCGCAGAAACATCCCGCTTTCTCCACGCACGGCCGTGACCGGAGCCCTCCTTCCTTCCCACCTGCATGTTCCTCAGGAGCTGGAAGATCTCCATGGTGCGGTACACGATGTCCTGAACCGTCTCCTGCCCGATCCGGCAGAGCGATGCGGTGTTAACCTCCCGGGCCGCCTGCTGGGCTTGGGGCCCGGCGAAGGGCCCGGGCGCCATCCCTGACGCAGCCAACGGAGGGGTGGACATGGCGTGGCAGCGGCGTCAGGTCAGCAGGGCTGCAGAGTAGGCGTCAGGGGGTCCGCCCGACCGTCGCTGGCCTCGGCGTGAGCAGAAGCTTCTAAGACCGGGCGATCTGATTTCAACACAGCTGCCGTGACTTCCGCCACCGTGACGTAACACGTCATCAAACGTCACGGGGACCGCGCCCTCGGCGGGGTCCCTGGGAACCTGTGTCAGCGCAAGGTCGGCCGGGATTGGGCTGGACGCCCGGGAGGGGCGGGACGGGCGGGTTGAGTAGCCAATCACCAGCTGTACTCTAGCCAGAGGGGGCGGTGCGCGTGGTGGAAGGCCGATGGGCTTTCCACCGCTTGGTTTCCCAGTCTCAGCCAATGGTTAGAATTCTTGATAGAACGCTTACTTCGTCTTAATTTCCTTGCTGATCATTTTTTTTTTTATAACAAGCATACGAAGTGTGTAGTAGTATTGTTCTTTCACATGCTTAGTGACATGTTTAGTCGCATACAGCTTGCAACTGATAACCTGCGATTTGAGTTTTTGATCTTCATGCTTCACTGTGACCTGACACCAACTCCCCATTTGTTGTTGATCCCTGCTGAAAAGTCGGTTTATTCGGGAAGCTTTCCCGATCACCGGAAGAATAAAATTAACACTTCTCTCTCACATACACTATCCCCCCACCCCCATTCCCTTTCTGACTTTGGCACTATGTTGTATATAATTTTCAGTTTGTTTACATTCAGACTTCTCCTCGCCTTATTCACACACACTAGAATGCAAACTTTGTAAAAACAGAGACTATGTTTTATTCGCTTACTGTATTCTCAATGCTTAGTGATTGGCACATAGAAGGTGCTCGATAAATGCATGGTATGACATTATAAATGTAAGAAAAATTAGAATAAAACCATTCTTTCTCCTACCACTTCCTGTCCATTTCCAAAGGATGGGGAAAGTCCAGAATGTGAAAACTGGTGATAGGCACTAAATTACTGTGTTTTAAATAGTATCTGAACACTCCATTGGTAAGGACTTCACAGGAAAATGTTATTAAAAACGACATAGGAGCCATTGTGGAGATTTTAAGCATAGTGATTTACAGCTGTTTAGTGAGCAATTGCCATCTGACAAATATTTACTGAGCACCTACTATGTGATGGGTGCTAGAAGTGGCGATAGAGTAGTGGACAAGTCAGACAAAAACTCTGCACTCCTGGGACAGACTACCAAGTATTGTGACGAGTGTCTAGAAGCAAAAGTTCAAGATCCTAATATCTAGGTGCTAACAATTTAGGGGATCAGGGATAATCTGAAGGGAATAAGTTGGGCCCTGATGGTGAATGGCAGAGGGTGCAGAACACTGGAGCCTATTCTGTGAGGGGATAATGGGGCAAGGGGACCTCCAGATGCTTCCAGGGTCAGAAGTTTAGCATCAGGGTGGGTCAGGAAATAAGGCTGAAGAGAGGCAAACCTCGGAGGACCTTCTAAGGCATGTCAAGCAGTTTGGGCTTTATTCTGAGTGAAAGAGCAAGCCATTGAAGAGTTTCAGGAGACAGGAATAATTGCCAGAAATATTCAACTTAGAAGGTGTATTGTGGTGGCTAAATGGAGAATGGTGAGTATGTACTGTCTCCTTGTTCCCTCCCAAAGGAAGGTGATAATGATGGTGATGGTCTGTATTAGAGAAGTAGTACAGTGGGTAACTTTGAATAAGTATTTGGTAAGTAGAATCTGGAGAACTTGATGTTGGCTGGATTGGGAGTGTGAGGAGAAGAAGATGGCACATGTTTCTGCCTTGAACAAACAGCTGATGTTTATGCCATTTACCAAGATAGGGTGCACTGAAGGAAAACACGTTTCAGTGAAATTATGACTTGTATCAGTTTCCTATTGCCGCTCTAACAAATCACCACAAACATAGTGACTTAAAACAACAAGAGTCAATGCAATCCCTATCAAATTACCAATGACGGGCTTCCCTGGTGGCGCAATGGTTGAGAGTCCGCCTACCAATGCAGGGCACACGGGTTCGTGCCCTGGTCCCGGAAGATCCCACATGCCGCGGAGCGGCTGGGCCCGTGAGCCATGGCCGCTGAGCCTGCGCGTCCGGAGCCTGTGCTCCGCAACGGGAGAGGCCACAACAGTGAGAGGCCCGCGTACCGCAAAAAAAAAAAAAAAAAAATTATCAATGACATTTTTTTACAGAACTAGGACAAAAAATCTTAAAATTTGTATGGAGTCACAAAAGACTCCGAATAGCCAAAGCAATCTTGAGGGAAAAAAAACGGAGCTGGAGGAATCAGGCTCCCAGACTTCAGACTGTACTACAGAGCTACAGTAACCAAGACAATATGGTACTGGCACAAAAACAGAAATATAGATCAATGGAACCGGATACAAAGCCCAGAGATAAACCCATGCACCTATGATCAACTAATCTATGACAAAGGAGGCAAGGATATACAATAGAGAAAAGACAGTCTCTTAAATAAGTGGTGCTGGGAAAACTGGACAGCAACATGTAAAAGAAAGAAATCAGAACGCTCCCTAACACCATACACAAAAATAATCTCAAAATGGATGAAAGACCTAAATGTAAGACTGGACACTGTAAAACTCTTAGAGGAAAACATAGCAAGAACACTCTTTGACATAAATCACAACAAGATCTTTTTTGACCCACCTGCTAGAGTAATGGAAAAAAAAAAGAACAAACAAATGGGACCTAATGAAATTTAAAGCTTTTGCACAGCAAAGGAAGCTATAAACAAGATGAAAAGACAACCCTCAGAATGGGAGAAAATATTTGCAAATGAATCAGCAGACAAAGGATTAAGCTCCAAAATATATAAACAGCTCATGCAGCTCAATATTAAAAAAACATACAACCCAATCCAAAAATGGGCAGAAGACCTAAATAGACATTTCTCCAAAGAAGACATACAGGTGGCCAAGAGGCACGTGAAAAACTGCTCAACATCACTAATAATTAGAGAAATGCAAATCAAAACTACAATGAGGTATCACCTCACACCAGTTAGAATGGGCATCATCAGAAAATCTACAAACAACAAATGCTGGAGAGGGTGTGGAGAAAAGAGAACCCTCTTGCAGTGTTGGTGGGAATGTAAATTGATACAGCCACTATGGAGAACAGTATGGAGGTTCCTTAAAGAACTAAAAATAGACTTACCATATGACCCAGCAGTCCCACTACTGGGCTTGTACCCGGAGAAAACCATAATTCAAAAAGACACATGCTACAGTTGTTCATTGTAGCACTATGTACAATAGCCAGGTCATGGAAGCAACCTAAATGCCCATCGACAGACAAATGGATAAAGAAGATGTGGTACATATATACAATGGAATATTAGCCATAAAAAAAATGGAATTGAGTTATTTGTAGTGAGGTGGATGGACCTAGAGTCTGTCATACAGAGTAAGTCAGAGAGAGAAAAACAAATACTGTATGCTAACGCATATATATGGAATCTAAAAGTAAAAAAAAAATGGTACTGATGAACCTAGTGGCAAGACAGGAATAAAGATGCAGACATAGAGAATGGACTTAAGGACACGGGTGTGGAGGGAAGCTGGGACAAAGTGAGAGAGTAGCACTGACATATATACACTACCAAATGTAAAATAGATAGCTAGTGGGAAGCAGCTGCATAGCACAGGGAGATCAGCTCAGTGCTTTGTGACCACCTAGAGGGGTGGGATAGGGAGCGTGGGAGGGAGGCTCAAGAAGGAGGGGGTATGGGGGGAAAAATAAAGAAATGCATGAATTAAATCACTACTTCACACCAAAGAATGGTTCCTCCCCCAGGTTTAGAGAATTTGTATGCCCTGGTCAACTGTTTTGGGTATTTAAGCGCCTAATGTCTTTTTTCCTTAAGCGTCACAGTTATTGCCAACCAAAGTCTGCTATTCAGACACACTTAGCCAGGATCAGGAGATATTTGTAAACACCATCAATGAGAGCATGAGGCTTTAAAGACACAAACATGTTTTGGGATGAAAAGGCTCAAACTGTGTATGAATTTGCCTATTGTTTGTGGTTGATCGTCTCACAACCACATGTCCTGATGATGGTTGTTCCTTTTTTCGGGCTAGAAGCAAATATTCTACTCCTCCTTTTCAAGTTTTATGGTCATCAAACAAACTAGTAAAAACTAACTATAAGGGCTTTGCGATCATTGATACTTCATGGTGAGTAGTAAATGAGGCAGAATAAAGTGAATAATTCGCCTGCCAGAATTTCCTGTACCCTTGGCTACTACGACTTCTCTTGAAGTTTTTTTGTTTCAAACTTTTTCATAGAGTACTGGATGGAAAGCCTTCTGCATTGCTGTTCATGGTCTAAAGCGTGGTCTTCAGATTTCTCAATATATTAGAAGATTGGATACTTGTTTAAAAATACCAGTGTTGACTACATTCACCCTGCCCCAAACTGCATAACATCTACTGCTTCAGTATCTAATGGGATGCCTGGAAAACTATTTAAAATTACACCTTTTTTTCCCTCTCTCTCTTACTCTTTCTTCTCTTAGCCTCTCACTTCCATTTGTATTTTGATATAATTTCTTTCCCCCACCTCCCACCGTACCCTATTGAGAACTTCTGATCTAAAAAAGAGAACCCTTTGTCAATTGCTTTAGCGAGAATCATCTTACAACCAATTTAGTTAGGATGATGATGTAAAGTGAAAAATACCTACATTTAAAAATATTTACACACATTCTGAGGGGCAAAAAAATAAACGTATGGCAAGTCAAGGCATTTCTCTTAGGGGGACATCATGTACAGCCTGAATTTTGAGCAGATTTTTGAGAGAGGAGTAACAGGTAATGGTGCAGCAGCAGAGGAGGGAGGCATCGCGTGTATTGACATGATGAAACAGACAAATCAGGGGTGAGAAATCACAAATCTTCAGGATAGAAATAATGTTGGAAGAAAGTACTTGCTTGTCACTGGCCAAATTTTCGGAAAGGACCAGTTACGAGAAACAGCTCCTACTTTGATTCACTGTTTCACAAGGTCAGAGAGGTGATTGTGTGATGAGACCAGGTCTGGGATCAATCAATCAGTCCCCCCCCCCCCGCCCTGCCCCCTATCTTCTTTCTCTCCCTTAGGCTAACCCTCCCACAGTGCAGTGTCCTCACCTCCTCTCCCTCAGGCGCTGCCCCTACCCTGCCTGGGACTGGCAGATGTTACAAGAGAAGGGCAAAGCTAAAGCATATTCTGTAATCTAGCTTTACCAAGAATAAGGCTGATATCTTACCTTCATCCCTTTGATTGTTCTGTACGTATTTCTCATCACATCTGATCTGCTAGGTTAAAAGAAAGGCAATATTATGGCCTTTAAATCTCAACGTATGGTCTAATTGCAAAAGAAGTAGAGAATTAAGATAAACCCCCTGTCTTACTGAAACTCCTCTTCCATCGTGTTAGTCTCTGTCTATGTCCTTCATATGATTCCAGTCATCTCCATAAAAAGTCTCAGTTTCCCTGACTTCTGAAGGCCTCCCATTTTTCACTTCTGTTCTACTTGAGCAACCTTATTTCTCACTGTCTTGAGCAGATCAGTCATGGACCTTGCCATCCTCAGGGTCCTTTCTGAAGGAAACTGCTCTTCCTACTTAGGTGGCCATTTCTGTACCATATGACTCCTCGTCCATCCTGCGACTAGGGATGTGACCCAAGGGCAACCAGTTTATAAACTGGCCAATAGTGTATCGCTGGCTTGGTACAAAAAGCTCTGCCCAAACAAGGATGAAGGTAATAAAGTGGGATGATCAGAAAGTGTTTCTCAGGACTTTGAAGGGGAAAGAAGAGTGAATCAGGCAATAGTCAAAGGGAACAGGATGGTTGGGAGCTTGAGAAGTGAACCCAAAGACAAGTAGAGACTGAGAGAGGCTGGTGGTGTTGGGAGGGGTGATTGGAGGAAGCTTATGCTTCAGGACCATATAACCTCATGTACCATCTTTCTACTGTAATTTATTTGACCACAGAGGGCATGCTTGTTTTACACAACTTGCTCACAAATTTGCTCATGAAATCTGGACTCCTGGACATGGCTTTTGGGGTCCTGCATATTCTGTCCATGTTTTACCTTTTCTCAGCTCTTGCACCCATGCACCGTGCATTGTCACATTGTCCTTGAAGCTTTTCAAAGGTACCAAGTACTTTCTGTCCTCTGAGTTTTCAGACAAGTTCTTCTCTCTCTGTGGATCGCTTTACCCCATCCCAGTCACTCCCAACCCTTTTATTACCCTGCTGGCTTCCCTTCATTTAAATCCCAGGTGAAATGTCACTTTCTTGGACCCTCCCAACTGAAATATGATCCCTCTTTTATTCACAGTACCTCCCGTTCCATCCTTTCATAGCACTAACCATATTTTGCAATTATATATATATATATATATATTTTTAAACATCTTTATTAGAGTATGATTGCTTTACAATGGTGGGTTAGTTTCTGCTGTATAACAAAGTGAATCAGCTGTATGTATACATATATCCCCATATCCCCTTCCTCTTGCGTCTCCCTCCCACCCTCCCTATCCCACCCCTCTAGGTGGTGAGCTAGGGATCTCCCTTTGCTATGCGGCTGCTTCCCACAAGCTATCTATTTTACATTTGGTAGTATATATAAGTCCACGCCACTCTCTCACTTACCTTAAGGGTCCCAGCTTACCCTTCCCCCTCCCCATGTCTTCAAGTCCATTGTCTGCGTCTGCGTCTTTATGCAATTGTTTTTTTTATTTGCACGTTTATTTATTTGATGACTGCTCCTTCCAGTAGTCTGTAAGCAGCATATGGGGTAAGGAGTATATGCATATTTATTCACCACTGTGTTCTTAGCGTTTAGCTCAGTGCCTAGGACATTGTAGATTTTTAATAGCCAATGCATGAATGAAGGAAGGAAGGAAGGAAGGAAGGAAGGAAGGAAGGAAGGAAGGAAGGAAGTATATTAAATGGTTCCCTTACTTCTCATTCCCATCTATCTTTCTTAAGTCCAGACATAAGATCCTTCACTCCTTTCTCTATCTCAGTGCTTCTTTTTTCTCCTATCTTTTAATTACATTTATAGTTTAACCACTACAAGCACATTTGACATTTATCATTATATCATCTGTTATTCCTTAATTGTTTTATGCATGCTTGGTTAATTTATCCACTGATGAAAGCAGGGACAGTGTCTCATGCCATGTATCCCCTCCTTCCACAAAGTGCCTAGCACAGTACCAGACACGTTATGAAATTTAATAAACAGTTGGCAACCTAAAACAAGTCCCTTTCAGTGAATGTACCAAAAGATGGAGATGTGGGGTGCTATGAAGTTCCAGAGACTTACTTTTAAGTCTCACACATTATGAAAAAAAGCTCTTCAGGAGAAGGAACTGTACTTTCCATCGTCATTGTCCTCATGACTGAGAATTAAAGGCCCACAGATGCAGAGCTCTAGAGTAAGCACAGGGGAAGTTTTAAAGTCCATTTACAAACATAGTCCTAATATGTTTTTCAATTAAAACTTAAACAGACAACTGAGACCTGCTTTATGCTTGCGGTACGCGGGCCTCTCACTGTTGTGGCCTCTCCCGTTGCGGAGCACAGGCTCCGGACGCGCAGGCTCAGCTGCCATGGCTCACGGGCCCAGCCGCTCCGTGGCACGTGGGATCTTCCCGGACCAGGGCACGAACCCGTGTCCCCTGCATCGGCAGGCGGACTCTCAACCACTGCACCACCAGGGAAGCCCATATGCTTTGAATATTAATAATCAGATTCATTGGTTACCTTTGCGTGAACAAAGTCATAAATGGTGAGAAAGCCCTGCTGATTCATCTAAAAATTAGAGTTTAACATTTACTAGCATAAAATTATTTTTTTAATGTATACTGCAATTTTATTTCAGTTGCACAAAGCATGTAGGAAATTTAAATGAAACAGTACGGTAAAAGTAGCAGAGAACCAAAAAAATCTAAAAAAGGAAGTACACCTACGGCATGAGAATTCAACATTCATTAAGTATTGCTTTTCGTTCTACTTTTTGGACCTAGCTACCTTAATTAGTAAAAATTTTACTGTTTCATCTTTATCTCATCTCCATATCTAGCTTACAAAAGTCTTCGAGAGCAGGCACCATATCCTCTTTTTTTCAAGCAAGTAGTGTTTATTAATTTAGTTTCACTTATTAGTAAAATAAAACTTACATACAATAAACTGCACATATTTCAAGTGTACAATTTGATGAGTTTCGACATATGTTTACATGCCAAAACTACCCCAATCAAGGTACTGAACATTTCTAACACCTCCGAAATTTCTATGTACCCTTGTACCTCGTGTCTCACTTTATTCCTTATGTTATGCAATCACTGATCTATTTCTATCGTTATAGGTAACATTTCATTTTATAGGCTTTTATAAAAATGTAGACATACAGTACATGTACTTTTTGTTGCCTGGATTCTTTTACTCAATATAATAATTTTGAAAGTCATTCCATGTGGATGCAAATTTTAGTAGGTGGTGCCTTTTGGCTGTTGAATACTATTCCATTGTATGGTCATACCATATTTTGTTTATCTGTTCACGGCTGATGGATATTTGCATTATTTCCACTTTTAGAATATTACAAATGAAGCTGCTATGATCATTTGTAAACATGTTTTCATATGGAATTGGGTAATAGTGTAATCACTGGGTTATACGTGTTGTATGTTTAAATTTTTAAAAATCTGCTAAAATGTTTTCCAAAGCATTTGTACAATTTTACATTCCTACCAACAGTTTATGAGGACATATCACCCCCAACAGTTGGCATTACCTGTGTCTTTAATCCTAGCTCTTTTGAAAAGTGCTTAATTTAGGTATATCATTGTTTAATTTTTTTCTCTTGATGACAAATTATGATGAACATTTTTTTCCACGTGCTGTTATGCATCTGTGTATCTTCTTTTGTGAAATGTCTGTCAAATCTTTTGCCCATTTGTAAACTGGCAAGTTGGTAGAGTTCTTTATATATTCTGGATTCAAATCCTTTGCTCGATGTAATTTTCAGATTTTAGCTTCTTGCGGTGGAATTTTAGGTCTTTGAGAATGTGTTATATTTTTCTGGTTCTTTGTATTTTGAGACATTTTGGATTCTATCATGGGCATTCTGAAAGTTTTGTTGTATAGACTCTGGGTTCTATTATATTCCTCTGAGAAATTTTGTTGATGTTTCCTTTTTCACCAATCAATTAACCTGGTATGACATAAGCTATAACTCTTTTATTACTTTCTGTGGACAGTCATCTAAATTTTAGTTCAATTCTTTAAGCCATTACTGTATTGCTTTAAATCTGTCCCACATATGCATGGTAACAGGGTCAACCTTAACCTTTTAAAAAAGTTCTCATGCATAGAATTAGGGGATTTACTCCTCTGGCTTTCTCCCTCTGGGATTCTCTTCCCACTCTCCAGTGGTGGCTGTTGTCCAGGCTCTTTCCTTGGTTCTTCCGGCAAGAAAGATGGTGGGGCTTCTCTTACAGTTTTAGCTTCCTGATTTGCAATAAACTCTATTACTGCAGCCCAACTTTGGGGCAAAGCTATAGGAAAACACAAAACTCAGCCCCATGCTTGTTGCTACTCCAGATTTCTGGTTCCCTCCATAATCTGACTGCTTTTGTTTACTCTTCAAAATCTTTAAGTGTTTTTTCCAGAGTCTGTAATTGTTGTAAGTGGGAGGACTGGTCTGTAAGGGAGTTACACCATCATACCGGAAGGGGAACTCCACCATATATTCTGTTATCTCTTTTATTCCTTGCTGCAGTCTCTTTAGAGCCAGAGCAGGAGCTTAGAGATCAGGTCACCATTTTTCTTTCTGCTTCTACGTGACTGTGCATAGCCGAGACAACTGAAAGGGCATACAGGAGACAAACTGAAGTTGGGAGGTTGGGGACGTGGCTGAGGGAGAGATCAGAAGTGTGACAGTTTTCCTAAGCATCGCAAGATAGATATTTTGGATCATAGTTTAGAAGTAGTGGAGCACAAATCCTTTTCTTTCTGTTACCAAAGCCCTGTCGCTTTCTCTTCATCACCCTACTTCTCGAGCTTGAATTCTGTGCTAGTGTCTCTACCTCTCCATGTTATTTTGACATGGCATCATTTTCTTTCGTTGACTTAGGGACCTGTTGATCCCTCCCAGAGGGGTTACCATCTATGCAAGGTACGTCCAGATCTAAACAAAAATTGGAAACTGAAAGGAAATTCTGTATTTGCATTACAAAGGGAAGGCCCGTCTAATTTCCCTTCTTTTATCAAAAAGTACACTCCAGGAATTTGCTCACACAAGCCTTCAATAAATGCTTGTTGAAATGAATTGAGTCCTTGGAAAAGCGTTTGGGGAGATTAAGTGAATCATGGAAATAACCATGCCAGTACAAAATCATATACAACTTAAGATCTATTAGCACCTTCAACTGTGCCTTAACACATACATTGTAACAACTTGAAACTCATTAACAGCTTGTTCTCTGTCTTGTATGATCAATGGTTTGCTTTTCACTTACAAGATTTTTTTTCTTGCTCTGCTTCACGAAAGAAGAGATGAGGACTAATGGATAAACATACCAAAATCAGGGAAGCTTTATGCATTCTTAAGAAGTTTCTTAACATTTCTTAACACCTTTCAGAGTTAAAAACATAGGGGTTTATGTCCAGGAGTTCTTTTCTTTCCCTAACATTATTGTTCTGTTTGTGTCTGTGAACCTGGTTATTTCTGAAAAGGCTAGGGATTTTTCTTTCTATGACTCATTCATTGTTCATTTAACAACATTTATTGAGCACCCAATATGTGCCAGACACTGTTCCAAGCCCTGGAGCTAAAGCAGTGAAGAAAATAGAGAAACATCCTTGCCCACACGAGCTTACCTTCTAGTGGGGGAGACAGACAATAAACTAATAAATGAATCAAATAACAAACAACAGAAGGAAATATATACTATGTCAATGGTGATAAGGGCTATGGAGAAAAACAAATCAGAGAAAGGAGATAGACAATGCTGTTTAATTAAACTAGTCAGAGAAGACATCCCATAGTAGATAATCTTTGAGTCAAGACCTGAAGGAGATGAGGAATCAGGCTCTGATGTACTGAGTAAAAACATTCCAGATGGCTTGAGAGTGACAGCTTGTCATCTCTCTTACGTGACCAATGGTTTGAGGACCCTGAGCAGGGAGGCACTGGGAAGGGAGCTGCCTGGTATGTTCAAGACCCAGCAAGTAGGCCTGTGGGGCCCGCACATTGCAACCGCAGGTGCAGAGCTGGTGGACAGAGGTTGCTGTATCATGTAAGGCACTTATTCTAGAAAGACACGGGGGTGGAGGGCTGGTTTGAGCAGAGGAGGGAGATGGTGTGACTTTGATTTTAGCAGGATTTCTCTGAATAGAATAGACTGTGGAAGACCCAGATCAGAAGGGGAAAAACAAACAAACAAACAGTGGAGGCGATTAAAATAATTCAGAGGCAGGATCCTGAAAGGTTGGACCAGGGTAGCGACAGAGGAAGAGGTGACGCGCGGTCATACACTGGACTTGTTTTGAAGGGAGAGCTGGAAGGAACTGCTGAGTGGCATGAGAGCAAAAGAGAAGTCAGGGATGCATCTAGAATTTTGGCCAGAGCTCCAGGACCAATGTCATCATCAGTAACTGAGAGGGGCCTTGAGGAGAGTGTTATGAAAAAGTGATAATACAGTTACTATATGTAAAGTGTGAAGGGAATGTCCGTTAGACAGCCAGATACTGGGCAGCTGAACACAAGAATGCAGAGTTTACGGGAGAAGTTGAACTAGAGATATAATGGTGAGAGTTTTCAGAATATAGGTGATGTTTAATACCATGAGGATGGTTAAGATTGCTGCTGATTTCTGGAGTGCTGTAAAATTAAGAGATCCAGGAGATGAGGATCGATAAGGACGATAGGCTGAGAAGGTAAGGCTAGTGAGGTAGGAGGCCAACGAGGAGAGGAGAGTGTCCTAAAGCCCAAATTAAGAGGGTATTTCAAGGAAGTGAGCAATCAGCATGTCAGATGCTACTCACGGGTCAAATAAGGTGAGGAATAGCAACGTGGAGGTCATTGGAGATCATGATTATATTAAAACAGTTTAATTAGAGTGAAGACTGGTCGCAAAGTATTTTAGAGATGATTGGAAGAGAGGAACTGTTGCTGGTGAGTATAGAGAATGCTTTCCAGGAATTTTCCTCTAAAAGAGGGGCAGAGAAATAGTGGGTAGCTGCAGGCAGCTGTAAGGTCAAGAGATTTTTTTTAAATTTAATAAGATGAGAACAATTACAACATGGTTGTATGCTTCTAGAAATGATCCAATAAAGAGAGAGAAATGGTGGTGCAGGAGCGAGTGGGGAAAATTACTGCCAAAAGGAGCGAGAAGGGCTGGAGTCTAGTGCACAAGTGGAGGAGTTGGCCTTGGATAAGAGGATGGGCAGTTCATCCAGAGTAAAGAGGAGGGAAGACTGAGTGCCTTGGCAGAGATCCAGGTGCATTTGGATTTTTCCTTCTAATTGCCAAAATTTTAGTTGGTTAAGAGGAAGATTAAAAAATTTAAAACCATGTTGGCACATAACATAAAGGCATAGTAAATATTATTGTTTTTACTGGGAAAAATCAAAACTGGAAGGGGTCAGCTTCTCAGGTCTTTAATTTTTCAAGATGAAGAGACCAAGGCCAACACGTTAACAAGCTAGTTGTTGCTAGAAATGATTTCCTCTCATAATCCTGTGCTTAGCTCATTACATTGGTTACTTAAAAAGGCACCATCCTGGGGCTCCCCCGGTGGCGCAGTGGTTGAGAGTCCGCCTGCCGATGCAGGGGACGCGGGTTCGTGCCCCAGTCCTGGAAGATCCCACATGCCGCGGAGCGGCTGGGCTCGTGAGCCATGGCCGCTGAGCCTGCGCGTCCAGAGCCTGTGCTCCACAACGGGAGAGGCCACAGCAGTGAGAGGCCCGCATACCATAAAAGGTACCATCCCCATTGTTAAACATAGTATATTAAATGGAGTATCTGTCTGTGAAAAAACTTTACATCAATAAGCAGTATATACACCAAGTAAGCATATAGTAGTAGGAAATCATGAACTACAGTCTTTTATGTTCTTTCACCCAAGCATCACAACAACCATGAGTTATGAATTATTGTTACCAATTTTGCAGATAAGAAAATTGGGATCTCAAAGTATTCAATAGTTAAGTAACTTGGCTAAGGTTACACAGCCATAAGTGGCAGAACCAGATCTGAAATCCAGGTTTTCTGACTCAAATCCAATATATTCTATAATATATTTTGTTATTTCTAATAATGAAATCTCAAATCATATTCCTGAGTTATCCAAAAGTTTCTATTATTTTCAATGTCTTCTATTAAGGTAGGGAAATAAATAAGTCAAATGCAATTACAATAAATGGTTCAACACTTTAGGGAGTAGTTTCAGTTGACTGAAGATAGCACTCATCCAAAACTCCCTTTTTCCCAATGATAAATGAGATGTGGAAGCACAAGAGAGAACTGATGATTAGAAGGCAACAGAGGAAAATAAAACTTTGGGGGTGAATTCAGCTTAAAGCAAGGTAGTTTAAATGTTATTGATCCTTTGAGGTATGGGAACATTTTTAATATTTCTTAGGCCTTGAGATCATTGGTGGGAAGAAAAGCTGGTATTTGAGAGCTGTGATTTAAAAGATGGTCCTGACTCATGTTAACTTGCAACCCAATGAGCTGAAACATCCAAATATTTCAGAATCCAATTTTTTACATTAGTACTGTGCCCGATACCCATGAACCGACTAATGTAAGCAAAAGTGATTTTGAAGCTAGTTTTCTCAGGACTGCAGAAGTAGGAAGTTGACTGGATAACACTGCCCTGCTTCCTCTCAGTTAACCTTGGGACACATGGTATTATCCCTGGGCCAGTTTATCCCAATCTGGGTGCTAGACTGTTCCTCTGGATCTCTTCGTAGACTTTTTTGTTGTCCTCTGGGTCAGTCAGTTATCTCTCTGAAACAGGTTTTGTCATCTCATTGGTAGGAATGCGTCTCTTATCTACTTTCTCACCTTGGACTTCCAGCAGCTTTTCGCTGTGGTGAAATGTTTTCATCAAGAAGTAATAACAGGGATTCCCTGGTGGCACAGTGGTTGAGAGTCTGCCTGCCGATGCACGGGACATGGGTTTGTGCCCCGGTCTGGGAAGATCCCACATGCCGCGGAGCGGCTGGGCCCGTGAGCCATGGCCGCTGAGCCTGCGCGTCTGGAGCCTGTGCTCCGCAACGGGAGAGGCCACACAATGAAAGGCCCGTGTATTGCAAAAAAAAAAAAAAAAAAAAGAAGTGATAACAGTCATGACAATTTATGGAGTATTTACCAGATGGTAGTCATTTTACAGAATACTTTAAAAAATGTGTTTTTATTCATTTTATTCTACCAATGACTTATATTCTACCAATATAAGTACTATTTTCATCCTACTTATTATACACATGAGTAATCTGAGGTTTAGAGAAGTTAAGTAAATTGCCCAGGGTCCTATAGCTGGTAAACATTTCTTATGTAACTCTGGGCATTCTTTCACAGGTAGGAGGACTTAGGGAAAGGCTTGGAACTGTCTTGTTTTTGTGAGAGAGGCCTTGGAGAGAAAGGTGGAAAGTAAAAGGTAACAAGTTGACAATACAGTGTTTCTAGTAGTTGAGAGTCTCCTTCTAGCTCAAAATCTCTATTGTCCTCAGAAAGAGAATTGTTATGGGGCCACCAATGGGGAGATGCACCAAGAAAGTTTCGTATGGCCTCATCTATAAGCTGAGAATCATGTTCTAATTGAGTGGATGCTTCAAACTCACATTGGTATTGTAGTCAATGCTTTAATAGAAATGAAGACTAGACAGAAATCAAAAGCCAAGTGATTTGGGTTTTATTAACATGTTACATAGTTTGCTTTCCTATCTCCTGAAAGTATCTAGTTAATTCACAGTGACATGAACAGAAATATACTGTTTTTATCCCTTTTCTGTTTCAAACTGAAAACACTGGGTTGGTTTCCCTGAGTCTGCTCACTCAGAGTGGGATCCACTGAGCCTTGCCCTTGGTTCCCATTCATATGTACTGTTACTGGCCTCCTTTGTCCTTCTTTGTTCCTTAGCACTGCAAACCCATCTTAATTTGGTATCACATCTTGGAGTTTCTTCCAAGGGATCCTGATCTTTCTGGGATTTTCAGATTGTTTTCCCTATACTGGTACATTTCAACACTTTATCACTTCATTTTGGCCTTGCCACCCAGCTGTCCAGGGCCATAGTGGGTAGCTCTAATTTCAGTATCTATTTACTCTCCCTTCCTTGACTCTCTTGTTTTGGACACAGGATCATGTTTCATTTATGAAGCCTGATCATTCATTCATTCACTCTTCATTTATTTAAATCAACAAATGCTTTTTTGAGGGCTTTCAAGATGCCAGACCTTTTGCTGTGTTCTAGGTGTATATTAGTGAATAAAATAGACAAGTTTATTTCCAGTGTTGAGAAATTCCTTTACTGGTATTTCTTACTGAAAATCTCTGTCTACTATAGTGTTTCAATCAGGTTGAATCTAGATGAAAATATATCCTGGTGCATTTCAAGCATTAATAGAAAATCTTAAGGAATCAAAATTTGTTTGCAAGCACATTTCTATGAAAAGTCAACTAAATGGGAAAGTCAACTAAATAAGAATAAAAGGGAAAGGGAAAGCTAGTTAAATAAATGCACTTTTACGGTCTATTATATTATTTTTCAGGTCTAAATATAAAGAAATGTGCAAATTTTCATAATTGCTTTGGATAGAGTGTGAAACCGAGGGAATTGCCTGAATTCAACTTCCACCACCATCCAGTGGTTATCTCGCATTACATCATTTAAAGTATTTTCTTGTTTTAGGGGCACTTATTTTTCATATGGTTGAAAACATACCCATGTTTGCCTTTTTTTCATTTGCTGGGAAGAGAAATTATGTATATGCTGAAGACAATTTTTTAAAATTCACAGTTCCCCTTTCCTTCAGTTACCGTCATTGTTGGAACCATTGTAGGTTTGTGACAGTGTCTAACTGGACAAGCAATCAGGAGAGAGCATTAATGTGTTAGGCACTTTTTAGGAATTACACTTCTTTGGTTCAAACTGTGAAGTTAAAGTGGATAGACTACATTGAAACTGATGGAATATGCATAATTTTTTGTAAAATGTGTGATGTTTAGGATCTGGAGAAGGTAAGCAAGAGTCCTGTAGTGGTGCTTCTGAAGAGTGAGAAAAAGCTAATAGGAGAGCATTTGGGGACAGAACACACAAACCTGCCACTAAAACTAAGCAGCTGTAACTCATTCTTTTTTTTTTTCAAGAACAGATTAATGAGGAAAAATGTCTTAAATATTGTGCTGTTAAAACATGCACGCACACACACACGCACACACACACTAAAATCTCAGAGCCACTTTGGTAAATAATAATTTGATTTTTAAAAGACCCCCAGTCACGGCACTGTGCAATTATAATTTTAATAAGTAACTACAAATTTTAATTTCAGAATGAAACTATCCAACTTAATTCTAGTAATCAAGTTAATACATAGGAGATTCATTGAGTATTATCTTTTCTACATTGTATTAATGGTTTGTGTAAAACTCAGCCACATAAAATGCAGAATTGCCTCAATACTTTGTGAAAGTATTTCCTTTCTCTCCACAATGGATGTGATGTTGAATGTGGCTCAGCCAACACTCACCTCATTATTTCTGATGACCCAAGGAGTGTGTCATGTGGATGTATCAAATGGATTCAGAAAGGCATTCTGAGAGACTCAGCTTTGTATTATGTGTCCTGGGCTTCCATAGGTTCACCTTTGGACACCATCACTGGGATATAGACATGAGACCCAGCCACCAATGGGCTGTAGGACCAAGGATTTGAATGGGTATAGTACTCAAAGGAAGGGTGAAACTTGGATATGAATGGCTTTGCGCATGCCACCACTTCCAACTGGTCTTGATTGTCAGGACTAGGCACAGGCTGGTTGTCCTAATATGACCTTGAGGATGGCACCTATGACCTTGAGGATGGCGCCAGTGACTCACTTCTAAAGAATAAAAGTGTGGCACAAGGAATGGGATGACCTTTCCAAGATTTGGTGATACAAAACTTTGGTTTCTGTCTTGGGTTCTCAGCCTCTCTTGCTCTCTCACTTGCTTGCTCTGAGAGAAGCCAGCTGTCAGGTTGTGAGTTGCCTTATGGAGAGGCCCATGTGACAGAGAATTGAGAACGGCCTCTGGCAAACAGTCAGTGAGAAAGTGAGGCTTTTTGGTCCAGTAGTCTGTGAGGAACCGAATCCTATCATCAACCCTGTGAGGGAGCTTGGAAGAAGATATTTTCCCAGCAGTAGGAAACCAGCACACTCTCTTTGATACCAGGGCATTACTGCACCACAGTGTCCTCAGAGAAAGATTTATTTGAGGTCTCCTACCATGCGCTACCTAGGCACTGCGCTAGGCAGTAATTCAAAATTCAAAAAAGACAGGTCCTGGGACTTCCCTGATGGCGCAGTGGTTAAGAATCCGCCTGCCAATACAGGTGATACAGGTTCAATCCGTGGTCTGGGAAGATGCCACATGCCACGGAGCAACTAAGCCTGTGTGCCACAACTACGGAGCCTGCACTCTAGAGCCTGCTAGCCACAACTACTGAAGCCCACGTGCCTAGAGCCCATGCTCCACAACAAGAGAAGCCACCACAATGAGAAGCCCGCGCACCACAACGAAGAGTAGCCCCAGCTCAGCACAACCAGAGAAAGCCTGTGCGCAGCAACGAAAACCTAACACAGCCAAAAAAAAAAAAAAAGACAGGTCCTTTCTTCTTCTCCTTCTTCTGATTGTCTTTCTCTCCAAAGCTATTTCCTGCCTGCTTATAGGCATGCTCAGTTCTTAACCCTTCCCTCAACACCCATACTTTCTTAAACTGCTATCCTCTCTCTTTTCAATGCATGATGAGTCCTCAGAACAAAAAAAACTGCCAGTGTGACTTGGACACAGTAATAAATGGAATAGTACATGAGGTGGGGTCAGAGGAGATTATTAAAATTCATATAGAGCATTATGGATCATGGTACAAAACTTGGTTTTATACCAAGTACAATGAGAAGACAGCATCGTTAGTGGTAACCAAATGGCAGTTTTATCCATTAGGCACTACAGCCTTAGTAGTAGTTGCCATAGACTAGTATATGAGCTTGTCAATAGCTTTTTTAACATCTGGAAAAAAATTCATAAAAATTCTAAAAACCTTTCAAAAAATTTCTAGAGAAGCTATAGTTAACATGTGACATGGGTGTATTTTTATATGTTTGAAATTATATGGGGTGGGAGCCTCTAAACTTTAGAAAGGTCTCATAGTAGCTGTGGACCTGTTTGCAAATATCTAAAAAGAGCATAGTGTCTCAGGGGACAAGAATGAATCAAAAGGTGAATAATATCCATGTAGCTGTAAATAATACCCTCTAGACCTCTGAGACAGTAAAAATGCATGCATACATAATAGTGGATATTAAATATCACACATTAAATATATATTTCAGGCAGCTGTTATTTTTTAATTTCTATACAAGATGTATGGAATCAAGACTTCAGCTATAATATATACATCACTAATATATAATCCTGCCCACTGAGTAAGGATCAAGTTTATTTTCAAAGTCCTAACAAGATGTATCTAGCAGTTCTTAAAACTAGACCCCATGAATACTTACTTGATATTTTCCTTGACAAGTATCTGAGCATTTATTTCCTAGCTGACTTGCAGACTGGGTACTTTTTCCCTTTGTTAACTTTTCTATCGTGTTTATTAGATACCTACAAAAACACACACTCATGCACAAACAAGCACAAACATACATATAAAACACAATTAGGCATCAGGCATCTCACATTGCCAAAGAAAACTGAAGTGAGATTTTTGCTTTTTCTTTATGTGCCAATATAACCTGGAACCCTGCCAGCCACATCAGAATTGGATACATCTGTGAAATTAATTTGAAATTCACTAAGTTTAATTTGCTTGCCTCTACATCAGCCATGGCGTCCTTCCAAATTTATTTCTCCAAGTTTAGGCTTTAATTTTATTCTGAGATCCTTCTCCTGAGTATGTGTCGGTCCCTTTCACTAGAGAACTGTCCATTTTAACCATTTATATTTCCTGTCTTCCCATTATTTGAGTTAGTAGTTTGTGTCTCAGACTAAGCTTTAATATAGTTCAGAAGGAACAATGTTTTTTAGCTAAAGGAAGTAATTCCCAAGTCATTAAAAAAAACTTTAGTTGCTGGTTTTTACAAATGTTCACCCCGATTTGGAAGTTGTACGTGGCAGGGAAGATGATGACGGGTGAGAAAAAACCCAAAGCAGCCTTTTTTAGTCTTTTTACCTCAGAAGAACCTTTGAAATAATTTTCAGGTCTCAGGGAATCCCTGTATAAAATTATTATATCTACAGCTCTCAATACATGAGTGGGATCAGTGAGTTGTAGATATAGTAATCCAATAATAACCCTCAACACTCTTTTGAGTGTAGAAAGATATTTTTCTGTAGATAAGTTTATTTGACCAACTTTTGAGATATTCTTTTTGTATGGTTCTTCCTTCTCATACTCTTATACTAGTCAGTAATGAAGGTGCAGTAAACATCAGTTCTTTTGGTTTTTAAATTCTTGCTTGATTTTTTTTTTTTTTTTTGCGGTACGCGGGCCTCTCACTGTTGTGGCCTCTCCCGTGGCGGAGCACAGGCTCCGGACGCGCAGGCTCAGCGGCCATGGCTCACGGGCCCAGCCGCTCCGCGGCACGTGGGATCTTCACGGACCGGGGCACGAACCCATGTCCCCTGCATCGGCAGGCAGACTCTCAACCACTGTGCCACCAGGGAAGCCCTTGATTTTTTTTTAAACCTCATCCCAGTAGGTTTGAAAGTCTTATCACCACCCAGTTGCTGAGGAGCTATTGTATATGGTAGATGACATGTACAAGAGTAGTTTTACTCCCTACTTGAAACTGAAAATATCTTTGTAGCCAAACTTTCTTTAAAAAAGCTCTAGTAGGTAAGCTCAGCTTACCTTTTTTGAAGTTTTTTTTTTCTTTCCTTTTAACAAGTTTTTTAAAAACTCATATTCACTTGAATATTACATGCTGGCATTATTAGGTTCTTAACAATTGTGTTACCTTTACTTTTCTGGGCAGTTCATACTACCACTAAATAACTTGGCTCCTGAGCCTTTGCACTGGAAAAAATTATCTATATCTCTATATACCTATAGATGATTTCTTTAAACAAAAACATTGGCATTTAATTGCAATGCCAAATGTCGTGTGTGTGTGTGTGTGTGTGTGTATGTTTGTTTCACTAGTGCAGTGAAATGACTCAGAAGATTATAATTCTTCATCGGTAGACCTATCGGACTTGTTTATGAACCAAAGACTAGAATCCTCTTCCATCTTATATCTGCCTTAAAAACTTACCACATTATATCATCAGATGTGTTTTTAAACACAAACATTAATAATATATAAAATATAAGGGCCTAAAAAACTAAATGAGAAAATCACCCAAAGTGTAAAAACTTCATAACAAAATTGAGTTAGCATTTACACAGTTCATATTCTGCAATATTCACAGCAATAGCAAAATGGCAGGGTGTGGCTAAGCCATGGCATGCGAAAATTCCTTCCTTAAGATAGAAATTTCTCATAAGTCAGTTGGTGACACACAATGGGCAATTGGGCGAGGTAAGCTGACACCATCAGCCTTATGTCCTCTTTGCACTTTTGTGCAATAAAGTATTCACCAATTATCAACGACCTCCCTTATCCCACATCAAAGACTGAAAACTGACCCAAGCAGATGAACACTATCCTACTGAGCCTCCTCATACAGGATCGGAAGACGTTTATCACGAACCTAAGAGGGCCATTCAGTCACTACTTACCTCTGCAAGCACTAACGCTGAGTGGCCCATTAAGTTGAAAAGATAATGTGTTCTTTTTCCAATCACCATCTGTTGTAGAACCCCTAACCACAAATCTGAGATCCCTAAGATACCACAAAGTCCTTCTGAGAAACACTGTCTTACAGTTAAACAGTCCCACCTCTCCCTCCCTACTTTGACTAAGAAGTCAAAGATTCTTTTGTGTATCTGCTGAAGACACAGTACAGCATTTATCTTGTGATCTAGAGCTTGGCTTATCACTCCTTAAGCATTTGTGTGAGAGGACATGAGTGTGGCGGATGTGGAGATGTGCTACACAGTTCTTTCAAGAAAGGACTCCCAGACTAGCTGCTAAGGGTGTGATTAGCTGGCAGTCTGCAGCTCTGTGCTTCTTCCTCATGCACCTCAGCCTCTGAGCCAAGGTCTTGATACTCTCAGGTCAGTCCCTGGCCAATGACCAAGCAGGGTGGTGGAATGAGAGCCTGGCCATTTCCACCTGATGCCTGGTTCCTCCAATGAGCAATCTTTGTTCCAGAGTTCTCCTTTGGGCTAGCAGAGACTTGTGAGATCTGTATCACAGTCTAATGGCTCCCCCTGTCCAATCCAGCTTCCTTCCTTTTCTTTTTATAGGATTTAATCTCTAAGAAACCGCTTACATTCCAAAGTCCATCTCAGCCTTTCCCTCCTGGAGAATCCAACATAGCACAGTTTGTACCAGGAGTGGCTGAAAAAGCAGGTGTGTAAAATGGCACTTTGGAAATGGACCACTCACTGACTGGCTGGTAATGAGGATCCTATCCCTCACAGATAGCCCCTAGTACAAGGTAGTTGCCCAGTTGTTAAAATGTTCACCCATGGGGAGCTGGGATGTTGAGATGGGATGAGATATGCACTGTCCAGGGCAGTAGATCAGGGTTTGACATGTACCAAGAAATAATAAAGATCAAGACAATGGAATTGGATGGTTATTACTAAGTTGCATTGACTATCTTTGCCAACTTATAAAGAAGCCTTCGTCTTACACAGAAAAAGCTGGCAGTCAAGTACAAGATTTGATAGAGTGGTTGAACTCCAAAGATGAATGAATGTTCAAATGAGGCAGACCTGCTATGTCAAAGTCAAGACAAGTTGGGAAAACCTAGGACCCTGACACATAGGTTGGGGACATTTGGCCTGAAGATTTGATTTCTCAGACTTATCTGCTCTTCCAGCCTTGAAGAAGTTACCCAACTCCTCCCCTTAAGAGCTAGCACCTGCCCCCCCAGCTCGTGCCAGACTAGAAGACTAGACAGTAAGTATTCCACTGCAGAAGCTGCTCCCACTGCTTTCCTGATTCCAGGTTCTTAACCAGGGTTAAGGAGCAGTATAACTCAGCCAGGGATGAAATGCATTACATAAGGGAAAACAGGGCTACACTCCAAAGGAGCTATAAGACCAGCCGTCGTGGACCATCTGGGGCTGGGGTGAGTCCTTTCTTTCTTTCTTTTTTTTTTAATAAAACTAGTAACATTTTAAAAAAAGAATTACAATCTAAATTATAAATAGTGTTAATAGCAAGAACACTCAAGGACAAAAGGTGGGAGAAGAGAGACAAAATCATAAAAGGAAAAAAATACTTATTAAAATATTCACATTACAAACCACAAGGTATGCATGGCAAACACCCACTCCCACTTAAAAACTACTATAACCTGAAATATATATATAATTGTTCTTCCTTCTTTCAAAGAGATATTTTTTCCCAGTGCCCCCATTCAGTCACAGCCCTGAGTATGTGCTGGAGGCTGAGGGTCTTGAGCAAAGGAGTTCAAACATAAGATTGATTATTGGAGAGTTTATTGGTTTGGGGACACTTGTTTGGGGTACAGGATTGAACCCCCTGACAAGGACTCCAGGGGATGGTGCAAACTTGTGGCTAGGATGGCTCCTACAGCCTAGATAAGGCAATGGTTTATACTGAGTGAGGTTGAAATACTTAACATTGCCTAGTAAAATAACTAGAGAAAGGAATTAAAAGGTTGAGTGAAGTAGACAAGCTGGAATAGGCATATTATGTGAGGCAAGAAGAATCAGCAGAGGATTATGTTCCATAGGTGGGTCCCCAAATCAGAGTTTCACCTAGGCAGTCAGGAATTCACTGGTGAGAAGGACATCGGCATCACCATGGAGCCCAGTGTTGACTCTCTTCTGTGGACCAGAGCTGAAGGTAGAAGAGACTGTCGTTGACATTGGCTCACTAATAGCAGTGGGGATAATTGGGATCCAGTGTAATAGAGGCCAGGAAATAGATCTTAACACCAAATGCCAGGAGATCATTATTCCCCTGAGCACAGATAAGATCAGAGTGGCTCTCAAGGGAGTTTAACCCACAAAGAACTATGAAGATGGTTAATAAAACATTATGTCTTGCCATGGGAAAATAGATGGATTGCCTACACAATCAAAAGAAAACAAGAATTAATGATCAGAAGTCTGAGGTCTGATACCCAAATAAAGTCACATTCCCTTGTCCAGTTTCCAGACCTGAGCCAGTTTGCAGAGTAGGTTCCACTGATTCAAGAGGTGTGGGGTCCTCACAGGGAAGGACTCTATTATATACTGTAATGGTTCCCCTGTCCTTTCCCAAAAGAGCCAACAGACTACTTGAGTGGCTAAATATTGGAGAAGGGGTAATACTCAAACATACAGAGGCCTATTGGACATAGGATGGACACTGATATCTAGTGACCTGATGCTTCACAATGCCTCCTCCATTAGATTGGGGCATATGGGAGGTAGGTAATAAAAAGTGTCTTGGCCCCCTGAACAGCCAAAACAATCTTGAGAAAGAAGAACAAAAGTGGAGGAATCATGCTCCCTGACTTCAGACTATACTGCAAAGCTACAGTAATCAAAACATTGTGGTACTGGCATAAAAACAGACACATAGATCAGTGGAACAGAACAGAGAGCCCAGAAGTAAACCCACGCATCTATGGTCAACTATTCTATGACAAAGGAGGCAAGAATATACTACAGAGAAAAGACAGTCTCTTCAATAGGTGGTGCTGGGAAACGTGGACAGCTACATGTAAAAGAATGAAATTAGAACATTCTCTAACACTGTATACAGAAATAAACTCAAAATGGATTAAAGACCTAAGTGTAAGACTGGAAACTGTAAAACTTCCAGAAGAAAACATAGGCAGAGCACTGTTTGAAATAAATCATAGCAGTATATATTTTTGATCTGTCTCCAAAAGCAAAGGAATAAAAGCAAAAAAATGGACAGGAGAACTGAATAGACATTTTTCCAAAGAGGACATGCAAATGGCTGAGAGGCACATGCAAAAATGCTCAACATCACTAATCATCAGGGAAATGCAAATCAGGACCACAATGAGCTATCACCTCGCACCTGTCAGAATGACTATCATCGAAAAGAACACAAACAACAAATGTTGGCAAGGGTGTGGAGAAAAGGGAACCCTCCTACTCTGTTGGTGGGAATGTAAATTGGCGCAGCCACTGTGGAAAACAGTATGGAGGTTTCTCAAAAAACTAAGAATAGAACTACCATATGACACAGCAAGTCCACTCCTGGGCATATATCTGAAAAATATGAAAACACTAATTCAAAAAAATACATGTACTCCAATGTTCATAGTGGCAATATTTAAAATTGCCAGTGTATGTAAACAGCCTAAGTGTCCATCAACAGATGAAGGGGTAAAGCAGATGTGATATGCATACACACACACACACACACACACACAATGGAATACTTCTCAGCCATAAAAAAGAAATTTTGCCATTTGCAACAACATGGATGGACTTGGAGGGCATTATGCTAAGTGAAATAAATCAGACAGAGAAAGATAAATACTCTATGGTATCACTTGTATGTGGAATCTAAAAAATAAAACAACTAGTGAATGTAACAAAAAAGAAACAGACTCACAGATATAGAGAACAAACTAGTGGTTACCAGTGGGGAGCAGGAAGGGGAAGGGGCAATATAGGGTAGGGGATTAAGAGGTACAACTATAGAATATTATGTATTAAATAAGCTACAGGGATATATTGTATAACATAGGGAATATAGCCACGATTTTATAATAACCAAAAAGGGAGTATAACCTTTAAAAATTGTGAATCACTATATTGTACACCTGTAACTTACACATCAACTATAATTCAATAAAAAAGGAATATTACAACAAAAAAAGAAAAAAGGGTCTTAGCCACATGCTAGCTCTGGTTGGTCTACTAGGTCTGCAGACACACTCAGTGATCATTTCCCCATTCCCTCAATGTATTTTTGGGATTGGCACACTTGGCTTTTGGAGTAACTCCCGCATTGCATCCGGGTCCTGTGAGATAAGAGCTATGACAGTGGGGAAGGTCAAGTGGAAGCTTTTGAAACTGCCCCATTATACCTTGCCTTGGTCAGGACGGTCAATCAAAAACAGTATCACATCCTGAGAGCAGACATTGGAGATTAATGCTACTCTTAAAAATCTAAATGTCTCAGTGATATTTTTTGTCATATCTACGTTTTAATCCCATTTGCCCATGTAAAAACCAGATGGATCCTGGAAAATGACTATAGACAACCACAAAATAAACCAACTTGTAGTTTTGATCATAGCTGCTGTACATTATGTGGTTTTATTGCTATGACAAATTAATAAGGACTCTGGTACATAATACAGAGCCATTGATTTGGCAAATGTATTTTCTCTCGTATTTAAATCAGAAAAGAGGATCAGAAACAGTTCCCCTTCACATGGAATAAAAACTATTTCATTTACTGCTTTTCTCCAAGACAAAGCTCTCTCACTCTCTTGTCATGTTATAATCAGAACTCTGGACTCCATGGACATCCTGCAGAACATGACATTGGTCCATCACATGGATGGCATCATGTTGATCAGGCAGAATGAGCAAGAGGGGGCCAGTATGCTGGAGACCTCAGAAGGAGACACGCACTCCAGAGCGTGGGAGATACTTGCGACACCGAAGGACCGCCCATTCACTGAAGATTTTAGGGGTCCAGGGGCTAAGGGTGTCCTGGGTCATCTCCTTCCAAGTAAATTGCTGCATATCTTCTACCACGAAGGAAGCACAATGCCTAGTCGGCTACCTCAGGATCTGGGGGCAACCAAATCTGCATCTAGGAATACTGCTCTGAGCCTTCGAGTGAGTGAGAAGAAAGGCTGCCTATTTTGAATGAGGCCTAGAGCAAGAAAGGACTCTGTGGCAGGTCCAGGTTGAAGCCACTTGGGTCACAGCCCTTTGGGTGGGGCAGAGAGCACATGGGGTGAGTAAGGGAGACAAGGCAGGAGAGGCAAGTGAATGGGCCAAAAGTCAGAGGTTAGAGCCTTTAGTGGTCTTCTAAAGAATATATTCATTCTGTAGTAGGCAATAGGGAGCCATTAATTTTTAGTTTTGTTTTGTAAAAGAATAACTTAGCTATAGACGTTTCTATAGGAAACTTGATAAGGTCCCATGTACACAATGGACTAAAGGATGTCGGGTGCTCTCAGGAAGATAATTTAGCCTTTTATGTTTCCTTGTTCCTCCCCATCTCACCTCAGATATGCTCATCCAAAACATTTGTCAAATTGAGGGCTTGGAAGAAGAGGAGCGAGGATAGGATTGTGTACACAACCCTTTCCATTTTGTCCCTGCTAGATTCTAATTTTTTCTAAGAGCTAATTTCTGAGAGCCAATTTTTTCTCAGTTGTTAGTTTGCCACGGAGTGGCATCCCCTGCTCCAGAAGACTGGGAAGTCATTTCTATCAATGCCTTTGTTACTACACAGATCCAATACAGTCAAATTGCAAGTCTCTGGGAAATTATTACAATGAGCTTTTACCTGTATATTTTAAGTACTACATTGCCTGTAAAGGACTCTTGAGTTCCTTAGAGAATAACGTTAGTATTTATTTTTTGCAGCTCTTTTAGAACCTCTTAAAATTGTTTGACTTCCAACAGACTGGAAATATTTCTAACAGGAAAGTAGTGAAATTGTTTCTAGACCTAAAACAATGGAACATTTGTAGTAATCAAGATAATCAAAGCAAATGAGGTCTTTTAATACAAAATTTTGCTTCCATGATCAGGATAATGGAATTAATCCAATAGTTCACTCGCAATAATAAATATTTGTGGAATTAATATATTAGTCATATAATTCATGTTAGAAAACAGTAACACAGTTTGCAAAATATGCCTTAATTGAGGCCTAGAGAGAGAGAGAAATTACACTTAGCTCTCCAAACTCTCCCTTGTCGTTTAGTGAAATCTTGTATCAAACAATATATAAATATAGGATTAGAGGTGACGTTGTAGGTTGGAGCTTCTTGCATTTTTCTTAAATGTAGGTAGAGTCAGGAATTGCCTTTCAGGTTTCAGTGTTTCTCCTGAGTAAGATCAAGTTAGTCCTTGCATAAGAGCTCCCTCCACTGGAGTCTGAGCTTTAAATATCTTTTTGGCTACTATTTACTTTCCTTCAAGATGCTCCCCTTCCTGCACCCCACCTAGTGCTGGCAGATTGAAGCAACACAACACTGAATAATGTCCCTCAGGAAAGCTGCATGTAAGCCCATTGATCAATACAAGGAGGCTGAACTGGAGAGAAAAAGAAAACCTCATACAGCTCTTCCTGTCATTCTCGAGTCACATTGGCTGCACAGAATATGTTTGTGGAAGCCTAGAGCATAAACTGACTGTTATCACTTGCCTTCAAGGTCTCAGCCCGGTTTTTCATCAAATGCACTTTTTCATGAATTATTGCTTTCAAGGGAAAGTTGGAGATTTACATCCTCAAAGCTCTACCCCAGTGTCGCTCTGCTTTCTTTAAGAAAGCTGACAAATTTGGGCTGTAGTTCTAAAAAATGAAAACTTACTATATTTAATATTGTTTTATGGCATTTGGGTTAATCAAATATTCTAGTTAATCCTGAGCGACCCCTTTTGTCATACTTGGATTGCATATTTTCAATGGATTGGAATAAAATAAGACCAGGCAATTAACACAAACTATATAGGTCATGTTCAACCATTCTTACGAGGTCTAGGGTTCACCATTATGAATATTTATTACTAGCTGTGTAACCTTTATTGAGTTACGTAAGCATTTTGAAAATGTTTCTTTATCTACAAATGGGGCTGTTAACACTTTACCTACCTCAAACGTTTGTACCAAACAATAAATGAAATAGTGAGTGTGACAGTGCTTTGTAAGTCATGAAACCTATTATAGGACATAAGGCTATGAGATAGATGTTTTCAGAGTGACTGCCTGAACTTTGTAATAAAATCTGTGAATGAGTGTCATATGTGGAATTAATATCCTTTCTTTAGAAACATACTACATGCCATAGAATATACAAATACTGTACTGGTTAATAGAGCTGGCTAACCAAATAATATTTGCAGTCTCCAATTGCAATAGTGAGCATTATCTTTTCACACAATAGACACACACTAATGATTTTTTTCAACTGATGTTATTTTTCTAAACTCAGTTCTTTTCCATTTGAAAAGAAACGGAAAAAATGAAATTTCACCTTGCAGGGTTTATTGTGGTTTACTTTTTTGAGTGAGCAAATGTTTCTAATTCATCATAGTTTGATAGGGTCAGTGAAATTTGAGTATCTTTGCATAAATTACACTGTCAAAGTCAACATAAGCTAATTGATGCATACAGTCCTCCGAAAATAAATTGGATTGTGTGATTCCCAGTGCTGCATGAATGTGTGTACATACTCATTTAAATTATCTACTCCCCACCATGTTTCTCCTTTCCGCATGTCACAAATCCAATCACATCAGTAGGAGCTCAATAAATCTGGGCTGTCATTATACTTACATATGATAGAAATACCAGGGTCCCTAGAAGAAGGTTGAAATTAAATATTAGAATTTTTCAAACATTGAAAAAAATCAGTCGCCTAGTATGTGGGCTACCAAAGTATACTTCAGATATTTTTTTTATAGAGTGAATACTTCTTATCAACTGGAAATCATTATATAATTTGCTCAATAAATGTTTGCTGATGACTCTGATATTGAATTTCTTTTCTTATGACCAAAGAAGGTGAGAACCAAACAATCTCTCCTTAAAGGTTCAAATTTCATTATATTTATGTACTTATGACAGCTGCATCTCATTACCTCCATCTTTTCTTTCTTTCCTTGTCTTTCCTGATAGAGTTAAGGGCTTCCTTCTCAGTGTTCAAATAATTCTTTGTATATTCCACAACACATGGATTTTTTTTTTTTACTTCTTTTTCAAGGAGAGTCTGACTCCTTGAAGATACTTTTTATATTTTTAGTACCTAGCACAGTGCCCGGTATCACCACCATAAAGCATCTCAATATACTATTGTATAATGAGAGAGTAACAAAAGAAAATACTTTGATTCTCATGCTGCCTTGTTAAGGTCCTTGAGATGTGACAAGGTGGTATTCTCGAGAAAATATTCTTAAACACAGGGGCAACTGCTTGCTTGATTTAACAATTTGCCTATAAAGTCCACTAAAAAAATCTGAACTTCCCAGAGGATAAAAGTGAATATAATTTTTTGTTGTTGTTTAGGGCTGGAACATTTGAAGTGAGCAACTGGGATGAGAACCTCCTTGCACTTTGTTCATACATAAGGAAAAGTGAAAATTCTGAAAAGACATCTGTATTGTAAATCAAAATACATTGCTGAAATCAATTCTGAGTTGACATCCTGCTTGCAAATATTCTTTTGAGATTGGTTCTTGTAAATCTCTTTCCCATCTGGTTTTTATGTCTGCTCTGGGACTTGTATGCACAGAGTTGTCTAGGATCTGCTCAGAATGTTGAAATAAAGTAAGTGGTTTTTAATAAAAAGTTAGCCGGGAGGGGAAGATACCTTCTTGGTCATACCTAAACTGTGTATATATCTTTTTTTTTTTTTTTTTTTTTTTTTTTGCGGTACACGGGCCTCTCACTGTTGCGGCCTCTCCCGTTGCGGAGCACAGGCTCCGGACGCGCAGGCTCAGCGGCCATGGCCCACGGGCCCAGCCACTCCGCGGCATGTGGGATCTTCCCGGACCGGGGCACGAACCCGTGTCCCCTGCATCGGCAGGCGGACTCTCAACCACTGCGCCACCAGGGAAGCCCTAAACTGCGTATATATCTTATAGTTCTGCTTAACTTTTAGAAACTTTGGGACATGTTTTCTTAGAGAAAGAAAACTTATTTGAAGTCATGAAATAATCCTACCCTGCAACATATCTTTACAAAGAACATTTTCTGGAAGGATAATTTTTATTTTTAAACACAGGAAGAGTAAGCAGCAGAGAAGAGTTGGTGATTGCAATTTCCTCTCTTACCATAATTGCACTATTTCCATTAAATTAATGATGGAGGAGAACAATTGTTTCCAGAAAAGTTTCTTTCCTTATTGAAACTTAGCTAATTTGGGAATGTTTACTACTTCCTAAAAGACAAATTCAATGATGACAAAGGAAAGCAAATCAATCTGAGATGTGTCATGATTTTAAAAAGCCAATGATTATAATTTAACATCTAGAATTGATATTCCTCCTGGAGTTTTGTGACGGAGTGGTGTTGTGAGTGGACTCTTCCAAGTGAGAACGTGATCACCACCATCATCACATAACATTTACTCAACTCCAGTCTTCAGTTGCAAGTTGATGGTTAATCTTTATGCGGCAACGCATCTTGGATTTATACAAGGAAAAAGAGACACCATCCTACTCCTTAGAAGTATGAAGTTGTGTGTGTGTCAGGGCATCCCAGAGGCAGTTGGGAAGAAGAGAAAGCACTGAGGAAGCTCTACACAACCCTGAATATCCTCTCCAGTGGGGAAATAGCTAAACAAAGCTACCAGAGCTAGGAGCTTTCTCTTTGAGTATAAGGATAAGGCTACTGACATCAATTTGGTCATTTTGTGGTGGGGTTGAGGGGTGGTGCTTTTTCACTCAAGCAATACAAAGTAAGAAATCCTAGAAGAAATAAAGAGAATGAAACATTTCCCGTTACAGACCTTTGGGGACCATTGTTGTATCCATTGGAGGTGTAAGAGAAGGATATTAAAGTGAAACTCAGCATCTTCTTTCCAATGGAGTCCCCTCATACTTGCGTTTAATGTCCAACCCCCTCTCTGCTCAAATCTCATAGCAACAACAAATCCTGTCATGTATTAAGACTTTAGACTTAATTTTAAAACAAAATGGGATAAACCATTAGCAAAGTGAAATATTTTAAAATTCTCTACTGAGCCCTTATTTACCATTAGGGATTTCACAGTTATCTTCAAAATAGAATGACTTTCATGCCTTGACATCTAATTTTAGAGTTCTCGTCTTTCTTTAGTGTAGATCAGTCATTTTCAGACTTTGGTATCAATAAGAAAGAGATTTTTCAATGGAAATTTTGTCTACATATGATTTTTTACTTGTTGCCTTAAGATGCTCATTGTAACTCTCCATGTTACACTTTCCCAGGCCTCTATATTCTAGAAGCAGGTTAATATCTGCTTCTGTGCGGGTCTTCAGGAGGGATTTTATGGCTATTATCCAATGTGAGACCGTGCTCCTGTGTAACTTTATAGTCCACTCCCATTTACTTACTACCTGTGCGTAACAAATACTAGCTTGTCCCAAGCTCAGGAGTAAGCCCAGCGTGCAGTGGACACTTCCTTCATAAGCCTAAAGACAACAGTATCACTACACACATCATATTCTTTACAATAAGGGTGCAAAAATGTCAGTTACACTTAGACTCGACAAAGCATACCTGTTAGATTATAAATACGTACAATGTCCTAATTTCCAACATTACACAGTATCAAACTGAATGACAATGTAGGGCTTTCATTGCTAATTTCTAACCACTTCATCCAGATATCGTGTGAGGTAAATGTGTTTCCTTGTGGTTACTGCTACGTTCTAATTCCCCCTTATTCATTTGTTAATCTGCCTTCCACTTCGGACTTTATTCACCTTGCCTTTCTCCTATGATTCCATCCACTATGTCACGTGGAACTTTCTTTAACTTTCTCTTGTCCATCATTAGAGCCACCTGCTCATTGCCCAATAATCTCTAAATATGGTGACACCTGCTATGAAATAGAAAAGTTTCTTGTTATTAGTCACGTTACCATTATCTGATATAGTGAGAGTGCTCGTGAATTTGTGCTACAGTGGGTGAATGATTGAATGTTTGTATGTGTGTATGTGTGGTGTGAGGACACAGTATGCAGTAGTGTGCCTCTATTGGTTTAATTAATGATGTTCTAGAACAGATTCTGTGTCTGTCTCAGGAGTTGAGATGGAGTTTGTACAAACAAGTCATTTTAATGCCAGCCAATTTCTCTTTCTATTACACCGTGACATAGCCCCATTACTATGGCTGTAAAGACAATAAATGCTAACTTAATATAGATCATGTCACTTCTGAAGTGGTCCCTATCCAAGATAATTGAAACCTCTCTGGCCCATTGGGAAGAACCTTCATGTAGTATAAGTGGTGTCAATGGTTTACGACTTTTCAGAAACTGATTTATTTAAATGCATTTTATAGAACAGAAACACATCCTCAAGTAAGTTGATGTAAAGAGCTGTTTGTAAACTGGATCCTTTTTCCCTTCCTAAACACCTGAATAAATAGGGAAATATTCTGCCCTGCTGAGCCTCAAACCTCTGGGTTAAATGTGTAGGTTGGTGAGAGGCACTGAAAGGTAAGCACTGGGGTGCTTCTTTTGTTAAACAGTCAGCTTCAAAGGATGAAGACTGGCATCCAGTGAGTGATCCAGCTATCACAGTATTTATTTTGAGACAAACAGAATAATGGTGTGGAAAGGAGCAAAAGGGAGAATTTACGGGTGTCTCATCAGACATATAGACAAACACCAAGAAAAACCACATAAGTACAGGGCAACTTTTTATGCAGACTTGTTTTACCAGATGTCATTGCTTCTAACAAGATTCTATTGGTGAAGATGCAAAGGATATTTTTTCTTCCTAGATTGATCTGTATATCATGAAAAAGTAGAGCCCAGACAATCTCTGTAATGACTTCTGGAGAGACTCATTTGTCTCATGTCACAGAGCTTGGTTCCTTGTGAGAGAAACAGAGGTGAGGAAAGGAGAGGAGAAGGGAGGGGAAGAAATCCCGTGATTTTCTCCATCATCACAGCCTATCGAAGTGCTTAGGACTTTCTTTTGTGTGAAGGCTTTTAGGACATTAGTGAAATACACGTGAAAAGCTGAGGACAGACCCTCATTATATAGCAATCTGAATTCTAAGAGGTCTGCATCCAGGCTGCGATGTGTGTGCACACATGTGCTCACGTGTGTGCATATGAATGACAGTGTGTGCATATAGCTACCGTCCTATGGATTTTAGAGCGCTTAAGATGAAAGGGAAAAAGTTTTTATTTACCTGTTTCATACACAGAGACAGATATTCTTTGTAGGTTTAGTAAATTTAGTAAGTTAGATTTTTTTAGAGCTTTAAGAATCATGTTAAGAATTTTACGTCTCTTCATAAGAGACATACGGTATCTTTAAATTGTTAAGTAGGGCTGTGAAATAATCAGATATTTATTTTAATACCATACCCTGCTGAGTAGAAAATAGATTGGAAAAGGATAAAAGTCAGTGAAGAAGAAGTGTTGGGAAGTTCTTTGGTGACGGTGGTTGGCTTGATCTTAGGTGATAGGATTGGGAATTTTGAGAAGGGAGCAGTTGTGAGATGTAGTTAAGAGGTGGAATGGACGGGACTCAGAGATGGGTTGGATATGGGGCTAAGGGACAGGAAGGTGCCAAGCACAGTTCCCACATTTCTGGCATAAGTAACTGGATGAATGGTGTTGAGTAATGGAGAAAAGCATATTTGAAATTTGGGTGGGTGTTGAGGAAGAAAAGTTCTGAGTGGAGCACATTCAATTTGCGCTACTGGTGAGACGGTCAAGTGGAGATTTAGAAGGAGTAGTTGGTTGCATTTGTCTAGAAGAGGTCTTGGAAGGAAACACAAAGTCTAAATGGTATTTGAAGTCGTAAGAATGGATGAGATGATAAATGAAAGTGAAGTAAGACACAAGTAAGAATTGATCATGAATGGAAGTGAAGACACAAAGAGGGCCAAGACTAAACCTTCATGAATGTCAACATTTAAAAGGTACAGTGAGTGTGAGAAGGTTCCAGAGGAGACTGAAATGGAGTGGGAAGGTAGGAGGCAAATCAAGAGGGCTTATAATTGTGGAATCCAAGGGAAGAGAATATTTCTAGCAGGAAGGAGCCGATGATAAAGGGTCTAAGATAAGGCTTGGAAAATGTACGTTGGGTTTAGCAACATGGAGGGAGGTGATTTGTGACCTAAGCAAGAGCAGGTGTAGTTGAGTGGTGGGAACAGATGCCAGAATTACCACCTGACAGGAAATATGACATGTGGACGTGAATGCTGCCTGCAAAGACATTCTTTGGATAAAAGTTACTAGAAGGAAAGAGGTGGTTCGGTAGCTTGAGAGGCATGGATGATTCAAGGAGTTGTTTTTCATTTTTTCTACTGTTGTTATGCTGTTTATTGTTTGTTTTTTTAGTGGGAGAGACTGTAACACTTCTGAGTGCCAAGGCAAGTGTCCAGGAGGTAGCAAGAATTTGATGATGTTACCAAAGTGTGGAGAAAGCACAGAAGCAGCTGGGCAGAGACATAGATGCCAGAGGCAGAACAGAAAGCTCCAAGGCAACACACACACACACACACACACACACACACACACACGATTTCTAAGAAAAGAGTATCTGGTAAGAAGTGTCCCGCAGGACACATGGTTCATAGTAATAGTTACCGAATGTGCCCGGGCCATGCTAATTTATTTGTTTACATCAGCTCAGTCCCCACACCACATTAGAATGGAAGCTCCATGGGGCCAGGATTTTTCTACATTTTGCTTTTTGTTGTGTTTCTGGTGCCTAGAACTGTGCTTGGCACATAGCACACCCTCCGTAAATATTTGTTGAATAACTGAATGAGTTAGATTTTGTTGCTCCAACTGTGTAGGTGAGAAGACTGAGCATCAGAGAGGTTAGTGGGCCCAATCACAAAGGCAGCAAGTAAGAGCATCTGGATTTGTACCTAAACAAGGGTCTTGATTAACATGCAAAGTTGCCTCCCTTTTAAAAATCATATTAGATGAAGCAGATATTTTTAGAGTTCTTGTGTTCTCACATGCTACCTCTATCATGCCAAGAGATTTTCAAATATTAGAGTCAAGCTTATCAGAGTTTTAAGAAACTATTGACATTAATGTCTGTCCAACATTAGTTGGATTACCTATGAAGAGAAGGCATTACCGAGCTATCCAGGCTCTTATTTCAAAAGCAACCAGCAAGTATAAGCCCTGCCTCTTTTCCCTTCAAATGACATACCATGCTACATTCAGGCATCCCTTTGATTGCCACATTCTCTCTTGTGCTCAGCTGTGGATGTAATTTCTTCTTTCTCCTTTCTCATCCAGGCCTTCAAGATACCTTCGTCTACCTCTGTTAACCTGTACCTGTAATAATCATTGTCTTTCTTTTTTCTTTTCTCTTTCTGCCTCTCCCTCAAGTACTAAATCCCAGCCTTCATCCAGCTTTTCAAAGAAGCTAACATCTCATAAAATTGTAAGGTCCTGGGAACTCCAGAGAAGCAGATTCTGTCACACCGAGCAATAGACTTGATCATTCTACACTTAAAATATGAAATTTGAGAGGCAGAATTGAAGCCATTCTTGATAAATGCAAATAGCCATTTCAGCAGAGGACAAAATGAGAGGAAAATAGTTCAAAATACAAAGAAGAGGGTCAGTGAGCAGTGAGACGTCCTGATAAAACAAGAAGAAAAATAGTCCCTTTAGATATGCTGGGCTTATTTCTAATGAGGAATATTTGGAATTCTGGATATTATTTATAGCTTATATGATTGTATAGAGATTAATGCTACAGAAAACTATATTAGTTCTCCTTCTCAAATGTGAGTTGAATTCTCACAGTCCTTGTTCATATTGATAAAGGTGCATTAGAGATTTCTTCAGGTACGTATTGTACCTATTGTACGTATTGTGCCTTTAACAGGCTTCTCTCCAACTGACTCCTGAAGTCAAGACACTTATGGTTAGTCCAGTGGACCGTGTAAATAGTAATCTTACAAAATTCTGCATGACAAGGTCTTATTTCTACTTGGATGTACGATGGGCCTCTTTAGACTTCCGTAATCCGCTATTTCTGAGGTAGTAAAAACGGACTCCGCTTACTTCTCCCTGTTGTCTTAACTCTGCTTTTAGAACCGCTTATTATAATGGCCATACCTCCCTCTCCTAGGTTTTACTATTGTGATACTCATCTAATAAAGTTTTACAATGAAAGGTCTGAAATCTTCTGGAAAGGAGAAAAAACTGCTTCCTTCCTCCCCGCTTAGCTTTATTGAAGTATAATCGACAAATAAAAGTTGTGTATAAAAACTGTATATATTTAAGGCATACAGTGTGATGATTTGATGTACATACACATTGTGAAGTGATTACCACAATCAAGTTAATTAACACATCCATCACCTCACATAGTTAGTTTTTTTCTCCCCGGTGGTGAGAACGTTTAAGAGCTACTCTTTTAGCAAATTTTAAGTGTACAATACAGTATTATTAATTGTAGTCACCATGCTGTACATTAGATCATCAGAAATTATTCATCTCATAACTGAAAGTTGGTACCCTTTGACTGAAAAATTGCTTACTTTTAAAAAGTCTTAACTCTTCATAGTTGCCAGACTAGAACTTACAAATTTTATAGTTTTTGTGCTCCTGTGGTTCAGTCTTTGATCACCAAATTATCTGAGAGAAGATTCAATTGCATTTCTAATTCAGAGATTTCAAGATGGTTAAATGCCTAGAGCTGTATTAAATTCTATTATATGGCATCTTCTCCCTAGTTTCTGATATGATCCAATGGCATTGTGTGTGTGTGTGTGTGTGTGTGTGTGTGTATGCGTGTGTGTGTTGATTGTGAAGTAGATCATCTTCTCTAAGAGGAAGGCTACTGGTTTTTATGACATATTTGCACAAGCTGGTGTAAATCCACCCCTGGATAATTTGGCTCATGAGAGAAAAAAAAAATAACACACTTCTTCAAGTGAACAGATGTCTATGCATAGATATATTTTTGAGGCAAGGTCATGGTCAGGCATAATATGCATACCTCTGTAGGAAATATATCTATTTCATCATGAAAACTTGGCATATGAAATCCCTTAGGACATAGGACAGAAACAGAGAAGGGAAGAAATGGGAGAAACAGAAGGGAAACAGGAGATTTGATGTTCAAGACCTTGGGGATATTAAGATTATACTTCTAAAACAGAGAATGGATTATACAGTTTTCAGGAAAAGTTTTGTAATTATGACAGACCCAAATATGAAATTTGGTAGATGGGCACTGCTGACCCCTATGGGATATACGGATGTATTTGCAGAATGTTTTTTGCCTACCAGAGAAAAATTGTACCTTCATTTAAAGCCAGAAGAAGACCTAAGTTCCTACCTGACTAGACTCTAGAGAGGTCAGTTCAGATATCGAAACAACACATATTTTCCTTGCTTTCACATCTTCCCAACATAATCGGTAGCCAGACAAAATATTGGTTCATTTTTAGCCAGAGACAGTGGCATAAAAAAAAGATATGGACATTTCTGTTACAATGCTGGCATTTGTGCTATTGGAAAACCTTCCATTCCGCAAAACTGAACACTAAAAAGAACAGGGCCCATGGGGAAAATAAAGCAAGGGGAGACCACTCAAAACTGTGAAATTTGAAGAGTAGAGCACTAAAAAAAACCCCCAAAACTTACCATCAAAAAAAGAAATATATATATATACACACACACACATACATGTATAAATATATATACTGGCATCATTAACCCGCTAACGGCATTTGCACCTGCCTTCAAAGTAAGTTGGTTATTATCAGTCCTAAGTCCTGGAGCTCCTACTTGTTCCTCTGAGACGTATGTTTTCCAAAATGAACAGTTTTTCTCAAAATTAAAAATGTTATCTAATATGTAGACTTTTTCATTAATCCATAGTTTTCATACAGGGATTAATGTCTTTACAGCTTCTTAATCTGTCTTGGCGGCTTCACCAGTGAGTTTAACATAGTTGCACATGTCGAGATGTTCTTGAGGAAAGGAAAGGGCTTTTGTAGAGTTTTAGGGGTTTTTTTCCTAAAGATCTTCATGTATTGCTGTGATTTTTCTTTAATTGTGACAAAGCTTGCTCTGGATAACTTTAAGACATTAAACTACCAGCAAACTATATAAGAACCAACCTTACTTCTGATATCTTAAGGACATCTTTCTCTATTTACCAGTCATACATGGGGTAATTTACATCAAAGAATCAGCTGTTTTACAAAAGCAAATCCTCCTAATTCATATAATGTGTAAGTTTCCAACATCATGTGGTGAATGCCAGATTAGTCAGTATAAAACTCTGTCTCATTTGCTATATTCAGAACCTGTTTCATCAGTCCATGCCAGGGTCTTACAATAATGATACAGTAAACAAGATGTTGTTTGTCAACTAGCGGTGTAGAGTTGCCATGCAGGGTGGAGGTGTGCTTTAAGGAAGAGTGAAGTGACACCTTAGGAAAGAAGAAAGAAACCCAAACCACCTCTATAAGCCTAACAAGTAGTCTAACTGTGTAGTTTTAACTGTGATGGTAGATTTGTTTGACATCAAATGACCATTGACTGCAGTGTTTCTTCTCCAGTTAGATGTTTCTTCCTTTCTTCTTTTCCTCTTTCTTTCCTTGTTTTCTCTCCTTTATTTTTTTGTTCTTTCACTGATGTTTTCTTTCATCTGTGTCTTTTTCTTCTTTATGTACTACACATTAAATATCTACCATGTGGCAGGAGCATTGCTGGGTTCTAGAGATGAAATGACGTTTATCTCTAAACACAGAGTTTAGAGTATTGTGGGAAGATACACGTTAAACATATAATCACACAAGTAAATGTAAACTAACAGGTAATGCGTGTTACCAAGAAGAGGTGCTATACATGTATGTCAGAGTGAGAATATACCTTAGTCAGATATGTCACCTAGGCTTCCTTAAGGAAATGAACTCAAAAAAATTAGTGGGATTAACAAGGCTAAAACAGGAGAGAAGAACATTCCTGCCAGAGGGAACTCCTTGTGCAGTGACCTTGCAGCCCTAGTGGAGACACTGCTTATGAGAAACTGAAGGAGGGCCAGAGCGGTTGGATGACAGAGCAGTAGGAGCGGATCTGGGGTAGAGCCAGATCATGCAGGGCCCGGCTGGCCTGGGTTGGGATGCAGATCTGCATCTTTAACCCCAGAGAAATAGGAATCATTGAAATGTTTCAAACCATGAAATAGATGATATGATCAGATTTGCATTTTGAAAATGTGTCTCTGATTATAATATAATAAGGCCAATATATGATTTTTGTGCTCACTGCAATTTTGCATCTTCAAAATATCTCTGTAAGGAAAGAGCAACCCTGATGTTTGCACCCTTAATTCCATTTTGTAGATCGAGAGACTGAGACACAAAGAAGAAATCATTCTTTGCTTAATTAGGCCTGCATTGTTCCTTACATTTCTTCTAAGGGATATCAGTATCACATGGGGTGACATGATAGCTGCGAAACGAAGCACATAGGCATAATCATTTGACATTTCTTTGAACAGAAGTCCCTGAGTCCCTCCTACTTTCAATCCAGAATACAGCTTTTACTCCTGCCTAAGCTCTCATTTACAAGCTACTTATGTTTCCGTTTTACTGGAGGTGTTTGTAGGTTTTTCTGCCACATTAAACATACACATCTTTAGGGATCTATCACCAAAAGGGAAGTTTGAAAAGATCACTAGAATTAGCAAAAGAAAAAAAAAAAGAGGTTGGAGTTTTGGCAGTAAATTATCTATCTGAGGCCACATTGCTTCATTCCCTTGGTAACCATGCTTACTATGAACAGTTTTTATAAATAAGTCAAGCCTCCCATTTATACCCTCCATAATCCCTCTTAGGGAGGCAACAACACAGTGTGAGTCTTTATTGAAGGGTTTCTGGCTAGGAAAGTCACACTCCCGTCCCTCCACCTTTGCACAAACCATTAGGCATAGTATTAAGAGCTCCACCAATATGCTAGGTGTTGTGCAGAATCTTAGGGAAACACTGGACACTTCCCAGTAAATTTTATATCCAATTTGCCCCCTAAGTTTCTGCTCTGAGCCACCTTCAATGACACGTTTTTTCTCTTAGAAAGCAGAGTTGCTCTGAGAGGGCGCCATCTTAACAACAAACGGTTTCTGTACAAATAATGGTAACAGTCTACTTGGCAAGTTCTGGCTGGCAGCAAAACTGCTCGAGGTAAAAGTGTGAGAGGTGGGTCCTGGGCCGGAAGCAAGAAATTGAAGGAGAGGGCACCAGCTGCAAGTTTTTCACTTGTCTAATAGACTGTATTTTTAGGGTCAAGAAGCAGAGTAGCTGGTGAGGAGGAACTGCATTTTTACAAAAGTGTTTGAAACAAGAGTTCTCCTCAGTGTTTAGTCATGGTCAAATCTTCAAAACTCCCAGATAATAGATGGGCATCATATAAACTTACCTATGATTTAATCACTTTGAATCTGAAGTATGATCATAGATAGTCTGATGATGTAAAAACAAAAGCAAAAACCACAGTTTATCAGGTCAGGGCTCAGAGAGTTCTGCACTGCACACAAACACATTCCTGGCAACAATCTCCAGACATCGGAATGCTTACTAGGCAGTGAGTAATGAACTGACCTGGGTAGAGAATGAGCAGGTCCAGGAACATTTTACTACTTTGAAAAGTTATTCCTCCTCCACTGAGACACTCAGTGACTTGGGAATAGGCACAGAGACAGAAAGAAGAAAGATAGAATAGAGGAAAAGGAATTGAATGGTGAATGGGAAGAGAAATTCCAAAAACTGAGAAACGATGAGAAGGAAAGGAAACATATCAAAGGGATACTTCTTAAAGCAGGTAAGAGTGTGAGGGACTGAGACCATGGAAGACTCCAGAATAAGTTTGATTGGGGCCAACCAAGAGTGTTTATTAGTCTGAACATGCTATTTATATTTATGGTGTATTGCTTTTACAGTAAAGGTAAATAATTAAAAACATACCTAAAATGACTTATAATGTTAAACTATACCAAAAAAATAGGACAAGTAAAAATAAAAGATTCAAGAAATAAAATGAAGTGAGTAGAGGCTTGGGTGAACTTCCTATTACATAACTATATATTTAGCTTTAGATTCCTGTATTATATGGCAAAGGGAGACGTGATTTAGTACTGTTGAATTAAAACAGCAAGGGCAACCACAACAACAAAAGTAAACAGCCTAAAATTTTAGCAGAACATTAATACTTTTTTTCTGGTACTGAAAAATAATTATTTATACACCAGATAAAATAAGGGCAATGTTTTCATTATGGTTTTTAAAAAATAAAGAAAAAAGAAGAGAGAAAGAAAAGAATTTTATAAAAGTATTTTATGTTTATACAGTGGCTTATAATTTATCACATACTTTAATTATTTCTCTTGATCTTCACAAATGACCCTATGACTTATGTAGGGCACTACAATGATCATTTTTACAGACAAAATTAAAAAGCTTACAAATAGAACACTCTTGGTAAAATTGATGGGCAGCGTACTAAAACTCAGGTCTTCTGACACAATCCAATTCTGTCTGAATCTTTGAAAGAGCTTTGGGTTGAAGGCAAACCATTAAATCAGTGATTCTACTTGTTGGATTGCCTCAGAATTAACTGAAATTTTTGAAAAGTAGAGCATGTTTGGACATGCCCTACACTTCCTTATGTAGATTTCTGCTATTGAGGTCCAGTCATGTTCATTTATAGAAAGCTATAGGGATGATTTTCATGCACACCAAAGTTGAGATCCTTCTGAATTAAATCTTAGATCAGTAAAGACTTTGTTCGTGGAATTCATATCATCCAGATGAGTTCTTTGTGATTGGACTTAATACAGATGTAAAACTTGAAGATCCAATAGAAGTGTCCCTGGGACTTCCCTTGTGGTCCAGTGGTAAAGAATCTGTCTTCCAATGCAGGGACGTGGGTTTGATCCCTGGTCAGGGAACTAAGATCCCACATGCCATGGGGCAACTAAGACGGCGTGCCACAACTACTGAGCTCGTGCACCTCAATGAGAGAGCCTGCGTGCCACAAACTGCAGAACCCACACGCCACAACTAGAGAGCCCACGTGCCCTGGAGCCCATGCACCACAACTAGAGGGAGAAAACCCATATGCCACAACTAGAGAGAAGCCCACACACTGCAACGAAGAGGCTTAGCACCATGGTAGAAGATCCTGCGTGCCTCAGTGAAGATCCTGTGGGCCACAACTGAGACCCGACGCACCCAAAGAAATAAAGAAAATAAATAAATTTAAAAAAGGAGAAATGTCCCTAAATCTCTTTCTGCCCAGTCTCAGATGTCTCAAGATATCCTTTGGTAAAAATAGGAAGTAGGAGTCAGTTTATAGTTGTGTTCCTGAAATGCTGATAATGCTAAATTGAGTAATACAAATTAATATATCTGGAGTTCCTCATTTGATGTGGCCAAGCAAGCTTCTATTAAAATGATCCTTCTGCAGGTAACTATAAATTCTGTATAAAATGCCTAAAACAACTACCTGAAGACTCTAAAGAATGAATGAATGCAGGTAGGTTCTGAAGGAAAGTTGATGGTTGCAAGAAGAGATCCGTATGATTCATTTCTCATTCTAATTTTTTTTTTTAAGCCTATGGGCAGCCTGAGCAGGATGGTTAAAATACCAATAGAAAATTTACAGTTTTCCTGTTTTGAAGAACCAGAGGACAGAGTTTAAGGCAATCATGACCATTGGAAAGTAAGACAGGAAGCTCAAAAAGAGAAAACTAGGGCAGCAGGATGGGGGAGAGGCAGCTCAAATTCTCCATATAAACTGTTTCAAAATCTCTGGCTACCCATGAACAAAGTGTATGGCAGAGCAGACCACAGTCAGTCCAGCTAAGAATAAAAGAATGAAACTGAGATTTGAATTGCTGCCCAAAAGGCAGAGTTGGCATTTGAGTCTAATCAAATTAGTCACCTGCTAAAAATATCAGCACTATTTGTAGGAAAATGATGGGATCCAGAGTCTCCTCAACATAATATTCATAATGTCCAGGATACAGCTGAACATTTTGTGGTATAAAGTGAACAAGGAAAATATGGTCTATTCTTAAAAGACTATGGATGACCTAGATGTTGGAGTTAGTAGACAAGTGCTCTAAAGCAGCTATTATAACTATGCTCATACTGAATGGAAAGATTGAAATCTCAGGGGAAATATTATAAAACAAACCAAGTTCAAATTACAAAAATGAAAACTACATTATCTCACATAAAAATTCACTGGATGGCATAATGCAGAATTAAGATGACAGAGGAAAGAGTCAGTAAACAAAGAGGTCTAGATAAAAAGCCAATAGATAAATTAAAATGAAATTCTTAAAAATATTCATATAAACCAAAATGGGCAAGTAAAGAAGAACAAAGGAAAAAAGGGGGGCAAAAAGAAAAAAAAAGATAGACAAAAGTCCAACATCATCAATAAATACATTAAATATTAACAAACTAACACTCCAATTAAAAAGGCAGAGATAATCAGAATAGATTGAAAGAGCAAGACCCAACGTTATGCTTTCTGAAAGAGAAACTCTAAATATAAAAACACAATTTAAGTTAAATGAGATCAGAGTACTTTACTAATATTAGATAAATTATACTTTAAGACCAATAATATTACCAAAGATAAAAATAGAAATATAATTATGAGTTGATTCACTAGGAAGATATAAAAATCATAAACAAAACTTCAAAATACATGAAGCAAAATTAACAGAATTATAGGGAGAAATAGACAACTCCCCAAATCAAACTAGGAGATTTTACCATTCTTCTCTGAACAATTCATAGAAGAAGTAAACAGCAAAGTAAAGGCATCGATGACCTGAACAACATTATTATCCACATTAACCTGATTGATATTTATAGAACACAACCTCAAAACTGAAGAATATGCATTCTTTTCAAGTGTACATTCTATGTATAAAGAGATCTACTGGGGAGTCACAAAATATATTTCAAAATGTTTAAAATATTGAAATCATAGAGTGTGCTCTCTGAACATAACGGAATTAAACCAGAAATTAGTACCAATAAAGATATATATGAAAATCACACATATTTGGGAATTAAATAACATGCTCTTAAGCAATTTATGGAAAATATTTTGAACTGATTGACAGTGAAAATATCCCATATGGAAACTTGTGGGTTGTAGCTAAGTAGTGTTTAGAGTAGGACTGATAGGGTTTTTTAGTTATATGTGTGTTTTTTCTTTTCAGATTCTTTTCCGTTATAGGTTATTGCAAGGTGTTGAGTACAGTTCCCTGTGCTGTACAGTAAATCCTTGTTGCTTATACTGTTTTGTGTAAATTGTTCGTATCGGTTAATCCTGTACCCCTAATTTATTCCTCCCCCCCCTTCCCCCTTTGGTAACCATAAGTTTGTCTTCTGTGTCTGTGAGTCAGTTCCTGTTTTGTACGTAGATTAAACCGTGTTATTTTTTAGATTCCACATGTAAGTGATATCATATAATATTTGCCCCTCTCTGCCTGCCTTACTTCACTTAGTATGATATTCTCTAGGTCCATCCATGTTGCTGCAAATGGCAATATTTCATTCTTTTTCATGGCTGAATAATATTTCATTGTGTATATATCAATATATCACATCTTCTCAAACCAGTCATCTGTTGCTGGGCGCTTGTTGTTTCCATGACTTGGAACCTGGCTATTGTAAATAGTGCTGCTACGAACATTGGGATGCATGTATTTTTCAAGTTAGAGTTTTTGTCTTTTCCAGATACATGCCCAGGAATGGGATTTCTGGATCAGATAGTAGCTCTATTTTTAGTTTTTAAAGGACCCTCCATACTGTTTTCCATAGTGGCTGCCACAAATTTACATTCCCACCAGCAGTGTAAAAGGATTCCCTTTTCTCCACATCCTCTCCAGCATTTATTATTTGTAGACTTCTTGATGATAGCCATAGAATTTATAGTTTTTAGTACTTGTATCTAAAATTAGTTATCAAAATTTTCACTATAAGAAGCTAGATAAAAAAGAGCAGAGTTAACCAAAGTAAGAACTTGGGGGCAAAGTAACCATAAAGCTACAGTAATCAGAGACTGTAATACAGGCCTTAAGCTCTACAAATAATCAGTAGAACAGAATAGATAGCTCAGGAACGGACCCCCACTTGTATGGTTATGTGAGTTTTTTCGTTATTGTGATAGTAACACTTAGCATGACGTTACCCTCTTAACAAAATTTTAAGTGCGCAGTACAGTATTGTTACCTATATGCACAAAAAACTAAAAATAAAACTACCATATGATGAAGAAATTCCATTCCTTGGTATATATCTGGAAAAAATGAAAACACTAATTGAAAATGATACATGCACCCCAGTGTGTGTGTGTGTGTGTGTGTGTGTGTGTGTGTGTGTGTAACACTACTCAGCCATACAAAAGAATGAAATTGTGCCATTTGCAACAACATAGATGGACTTGGAGTGTATTATGCTAAGTGAAATAAGTCACACAGAGGAAGATAAATACTGTATGATATCACTTATATATAGAATCTAAAAAATAAAACAAACTAGTGAATATAACAGAAAAGAAACAGACTCACAGAACAAACTAATGGTTACCAGTGCAGGGGTAGGGAATTAAGAGGTACAAACCATTATGTAGAAATTAAATAAACTGCAAGGATATATTGTACAGCACAGGGAATATATCCATTATTTTATAATAACTATAAATGGAGTATAACCATTAAAGTTGTGAATCACTGTGTTATATACCTGTAACTTATATAATATTGTACATTAACTATACCACCATAAATATATATATATATGTGTATATATATTTGTTTGACAAAGGGCTGGAATTTAAGATGTACATAGAACTCATAAAACTCAATAATAAAATAGACAACTAAACCCAGTGTAAAATGGACAAAAGATTTGAAAAGACATATCATAAAATAAGATGTATGAATGGTCTATAATTATATGAAAATATGTTCAACATCATTCACCACATAATGCAAATTAAAATTGTAAAAAAAATAACACTTCACACCCACCAGAATGGCTAAAATTTAAGACTGTAAACACCAAATGTTGGTGAGGATGTGGAACAAATGGAACTCTCTTACATTGTCGGCGGGATTCTGATAATTTACCATCACTTTGGAAAATGGCCTGGCAATTTCTTATGAAACTAATCATACACATTTTCTATGACTCAGCAACTCCACTTCCAGATATTTAACCAACAGACATAAAAGTATGTTAACAAAAAGAACTTGTGCAATAATGTTCACAACAGCTTTATTCATATTGGTCCCAAACTCTCCCAAGTATCCACCTATATGAGAATGGATAAACAAACTGTGGAACAGTTATATAATATGTACAATAGCACTCCATGTAAAAAGGAATGAGTTACTGGTACATGAGAAAATATAAATATATGTGAAAAAATTATGCTGTGTGAAAGGAGCCTTACACTCTATGAAACACAATGCATTATGTATACATACTGCATGATGTCATGTTTATTAAAACTGAAAAAATCTAATTTATGGTAGAAATGATATGCATACTATTCAGATATTAGAATGTTCATAATTAAATGAAGAAATAAACCTACTGCTTTGTTATTTAATATGCAAGAAGGAGTACTGATACTCTAACATGGACCTTTGCCTGAGTGGAAGACACTACTGATGCTATATGTGGATAGACTCAAGAGGTGGTTTGAAACTGCACAGACTCTTGGGTTAGGACGCAACCTAGGCTTCGTGGCTCCTCACCGACATTTGAGAGCACGTGTTGCCCGTTGTTCGCCCCACCGTAGAACTTGAGCCTGTGTCGGATTGTGATTTTGAATAGCACATTCGGACTGGCCTCTTATCAGGATGAGTTTGCCACAAAATATGTCAAGCATTTGAATATTTCAAGTTAGTAGATGGGATATATCAGTTCTGTTCACTTAGATGAAGGTGTTTATCTGCTGAAGATAGCAGCTTCAATTTCAAGTATACTTGGTTTATCAGTATCATACCTATGTCCTTAGTAAATGTTTTTCTTCCTCCAGGTCTGTATCCAAACATAGCCTTAGGTTTGTGTAAAAATCTGTGCCAGTGTAAAAATATTAGTTCTCTTAACTCTTCTATCTGTTTTAATATTTACTTACATAGCAATTTTTTGCTTTTTTCAGCAAACTCCTCTGTGAACCAAGGCCTGTGATCTTTGCCAGGTATTTATAGTCCTGTGAGCTGGGACCTTGTCTGGATTGTACATTTCCTTAGTGCCTAGAACAGTTCATGGCATATAGTACATTGTCAATAAATGCTTGTTGAATAAGTTAATAATAAAACATCTATTTAAAAATATTAATTAGATGTTGTCAGTGTTCCTTACCCTCTCCTTCTAGAGAAGGGTAGTTAAAACCTGTGCAACATTTTTAGATTGCAAGTTTGGTGAAGCCCTCTGGGTATCATATGTAAATTAGCATTGATGAAAGGCCAAAAGTTAATTCATAAACAATGTCCTTCCACTCTTGGCCGTAGATGGTATTTATTACATAAAAATTCCTGTGCAGTAGAACCAATGTTACCAGTCAATAGTCCAGAAAAACAGATGCTGTCTATAAATAAGTCTTTTATAACAGTCGTAGATATAAAGAACGATACCTGACTTAACCAGGAGTCAGATCTTCAGCGATCTCAAAGCTGTCATAAATACTTAAAGGTAAGGAAGTAGGCTATTAATGGAGAGAAAAAGAAAAGAACAGAAATCAAATGCACTTTAATCTAAGGAAGAAGCATATAGAACGTAATTGACTTAGAAGGGTGAAAACTTTGGGTTACTTGTATAACAAGTCTGTATGTCTGTTTTCTTATAGGAATTTTTTGTTTGATCTAGGCTAAAACACAAGAGTGGGGAAACAAACAACCATAACAACAACTGTAATTCACAGTGAAGCAGAAGGTAGAGAATCACTTTGTAAATCCCAGAGCCTGGAGGCATTTAGTAGAAGGACAGACACCCATAGGTGAAGATGGCCTCTGAGCATCAGGGCACAGTGTAATGATTGCAGTTAATAATGAAGACCTTGAATTATCGAGGAGTGACTGAGATTGTGGGCAAATCTACATACGTGTTTCCTTTTCTTCCTGGGCTTCGAGCTACACTATCTTTCCCAGCCTTCCTATGCCCATAGCACTGTGTTTTTTCTAGTCAAAAAGATGTTAACAGAAGGGAAATATATTTCCTATAGTTCTGACCCATCAGGTCTTTTACAAGACCCTCCAATGCTGTTCCCCAATCTACTGTCTGCGTATTGGTGCTTAATATGATTTGGAAAGCCACATTTTGAAGATAACAGAGATTCTGTCAGCCTGGATTTTGAATGACTGTGATAATCAAACTTCCATTGACTCTTATCTGGAACTCCTGTTTTGGCCTTTACTTGAGTGAGTGAAAGACAAACTTAGGTTTTGTCAAGCCACTGAATGTGCTGTAGAGTCCAGTGGCCACTAGCTACATATGTCTTATAATATTTCAGCTCTAGCTAGTGCAGCCAAGGAGGTGAATTTTTTTAAACTAATTAATTTTTTATTTTTGGCTGCATTGGGTCTTTGTTGCTGTGCACGGGCTTTCTCTAGTTGCGGTGAGCGGGGGCTACTCTTTGTTGCAGTGTGCAGGCTTCTCATTGCGGTGGCTTCTCTTGTTGTGGTGCACGGGCTCTAGGTGCGTGGGCTTCAGTAGTTGTGGCACATGGGCTCAGTAATTGTGGCTCATGGGCTTTAGAGCACAGGCTCAGTAGTTGTGGCCCACGGGCTTAGTTGCTCCGCAGCATGTGAGATCTTCCTGGACCAGGGCTCGAACCCGTGTCCCCTGCATTGGCCAGCAGATTCTTAACCACTGTGTTACCAGGGAAGTCCAAGGAGGTGAATTTTTAATTTTATTACATTTAAATTTAAATAGCCGTATGTGGTTTATGAGTACCATGTTAGCGCAGTTCTAGTAGGGCTTGGCTACATTTATTTTTCCATTTGGAGAAGGCTTGGACTAAGTAATGGCAGTTTTACCCAATAAAACAAGAGCCTGTATCTTATACGTGGCATACAATATCCTCAGTAATGTGTCCTTTGTGAACTTCCCCAGCATCCCTTTAACCATGCTTCACCTCATACATGGTGCCACATTCACTACCAATTTATTAATACTGTTTTTATAACCCATGCCCTTCCTCTCTGCCTCTTCTGCCTGACATGCTTTTCTCCTTCATGACCATTGGCAAATCGCCTCTCATCTTTCAAAATTTAGAGCTCACGTCACCTCTCCTATGAATACTTTTATTTTATTTGGTTGCCCTGGGTCTTCATTGCTGTGTGCAGGCTTTCTCTAGTTGTGGCGAGCGGGTGCTACTCTTCGTTTTGGTGCGTGGGCTTCTCTCTGCGGTGGCTTCTCTTGTTGCGGAGCACAGGCTCTAGTACTGCGGGCTTCAGTAGTTGCAGCACATGGGCCCTAGAGCATGTGGGCTTCAGTAGTTGTGATGCATGGGCTCAGTAGTTGCAGCACGTGGGCTCAGTAGTTGTGGTGCATGGGCTCAGTAGTTGCGGCACAGTGCTCTAGAGTACAGGCTCAGTAGTTGTGGCATGTGGGCTTAGTTGCTCTGCAGCATGTGGGATCTTCCCGGACCAGGGATCTAACCCATGTCCCCTGCATTGGCAGGTGAATTCTTAACCACTGCACCACCAGGGAAGTCCCGTGAATACTATTTTGACACATTCCAGGATGAATTGCTCATTTTCTCCTTCGTGTTGCACTGAAACTTTCTAGATTTCTATTATGTCACCTAAAACACTTCATTGCATTTATTTGTTATTGCATTTCTCTCTTTTCCTATTAGACTGGAAGCTTTTGAGAATGGACTATGTCTATTAATATTTGTTCTTGTAGCACTTCGGACATCAATTACAATGTAAATCATCAATAAAAGATATGTGAATAGGAAGTTTGGGAAAGAGAATTCTATAATAATCTACTATTCCCCCCCTTTTTTTTTTACATCTTTATTGGAGTATAATTGCTTTACAATGGTGTGTTAGTTTCTGCTTTATAACAAAGGGAATCAGTTATACATATATATATGTTCCCATATCTCTTCCCTCTTGCGGCTCTTTCCCTCCCACCCTCCCTATCCCACCCCTCTAGGTGGTCACAAAGCACCGAGCTGATCTCCCTGTGGTATGCGGCTGTTTCCCACTAGCTATCTATTTTATGTTTGGTAGTGTATATATGTCCATGCCACTCTCTCACTTTGTCACAGCTTACCCTTCCCCCTCCCCATATCCTCAAGTCTATTCTCTAGTAGGTCTGTGTTTTTATTCCTGTCTTACCCCTAGGTTCTTCATGACATTTTTTTTTCTTAAATTCCATACATATGTGTTAGCATACGGTATTTGTCTTTCGCTTTCTGACTTACTTCACTCTGTATGACAGACTCTAGGTCCATCCACCTCGTTACAAATAGCTGAATTTCATTTCTTTTTATGGCTGAGTAATATTCCATTGTATATATGTACCACATCTTCTTTATACATTCATCCAATGATGGACACTTAGGTTGTTTCCATCTCCTGGCTATTGTAAATAGAGCTGCAATGAACATTTTGGTACATGACTCTTTTTGAATTATGGTTTTCTCAGGGTATATGCCCAGTAGTGAGATTGCTGGGTCATATGGTAGTTCTATTTGCAGATTTTTAAGGAACCTCCATACTGTTCTCCATAGTGGCTGTACCAATTCACATTCCCACCAGCAGTACAAGAGGGTTCCCTTTTCTCCACACCCTCTCCAGCGTTTATTGTTTGTAGATTTTTTGATGATGGCCATTCTGACTGGTGTGAGATGATATCTCACTGTAGTTTTGATTTGCATTTCTCTAATGATTAATGATGTTGAGCATTCTTTCATGTGTTTGTTGGCAGTCTGTATATCTTCTTTGGAGAAATGTCTGTGTAGGTCTTCTGCCCATTTTTGGATTGGGTTGTTTGTTTTTTTGTTATTGAGCTGCATGAGCTGCTTGTAAATTTTGGAGATTAATCCTTTGTCAGTTGCTTCATTTGCAAATATTTTCTCCCATTCTGAGGGTTGTCTTTTGGTCTTGTTTATGGTTTCCTTTGCTGTGCAAAAGCTTTGAAGTTTCATTAGGTTCCATTTGTTTATTTTTGTTTTTATTTCCACTTCTCTAGGAGGTGGGTCAAAAAGGATCTTGCTGTGATTTATGTCATAGAGCGTTCTGCCTATGTTTTCCTCTAAGAGTTTGATAGTTACTGGCCTTACATTTAGGTCTTTTAGCTTATTTTTGTGTATGGTGTTAGGGAGTGTTCTAATCTCATACTTTTATATGTAGCTGTCCAGTTTTCCCAGCACCACTTATTGAAGAGGCTGTCCTTTCTCCACTGTACATTCCTGACTCCTTTATCAAAGATAAGGTGACCATATGTGCGTGGGTTTATCTCTGGGCTTTCTATCCTGTTCCACTGATCTATATTTCTGTTTTTGTGCCAGTACCATACTGTCTTGATTACTGTAGCTTTGTAGTATAGTCTGAAGTCAGGGAGCCTGATTCCTCCAGCTCCGTTTTTCATTCTCAAGATTGCTTTGGCTATTTGGGGTCTTTTGTGTTTCCATACAAATTGTGAAATTTTTTGTTCTAGTTCTGTGAAAAATGCCACTGGTAGTTTGATAGGGATTGCATTGAATCTGTAGATTGCTTTGGGTAGTATAGTCATTTTCACAATGTTGATTCTTCCAATCCAAGAACATGGTATATCTCTCCATCTATTTGTATCATCTTTAATTACTTTCATCAGTGTCTTATAATTTTCTGCATATAGGTCTTTTGTCTCCTTAGGTAGGTTTATTCCTAGATATTTTATTCTTTTTGTTACAGTGGTAAATGGGAGTGTCTTCTTGATTTCACTTTCAGATTTTTCTTTATTAGTGTATAGGAATGCCAGAGATTTCTGTGCATTAATTTTGTATCCTGTTACTTTTCAAATTCATTGATTAGCTCCAGCAGTTTTCTGGTAGCATCTTTAGGATTCTCTGTGTATAGTATCATGTCATCTGCAAACAGTGACAGCTTCACTTCTTCTTTTCCGATTTGGATTCCTTTTATTTCCTTTTCTTCTCTGATTGCTGTGGCTAAAACTTCCAAAACTATGTTGAATAAGAGTGGTGAGAGTGGGCAACCTTGTCTTGTTCCTGATCTTAGTGGAAATGGTTTCAGTTTTTCACCATTGAGGATGATGTTGGCTGTGGGTTTGTCATATATGGCCTTTGTTATGTTGAGGAAAGTTCCCTCTATGCCTACTTTCTGGAAGGCTTTTATCATAAATCGGTGTTGAATTTTGTTGAAAGCTTTCTCTGCATCTATTGAGATGACCATATGGTTTTTCTCCTTCAGTTTGTTAATATGTTGTATCACATTGATTGATTTGCATATATTGAAGAATCCTTGCATTCCTGGAATAAACCCCACTTTATCATGATGTATGATCCTTTTAATGTGCTGTTGGATTCTGTTTGCTAGTATTTTGTGGAGGATTTTTACATCTATGTTCATCAGTGATATTGGCCTGTAGTTTTCTTTCTTTGTGACATCCTTGTCTGGTTTGGGTATCAGGGTGATGCTGGCCCTGTAGAATGAGTTTGAGAGTGTTCCTCCCTCTGCTATATTTTGGAAGAGTTTGAGAAGGATAGGTGTTAGCTCTTCTCTAAATGTTTGATAGAATTCTCCTGTGAAGCCATCTGGTCCTGGGCTTTTGTTTGTTGGGAGATTTTTAATCACAGTTTCAATTTCAGTGCTTGTAATTGGTCTGTTCATATTTTCTATTTCTTCCTGATTCAGTCTTGGCAGGTTGTGTTTTTCTAAGAATTTGTCCATTTCTTCCAGGTTGTTCATTTTATTGGCATAGAGTTGCTTGTAGTAATCTCTCATGATCCTTTTTTTTTTTTTTTTTTTTTTTGCGGTATGTGGGCCTCTCACTGTTGTGACCTCTCCTGCTGTGGAGCACAGGCTCCGGACGCGCAGGCTCAGCGGCCATGGCTCACGGGCCCAGCCGCTCCACGGCATGTGGGATCCCCCCGGACCGGGGCACGAACCTGCGTCCCCTGCATCGGCAGGTGGACTCCCAACCACTGCACCACTAGGGAAGCCCTCTCTCATGATATTTTGTATTTCTGCAGTGTCAGTTGTTACTTCTCCTTTTTCATTTCTAATTCTATTGATTTGAGTCTTCTCCCTTGTTTTCTTGATGAGTCTGCTAATGGTTTATCAATTTGTTTATCTTCTCAAACAACCAGCTTTTAGTTTTATTGATCTTTGCTATTGTTTCCTTCATTTCTTTTTCATTTATTTCTGATCTGATCTTTATGATTTCTTTCCTTCTGCTAACTTTGGGGTGTTTTTTGTTCTTCTTTCTCTAATTGCTTTAGGTGCAAGGTTAGGTTGTTTATTCGAGATATTTTCCTGTTTCTTAAGGTAGGATTGTATTGCTATAGACTTCCCTCTTAGAACTGCTTTTGCTGCATCCATCGGTTTTGGGTCGTCACGTCTCCATTGTCATTTGTTTCTAAGTATTTTTTTATTTCCTCTTTGATTTCTTCAGTGATCACTTCGTTATTAAGTAGTGTATTGTTTAGCCTCCATGTGTTTGTATTTTTTACAGATTTTTTTCCTGTAATTGATATCTGGTCTCATAGCATTGTGGTCAGAAAAGATACTTGATACAATTTCAGTTTTCTTAAATTTACCAAGGCTTGATTTGTGACCCAAGCTATGATCTATCCTGGAGAATGTTCCATGAGCACTTGAGAAAAATGTGTATTCTGTTGTTTTTGGATGGAATGTCCTATAAGTATCAATTAAGTCCATCTTGTTTAATGTATCATTTAAAGCTTGTGTTTCCTTATTTATTTTCATTTTGGATGATATGTCCATTGGTGAAAGTGGGGTGTTAAAGTCCCCTACTATGAATGTGTTACTGTCGATTTCCCCTTTTATGGCTGTTACTATTTGCCTTATGTATTGAGGTGCTCCTATGTTGGGTGCATAAATATTTACAATTGTTATATCTTCTTCTTGGATTGATCCCTTGATCATTATGTAGTGTCCTTCTTTGTCTCTTCTAATAGTCTTTAAAGTCTATTGTTTTTTGATATGAGAATTGCTACTGAAGCTTTCTTTTGATTTCCATTTGCATGGAATATCTTTTTCCATCCCCTCACTTTCAGTCTGTATGTTTCTCTAGGTCTGAAGTGGGTCTCTTGTAGACAGCATATATATGGGTCTTGTTTTTGTATCCATTCAACCAGTCTGTGTCTTTTGGTGGGAGCATTTAATCCATTTACATTTAAGGTAATTATTGATATGTATGTTCCTATTCCTATTTTCTTAATTGTTTTGGGTTTGTTTGAGAGGCCGCCAGTCCTCTCCCTGCGCACCGACTGAAGCCCGAGCCTCAGCTCCCAGCCCCGCCCGCCCTGGCAGGTGAGCAGACAAGCTTCTCGGGCTGGTGAGTGCTGGTCAGCACCGATCCTCTGTGCGGCAGTCTCTCCGCTTTGCCCTCCACACCCCTGTTGCTGCGCTCTCCTCTGCGGCTCCGAAGCTGTACCCCTGCGCCACCCGCAGCCTCCGCCCGTGAAGGTGCTTCTAGTGTGTGAAAACCTTTCCTCCTTCACGGCTCCCTCCCACTGGTGCAGGTCCCATCCCTATTCTTTTGTCTCTGTTTATTCTTTTTTCTTTTGCCCTACCCAGGTACGTGGGGAGTTTCTTGCCTTTTGGGAGGTCTGAGGTCTTCTGCCAGCGTTCAGTAGGTGTTCTGTAGGAGTTGTTCCACCTGTAGATGTATTTCTGATGTATCTGTGGGAAGGAAGGTGATCTCCACGTCTTACTCTTCCACCATCTTCCCCCTCTCCCCCTATTCCCCTTCTTTGATTTGCATTATCTCCTAAGAAGTTAAGAACTGATTAAGGCTGGACCAGTGTTTTCTGCCCTGTATTTATATTCAGAAAGATCTACTTTTGATACTTTACCTTCAGTGAGCACACAATCTATGGTTATGGTTTACAGAATGAAACCACAATTGCACATTGCATTTCTTTCTCTGTTAATCTCAGACTATATGTCACAAAATCTCCAAGTCTCTGATGTAACTAAAATGAATACTGGAAATTAGCAGATCAGATCATGACATATATGGCATATGATCAATATGTTGTATGGGTCAATTTCATTGATATATTTTATCTTGTTACTAAGAAATGGTTATAATGAAAACAACACATTTTAAAGCTTACAGAAAGACTGGAATTAAAATTTCTGGTTATATTTCAATATTTCCCATCTTTTGGTGCAATGGCAAATCTTTGAAAAAATGGAGCCACTCATTGAATGCTTCACTATTTGATGAACTTGAAGGATAGCTCAAATCTTCACACTTTTCTATTATTTCCATTTATTCCCGTAGGTCTGTGTTTCCCTCTGAGATAATCTTTTATATGCAAGTCTGCTGGCAATAAATTCTTTCAGGTTTTGTCATTTGTATTTATTTTATTTTAGCTTTTGTTCATTTGTAACCTTTTTGTATTTGCCTTTATTTTTAAAGGTTATTTAATGGTATAGACTTCTAGGTTGGCAGCTCTTTTTCTTTCAGCTCCTTAAAGAAACTGACATAGTTTCTATTCAGAAGTCTACTATCACTTTTATTTTTGTTCATTTGAAGGTAATATGTGTTTTTCCTGCTGATTTTATTTGCTCTTTTGTCAGTGAACTAAAGTAATTTGACTCTATTGTACCTATTCATTTATTTTTTAAAACTCTTACATAGGGTTTGCTGAATATCTTGCATTTGTGTGTTGTTGCTTTTTATCAGATTTGGAAAATTTTCATCCCACTTTTATTGGAACAGGGGACATTTTCTTCTCCTCTTCTGAAACTCCAATGATGTTTGTGTTAGACCTTTTGAATATGTCTCACATGTGTCTTATGCATTCTTCTGGTTCAGTTCTTCAGTTTGGGTATTTTTCTATTGAATAGTTTCTTTTACTAATCCTGTGTTCCACTGTGTTCAATCTTCTCTTTAATTATCCAATGAGTTTTTAGTTTCAGATATTATATTTTTTAGATCTTAAATGTCAATGTGAGTCATGTTTTTCTAATACAACATTAAAATATTTTAACTTTTCATTCGTTTTGCCCATCTTTTCTTTTATATCATTTAATATGCTAATGATAGTTATTTTGAAGACCTCATCTGCTAAGTCTATTATCTTTAATATCCCTAAGGTCTTTCATTCATTTTTTTTTCTCTTGGTTAATATTTGCTGTTTTTTCCACCTTCACTTATCTGGTAAATTTTTATTTTACCTTCTGGACCTTGTGGTTGATATATTGTAGATGCTCTAGATTTTGTTATTAATCTCTAGAGAGAGTTATATTTTGTTTTCATAAGAATTTAAGTTGTGGGAGGATTACCTGGATTCTGAGACTTGCTTTTAGGCTTCATTAGGATGGAGCTATTGCACTTTTGTTCTTACTCTTAGAGAGCAGACCTTACTTCTTTTTTAAAAACTTTACTGAGATATAATTGACATATAACATTGTGTAAGTTTAAGGTGTACCGTCTATTGATGGGATACACTTATATATTGCAAAATGATTATCACCCTAGCATTAGTTGACACCTACATAAAGTCACATAATAGTTATTTCTTTTTTGTGCTGAGAACACTTAAGATTTACTCTCTTACCAACTTTTAAGTTTATGACACATTATTGTTAACTATAATAATAATCCTGTACATTAGATCCCCAGAACTTATTCATCTTATACCTGGAGGTTTATACCCTCTGATCAAAATTTCCCCATTTCTCCTACTCTGCTCCCACACTCCCTGCACCCCCCATAACCACCATTCTGCTCTCTATTTCTATGAGTTTGGCATTTTTAGATTCCATGTATAAGTGACATCCTACAGTATTTGTCCTTCTGTGTCGTATTTTACTTAGCATAATGTCCTCAAGGTCCATTCTCCGTAGTTGTAAATGGCAGGATGTCCTTATTTCTCATTATTATATAATCATATTCCATTGTATAAATATACACCACATTTCTTTTATCAATTCATCTGTTGATGTACACTTAGGTTGTTCCCATATCTTGACTATTGTGAATAATGCCACAGTGAACATGGGAGAGTAGATATCTCTTTGAGAGCCTGTTTCCATTTCTTTTGGATATGTACCCAGCAGTGGGATTGCCGGATCGTATGGTATTTCTATTTTTAATTTTTTTGAGGAACCTCAGTACTGTTTTCCATAGCTGCTGCACCAATTTATATTCCCACCACCATGCACAAGGATTCCCTTTTCTCCACATCTTCACCAACACTGTTATATCTTGTCTTTTTGATGGTAGCAATTCTAACAGGTGTGAGGTGATACCTTGTGGTTTTGATTTGATCACTAATCATTTCTCAGATGATTAGTGATGTTCAGCACCTTTTCGTCTACCTATTGGCCATTTGTATGTCTTCTATGGAAAAGTGTCTGTTTGGTTCCTCTGCCCATTCTAAAACCAGACTGGTTTTGTTTGTTTGTTGTTTTTTTGCTATTGAGCTGTATAAGTTCCTTATATATTTTGGATATTAGCCCCTTATCAGGGGTTAAATTACTAATTTTAGCTTTTGTTTCTTGTGCTTTTGGTGTCATAACCAAAAAATTGTTGCCAAGACTAATCTCAAGAGGCTTTTTCTCTATGCCTTCTTCTAGGAATGTTATGGTTTCAGGTTTTATGTTTTAAGTCTTTAATCCATTTTGAGTTGATTTTTGTGAGTGACATCAGATAGGGTTCCAATTTCATTCTTCTGCATGTGGTTAACCAGTTTTCCCAGCACCATCCTTTGTAGAGACTATCTTTTCTCCCATTGAGTATTCTTGGCCTCCTTGTCAAATATTAGTTGACCATACATACCTGGATTTATTTCTGGGTTTCAGTTCTGTTCCTTTGGTCTTGGTGTCTGTTTTTATGCCAGTACCATGTTGTTTTGATTACTATAGTTAGTAGTATAGTTTGAAATCAGGAAGTGTGATGCCTCCAGCTTTCTTCTTCTTTCTCAGGATTGCTATTTGGAGTCTTTTGTGGTGCCATACACGTTTTAAGATTGTTTTTCCTATTTCTGTGAAAAATACCATTGGAATATCTGAAAAACAAATACAGGAAACAATCTCATTCGCAATAGAATAAAAAACAATGAAAATTTTGGAATAAATTTATCCAAGGAGGTGAAAGAGCTGTACACTGAAAACTACAAGACTGTGATGAAAGAAATTGAAAAAGACACAAATAAATGGAAAGATATATTCATGTTCATGGATTGAAAGAATTAATATTGCTAAAATGTCCATACTACCCAAAGCTATCTATAAATTCAGTGCTATCCCTATCAAAATTCCAATGGTAGTTTTTAGAGTAGACTTTACTCCCAGTGCATGGTCATTACTCCTACAGAATGGTGCTTCCATGGTCCCAACTGGAAGCCTGAGATGTTTGCAGAGATCTCTTTGCCCTGGTTGGGCCTGAAATCCAAAAGTTTCTCAGCACTCTGCAGCCTCAGAAATCTGTGCAGAGGTCTCCAGCCTCCCAGTGGATTTTCTCTGCTAGATCTTTTGGAATCTTACCTTGTAAATAGGCAATTTAGGAACTAGCCAAGAACCCTAGGGGGGATGTTTTGATAGATTTTGATGCTCCTTACCTTTGGACCCTTCCTATGTAATAACCTATCTGCAAACCCCAGTGTCTTGGAAGCTCCAAATTTTAATCTCTGCTTACACAACCCAGCAAGAATACCACTCTTCTTGGGCTTTATTTCTCTGTGCCATAGTTTAGGAAGTCTTCTCAGGGAGAAAACCAGGATAAATGTGGTACATTCACCTTCATGCTTCCCTTCTTTCAATGACCAGAGCCTTGTGTTGATTGTTAAAAACTGTCTGCAAATAGTTATTTAATACACTTTGTCCAGTTGCTTATGGTAGGAGGTAGATTTGATAATAGACACTCTGCCATAACCAAAACCAAAGACCCTACCAATATCTCTTATTTCCATGGCCGTTCCTTGTCTGTGCCAAGGCCTCATATTTTCTTTCTTGTTTCTTAACATTTTCCTCATTCTTCATAAGATTTACTTGCTTTCTCTCAAGAGTAAAAGCATTCTACCCACTTTTTCTATGAATAGGTGACCTTAGACAAGTTACTTAACCTTCCTGACTCTTATTTTATTCATCTAAAACAATCACATAATAGGCAATGCTTCTCACATTGTGTTTCATGTACCAGCTACATCAGAGTTATCTAGGAAAGACTGTTAAAAATATAAATCCCTGAGGTCTTTCAAGATTTTCCGAAACAGAATCTTGGCTAGGTGGACCCTGGGGATTTGCCTTTTTACCAAGCTGTATGGATGGTCCTTATGTAAACCAAAGCTTGAGAACACTGTGATAAGGCTACTGTGAAGAATAAATAAGCCATATTTTATGAAGCATCTGAAATATAAGTGCTTAAGAAATGCTAGTTTTCATCTCACTGTATTTCAACCCATACATTTTAGAAAAATATTTTAAATAGATATGCCAATATATGAAATATTTGGAAGCTATTCAGAGAATAGAATTATATACATTCAAATGATTGCTGCTATTAACTATAATACTCCATAATCTAGCTTTTTTTGTTATTTATTGTACTCTGCAATAAAAGAGAAGTTCAGGGCTTCCCTGGTGACGCAGTGGTTGAGAGTCCGCCTGCCGATGCAGGGGACGCGGGTGCGTGCCCCGGTCCAGGAGGATCCCACGTGCCACGGAGTGGCTGGGCCCGTGAGCCATGGCCACTGAGCCTGTGCGTCCGGAGCCTGTGCTCCACAGCGGGAGAGGCCAAAACAGTGAGAGGCCCACGTACCGCAAAAAAAAAAAAAAAAAAATGTGACTTTGATTTAACAACTGTGCTAGTTTCCTTAGGAAATCAGATGTTCAAAAGATAATTCAGGGCTTCCCTGGTTGTGCAGTGGTTGGGAGTCCGCCTGCCGATGCAGGGGACACGGGTTCGTGCCCTGGTCCGGGAAGATCCCACATGCCGCGGAGCAGCTGGGCCCGTGAGCCATGGCCGCTGAGCCTGTGCGTCCGGAGCCTGTGCTCCACAGCGGGAGCGGCCACAACAGTGAGAGGCCCGTGTACCGCCAAAAAAAAAAAGAGAAGTTCAGCTTTAAATTTGATATAAAATATAGAACTGAACAGTCAGTAGTCAGAATCCATCCAGATATTTCAACCTGGTGATATATATTGAAAGGTTACTATTTCTTCTCTTCCCCAGAAAATCTGAAAGGGAAACTAATATTCAACAAGAACATACACAGTGTATGAAAAAAGGGAGCCAAATACACGTTGTTCTGACTTGTGATTTATCAAAGTGAATTCTAGTAAAGGAAGAAAATAACAGAAACTGAAAGAGTGGAGTGAGGTCCAACTTCACAGTTCCACACAGAGCTAATTGTCTTAATTGTTGTAAGTGATTTAGAGGTTCTTAACATTCATTAAAGTAAAATAAAAATGAATAACCCCCTAAGTAATATCCTCCTTGGCTTAATGACATAGAGAATCAATTGTGTGCAACATTTAACATGCGTTTTTAGAAAATTGGCTTCCTTTTTAGAAATGGCATCCAGGACATAGCTACAAGGCAATCACCATCAATTACCCAATTATTTCTGTTTTAGTTATAGCATAATTCTCACTGGAAATAGATTACACTGTTGGAGCTTTAAGGTGATAATTAATCGTTCATCACCTGCCCCCAGTACAAGCTTGGAATCAAATAAGAATCTTTGCCAGGGATAAGATGGACAGGGATCAAAATTCTAGACTTATTTTTAGTAAAAACATAGATCAAGAAAAGTTTCTTGGATCTATAGCCACAACTGGGCTTTCTACTACCTTTTTCCCAATTGGAACAATATAGCTGAAGGAGAATTTGGGTCTGTCAAATAGGTTCACTTACCCAGGATTACTGCCCCACATCTGTTGAATCCTATTAGTGGCGACTGAGAGAGGCAGGCCTATAGACTTGCATCGAGAAGAAATTTCTTGGTCCTGACCTATGTGTGCTTATCTGAAGGATGTAGGCACAGAGCACAATTTGCCCCTCATGGGCAGGGGTATGAATAAACAGAATGAGGTAGCACTTGAATCAAACATGTTTGTTTCCTTTACCAAATATCATGCCATACATTTTTACTTTAGGGTCAAAGTAGGAAGTTGGGGTGTAAGGATAATAACTTATAATACTTAGGATTAAATATGCAGATTTTTTAGGACAGAGCACTGCACTTCCTTGTGCACCTCTCTACTTCCCATAGATCTGTCCACTCTACTGCCTAGTAGAATTTAAAACAACTAAGAGAACTTAGAATAAATGGATAAAAACCAAATGGTATCATCATAATACACAAATACTCACGCCTATACTGCATCCATACTTGGACAGACTTAAATGTAGATATGTATGTGCGTACTACTAGTTACAATAGCCAGGACATGGAAGCAATCTAAATGTCCATCCACAGATGAATAGATAAAGAAGACGTGGCACATATTTACAATGGAATATTACTCGTCATAAAAAGAAATGAAATTGAGTTATTTGTAGTGAGGTGGATGGACCTAGAGTCTGTCATACAGAGTGAAGTAAGTCAGAAAGAGAAAAACAAATACCATATGCTAACACACATATATGGAATCTTAAAAAAAAAATGGTACCGATGAACCTAGTTGCAGGGCAGGAATAAAGACGTAGACATAGAGAATGGACTTTAGGACACAGGGAGGGGGAAGGGTAAGCTGGGACAAAGTGAGAGAGTGGCATGGACATATATACACTACCAAATGTAAAATAGATAGCTAGTGGGAAGCAGCTGCATAGCACAGGGAGATCAGCTCAGTGCTTTGTGACCACCTAGAGGGGTGGGATAGGGAGGGTGGGAGGGAGGCTCAAGAGGGAGGGGATATGGGGATATATGTATGCATATGGCTGATTCACTTTGTTGGACAACAGAAACTAACACAGCATTATGAAGCAATTATACTCCAATAAAGATATATTTTTAAAGAAAAGATATGTATGTGCATACTATATTACTAAAGCATTCTTATGTGGACTACAATTATATGTGTAACCCCCATATGCATTTACCTTTGAATTTCAAATGAAGTTGGCTGAAACCCCATCCAATGATCAGTGGCCGAGAACCTGTGTGTGTATATATATGATTGGGCACCGATGTTGGGGAAGTGATGTCTGCACCATCCTGGTCATCTCTGGTGCTGAGATCTTGCTTCTGATCAATCAGTTTAGTGGCTGAATTACCCTATTCTACCAAGCGTGCTGTCCCATTCCACGATATGTACCTTGAATGCCACATCTTTCTCTCATTTCCACCAGAACTATAAAAATGAAAACATTCCCATGAGGTATTTTAGTGGATTCAGTCTTGGATGCTTTTCTGAGAGTTTGTGAAGATGGAGATGGTTTATATAGTTGTAAAAGTAAACTAAAATTGAATATTTGCTTTCCTTCTTTTACAAATCTTTTTATTATCAACACTACCTTACTTTCCATTCTCCTCTCCTCCTTTCCTTTTTCTCTTTTCCAAGTGTCCTTTCCCTGAGGAATAAACTCTACTCCTCCCCAAATTATTTTTAATTTTTTCTTGAAGTTTTCTCCAGCTCCCATGCTGAAACTCATGCCCAGGCCATCAAAGTCAAGGCTATGGGCTGCTTCCTTATGGTCTTATTTCTCTGAGCATCTGCAAGGATATGAGAGCAGAGGGACCACGTGAAGATTCGTTTCCCCAGTGATATGAACTATACCATAAGTAGATAGAAGCAAATTCCCCCTGTTTAGGTTTAAATGTTAATCTTTTTCAACTTTATTATATATAAGTTGGATATCTATAACTCTATTATTGAAGGGTCGTTAATTTCCACTTGCACACAATTAGCCATAGCTCTATAATTTGATAAATGTAATCATAAGCCCCTAAAGTCTCCATAGGAATATGATTCCTTATCTAGTTTTAATTATATTCCTAGGGTAAATTGTATGATCTCAGCATATCAGGATGCCTCACCATTATGGGACAGAACAACAAAATTGCCATAGCCTGACTTATGATTCTTGATATTTCTACAACTACAACTAGAATTATTTCTTTTACATGGAAGTGGTTTTCAGACAGACATCTCTAAGGTAAATAGATTATATGATCTTTTTCTAAGAACAGGTTTTGATCAGGAAATAGCAGAGCGGACTATGAGAACTCTGAATCCTTGGAAGGAAATGACATCTTGAAAGGGTGTCATTCAGTAAGAAGTGAGTTAAGGAAGCAGTCAGGAGTGCTCTGCCAGATTTCTCCTGCCATACAATTGGTCTGAAAGCTGCCTTCTTCCAACTTCTTAGCATTTTTGGGGTAGACTTAACTCTAGTCCCTTTACTTCTGATAATAGAAAGTTTCCAAACATAAGTCTGGGTTATATTTTCACTCAGTCACTTTTGATAAATATTTTCTTTCATCTTTGCATTTTATAGTTTGATCCCAAATCAATAATTTGGATACAGACATACCAAACCACATAACTGAGAGGGTTCCTAAAGAGACTGGCAGAGTAATTTCCTAAAGTGCCTGGTAACTGCCGAGAAAACACTTGCTGTGTCTGAGAATGCTGACGAGAGGGTCCTTTTCTACTCCTATCCTAAACAGAATGGAAAAAAATGTTTCCTCTTGATTGGAGAAAAAGGTCAGTAAATTTGTAACATTCTTTGGCAATTTTCAGCCTTCCTGTTGGTTAGTTGTATCCCTTTGTTTTTAATGTTGTATATGTAGAGATTAGATGGAAAAAGAAAAGAAACAGCTTTGGTAACTTTTAACTGTCAGTGGGATTCTAGAACGAAAACTAGTATTTTTCTGTCAAATGTTGAGAAGTAGTTAAAAAGCCCCAAATTAGCAGCTAAGAAATAAGTAGCACAATTGCTTAAAATTCAAAGCTAGTTTTAAAAGTTTTTCTAAAGCTCTGTTAGCACGATGCTAAGAATCACCTGGATGTTTATTAAATACACAGATTTGTGGGTCTACCCCAGACCTCCTGAATCTGACCCTCCAGTGAAAGGGCCCAGGAATCTGTGTGTTTAATGAGCATTCCAGATGATTCTTATAAGGTAAATTTTTAATACACTTTAAGAGTGAGGGATGCATAAGAATCTCTTGAGTGTGTCCCCCAGATAGATTACTCCTCAAACCAAGACACTGACACATATTCCCCCATACCTAAGCAAACCACTAGCACTAATTGGATATATTGTATCCCTCAGGTGTTTTGCTGGGTAAATCTAGGATGTCAGCTGCTATTGAATAAGATTAATACTAGAAAGAGCTCTAAAAAAACCACTAGAGGCTAGGAAGGAAAATTATTTTCCATATTTTTTATTTTTCATGATGTTTCTTCTGAAGTATCACTATTAAATTTAGCATCCCTTCTTTGCTGCACCCGTTACTTTCTAAACTCTCCAAGAGTAGAGATAGTTCTGTAGTCATCTTTGTATCTCCAGCCCTAACACAGGTTTGGTACATTTGTTATTGAATAAGTGAATGACTTGGCAAATACTAAAATTGCTGTGTTAAATAGTTTTAATAAAAAAAACTTTGGTGCCTAAGGATGAGATGTTCTTGGCATACATTCATAAATAGCAAGTACATACCAAGTGAAGGCATTACAAAACTGAGGCTTTGCAAAAAGCAAAGTCACAAGGTGACAGTTTTGTGACAGTGGCTCTAACACTTGATTCCATTGCTTAGACAAGTGAAAATTTCCCCATCTGGGTCTTTACTTCAAATTAACCTTCATCTCCAGCAGCAGGAGCAATTATTTGGACCTGCATTTAGAGACAGGAAAAGGAAAGGGATTCTTCTTTTATGCCTCATTATAGGCCACAGAATAAGTAACACAATACAAATGTCCCTGAAAGGATTAATGATACAGCTCAAGATAGCTACTGTTTGTTCTAATTGGAAATAAGATCATCATTTCCTCTGATCTTCGGATCTGAGGATGAGCAAGGATCGCAGCTGAACAGTAAGTAAAGAGGCAACTGGAGAGAGTTGAACTCATCCTGAAGTCGGCTGTTACCAGTTCATCCAGCACTGCTTCCCAATTTTACACTTTCCTGGAAGCAGTAGTCACAGGGCTGCATGGTACAGTTCCAATATTGAATGGTAAACTGTTGTCCTAAAGACTATGAGTACTTTGGGCTTATTAATAGAATCATGTAAGGGGCCATTTGGAGATTTTGAGAACCTAAGCAGTTGTGTAGATATTGGGTGAAATTGTTCTTGGCTGATGTGCTCCAGTTCCTACAAAATGCTCCCTATTTAGCGATAGATAAAAGAGAGCTTAATATATGCAAGGATGATTATTCACAAGAGAATCTACTTAAAGCTGCAACAAAAATTTCATGGTATAAAAGGAGAAAAGTTTTCAATTGAGACTTTATTTTGAAAAAATGGAGTTATAGTAGTGAAAATAATGTCTTTCTCATAAATAAAATAATTTTGGTTATAAAGACAACTAGGGCTAATTATAGAAAATAGCAAGTTTTTCTTTTTTAAAAACCATGATTCCGCCAAAAGTGTGTGAGAGCACAATGCAACATCCCTTCATGTTTAATTAACTTTCAAAGGATAATCTTTTTGAAGGTTACTTTTGAGAAATATTCATGGATGTATCAGTTTTTTCAGTGACTTTTATTGTTATGTTGATATTCGAATCTTTCTCCTTCAAAATGCCTGCTGTGTCATCAACCTCGCCTTTGCTCTCTTCTACAATTTTGAGCTGCCTAATGAGGCCAAGATCCTTATATGTCAGTGGCTTTGTGCGTGGTTTGCACTGTTTTGCAGTACTACTCTTGTTCATCACTTGAAATTCTGAAACTTTTCTGAGATGTGTAGTTTTGCTTGGCAAAGGATTTGCGTTATATTTACAGACTAATGATCAAATACATTGATTCAATGGTTAGAGATAGATACGAATTTTCAGAGAGAAGCGATGTGGAGAACAGACTAGTTTTTATAAATGATCAACTCAGTACGCCATTAGAGAAAATGTTCATGTTATGATGGCTTTTGCTTTCCTGTTGTGAAGACTCAGATAATAAAATGGAGATAATGAAGAACTTCTGTATTATCACTGTCTTCACTCGATAGGTGATTAAAATGCAGCTCAGAGAAGTTCAGTGACTTAAGGCAACACAGTAAGTAAATACTCTCCCCTAATCCATGCTGCTTATGCAAAGGAGCGGATAGAATGGGGGGTTAAGAGTGAATCTGTTTCCCTTTGGTTGGCAGCAGTTTGGATTACTGTAATAAAAAGCAGTTTCTTCATAGGCCCCATCACTCTGTACAGATGTTAGGATTTCTGAGTAATCTAACGTTCCAGACTCCTGTATTTTCTTCTGCAGTTGATTTTGGCCTCCATAGAAAGTGAATGCTGATCCCATGTCTGAGAATTCCTCTTGAGAAGACTGAATAGATTAATGGAAAGAGCTTTGAACTGAGAGTCAAGATTTATGGGGTCTAAGTTTAGCTCTGATGCTGACAAATTGTCAAAAATCAAGTATGAGGCTTCCCTGGTGGCACAGTGGTCGAGAGTCCGCCTGCCGATGCAGGGGACACGGGATCGTGCCCCGGTCCGGGAGGATCCCACATGCTGCGGAGCGGCTGGGCCCGTGAGCCATGGCCGCTGAGCCTGCGCGTCCGGAGCCTGTGCTCCGCAACGGGAGAGGTCGCAGCAGTGAGAGGCCCGTGTACCGCAAAAAAAAAAAAAAAATCAAGTATGACCTTGGGCAAGTTGCTTTCTCATTCCGAACCTTGGTTTCCTAAACTTTGAGATAAAGATCCTGAACTCATTTATCACTAAAGCCCTTTCCATGGCAGAATTCCACATGTCTGCCTATCACCTGCAATCCACCACAGGCCTGTAATAGACAAATACTGGCTACTAGTAAGTACTTAATTTGTTGATATGTGCAAAACATTTGGTACATAGGAGAACTTCAGTAAACACTGGTTCCTTCTGTCCATCATATGCATCCACTTGGAAGTCCCTGAACAAAGTGCTACTGTGATTATGTTTAACTTGGCATCTTTTTACTGACCTTGGACTTTAGGCCATCACTTGGCTCTCTTGCTATTCTCAGAAAGCTTGGTGTTTGTATTTCCAGAGATAATGTAGGGGATCAGATCTACTGTTTAAAAGATATTCTTAGTATTCCACTCTCTCACTTTCAGACAGGCCAAACTGAGGATTCCCTTAGGAGGACTGGATATTGGTCCTCGTGGCTGATGTTCATGGCTTCTTCTAGACTTCCTTTAGCATCTCAGTTCCTATTATTTTTATCTATCATCTATTTATCTATCTATCTATCTATCTATCTATCTATGCATCTGTCGATCTACTACCTACCTATCCCTATCTATACCTGTACCTAACACTGATACCAAATATTATTTTCTTGATCTGGACCTGTGTAGAAAGCTCACAAATAGGTTTTCAGAGTGAAAGGTAAGCCAGTTACTTTAGCCATTTTGTTCAGTTACCTTTCAGAGTATCTTAATTAAATTCGATTTAATGCAATGAGTTCCTACCATGCACTCTTGCATATGATTTCTTTTGAAGAGATCCAGACAAAATGGTTCCTGTTCTCAGAGCTCAAATTCTAATTCCTCAGAAAATGTAAAGCTGTCCAGGGATGGAATCCAAAGCCAGGTCAGTCTCCAAGTGGGCACTGTCTCTGTCACTGCCGTTCTGCGATCCTGGCAGCTGCATAGCAGGGTTCTTTAGGCAGGATTTGGGTTGAAAGGCAGGAGGTATGCCTCTGATCTGGCAGTTGAGTGGCTTAAGAATCTGCTTGTCTTCAAGGGTTGGGATAGTGACCAGTTACGAGTGACCAGAAACCTAAACGTGGTCAGGAGTAGAAGGGTGCATTGAAGCTTGGAGAAGCAGATAGACCTCAAAAGAAGAGGTCAAATTGGAGTGGGAGGTGAGTTTTAGATACATTAAGATCCAGGCACCCAGAGTACAGAGTCTGAAACTAGTATAAATGGGAAGCTATTTTAATCTAGGTACATCAGACCACCATCCTTGCCATTACTGCCTTTGTTGCTCACATGATTAGGGAATTTAAACCTACTCCATAATCATGGTGCAAAAGAATAGATAGTAGCTCCTGAGAGTGGCTATTTTTTGTTTGTTTTATACAGCAAATGTCAGATATCACCTGCGACATTTTAAATGGCCATCCGAAGACAGACATTTTCCTGTTTCAAAAAAACACATCTTTGACACATACATGGACTTCAGCGTAAATCGTTATTTCACTACATTGAGTGAGAGAGTCCATAGGACAAAGCTGTTTCCTTCTCCTTTGAACGCTGTGGTCCCTGGCATAGACCCATAGGCCCTGGCTTGCAACAGATTCTCTGTACAAATTTTTTTTGAACTGAGATGATTAGGTTCTGATTGTTAAGAGCAAATCAAATCAAGCCATTTCTGTTATGAAACACTGTTGTTTGCCTTAAGCCATCACTTTCCCTGAGTTGGAAGCTTTACTTGATCAATAATGACTTTTGGGGAAGCTATTAGTCCAGAACCCTGTAGAGCAACTTTTGGGGCTGCCGGGCACTGCATATCTGTCACTGCTCTTTGACAATCTGCAAGATGCAGCTACAGCATCTGTAGAGAGTGGGTTAATAACCGTCCTGCTTTGTGTGAGAATTACCAGGGTAGAACAGGAGGCTCAACACAGAGTCTGTACTTGCTTAGCATGCTGGCTGGAATTAAACACCTCATTTGAAAACCAAGACACACAAGGAAGGAAATGGAACAAATCCCTTGCTTTCAATTGCTTTGCAAATAGGACAGAGTGAGGCTTAAGTGCCGAATTCTGCCTGGATTGTTCTGAATCTAAATGGTTCATCTCTTGCAGGAGAATGGTTGAGTTATTTTGATGTTTGAGACTAGGTAGAAATGCCAACTGTATCAGCTAATTTATTCTTACATTCAACCACTCATTTGCCAAATACATATTTGACACCCATTACATGCTACAGATGAAGCAGAGAATAAGACAAACAAATCCCCTATCCTCATGGAGCTTATATTCTGGTAGAAATGAATAAATAAATATATCACATAATGTCAGCAATGAATAATAACAACTCAGAGTAATGCTGATGTGGTGGTAACATAATGTCTGGTACCAGATATCATGATGACAGTGATACATAGTGGTCAAGGATGGCATTTCTGAGTAAGTGCTCTTTGGGCAGAGACATGAATGAAATGAGGGAGGGGACCATGCAGGTATATAAGGAAGAGATTCCTAGCAGCAAAAAGAGAACATTCAGAGGCTCTGGGGTGGGAATAAGCTTGGCATTCTGGGGACAGCAAGAAGATTGATGAGACTGCATAAAATTTAGTGGGAAAGGGTGATGGGGGGTAGAATAAGAGTAGACATGAGCAGTTCACACAAAGCACGTTTGCTGGGGTAAGCGTTTTGCATCTCTAAGTGTGAATAAGAAGGCAATGGAGGACATAGAAAGGGGGAAATGAAATCTGATTTATGTGATTAAAGATCACACTGTATGGTAGGCAGAATAATGTTACCTTACACGACAAAGGGAAATTAAAGTTGCAGGTGGAATTGAAGTTGCTGATCAGCAGATCTTCAAATAGGGAGAGTATCTCGATTTTTCCGGGTGATCCCAGTGTAATCTCAAGGGTCCTTAAAAGTGGAAGAAGAAGGTAGGAGAGGTCAGAGTGCTGTGATGTGAGAAGGACCCAGTCCACCACTCCTGCTTTTGAAGATGGAGGACTGAGGTCACAAGCCTCAGAGTATATGAGCAGCGTGCAGAAATTAGAAGAAGGAAGTGGATTCTCCACTAGCTCCTCCAAAAGGGAATGCAGCTAAACAACACCTTGATTTTGGCCCAGTGAGACTCCTGTTGGATTTCTGGCTTACAGAGGAGTAACATGATAAATTTGTATTTTAAAAATCACTAAGTTAGTGGTAATTTGTCATAGCAATGATAGAATATTAATACACCCTGGCTTCTGTATGGGGGGATGAACTGCGCAATCTGAGCATGGAAGTAAGGAGTCCAATTAGGTTGCTACTGTGATTTTATAATCTAGAGAAGACGAAGGCGTAGATTAGAGTGACAACCGTGGAGCTGGTGGGAAGTGATCAGATCTGGAATGTATTTCCAAACGGACAGAAATTGTCTTGAATTAGTCCTGCGATTTTGGGCCGAGCCATTGAGCGTGAACAACTGGGTGAGCAGCAGTGCTCTTTGCTGACATAGGGAAGATTGCGGGAGACATGGTTTAGGGGAGAAAAGCAAGAGTTCTAGTTCAGAAATTTAAGTCGGAGATCCCTTTCAGATATCTGAGTGGAGCTGTTGATTAAACAACTGGATAAATGAGTCTGAAGCTCAGGTGATAGATCAGGGCTAGAAATATACATTTGGGATGACAAAGCTGCAAAATAGGGAAGACTTTTGTCTTAGATATTGTGATGCCACCGTATCAACCCCAACTGCGTATACTCGAAACATTATGTGAGAGGAAAGGATGGTTCTATTTTGTTGAGACCATTATTATTTGGAATTCTATAGTAATTGAACTGATATCCTAACTAATCTCCCAAACAGTTCAATCATTTCTTATTCAACATAATTTGAACTACTCACATTGCCCAAATTAAATCCAGAGAACAGGGGAATCTAGCTTATTGGGGATATAGCCATAAATCTTTCCTGATCACATGCTCTTGTCTGTATTTGCCCGGGCAAACTGGGTGACCAGGACAACTGTGGCTTCAGTGGTTGGTGGGTGTAGCCTTTATCTGCACAGGTGAAAGTGGCTTGTCACAATGTTGACATTTGGAGCAGCTTGTTGAAGAAAGAGATGGGAGGATGCACCGCTTCATTTTTAGGACACGCACACATCTCGTCCATTCTTATCCCATTGCTCAGAATTAAGTATGTGGTCTCACTTATCTATAAGGAGATTTCTAGTCTGGGTGGCCATGTGTGCAGCTGAGATGGGAGGGCTCTGTTACTAGAGGATGAAAGAGGAAGTAGATGTTGGGAGACAATAGTGATTCTCATCCTGGTCTGCTTCTCTGGCCACCCTAACATTTTCATGCATCCTTCTTCCTGCTCCTAGAACACACCCCCCTCCCCTTGCAGGTTGCATCAGCTCAAAGCCCAGTATCTGCAGGTGATGCATGGTCTTTCCACCATGACTTGGCGCTCTGCTCCTGGCCCAGTGAACTCTAACCTAAAAGACCAGTTAATTGACCCCTCACCAATATAAAATAGCAAATTGGCACTGTATAGCTGCAATTAAAATAAACAACCCTGCCCTCCCCACCAAATCGCCCATTTAGAAAAAGGCATAATACAATAATCACGTTAAAACAATTATCAAATACCACCTGTGAAGGAATACCAAAGACTCCTGTAATAGTTTGCCAGAGCGGCAATAGCAAAATACAACAGAAATTAATTTTCTCACAGTTCTGGAGGCTGGAAGTCCAAGATCAAGGTGTCAGTAGCTTTGGTTTCTTCTGAGGCCTCTCTTCACTGCCTTCTCATTGTGTCCTTTCCTCTGTGCACGTGCATCCCTGGTGTCACTTGTGTGTGTCCAAATTTCCTCTTTTTACAAGGACACCGGTCAAATTGAATTACGGGCCCACCCTAGGGGCCTCATTTTCAAGGAGGCTTCTAATCACCTCTTTAATAGCCGTATCTCCAAATAGTCATATTCTGAGGTACGTGTGAATTTTGTGGAGGCACAGTTCAGCCTATGATTCCTTTCCCCGTCAGTGGAGTGAACTCCTTCTTTAGTTCATCTGGCATACCTGGTTCTACTCTCCAGGCAGAACTTTCTGGACTAATGTTCTCTATGTCTCCTCCAGGGCCCAGGTTAGAGTGAGGTGAGGGAGGAGAGGCAGACATTTGCCGCAGACGTAAAATACAAGGGGGCACAAAAAATTTCAATAGTTAAGATAAAAATATTTTAATAACATTTTAAACAAATAAAAATAATGCAAAAGATCCATGATGAACAAAATATCAATTTTTAATAAAGATAAGATTAATATCACTGGTTTTTCCTTTTGCCTCAGGCTCCCTTATGGCTTCCTATAGCACTGTTACTGATCCTGCCATCATTAAAAACTTTGATATTTTATTCATGGATTTTTTGCACTAATTTTGATTGTCCAAAACATTGCATTAAAATATTATTTATCGGGCTCCCCTGGTGGCGCAGTGGTTGAGAGTCCGCCTGCCGATGCAGGGGACACGGGTTCGTGCCCTGGTCCGGGAAGATCCCACATGCCGCGGAGCGGCTAGGCCCGTGAGCCATGGCCGCTGAGCCTGCGCGTCCGGAGTCTGTACTCCGCAACGGGAGAGGCCACAACAGTGAGAGGCCCGCGTACCGCAAAAAAAAAAAAAAAAAAAATTATTTATCGCGATTACTGACTTTTTTTTGCAGCCCCTTAAATTTTTTGTACCTGAGGCCAGTGCTTCTCCCTCATTCTTCTCCCCCCTCCCCCAGACCCTGGCTTTCTCTTCAGGGAACTTTGCCTTGTCCGTTGTCCTTCTTCACTACATTCAAAGTGGACACTGGCAAGATTATCTTTCTTGGTGGCCAAACCACCTTCTGCTGGTGCAGGTGCAAAGATCTATAGATGTTTTAGTGTATAACAGGCTCAAGCTTTGGCTAGCTACGTTTCCCTTCATTTGGTAGCATAATTCCTTCAAAAACCAAGTCAAATTTCAGTTCTAATTGCTTTCAATCAGTCGCATAAGATAGTAGCCAGCAGTCTCGTGTAACAGATTTTTTAAGCATGAAAATTTTAGTCTTTTATTTTCTGTCCTCTCTGCTCTGTCCACCACTACACTGGTCTTTTTCTGCAAGGCACTGAGGCAGTTAAAAAACAGACTTGGGTAGGATGGAAATATCTTTAGTTCAATTTGTGCCACTGTGCCCCCTCCCATCATCTGGCAGAGGGCACTTACTGGGAAGTACTTGAGAAAAGCTTGGGCTTACCTCCTGCTAAGGCTGCTTCTTCAGAATCACCAGAGCAGAGAAACTGCTACCTTTTCAACCCTGTGTGGGTCCAAATACCTAGACCCTGCCCCAAGCCAATTAAAAAGGAAAAAATTTTTAAAAAGCATCTTCCTAAACAGAGCTGAACTTCCATCTCTGCTTTCAAGTAGGCTGACTCTTCCTGGAGCTCGGCTTACTCTGTCAGGGCTTTGTTGAAAATGGCAAGAAGTAGACAGCATACACTAACATTCTGAAAAATTTCAGCACTTTCCTATAGTAGGCTCAGTTAGCATGGGTTTTGATTTCCAAGTTATCACAGGAGACATTGTGGTAGGCAGAATAATGGCCCCTCAAAGATGTCCATGTCCTGGGCTTCCCTGGTGGCGCAGTGGTTGAGAGTCTGCCTGCCGATGCAGGGGACACGGGTTCATGCCCCGGTCCGGGAAGATCCCACATGCCGCGGAGCAGCTGGGCCCGTGAGCCATGGCCGCCGAGCTTGCGCGTCCGGAGCCTGTGCTCCGCGACGGGAGAGGCCACAACAGTGAGAGGCCCACGTACCGCAAAAAAAAAAAAGATGTCCATGTCCTAATCCCCAGAACCTGTGAATATGTACCCTTACATGACAAAAAGGAATTAAGGTAGCAGATGGAATGAAGGTTAATAATTAGCTGACCTTAAGAGAGGAAATTTATCCTGGGTCACAACAGCTCTTAAATGTAGATGAGAGGCAAGAAGAGGTTCGAAGTGACTTGACCTGCTGTTCCTGGCTTTGAAAACGGAGGAATGGGCTAGGAGCCAAGGAATGTAAGCAGCCTTTAGAAACTGGAAAATGCAAGCAACGGAGTTTCTCCCGGAGCCTATAGAGCAGAACACAACCGTGCCCACCCTTGATTTTAGCCCAGCAAGTCCCATTTCAGATTTCTGACCTCCAGAACTGCATGATAAAAAATGTGTGTTGGTTTAAGCCATTAAATACATGGTAATTTGTTACAGCAGCCATAGACAATGATGAAACATTTTTATTAAATGTTTTACTATTAGGTTTCTAGCCTCGAAGTTTTATATCCTTGTTGCCTGCTACTTAACCGTTAAGCCAATGTAATATATGTTCAGTTGTGTCGCATCGTTACCCTACTCCTAGGTACCAAATTCTGTATTCATTAGTTCATTGCTTCACAGTGCTGACAAGACGCCAAATAACTGTGGCTTAAACAAGATAGAACTTGATTTCTGTTTTACCTAAGTCTGACGAGAAGCATACCAAGGCTGTTATGGCTGCTCCGTGGATTAGTAATGCAGATTTCTCTCTTGTCCCTCCGCCATCCCTAGGCATTGCTTCCATTCACATGGATGAAGAAGATTCATCATCATATTTTAGTGCCTGAGATGAAAAAACAGGAAGTAAAGGGCACACACCTTCTCTTGAGGGCCACCAATTGGAAGGCGCACACATCACTAACATTCACATGCTATTGGTCTAAACTTAGTCACATGCTGCACGTAACTGTAAGGGAGGATGGCAAAAGCAATCTTTATTTTGGTGGCCGTGTGCCCAGCCAGCGTTTGAGGATTCTATCGCTAAAGGGAAAAGGGGATAATGAAAATATTTCCTGCTACACACAGGAAGCGGTATCACATTGTGCAAAGGAGAGATTCATTTCAATCTGCATGATAAGTAGGAAAAAAAATAACAGAAAAACTGGCTTTAAAACTTTTCCCATGGGCACTGGAGCAGCATGGATCCACCATAGAATCAGCATTACTGCAAAGATAGTTTAAGTATAGCATGTTCAAATAAGACACTGAGAGCTTCAAAGGTGCATGGACAAATAACTATTCAAATCAAGCAAAATTCTCACGTAAACATAAGGGTCAGTAAAAAGCTTCTGCACCAAGAAGTGGGCATCCCAGAGCACACCTTGTGATAGGAGAACAATGTGGAACACAGAAAGGAGGCTCCAGAGAAGACCAGCCGTCAGGCTTTTGCCTTCGTCAGTATGGTGAAGAATTATTGTCCGCCCCCCCGGGAAGGAGCAACCAGAGACTGATGGGAAGGAGCAACCAGAGACTGATGCCAGGACCCACTGTGTATCAGTTATAGATTAAACTGTGGCTGGTTTTCATTGCAGAGTATAGATTTAGTCATTCTCAACAAATCCTTTTTGTGAAAATCCTGTGGATATTATCATACATAGACACTTTGAGTGGTCAGACCACACGTATTAGAGACCAGATTCAGTTGTCCTGAGAAGAAAAACCCAGGCAGGAAGCTCCTGCAGAGCATTCAGATCAAATGTGTTACCCAGGGAGCTTAACTTTTCCAAATCGCTGAACAGCAGAGAGGTGTCCTGGCAGTTAAGGTCACTGTGCTTTTTAACCCATGGAAATTCTGACATTTGTGTTAAATATCATTGGTTATTTGCTCACTGTTCTATGAAACATCAACAATTCAAAGACATCTCAATGTCTTAAGAACTTTCATGATCTTCGTTGGCCAATGCCTTTGTGCTTTAGCTAAGGGAGGAAACTGGTACCCAGAGAGAGTAAGTGAGTTTTCCTGCTAAATGGCTAGTTAGGGACAGAGTCCTGCTTGGAGTTTCAGTCTTCTGATCCTTACTCCACTGTTATATTCTTCATGTTATGGTTGCTTTTCTAGTTGATTCTTCCCCCTTCTTTCTAAAGTTTTAAATTACCCAGGTAATACATGTGTTTATTATTTTTTAAAATGTTACATTATAAAGTTAGTGCACTATTAATTTTAGTTCTTTACCCTTGTCCTCAGAAATAATCACTCTTATGAGTTGTGTATCCATGCTCTTTTTTAATATGTACACACCCATGTTTGTGTGTGCTTTTCATAGAAAACATAGAGTATTGCTTGTAGTTTTTGCTTTATTGTGTAAATTAGATCACACTATACCTGTTGTTCTGCAGTTTGCTTTTATTCACTCAACAATATACATATATATATATTTTTTTTGCGGTACGCGGGCCCCTCACTGCTGTGGCCTCTCCCGTTGCAGAGCACAGGCTCCGGACGTGCAGGCTCAGTGGCCACGGCTCACAGGCCCAGCCGCTCTGCGGCATGTGGGATCTTCCCGGACCGGGGCACGAACCCATGTCCCCTGCATCAGCAGGCGGACTCTCAACCACTGCACTACCAGGGAAGCCCTCAACAATATATTTTTATGATAAATTCATACTGATACACAGATCCAATTTTTTGTTTTTATTTGTATGGTATTCTGTCAACCAAATAGACCACATTTAATTTATGTTATTTATCCATTTCCCTTTTGGTACATATTTTTATTTGTTTCCAATATTCACTACTAAAGCTAATTAAATGTATGCATTCAATACCCAAGATTTTTCTAATCACTCAAAAAAAAACCTCCTGAAAGGGGATTGCTATTGTCTGAATGTTTATATCCGCCCCCCAATTCATATGTTGAAATTCTAACCCCCAAAGATGATGGTATTAGGAGGTAGGGGCTTTGGGAGGTGCTTAGATTCTGAGGGTGGGACCCTCATGAATGGGATTAAGTGCCCTTATACAAGAGACTCAGACAGTTCCCTAGCCCCTCCACCAAGTGAGGACACAGCGAGAAATTGCTGGTTGTGAACCAGGAATACAAGCATGCTGGCACCTTGATCTTGAACTTTCCAGCCTCTGGACTGTGAAAAATAAATTTCTGTTGTTTATAAGCTATATTGTGTTACAGAAGACAAAACAGACTGTGGTATTTTGTATAGCAGCCCAAACCGACTAAGACAGGGATAAACTGCCATTTGGAATTGTGGCCCATCGAAGAAGAAGATTGGGATTTTAATTACTTGATTTTACATAAAACGTGTTAGGAGTCTTCGAGGCATAGGTCATTAAAATTAGAAGAAACATCAGAAATCCTCAAGTTTTCCCTCTTCCTTTTTTAAAAGCAGCAGTAGGTGTGAAGAGCTTAGTGATTTCCCCCCCTAATTACAGAAAGACAGTTGGTGGTTTGTGCCCTCTCTTCATCTCTGTTTTGTGGGCCATTTTCCTTGTCATGTTCCAGGTTAGAATTCCTTGAGTCACCCTTGGCTTTTTCCCGGTGCTTTCCCCTTTTTTACCCCTGAGAAACCTTCAGTGATCCAGAGAAGTTCTAGACTTCTGTCTTCCATCACGGCCCACCCAGGACCACTACACTATGATGTAAATCCTTACTCTCTAATGTAAGCTCTGTGATGGCAAAAACCAATTCTGCTTTGTCTTACTCATGACAGATAAGAGTAGTCTATGACACTGTTTTCTTCTCAGATGAATCTTCACAATCATCAATGCAACCCTCGGATTTTTCTCAACGTTGTTCTACCAAAAAAAGAGAAAAATCAAATTAGCAAGTGTGATGGAACCTATTTTTTGTCCTTAATGTGAAACTTTGGCTCTCTCTAGGCCAGTCACTCATGGTTCCCTGCAGATGGTGGGTTATGGTTCAAGCATATCACTTAACTTCTACCTTTGCTTCATTTTCATTATCCTTATCTGGCATATCCTTCCCCATGTGCTCGAGCTATTCAAACCCTACCCATCTCCAGGATCCAGTTCAATTCCCTCCTCTCCTTGAAGCCTGCCTCCGCTATTCCTGCCCACAGTGCCCTCTTTTCTCTTCATTCCTGTATTACTTACCTTATCCTGATGTATAAATCACTTATGCATCTCACTCTTCTCCAAGATACTCTAAAGATAAAGGCCATGACCTTCATTTTCCCTGTCTCCCACACAAATGCGCTATAGTACTGAGAACCTAATAGAATCCAGTGACTTATTGCATGAGTGAATGACAATGGGGTTGAGAAGGCATTGAGTGTAATGTCTTCCATATGGAAATGTGTGCAAAGGACAGATGAAAATTAGTCAAAAATTAGTACCATGTCCTGGCAAATGAATTTAGCATTTTGAAAAATGCACTATTTTAAATAATTTCCTTCCCTCGTAATAAAAGCAATCTATGTTCATTGTAGAATTTTTGGAAAGTACACAGGGAAAATAAAAGTAATTTCTAATTCCATCACCTGGAGATAACTTCTGAGGAGTATTCAGTTCTGTTTTTCCCCAAGGTTATGTATCTATATAGTTATTTGTTTTGCTTTAAGACAATCTGGAAAATTCAGCAAATAGTTTGTATGTTACTTTTTGCAATTAACATTACAGTTGAACCTTGAACAACATGGGTTTGAACTGCGTGGGTTCACACTTTTCAATAAATATGTACCACAGTTCTACACCATTTGTGGTTGGTTGAATCCCTGGATGTAGAAGCGCAAAAATGGAGGGCCAACTGTGAAGTTTTACAGACTTTCTATTGCACAGAGGGTTGGCGCCACTAATGCTGGCATTGTTCAAGGGTCAACTGTATATCATCATCATTTTCTCCATTTAATAGTTAATAAAAAGGGTTTTATGGCTACCTAATATTACACTACATGAGATGTTTCATAATCTCTTCAATCACCTATTATAGAACATTGAGGTATTTCTAGTTTTTCACTACTACAAATTAATGAGCTAAGAATTATTGAGCACTCACTATGGGCCAGGTAGTCTGTTGAATCTTTTATATTTACTAACACTTAAAAGATCCGTAACAGCCTTTCATGGGAGGCACTTTTATCTTACCCATGTTTTTGGATGGGCACACTGATGACCGTAGGGTTGGGTTCCTCATCCAAGATCACGATAAGTGATAAAGCCAGAATTCTAACCCAGTTAGAATGGCTCAAGAACCTATGCTAACCATTGTGAATATAGTCATGATAAATTCTAATACAGAATTCTTTGTCCATGTCTTTAATAATTTATAATGAAAAATGTCAACAGTGGAATTAATGAATCAAAGGATGTGAAGAAACTTCCTATTGTCAAATTGCTTTTCAAAAAGATTATTGTACTAAATGTATGTATGTACCAGATGTATGCACTATATGAGCTTGCCCCCTTTCCCTGAGAGAGACATGGAATCCTTAGTCCTACATGTCTACTTTTAAACCTTTTACTCTAAGTATACTACAGCATCTATCGCATTATATGTCTTTATTCATATTTCAGTCTGTCTTGCTATACTGTGAAATCTTTGAAAGAAAGACTATCTCATTTGTCTTTTAATTCGTAGTACCTACCATTGGTGCCATATACATAGTAGATTCTCAGTATGGCTTTTGTCAAAGAAAGTGCACCATGACTTGCAGTTTCAGGTGCCAGTTTGCTGTGTGCAGGTAAATGTCACTTCACTTTCTTTTCGAGTTCCCATGCTTCCTTAATACGGAGTTTCAGCTCTAGAAATTCTGGTCCTTTCACTGATCTTTTGTGGCTTCCACCTCCTTCTTTCCTGCAACCTAATCCCCAACTCTCCAAATCCATGTCAAACATCACGTCCTCCTGGAAGCCTTTGCTATTACCATCTTCCTCTCCAGTGCTGAACTCTCCCCTTGTAGATTCCCATAAAGGATTGACTGTTTATAATATATAATATGGTAGCAGGTTTGATTGAATTTAGCAATTTATCAGGTAATTCCTTTAATGAATCTTTAATAGTGTAATCTTAATGTCACTTATTCCTAATGCTTCTTATTTCCTGCACACCTTAAGCACATTTTAAGACCCTGGGCATTTGCAACCATTCTCCAGCCTTTGTGGAGGTGGTCTGCTGGAAGTGCTCAGAACTCCCCCAGGCATTTGGGAGTGGGCCAAGGGGCTGTCCTGCTTCCAGCCTTCTCTCTAGATGGGTTTGTGTATCTTCTGCCGTCAACATATTTTGGAAGAAATTTCAGGAGCGTTTGATTTTTCCCATATTCTTCCCATGAAAATATTTCATCACAGTTCCAACTATATGCTCCTAGAATCCTATAGATGAGTTCAGAACATTTTGCAACGAGAGTGGTTTAGGGAGACTTTAATTAATTGGTTTCCTTGGCAATCTGCTAGAACCTTGATTATTAACATCTTTGATCAACATAAAATCAGAGTTTCCTGTGGCTGAAAAAATACTGTCAGATAATGAAAGCTTGCTCCAGTTTCACGCTCCTGTCCCCATATGAGGCCGATGTATTTTGTTCCCCATCAGTTTCCATTGCAGTTCTTGTGAATGTTATTTTTAGAATAGTCTGCATTTCACATATTACCATATGTTTTTTTTCCTCTTGGTATCAACACAGCTTTTAAAGTTAAAAATTATTTGGCATGTTAATATGTATGCCCTAATAAATCAAGGACATATGTCTTTAAACCACAAACACAAATACTCCATTTGCCATTAAATTTGTTGATGTATTTGATCTGATAATATTTTTCTATTTTACTGTCACTACGACTTGCCAACTGCCTTTTGAAATCTGCACTTATGGAAAATTAATATTTAATGTGGAAACTGTAGAGCCTGGAGGTTGGTGGGTATGAAGAGACACAGAAGGGGCTATAGGATTTTAAAAGAAAAAAAGCAGAGGAAAGGAAAATCTGAAGCTAGGGTACCTTTGGGTTTTTGGCAGTTTTAACACAGTGGAGATGAAAGAGGTAAAGACACCGCAGGAAGTAAGGGGCTTTGGGTAAAAGGAGCCAAAAATGAAAAAGAAGCACTAGAGGCGATGGAAAAGTTCAGAAGAGCTGATGGAAAAAAGGGGTGATGGTGAAACAGTTGGCAAAGATGAAGGTCACAGCCAGAATGAAAACTCATTAACAGAGAAGAATAAAAATTCAGAACTTAAAGAAGAGGCTCTACACTTCTCCAGCCTCTAAATTCCACCTCTACTTTCAGTAGCGCTTAGGAGTTTAACAATAGCTTTCACAGCTAGAAAACTTTATTAGACAGAGGGGAAGTGAGTCACGAATGAAACTGTTTACTGACAATTTCAGTAAAAATGCATTCAGATAAATGCTACGATTCCAATAGTTATTATGGCTCCTTTAATGAGAAGATTGATTCCAGATTTTGGCAGAAAATAGTCTGGCAAAAGCAATAACAGTTCTTTGGGCTTGGCATGAAACCCCACCACTTTCTCGGCTCCGTCTGTCTATTATGTTTTTCCAGGCCAATTCCATGCTTAGAAAGAGAGGCAAGAAACTACTGCTTACACCGGAGGGAATGTTCACGTTGGAACAGAGAGAGGGAATCATGATTTAAACACTTATTTTTGTTGTTGTTATGTAATTCACCCATGCAACGAATTCTTACTGCACACCTTATAAGTGTTAAGCACTGAACTTGATTCTAAGAATGAAGAGCTCATTGCTATTTAAGGAATCATGGTGAATTAATTCAAGCGTTGGCAAACTTTGACCTTTGGACCAGATCTACCCACTGCCTGTTTTTGTAAAGTGTATCGGCCCATTTATTTTTGTATTGTCCGTGGCTCCTTTTGTGTTGTGATGGCAGTGCCGAGTAATCAGAACAGGGAATGTATAGCCTGAAAGAGTAAAACATGTTTATTAGCTCGCTCTTTACAGAAGAAGTTTGCTGACTGCTGGATAAATACAGTGGTTATAATGGAGTTATACTGGAGTTCAGTAAGTTATAGGAGAAGGAACCAAAGATGTTAGTGAAAGCTTCAAAGAAGAGTTGATGTGTGACATTTGATTTCAGTTTTGAAAGAGTTTTGAAAGATTCTGGGCATGAAGGCATGAGAGTGGTGGTTTGGGAAGAGCCGTGACAAAGCTAGTACTGTGACATAGTTTGTGAATTTTAGGAAGGGGGAGGATCCCACATGCCGCGGAGTGGCTGGGCCCGTGAGCCATGGCCGCTGAGCCTGCGCGTCTGGAGCCTGTGCTCCGCAACGGGAGAGGCCACAGCAGTGAGAGGCCCGTGTACCACACACACACACACACACACACACACACACACACACACACACACACACACACACACACAAAGCACAGCGGCGGCTTGTAGAGGCTGGATGAATTTTCATGTCTCCGAACTGTTCATATGATAGGGTAGAGAGAAGAACGAGGGAAGAATTTATCCGTTGTTCCCTCTCTTGTACCACTGACCATTTCACACTTTGAGGCATTAAATTCCCTGCACTGTTGGGTTGTGCCAGTAGCCCTCCTAGACAGCCACTGGGAAAATGAGAGCCTTGTGTGTTCAGTCTAGCCAGGGAGCCTGCATGCCTGTCTCTCCTTGCCAGTCAGGGCCACGGACAGAGCTCCTTAGTCTGTAGTGGTAGCCATAGTGGCAGCAACAGTGACCTGGCTCCATGACCTTGGGGACAGTGCAGAACATTCCTAGGGCCATTCCAGCCAGAGAACAAGTGGGCAGATTTGGGGTGCCACATAAACTGAGTCTGGTACAGAGAGCATCAAATGACTTGTCTGGAATCTAGGATAGGGTCATGCAGGAATGTCAGAAAAGTTGGAATGCCTCATGGAAGACATTGGTTGTTGGGTGGGGGCCGTGTAATTAATTTACTAGCAAATGAGAAGCAATGGAAAGTTTTCCAGAAGGTGATGACACGATCAAAAGTTTGTTTTGGGGGGAACTTAATCCAGAAGTGGTATGTGAAATAGATTTAGAGAGTATAGAAATTGGAAACCAGATTATTTGTGAGTTAGAAAGAGTCTTGGCAAACCAAACTGTTCAGTTCTATACTCCAGACGTTTAGAATGGGCCAATGGACTCCCTACAGAGGCCCCTCCCTAGCCCTGTACTATGAATCATCCCTGTTCTTGAGGGAGGTTGAATAGATACATATGTCTTGTTCCAGGAGACAGAATGACACTCAGTCATATCTATTTCTAAGCAGCATATGGGTTTTACACGCTTATACATTGAAGTGCTTTCATTTTTAAGCACACAGTAATCAGGCACTTATCATTCAGACTATACCTGTATAGAGAAGTACACCTAGTTCTCATTTTATGATCTAGAGCTCCTCCAGCCATGGGAGACTATTGAGCTACACAGTCAGGTGGGAGAAAAGGAGGCAGTCTGGCCATTGAGCATAAATAGACCCTGCGTTTTCTTTCTCCTTCCATGGCCTTGCCTCTGACTGAAGGCCTCAAAGAAAGTATTGGTCAGTCTATCAACAAGTAAATAGTGGCATGATTTTATGTCATTCAGTCTATGTACCATGTTCCTCGTCTAAAAGCCCCAAATTTCCAAATTCTGAAACTCAGTTGCCCAAGAATTTTGGATAAGGGATTGTGCACCTATATTACTTAGACATGTGAATGACAGTATAAGGATTAGCACTGATATCTCCTATCCATCCTATAATAAAAGCACATTAAAATTTCTCGAGAAACTTTGAATTGCTTTCAAAACATAACCCAGTGTGTAAACTTTTGAAAAATATTGTGTCTATACATTTTTAACTAAAAGAGAAAAATTTTTATCATCTCCCCATCACTTTGCTCCAGTCTCATCCCATTGTAACAACCAGTGGTAACACTTTGGCATATGACTTTTCATATCTTGAAATATCTTTAAGGATATCCTGTCAAGATAAACTACTTTTGGAACATGGTTTGGACTCAAACATGGAAGACTAGTAGCTTAATGATAAGCTCTTTTAAAAGATTGCATTGCATTTGAGAAAACCTCATTAAGAATTAATTCATAAAAGTTGTTCGATTTCTATCCTAAGGGGATATTTTTAGTATAAATTTTAATGGCATTTCTTAAGTCTACATATATAGAGCTGAAGGCTTTCTTTGAAATAGACCATTAAAACCTATATTACTTTGGTTATATAACTTCTGTTTCTTTTCAAGAAAGAACCATTCAAAATGTTGCTGAGCAAAATAGCATCTCTAAAAACCTAGCGGTCAATTTTTGGATTCCTGTACTACAGCCTGCCCTCAATAAGCCAGGCAGGGGGGTGCGGATTAGTTCCAGGATCCCCCACAGATACCAAAATCCATGGATGATCAGGTACCACAGTCGGTCCTCTGTACCCATGGATTACACCTCCGAGGATTCAACCAACTGTAATTGTGTAGTATGTATGTATTTATTGAAGAAAAAAATCTACGTATAAGTGGACCCCTGCAGTTCAAACACATGTTGTTCAAGGATCAACTGTATTTGCTGCTTTATCTACCTCAAAGCTGTATTAAAGCCTCTAGATGTTGCTTTTTGTCCGTGTAAATTGTAGTTTCCATATCAGCTGCCAAATATGTGCATTTTCCAGCCTCATCAAGGTAGATATGGGATGATTTTCACTCCAGAATGCTTTTTTTTTTTTTTTTTTTTTTTTTTGTGGTACGCAGGCCTCTCACTGTTGTGGCCTCTCCAGTTGCGGAGCACAGGCTCTGGACGCGCAGGCTCAGCGGCCATGGCTGACGGGCCCAGCCGCTCCGCGGCATGTGGGATCCTCCCGGACCGGGGCTCGAACCCGTGTCCCCTGCATCGGCAGGCGGACTCTCAACCGCTGCGCCACCAGGGAAGCCCAGAATGCTTTCTTATATTTCGGCTTCCCTCCTAATCCTTCTAGTTTCTGGAATACTTAAATGATATTTAGGATTTTACCTTTCATTTTGTAAATTCTCACAGCTTTAAAAATCTGAATTTTATCTTGTAAAGAAGTTAAACACACTTTGATTATATTCTATAAATTTACATTTGGCCAAATTCTCCAATTATTTTAGAGTTACTCTCTGATCATTCATCAGACAAGCCTTAAAGGTGTCTACCATTAATACTTCCAGACAAGGGATGCCTTATGACTAACAAAAATAAGGTGATATTATGAGAGGAGAGACCATAGTAGGACTACATCATTAGAAATGTAATTGTAGGTGTCCCCTGCTTTTCAAAAGTTCGCTTTATGGCTGGGTAATATTCCATTGTACATATGTGCCACGTCTTCTTTATCCATTCATCTGTCGATGGACACTTAGGTTGCTTCCATGTCCTGGCTATTGTAAATAGAGCTACAGTGAACATTGTGGCACATGACTCTTTTTGAATTATGGTTTTCTCAGGGTATATGCCCAGTAGTGGGATTGCTGGGTCATATGGTAGTTCTATTTTTAGTTTTTACTCAGCCATAAAAAGAAACAAAATTGAATTATTGGTAGTGAGGTGGATGGACCTAGAATCTGTCACACAGAGTGAAGTAAGTCAGAAAGAGAAAAACAAATACCGTACGCTAACACACATATATGGAATCTAAAAAAAAGAAAAGGGTTCTGATGAACCTAGGGGCATTACAGGAATAAAGATGCAGACGTAGAGAATGGACTTGAGGACATGGGGAGGGGGAAGGGTAAGCCGGGACGAAGTCAGAGAGTGGCATGGACATATGTACACTCCCAAATATAAAATAGATAGCTAGTGGGAAGCAGCCTCATAGCACAGGGACATCAGCTCCGTGCTTTGTGACCACCTAGAGGGGTGGGATAAGGAGGGTGGGAGGGAGACACAAGAGGGAGGGGATACGGGGATATATGTATACGTATAGCTGATTCACTTTGTTATACAGCAGAAACTAACACACCATTGTAAAGCAATTATACTCCAATAAAGATGTTTAAAAAAAAAGTTCGCTTTAGGTCACTTTACTCTTACAAAAGACCTACATTAGTACCTGTTTTTGCAAATCTAAAGAAATCCAAAGAGGTTTTTCATTCTTATGAAAAAAAGGCAAAATGAAAATAGCATTCAGTGTGAACCACTATAGAGGCAGTGTGCACTCAGAGCCGTGAGAGTGGCCCCGCCAAGCTCCTTCCCCGGGACGACACTCAGCATCTCAGCATCAAGCTGCCATAGCTTTGAACTGTGTCTGTGAGCATCTGTGCATTACCTTGATTTATTTTGTGCATTTGTTAGCAAGATGTGTCCTAAGGTAATTGCTTCTTTGCTTTACACCATTTCAGCTTATGAAAGGTTTCATAGGAATGCGCTACTTTTGGATGGTGGGGGAAACCTGTATCACCCTTTAAAGCAGTATTTATGGTGCTGTTTGGGGGTTTGCTACAGGAGAGAACTTGGCAAATCTATACAATGTGAAAATTATTGATGGCATACGGTGGGGTTTTAGGCAGCCCGATCGAGTATGTTATTTTGTTTCTTGCCTGAGTTCTGTACTGAGAGAGACAAAGAATAAGGCAGGTGGAGATTAAAGTGCCTGGTTCATTACTGATGGAGATTTTGGAAAACAAGGCTTAGGCATAAGGCAACAAAGGCTTCTTAATACTTAACCCTGTTAATACAGGCATAGTCACTCAATGTCAGGTCGTGTTGGTCAACCACAGGCTTTCTACCCAAAATGTTGGGGCTACTACTGTGAAACTCATTGAATGACCTAAAACAGGGTAAAGTGTGTGTTCCTAAAATCAGGTAGATCCAAAGAAGAGAAGGAGAAAGGAGGGGACTCAGTCATACATGCCCGATTTCTTCTCCTAAATTTATAATTCAGAAAATTGACTCCTTCTCCCATGAAGAAAAGTCAATGAGGATGTAGAGGAAGTCAAGAATGTGACACTGATTGATGTCTCTCTTCATAGAAACATGAATCAAGAGTAAAGGCAGTATCATTCAATAATACATGCTCCTAATAAAATAACAGAAAGGGTATAACCTACACTTACGTTGGCATTCCTGCCTCTGCCCTTCCCATCCAAGGACACATGTAGATGGCCTAGAATCAAGCATTTATCTTCTAGGGAAAAAATTTGAGGGACATGCTCTGAAAAATTGCACTAATTGTCAGAGAATACTAAATATATGTGCTTCAGAGTAATACTCTCCTCTTTTAGAGATTTAGCCATGTAGATCACTGGGGACGTACTTTAGGATATTTAGATCTCACATTTCAGCAGCAGAATCCTAGTTTGCAGGCTATACACCACATATATTCCTTTGTCAGGATACCAAAAAGAGAGAATCTTAGCAATGTTTGGCTCAGAGAGTGAGAGTGGAAGCTTACACCAGGGCCCATCAAGAAGATACATGTACGGGCTTCCCTTGTGGCGCAGCGGTTGAGAGTCCGCCTGCCGATGCAGGGGACACGGGTTCGTACCCCAGTCCGGGAAGATGCCACGTGCCGCGGAGCGGCTGGGCCCGTGAGCCACGGCCGCTGAACCTGCACGTCCGGAGCCTGTGCTCCGCAGCGGGAGAGGCCACGACAGTGAGAGGCCCGCGTACCGCAAAAAAAAAAAAAAAGAAGATACATGTACTTAGTGGGAGAGGGACCCACCACCGTCTAAACTACCAGATTGCATCTCATTCTCCCAGCCTGACCACAGCTGTAATGAAAAAATGGTATTGAGGAGTCTGGTCTCTGCTCTTTCTCAGGAGACATTCTTTTCTCCTTTGACATCAAAACCACACCAATAAAATCCCAAATCAGAATATCAAACCCAGTGGAAGATGGATGCACTTATGTTTTCAAGGTAATACCAGCATTCTCATTTGGTTGAACCATCTCTGGCATAATCCATGGCACAAATATGAGGCTATTGCCATGGAAGGTGATTCACTGTATAAAACTGTGGAGATCTATCTCCAAGGATTGCATGCCCCCTTTTTTCTTGAAAATAGTCTTTTTTTGTACCATAGAGGGTAAAAACATGAAGGACACACAGAAAAGGGGACATGAAAAAATTTAGTAGATTCAAAGTATTAGCAAAGCCAATGTGTCAAGTTTAACTGAAAATCACAAGTAACATGTCTGAGAGCAAAACGAGGTCCCAGAGAAATACCATGATCAGAAGAAATTATTCTCCAGGATAGTTTTATTGCTCATTCAGATAGAGTAGACACATGAAGTAACACACAACTACACATGACAGGTTTGTTCTTGTAAAGGACCTTGCTATACGTCTTGATGCCATTGTTCTCTATTCTGTTCGATTCAGAAAAATATGTGCTCTATACAATAACTGTCTATGTGGTTGCACAAACAAAATTTCCGTTCTCTTAATTAGGTGAACTTATCCTACTCTAGTAGTACCTTAAACATACTATAGCTTCTTAGTAGGTAACTTTCCAAATCTTGATTACCAGAAATGCCATAGTCTTCTACAGCTTCCCACTTGTAGTTCCTGGAAAAAATGAGATAATAGATATGTTTAGCCCAGTACCTGATACATAGTATATCCTCAAAAGGTAAGAGCTACTAAGCCCCATTTGCTGAACCCAGGTTTATCTCAGACCCTGAGATATTCCTGATGAGGGCAAGAGGTATCTGGGCAGCCTTGCCCTCTCTCCCCCTACACAATGGCCCTGGGCACTAAGTCTCATTTCTCAGACCACAAATCCAGTGTCTGAGCAATGATTGGGTGTCACATGTCCTCAGAGTCACCTTAATGCCAACCTGGCTCCGGACCGTGTGTACCAGGAATGAGCTCTGAGCATCTGGAGAGCCCTATACTCTTTCTCTATTTTATGGTTCCTAGTCATGGGTTCTTTATTTTATCTTTCATGGTTTCTTCTTAGTTTTCTTGTTTAGTACACAGTTCAGCTCAGGATATTTCTCTGAATTCCAGCCAGCATCTTGCCTGGTTCTTGGAAGCCTTCTTTCCCAAAGCTGAATTCTATTCCCCTCATATTTCTACCTGATAATGATACATCTACACGGACAAACCTAGGTCCAACAGCTGTTCACCTCTCCCAGGTATCATTCACCTCCGGGATCTCCATTCCTGCATGCAACCGGCCAGATAGGCACTGAAAATGGAATCTTCTCAGTTCTCAGTGTCTGAGATGCCCTCACTCACACCATTCTGTATCCTGGTGACACTGATGCTACTGAAATCTGGCTTCTCACCGCCCCACGAAAGATTTATCAGTGGCTTAACTTGCATCTCACCTCACCTTGTCTGTGACATCGCTAATTTCCCAGACTGGGCTGCAAGTTAACTGAGGACCTCAGAGTATGGGGGACAGAGCTAGACTAGAGGGAGAGTCATAAGGCTCATTACTCAAAGATGTTTATGAGTTGAATCCTGGCCCTCAAACCCAAACAAGCTGAGGAAGTGATTTTCCCTTTGTCCCTGGTTTCTAGAATCACTTCACTATTCCTTCAATACTTTATTCATTAGATTTATTTTCCTGATATTTTCTGAACTCAGAACTTCTGTGTAAGATGGAATGAGAAAACGGCAAACCCATTCGGGCCACAGATCAGGAATGGTTTCAATTACTCCTTTTCTTGATGCAGCCCAGGATATAGGTCCTGATGACGCTATATCAACACTTTTTTCTGTTTTCCTTACAGGACAAATTGCCGGAAGGGTTCCTGTTTATGAGGGTAGGAGTTGCTTATACAAATTTCCCATAAGGATTCTGACAGAGGCTTCTCTCTGGTAAGTCAAAGATCCTGTATCACTGATTTGGGGCATAAAGCCAGAATAAGTCTGAGATCCTTTATGTCTACTGAGATACCCTTCCCCAAAACTGTACAATCTGATTTGCTTGAGGAACACGGTTTCTTTCTGTCATTATCTCAGAAGGGAGAAATCTAAGTCTGCATAATTATGGTGTTCATGCCTGTTGAGGATTTTCTCGAGGTTGGATCACGGCAGGGTGCCCAAGCAAGGGCTGAATGCTGAACCGAAGTGCTAAGGCTACAAGCAGGGTGGGGTGGTGGAGGCCCCATCATGACATGTTAAAGCCCAGTTGCATACTTACTAGTGCTGCTGTGAGATACTGGGAAGAGCAGCAGCAGTTGCAAGACCAGCCATCCTGCCTAGGCTAATTCACCCTGAACAAAAGTATGAGTGAGAAGGCTTGAGGTGACAGCCAAGGTTAGGACAGTGACAGTCTGACTGAGGAAGTCTTCATATGTGGGGCACAGTATGCATGAACAACGACAACAACGATAACCTTTTTATAAAGGATTGAATATATTAAATGTTCTGTATACATTGCATCTGCAATATTGTTTCAAGCATCTTCTAATTGCCAGACGCTCTTTTAGACACTAGGGGTTCAGCAGCGAATAGACAAAGTCGACAGAAAACAGGTAAAGTCACTGCCCTTGTGGATCGTTTAATACTCATTAAATACCCTCAAAGTACTTCAAAGTCTGCCAAGCCGTGGCACCTCCTCATGGTTAAAAAACATTGACCCCACGTGTAAGCAATGCTACTAGTGGTGGTATTTTCAGTTGTGAAGAGCAAGGATATACTAGCCGTCAGTTTAAAACAAAGTATTGTCCCCAAGCTGGTAACTTACTAGGTCTTCCCATCATTTTATTAGTCTGGTTGCTGCTGAGTGATATGGAATATGGTAAGATTTCGCAGATCTTATGGTCAGTGGCCCACTGTTGTAACTTCTGTGCTGTATCTTCTTTAACAGAGAAAGCTGTATGGGATGCCATGCCTATAAATAGGCATTCTGCAAGCTCTTGGATGGTGGTACTGCGGGAAGCACAGCAGGCAGGGAAGGCTAAGTAAGACCTATCTGGAATAGGTGTCAATTCATTTAAGGATGAGGTGATACCCCCTCGATGATGAAAGAGGTCTGATGCAATCAGATTCTGCAAAGTGACTGGTAGATATTTGGGGGAGATGGTGCCACATCAAGGGATGAAGTGTTGGTCTTTTGATGGCAGTTCAGGCATTCAACAGTTTCAAAAGCTAGGTCAGCCTAGATCAGAGGAGCCCCAAGCTTTGGGCCCATGCATGGCCTCTATCTCTGCCAACATGGCTGCTCAGTTCAGGGGCCCCTTGCACAATCGCAGGGGTGACCAAGGAGAGAGGCTGGCTGACTACCACTGGGTGACGCATCGTCTTCTCTGCCCAGTTAAGCACTTCCCCTGCAATGGAGGGTCTCTGGTGGACATTAACATGGAATAACAAGGTCTTCATAGTTTCTGCCCACTTCCATTGGTGCATCTATATGTTTCTTTCTCAGGTCCCCTGGTCTCTGATCTAACCTTGCTTCCTCCAGGTCTCTGACCAAGTAGACAAGCCTTTCACCACTACTCAAAGATCTGTGTATGTACTTATTTTGGGTCACTTCTAAATTCATACGAAGTGAAGGCTCCAGTGTACTGCTACACACCTCTGTCCATTTGGAGGGTTTACCTCACAACTTCCTTTAGATCCATGCCTGAATGGGGCTGTGCTGACGTAACAGTCTATTTTCGATTCAGACCAACACAGTGGGAGAATAAAGACACCGTGAACCAGGTTCCAGTTCTTTTCTGCCTCCATCATTTAGTCATAGGAAACCCCCATGATGTGAGGTCTTACATGTAAACTGTGGGAGAAGCATGACTATTCTGTTAAGAGACATCTTCATGTAACGTACGTGTATCTCTGGACCTCTTTGGGCTTGATCTTGAATATACAATTTTTGCTGTTCAGTGTCTAGTAGCTCGCTGCTGTGCCCCCTCAGTATTAGGATGTGGAGGATATGATAACATCCAGCTTATGTCTGACAGCTTCACTGACCTGCTAACTATTGTTAGCTCAGTCTTTACTAGGACTCAGAAGCACTCCAGGGGGCGCTTTTCCAATGGTAAGTAGTTCTCTGCTGTGGAAGGAGTCTGTGTCGTGTCTTACCTCTTGGGGTTTTGACTGAGGTTCCAGACAGCATCCTTATCTATCACAAATAGTTCTAGAACCATTGGCTCTGCCAGGTTTTACAGTTCAAGTAACAGGGCATGCGGCACCACAGCTTAGACCCATTACAGAGTTTTCTCTTGCTCTGGGCTCTGTTCAAAGTGATCAGTCTTTCAAGTCACCAGATAAATGCATTGGAGAAGTATTCCCAAATGCATTCAGAAATCCAAAATCCTAAGAGGCACACTAAATGCTGTACCTCCTTCTTAGTGGTAGAAGGTATAAAGTACAAAAATTGTCCTCATCCTTAGAAGGGATGTCCCAACATGTCTTAGACCACTGGACCCCTAAAAACATCACTGATATAGTAGGCAGCTAATTCTTCGTGAGGTTCATCTCCAACCCTCTGACACGTATCTGTCTTGCTAGGGACGCAGAGTACTTACTACGTCCTGTTCACCAAGTCTTGTTTGCATGATATGATCAATATTGTGGGCTAGTATGATTCTTGAGCAAAGTCAGTATGATCAAGGTTCCTGCTGACTATGTTGTGACAGAGAGCAGGAGATTTAATAGAGCCCTGGGAAAAGAAAGTGAATGTATAATGTTGTCCTTCCCACATAAAAGGAAACTGCCTTTGATCGTCCTTCCTGATAGAATTAGAGAACACATTTATAAGATCAGTAACCTCATACCCAGTACCAAAGTCACTGTTGTCTGTTTCATAAAGATTTTACATCCATTACACCAGATGAGTTAGGATGACTATAACACTTGGTTAAATTTATGAGTCCACTGTCTTCCAGCACAACTCATAGGCTTTATTTTTTCAGGGTCTATACAGATGAATTTCATAAGGATATGTAGGGACCGTCACCCTTGCATCCTTTAAGTCTGGTGATAGAACTAATATTCAGATTTCCTCCTGGAATGCAGTATTACTTATGCTTAAGTTTCTTGGCAAGGGGGTATAGGCAATCTCAGGACTTTCCTACAGTTTTGATTCATACTCCATAGGTCAAGGAATAATTAGTGTTCTGCCAGCTAATAAGTATATCTACCCCAATTTTACAGTTGGGAATTGGAAAATGGATCTCTGGACTCAGTGAACGCTCTGTGGGATGGAAGTGGATTGGAACTCTGTTTATCACCTTACCTCCATCAGTATCTATCTGGAGTTACTGGATGGTATTTTGGATTCTTTCTAACAGTGTCAGCTCAGACCCTGTATTCAACTATTCTTGAAAGGTCTAGCTATTCCATTTTCCTCTTGCAGAGTTACTCTAGTAAGTCAGTTTTGGAGAATATTTATTGTGTATACATATCATGGTATTATAACATCCTTCCTCAAGAGAAACAAGCCTCCACTTCAATTAATAACCTCTGGGTCTGTGAATTAATTTAGACCTGGAATTTGGGTGAAGGACTACATTTTTTTCATTGCATTGCATCTTGATTTTTTGTGGGGGCAAAGGGGCTTACATTCATTCAAGTTGAATAACACCTTTGTCGGCTGTCCATCTATCTTGTCCGTTGGAACCTTCTAATTTGTAAGCTATTACCATAGAACCCTTTAGGTCAAGGCACCTTGATTGCTGTCCTGGCCCTTCCCATAATGATAGTCACATCTACTTTGCCTCTGAAGGTTAATTGCTGCCCCTTTGCTTTTGGTATCCTGAGATCATTTCTGCTGATACAAAGCAGTTCAGTACCAAGATGGCACATTCTACTATTATACCAACAGATGGAAGTCTCCACTGAGCTTCTAAAATCCACCCTTCACTGGATCCTTCATTATGGCCCTAGTAAAGGAGTGTCTATGGGTCCTTCCAGTGAAGAGTCAGTGGGGTTTTCTGGTCTCACATAATAACTCTACTCTAACATGCTCACGTCCCTTAGCCTTTGGCTCCTTCTTCAATTTTCTATCTAGGCATTTCTGGCATCTCCACCTCATTTACTGTGCACCATCATTCTGAACAACCTTCAAGGAATCTAACAGTGGGTTAGAACTGATTCCAGGTCTTTTTTCCAGAACAGTATATCCTGAATCTTTGTTCACACTGTGCTGAGACAAGATCCAAGTTATTGGTCCTGGCCAAAAAAAGTTGAGTGGTAGTGGATCTCGAGGAGAAAAAGCAATATCTTCCTCAAGGTTTCTGGGCAATGGGAAGTTGCTCTTCTCTAATAAGGGGGGAGTTCTATCTATAAGCATGGAGTGTTTAGGAGAACTGAGGGGTTTAACAGTCTCAGGTTCCTTCACTGTTAGTTGAGGAATGCCCTTGGGGCGTTAATTTTCCTTCACTTTCAGGCTTTACATGGGCGCAGAGCACATTTCCTCTAATACACCATGCCACTATAACATGTCAGAGAAGACTTGGGACAGCAAGTGAAAAATAAAAAATGGGTGGTATGTGCGTAAGGTAAGATATTTCCACTGAGTCAAAACCCATAAGAACTATATGCTATAATCATAGTTGGAGTCATAAATGAGGTCAAGAGAAGGTGAGACAGGAAACAGAGGAATCTGGAATAAATAGGAAGAAGAAGAAAATGAAAAGGGGTCTAAGTTAAGCAGATTGTCCCAGATAATACACCTAGTACCTGGTAGAGAGTTGGGGCAAAGATCTAGCCTCTCGTTTCCTCCCATGGCCATCTCAACCACCGTTACTTTTTCTGCGCACATCAGACAGAAAATACGAGAATGAGCATTTTGACCTTCAAGTAGGAAAGCAGAGATTAGCTCAGCAGTCATCTGTAAATGCTTCACCTTTAGCTCCCAAGAGTATAGCTGCCTAGAATGCTACTGATCAAAGTCTCCTCACCTTCTGGAAATTCTGATAAGCACTCCCTGTCTCTTATGGTGAAATCCCCTAAGGAGCCTCATGGTCGTCACAGCCTTCCCTAATCAAGCCTAAGTATTTGTCCTTCGAACACCAAACTTGCTACAACTCCAGAGTCTTGTTCTACTATTTACCTCTGTCAGGAACTTTCTCTCCCTGTCTGTTTGCGTGGTGTACTCCTTCTTATCCTTCAAGGATCAGCTCAAGTGCCATCTCCCAGAGAGAGTCCCTGATTACATCATCTAAAGACGCACACGCCACCTCTCTTCTCTGTTACCCTCCACTACCTCAATCTTGTCCTTCATAGACCCAGCACGGGCTTCGACTATTTTGTACGTACTGATAAGTTTATTGTTTGATTTCCTCACTAGAATACAAACACCTTGAGGACAGGCATTATGTCTATTTGAGTCACCGTTATGTCCCTTGTTCTTCAATTGTACCAGGCACATAGGAGACACTCCAGACATATTTGCTGGATGAAAGAAAGCCATTAAATAAACAAAATAAGTAATTGTTTTCTGCCTAATACCTATGTATGGCTGGAATTACCAGATCACTTAGAGACCATGAGGACATTAAAGCATCAGTGAACTACGGCCAGTATCACCAGCGTACTGCACAGAATGCAGAACAGACTTTATCCTCTGCTACATGCTCTTCTATCTAAACATGACAAAATATTGAGCAATTATACCAATGATAATATTACCCAGATATACAGACAAAAATTCAGAAGCTTAACAAAGAATAGAAGCCTTTCAGAAGTGTGGTGCCAGCTCTTCATTTATTCCTTCCTCTGGAAAAGTGTTGTCCATTGACAGGTGACATCGTTGTCTTTGGCCCTAGGAATGAATTACAAGACTGAGTTGCATGCTAAGAGGGTCAGCGTGCTCTTCTGTCCCTTACTTTTTAAATCCATTCATACCACCTTTGACATTTCTTGCTTGAAATTTGTCCTTTTAGCTTTCTTTATTGGTTTCTTCCTTTGACTTGGTTTACAAATGGGCTCTAGACCATGTGCTTCATGATTGCCTTTGAAATCCCATAGAAGTCTTCAATGGAAAGTTACCCTAAACCTCATAATCTGGCTGAAACCCCAGTCTAGCTGCTGGTGCTCAGTTTCATACAGCAGAAATGCAGTTTGTCCTGATAAATAGATACGTACTTTGAAATTTTAATGCCTATGTAGTGACTGGAATACTGGGGTTCACATTCAGAGACAACCCTTGTCCAACTGATGATAAACTTGGAAAACAGATCATGGGACTGTTGAGTAAACATCAAATCATAAAAGGGAATGTTATTGTTGTGGGAGATATTTCGTTCAGACTCAAGAGGGCCGGAATTCCAGTGTAAACTGCCACTCATTAGCTCTATGAACTTGAATATAGGACTTAACCTTTTGGGTTTTTTAAAAATATTTTAATTTTATTGGAGTATAGCTGATTTACAATGTTGTGTTAGTTTCAGGTGGGTGTACAGCAAAGTGATTCAGTTATGCATATACATATATTCATTCTTTTTTAGATTCTTTTCTCACATAGGTTATCACAGAATACTGGGTAGAGTTCCCTGTGCTATAAAGTAGGTCCTTGTTGGTTATCTATCACATAATATTAGTGTGCCTGCGTTCATCCCAAACTCCTGATTTATCCCTCCCCTCCACGTTTCCCCTTTCGTAACCCTAAGTTTGTTTTCGATATCTATAAGTCTGCTCCAGTTTTGTAAATAAGTTCATTTGTATTTTTTTAAAAAATTAGATTCCACATATGAATGATATCATATGATATTTGTCTTTGTCTGACTTACTTCACTTAGTATGATCATCTCTAGGTCTATCCATGCTGCTGCAAATGGCATTATTTCATTTTTTATGGCTGAGTAATATTCCATTGTATATATGTACCATATCTTCTTTACCCATTCCTCAGTTGATAGACATTTAGGTGGCTTCCATGTCTTGGCTATTATAAACAGTGCTGCAGTGAACATTGGGGTGCATATATGCTTTCAGATTATGGTTTTCTACAGATATATGCCCAGGAGTGAGCTTGCTGGGTCATATGGTAGTTCTATTTTTAGTGTTTTAAGGAACCTCCATGTTGTTCTCCATAGTGGCTGTACCAACTTACATTCCCACCAACAGTGTAGGAGGGTTCCTTTTTCTCCACACCCTCTCCATTTATTGTTTGTAGATTTTTTGATGATGGCCATTCTGAACAGTGTGAGGTGATATCTCACTGTAGTTTTATTTACATTTCTCTGATAATTAGAGATGTTGAGCATCTTTTCATGTTCTTTTTGGCCATCTGTATGTCTTGTTTGGAGAACTGTCTATTTAGATCTTCTGCCCAATTTTTGATTGGGTTGTTTGTTTTTTTGACATAGAGCTACATGAACTGTTTGTATATTTTGGAGATTAATCCCTTGTCAGTCATATCATTTGCAATATTTTCTCCCATTCTGTGGGTTGTCTTCATTTTTTTGATGGTTTCCTTTGCTGAGGACTTATCCTTTTGAATTTTCAATTCCATCATGTATTAAAGGAACAGAGTAAACATAGCATCTACCTATTAGGTGATGAGGATAAATTGAACAAATGCACATAAAGGCCTTAACGCAGCATGTGGCCATTGAAAGTACTTGATAAATGTTAGCTGTTAATGATAACAATAAAAATGTGCTTAGTGAGAGGACCTTCAAGATGGCGGAGGAGTAAGATGTGGAGATCACCTTCCTCCCACAGATACATCAAAAATACATCTACATGTGGAATAACTCCTACAGAACACCTCCTGAAAACTGGCAGAAGACCTCAGACTTCCCAAAAGGCAAGAAACTCCCCACGTACCTGGGTAGGGCAAAAGAAAAAAGAAAAAGGAATAGGGATGGGACCTGCACCTCGGGGAGTGAGCTGTGAAGGGGGAAAAGTTTCCACACACTAGGAAGCCCCTTCACTGGTGGAGGTGAGGGGTGGGAGGGGGGGAAGCATCGGAGCCACAGAGGAGAGCGCAGCAACAGGGGTTCAGAGAGCAGAGTGGAGAGATTCCTGCACAGAGGATCGGTGCCGACCAGCACTCACCAGCCCGAGAGGCTTGTTTGCTCACCCGCCGGGACAGGCGGGGGCTGGGAGATGAGGCTCCGGCTTCGGAGCTCAGAACCCAGGGAGAGGACTGGGGTTGGCTGCATGAACACAGACTGAAGGGGGCTAGTGCACCACAGCTAGCCAGGAGGGAGTCTGGGAAAAAGTCTGGAACTGCCTAAGAGGCAAGAGACCATTGTTGCAGGGTGCACAAGGAGAGGGGATTCAGAGCACTGCCTAAATGAGCTCCAGAGATGGACACGAGCTGTGGCTATCAGCGTGGACACCAGAGACAGGCATGAAATGCTAAGGCTGCTGGTGCAGCCACCATGAAGCCTGTGTGCAAGCACAGGACACTATCCACACCTCCCCTCCCAGGAGCCTGTGCAGCCCGCCACTGCCAGGGTCCCGTGATCCAGGGACAACTTCCCCGGGAGAACACACGGCACACCTCAGGCTGTTGCAACGTCACACCGGCCTCTGCCACCACAGGCTTGCCCCGCATTCCGTTCCCCTCCCTCCCCCAAGCCTGAGTGAGCCAGAGCCCGTTAATCAGCTGATACTTTAACCCCGTCCTCTCTGGGTGGGCAACACACGCTAGGGAGTGAGCTGCAGGCAGAGGCGGGGCCAAACCCAAAGCTGAACCCCAGGAGCTGTGCAAACAAGGAAGAGAAAAGGATATCTCTCCGTGCAGCCTCAAGAGCAGCGGATTAAATGCCCACAATCAACTTGATGTACCCTGCATCTGTGGAATACCTGAATAGACAATGAATCACCCCAAAATTGAGGCTGTGGACTTTGGGAGCAACTGTAGACTTGGGGTTTGCATTCTGTATCTATTTTGTTTCTAGTTTTATGTTTATCTTAGTTTCGTATTTAGAGCTTATTATCGGTAGATTTGTTTGTTGATTTGGTTGCTCTCTTCCTTCATATATATATATATATATATATATATGTGTGTGTGTGTGTGTGTGTGTGTGAGTGTATATATATATATCTTTTCCTTTTTCTCTTTTTGTGAGTGTGTGTATGTGTATGCTTCTTTGTGTGATTTTGTCTGTGAAGCTTTGCTTTTACCATTTGTCCTAGGATTCTGTCTCTCTGTTTTTTTGTTTGTTTTTAGTGTAGTTTTTAGCCCTTGTTATCATTTGTGGATTTGTTTATTGTTTGGGTTGCTCCTTTCTTTCTTTCTTTCTTTTTGTATTGGAATTAAGTTTTTTTTTTATTTTTAAATATTTTTCTTTAATAATTTATTTTTCTTTCTTTCTTTTTCTCTCTTTTCTTCTGAGCCATGTGGGTGACAGGGTCTTGGTGCTCCGGCTGGGTGTCAGGCCTAAGCCTCTTAGGCGGGAGAGCAGAGTTCAGGACACTGGTCCAACAGAGACCTCCTGGCCCCTCGTAATATCAATCAGCAAAACCTCTCCCAGAGATCTCCATCTCAATGCTAAGACCCAGCTCCACTCAACAACCAGCAAGCTCCAGTGCTGGACACCCCATGCCAAACAACTAGCAAGACAGGAACACAACCCCACTCATTAGCAGAGAGGCTGCCTAAAATCATAATAAGTTCACAGACACCCCAAAACACACCACCGGACGCAGTCCTGCCCACCAGAAAGACAAGATCCAGCCTCATCCACCAGAACAGGCAACAGTCCCCTCCACCGGGAAGCCTACCCAACCCACCGAACCAACCTTACCCACTGGGGGCAGACAACAAAAACAACAGGAACTAGGAACTTGCAGCCTGTGAAAAGCAGACCCCAAATGCAGTAAGTTAAGCAAAATGAGAAGACAGAGAAATACACAGCAGATGAAGGAGCAAAGTAAAAACCCACCAGACAAAACAAATGAAGAGGAAATAGGCATAGGCAGTCTACTTGAAAAAGAATTCAGAGTAATGATAGTAAAGATGAACCAAACTCTTGGAAATAGAATGGAGAAAATACAAGAAACGTTCAACAAGGACCTAGAAGAACTAAAGAGCAAACAAACAATGATGAACAACACAATAAATGAAACTTAAAATTCTCTAGAAGGAATCGATAGCAGAATAACTGAGGCAGAAGAACGGGTAAGGGACATGGAGGAAAAAATAGTGGAAATAATTACTACAGAGCAGAATAAAGAAAAAAGAATGAAAAGAATTGAAGACAGTCTCAAAACCTCTGGGACAACATTAAACTTGCCAACATGTGAATTATAGGGGTCCTGAAGAAAAGGAAAAGAAAGGGACTGAGAAAATATTTGAAAAGCTTATAGTTGAAAACTTCCCTAATATGGGAAAGGAAATAGTTAATCAAGTCCAAGAAGTGCAGAGAGTCCCATACAGATTAAATCCAAGGAGAAACATGCCAAGACACATATTAATGAAACTATCAAAAATTAAATACAAACAAAAAATATTAAAAGCAGCAAGGGAAAGGCAGCAAATAACATACAAGGGGATCTCCATAAGGTTAACAGCAGATTTTTGCAGAAACTCTGCAAGCCAGAAGGGTGTGGCAGGACATATTTAAAGTGACGAAAGGGAAAAAACTACAACCAAGATGACTCTACCCAGCAAGGATCTCATTCAGATTCAACGGAGAAATTAAAACCTTTACAGACAAGCAAAAGCTAAGAGAATTCAGCACCACCAAACCAGCTTTACAACACACGCTAAAGGAACTTCTCTAGGAAGGAAAAACAAGAGAAGGAAAAGACCTACAATAACAAACCCAAAAGAATTAAGAAATTGATAATAGGAACATACATATCAATAATTACCTTAAATGTAAGTGGATTAAATGCTCCAACCAAAAGACATAGACTGGCTGAATGGATACTAAAACAAAACCCATGTATATGCAGTCTACAAGAGACCCACTTCAGAGTTAGGGACACATACAGACTGAAAGTGAGGGGATGGAAAAAGATATTCCATGCAAATGGAAATCAAAAGAAGCTGGAGTAGCAATTCTCATATCAGACAAAATAGACTTTAAAATAAAGACTATTACAAGAGACAGAGAAGGACACTACATAATGATGAAGGGATCAATCCAAGAAGATATAACAATTGTAAACAATTGTAAACATAGTAGCATCTCAGTACATAAGGCAAATGCTAAGAGCCATAAAAGGGGAAATTGACAGTAACACAGTCATAGTAGGGGACCTTAACACCTCACTTTCACCAATGGACAGATCATCCAAATTGAAAAGAAATAAGGAAACACAAGCTTTAAATGACACATTAAACAAGATGGACTTAATTGATATTTATAGGACATTCCATCCAAAAACAACGAAATACACTTTTTACTCAAGTGCTCATGGAACATTCTCCAGGATAGATTTGGGTCACAAATCAAGCCTTGGTAAATTTCAGAAAATTGAAATTATATCAAATATCTTTTCTGGCCACAATACTATAAGACGAGATATCAAGTACAGGAAAAAAACTGTAAAAAATAAAAACACATGGAGGCTAAATAATACACTACTAAATAACCAAGAGATCACTGGAGAAATCAAAAAATATGTACAAACAAAATGAAGACATGATAACCCAAAACCTAGGGGATGCAGTAAAAGCAGTTCTAAGAGGGAAGTTTATAGCAATACAATCCTCCTTCAAGAAACACGAGGGGCCTCCCTGGTGGCGCAGTGGTTGAGAGTCTGCCTGCCGATGCAGGGCACACGGGTTCGTGCCCCCGTCCGGGAAGATCCCACATGCCGTGGAGCGGCTGGGCCCGTGAGCCATGGCCGCTGAGCCTGCGCGTCTGGAGCCTGTGCTCTGCAGCGGGAGAGGCCACAACAGTGAGAGGCCCGCGTACTGCAAAAAAAAAAAAACCACGAAAAATCTCAAATAAACAACCTAACCTTATACCTAAAGCAATTAGAGAAAGAAGAACAAACAAAACCCAAGGTTAGCAGAAGGAAAGAAATCATAAAGATCAGACCAGAAATAAATGAAAAAGAAAGGAAGGAAACGATAGCAAAGATCAATAAAACTAAAATCTGGTTGTTTGAGAAGATAAACAAAATTGATAAACCATTAGCCAGACTCATCAAGAAAAAAAGGGAGAAGACTCAAATGAATAGAATTAGAAATGAAAAATAAGTAAAAACTGACACTGCAGAAATACAAATGATCATGAGAGATTACTGCAAGCAGCTATATGCCAATAAAATGAACAACCTGGAAGAAATGGACAAATTCTTAGAAGCAGAACCTTCCAAGACTGAACCAGGAAGAAATAGAAAATATAAGCAGACCAGTCACAAGCACTGAAATTGAAACTGTGATGAAAAATCTTCCAACAAACAAAAGCCCAGGACCAGATGGCTTCACAGGCGAATTCTATCAAACATTTAGTGAAGAGCTAACACCTACCCTTCTCAAACACTTCCAAAATATGTCAGAGGGAGGAACACTCCCAAACTCATTCTAAAAGGCCACCATCACCCTGATACCAAAATGAGACAAAGATGTCACAAAAAAAGAAAACTATAGGGCAATATCACAGGTGAACATAGATGCAAAAGTCTTCAACAAAATACTAGCAAACAGAATCCAACAGCACATTAAAAGGACCATACCCCATAATCAACTGTGGTTTATCCCAGGAATGCAAGGATTCTTCAGTATATGCAAATCAATCAATGTGACACACCATAGTAACAAACTGAAGGATAAAAACCATATGATCTTCTCAATAGATGCAGAAAAAGCTTTTGACAAAATTCAACACCGATTTATAATAAAAACCCTCCAGAAAGTAGGCATAGAGGGAACTTACTTCAACATAATAAAGGCCATATATGACAAACCCACAGCCAACATTGTTCGCAATGGTGAACAACTGAAAGCATTTCCTCTAAGATCAGGAAAAAGATAAGGTTGCCCACTCTCACCACTATTTGTCAACATAGTTTTGGAAGTTTAGCGACAGCAATCAGAGGAGGAAAAGAAATAAAAGGAATCCAAATCAGGAAAGAAGTAAAACTGTCACTGTTTGCAGATGACATGATACTATACATAGAGAATCCTAAAGATGCTACCAGAAAACTACCAGAGCTAATTAATGAATTTGGTAAAGTAGCAGGATACAAAATTAATGCACAGAAATCTCTTGCATGCCTATACAGTAATGATGAAAAATCTGAAAGAGAAATTAAGGAAACACTCCCATTTACCATTGCAACAAAAAATAAAATACCTAGGAATAAACGTACCTGAGGAGACAAAAGACCTGTATGCAGAGAAATATAAGACACCGATGAAAGAAATTAAAGATGATACAAACAGATGGAGAGATAGACCATGTTCTTAGACTGGAAGAATCAACATAGTGAAAATCACTATACTACCCAAAGCAATCTACAGATTCAATGCAATCCCTATCAAACTACCACGGGCATTTTTCACAGAACTAGAACAAAAAATTTCACAATTTGTATGGAAACACAAAAGACCCCGAATAGCCAAAGCAATCTTGAGAAAGATAAACAGAGCTGGAGGAATCAGCCTCCCTGACTTCAGACTCTACTACAAAGCTACAGTAATCAAGACAGTATGATACTGGCACAAGAACAGAAATGTAGATCCATGGAACAGGATAGAAATCCCAGAGGTAAACCCACGCACGTATGGTCACCTTATCTTTGATAAAGGAGGCAAGAATACACAATGGAGAAAAGACAGCCTCCTCAATAAGTGGTGCTGGGAAAACTGGACAGCTACATGTAAAAGAATGAAATTAGAACACTCCCTAACACCATACACAAAAGTAAACTCAAAATGGATTAAAGACCTAAATGTAAGGCCAGAGACTATAAAACAATTAGGGGGAAACATAGGCAGAGCACTCTGTGACATAAATCACAGCAAGATCCTTGTTTTCCCACCTCCTAGAGTAATGGAAATAAAACCAAAACAAATGCGAAGTAAGAAACTTAAAAGCTTTTGCATGGCAAAGGAAACCATAAACAAGACGAATAGACAACCCTCAGAATGGGAGAAAACATTTGCAAATGAAGCAATTGACAAAGGATTAATCTCCAAAATATACAAGCAGCTCATGCAGCTCAATATCAAAAAAATAAACAACCCAATCCAAAAATGGGCAGAAGACCTAAATAGACGTTTGTCCAAAGAAGATATACAGATTGCCAACAAACACATGAAAGGATGCTCAATATCACTAATCATTAGAGAAATGCAAATCAAAACTACAATGAGGTACCATCTCACACTGGTCAGAATGGCCATCATCAAAAAATCTGCAAACAATAAATGCTGGAGAGGGTGTGGAGAAAAGGGAACCCTCTTGCACTGTTGGTGGGAATATAAATTGATACAGCCACTATGGAGAAAAGTATGGAGGTTCCTTAGAAACCTAAAAATAGAACTACCATACGACCCAGCAATCCCACTACTGGGCATATATCCTGATAAAACCATAATTCAAAAAGAGTCATGTAACTCAATGTTCATCGCCGCACTATTTACAATATCCTGAACATGGAAGCAACCTAGGTGTCCATCGAGATGAATGGATAAAGAAGATGTGGCACATAAATACAATGGAATATTACTCAGCCATAAAAAAACAAAATTGAGTTATTTGTAGTGAGGTGGATGGACCTAGAGTCTGTCATACAGAATGAAGTAAGTCAGAAGGAGAAAAATAAATACCATATGCTAACAAATATATATGGAATTTAAGAAAAAAACAAAAGGTTCTGAAGAACCTAGGAGCAGGACAGGAATAAAGACCCAGACCTACTAGAGAATGGACTTGAGGACACGGGGAGGGGGAAGGGTAAGCTGGGATGAAGTGAGAGAGTAGCATGGACATATATACACTACCAAATGTAAAATAGATAGCTAGTGGGAAGCAGCCCCATAGCACAGGGAGATCAGCTCGGTGCTTTGTGACCACCTAGAGGGGTGGGACAGGGAGGGTAGGAGGGAGATGCAAGAGGGAGGAGATATGGGAATGTATGTATACATATAGCTGACTCACTTTGTTGTACATCAGAAACTAACACACCGTTGTAAAGCAATTGTACTCCAATAAAATTGTTTTTAAAAAATGCTCTTGGAATATTGGAATACCTTTCCCTTTTTCTCCTCCAGGAAACCTTCCTTTTATTCTTCAAAATTGTTTTGCTCTGTTTTCCATACCAATGGCCTTAGTCACCCTCCTTGCTGTGACACCATTGTTCATACTTCTATACCACTGATGATATTGTTATTCATTATTACACTATAGGGGTTAACCTGTGATAGTTGTTCAATAAAGTCTGATTGAATGATGCATACCCTCTCTACATTACCCTTGACCTCACCCGAATCTAACAGTGGCGTATTACAAAGTGAGATTTCTGAAGCTCTAACTTGTTAGAGAAATGACTGTTGGACAGAAGCACACGAAAAAGCCTTCACACTTAATGCCTGGACCAACTCTGGTTGTTCTCCAGGCTTTGCATTGGTGGGAAGAGATCTGTGTTCAAGCCTGAAATCAAAGTTTTAACATGTTTTGAAACATGTTTTGAAAAATGCTGGCCTGAGAAGTAAAGACAGGATCTTGGATCTACTCTTAGTAAATGCTTCTGTTTGGAATTTGAAAAACAATTGCAGGGAAAGTGCCAGTAGCTCTAGTAGATAACTTAAGCATCTTCTAAAATACCTGCTGCTGAAGTCACCCATTAGCTCACTCATTATAATATTCTTAATATTTAATTTAATCAATTAACCACCTGGCTAGTAAATGTTTCTGTCGTCCTAAATCTATTCTCCTGGGCTGTCACACGTGTCTCACAGGTTCAGAAACACATAAAATTCCTCACTCCCCGCAATGCTCAGAGCAGAACAAGGACTCCTCCACCTTTAGGACCCTTTAAACGCTGAAATCCTATGATTCCGTGGTTCTTTCGATCAGATAACGTTTTGTTAGTTTCCACAGTTCTGGATAAGAAAGGGTCATCTTACCCACTCAGGAGTAAATTGTGATGCTGTTAAAAAATCTATTGGGTAATTCAAAAGGAGACAACACAGAACTCTTTAAATTGTGCAGCTACAGCAATTTGCCAAGAGGAAGATTCTAGAAGGCCCCAAACTCAAACCCTCAAGGATTATCGAGTACAAATGAACTTCCCCTGTATTATCTCGAGACAAATTCCCATTCAGTGTGCTCAGCTAACCAACTTCGTGAACTTTGCATGTCAACATCACTTTACCTCTCTTTAGACTATATTGCCTAGAAATAGCACCAAATGAATGATCAACAGCAAATAAATCTGATGAATCACTTTGATCTCTAGCTCTCTGTTGGTCTCTCTCTCTTTTTTTCCTGAGAGATTTTATTTCTGACAGTCTCCCTAGGAGTCATCTCATGAGTCATCTTAGTTCCTTTGAGAATATCTGCTCTCAGAGGCTGCAAACCCTCCAGGGAAACTTGTATCTGGCTGAGGTACAGGCTGTGCAAATCATGAAAATGATTTAGCTTTAGCTGAGAAAGCACTGCTCAACCTGCAACACCACCTCTTTCTTGGCTGCTGTGTTCAGCCGTTGCAACTTTGCAGTCACTCATTTATTCATACCTTCATTCATTCTTTCATACACCTTTTACACGCTCATTTACTCTTTCAGAGTTCAACATGAAACAACTCCAGAACCTTTCAGTTCTTACATTACTCAAATATTACTTGATTTACCATTTTGCTTAAAACTGGGTATGCAAACTAAATGGTGCATTTCTGCCTCTTACATCTTTTTCATACATTACACTAGTAATGTGCCTTTTTAAAATATGCGATATATGTGCTTTTTATTGACTCACTGTTGGGATCCCAACCACAAGCATCTTACTATGTGCCAAGTACTCTGCTCAGCTTTTCTTATAGGATCTCCTTGATTTCTACAATAATCTTGGTAGAAGTCATCATTATTCTTTGTTTCCTTATTAGAAATTCTGGCAAGGGTAAGATCATGGCTTGTTTCTCATCCTATCCTAGATGGCTGCACCCAGTGCCTAGCAAATAGTAGGTGCTTATTTAGTTATACATGCATTTATCAAAAATTATCACTAGTCCACCATAAACCAGGTACTGTTAGCCCCCAGGGATGAAGTTAAGTGCAAGGTGGATGTGGTCCCTGTCTTTATACTCTAGTAGAAGAGATAATAAATGTTTGATGAGTGAGTAAATGAACACAGAGACTAAGATTAAGAGGAGTTAAGTAACTTCTAATTAGTAACAAAATTGAGATTCACACCCAGATCGATGGGACTACAAGTCCTTCCATGATGCCTCATATAGAACCATTTTAGGCAGAAGGCTTGACCTCAAGGAGCTCACAGTCTAGAGAAGAGGCAAAGTGCAAGGAGTGGGGGAGGAGGAAAGCAAGTAACCAGATATTTACAGTGTTTGACATTTAGTGAATCCTCGCTATGCACCATGTACTATTTGAATAGCTTTATGAATATTGACTCTTTTAAGTCTTATAACAATCTTTGGCACAGGTAGTATTTTATCTGCATTTACAGATGATGAAAAGAGGCACAGAGAAGTTAAATAAGTTTCCCAAGATCACCCAGCCAATAAGTGGTAGAATTTGAATCCAGGGAGTCTGATGCAACAGTGGAGGCTCTTATCACCATTTTATACTACCCTTCTCAGTGTAACAGTGTGCTAGGAACTATTCTCGCCTCTTTGCATTCAAAGACAAAATATTCCCTTCATTCTTTATTTTTAAAAATCTTTATTGAGTATACTTAATATACAAAAAGTTTCACATATTTAATATATACATTTTGAGGAGTTTGGACATATCAATACACCTCTGATACTATCACCACACACAAGGTAATAAACATATCCATTGCTTCCAAAATATTTCTTGTGTCCTCCTGCATTTTTTTGTGGTTAAAAACACTTAACATGAGATCTGTCCTCTTAACAAAATTTTAAGTGCATAGTACAATGTTGAAAACTATAGTCACTATGTTGTACAGCAGTTCAACAGACCTTATTCATCTTATATAACTGTAACCTTATACCCAAAGAATAATAACTCCCCAATTTCCCCCTCCCCTCATCCCCTGGCAACCATCATTCTCTTCTCTACTTCTATCAGTTTGACTATTTTTGATATCTCTTTTAAGTGGAATCATTGTTTGTCTTTCTGTGACTCACTTATTTCATTTAGCATAATGTCCATCGGTGTTGTCAGAAATGGCAGAATTCCTTTCTTTTTTAAGGCTAAATAATATCTGATTGTGTGTATGGATATACCACATTTTCTTTATCCATTCATCTGTCTGTGAACATTTCATTTGTTTCCAAAAATCTTGGCTATTATGAATATGTTGCAGATATCTCTTTGAGATCCTGATTTCAATTCTTTTGAATATATACCTAAGAGTGATATTTCTGGATCATATGGTAGTTCTATTTTTAATATTTTGAGGAACCTCCATACTGTTTTCCATTTACATATCTACCAACAGTGTACAAGAGTTACTTTTTTTCCCCATAACCCTTGCTCTCTTTTGTCTTTTTGATAACAGTCATCCTTACAGATATGAAGTGATATCTCATTGTGGTTTTGAATCAGATTTCTCTTATTATTAGTGATATTGAGCATCTTTAGTATATCTGTCAGCAATTACTATGTTTTCTTTGGAAAAATATCTATTCAAGTTCTTTGTCTACTTTTTAATCAAGTTTTTTGTTTTGCTATTGAGTTGTAAGAATTCCTTATATATTTAGAACAACAAAATACCCAGAATAACCAAAGCAATCTTGAGAAAGGTGAACAAAGCTGGAGGCATTACACTTACTAATTTCAAAATACATTACAAAACTATAGTGGTTAAAACAGTATGGTACTGACATAAAGGCAGACATATAGACCAATGGAATAGCATAGACAGCCCAGTATATATGGGCAACTGATATTTGAGAAAGACCCCAGGAAAACACAATGGGGAAAGGATAGTCTGTTCAGTGAATGATGTTGGGAAAATGATATTTGCATGAAAAAGGTTTCTGAGCTGTAACTGATGTACATTGACTCCCACCTATTTTTTCACTTCCATGCCTTTTAAAAAGTTTCCCCATCTATTTCTTAGTTGGGTGAATTTGTTCTCCAGAAGATTCTTTATAAAGGGCACATGTTCAGTGTCCCTTGATTCTCACATGTCTAAAAATATGTTTCTATAACCTTGAGAGCTGAAGGACCACTTGATTTGCTATGAAATCTTTGACTCACACTTTCTTTCCTTGAGATTTTTGAAAATGTTTCTCCACTGTTGTCTGTCTTTGCCTGTTGCTATAGGTAAATCTTATGCCAATTTGCTTGTCTTTTCATTGTCAATGACATGTTTTTACTTATTAGTTTGTGTTGGTGGTTTTTTTTTTCTTTTTTCGTTTAGCTGTAGACCATGAAGTCTTTGTTTGTAAAGTCTAATAGTTTTATTAGGATATGTTTCAGGTATGGCTAATCTAGATTAGATCAATTTTCACTACACAGTCCATTTGATACATGAAAATAGGCCTTCTTCTATTTCTGGAATAATTTCTTGGATTATAATCTAAAATGTTATTCTGTTATATTGTTTTATTTTTCTTCAGAGACTCCAATTATATGTATATTAGATCTTTTTTACTTCTACCAATACTTTCTCTTGATTCTTTTTATTTCTTTATTTTCATTCTCTTAATCGTCTATTTGTCCTTATTAAAGTTCAATTCAATGTTTTCTTGCTCTGGCAATTTGTAATGTTGTTTTCAATTCTAAGATGAATTTGACTTTTTCTATTATTTCTTTCCTGAGTTCAGTCATTTTACATCTTTCTGGGGGTTTTTGTTCATATTGGTTAGGAGTTTTTAATTTCTCATTTGAGGTATTTATTTCACACCTGCAAATTTCTGTTTTCAGGTATTTCATTCGGGTGAGAGTATTATGTTACACTTTTCTTCTATTTCATGGTTGACATTTTGAGGATCTTTTTCAGCAGTGATATATTTCAATTCTCATTTGGTTTCTTTTGTTCTAACTTTAAATGTATATCACCTACTTTTTCTTTTTGAGTGTCTAATTTCTCAGACCAGCAATGGCAGTTACATAGACCAAAGTGAAAGTTTTGAGAGGTTTGCTCGATTCCTTAGTTCAAGACTACCCTCTTCTGCTGGCATGGTAAAGTGCATTTCTCTAATTGATTTTTCTATTTTGGGGTGGAAAGGATTCATGTTTATTCTGATTTGTGATTCATTCTCTCTCTCTCTCTCTCTCTCTCTCTCTCACACACACACACACACACACACACACACACACACACACACAAGTGTGTTCCCTTTTCCTTTCACCACGAAATACCCAGGGGCCATGTCCCCTTCTCAAGTCACTCCATTCTCCTTGCAGAAGGCTTGCTTCCCAACACTGTTGCTTTGGGTTCTGCTTACATTCAACTTTCGATTTTCTTGTAGCCAGCACTCTTATCTACCAGACTCTAAATTTGTTCTCAGTGTTTTCCAACTCTTGGCGGGGATTTCATGGTGGAAATTACTTTAGGGCAATTGTATTTGGATTCTTCCTCCCCTGTGGTCCTTGCTCCTTTGATCTCTTTAATACCTGTGCCTGGCTCTCCCCCAAAATGGGATTTTTAAAAAATTTCCTACTTACCAATGTTTTAAGCTCATAGTTTTGTATTTTCCATTCCTTAGATGTGCAGAAAGCCTAGATTATGGTTAGTTTAATTTGCTGTTCTTATCTGTCCAGATAAGTTTTGGGAGAATGTTTAAAGAGAATCAGATTTCAGAGGCCAGCATTATTCTATGTCAAACCAGAAATACCAGATGATTAGAATTTAAGCAAAAGAGGGTCAGAAGTAGGATTTGGAACGATAAAGCTTTTGACAGGGCTCAGAAACGTGTTTGACTACCCATTTGCACCTCTCAGATAACAATAAAAAATGAGCTGCTTTCTTCTTTGTTCAGGTGCAAGCTATCCTCCAGGGCACCCGCTCTTACTCACCACATCCATCTTAACCTCACCCTGGCTCAGAGGGTGAGGCAGAGAATTAATCACTGGTAGGGCTTTCATGAGTAACAGTACTTCCGTTCTTCTGCTCATGCCTGACTGTGCAGTTTCTCACCTGTGCACTTTTTCTCTTCCCAGGCTAATATTGCCCCCAATTTTCTCAGGCCGTTTCAATGAGAAAATTTCTGCTCACTTTAAGATTCTCTTTAATTATCAGCTCTTTCAGGAAACCTTCTGTGACTTCCTGCAAGCTGGATTATGGGTGTTTCCTCTGTGCAACTAGAGCAAACCATACACATCCCTGTCACTGAACTTGACATGTTATTCTGCTTGTGAGTATGCCTTCACCTGTAAGGTATGGATGCTTCATGATTCCTTCTTCGTCTTTGCATTTCCCCAGTGTCTCTCACAGAGCCTGACATTTAGTAAATGCTCAATAAACATTGGTGGAATGAATTGATGGATAAAGAAATGAATGTACAATAAATGTTCTAGAAGTGCCTGAACTCTGCATGGTCCTAGTCAATGGGAAAGGATCTACTTAACTTTTTTTTATTATTATGGTTGAGGATCATTGGTCCCTAAAGAACAGTTTCCTACACTTGCATCTCTGGCACCAGGTCCACTTGGACATAAATGTTGACCAGACCTCCCTCAGAGCCTGGAGGCATCGAGCATTTTGCTGAGGGAGCTCTCAGGTGATCTTTCTATCCTTGTCTCCAGCCATTTCCTATTTGGGACACACAAATGATGATCTTTTCTCTATATAAAGATAAATGGGAAGAGCGAATCTATCCCCAAAGTCTGGAGAAAGAATTTTTCTCTTCAGGTAGAGGCAGAACAAAATTCATGTAAGCTAGTTTTCTGCCTTCACTCACTTGATCTTTAATTGTATTTTAGATGAGCATTTGATAGTGAAGGACTACCTGCTTTTGTCCAAGATCATTATAATTCTTCAAATTCAAAAGTCTGTGTCTTTTCTCTTCTCTAGAGATACTGAGACTCTAAGCATCACTGAAGCATAGAATTTAGGAATCAAAGGAACATTGTGATCAGCAGGCCTTCTCATTCGACAGACAAACACTGACTTGCCCATAATTATAGAGCTGGCTAATGGCAGAATGAGTAGTAAAATCAAAGTTTCTCAACTCATAGTTTTATGTTATTTCTGTATGTATTGGCTATAATTATGCAGGCAGAGTTAATAACCAATTTGGGGTCTTTTTGGAGAATTTGCCATCTCAAAATACCACCTACTCTTTTCCATCTGGGCCGTTCTCATAAAGGGGCAATTCCATTTTCCTTGAACGTAGAGAGTAATTCACAATCTCAGTTTTGCCACACTCCAGAGTGTCTTCAGCCATAAAGCAGTGTCAAGAGATTGTCAAAACAAAATTAATTGAAATAATAAATTCCTGCCATATAATGTCTTCAGAAGGTGAAAGACAAGGTGTGTCTCACAATAAAGCAAAAGGAGAGTGTCCTAAAGGGTGGGAATTGTGGATCCAAAGGGAAGATGAAACTTCTTTTACTGTAACATCTTCCATGTTTTTAAAACCCTGCAGGTTTTAGAAGGGGGAAAACCAGAATTGTCAAAACAAGAAACCACATCTTCTTACAGGTCAGGGCCCTCCACAGAATTTCTGACAGTTTGAACGCCAACTAAAGTTGTTTTAATACCAAATTTAACATGCGCAGGCATTTCAGATCTGTCACTAGGAGCAGGGTGATGTCAGTGAGAAAATCTGGTGTTGTTTCTTTTTCGCAAGTTTTTCAGGATCCGAGATGGAGCTGTTTGTTGAGCATGTCACTGCAGAGAGGGGGTAATAATTAGTGATCTGAGAAACAAGGCTTGTTGCGAGGTTAAGAATCAAAACCAAAAAGCTTATTAACAAGGAGAAGAACTGTCAAAGGGAGGAATAAAGTGAGAAAAACATAGCGCTTATCGCTCCTAGAAGCTCCAGTTTATTTAGAAGCTTTGGAATTCTGTTCTGCAGGCCGTGCATGCGGTATGAGTAGGGTCAGAAATTCACACGTCGTGGGGATGCTGTTACAGCCATGCTTGAGACACATGTCACGACATGGGCATCTTTTCATCCCAAACCATTTGTACCTTGCCTTTCAGACAAAGGTTGCTTCTCAACTTTAAATTTTATTGAAACATGCATGAAAGCTCTCTACTAACGAAGACACTTTTAAAATACATAAGATGATAATGAGATTTTACAGAATCTTTCATTATTCTGTGCCCATTCAATTCTCGGCTTCATGTTAAGGAGCAACATTCTTCCCTATTAAATTTCCTTCCCTCTAAATTAGCATTTAATTATTTTAAATTAAAATGTCTTGATGTATGTTAGTCTGCTATCCTTATGAAGAATTTGGAGTTTCACATAATTTAGCTAGTATATTTCTGTGTAAAGGAGGAGTTGGTGGCCCCTCAATATCCATTAGCTTCTTTTCCTTAGTAACAGAATTCAAGTTGTATTTCAGTGTCAATGATTCTGGCTACAAGAAAACATTTTGCAGCCTACGACATTTTTCAGCTAAGTGTGACCATGATGTGCAAACAAAACAGTCACATGAAGGTAGAGTAAGGTTTTGAAAAGTTGTTAACTCACTTGCAAATGTGCCCATTTAATTCACCTTTCTCCTGCCTGAAATCTGGTATTTGCTTCAGATGGCTGGAGCTCTAGCAGCCAACTTGATCCATGAGGTGGCTTTGAAGGTGGAAAGCATGCTGTAGGATGATAAAGTAGAAGACAATTTCATAGCATGACCGTACTTGTCCTGGACTACTAAACTCTGGGGCCTCAAGTTATATGAGAAAATAAGTGATTTCTTTAAACACTGTTATTTCTGCTCTTTGCATTTCTGGCAGCTAAATGCAATTCTTAATACATACTCTTGCTGCACATAAGCTCAGTGAAAGCAGAATGACCAATAGTTAAACCTGTCCTCAAAAATCAAGCCTTATACATCAAAAGATGGGCAAATGAATGTACATTTTTACATTTATAAAATGTATCATTTTATAATTCCTCCTTTTAAATGATTTTAAAATCTCCTACCAGTTCCTTTTACCTCTGATGTGAGCCTTTCTATGTAAAATTAGTGGCTTCGACATTGGCACTTGTCATTTAGTGTTGGATTCAGATATTTACATATATAATGATGAAACAGATGCATAAGTATTTACATTAGGACCCTGTCAGCTGGAAATATAAATAACCAGTCTTAGACATATTTAAGCTGAAAGGTAATTTATTAGCTCAGGGACTGGAAAGTCCAAGGTCAGGTGGGCTTCCAGCATGGTGAGATCCGTGTGTTCAAACTGTGTCATCAGATATAGTGTCACCATCTTCTAGCTCTGCTTATTAATTTTTTTTTTCCTTTTAAGCCTATTGGCCTCATTCTCTCTGCTATGGAGAGACTCTCTCTGCGTGGTGGAAAAATTTTGTTTAGGCAATCCCCCAAGCGGACATCACTGTCACGCATGTTATTGAGAAGAGACAGGCAGTCTGTCCCAAATATTATTGGTCCCGTATGGGTCCTGTGTTCTTGGACTATTCGTTGTGAACAGATTTGGGTCACCAAGTCCATGCACTCTGATTACAGTCATACCAGAACCACTTGGGAAAAGGGGATGGTGGACCAGTCCCAACCTCCCCACTGTTTCAGGAGTTTGTATTCTGGGCCTTGGAAACACTGCTCTTATCCCTCTGTGATCCTCTGTTTCCTCTAAGATGCTGGGAGTATGTGAGGTTTTATTAGCCCATGTGAGGGTGAGCAGAAGGCCACTCAGCTGCACATCAGAGGACCTGTGAGAGAGTCCTGTGGCTCATTAACTGGCTTTATATCCTTAAAAGTTACTTACTCTTTCTGGATTTTAGCTTTCTGGACTACAAAATGAAGACATTGGACTTGGTAATCTTTAAAATCACTTCAAATCCTAAAAATCTACAACTATGACTCGACACATGTGCTTAAGCCATATATCCTGCTCTAGGAATATTTCTGCCTTTGCAACTTTAAATATGTAAACTCTATCTCTGATAAATAGCCTGGTGCCCTGCATCAGTCTACAAAGACTCTAGGAACAGTTTTTTATTTTCTTCCTTCGCTATTTTTACAACTTTAATCTGAGAAAAATGGTGCCCCCCTCTATAAAAAAAACTTAGTTTTCTAAGTGAATACAAATTAAACATTAAAAAAAAGTCATTAGAGCACGAACCATTACAGGAGATGAGAACAGGAGGGTTGGCAGGTTGGGAAAGGAGCTTACATATGCTAAGGGTGTAAAGAGACTTGAACAATTATCAATCCTTCCGCTTTAGAGAGAGAGAGATTTATTCATCCAAAGACACTCAATATGAACATTGGGCTTTTTTGAAAGAAAAAAAGAAAAATTAATACTTAACTATTTATTTTATGCCAGGCACTGTACTAAGTTTTATGATGTCGTTTTTCCGTTTATTTTTCATGACGACTCTATAGGTAGGTATTGTTTTTTAATTAGGATCACACAGATGAGGAAGGAGGCCTTTGGTAAGTAAGTGGTACAAGATCAATTAAGCAATAAATGGTAAAGGTGGATTCGTACTCAGGGAGCCTCACTCCAGAGGCCAACCTCAACCCAGAACCACTTCATGGTTCGGAGCCTATCCATCACATTTTCTCCTCGTTCTCCTCTGCTTCCTGGTTTCCTTCTCTAGAAAACAGCCCAACTCTGTCCCATTGAAAAGAAGTCTTTGACACACACATAATTAGAAAGCTGGACTTGAAGTTCCTAAAGAAATGTGGCTGCTTCATTATAGCTAAAGAAAATGAGTGAGTTTACCACAGGGTTGTCCAACCAAGGGCAAGAGAAAGGGGATCTTGTTGATAGCTAAGTGGTCTTTTTAGAATTTATTAATATTTATTTGGAAGCTATTTTTTGGAAAGAAGGAGGAAAGAATGTTTCCATGAGCCTTGCTCTCTCCTTTAAGGTCCATCTGGTATTGCAGGTATGCATGCCAAATCACACTCTTAAAATAACACTTACAAAGGGCTGTTCCTTTTATAAGTTGAAAAATCTGTCTGATTTTTCACACTTTCACCAAATCAATGTCTAGAGAAACATTTTATAAGTTAAAATATGTCCTCTGTTGCTGCCGCTTCAAGTTATGATTAAATTAGTCATAAATCTCATTTGGAAGTTTAAAATTCTTCCCAGATAGGATTCCACAGACATTAAGGGCTAAGTCTTCCCTAAAGGTGGACATTTAAGCCTTTTCTTCTGCAGATCAGCAAGTCGCTTCCTCTGGTATTAATCCCATAATATGCTTTCTTCTTTTAAAATTCCCCAGTCTCAAGATCATCTCCCATGATGCCAGCTTTTCTCCTTTTTCTGGACTTTCTCTTGTTACACGTATCACTGAGTACCATAATGATTTGTCTTCCTACTGAGGGACTATGAGAAAAGAAGTTCTGTTTCTTGTTCATCACTATCCTGAGTGTCTAGCACAGTGCCTGGAAAACAGAAGGTTCTCCACTAGTGTGTGTTGCATTGAAATGATTCTAAGACAGAGTTTGCCTACATGACCAGAAAGGATAGAGGAACCCATAAACAATGGTTGTGATTATGGGTCAGAATTCAAAACTAATCGTAAGAAGTGCATAAGAAGGAATGACTGTGTTAATGTCAGTGAACTATCAGCTTGGTTTAGCTGAACTCTAGTCATAAAATTATTTCCCCTGATAGGAAAGCTCAGGAAGGCACTTCCTCCATTCTGTGGTTCAGGTATTTGGGAATGTCGTGGTGGGAACAGAAGAAATTAAACTTCATAAAAACATGGAGAATGGATTTTTACTGTTTTTGTTTGAAGTGATATGTTTGGCTAGTGATTACAGAATTGAAAAGATTCAAGAAAGAGAGTGACCCAAACCACAGTGATTTTGAAATTTCCATTTAAACATCTCTTTAAACGTCATGTAGGGAACAATCTTAAAAACAGTGTTTGCCCCCCATGTTATTTCAGGGCTTGTCCCACATATGCAGCTTTATATCATGAAATAATATTTTTAAAATATTTTCCGGACTTCATATTGCCTCATGATGTATTTGTGGCTAATTTAAATGTCATGATAAAAAACGTTTTCTGTTCTATTTTGTTTGGTTTTATAAATGTCAAATGCTATTACAATAAATACCAAGGAACAACCAATTTTTTGTAATGTCACTTTTTAATCAAATATATTTTCTCTGATAATAACCTGTTTCATCAACTGAGTTCTGTAACTGCCATCTTCTAAGTGACTAATTCGGGTAAGTGATTTAACTTCTCCAAACCTCAGTTCCCTCTTTTGTTAAATATGGTTCTTACTATGATAACGTGGAAGAATATATGTAAAGCCCATGGCACAATACATAAAATGTATTAAAAACTCAATAAATGTTCCTTTTTTTCTCTCATAAAAGGAAAAAAATATTTGGAATGACTACTATGTCATCCCTCAGCCTTCTCCCCGTTAACTAAATAATTCCTTTTAGATATTCTTCCAGGTCTCCACCACTCTTATTATTCTGTTCTATCCTGAACCCCTTTTTTTCCTTCATTGACGTGAAATTTCATAATCAAAAAAAAAATTAAGGCAGAATTTTCAGTCTTTAGACAACTGAGCTTTTTGTAGCCAAAATTGAAATTAAATAAATTGCCCAAGTGACTACATTTCAAGTAAGTTAGTGTTGGCTAAATCAGCATTTAGGAGAACTGAGCAAACCATCTTTTTTCTAAATAACAACAATAAAATGTATTGTCTGAATTTACATTCTAGTAATTTAAGTACCTTTTCATCCCTTCTTCTAAATTGGGGTCACAGGGGTTCTAGAGAACTATTATGAGGCAAGCCCCCCAAAAAGATGATATTCCTGGCCCCTGGCTCATAATGGAAAGGGGGAATGAGTGTGTGTGTGTGTGTGTGTGTGTGTGTGTGTGTGTGTGTTCTACAGTAGAGACAAAATCTATAGCCAGCCCTTTCATCCAATCAAAAACACCTGTGACAACAATAATGATTTAATGCTTTATTCTACCTCAAAAATGCTCCAGGCAGCCACCAGCTCTGTAGAGGGAGTTTATCATTATATATGTTAGGATGTTGTGAAATAAGAATAAAATCACTCAGAGACACAACACTTTGGTGAGTAACATTGTGTTTCAAGTCCTCATAATGATTTCTTGCAGACCATCTTTACTCATTTCTAGCCTTCAATGATTTCTCCGTCTTCGGCAGATTTGAGACAGCGTGATAATTTAGCGAATTGTTAGTGAACTTAACGTTTATGCTGAGGACCAACCCTTCCTGCAGGGAAATTAATATTGTGTCAGTTAATGCCGTATCCCTAACGTAGAAGAAGATAGTACGTATCATGGAATAAAAGCGATTAATAATAATTAGCATTAATTGACTGATTTTGATTACATTATTCTAGATACTGTTTCAAGCTCTTACATGTCTTATTAACTGAATCCTCAACACCCCCCTAATTAATATAACCCCCATTTTATTTTTTTAATTTATTTTTTATTATTATTATAATTTTTTAACATCTTTATTGAAGTATAATTGCTTTACAATGGTGTGTTAGTTTCTGTTTTATAACATAGTGAATCAGCTATACATATACATATAGCCCCATATCTCTTCCCTCTTGCATCTCCTTCCCTCCCACCCTCCCTATCCCACCCCTCTAGGTGGTCACAAAGAACCGAGCTGATCTCCCTGTGCTATGCGACTGCTTCCCACTAGCTGTCTATTTTACATTTGCTAGTGTATATATGTCCATGCCACTCTCTCACTTCGTCCCAGCTTACACCTCCCCCTCCCCGTGTCCTCGAGTCCATTCTCTAGTAGGTGTGCGTCTTTATTCCCGTCTTGCCCCTAGGTTCTTCATGACTCTTTTTTGGATTCCATATATATGTGTTAGCATACGGTATTTGTTTTTCTCTTTCTGACTTACTTCACTCTGTATGACAGACTCTAGGCCCATCCACCTCATTACAAATAACTCAATTTCGTTTCCTTTTATAGCTGAGTAATATTCCATTGTATATATGTGCCACATCCTCTTTATCCATTCATCTGTTGATGGACACTTCAGTTGCTTCCATGTCCTGACTATTGTAAATAGAGCTGCAATGAACATTGTGGTACATGACTCCTTTTGAATCATGGTGTTCTCAGGGTATATGCCCAGTAGTGGGATTGCTGGGTCGTATGGTAGTTCTATTTTTAGTGTTTTAAGGAACCTCCATACTGTTCTCCATAGTGGCTGTATCTATTTACATTCCTACCAACAGTACAAGAGGGTTCCCTTTTCTCCACACCCTCTCCAGCATTTATTGTTTGTAGATTTTTTTTGATGATGGCCATTCTGACTGGTGTGAGATGATATCTCACTGTAGTTTTGATTTGCATTTCTCTAATGATTAATGATGTTGAGAATTCTTTCATGTGTTTGTTGTCAATCTGTATATCTTCTTTGGAGGAATGTCTATTTAGGTCTTCTGCCCATTTTTGGATTGGGTTGTTTGTTTTTTTGATATTGAGCTGCATGAGCTGCTTGTATATTTTGGAGATTAATCCTTTGTCAGTTGCTTCATTTGCAAACATTTTCTCCCATTCTGAAGGTTGTCTTTTCGTCTTGTTTATGGTTTCCTTTGCTGTGCGAAAGCTTTTAAGTTTCATTAGGTCCCATTTGTTTATTTTTGTTTTTATTTCCATTTCTCTAGGAGGTGGGTCAAAAAGGATCTTGCTGTGATTTATGTCGTAGAGTGTTCTGCCTATGTTTTCCTCTAAGAGTTTGATAGTGTCTGGCTTTACATTTAGGTCTTTAATCCATTTTGAGTTTATTTTTGTGTATGGTGTTAGGAAGTGTTCTAATTTCATTCTTTTACATGTAGCTGTCCAGTTTTCCCAGCACCACTTATTGAGGAGGCTGTCTTTTCTCCATTGTATATTCTTGCCTCCTTTATCAAAGATAAGGTGACCATATGTGCATGGGTTTACCTCTAGGATTTCTATCCTGTTCCATGGATCTATGTTTCTGTTTTTGTGCCAGTACCACACTGTCTTGATTACTGTAGCTTTGTGGTATAGTCTGATGTCAGGTAGCCTGATTCCTCCAGCTCCATTTTCCTTTCTCAGGATTGCTTTGGCTATTCGGGGTCTTTTGTGTTTCCATACAAATTGTGAAATATTTTGTTCTAGTTCTGTGAAAAATGCCAGTGGTAGGTTGATAGGGATAGCATTGAACCTGTAGATTGCTTTGTGACCCCCATTTTAAAGGTGAGAAAATGAAGAGCAGCGAATTTAAATAATTTTCTCACAGTGATATAGTGATTAAGTGGTAGACTTATCATTCAAACCCATGTAATCTGACTCCACAGCCTAATTTCTGCAGGGATCTAGGGCTTAATGTGCTAACTCAAGGGGTCAGTTAGATTCTCAAAGGAAAAAATTCTGAGAGACCTCTATGCCTTAGTCCCAACATAGCTTTCCAACCTTATCTTGTAAATCTTTCATGAATGGGATGGTACCAAGTGGGTTACTGACTTTTTCTCAAATCCTTCCTAGGCCTTTCATATCCATTTTTAAATGCCTTTTGCTCTATTTTATATGTTTTTCTTTTATAATCTCTATCAGTATGACTCCTACCCTAATCTACAAACCCACTTTAAGTACAAATGCTTCTATGAACTCTCCCAGGTCTTTTTTTCCCTGATGAAGTGAATTTCTCCTCTTTGACTTTGCATGGACCTCTCTTGATTCTGTGGTCTATCCTTATTTGTGCTCCTGTCTGATCTGCTTTACTAGATTATAAATTCTTTAAAGCCAACACTGCCCCTTAGACAGAGTTGGTACCTAATGACTGTTCAATTGATGCTGAAGTTCCTGGCTCCTGTCTCAGCGAATGAGTCACACAGGCAGTGGGAGAGCAGCTGAGAAAACAAGGCCAGGTCCTAATGTGTAATGGGCCAGAGCAGCAGGTCCTTGTTCTTGTTCAGGGGGCTTTCTCAGTCCAGGAGGGGCTGTTTCTCTTCCCTGCAGCACACAGGGAACATAGTCTACTTTCTCCTCTTCTTTAATGCTGCCACCCTATCTATAATTCTATCCCTGGGGGTTCTTACATCACCAGAAAGAGGTCATCTCCCTAGACATTTTCCTCTTTGTTGCACCCAAAGACAACCTCACAGTATCTTTTCCCTTTAAAGGTCATTACTTTGGAGAATACAGGGGATATAAGAGAAAAGTGAAGAAAATAAAAAGCTTAAGTAGTCTGTTGTATATTTTTTAGTGCAATCCCTGATGATGGGTTGTCTTCTCCTTGACTGAAGTTAGAGACTCAAAGTCACCTTAGACTTTTCTCAACCTTTGTTCTTGGGGTAATGTTTCCTAAGAGATATAATCATGGCGGAATGTAGATATCCATTCAGATTCCCATCCATATCCAAGGAGATAGAATGGTGTGGTGATTAGAAGTGTGAGTTTGGGGACTTGTGTTTGAATTTCAGCTCTACCACTTTTGTAGGTATGTGACACTGGGAGATTTGTGTAATGACTATAAGACTCAAGTTCCTTATTTGTAAAAAGAAGGTAATATGGTGTTTATATCACAAAGTTGTGAAAAGTTTACATGAGAAATGTATGTAGAAGGCTCCAGGTAGGCATGGCTACTCTTCACCATTAACTAGTTTTCTGTTGCTAGGCATAGGGAAGCTTTGCACTTGCCCAGGCCCTTGAAACTAGGAGTGGTTATGTGACACAGTCAATGGAATATGAGTATAAATAATGTGGGTCACTTCTAGAGAGAGATGCTTAATTGCTGGTGCTGGTCTTTCCTGTCTGTCGTTTCCTGGGCACATATTGGTATGACGGTGCCATGAGGTTAAAGATGCCTGGAAAACTGAGAAGCCCAGAGAAGATTTTGTATGAGCAGGAAATAAAGCTTTGTTGTCTTCAGCTTCTAGAATTCTGGGCTTATCTGTTATCACAGCATAACCTAATCTGTCCTAATACAGTGCTCAATAGAGTCTACGACAGAGTAAATACTAAAAAATTGATAGTTTTTAAAGTAGGTAATTTGCATTCCCTGGACCTCTATACTGGGAAGTACCTGTGTTAATGGGCCCCCAACCCAGTCCCACGCAGGAGTATTTCCTCATACTTATCGTCGGCAAGCTTCCATGAAAACCTGACCAACACAGCCCGTCAGCATTGTATAGCATATTCCCTTGTAACATTCACCTGCATAGAATTCTTTACTTCAGTAAAATGATTAGAAACCTTTTGGGGTAAACCTTCTTCTAGGAAGACACAGTAACTTTTTCCTTGCACACACAGACTAATGGCCATTAACAGTCCTCCTTACCATGTCTCTCTGGCAACATCATTCCACACACTCCCCAATTTAATCTTTTTTCTTCTTTCTTCATATGAAAAAGTCATCATGTGTCTACTCACCACAAACATCCTTAGTAAATCATGTGTTTCATTCTTCTTGTAGATGAAAGTGATTTTTAAAAATCCTATGGAGTTCAAAATTTATATAAGTTAATGTATTTCTTGACTGGAGTTGGGTCACTCTTTCAAGTGAGTGTTATGGATGGTAATTTTGTATGGCTTAGAGGGAAGAGCAGTGACCTACTTCTCGGTTTCAGGTTATAGGACTGATCCTAGCACAGTCTTGCTATGTGACTTTGATCAATTTCTTTCTTCCTTGAGCTACCTGGAGTTTTTCTCATTGAATTGTAAAATCTTTAACATCCTGTGGACTTTAACTCCTGACTCCTTATATTTCTTGCAGTCTCCCACACATATATGCACCGTGTAATTTCCTTTCTAACAATGTTTATACTTTTGTAGATACAAATCTTGTTTCATATCCTAGCTCTGCCTCTGCTAACATATGTAACCCAAGACAAGCAATTTAACCTCTGAGTCTTTGTTGATCCATCTGTAAAATGGGAATAATAATACTTAACTCACTAGACTGATGGTAGGGGTAGATGGAACAACATTGGAAATTACCTGGTAACATAGTAAGAAGTCAATGCATAGTAGTTTTTCTTCTCTTTACTTCATATCTCTCCCGGCATATCAAGATTCTGGACCTCCATATTCTATATGGTCTAAAGAGGATGATTACAAAGGATTGTTCAGTTTAAAAAAATGTCTTCGATATTTCTCATTTCAGAAAATGTAGGTAGACTTAACTGCCTCCTCCATGTATAGTTCTCTCTTCCTTGGTGCCTTGCATTTTGCAGTTAGGATGTACTCCAAAGTCAGCCAGAACTTTTCCACATCAAGATGCCAGCTCTAAGCAGTGCTATTAATAACATTACTGCTAATAAAATAGCCAATATTTATTAAGTATATACTAAGTGCCATATACTATTCTAAGTGTATTATATAAAAATATGTTTATATGCGTGATATATAACATATAATTATATAGAGAATTGTTTAGAGATTTAGAGCATATAAATTTAGAGCATATGTATTTTACACACACACACACACACACACACACACAATTCTATGAGACAGGTGTTATTATTGTCCCCATTATCTCAGTCTGGGTCCACTCAGGAGAGTTACTTATTTTGACAGAGAAACTTTAATATAAGGTATCAAACCAAAAATGTGACATTGATGTATCGCAGTAACTGTACCTCTAAGGCTGTGGAGAAGAGGGACTGGAAGGGAAGAAGCTGAAATTATTAAAACTAGAGTTTGAAGGAAGGACCTTGTGGATCTGAGACTCAGATCTCTGTGGAGGGGATGCTGTTTCAGGTTGTATTTGCATTCTTCTTGAGAAAGTACGTGAGGCTGACTCTAGGAACTGGGAGAACTGTGCACTGAAGGCAGTGCTGCTGCCACAGACTATTACTGAGGAACCATTGTTGCAGCGGCAGGACAGGGACAGGAAGCACAGCAGGAAGGAATAGGTGCTTCTTCCTCCCCCCATCTTCCAGTCTTCCCTCTGGAATCCCCGTGTGTAGCGACTAATGGAGATCCAGCCGGCAAAGGAGATGTGTGGCTCTCAGAGTCCCAACTCTAGCATCAGAAAGCAGCTGAGAGACAACTCTTAACAATCAACAACTCTACCCCTGTAGCCATTTGCAGTCTCTATGTACACCCTTGTCCACGTAGTTAGATTTCAATACAACAATCAAACAGCTTTATGCTTCCACTTAAGAAGGTGCAACTATCTCTTTGTTACAAACAAAGATGCTCTCACCCTCTCAATGGAGTGAGGAGATGCAAAGTTCCGACAATTGCTGTGTGCATCTCTGGGAGACGGTCACAGTATTCATCTCTGAAGTTCAGAAAAGCAAGCGAGGTAATTTCCATTGAGTTATGCCAAGGCACCTGCATACAATTTCAAGAAAAGCATCCAGTGAACTGTGATGGGAAGGAAAACTCTTCTTCCCAATGATTTCCCTTGTCCATTGACTTATAGATAAGTTTAAACACTTGGTGAAGCTCTTCAGGTCATTCATTTCCAGACTTATTTTCAGCTCCATGTCATCCCAACACTGTCATTGCATCTACTCCTTTTCCTTCTTCTCCTCCCCTTCCCCCCTTCCCTTCTCGTCCTCTTCTTCCTCCCCTTCATCCTCTTCTTTTTCTCCTCTTCCTTCTCCTTCTTCATGGTCCTCTTTTATTATTATTTTTTTCTGTACGCGGGCCTCTCACTGTTGTGGCCTCTCCCGTTGCGGAGCACAGGCTCCAGACGCGCAGGCTCAGCGGCCATGGCTCACGGGCCCAGCCGCTCCGCGGCATGTGGGATCTTCCCGGACCGGGGCACGAACCCGCGTCCCCTGCATCGGCAGGTGGACTCTCAACCACTGTGCCACCAGGGAAGCCCCATGGTCCTCTTTTTATATTGTATATCGTTTTAATCAACTTGAAATTATTTTCTGGAACAAGTTAATGGATGAATATACAAAAAACAAAATCTTGCTGTTTTTTTCCAGAAAGGTTCTATGTTTGCATGCACACCTAATGAGATAAAAAATGTTTATCTCACTATAATCCTGTCAATAGCATTTTTTCACATTTTTACTACTATGATGGGTAAGTAAATTGTATCTCCTAAGTTCTATTACTTTGATTATTGAGTTGTACACGTTCTCATGTAGATTTCATTTCTCTCTTTTCCTATTCTAGAATTTTTATCTTCATATTCTTTAAATACTTTTCTTCTGAGGTCCTTGGTGGATTGTTCTTACTAATTTTTCTGAGTTCCTTATATATTAGAAACACTTATCCATCATACCATAGTTGCAATATTAATCCCAAATTTCATTTCTCTTGAAATTGTATTTCTACAGTTTCTGCTATTAGATTTGAGTCTTGGATCCATCAAAGCAGTTGAAATTTCTAAGAAGCTATTGCTGATATCAGTGGAAGGATTTAGAATAGGTTAGGGATCACCAACCAGGTATTCACCTTGTCCTGAAGACTGTCAACATGATGCTGACAGACATGTTACCCATTCAGATATAGTTTTCTAAGTTCTTGGTCTATCAGTGGGTGACATTTTACCATATAAAGGGAAGCTTACATATGACTATGTGGGTCCATCTTTTAGAGTGATAACATAGCAACAGCTTTTGTTAATCTCCAGGAACCAGAAACAGATTGAATTCTTGGCAAGATGTAAGAAAAGAGCTTTCACAAACTCAGCTGGCTGTGGTGCTCCCTATGTTGTAAATGCTATTGCAGACAGACCCTGTGAGTGAGGCTTCCCACACTGTGAACAACACATCACTCAGCAACAACCATCTTCTCTCGGGTCTGGCAGGGAGAGTGAAACATGCCAAGGTGAAGATACTAGGAAAGAGGGCAGAAACACTGGCAAATTGCTTTCTTTTCAAAATGGAACACTTAGGAGCAAGCAATAAAAAATAAACAAACCGGGCTTCCCTGGTGGCGCAGTGGTTGAGAGTCCGCCTGCCGATGCAGGGGACACGGGTTCGTGCCCTGGTCCGGGAAGATCCCACATGCCGCGGAGCGGCTGGGCCCGTGAGCCATGGCCGCTGAGCCCGCGCGTCCGGAGCCTGTGCTCCGCAACGGGAGAGGCCACAACAGTGAGAGGCCCGCGTACTGCAAAAAAAAAAAAAAAAATTAAAAACTTTGTGCATCAAAGGACATTATCAAGAAAAGTGAAAAGATAACCTACAGGATGGGAGAAAATATTTACAAATCATGTATCTGATAGCGGTTTAATATCCTGAATATATAAATAACTCCTACAGCTCAACAATAGAAAAACAAATAACCCAGTTTTAAAACAAACAAGGGATTTGAAAAGACATTTCTCCAAAGAAGATATACAAATGACCAAAAAGCACATGAAAGATGCTTAATATCTTTAATTATTAGAGAAATGCAAATCAAAACTACAATAAAGTAACATTTCACACCCACAAGGATGGCTATTAAAAAAAAGAAAACAATAGAGAATAACAAGTGTTGGTGAGGATACGGAGAAATTGGAACCCATGTTCATTGCTGATGGGAATGTCTAATGGTGCAGCCACTGTGGAAGCATATTAAAAAGAGGTATTCCAACAAATACCTGTACATGAATGCTCATAGAAGCCCTAGTCACAATAGCCAAGAGGTAGAAATAACCCAAATGTCCACCAGTGGATGCATGAATAAACAAAATGTGGTATAGCCATATAACAGAATATTATTCAGCCGTAAAAATAATGAAGTACTGGTGCATGGGACAACATGAATGAACCTCAAAAACATTATGCTAAGTGAAAGAAGCCAGACAAAAAAGGTCAGTTGTTGTACAATTTCATTTATATGACATATCCATAATAAATAACCCATAGAGACAGAACCACATTAGTGGTTGTCAGGGGCTGGGTAGAGGGAAGCCTGCGGGGAGGTTGCATAACGGGTACAGGATCTCCCTTGAGGTGATGAAAATATTTTGTAACTAGATAGAGGTGGTGGCTGCAAAACATTGAGAATATAGTAAATGCCATCAAAGGGTACACTTTAAAATAGTTAATATTATGTGAGTTTTACCTTGATATAAATTTGAAGAATAGAAGGTGGACATTTTCCAAAATTTTGTCAAAAACATAAATATGGCAATTCAAGAAGTTTAGTGAACGCTTAGGAAAATAAGAAGTAAATCATGACTAAGAATCATATTCAAACTACTGAAAACCAAAGATGGAAAGAAATCTAAAAAGCATCTAGAGAAAAACAATACACAACATTCAGGGAAGCAACAAAATTCAAAAGACTGAATTTTCATCAGAAACTAAGAAGGGAAGACATCTTTAAAGCTTGAAAAAGAACCCAAAATGGTCAATCCTGAAATCTACATCCTTTGAAAATAACCTTGAAAAATAAAGGCAAAATAAAGACATTTTCAGGTAAGACTAAAGAGTATTCATTGCCAACAGACATAGACTACAGGGAGTGTGAAAAGACATTCTCCAAAGCTGCAGGAAAATGATACCTGAAGGAAACTCAGATCTTTTATAACAAACAAAAAGCATTAGAATGATAAATATTCTACAGTTTTTTCTTATTAATTTTAAAAAATTACATTTGACTGTTGAAAGTAAAATTTATAACATTTTTTATCAGTTTTAAAATAGAAATATATGTAACACATATGATTATAGCAAAAAGAACAGGGTCAGGTGGTAAATAGGTCTAAACAATTTTAAGCTTTTCACATTTTACATGAAGAGTACAATAGTAACTCAATTAGTTACTCAATTAGACTGTGAAAAGTTATAGTATAATTCACAGAGCACCAACTTAAAAAAATTACAAAGAGGCATAGCCAAAAAGCCGATAGAGAAATTGAAATGAAATTCTAATAAAATATTCAAATGGCCCCAAAGAAGTCAAGAAATGCAGAAGAGAGATTAAAACAGAGAAGAAAAAAGGAAACAAATAATAAAATGGTAGACCTAAATCAAATCACATCAATAATTATATATGCTATTATGAACTAAAAGCAACTTAAAGGCAGCAATTATCAGAATAGAAAAAAAAGAGCAGTAACATCCCCTCTTTGGCTATATGCTGTATAATAAATGCTATTTATATATAAAGAGATGGACTGACAATAAATGGGTAGAAAAAATTACCTACAAACAGCAAACATAATGAAAATTAGTAGCTGTATTAATATCAAGTAAAAGAAAGATGTAAAGACAAAGGGATAAAGGAAGGGCATTTCCTAATAAGGGTCAATTTATCATGAAGACATGGCAGCTCTAAACATGTATTCACTTAATAACTGAGCTTCAAAATAGATGAAGCAAAAATTAACAAAATTAAAGGGAGAGAGAGAAGATTTCAAATAATATTTGGGAATGTTAACACCTGTGTCTTAGCAACTGGTAAACACATAAACAGCAACAAATCAGGTAGGTAATCTGACAAACATTACCAACTACCTTGACCTAATTGATATTTACAGTACAATACACTGAAGACATACAGAATACACGTTCTCTTCAAGTGCATATGACACATTCAACAAGACAGACCATGTATTGGGCCATAAAATGAATTTCAACAAATTTAAAATTATTGAAATTATACAGAATATGTTCTCTGATTATGGAACCAAAGCAGAAAATAACAATATAGGAAAACTCTGAATTTTTTAAAATAGAACTACACACTTCTAAGTAATCTGCAGATCAATAAAGAAAGCATGAAGGAAATTAAGAATTATTTTGAACTGGATGATAAAAATACAACAAATTGGGACTTCCCTGGTGGTCCAGTGGTTAGGACACCATGCTTCCACTGCAGGGGGTGCAGGTTCGATCCCTGGTCAGGGAGCTAAGATCCCACATGCCGTGCAGCATGGCCAAAAAAAAAAAAAAAAAACCAACAAATTAACCTTTTTGAGATGCTTAAGAATAAATGTAGAGTGTTAAATGTTTATATTAGAAATTAAAGTTATAAAATTACTTAAGTTTTACTTTAAGAGACAAGAAAAAGAGAAGCAAAGTAAACACAAAGAAGGAAGGTTTTCTAATAACTATTACACTAAACATCCAAGAAGTGGAAAGCAGACAAAGAGGGAAAATTAACGATGTGAAACAATGGTTCTTGGAAAAGATTAATGAATTGGTAAACCCCTGGCTAGACTGGTAGAGAAAAAAAGATCAGGAATGTAACATAATAATATGCTTTCAGAAATGATAGTAGGATTATCACTGCCGATTCTACAGATGTTAGGTGATTAAATAAGAGAATATTATAAACAATCTTTAGTCACAGTTATGTTGAAACAAACACGTTCCTTGAAAATGAAATTTACCCAAACTAATACAAGATGAAACAGGAAATATCAGTAGTCCTACATTTATTAAAGAAGCTGAATTTGTTGTCTACAACTCTTTGTCACAACTTTGTAAGCCATTCTTTTCCAGCCTCTTCTGACCCTTCACATTCATCTAAATTAGACAGACTACATAGTTTTCCAAAAATTCTCTGCACCTTCCCACCTCTGCATCTTCAAGCTCACCATCTCCTTCATCTAAAATATCTTTTCTTTTCTTCCTGTGGAAACCCTAGACATGACACAAGTCCCACTTTGACTGATACTTCCTCTGTGAGGCAATGTGATGTAATAGAAAGAATGAGGTCCTTAGAGTTCAGGACTCCAACGTGGGGCTCTAGATCTTATTCTTCCCATTGTAGAGATGACTGACTATGGATAGCTTACTTAAAACATTTCTATGCTTCAACTTCCCCACTTGTAAAATAGGGAAACTACTACATACTTCATAGGACTGCTATGTAGATTTTATGAGATGGCCATTACTTCATACTGAAAAGGCCAGCAAAAAGTTCACTCTACATCCAGGCTGCCTCTCCTCTCTTATGTTTTGCCTTATCCATTTCCTTCAGCCCAATAGAATCTATCTCTTCTTTCAACAAAATCCAATAGCATCTTCTTAAGAGTGTTTTTAGGGCAATTCTCGTGTTTAATCTGAGCAATAAACCTGGGTAGGAATTATTTAGCAGTTGCTTTCTTGCTCAAAAAGGTGCATGCTTCAGGAAAGAGAATGGTATTAGTACTTAAGCAAGGGCTTTGGGGTAAAAATCTCAGGGTTGGAGTCCCAGATTTGCTACTCGTTAACTCTGTGATTGTGAGAAATTTTCGTAACCTCTCTGAGCCTCAGCTTGCTCATGTCTCAAATGGGAATAATTTTAGTCTCTTAACTTAGAGAGCTGTTGCAACAATTAAGTATGATAATATATCTAAACCATTTAGCACAGTGTCTGATATATTATAAGAGCTCAACAACCATAAGGCTTATAAAAGCAGAAGGAATGAATGGTATTCAGACAATGGTGAGAGTTATCACCTCCCATGCCCTGTATCCCTATTCTCCATTGCATGAATGGTTTTTCAATCTCCAGTAATCTTCAGCGTTTTCCAGAACTCTTGGGTATTGCATGTTTTTGGATTTCCTCCTAAATCCCTAAATCTCCTTGGTCGACTGGCAGAATCAGATTTCTGTAGAGCAGATGTTTTTTGTTCTAGTAGTCTAGGTTCTTTCAGTGCTTGAGGACCTCTATTTTCTTATGCAAGTTGATTTTTTTGCCCACCACAAGGAGCACATCAGGGCTGGCATGGGGCCAGAGTCCCCAAGTGGGGCCTGGCGTATTGGCTGGGATTTGAAGACAGTCTTTAATTTTTCCAGGCCCTCTCCCTCAACTACTAACCCTGCAGCTCTGTAATTGCTTACATATTTTTATTTCAGTTCTTAAGGCAACTTTTCAGTACAGCCCAAATGGGCTTCACACATTATTAAAATGCTCATACAGAGCGATTAGCCTACATTGTCTGGTCTCACAGGACAACTGTGTGTCCCATTTCTTACCGGGGGTCTGAAGTCAAGTTGATGAACACCAGTTTAAACCCTGAAGTTCACTACCAAGTGATTCTAGGTGAAAGGCATCTTCAAAATTTACCCCTTCCTCTCCAACGTCATGTCAGACTCCTCCTGTGGCCCTTGCTCAATCCACGTTCTCGATATAATGTAAAAGGATGATTGGAATTCAGCTTCAGAAGGAACCTCTTCTGTGGTGCCTAATTTCATGTTGTCAGTGTTTTGTACCTGACTTGGCTTCCTTGTTCTTCCTCTCTGTCATCTGCAGACTGTTAGATACAAGTCACCATTCAGGCAGAATGAAATAAATTCGGAAGGCTTTATTGGCAGTTTAACAGGAAGCTGCTGCAAAGCAGACCCATGAATTTCCTTGCTAAGCCTCTACTTTCCATTCTCCACTCATGCCACAGTAATAATGCTTTGTAACTATATAATGGCGCTCATCCTTCAATCTCCAGTGACACTGCCCACGGCTAATTGGCTCTTACAGCATCCCTGTAGGGTAAGCAAGTCCCCGATTTGCCAATAATTGAGACGCAGAGTGGTCAAGTGTCTCTGGTAAGGCCATAAAGAGTGTCACTCCAAGAATTTCTTGACTGTTATCTGTTTGCCCCCGTCACTAAGTTTCCCTGTAACTCATAACTTCTGGTGAAAGCCTGCTAATCAGGGAGTCTCTGGGCACACAGATCCAGGGGATGAGAATTTGAAGAATGGATGCTCCTCGAAGCCCCTTAGTTTTTGTTGTTTTGCTTTTTAAAGTTATGGTTTCCTGTTGTTGGAAGCTTCAAAAAGGACATGATCTCTCATTCTCAACTGCTGCTTTATTGTAAAAGGAGCTACTGAAACTCATGGGAAGGAGAGGTACTTATGACAGCTGGGAGAGGGAGACTCATTTTTCCAAGAACCCAGCACGAAGCCTGGCCTGTCTCCTGGCCCCTGCAGCTGTTCTCCCACCACAGGACTAGCTCTCTCATGCAACCCAGCCCAACTCGGATCCCCAGGAGCAGTCCTGCCAGCTCAAGCCGCCAGGACTCAGCCTCAGGCTTTTCTGGTTATAGTCTCTTTGTTTGGGAACCTTACCAAAATTTCAGTGATTCAGAGAAGCCAAATTTGATTCTTTCAGGACACCAAGATACAAAGACATGTTCATGAGTTATCTATTCATTCTTAGATGTAATAAGCATCTATCAAAAATTTCTTATATGCCAGGCACTATGGAATAAGTGTGAGTAATACACACAGTGTCTGCCCTCATGAATCTTAAATTCAGTTCTTCCCTTGTTTCCTTTATTCTCTCATTCCGGCAATGCTAAGTAATATTCAGTCATCCCAGAATTACCTTTCTGTCCTCTCTTGAACGTGGGAATTATCTCAAAATTCCAAGCACTGTAAGAAGATGGCGTGTGTAGTGGGTTGAATGGTGACTTCCAAAGAGATATGTCCATGTCCCAATCCCTGGAAACCTGTGAACATAACCTTATTTGGAAAAAGGGTCTTTGCAGATGTAATTAAGGACCTTGAGATGAGATCATCCTGGATCACCAGGTAAGCCTAAGTCCAATGACAAATGTCCTTATAAAATACAAACGAGAAGAAGACACAGAGAAGGAGGCAATGGGAAGATGGGTGAAGAGACTGGAGTAAAGCATCTATAAATCAAAGAGTTCCAGAGATTACCAGAAGCTACCAGAAGCTAGGAGAAGAATGTTAAATGAATTCTCTTCCCAGAGCCTCTAGAGAGAGTGTGGCCCTGCTCACACCTTGATTTAGGATTTCTGGTTTCCAGAACTGTGAGAGAATACACTTGTGGTGTTTTATACCACCTCGTTTGTGGTAATTTTTTTTTTTTTTGCACTAGTTACAGGCAATTAATACAGCATGGCACATTGGTCTTAAAAGATGTACCCAGAAACATTTGTCTTTAATCTATGACCAGTGGGCACACTCAGGTGACTTTTTCAGAGTCAGAGTCCTGACCTTTTTAACATGTGTCCTGAGGCTGATGTGATGAGCCACAGTAACATCCAACTGTAATTTTGTTCCCTCTTTTTTTTTTGCGGTACGCAGGCCTCTCACTGTTGTGGCCTCTCCCGTTGCGGAGCACAGGCTCCGGACGTGCAGGCTCAGTGGCCATGGCTCACGGGCCCAGCCGCTCCGCGGCATGTGGGATCCTCCCGGTCCGGGGCACGAACCCGTGTCCCCTGCATCGGCAGGCGGACTCTCAACCACTGTGTCATCGGGGAAGCCCTGTTCCCTCTTTTGAGGGAAGTTCTCTCACTTCGCTCTAAGAGCAACATAAAAATAGAAAGTAAAATTTCAAACCAAGTTACTAAGAAATACTTATTCCTTTTGCTTCAGTTTGCATAAATTGTTCTCTGAGAAAGGTGCATACAGATTACAGTACAAATTATGGAACAGTAATAGGCAACACCCACAATTTGCCAATCCCACCCGTTTGTGGTCCAAGAGAAAGGCAGAAAATAAATATTCATGGGACAAAGTTTGGAGAGCTTCCATGTCTGTAAAGGAGAGAGTGTGTTTGCCAGTCTCCCAGAACACCCCTCTGTGGATTGAGGAGAATTGTCTGGTCTTGTTTCTCACCAAAAACTACCAAAAACTAAGTCCCAAAGGTGGAGGCATCCATGTTGCTTATCACTGTACCCCTTCCCATGCCTGGTATAGTTTCCGACTCTTGGTACTAACAATGATAACTATAGCTAACCTTTATTGAATTCTTAACATTTCAGGATTTATTCTAAGTGCATCACGTATGTTGACTAATTTGATCTTCAGAGAAATCATATGAAAGAGCTGCTTATATGATCCCTATTTTACAATGAGAACACAAAGTCAGGTTAATAAGTATTTCTTTTGTTCATGATGCAAGTTATCTCACTGATTGAATTTCTAAGCACCTCTAGCTACTAGGTTGTGTATTGCTTTTTACTGTCTCAGTTTATAGACAAAATCTCTCCACGTATTTGTTTTGCTTTTATCGATTTTATTGCAGTAAAATTTGTACACAAGAAAATAATCCAAATTTACTTGTACGGTTTAATGAGGTTTGAGAAATGTGTTTGGTTATTCCAGCACAATAAGCATAAAAAATATTCTCGTTACCCTTAATTTTTCACTCATGCCTCTTTGCAGCCAACTCCCTTCTCAAAACCCAATCCAGACCACCTTTTCTGTATCTAAAGATTAGTTTCATATAAATAGAATTGCACAGTGCTGTTGTATCTGGCTCAGTATGGTATTTTTGAGATTTATCTATGTTGTGTATATCAGTATGCTTCTTTAACTGCCTAATAGTAGTTTGTTGAATGAATATACCACTTCTTCATGCACGTGTATGTTGCTTCCAGTTTGTGGCTATCATGAATAAAGCCGTTGTGAACACTGTATACAAACCTTTGTGTAGACCAGCATTTGCATTTCCCTTGGAGTGGAATTTCTGGGTCATACAGTAAGTGTATGTTTAACTATACAAGAAACTGCCAAGTTGTTTCCCAAAGCAACACAATACATTTAACACTTGCATTGACAATGTATGAAAAGTTCAAGCCTTGTACATATGCTGTATTGTCTGTCTTTTAAAATTTCAGTCATTCCAGTGAGTGTGTAGTATCACTGCGATATCATTTGCATTCCTTAATGAATAGTGATGTTGAACATTTTTTTCTTGTGCTTATTGGCCCTTTCAATATATTACTTTGAGAAGTGTCTGTTCAACCTTTTGCCAACTTTTTTTTTTTTTTTTCTGCGGTACGCGGGCCTCTCACTGTTGTGGCCTCTCCCGTTGCGGAGCACAGGCTCCGGACGTGCAGGCTCGGCGGCCATGGCTCACGGGCCCAGGCGCTCCGCGGAGGGGCACGAACCCGTGTCCCCTGCATCGGCAGGCGGACTCTCAACCACTGCGCCACCAGGGAAGCCCTTGCCAACTTTTTATTGGCTTGTTCATCTTTTACTGAGATGTAAATTTTACATATTTTGAAAATCCTTGTTAGATATTACAATATATGTTCCAAATATCTTTTCTCAGCCTTCAGTTTGCCTTTTCATTTTCTAGACAGTGTCTTTTAAAGAGAAGGTTTTAATTTTGATGAAGCTCCAATTTATCAATCTTTTCCTTTTATGGTGAGTGATTTTTGTAATCAAAAAAGTCTTGCCTACCCAAAGTTTACAAAGATTTTCTCCTATGTTTTCTTCTAGAAATTATATCATTTTCGATTTTTTTATTTAGTTGTAATCCATTTTAAGTTTTCTTGTTGTTGTTTGAGATAATTATGGTCTTTTTTTTTTTTTTTTTTACATTGCTATTCAGTTGTTCCAGTACAGCTTGTGGAAAAGAGTATTCTTTTTCCATTGAATTAACTCATAAACTTTCTGCAAAATCAGTATTCTTTACTACTGATCTATATTGCTATGCTTACTTCCATACCACAGTTTTGTTTTGTTTTTTGTTTTTTTGGCCATGCCCCCATGCCCCGCGGCATGTGGGATCTTAGTTCCCTGACCAGGGATTGAACCCACGGCCCCTGCATTGGAAGCACAGAGTCTCAACCACTGGACTGCTAGGGAAGTCCCTAATACCACAGTCTTTTAACTAGTACAGCTTTGTAATGAATCTTGAACTTAGGAAGTAGAAGTCCTCCAACTTTGTCTCACTTTTTCAAAATTGTTTTAACTTTTCTATGGTTTTTTCATATCTAATCAAATTTTATAATTAGCTTGTCAATTTCTTTAAAAAAGTCTACTAGGATTTTAATTGAAATTATATTGAATTTAGACATCAATTTGGGTAGAATTGACATTTTAATATATTGTATTTTCTGATCCAGGAATGTGGTCTATTTCTTCATTTATTTAAGTCTTTATTAATTTCTCTTAGGAGTGTTCTGTTGTATTCAGTTTAAAGGTCTTGCATAATATTTGTCAAATTTATCCCTAGGAACTTCATAGGGTTCCAAGTGCCCATTGCCAGTGCATGGAAATACAATTGATTTTTGTATATACAGTCACCTTTATACAATTACTCACGAAGTGGTTCTAGTAGCATTTTGTAGATTACTTGGGATTTTCTGTTGTCTGTGAATAAAGATAGCTTTACTTCTTTCTTTCCAATCTGGTTGCTTTTTATTTCTTTTATTGCCTTATTAGACTGACCAGGACCACCAGTACACAGTTGAATAGTAGATTCAAATTATACTCATGTTAGATCACTTGATATTGTTCTGTGGTTAGTGAGGCTGTATTAATTTTACTCTGCCTTTCGTAGCTCTGTGCTTCAGTTTAGACAATTTCTGTTACTCTGACTTCACGTTACTCTGATCTTTTCCTCTGCAGTGTCTAATCTCTCAAGTACATTCAGTGACTTTTCCAATTCAGTGTTGTATTTTTTAACTCTATAAATTTTATTCATTCTTTTATATAGTTTTGACTTTTTATTGTGTTCATGTTTCTCTTTAGCTCACTGAACATATTTAAAATAGCAGTTTTGAAATCCGTAATAATTCCATAATCTCTGTCGTTTCTTAAGCTCTTTTTATTGACTTTTCTCCTGTTTATGGATCCTGACTTCCTGCTTCTTTACATGCCTACTAATCTTTTAATTTGAAACTGAGTATTATGATTGTCACCTGATCGAGTACCTGCATTTTGCTTTTGCCCTGAAAAGAGTGTCATATTTTGCTCTGGGAGCCAGTTACTTTGCTCCTAGGTCAACTTGACCCTTCCAAGGCTTGTTTTTAAGCCTTATTAACGCTTGTCTAGTGAAGTGTCAACTCTTTGGCTAGTGTAACACTGTTCTTAACTCGTGGCCATTATGGTATCTCTCTACTAAATGCCCTGAGTGTTCAGTGGGGTCTCTCAACTCTTATTGGTCAAAACTCAAAATTTTCTCAGCCTTGTGCAAACCAAATTAGTTGTTTATTTTACAACTAGCGTGCCCCTCATATGTTTTCCTTTGTTTGGGAATTACAGGGCTGTGCTGTTCTCTGTCTAGTGTCTGAATATTGTTGTTTCATGAATTTAGTCCAGTTTTCTAGTTATTGATGGTGGCATGAGGTAGTCCAGTCTTCTCATCATAGTCAGAAGCAAAAGTACTTAGCATAATTGCTGAATAAAGAACCTCAAGTTCTCATTTCATGATCTAGAGTAAGCTTAACACTTTAGCCCAAATTCCCAAAGTTTTCTGGGGAGTCTGCTTATTTTCTGGGTTCCTTATCTATTTACCTTCACTCCTGAGGAATGTTTTGATCTCCCTCAATGTCATTTCTTTTGTCCACTTTCCAAAATACCACCAAGACAATATATTGTGTATGACAGTATATTCTGAGTACTGGTTAACAGAGCAACATTACGCTATACCAGAGGACAAGTAGATACTTAAAATAGAGTATTTGACATCAAGAGTCTTGAAGATACTTGGCTATCCATGGCAGGGAATTTCTTCCTGTACCTCTGCCCCACAGAGGCCTTAGTCTAAGCCATTCTTTGAGATCCACTCATTTTTCTTTTCTAATCCCTCTGGCTATATTCTTTCTTTATCCAATTCCATAATTCCTAGCCCCTCTCTCTCAAGCTATCAACCCCAAACTAAGAATTCTTATAACTTCCTTGAATAGAGCAATTTAGATTTTTCTCCTTAAATTTCTCCTTCTAAAACAGTGGTTTTCAATTCTGACTGCTCTTTAAAATTCACCAAAAGAAACTTATAAATTCTGCTTCCTAGGCCTTATCCAAGCCCGACAAGATCAGAATTTCCTGGTGAATACTGAGCATCTTTTTAAAGATTACCTGGTGATTCTCAGTTGAGAACCACTGGGGGATATTCTACCCATAGGGCTGTCTTTCTCAGCTGGAAAGACCTTTTCAGTTGTTTTCATCAACAAAAATCACCATGCCCCTTGTCTGTCCATCCTGAAGAACACAGTGAATCATAAGAAAGCTTGAAATTTTGTTTTTAAACTTACCTTGTCCCAGATCAAATATTTAAGCTGAGTGTCTTCTTCTGATGTTCTGAAAATAAGAGAAAGGGAATAGAAAGATTTACTTCTACCTACACAGAGTAAAACCCATAAGTCATCTTTTTTTCTTATCTTTACCATCCTCGTGTCTTTTAATGTTTGATGCATTCTAAAATGTAAACAGATTCAATTTTAGCACCTCAAATTCGACCAGTTTCTGTCACTCTTAGTCTATAAAAGAAGTTGATGTAATTATCGCATGGTGAAATTTTCTGAAGTTGCCTAATCCTTGGTTTTATCCAAAATCAAAGAGGGCATATCCACGTCTCTCTTTTAATCACCTACTTTGTGGCCACTTTCTTAATCTGAGTATATTTTAGAGGGTGGGGTGTAAAGTCCTTGAGCTGCAGATTCTAAACCTTGACCCTTAACTTTCTTTATCTAGACTTTTAAATTTATTTTTAAGAGAAGAAAGTGTGAGTCTCCAGATAACTGTCTTGTCAAATTTTTGCACTATTTCAAAGGCTCCTTGGAGATGTGTCAGTGTTGGCAACAGTAGATAGAACATTCTTAAGGATTTATACCAAGGAATGCACATTTCCTTCACTGTATTTCATCTACAAAGAGAGGCCATTTGGACTCTAGAATTCAACTGCACATTAACTAGTTCTTCACTGGAAATTAAGAGAAACATTGTTAATTGTTATCAATATCCTTCTTAAATTTGGGGTTCTTACTCTATTACCTGATGGTAATACTTAAAAATTCTTAAAATACTGAAGAAAGCTGAGCTTCAAAGTATCTAATTAACTTTGTTCTTGGTGTCTCATGTGGGTATTGGGAAAGTTATTAGGTCTTGTAGCTCCAAGATAATATTCCTTCCACTGTAAAATTGTGATATTCATTTAACAGAGATTTTTTAAAAGCTTAAAATGTGGCATCGTGGTTCTTAAACTTTGGCATCTGACCAAACTATGGTCCTCCTTCACCAAAAGCCCACACATGCACACAGCATATGTATGCCTTCTTACAATAATTTGCACATCCTTTCGGGGAGTTCTGGGGTCCTAAGACCCATTCATGGATTCCTCATTAACAGCTCCTCATCTAGATGTAGGTTCAGGGAAAGAACAGAATATCGGATATTTCAGCATTGACTTTCTGAAAATTGTCCTGGAAAGGGTTACTTTTCCAACATGGTCACTTTAAGAGCCAAGCAAATTTTCTTCCCAAGAAAGCAAAACTGATTTTTTTTTTTTTTCTGTTTTAACCTCAGGTAATTCCTTAAATATTAGCCAGCCTAGAAACATCAGCCAACCAAATGCCGTCAAGATAATTCCTGGCTTAGATTGTGTACATCTTGCAGAATTTCCTTTTCACACGTTTGTTGGCCCTTCTGTGCTTGCACATTTTTTCCTTCTTTTTCCTATTTTTGTTTAAATAAAAAGTAATTCTAGTCTGTATTCCTAAATGTAGCCTATCTTCATTGGAAAAATTTCCTCAAGGACATTAGCTAATGAAAATTCCAAAAGACAAGATTAAGAGTCTGTTTCCCTCCACTGAAGGCAAGAATGATAGTATTCCCTCGGTAGATGTGTTCTGAAATGAATTTGAGCATTTATCAAGTTTTTCACACAAGATATTAAACACTATCAATGTGTCCAGAAAGGAGGTAGATTCTCACTTTAAAGGTGACTAAGATACAGGTAAAGAGCATTTTGAGGACACAGGATAGAACAACTAGCAAGATAACCCTCCTTAGTACTTCTAGACATAGATGATTGGATAAAGAAAATGTGGTGTACACACACACACACACACGCACACACACACACACACTTTTAACTACTCAGCCATTAAAAAGATTGAGATTTTGCCGTTTGCAGCAACATGGATGGACTTGGAGGACATTATGCTAAGTGACATAAGTCAGACAGAGAAAGATATCAGACAGAGAAAGACAAATACTTATATGTGGAATCTAAAAAATACAACAAACTAGTGAATATAACAACAAAGAACAGACTCACAGATATAGAGAACACACTAATGGTTACCAGTGGGAAGAGGGAAGTGGGGAGGGACCATACGGGGATAGGGGATTAAGAGGTACAAACTTTCTTTTTTTTTTTTTAACATTTTTATTGAAATATATTTGCTTTACAATGTTGTGTTAGTTTCTGCTGTATAACAAAGTGAATCAGCTATATGTATACATATATCCCCATATCCCCTCCCTCTTGCATCTCCCTCCCACCCTCCCTATCCCACCCCTCTAGGTGGTCACAAAGCACCGAGCTTATCTCCCTGTGCTATGCGTCTGCTTTCCACTAGCTATCAATTTTGCATTTGGTAGTGTATATATGTCCATGCTACTCTCTCACTTTGTCCCAGCTTACCTTTCCCCCTGCCCATGTCCCCAAGTCCATTCCCTAGTAGGTCTGCATCTTTATTCCCGTCTTGCCCCTAGGTGCTTCATGACCATTTTTTTTTTTTTGGCTTTTTAGATTCCATATATATGTGTTAGCATATGGTATTTGTTTTTCTCTTTCTGACTTATGTCACTCTGTATGACAGACTCTAGGTCCATCCACCTCACTACAAATAACTGAATTTCGTTTCTTTTTATGGCTGAGTAATATTCCATTGTATATATGTACCACATCTTCTTTATCCATTCATCTGTCGATGGACACTTAGGTTGCTTCCATGTCCTGGCTATTGTAAATAGAGCTGCAATGAACATTGTGATAAATGACTCTTTTTGAATTATGGTTTTCTCAGGGTATATTCCTAGTAGTGGGATTGCTGGGTCATATTGTAGTTTGTTTTTTAAGGACCTTGCATACTGTTCTCCATAGTGGCTGTATCAATTTACATTCCCACCAACAGTGCAAGAGGGTTCCCTTTTCTCCACACCCTCTCCAGAATTTACTGTTTGTAGATTTTTTGATGATGGCCATTCTGACCAGTGGGAGGTGATACCTCATTGTAGTTTCGATTTGCATTTCTCTAATGATTAGTGAGGTTGAGCATCCTTTCATGTGTTTGTTGGCAATCTGTATATCTTCTTTGGAGAAATGTCTGTTTAGGTCTTCTGCCCATTTTTGGATTGGGTTTTTTGTTGTTTTGATATTGAGTTGCATGAACTGCTTGTATGTTTTGGAGATTAATCCTTTGTCAGTTGCTTCATTTGCAAATGTTTTCTCCCATTCTGAGAGTTGTCTTTTCATCTTGTTTATGGTTTCCTTTGCTGTGCAAAAGCTTTGAAGTTTCATTAGGTCCCATTTATTTATTTTTGTTTTTATTTCCATTTCTCTAGGAGGTAGGTCAAAAAGGGTCTTGCTGTGATTTATGTCACAGTGTTCTGCCTATGTTTTCCTCTAAGAGTTTTGTAGCGTCTGGCCTTACATTTAGGTCTTTAATCCATTTTGAGGTTATTTTTGTGGATGGTGTTAGAGAAAGTTCTAATTTCATTCTTTTACATGTAGCTGTCCAGTTTTCCCAGCACCACTTATTGAGGAGGCTCTCTTTTCTGCATTGTATATTCTTGCCTCCTTTATCAAAGATAAGACTTTCTATCATGTTCCATTGATCTATATTTCTGTTTTTGTGCCAGTACCATACTGTCTTGATTATGTAGCTTTGTAGTACAGTCTGAAGTCAGGGAGGCTGATTCCTCCAGCTCTGTTTTTCTTTCTCAAGATTGCTTTGGCTCTTCAGGGTCTTTTGTGTTGCCATACAAATCATGAAAATTTTTGTTCTACTTCTGTGAAAAACGCCATTGGTAGTTTGGTAGGGATTCCATTGAATCTGTAGTATAGTCATTTTCACAATGTTGATTCTTCCAATCCAAGAACATGGTATATCTCTCCATCTGTTTGTGTCATCTTTAATTTCTTTCATCAGTGTCTTATAGTTTTCTTCATACAGGTGTTTTGTCTCCTTAGGTAGGTTTATTCCTAGGTATTTTATTCTTTTTGTTGCAATGGTAAATGGGAATGTTTCCTTAATTTCTCTTTCAGATTTTTCATCATTAGTGTATAGGAATGCCAGAGATTTCTGTGCATTAATTTTGTATCCTATAACTTTACCAAATTCATTGATTAGCTCTAGTAGTTTTCTGGTAGCATCTTTAGGATTCTGTATGTATAGTATCATGTCATCTGCAAACAGTGACAGTTTTACTTCTTTCCTGATTTGGATTCCTTTTATTTCTTTTTCTTCTCTAAAGAAGTTTCTCTGTCGCTAAAACTTCCAAAACTATGTTAAACAATAATGGTGAGAGTGGGCAACCTTGTCATTTTCCTGATCTTAGAGGAAATGGTTTCAGTTTTTCACCATTGAGAACTATGTTTGCTGTGGTTTTGTCTTATATGGCCTTTATTATGTTGAGGTAGGTTCCCTCTATGCTCACTCTTTGGGGAGTTTTTGTCTTAAATGGGTGTTGAATATTGTCGAAAGCTTTTTCTGCATCTATTGAGATTATCATATGGTTTTTATCCTTCAGTTTGTTAATATGGTGTATCATATTGATTGATTTGCCTATATTGAAGAGTCCTTGCATTCCTGGGATAAATCCCACTTGATCATGGGGTATGATCCTTTTAATGTGCTGTTGGATTCTCTTTGCTTTATTTTGTTAAGGATTTTTGCATCTATGTTCATCAGTGATATTGGCCTGTAGTTTTCTTCTTTTGTGACATCTTTGTCTGGTTTTTGTATCAGTGTGATGGTGGCCTCGTAGAATGAGTTTGGGAGTGTTCCTCCCCCTGCTATATTTTGGAAGAGTTTGAGAAGGATAGGTGTTAGCCCGTCTCTAAATGTTGGATAGAATTCACATGTGAAGCCACTTTGTTTGTTGGAAGATTTTTAATCACAGTTTCAATTTCAGTGCTTGTGATTGGTCTGTTTATATTTTCTACTTCTTCCTGGTTCAGTCTTAGAAGGTTGTGCTTTTCTAAGAATTTGTCCATTTCTTCCAGGTTGTCCATTTTATTGGCATATAGTTGGCTTGTAGCAATCTCTCATGATCCTTTGTATTTCTGCAGTGTCAGTTTTTACTTATTTTTCATTTCTAATTTTATTCATTTGAGTCTTCTTCCTTTTTTTCTTGATGAGTCTGGCTAATGGTTTATCAATTTTGTTTATCTTCTCAAACAACCAGCTTTTAGTTTTATTGATTTTTGCTATCGTTTGCTTAATTTCTTTTTCATTTATTTCTGACCTGATCTTTATGATTTCTTTCCTTCTGCTAACTTTGTGCTTTTTTTGTTCTTCTTTCTCTAATTGCTTTAGGTGTAAGGTTAGGTTGTTTATTTGAGATGTTTCTTGTTTCTTGAGGTAGGATTGTATTGCTATAAACTTCCCTCTTAGAACTGCTTTTGCTGCATCCCATAGGTTTTGGGTCATCGTGTTTTCATTGTCATTTGTTTCTAGGTATTTTTTGATTTCCTCTTTCATTTCATCAGTGATCTCTTGGTATTTAGTAGTATATTGTTTAGCCTCCATGTGTTTGTAGTTTTTGCAGTTCTTTTTCCTGTAATTGATATCTTGTCTAATAGCATTGTGGTCAGAAAAGATACTTGATACGATTTCAATTTTCTTAAATTTACAAAGGCTTGATTTTTGACCCAAGATATCGTCTGTCCTGGAGACTGTTCCATGAGCCCTTGAGAAGAAAGTATATTCTGCCGTTTTGGGATGGAATGTCCTATAAACTCAATTAAGTCCATCTTGTTTAATGTATCATTTAAAGCTTGTGTTTCCTTCTTTATTTTGGATGATCTGTCCATTGGTGAAAGTGGAGTGTTAAAGTCCCCTACTATGATTGTGTTACTGTCGATTTCCCCTTTATGGCTGTTAGCATTTGCCTTATGTATTGAGGTGCTCCTATGTTGGGTGTATAAGTATTTGCAATTGTTATATCTTCTTCTTGGATTTATCCCTTGATCATTATGTAGTGACCTTCTTTGTCTCTTGTAATAGTCTTTATTTTAAAGTCTATTTTGTCTGTTATGAGAATTGCTACTCCAGCTTTCTTTTGATTTCCATTTGCATGGAATATCTTTTTCCATCCCCTCACTTTCAGTCTGTATGTGTCCCTAGGTCTGAATTTGGTCTCTTGCAGATAGCATATATGCGGGTCTTGTTTTTGTATCCATTCGAGCAGTCTATGTCTCTTGGTTGGAGCATTTAATCCATTTGCATTTAAGGTAATTAGGAGGTACAAACTATTATGTATAAAATAAGCAACAAGGATATATTGTACAACATGGAGAGCATAGCCAGTATTTTATAATAACTGTGAATGGAGTATGACCTTTAAAAATTGTGAATCACTATATTGTACACCTGTAATTTATATAATATTTTACGGCACCTACACTTCAATTAAAAAAACAATAAAAAATAAAATGTAGATGAAAAATATAAAAAATCAAAGAACATGGAACAGTTGCCCTGACCCTAATAGTTCTGGGATCCTGTGAGTCTGTAGTGGCAGGTGGCCAGTGAATCAGTAATGCCCACAGGAAGGGGAGCTAGTAACTCAGTTAGCTGGTGTTCCAGGGATCTGAATCTTACATATAATGTACATCTTTCCAGGCAATGGTGGCTTCCCTAGCCCCCTTTTTCTTTATCCCTAGCCTCAGGCTGATTGCTGGTCCTTTGCATTTCTTTCCTTATTTAAGGCAACCTTCCATGGTTCATTTTTATCAAGCTGCACCCTGCAAATGAGGTGGAGTGCCTCCTTAAACTTTGGCCCTAGGTGCTTGGGTTGTCTTACCTAGTCCTGGCCCTGGCTAGCATAAAAGAGCTGGAGAGGAAGGGTGAGAAGGGACAGCCTTCTGTCTAACACCCTGTAGCTAAGGTTTACGGAGGACAAATGTGTGTTCACAGATAAAAGAATTCCTCCCCTTTTTCTTCCTACTATGCCCTCTCACTCTGCCCAAGCTCAGTTTCTCCTTGGGCATTCCTGCCACAAAGAGCATAAAAAGAGGCTGACGTGGAACGTGCCAAGGAATTTGCCAAGATGGTTGTTGCTGGCCTCTCCGTTGGCTTTGGATGTCTTGGGTTTGAAGCAGCATCTCAAAGACCCTTCTCTACCCCTTGATAGGAAGACTGAGGTTGCATCAGGTGCTACAAAGATTTTTCTTTCCACTCGAAAGAAAATTCTTTTTCCATAAATCTAAACTTGGTATGGGAAAGCCCTAGATAAGTCTTTGAAGCCTTTGGTGCCCAGGCCCCCTACACTGGATCAAGGCCATTTGACTCCCAGAGGAAATTTGCCACCCTCATTCACACCAGGTGATGGGAGCATTGAATGTTGTCATTTCCCAAGGTAATTTACAGTGCTTGGCCCAGAGGTGGGGAAGCAGATCACTGTCATCATCCCTACACCTCATCATTTGTCTCCTTTTAAATTTTGCTCTTTTACTTGCATTCTCTCATTTTATCCTCACAATAGAGCTTGATATAAGTTATATTTACCCCTATTTTACAGATGAAAAAACTAAGGCAGAGAGAGTTAAAGCATCTTGTCCAAGGACACACAATAAGCAGTAGTGTGGGAAGACCCTGGATGAAGTGTTGTGAGCCAAACACTTGCTCTCTTTCTGCTACTGAGCTCTGCCTCCTGTGCTGAGAAAGGGCCTTCGTGATAGGAGCTTTCCTGGTGTCCTTTATCCCCCACAAATGGGAGCAGTAAGCTGACTCCAGTGACATTTACGGGATTCTTACTTTGCTTGTGGTGTTATGCTGGGTGCTAAAGATGAAGTGAAGAGTGAGATCGCATTCCTTGTTCTCAAGGAATTTACAGAGGAATAAACAACCACCTTTTTTTAGACTAATGAGGTTCCATGAATTTATTGATGTATATATTGGCTGGGCCAAAAAGTGCCTTTGGTTTTAAAAAGTAAAAGACACATTTTTCATTTTCACTGAGAACTTTATTGAACAACATATTCACCCTTTTGTTCCACTGCCTTCTGCCATTTTTCAGGCACCTTCATAATTCCATCTTCCCAAAACTTTTTATCTTTTTGATCAAAGAACTGTTCCAGGTGCCTTTTACAGTCTTCCAGGGACTGGAAATTTTTTCCATTAAGAGAATTTTGTAAAGACCAAGATAAATGGAAATCGGAGGGTGCAGTATCTGGTGAATGCGGCGTATAAATTAGAACTTCCCAGCCAAGCTGTAACAGTTTTTTCCTGGTCATCAAGGAAATATTCAGTCTTGCATTATCCTGATGGAAGATCATGTGTTTTCTGTTGACTAATTCTGGACGCTTTTCGTCGAGTGCTGCTTTCAGTTGGTCTAACTGGGAGCAGTACTTGTTGGAATTAATCGTTTGGTTTTCTGGAAGGAGCTCATAATAGAGGACTCCCTTCCAATCCCACCATATACACAGCATCACCTTCTTCAGATGAAGACTGGCCTTTGGTGTGGTTGGTGGTGGTTCATTTCGCTTGCCCCACGATCTCTTCCATTCCACATTATTGTACAGTATCCACGTTTCATCGCTTGTCACAATTTGTTTTAAAAATGGAACGTTTTCAGTATGTTTCAGTAGAGAACTGCATGTGGAAACATGGTCAAGAAGGTTTTTTTCGCTTAACTTATGTGGCACTCAAACATCAAGGCGATTCACATAACCAAGCTGGTGCAAATGATTTTCAGCGCTTGATTTGGATGTTTTGAGTATGTCAGCTATCTCCCGCGTGGTATAATGTTGATTGTTCTCAATTATTGTTTCAATCTGATCGCTATCGACTTCAACTGGTTTACCCGACTGTGGAGCATCATCCAGCGAGAGACCTCCGGCATGAAACTTTGCAAACCACTTTTAACATGTTCGATCAGTCACAGCACTTTCTTTAAAAACAGCTCTTCAGCTGTTTTTAAAACTATGGGGTGATGCCTTTTTGTAGCAGACTGTGAGCCCCACCTACCCGCCCATTCCTGGTGGCTCTCTCCAGCCCATCAGCACATGAATGAGAGAACAGCCCGGTTGTAATTAACTGAGTCATTATCCTTTACACTGCACAAATCTTTCTTTGCATTTCAGTTGCATTTTTACCTGTTATTTTACCTTGAAATAATAGAGCCAAAAGTGGTGCTTTTTTCCCTTCCATCTTCAATATTAAAATGGCTACACAAAAATTCACCAATTTTGATAAGTCTTTTTTTAGATGCGCACTGATAGGACAGCTGTCACATGCAGTCTAACAAAATTGTTCTGATGAAGTTAAAGACAACTAAGTGCTACTAGAGCCAGCTTACAGAAAAAGCCTAATGAACCTTTTGGCCAACCCAATAGCATTTCATCATCCATGGGACTTTGCTGTTGATGATAGATTCATCTTTACGCTGGACTTCATGCATTTTGAGTCCAAGGACTGTCTCCTGAAACCTTACTATGCCCAGCGCAGTCATGAAACAAGGCAGGTGCCCATAAATATGTATGAATAGATCGATTGACTAAAGGACGGTACCAATAACAACAATGGTGTGTTTTTGCATATGTAATAATAGGGGAAGTCCTGCTTTGGGACTTTTTAACATTCTAACCAATTTCCCTAACTCTGTTTCCTAACTCCCAACTGTAAACAAAGGCATCCTTCTTGGTTCTGGGAGACGAAGAGCCACTTTCAGCCCAGTGATGGGCGTCCAGAAACACAGCCTGCTCTTGCTGGTCTGAGGCACACAGGGGTCCAGATACCTCTGCTCCGGTTCTGGTGCACCTTCGTGGTGCTCACACCCCCCATTGTGCCAGCTCTTCCTCTGCTGTGCACCCTAGTTTCGGTCTTATCTGCCAGCTCCTATGCCTCACGTTTTATACATCCAGTTCTGGCATTGCCGCCTTACCCAGCACCTCTGGAAACCTAAACTAAAGGAGGCCCGCCCCAGGAGTACCGTGTCTCATCTTCAAAGAGTTCTCAGAAAGGAAGGCTGTGAAGGGTAGGATGGCTGGGTCATTGCAGCCATTCTTCCGTTTGATCCTCTAAAATAGATTGTAAGTGTGACTGCTGGGCATCTTTCCCTTGAACCCCTCCCCTCCTCTTGTTTTAATGTTATGCCGGTTACTTCACAGCCTGAGCAGCTTATGTGTTTCGAGCTGGGATGGGGGAGCTGGGGGAGGGGTAGGCTGGGGGCTGGGGAGGAGGAAATGTTGAGAGAGAGAGGCCACATGGCACAGGCAGGCGCATCAGCATTTTCAAATCCTTTCCTCTGCATCCACCTCTCCCTCTGCTACCCACAGGGTGTGAAAATATCAAGGAAAATTCCTCCACTTCTAAGGAACTGCCGTCTGACAGTTCTAGAACCTCTAACCTGGGTTTCAGGTATTATTGGCACATCCTTTAATTTGTCCTCCGGGATGTGGGTAATTAAAAGTTATGAGATTTGGGCAGCCATCCAGCGTCTTCCTTCCGGGCGCAGACAGCACATATTAAAACGCCAGCCCGTGCTCGCCTCTGCCATCAGCCACCGCGTTCCCGTTCACAGGGATCACATCCTTGAATGCCACATTTAACTGGGAATGAAAGAGCCCTTTCCTGCTCTCGTTCACCTCTCTCTGATTTTTGCACCTCCCTTTTTGGGAGGCGTGTACACGGATTCAGTCTAACGCTGTGTCAGCCCTCGCCATCCCCTGGGTGCTGGCTGGCCTTGCTGTATCTCGTTGCCACATAAACACGTTGCCTTTGAGAGGCTGTGCGTGCAAGCAGGCCTTTCGCTTTTGTTTTAAGAAAGCTCCTCATGTGCCCAGCGTTAGGATTTTGCTCCTGGAAAGTGGAGGCGGCACTCAGGTCTCAGAAGTCCTGCTGCCGCTCTGCCCTGAGGCTCACTCTCCCATGTCCTCTTGGCCACATAGTCGCCTGCAGGCTCTTCAGCTGTTTTTAAAAGTATGGGGTGATGCCTTTTTGTAGCAGACTGTGAGCCCCACCTACCCGCCCATTCCTGGTGGTTCTCTCCAGCCCATCAGCAGATGAATGAGAGAACAGCCCGGTTGTAATTAACTGAGTCATTATCCTTTATTAGCAGTTATTGTTTATTAAGCTAATATTGACAAGCACTTGCATCGTTCTTCTCAACTTTCCTACTAGATAGGCATGTTTTTACCTCCCTTTTACAGATGAGAAAAGGGAAACGGAGAGGAGGAATAATTTTTGCAGGATCTCACAGTAAGTGGTGGAGCTCAGAGTCAAATGCAGGTTTCCTCCACCAGCCCCGGGATGACAGAGGCAGCAGCGGGGGACGTTTCTGTATCGACCCCAGACACATATTTCTCCTTAGAATTTCATCACGGGGCTGAAATTTACTCTTCGTGTCTGACATGTACAGAAACTATAACTTTTTCTTTTAAATAACAGATCTCACCTTGCTCTGAAATTCTCATTTCTGATAATGATTGTGTGTGTGTGTGTGTGTGTGTGTGTGTGTGTGTACTTGAAGGATGAGATATGGGAGGGAATGCTTAATAAACGTAACTTAGTCTCTCCTTTTTTAAAACTCAGTCTGTGGTGAAAAAGCATGCACACACACGCACACGTATACATACATTAAATGATGTATGTATGGTGCGCTGATCAGTGTTTAACGATCAGCGTTTGCAGGGGGAGTTTCTGATTTGTAACATTTATCACCTGTGGTATAAATACCCCCACTGTGGCCAGTTTCAAGCTGTCAGTGTGATGTTGCTAAGTGGGTAGCTGGGAGAAGATGCTTTCAATTGGCTTTCACTAGCCAGTGCAAACTGGCTCCATAACCGCAATAAATAAACACACACACACATATGTAGATATATCTGTATATGTACATATATATGTATAACATCTGTAAAATATATATACTAATATTTGTACACACACATATATGTGTAGCAACAGCCCTCCATATCTGGTTGAACCAACTACAGGTTGAAAATATTCAGAAAAAAATTCCAGAAAGTTCCAAAAAGCAAAACTTGACACACCAGCAACTATTTACATAGTATTTACAACTATTTACATAGCATTTGCATTGCATCTACAACCATTTACACAGCATTTACATTGTATTAGGTATTATAAGCAATCTAGAGATGATTTCAAGGATGGATGATTTAGAGGAGGATCTGTGTATGTTATATGCAAATACTATGCTGTTTTATTTAAGGGACTTGAGCATCCTCCTATTTTGGTATCTGCCTCCTTGGATACCAAGGGACGACTGTGTATATGTATATGTAGGTAAATATATATGTATATTTTTCCAGTCTCAAGTTGAAACTCCCTGACGGAACTGTTCACCTTTTTCAGGGGTGGTTCTTCCTCTTCCTCCTCTGAAGATATCATCTGGGTACAGACACGGGTTAAGTACGTTCGGATGAGCAGAGGGACACATGGCCTCCCATGTGGGGGTCTTCCTCTAGGATCTAGGAAGCCTTGCACTGAGAGGTCCCAGGTCCTCCATGGTCACTGCTGTCCTGTGTTGGTGTCCCCAAAGTGCCCCTGGTTCACCCCTCTGTTGAATTTTATGCTGGTCGTCAGACATTCTACCGTCGCCTCCAGTTATAAGGTCCTTGCTTTCTGCAGCTTTATTTTCCTGCCCTTTTGGTCCACCAACCCTTTTAGGTGCTTTCTGTACCCAACGCTGCTGGTGCTATAATCTGTGAGGCACCCTCAGGTCTTCCCTTAGCTGCTGCCACTCTGGGTCAAGTCACTGTGGCACCTTTCTGAACCTTAAGTTGTCCTGAGGGACTTTTACCATATCTCAAGTTCAGAGATGGAACACGCACCAACCAAAACCCACCCAGATATTTCCATCCCAGCTTTTGATTTCTAGCCCCAAAGATGGGGGAGAAGAAAGTGAGGCTGTTTGTTCCTAAGGTTATGCCCAAAGCTCCTCCCCATACGACATCCAGAGCGTTAGACATGCTCTTTCATGTCTTCCTCTGAATTCTTCCCTGCTGTGTGATCTGTTCTAGTGTCAGTTCTCCAGTGTCTGGCTTGTTGCAATTCTAAAATCCTTTCATCACTCAGCAAAACTTTGTTTTTCTTTTACAATGTAAAAACACTTACTTTCTGACTACTGGCTGGCTGTAGACTTCAATAACTTCATTTTGAAACCCAAAGCTTAGGAAATGACTTCTTTATTCTCAGTGGTGTTACCTTCCCCCTGAGTGGATAAATGCCATGTCTGTTATGGGTGTGAAATGGCAGGGCAGCAGATTTCACAGGGGTTGAAAAAAATCCATCAGTGTCATAATACTAAGGATATTATGGCCTCTAAACTAATCATGATGAGAGCAGATAATTACTTGCTTTTGAGAAAACAGGGGAAGGGCTAAAGGTGAAAAGCTTCCCTAGATATTATTTAATTGTGCATGATGTATTAGAACCCCAGAGCCGACAATAGGGAGAATACTTCTGACAAGTCCAAAGTGAGTGGGTGGCAGCCATAGGCTGGTTGGATTCCCAAGAAAGAGTGTCATCCAAAACCTAAAAGCGTCGCACACGTAACGTGTTCTTATTAAATTCTAAATCATCTGGCGCCATACATTGCTATCCAGCAAACCCCTCCTCTCTTAGCCCCACTATACCCTGTTCGGCCTGTTCTCCTCTGTGAGGCTGTGAAAGTGGCCATCAAGCCTGCTTTGTCTTTATAGTTGAGCGTCTAAGAACAGTGTTGGACACATAAGTATTTGTCAAATCAGTGTCCCACACAACAAGAGAATGCTGGGATAATTCTGAATCACGTCTCACAAATCGTAAGAATTTGGAACAGAACCATCAATCCATACTAAGGCAAGAAGGGAGAGTAATAGTTCCAGGGTCAACTCAATACAGAACAGGGAAAAAAATCAAAAATTTGACCTACTCTACTATGTGGTTCCCTCCAGCTGCCAGCCTGTCACTCACAAGCTGCCTCTGGACTTCTGAGGGTCTGTTGGAGACTCATTCTTTAATCTCCTAGGGTCCATTACTGCGGACATAAGACAAAGCAAATGCTTACTGTCTTGTTATGGAATGGATCAGGAAGTTTCACACACTCACTCAGAGCCAGCAGAGGTCTCTGGGTCTCAAGATCGTCTTTCCACACCCTTAAAAACACATACACAAGATCGAACTGAAAGCTGATTTTACCATGGCATATATTTGCATAATCAATCCATGGGTGAAAATATTTTTTCAGAACGTTAAACCAAATGGGCCCTCCAAATACATTAAAGTTAAAGTATAATTTTATTCATATTTGTGTGTGTGTTTAAGCAAGTTTTTACAACTTGGACTAAATTCAGGAGAAAAATTCCTACTTTTAATTTGGCCAGTCTTAGGCGGGTTTGAGAGAGCCTGTCTTTCTCCCTAGCTGCCAGTAGGCGGAGCTCGTGCACAACTCGGGGACCAGCCTTCCTTCCTGCTCGAGCCCGAGCCCGGGAGCAGGGGGTGAGTCCTGAGGGGGTTAGGAGAAGAGAGATGAGATGCAAATTTTCCCGGGGGTGGGAGGGTTGATTACCAAAAAACACCTATTTCTCTCAAATGTCACCACTTTAGTGAATGAAGCGTTTTTTGAACGAGAAAATGTGTGCTATCTACGGAATAAGCCCGTCTCTATCCATCTCCTTTCTGCTCTTTTCCACGCAGGAGAAAACTTCTTCCAGCCAAGTGTAGTTTTTGCTGTAATCACATGTTTTCCTGAACTGTGTGTTGGAAGTTTCTTTGTGACATTCACCAACGAGGTTCTAAGTGCTGCTTTGGTTACGTTCACCAAATGTGCTTAAAAACAGGAGGCTGGCACGCAAGTAGCATCAGAGCTGGCTTGGGTGAAGGTGCAGCCTTTGCCTGCGAGTAGGTTTCAGGAGACGGGTCAGGCAGGAGCCTTCTCTGCCGGGGGACGTGGAGCCCAGCGCGTCATGATTCAGGTTATCCGAAGATCAGGCTTGTGTGTACACACGTGTGTTTGTGTATGTGTGAGTGTGTTTGTAAAGAGTGAATGTATGTTTTCTGAGTCAACAATCGAGGCCCACTAAAAATTTGTAGTAGAAACTCTGCCAACTAGTTCATCTCCCCAGCCCCAAAAGAGAAATAAATAAAATTCATCACAAGCCTGGAGAAATTTCTCAATAGAAAAAGCATCAGTTGGGCTTCCCTGGTGGCGCAGTGGTTAAGAATCCGCCTGCCAATGCAGGGGACACGGGTTCAAGCCCTGGTCCGGGAAGATCCCACATGCCACGGAGCAACTAAGCCCGTGTGCCACAACTACTGAGCCTGTGCTCTAGAGCCCGCGAGCCACAACTACTGAGCCCATGTGCCACAACTACTGAGCCTGTGTGCCACAACTGAGCCCCTGCTCCACAACAAGAGAAGCCACCGCAATGAGAAGCCTGCGCACCGCAACGAAGAGTAGCCCCCTCTCGCTGCAACTAGAGAAAGCCCGCGCGCAGCAACAAAGACCCAGTGCAGCCAAAAATAAAATAAATAAAATAAAATAAATTTTTTTAAAAAGCATCATTGTCTGGTTTTTCATTGACTCAGGGGGACAGTGTCTCAGAAACAGAGCATAAAATCTTTCTTAAAAGTGGTTTGCAGTATTATTCTTTTCAATAGTGAATGTTTCTGATGCCATGTGTTAAAGGATCTATGATTAAGTATTTACTAGAATTCAGGATGAAGTAGCTCATTATTCAAGCATTTAATTTCCTTTTGTCTGAAGCTTTAGTGTATCATTCAGCTGAGTGGGGCAGCGGGTAAGACAGGGGGACCCTCCCTGTGTCTTCAGGAAGTTTTTTGTGTGCAGTGCTTCTATGCACCTGGGGCCCTGCCCGGTGCACTGTTAACAGTTGGAGAGGTGCGCCATCTTGTGGCCCCACTAAAAACTAACAGGTGGCAAACAGTGACCAATATTTGAAGTACCTGTGACTTGTCAAGTATGCAGGCAGGATCAATGGCGTTAGCTCCTCTCTTAATAGCCTTGCTAGGAGACCCTATAACTAGGGGACTTGGGCACCTCTCACCAACTCTGGGGACTAGCCTTTCGCTTATGTGGATTAGTTTTGAAATTTTCCCCTTTATTAAACTTGTACTATGAAGCTGACTCATTAGGCTTTAAAAGCCACTTTCTAATTAGTGTGAGTTAAAAATCTAGTCCTGACAGTAGTTTCTGATAAAAGGAGGGGCTTCCTGCGAAGTGGGAGGAGACCCAACATATTTGAATTGGCATAGAGACCTGAAAGCCGACCAAGAAAAGGAACATCCTCTTCAGATACTGTAGCAGGAGCTGTTGTTTCACAGTTCATTTTACTTGGCCTATTCGTTTCCCCTTTTTTTTTTAATCTGAAAACTGAACCGCAGGATTTTTTTCTCTTAAGTGTCCTGAAAGTGGGATGTTTGTAAACGTATATTGTAAAGTCATTGTTAATAGTTTGTATTTTTCAGATTTATTTATCTCACCCGATAATATTTGTCATCATTATCTACAGTAGTTTTCTGGGACAGGCTACCTTCCCATGGAACCAAGGAATATTTAGAAATCTTTGGAGAACACACCCTTTCTTTGTGAAAGATGTTGGTAACACATTTTCTGATTTGTTCTACTGTATTACAAGTGTCTGGTCTTGAAGTCATGAGACTTATTTTTGATCAGCAAACAATATTTTTCTTTTTCTTTTCTTTCTTTTTTCTTTCTTTTTTTTTTTTGCTGTACGTGGGCCTCTCACTGTTGTGCCCTCTCCCGTTGCAGAGCACAGGCTCCGGACGCGCAGGCTCAGTGGCCATGGCTCACGGGCCCAGCCGCTCCGCGGCATGTGGGGTCTTCCCGGACCGGGGCACGAACCCGTGTCCCCTGCATCGGCAGGCGGACTCTCAACCACTGCACCACCAGGGAAGCCCCTATTTTTCTTAATGATTGCAAATTTTAAAAATTTTGTAACTAGGTATGGTGATGGATGTTAACTAGACTTATCGTGGTGATCATTTTGCAATATATACAAATATCAAATTGTTATGTTGTACACCTGAAGCTAATGTAAAGTTGTATGTCAGCTGTATCTCTAAAAATTTGCAAATAAGGGGAGATGAATGAGAGCTTTATCTTCATTTAAAATATGTTCCTATATAAACTATAGATGCACATAAGTCTCTTGGAGAGGTGAAGGACTGGTGATACAGCATTTGGATTGCGTGGAATCAGATGAAACCCATTCAGATCTCAGCTCAGCTACTGACTAGCTGCATAAATCTGGACAAATTGTGAAAATGTCCAGAACCTCACTTTGTAAAATTGGAGCAATATTGCCAATCACAGAGGGCTTTTGTGGTGATTAAAGGAGATAACCCTGTGAGTCAAACACATAACACTTCTTTATTATACGGTGGAAACAAAGTCTCATTAGTTACTGATGTGGATCATTTTGTTTCCTAAGGCTATTTCAATAGCGTCTGGCCCTATAGGAACCTTAGATGTTCCTTATTCCATGTAAGAATCATCCCAAAAGACAAATGGCATTTGCAATTTGGCTAAGTTACAGTGAACACTTTTGCTTTAACCTCAGAAAGTAAGAATTTGGGCCTATGACTTATGTCTTCTACAAGGACGTAGCTGTCCTTAAAAAGAATTCTAGCACCCGCAGGCCAGCACTTTACAAACTTTTTACACACAACCCACAGTAACCCCAAACCGCCCCTGTCTCTCTCCCCTTTCATTTTGTGTATGTTAGTATAGTGGGTAGTGTCCCGCAGGTCTCTGAAGCTCTGATAATATTTCTTCTTTCTTTTATCTTTCTCCTCCTCTTTCTTCTGCCTGTTCGAATGTGCTAGAGCCCCTTTAATGAATTTTTCATTTCATTTGTTTTACTTTTTAATTCCAAATTTTCTATTTTGTTCTCTTTCACAATTTCTGTTTCTTCATTGATATTCTGTTTGGTGAGGCATCAATCTCATACTTTTGTTTACACATAGTTTCCTTTAGTTATTGGAAGGTATTTAAAATAGTTGATTAAAACTTTGTCTGTGTGGCAGGTTAAATCATGGCACCCAAAGACATTAGGTCCTAATACCTGAAACCTAGAAATGTTACCTTATCTGTGGGGAAATAAAGGACTTTGCAGATTAAGTTGGGGATCTTGAGATGGGAAGAGAGTCCACCTGGACGATCCAGGTTGGCCCTAAATGCAAGCACAGGTGACCTGATAAGGGAGAAAGAAGCAGAGGGAGCTTTGACACCATGCAGAGCAGAGGGCAAGGTCATGACAAAGGCAGAGACTGCTGAAGGCCCCGTAGGAGGGTGGTCTTTCTTCCAAGTGACCATGGGTAAAAATTTTACCAAATTTTTATCAAATGAACCTAACAGAAGTCTCCAGATATATAATCTGTTGTATCTTTTCCCTCACCACCCATCGCCTGACTGCTAAGCCAATGCCGTATCTTCTAGTTTGGGTCGTTGTTTGTATGTACGTATGTATGTATGTATATATGTATGTATTTATTTATTTATTTATTGTCATTGCAACATCCAAAATTAAGGAATGAACTTCTCTATTAGTTAAGATAATGCCAGCTTCTATAACAGAAAAAACTTCCGACCCTTAATTCCTTAACGAACAAGCATTTATTTTTCCTGAAACAGCCCGAAGAGGGTGAATCTAGTCACATGCTTCAGTGATCCAGGGTTTTAGGCTTAGTCCATTTTATGGTTCTGTCATGCTCAGAATTCTCTGAAGAATCTCTGCTTAGTCAAAATGTGGTTTAAAAGACAGAGTGGATAATTATTCAGAAGGGTTGTTTTTTTTTTTGGCTCAACCTGGAAGTGATACCCATGTCTTCTGCCATATTTCATTGATTTCATTTGCAGAACTCAGTGACTTGGCTGCAGAGAGCTGCAAGGGTGGAGGTGCCAACATGCAGTATAATTGTGTATCCAGTTGGAATACAAAACGAATTTTGGTGATCATGGTGGTTTAGACCAAGCAAACTATTTTTTTTTCATGAAATACCGTTTTTTAAAAACTTGATTGAGTTATACTTGGCATAAAATAAACTGCATATATTGAAATTATGCAAGTTTATGAGTCTGAGATATATGTATACCTGTGAAAACCATCAACACGGTCAAGAAAACAAGCGTATCTATCACCTCAGTATGTTCCTTGGGCCCCTTTGTAATCCCCTCTTCCGCATTCCCCGTAACAGGCAACCATTGATCTGCTTTCTGTCAGTAGAGATTAGTTTGCATTTTCTAGAATTTTATGTAAATGGAATAATAGAGTACACTGTCTTTTTGTCTGGCATTTTTCATGCAGCGTAATTATTTTGAGATTCAGCCATGCTGTTGTATGTATTCATAGTTTGTTTCCTTTTATATTCCATTACGTACATATATCACAATTTGATTATCCATTCATTTGTTGATGAATATTTGGGATTTGTCCATTCTTTGCTATTACAAATATAAAGCTACTGTGAACATTTGTGTACAGCTCTTTGTATGGACATGTGGTCTAATTCTTTTGAGTAAATACCCAGGAATGGAACAGCTGGCTCATAAGGAAGGTGTCTGTTTAACTTTTAAAGAAACGGAGACACATTTCCTGACCATTTTATATTCGCGTCAGCAGTGTATGAGAATTGAGTTGCTCTGTATGTATTGTCATCAGCATTTGGTATGGTCAGTCCTTTTAATTTGAGCCATTCTAAGCGGGTGTGTAGTGGTGTGTCACTGTGGTTTTAATTTACATTTATCTAATGAATAATGGTGCTGAGCATATTTTCATGAGCTGTTTTGCCATCCGTATATTTATGTTGGTAAAATGTTCAATTTATTTGCCTCTTTTTTTTATTAGGCTGTTTCCCTCTTCCTACTGAGGTATAAGGACCTTTATATATTCTAGCTGCAAGTCCTTTGGCAGATTTGTTTGGCAAATATATTCTCCCATTTTTGTCTTCTCATTTTTGTTACACAGACTCCTGAAGAGCAAACATATTTAATTTTGACGAAGTCCAATTTATTGATGCTTTACTTTTATAGTTTGTTCCTTTGATGTCCTATTTAATAAAGCTTTGCCAAATTCAGGATACCTAAGATTTCTTCCTATGATTTCTTCTGGAAGTTTTATAATTTTAGCTCTTATATTTAGGTCAATGTCTCATTTTGAGGAAATTTTAATATAGAGGGGGAAGTAAGGGTTGAGGTTTATTTATTTGCATACGGCTTCCTAATTCTCCCAACATCATATTGTTGAAAAAATTACCCTTTCCCCATTAATTAATTCAGCACCTCTTTTTTTTTTTTTTTTTTTTTTTTTTTTTTTTTGCGGTATGTGGGCCTCTCACTGTCGTGGCCTCTCCCGTGGCGGAGCACAGGCTCTGGACGTGAAGGCTCAGCGGCCATGGCTCACGGGCCCAGCCGCTCCGCAGCATGTGGGATCTTCCCAGACCGGGGCACGAACCCGTGTCCCCTGCATCGGCAGGTGGACTCTCAACCACTGCGCCACCAAGGAAGCCCAATTTAGCACCTCTTTTGAAATGCAGTTAACCGAATGTAAAGTGGGTCTATTTCTGGACTCTATTTTGTCTTGACTAATCGAGGTCCTTTTGCACTTCCACATAAGTTTTAGAAACAGCTTGCTAGTCCACACATACAAAAGCCTGCTATAATTTTGATTGAGATTGCATTGAATCTATAAATCAATTTGGGGAGAATTGACATTTTAATAATATCGAGTTTTCTAATCCACGACTATGACATAACTCTTCATTTATTTAGGCCTTCTTTAATTTCCCTTTCCAACGTTTTGTAGTATTCAGTATATAGGTCACACACATCTTTTGTCAGATTTATTCCAAGTATTTCATATAATCTGTTGACATGTTTATTTTCACTTTATGATTCTTTCTAGTATACAGAAATACAATTGATTTTTGTGTATCGACCTTCCATTCTAAAATCTTGCTAAGCTCATTTATTAGTACTAATAGTGTTTTGGTGAAATCCTTAGGATTTTCCACATAGATGATCATGTCATCTATGAGTAAAGACAGTTTTTACTTTCAGATCTTTTACTTGCCTTATTGAACTGTCTAAAATGCCTAGTACAGTGTTAAACAGAAATGGTGAGAACAGATATTCTACCTTGTTCTTGATCTCTGTTCTAGCCTGTATTCTTTCACCATTTCATATGATGTTACTGCGGGTCTTTTGTAGGCATCCTTTTTCAGGATGAGGAAATTTCTTTCAATTCCTACTTTGCTGAGATTTCTTATCATGAATGAATGTTAGAATCTGTCAAATGCTTTTTTTACACTGAAATTATTTTATCAGTTTTCTAGCTTTTTTTTTAACATCTGTATTGGAGTATTATCGCTTTACAATGGTGTGTTCGTTTCTGCTTTATAACAAAGTGAATCAGCTATACATGTACATATATCCCCATTTCTCCTCCCTCTTGCATCTCCCTCCTACCCTCCCTATCCCACCCCTCTAGGTGGTCACAAAGCACCGAGCTGATCTCCCTGTGCTATGTGGCTGCTTCCCACTAGCTATCTATTTTACATTTGGTAGTGTATATATAAGTCCATGCCACTCTCTCACTTCGTCCCAGTTTACCCTTCCCCCTCCCCGTGTCCTCAGGTCCATTCTCTACGTCTGCGTCTTTATTCCTGTCCTGCCACTAGGTTCTTCATAATCATTTTTTTTTTCTTTAGATTCCATATATATGTGTTAGCATACGGTATTTGTTTTTCTCTTTCTGACTTACTTCAGTCTGTATGACAAACTCTAGCTTCTTAATACGGTGAATAACTTGATAAAATTTTCAAATGTTGAACCAAACTTACTTTAGTATATCTTTTTACTTTCAACTTATTTGTGTCATTATATTAAAGAATATTACTTGTAGGCAGCATATTGCTGGGTGCTGAGTTTCTATCCAATCTGATAATCTCTACCTTTTAATTGGAAGGTTTAGATGATTCACATTTAATGTGATTATTGATATGGTTAATTTAAATATAACATTCTGCTATTTGTTTTCTATTTTTCTCATCTGTTTTTTGGTCCCCTTTTCCTCTTTTTACCTTCTTTTGGAATAAGTCAGTGTTTTTTTAATGATCTCACTTTATCTCCTTTGTTACTAGGTAAACTCTGCTTTGTTTTTATAATGGATGCTTTAGGGTTTATTAGATGCAACTTTACCTTACCACAGTCTATGTTCAAATAACATGATACCACTCCCTGTATAAGAAACCCACAGCGGGTTTGTTTCTGTTTCCTGTCTCGAGACCTTTGTGCTGTTGTTGATACGCATTTCACTTCTACATATGTTACATATCTCACAATGCATTACAGTTGACCCTTGAATAACACAAGTTTGAACTGCACAGATCCACTTATACACAGATTTTTTTCGATAGTAAGTACTTCAGTACTACACAATCCACTCTTGGTTGAATCCATGGACATGAAACCATGGATAGGAAGAAGTGTGAATACTGAGGAACCATGGATATGGAGGGCTGATTATAAGTTATTCTCAGATTTTTGATTCTGCGGAGGGTCAGCACCCCTAGCCCCCAGATTGTTCTAGGGGCAACTGTATTATCTTGTATTAAAACAATAAACTGTCTTTTAGAGAGCTTTATACAATTAAAAATCATGTTTTATATTTACCCAGTGTATTTATATAGTATTCTGGTTTCCCTCATCTTTATGTAAATCCACATTTCCATCTGGTATCATTTTCTTCTCTCCCAAGGTCTCCCTTTAACATTTCTTATATCTGAGATCTACTGATAATGAATTCTTTCAGCTTTCATGTTATCTCATAGAGTTTTTATTTCACCTTCAGTTTTGAAAGGTATTTTTCACTAGGAATAGAGCTCCAAGTTGAAAAGTTTTTTCAGGTCTTTTAAGATGTTGCTCCACTATTGTCAGGCTTGCATTCTTTCCAATGAGGAGTCTGCAGTCGTTTTTTCTTTATTTTTGTTTTCGTTTTGTTTTTCTATTGTGAACATGTCTAGTCTCTCCGTTTTTAAGATTTTCTCTTAATCACTGATTTTAATTATTTTCTTTTGATGTGCCTTGGAGTCGTTTTATTGTGCTTGGAGTTCATGGAGATTCTTATATCTGTAGGCTTATAGTTTTCATCAAATTTGGAAAAAATTTGGCCATTATTTCTTCAAATATTGATTTTTTTTCTGACACTCCCACTTCAGAGATTTCAATTACATATATATTCAGCATCTTGAAGGGCTCCCACAGTGGTTTACTATTTCTTTCAGTCAGTTTTTGTCCTTTCATTTTAGATAGTTTCAATTGCTATGTATTCATGAACTTTTTCCTGCTTTGTGTATCTACCATTGACCCTCTTCTTCATTATAGACATTTTACTTTTCATCGTGAAAAGTTTACATTGGGTTCTTTTAAATACCTTCCACGTTTCTGTTCAACATTCTCATGCTGTATTTTACCTTTATGAATATCTGCAGTATCGCTATAATAGATGCTTTAACATTGTCTGCTATTTTTAGCATCTGTTTCACGAGTCCATTTTTATTGATGAATTTTTCTGCCTCATGATGGGTCATATTTTCCTGCTTCTTTGCTTGCCTGGTAATTTTTTATTGGATTCCAAATATTGTAAATTTTACCTTGTTGGTTGTAACATTTAAATATTCTGGATTTTTTTTTTGTTTGGGGCACAGGTAAGTTACTTGGGAACAGATTGTTCCTGTCAAGTTTCATATTTAAGGTGACATCAGATCAACCTTTAGTCGAGGACTAATTGTTCTTCAGTATGGAGGCAATACTCTTTGGAGTACCCTACTTGATGGCTGTTGTCCCTATAAATTTGAGCCACCTTGAGCTGCCCACATTTTCAACTCTGCCCTGTCACCTCAAGGAGACTTCTGGGCACTCTTTGGATTCCCAACCTGAAAACTTTCTCCAGACACTAAGATGGGAAATCCTAAGGATCCTCTCTTTTGTTTCTCTTTTCTCATCAATCACTCTCCTGCACTGCCTGTTGTCCAGTGTTTGAAAACGGGTTATTTCGTATATTTTATCTATTTAGTTTTTTAAGGTAACAAAGTAAATCCTCTCCCTCATACTCAATAATGGACAAATATAAAATTCCTTAAGTACTTCACGGATACTAATAGTTTGAGGAACATGATAGCCTGAAAGTAGCTCTCTAGAGAATGTCCCATAGGGTGGTGCTGCATATGTGACAATCGTATCTTATCCCTGCTGCCCATTTGCAAGTTGAAGTACGTACTCAGAAGCCAGCTTGTTCACTTCGATATCTGCCCTCTCTGGGAGGTTCTATTCTATTTGCACTCTCAATACATGCTATAATGGCTTGCACTTTTGTTCACACTTTGCAGCATGAAATCACCCTTGCTCAGCTTGAATTGGGCTGAATGCCAACCCTTTGCTTGGATCATTGCCTACTTCGATTTGGCTGTAAATATAAATAAAATACTGGTTTCACACCTGGTTATTCTGGCCACTATAACATAAGCAGATACAATCTGCTCCTGGCTAAGTATCCTGATGGTCACTATTCACTGTAAAATGTCACTATGGTCATGCTTTATAGAGATGACCTTAGGGTGCATAATTGAATTTTTCTGGCATCGTGGAACTGGAACACATCTGCAAATCACAGCTGGCAACGTCTCTGGTTAATCTAGGCATAAGAACAGCTGGGCCAGAGAATGAACATCCAAAAAGAAAAGAATCCAAAACAAACCAAAAAACCCAAAACATAACCAGAACCAAGAGTTGATATAGTTTATTAACTCACTTACTTACCCAACATCTCCTTGAGTTAATGTGCACAGAATGGTAGAATATATGAAGAACCCATCATGATGAATACACAAATTAATATTTAACAGTATTGTTTCTTGCATTCCACGAAACAAGTACATACAGCTGTGAAGGAAAATAGTTTTGAAATATCAACTGAGGTAGGTTTGTGGTTGTTTTTCTTGGAATTGCCTGTTGCCCTTTGACTTTTTAACTAACTTAGGCCACAGTAAGGATTTTGCATACTCAGTGTTTCAAGGTAGTGATTATCCAGCAAAAGAGAGAAAAGGAAATTTTGTCAAGGCTTTTGAGTTTCAAAAGTCTAGGGTCTCTTAGGTGATGGAAAGGAAAACAGCAAAGCTCTTCAGGTCTGATAGAAAAAGTCCCCCAGAGTCAAAGAAATGAAGAGTTAGAAAGAAAACGTTTTGAGGAGCTATTTGGGCTCCTGAGGAACGGGACATTGGACCCTGCCATACTCCATGCTCAGTCCAGGCAGAGGTCTCAGAAGAAGTCCTAGAGAATCTACATGCAGAGGGACCCATACTCCCTTTTCTGTGAGAACCTGGAGAGACAATAAGAGCCTGGAGTGGAAATGTCCATCTGGCACTTCTAGACACACTTCAAGACCAATGCAGTGTATTCCCCTTCACCCCAGTGAGCTGCACATGCTTTAGAACAATCCTTGCATGTCTGTGAACAGCTCCAAGGCTCCTTCAGTTGAGAATAATCATAGGCTTCCAAAAGGAGGTTAGCTAAGAAGGAATCAGACCGTGGTTTCTTGCTGACATCGACCAAGACATTTCAGCAGAGACCTGCAGAGATTGACAACCAGGAACTATGAGGTCTAGACTGTCCCTCCCAGTCCCTCACTCCTTCTCCTCATGCTCTGTGGAAAACGTCCAAGACTTAAATACAGCCCTGGAGGGAGAAGAAACCCAGCATTGATCTAGAGATGTTTCTGCTACCCAGCAGAATAGGGGATTTGTAATAAAAGTGTTACAAAATAGGTCTCATCGTAACAAAGCTAGTTTTCTTGTACATCCGAGTTTGGAAATTGAGACTTCAAAACCAATTATGCAGCAGAAGTTTCTGTGGTACATTTATGATTACTATTTTCCAAGCCTAATCTGTAATATTAGCATTGTAACAGATAGTCATTCAATAAGTCCTGGGCAGAGATGCAATTATAACTCAGAGAGGGAATTTGAGATGATACGTCTGTGAGATATTGCAGCCTAAACTAATTGACCTCAAAACTCAGTGGCTTCAAGCAATCATTATCCTCACTCAGATGTCTTCGTGTTGGATGGAGTTTGAACGCTCTGGATTGAGCTTGGCTTGGTGGCTCTGCAGATGGGCTGGGACAGCCCTGCTCGAGGTCTCTTTCATCTCCTTCTTAGACCAGTGGGACAGCCAGTGTGCTGTTCTGTGGGGAAGGTGGAGGTGCAGAGGGCAAGTAGAAACGTCTAAGGCTTCTTAAGTCTTAGTCTCCGAAGTCACTGTCACTTCGGCCCATGTTTATTGGTCAAAGCAAGTCATGTGGTCAAGCCCAAAGCAAGGGGTGGGAAAGTGCACTCTGCCCAAGATGCAGTCATGACAGTGGTATGGATTCAGGCAGGGTGAAGAATTGGAGCCAGTTATTCCACTGACCAAAGATGGGCATGGACATTTTTTTTGAGTGCCTACTAGCAGCCAGACACTTTGCTAGGTGTTTTATATCTGTGCACCTAAATCTGTAACAGTATTATGTGTACAGTTTGCATTGTTTTACCTTTTTTGTCAGCATGTAAGGAAACTGAGGCTCAGAGAGGTCAAGTGACTTGCCTACTGTATACAGTTAATTTGAGACTGAACTGAGATTTCAACCTGTGTCTGTTAGAATGCAAATCTTGTGATTTGGAGGAAGCATGATGATGGCCAGGTCTCAGGTTTCTCGACATTCAGTCAAGTCCCTTTTTCTTGAATGACCTTGACTCTTGATGACTAGATAGCTCTGAGGTTGCTTCTTTTTCTTCTTTCATGCACAATCCTGCTTCCTTTCCTTTTGGACCTGCTAATTAATTCAATTACTTTTCCTTGATCCCTATTAGTAGGTAACACCATGATTGATACCATCTGGAAAACATTTGCCCAAGTCTTGAGTGGAAAGTTTTACAGAACTGGAGACATAATAGGAGACCCTCAAGAGGAGGTCTGCCTGTGTAAGTGATCAATTTTACCAGCCCTTGGATTATCTGCCAGGAGCTTTCCCTCCAGGCTCAGGAGCAACGCCTTTCCTGCTGCAGTGCTAGGTGTATTATTTATTTACCACATGTTCAGTGACGCATGTGCCCTCGGAACAAAGTGGGGAGGGAGGAACCACTAAGCTTGCATAAACGAGCTTTCAACAGAATGTGTTTTCCTCCAGCTGTCTCAAGTGCCTTGTCCTTGGATAATCATGCTTCATAGTTTTAGAAGCCCAGATCCCAACAGCTGGAGGTAAAACTCCTAGTGTAATGGAAGAAAACATGTTGATACTTTTAATTGGTCCCTGAAGTGGAACCCAAGGAACAATGTATTGGTTGATGGATTTGAAGCTTTCAACTTAGCAGAGCTGAGAAGCATTTGGTAAAGATAAACACATTAGAAATTTGTGGTTCATTATTAGAAAGTTAATTTTATTTCATTCAGGATATGATAATGAAGTGAAAAATCACTTTAATTTATTGCTATTGAAGTTAATGATGTGTCCACTTATACATAAGCATGAGCACCTGCATCTTGGACCACACTGTGACTTTCCACCAGTCTTGAATCCTCTGAGGGTCCTGAACTCATGGATCAAAATAAGCAAAGCTTCTATTCCCAGCCATACTCCATCGCTCAAGTAGGAAAGATTTGGTGAGGCTGAGGATCTCTGAGAGCACTGAGGGCCTGGCCATCAAAGATGCGTGAGAACGTCAAATACTACACACCTGTAGTGTTGGTCAACAGTTGCAATAACACTGCATAAAATGAAATCTCCAAATATCAATGGTTTATAACAACAAACACAGCAAATACTCATAAATATTTTCTTACTCGTGAATATGTAAATCAGTTTTTTGCTTACAGGACTGCAGGTCCACTGAGCCCAACTCCACTTCAGGTTAAAGGTCAGATTCATGTCAGTTCCTTGCACCTTTCCTTACAGGATCCAGGATCATGGGGCAGCAGCTACCTGGGTATGCTCTTCCCATGGCAAAATGCAGCAAGCAACACACCAAGGCTGCAAGAAACTTGCTATGTTTTTTAAAGCCTCAGCTTGGAATAGGTACATCATCACTTTTGCTTATATTCCTTTGGACAAAGCACATAGCATGGCCTGATTACTAATTCACTTTCATTACTAGTGATCAGTCTGTTAAATTGTCTGTTTCTTCCTGAATCAGTCTGGGAAGATTGTATGTTTCTAGAGATTTATCCATTTCTTTTAGATCGTCCAATTTGTTGGAATATAGCTGAACATGGTATTTTCTTATGATATTTTGTATCTCTGGGGTTCAGTTTTAATTTGTCCTCTTTAATTTCTTATTTTGTTTATTTTGGTCCTCTGTTTTTCTTAATGAGCCTGGCTAAAGTCTTATCAATTCTGTTTATCTCTTTTTTTTAAATTGGAGTATAGTTGCTTTACAATGTTGTGTTAGTTTCTGCTGTACAGCAAAATGAATTAGTTATACATATACATATACATATACTCCCTCTTTTTTGGATTTCCTTCCCATTTAGGTCACCACAGTGCATTAAGTAGAGTTCCCTGTGCTATACAGTAGGTTCTCATTAGTTATCTATTTTATACATAGTAATGTATATATGTCAGTCCCAACCTCCCAGTTCGTCCCACCCCCCTTCCCACCTTGGTATCCATACATTTTTTCTCCACATCTGTGTCTCTATTTCTATTTTGCAAATAAGTTCATCTGTACCATTTTTCTAGATTCCACATATAAGCAATATTATATGATATTTGTTTTTCTCTTTCTGACTTCATTCTGTATGACAGTCTCTAGGTCCATCCATGTCTCTGCAAATGGCACAATTTCGTTCCTTTTTATGGCTGAGTAATATTCCATTGTATATATGTGCCACATCTTCTTTATCCATTCATCTGGATGAATGGATCTTTATGGATGATGGATCTTTATCCATTCATCCATCCATTCAAACGTTGATGGACGTTTAGGTTGCTTCCATTTCCTGGCTACTGTAAATAGTGCTGCAAGAACACTGCGGTGTATGTGTCTTTTTGAATTATGGTTTTCTCACAGTATATGCCCAGGAGTGGGATTGCTGGGTCATATGGTAGTTCTATTTTTAGATTTTTAAGGACCCTCCATACTGTTCTCCATAGTGGCTATACCAATTTACATTCCTACCAACAGTGTAGCAGGGTTCCCTTTTCTCTACACCCTCTTCAGCATGTATTGTTTGTAGATTTTTTGATGATGGCCATTCTGTTGGGTGTGAGGTGATACCTCATTGTAGTTTTGATTTGCATTTCTCTAATAATTAGTGATGTTGAGCATCTTTTCAAGTGTTGGTGGCCACCTGTATGTCTCCTTTGGAGAAATGTCTATTTATGTCTTCCTCCCATTTTTTGATTGGGTTGTTTTTTTGATATTGAGCTGCATGAGCTGTTTGTATGTTTTGCAGATTAATTCCTTGTCAGTTGCTTCATTTGCAAATATTTTCTCCCAGTCTGAGGGTTGTCTTTTCTTCTTGTTTGTAGTTTCCTTTGCTGTGCAAAAGCTTTTAAGTTTGATTAGGTCCCATTTGTTTATTTTTGCTTTTATTTTCATTACTCTAGGAGGTGGGTCAAATAAGACCTTGCTGCAGATTATGTCAAAGAGTGTTCTGCTGATGTTTTCCTCAAAGAGTTTTATTTACATTTAGGTCTTGAATTTAGGTCTTTAATCCATTTTGAGTTTATTTTTGTGTATGGTGTTAGGGAGTGTTCTAATTTCATTCTTTTACATGTAGCTGTCCAGTTTTCCCAGCACCACTTATTGAAGAGACTGTCTTTTCTCCATTGTGTACTCTTGCCTCCTTTGTTATAGATTAGTTGACCATAGGTGTGTGGGTTTATCTCTGGGCTTTCTATCCTGTTCCATTGATTTATATTTCTGTTTCTGTGCCAGTACCATACTGTCTTGATTATTGTAGCTTTGTAGTAAAGTCTGAAGTCAGTGAGCCTGATTCCTCCAGCTCTGTTTTTCTCTCTCAAGATTGCTTTGGCTATTCGGTGTCTTTTGTGTTACAAATTGTAAAATTTTTTTGTTCTAATTCTGTGAAAAATGCCATTGGTCATTTCATAGGGATTGCACTGAATCTGCAGATTGCTTTAGGTAGTATAGTCATTTTCAAAATATTGATTCTTCTGATCCAAGGACATGGTATATATCTCCATCTGTTTGTGTCATTTTTGATTTCTTTCATCAGTGTCTTATCGTTTTCTGAGTACAGTTCTTTTGCCTCCTTAGGTAGGTTTATTCTTAGGTATTTTATTCTTTTTGTTGCAGTGATAAACGTGTTTGTTTTCTTAATTTCTCTTTCTGATCCTTCATTGTTAGTGTCTAGGAATGCAAGAGATTTCTGTGCATTAATTTTGTATCCTATAACTTTACCAAATTCATTGATTAGCTCTAGTAGTTTTCTGGTGGCATCGTTAGGATTTTCTATGTATAAGCATCATGTCATCTGCAAACAGTGACAGTTTTCTTCTTTTCCAATTTGGATTCCTTTTATTTCTTTTTCTTCTCAGATTGCTGTGGCTAGGACTTCCAAAACTATGTTGGATAATAGTGGCAGGAGTGGACATCCTTGTTGTATTCCTGATCTTAGAGGAAATGCTTTCAGTATTTCACCATTGAGAATGATGTTTGCTGTGGGTTTGTCATATATGGCCTTTATTATGTTGAGGTAGTTTCCCTCCATGCCCACTTTCTGGAGAGTTTTTATCGTAAATGGTGTTGAATTTTGTCAAAAGCTTTTCTGCATCTATTGAGGTGATCATATGGTTTTTACTTTTCAATTTGTTATATGGTGTATCACATTGATTGATTTGCATTTACAGAAGAATCCTTGCATCCCTGGGATAAATCCCACCTGATCATGGTGTTCGATCCTTTTAATGTGTTGTTGGATTCTGTTTGCTAGTATTTTGTTGAGGATCTTTGCATCTATGCTCATCAGTGATATTGGCCTGTAATTTTCTGTTTTGTGATATCTTTGTCTGGTTTTGGTATCAGGGTGATGGTGGCCTTGTAGAATGAGCTTGGGAGGGTTCCTCCCTCTGCAATTTTTTGGAAGAGTTTGAGAAGGATAGGTGTTAGCTCTTCTCTAAATGTTTGATAGAATTCACCTGTGAAGCCATTTGGTCCAGGACTTTTGTTTGTTGGAAGATTTTAATAACAGTTTCAATTTTATTACTTGTGGTTGGTCTGTTCATATTTTCTGTTTCTTCCTGGTTCAGTCTGGGAAGGTTGTACCTTTCTAAGAATTGTCCATTTTTTCCAGGTTGTCCATTTTATTGGCATAGAGTTGCTTGTAGTAGTCTCTTATGATCCGTGGTATTTCTGTGGTGTCAGTTGTAACTTCTTTTTCATTTCTAACTTTACTGATTTGAGTCTTCTCCCGTTTTTTCTTGATGAGTCTGGCTAAAGGTTTATCAATTCTGTTTATCTTCTCAAAGAACCAGCTTTTAGTTTCATTGATCTTTCCTATCGTTTCCTTCATTTCTATTTCATTTATTTCTGATCTGATCTTTATCATATTTTTCCTTCTACTAACTTTGGATTTTGTTTTTCTTTCTCTGGTTGCTTTAGATGTAAGGTTAGGTTGTTTATTTGAGATTTTTCTTGTTTCTTGAGGTAGGATTGTATTGCTATAAACTTCCCTCTTAGAACTACTTTTGCTGCATCCCATAGGTTTTGGGTCGTTGTGTTTTCATTGTCATTTTTTTCTAAGTATTTTTTAATATCCTCTTTGATTTCTTCAGTGATTCATTGGTTATTTAGTAGCATATTGTTTAGCTTCCATGTGTTTGTGCTTTTTACAGTTTTTTTCCTGTAATTGATTTCTACTCTCATAGTGTTATGGTTGGAAAAGATGCTTGATACAATTTCAATTTTCTGAAATTTACCAAGGCTCGATTTGTGACCCAAGATGTGATCTATCCTGGAGAATATTCCATGTGCAGTTGAGAAGAAAGTGTCTTCTGCTGCTTTCAGATGGAGCTTCTCCACAGAATAAGCAAGGACAGAGTGGGTGCTTGTCTCTGACTGGGGCGTGTGCTGGGAAGTCATGATACTGACCAGAATCCCTAGCAGTTTCAATCTGCTTCCTCTGCCTTGTTTCAGGAGTAAGCAAGTGTGTGCACACTATTTACGAGTAGAGTCTATGTTTCTTACAGCCCTCCTGTTAGTCACACTGGTTTTAAAACCAGCTAAGGAGACTTCTCTTCCTGGAGTTGAACCCCAGGCCTGGAGCACCTGCTATGTGGCTCAAACCGCTAACTCCCCAGGGAAGATCTCAGAGCCTGTGTAATTCCGCTCCTCTTCTGTGTTCCCTCCTAGGGGTTCGGGTCTCTACCTGATCAATTCTCTGCCCTTCCTACCTGACTCCGTTTGTATATTTTCTTACAGCCTTGGTTGTAGGAGAGTCTGTCTGGCAGTCTCCAGTTAGTTTTCAGTCAGAATTGCTCGACATGTAGATGTATTTTTGATATGTTCCTGGAGGGGGGTGAGCTCATGTCTTCCTACTCTGTGATCTTCATCTCTACTCCAACTCACTTTTGTTTAAACTCAATTTTTCTATTCTTTCTTGGAGGGAAAAAGGCTCTTTACTGTTTACAAGTTTATTTCTGAGTTGCAAAAATTCCCTCTCTTTGTTTTTCCCTGTGTTATCATGATTTCCCCCTTTCTTCCCCCATTCAGTCTTGGCTGCCACAGTCAGACAGACTGAGCACAAGGACAATCTTTTTTTCTTGCATCTTAGTAGAAACTTTAGGAGAAGATAGTAACTGCTCCAGGTTTGTCAAATAGATAAATTTTTAATCAATTTTTGAATTTTTAGCATCTGTAGCAGTGCCTGATCCATAGCAAGTACTCATAAACATTTGATAATAAATTTAATGAGATAACTTGGATGCCTAGTAGGCTTTGGGGATATGAAAAAACATTAGAATATATACATGTCTTGGAGTATCTTGAAATCTACTCAGGAATAGTTATATAAATAAAAAGATTATAATAAAACATGAAAACATCCATAATAAAGGTAGGCAAACCGTTAAATAAAAGTATATACTATGAGAATAAATAAAAGGAGGTTAGGTAGACGGGAATCACAAGGATCAAGGAAGATTTCCTGAAGGAACATTTGTACTGGACCCTGAAAAATGGATAGGATTTTACATAAAGAAATGTAAGCTCATTTGAATGTTCAGAGGTTTTTTCCCTGTCCTATGCATGTCATGTGACTTGCCTCGGAAAATTCTATGTGATAGGATCTAGTTGCAAATTTTCCTGACTATTTCTCAACAAATAAGTTAATTTTCAATCCGAAAGATCAGTGCCTTTAGGGACCAGCAGCTCTGCAGCATTAGTGACAGAGAAAGAGCAGCCTGGAAGGAGCCCATGGCCATGAAACAGAAATTGTCAGTGTATTCCCAAAGGTGAAAACTGCATAGTGAGTAAAAACCTAAGTAAATAAATCTGAACACAACTGGGAAAAAATTAGAGCAGTCTTCATAGGGTTCCTTTTTGCATGGGTAAGTGCAAAATTACTGTGGGAAACTATTATAGAAACTATAGGAAATTCAAACAGTGCTGTAGCAGCCCCTGCCTCAAGAATCCCAGAACATCCTATCAGTGGGATACAGACCTATGCTGATAAAACCTACTTGGAACCAAATTCAGGTTGCCTAAGGTGGGAACACTGTTGATCCCATTGATAATGCAGATTCAAATACTTGTGAGACAGGAAGAGATCCAAAGGGCATAGACCAAAAAAGAACTGTAAAAGCAGATACAGGTGAGTATAACACTTTGGAAAGCAAAGTCCATAGAGCTTTAGAAAAGAAGATGACAGAAATAGGAAGCTTTGCTGAATCAGGCTTAGCTCAGAGAGGCCGAGAAGTAGATTGAAAAAAACGCCACTTTTAAAGTACTCCCCTGTAACCATAGAAGAGGGATCCCTTGAGCTGTGAATCTGAGAATGCTTCCCTGGCCTACCTTCAACTTCTACAAAAGAACTTCCTCCTAATAGTCTTATTTAAACAAGGAGAAAGAAAGAGTTATGCAAAGATATTATAAGATAAAAGCTGAAAATGAGCCACAAACCTCCATGGAAATAAAAACATTGGAAAAAAACACACAGTTTTGTCTGCAACGAAAATAAAAATTGAAAACAGATATTTCAAATTCAATAAAAAGAAATTTAGAATATGACTAAAACAGTGTAAATAACAGAAACAAGACTTAAAGCATTTCAGAAATGAGGTAGTTGGACAGCAGAAAGAGATTAAAAAGAAAGAGATGGCATAAATTAAATGTGAACTCTTTCGGAAAATAAAGACTGAATTAGAACGAATACAAAAGCAAGTAGACATTATAGAAAGCTTAATGTGGGAAATATATGTTCAAGGGAGTACAAGTGAAAATTATGAAGTAGAAATAGAGACAAAAAGCTATTCAAATGTTCATTGCAGCTCTATTTACAATAGCCAGGACATGGAAGCAACCTAAGTGTCCATCAACAGATGAATGGATAAAGAAGACGTGGCACATATATACAATGGAATATTACTCAGCCATAAAAAGAAACGAAATTGAGTTATTTGCAGTAAGGTGGATGGACCTAGAGTCTGTCATACAGAGTGAGGTAAGTCAGAAAGAGAAAAACAAATACCATATGCTAACACATATATATGGAATCTAAGAAAAAAAAATGGTCATGAAGAACCTAGGGGCAAGACGGGAATAAAGACACAGACCTACTAGAGAATGGACTTGAGGACATGGGGAGGGGGAAGGGTAAGCTGTGACAAAGTGAGAGAGTGGCATGGACATATATACACTACCAAACGTAAAATAGATAGTTAGTGGGAAGGAGCTGCATAGCACAGGGAGATCAGCTGGGTGCTTTGTGACCACCTAGAGGGGTAGGATAGGGAGGGTGGGAGGGAGGGAGATGCAAGAGGGAAGAGATATGGGAACATATATATATGTATAACTGATTACCTTTGTTATAAAGCAGAAACTAACACACCGTTGTAAAGCAATTATACTCCAATAAAGATGTTAAAAAAAAAGCTATTCAAGAAAATGTGAAAAATAGGCAGAATTAGAGCCAACGTATGTGCAATTGAAGATCCCAAATGAGCAAAAAAAAAAAAAAAATCATTGGTACAGAGCAAATATTTACAACAGTATGTCAAAAAAATCTTTCCTGAAATGAAATAAATCACAAATCTACTACTAAAAGAGCATTTTATGGGTGATTAGAGACTTTGTAGTTTGAGTCCAGACAAATTAATTTTTTATTAAAACAAAATACCAAACTCCTCAGAAACTCATACCAGAATTCAGAGTTGCTTTAAGGTATTCCATAAAAGATAGTTTTCAACTAAAATTCGTAACCATATAAAGAAATAGGGAAGGGGGACCCATACCTAGAAAAAAAGGCAGTCTGCAGAAATAGACTTTGACAGCGCCCTGGTTGGATGCAGTGAAGATTAAAGCATCTGTTTTAAATATGTTCGAATAATTAAAAGAAAACAGGATCAAAGAATTAAAGGAAAATATAGTCTTGATTGAAAAGGCAGGAAATTTCAACAGAGAAATAGAAACTATAAGAGGAACCAAACGGAAATTCTAGACCTGAAAAGAAATGAAATAAAATGAAAAATTCACTAGGTGGTCTCAAGAGTGGTTTGGAGATAGCAAAAAATGTCAGTGAATTTGAAGATAAATCAGTAGAAATGATCTGATTGGAAAAACTGAGAAAAAAAAAAGGAAGAAAAATAACACAGCTTCAGAAATCTGTGGGACAATATCAAGCATTCCAACATATATGTAATTGGATTCCAGCAAGAGTGGAGAGAAAGGGGCAGAGAAATATTTGAAGAGTTAATGACTCTAAACTTCTCCAAATTTTCTAAATTTACATAGCCAATAAGCTCACCACAACACAAGTTATACTGAATTACTTCATCATCAAACTGCTGAAAGTAAAAGGTAAAAAGAATAGCTTGATATTACAGTTACCTACAGAGGAACAACCATGTGATTAACAGATGACTTGTTAGAAACAAAGGAGGCCAGAAGGCATCAGAATAACATATTCAGTGTCGAGAGACAAAAAGTGTCAGTCAGAGCTCTATATACCAAACTACCCTGCACAAATGAAAGAGAAATAGATATTTTCATATAAATAAAAACATGAGATTATTTATTGGTATAACATCTTCCCTAAAAGGAGTGCTAAAAGAAGGTTTTCAAGATGAAAGGAAATGACACCAAATGGTAAAGTAGATCTATATGAAGGGGAAAAAGTACCCTGAATGGTAAAGGCGGGTGAGAAAATAAAAGGATATATATATTTTTCATAATTACGTTAAAAGATAAATGATTGATTAAAGCAAAAATTACAGGGGGCAAATAAAATTATTTTTTGCATGGTTCGTTTATTTTATCGAAGTAATTCACTGGGGATTGAAGGGGAAAGGAAGAAGAAATGAAGAATTTCTAGAAAATAAAATTCATAGAAACCAGCTTATCAGTGCCTGTGGAATAGATACACCTACAATAAGCAGTAAGAGAAAATTTCATAGCATCAAATACCAAAATCAACGAAAAATAAAATATATTAAACATATAACCCAAAAGCCAGAAAGTGAATGACAGTTAAACAAAGTAGATGGAAGAAATTTAAAATGATAAAAGCAGAAATTTATAACAAAACAGAAAAAGTATATTAGGTCTAGTAATAAAACACAAAGCTAATTGTTTAGAAAATCAAGAAAACTGGTAATCCACTTGCATTTGCTAATCTATCAATAAATGGTAAGGAGGTTAGAGAGAGAGAAAAAAAGAAAGAGATAAGGGAGAAGACTCTTATTTCCTGGTAGAAGGACTGAGGGATATCCATTAGTGTAAACACTCCTAGCCTCTGCCCCATGGAGAGGAACGACTTGCCTGATTGGTGACTTTGGAGAGAGTCAGAACTCATTTGACACCACTGGAGACGGCTACATGCTAATTATTACTATGAAATTTAATAATCAGAGGAAGAGCATCAAACAATTACCTTGCCTTTCTGGTTTGAGGTGTATTTCAGAAGTTAACACGTAGCTTTCATGGATAAAGGAAAGTTCTTCTACACAGAATAATTTCCACAAATAAATACAAACCAAAGGATAAAATTAGAAAGTCATCATTTTACAAACCCGGTGAAATGACTGATTCAGACAGTCGTAATCAGTCTTTTCACAGGTGGCATTCAGACTGTGTTCCACTGTGAGCATCACCTGAGAATTTCTCAGAAATGACAAATGTCGGTCCCTAGTCCAAACCTACTAATCAGAAACTCTGGGGGTGGGGTCCAGACATCCTGTTATAACAAGCTCTTCAGTTAATCCTGATGGACAGTAACGTTGAGAACTGCTTTATGCCACGCTGGCTCACCTGATTTCGTTCTTCAGAGAATTCAAGGAGGATTTGGGCTAATCCAAGGACATCCAAGTTTCCTCTCCAAATCCTTGATTTTATTGCTTTCTGATTTTGGCCAGGGTGCAGGTTCAGAGGTGATAGAAACTTTGTATTTTGGAGGTTCAATAATGCTATTATGTCTCTTCTTCTGTTGGCTCTGACCCTTCAGGTAAGATTGTATCTCAAAAACAAGCTCAGAAAGGTGAGAGAGGTCTTTTCAATTCAAATTTACTACTGGGACTATTAAATAATCATTTTGATTTCTGAAGCTTCCCTAAGGAACTGGGGCAAATTGAGTTAATCAAATTTTCTAGACTGCTTTGATTCCCCTACAGCCATACAGACCTGGCTCCTGTCATTTTGAATTTCTGAGCTTTTATTTTTGTCAAGAAAATGGATAATATATTCATGTGCTTAAAAGCAGCTTGCAATCCTCTTAGCAAAATGTCCTATATGTGACAGAAATGTTGCACCAACAATCCGTGCATTGCTTTGAGGTTTTTATTTGGCTGTTAACGGTGTGTACAGGTATTCTGAATTTGTACACACTCCTGGAGGGCTGAGGCTGAATTCTGTGGTGTTCCCTTTGTAGCAAGCCAAATGCTGTATGCCTTCGTGTATTAAATTAGTACGTTTTGATGATCAAGCTGCTATGAAGAAAATACTATTCCTCTTTTGAAATATACTTTTGTTGAGATGTGTGTTTCACTGGTAGTCCTTTAGGTTGAATGTCCTTGAGTTAGCAAAATCTTCAAAACACCTGCACCCTGAATTTCTCCACCCTTATAAGATAAAGCACACTAATACAATAGCATTTCTTCTCAGCCCTCCCCAAATGCTTGGCAGAAATTCCTGCACACGACCCCAGTATTTCTCCTAGGTACTTCTGTGAGTCCCCAACTGGTGTTTCACTTGTGAGTGATTAACCTTGTTCTCTTCTGTGTCCTGTGAGGTCTGCCATTTATTTGCCTCTTATGTCCTACTCTAGCTTCCTGTGGTGACGTCTCCCAGTAGAGCCCATCCCAAAGCAGCAGCTAAGTGAAAAGGATGGAAGGTATCAAAATCGCTGCTGCTAATCTCTGCTCTTCACACGCACCCTGCCAAGGAGGCTTGCTGACCATGTTGATAAGGGTGGCATTTCCCATTGCTGCCCAGTGCCGCCAGTGCTTGATACTTGCACCGTATCATGATTACTTTATCGAATTAGCTTTTTGTAGTTTTTACTGGATCTTCCACTGTAGCCCAATTGCCCTTAGAAGTTGGCATGGGACCTGAGTGACAAATTCAATATTCATGGTCTTACCTCCCTTCTATTCTGACTAGTTGCCTTAGATCCAAACTCATATACTACTCAGATCTCATGCTTTGGGCTGCAATTCTCAGACCCACTTCACCGGTCCTCTAGATGTGTCCAAATGTGCCTGAATGCTAGGATAAACCCAGCTTGAGGGCAACATATTTTTATCCCTGCTTTAGATAAAATTGGCGGGTAATATGATGCATCTAAATTAAAGAACCATATTCGGTCTCACTCTTTGGAATCCATCTGAGAAAACACTAATAAAAAGAAATGCAATCGAGGAGGGGAGCAGTGAAGTGCCATAATCTCTAGAAACATGACTTAACTTATTTGTGCATTCAACAAGTATTTATTAAACGCCTACAATGTTCTAGACCACTGCAGGGATTGCAAGTAGATTCCACCTTGTGCGCCAGCTCTGATCAATTGGCGGTTGCTGCCTGGAGCAGGCTGCATCTACATGTGGGCTCAGCAGGGAAGTGTCATGAGTGATTAGTGGTGTCAGCTAGGGATGAAGGAATAGCAGTAGCGGCAACAGACATGCCAGGTATTTGCAGTCCCTTTTCCAGTCCCTGGAGATACAGCAATAAATAAGACACATGCATATTTGTAAGTAGCCAAAATGCCCTGGCAACTGAATTCACAGGATTTTCATATTATTTTTGCTTGTATTCCTTTTCCAAGAGATGTCCTCAGTTATTCAAGCCAGCTCTGTGCATCTTGGCATGCACCTTTGTTTGCCTTCTACTGATTCCACATTTTCATCCAGATCTACAGCCTCTGCAGCCTGTCATACAGCCTCACTCCTGGTGGTTAATGCACAAGACTAGTTCATCTCCTGCCCAGAGGAATTGGAAATGACATTACAAAGAAAAATGGCCCCCCACAACTCAAGAAACGTCTGTCCTGGAACCGTCTCAAAAAGTTCAGCTCCCTGCAGTATGATACAATTTGACATCCTCATTAAAGTAACCACAAGGAGAGTCAAAGAGGGAATGAAAGGAAGAGCTTCATATTTCAAACAGGAAAGGAAAATCTTTTCATTGACTTGCATGCAGATGAAAGAGACCTCAGAGCCCAAAGCTAGTTACCTACAGCATTAATTCAGGATGTGAGAGACAAAGGATGCACCTTTGTCAAAATGCCCCAAGACAGTCAATTGAAGCTGATGAGCAAAGGCAAAGCTGGTGGGGAGGGCTGGGGAGTGTGTGCAGGGAGTTGTGATTCACGATGTCTTGTCTAGTTTCCCAGAGAAATTGCCACCATGTGAGTGCTATAAAAATAGATTACTCATTTGAAACCAGATGCATCCTTTATTGAACCTGGCTCTTCCTTATTAAATATAGTGATTAGAACCAGAAATAAGGAAATAATACTCAGAATGATCCATCATTATCCTTATATACTTCACGGCTAAGGAGGTAAAACTTTTTTATTCAATAGGTATTGAGATAATCACATAAAACCGAAGGGTCTCTTCAATTTCCTGTTACGATGAATGGATAAATACAATGTTCATTTAAAAGCAAGGCTCTCCTTCACCTCCAATCAAAGTAATTAAAGCATCTGGGTTACTTTCCTTTTGATTCTTAATAAGGGGGAAAAATATCATCCTGGTTTTGCAGATGGCAAAGTTCCATATCATGCTTGATCTGCTTTATAAGAAAAAAAAAATGTCTTTTCTAATGAGTATGTGCTGTCTGTGTTATGTCATCACACTGTTTCTTCCATGAAAATTTACTGTTTTGTTTTCCTAGCTTCCCTTTCCTTTTTTCCTGGGACAGCACCACCACTGTCCCTTTTCTTGGAGCTGTCCTTTCTCCCTGCTTCCAACCTTGCGATTTTCAGTAGGAATGCCCTATTCAGTCATGATACTGCCCCACCCTCATCTCCAGCATAGCTTCAGGGGCAGCACTGGACCCAGGATGGGTCAGAGTTCCTTCCCTGATATATATAGATATATTTCATGTTCTTTCCTCTAATGCTTTCTTTTTTTTTTAACATCTTAATTGGAGTATAATTGCTTTACAATGGTGTGTTCGTTTCTGCTGTATAACAAAGTGAATCAGCTATATGTATACATGTATCCCCATATCCCCTCCCTCTTGCATCTCCCTCCCACCCTCCCTATCCCACCCCTCTAGGTGATCACAAAGCACCAAGCTCATTTCCCTGTGCTATGCGGCTGCTTCCCACTAGCTATCTATTTTACATTTGGCAGTGTATATATGTCCATGACACTCTCTCACTTCATCCCAGCTTACCCTTCCCCCTCCCCGTGTCCTCAAGTCCATTCTCTACGTCTGCGTCTTTATGCCTGTCCTGCCCCTAGGTTCATCAGTACCATTTTTTTTTTTTTAGATTCCATATATATGTGTTGGCATATGGTATTTGTTTTTCTCTTTCTGACTTACTTCACTCTGTATGACAGACTCTAGGTCCATCCACCTCACTACAAATAACACAATTACATTTCTTTTTATGGCTGAGTAATACTCCATTGTACGTATGTGCCACATCTTTATCCATTCATCTGTCGATGGACACTTAGGTTGCTTCCATGTCCTGGCTATTGTAAATAGAGCTGCAATGAACATTGTGGTACATGACTCTTTTTGAATTATGCTTTTCTCAGGGTATATGCCCAGAAGTGGGATTGCTGGGTCGTATGGTAGTTCTATTTTTAGATTTTTAAGGAACCTCCATACTGTTCTCCATAGTGGCTGTATCAGTTTACATTCCCACCAACAGTGCAAGAGGTTCCTTTTCTCCACACCCTCTCCAGCATTTATTGTTTGTAGATTTTTTGATGATGGCCATTCTGACTGGTGTGAGGTGATACCTCATTGTAGTTTTGATTTGCATTTCTCTAATGATTAGTGATGTTGAGCATCCTTTCATGAGTTTGTTGGCAATCTGTATATCTTCTTTGGAGAGATGTCTATTTAGGTCTTCTGCCCATCTTTGGATTGGGTTGTTTGTTTTTTTGATATTGAGCTGCATGAGCTGCTTGTATATTTTGGAGATTAATCCTTTGTCAGTTGCTTCATTTGCAAATATTTCTCCCATTCTGAGGGTTGTCTTTTCGTCTTGCTTATGGTTTCCTTTGCTGTGCAAAAGCTTTTACGTTTCATTAGGTCCCAACTGTTTATTTTTGTTTTTATTTCCATTTCTCTAGGAGGTGGGTCAAAAAGGGTCTTGCTGTGATTTATGTCATGGAGTGTTCTGCCTATGTTTTCCTCTAAGAGTTTTATAGTGTCTGGCCTTACATTTAGGTCTTTAATCCATTTTGAGTTTATTTTTGTGTATGGTGTTAGGGAGTGTTCTAACTTCATTGTTTTACATGTAGCTGTCCAGTTTTCCCAGCAGCACTTATTGAAAAGGCTGTCTTTTCTCCATTGTATATTCTTGCCTCCTTTATCAAAGATAAGGTAACCGTATGTACATGGGTTTATCTCTGGGCTTTCTATCCTGTTCCATTGATCTATATTTCTGTTTTTGTGCCAGTACCATATTATCTTGATTACTGTAGCTTTGTAGTAGAGTCTGAAGTCAGGGAGCCTGATTCCTCCACCTGTATTTTTCTTTCTCAAGATTGCTTTGGCTCTTCGGGGTCTTTTGTGTTTCCATACAAATTGTGAAACTTTATGTTCCAGTTCTGTGAAAAATGCCATTGGTAGTTTGATAGGGATTGCACTGAATCTGTACATTGCTTTGGGTAGTATAGTCATTTTCACAGAGAAAGATGTAGGCTATCTCCTTATTGGGTGGAGTTCTTGGCAGGTGTGTTTCCTGCCGGGTGACAAGCCAAAGCAGGGGCAGCTAATGTACAGAAAGAGAAGAACGAGAAAGCTTGACATGAAAGGCAGACAGTCTTGACTGAATCCCACTTTCTGTAGAAGCCTAGCAGTATCCATTCCTGCAGCTTGAATACTAAATACTTGTATGAGATGCTCCAGTACTTTCCCTGTTACTTCTTCATTTTGATTAAGTGAATTCAATTGGAGTTTTAGTAGCAAAGAGCTCAAACTATTGAACTTCCTACTAAGCATGGTACCAATTCACCTGGTATCAGTAATACTCTGTAGTTGGGACTATTTCATATAAACAGTGGGTAGAATTTGGTCATTAGGAAGAGTCTTAGGAATGGTGAGGATTTGGGGACGTTCTCAGGGATAGCTGGGAATGGGCAGGGAAACTAGGGCAAATTGTTCACCAAGCACAGAATGACAGTTGGCATTCAGATGACTGAAGCCCAGGCCCTGCCCATTTCAGGATTGGTAGGGAACCCCTAGCCCAGGATTGACACAAGCGAGAAGTCAGGCTATTCATCTCCTGCCTCCTATCCCTCCCCAGTAGCTTGTTCTCTGTACCTTCCTCTGCATTTGGCATCACTTATCAGATATGACATCCAGATGCCTCCTCAGCATCTCCTTTGATCAAACTTTACTTTTCCCTGACTTTCAGCTTCCGGGGTGTATTCCCCTCAGTTTTCATGTCCATGACACCCATCCACAGCCAACAGACCTTTGTTCCGGAGCTGCACTCATCATTATTGTGGCCACTAGCGACATGGGTCTATTTAAATGTACGTTTTTATTAATTTTAAAAAATTTTAATTAAAAATAATCTACTGAGCTAGATTGCAAGTACTCAATAGCCACGTGTGTCTAGTAGCTGTTGTATCAGATATTTTGATCATGGCAGAAAATTCTGTTAGACAGCCCTGTCCTATCAGGTAGCCCTTGTTTGACTAGACCACCCTTGGTTGCTCTCTAAGCAGCTACTGAGAGAAGACGCAGGGTAGAATAATGAAACAGAACAGCCAGAAATTCCTGTGTCTTCCCTGGGGAGAGCAAATACAAGTGCTTCCATGCCTCACCTGTCAGCCCTTGGCAGACATCACTAGTTAATCACAGCATTATTTCCTGCTGAACCAAGACTTGGCTTTTGCAATCTTTTTGAGCACTGTGCTCCTGGAAGCTTCTAACAAAAGTGATCAGGGTGGGTATTTGAGATAAACCATTTGGAACCTGATTCTAGTCATTAGCTAGAACTAAAGAAGAAATGAAGGTCCAGCAAAGGAAATGAGTAATAGAACCCAGGCTAGCATTTACGTCTTCTGATTAAAAGCAGTGAAGCATGTGGTAGGCAAGTAAGTTCTAGGATTAAACTGCTGGGGTTCACATCTCTGTTCTATCTTTTAATTTCTGTGTGGCCTTGAACTTACTGCTTTTGAGCTCCGGTTTTCTCATTTATGAACTGGGAATTTTAGCAACAGTACTTTCCTTATAGGATTGTTTTGGGGAGTTAATATGATAATTAGTGTAAGGTGCCTGGCATATAATAAGTACTGAATAAATGATAGTTACTATCATTACCTGTGTGGCATTTGGAGCCTCAGTTATTGTTGCTGTCCATATAGAAGAGGAAGCAGAAAATCAAAGAGATTAGACCACATGTCAAGGTCACACAGCTAGTCTGCTGCAGAGTAAGCTTCTTACCTATTTTTATTCCAAGTCTAGCGCTCTGTTTACTAAAAGCTGCTCTCAAAATAATTCCTGCTTCTTTAGATACTCTAAATTTTTTTCACCCTTCCAGTGCAGGGTACTAAAAAATTCATGTATTTGTGTACTTCCATAGCCCTTTGACACAGCTGACAAAGATCCCGACAGATAAATTGGTTGTGAACCTGTCTTGTTGAGACCTTCTTGCCTGATTAAACTTTTTCCACAATTTGCCCATTAGCTGGTTAGAAATGGACATTAAGGTCTAGGTCACACTCAGCTTTCTCCATTGCTTCCCGTGTCCGTGAAAGTTGTGACTTACTAGGTAGAACCAATAAACTGCTGGCATTTGATAGTTCTGGCTTTACAAAAATTGCATTTTCCAACCTAATAATTATTATTTTTATTTTACAAATAAGGAAAACAGGCACAGAAAATGTCAGTATTTTGACCAAAGACAAACAGCTAATAGAACTGAGATTCAAATCTGAATCGGCCTAACTAGGTTAACCACGGTGAGCTGCCATGTGTGACCTGGAGCCTGGGCGCCCTATGACCGAAACCTTAAGGGTGTCGTTGGGGGGAGGGTGGAGTGGCCGGTCTCAGCAGAAGAATATCATTGATTCTTTGATGTCCACCCCCTATGGTTGCAAAAGGAACTCAGACCTCATGCCTGACAGCCTGTTAGTTGAAAACGTCATGTTAATAAAACTATACTTTAAGCCACTTGTTCATTACCTGCCAGAGAAGCCTAAAGCTTTCCCAATTTGGAGTTTGTTATTTAAGCAGTATTTTGCTTCCTTCTGCATTTCCCTGAAAACCTTAATCCAGTCTTTATATTCTTACTGGAATTTCCTTTTGACTTTCCTGCTTAGTGGCAAGTAGTACCTACTGCTCTTCAGGAGGAAGGCTGTTTGCCCCCTGAGATGAATGGTTGATTTACCTTTTGAAAAATGAAACTTTCTCTAAGGTGGTTTGTGAATATGAGTGCTTTTTAAAACTGAACATCAGCAATTATCTTTCTTTGCCCAGAAAGATAAAGTAGATAATCTGTCCTGTAATTGTATAGCCTTACCTAGCTGAATGACTTTCCTAGAGAAAGGAGACATTCAGCTTGCTCCAAAAGAGTGGTTTTTATACGAAATGAAAGTATCATCCCTCAGGCAGTTGCCAACCTAAAGGTAGTTCTTTCTGACCTGGGCTGTGTCAACATGGTAACACAGCTTATTTAAATTTTTTTAATGAGCAAGTGAATTGATTCTTTTATATGATATCAAACATCTTGGATTAGCTGATTTTTTTTTTTTCTCAGAAACATGTCTATTTCTTAAACTCAATTTACAGATTCTTGCATCTTTCAGGCAGGGCCCACCCCTCTTTGTATGTTTTACCTAAACAAACAGCAAACTTGTTTCAATACAGAGTGTAGAGGAGACAGGAATCTCCTGAAAGGACCAAGTGGGGTTTGTAAATGTGAGTCAGCTGTTAGTAAGTTGCAGCTGTAGGTCACGTTACACTATTGGAAGCTGTGATATACATACAATGAGCGCATTGGGAAAGAGGAAAGCAATTCTTAAATCAGTTGCAGTTATCTCTCAGTAGTTCATTTATCTTTGCCCACATCACTGCTCTAGGCGTTGTTTTTTTGTTGAGGCAGGATATAAGGTTTTTTTTGTTTTTTGTGTGTGGTAGCAGGCCTCTCACTGTTGTGGCCTCTCCCGCTGCGGAGAGCGCAGGCTCCGGACGCGCAGGCTCAGCGGCCATGGCTCACAAGCCCAGCCGCTCCGCGGCATGTGGGATCTTCTCGGACCGAGGCACGAACCCGCGTCCCCTGCATCGGCAGCCGGACTCTCAACCCCTGCGCCACCAGGGAAGCCCCGGGATGTAAGTTTTATGTATATGTAAAAATCTATTTTCTGCCTGGGAAATTCTGTTTTTCTCCAGCTGGTGGTGAAGACTCTAGTGCCTTCTGTGCGGCTCTAGGCCGACAGCTGCACTGTTGTCTTCAGAATCACTTAAGGACCGATTTTCTCTGGCATAGAGTGTGTGCGGATGAGACCTGTATCTCCCACGTGTTGATGTGCTTCTGTATAGCTGGATCTGTCCCAGTTTACTGCCCCAGAGCAAATGGAGACTATTAATATTTTAATGAATTACCTTAAGGGCACCATGAAGGAAAAAAAACAGTAAGGGCACCAGCTTCCCTCAGCGACTGAAACCAGGAGCATTTCCTCCATTGCCAGGCCTGCTCCCTGAAATGTTTTCCTTGTTAAATCTCAGCACTGTCATCTTTGGCTGTTTTGACATTTATGTGCTCAAAGTAACAGCGACATTCTTGGCTTTGTTTCTTTCAGTTTTAAAGTTCTCTAGTTCACTGTTGGGGAAAATGATTTCTAGGCAATGTTTGCAGCACATTTAGAATCATTTGAGAGAAGGAGGAAAAAGCATATTCAGCCCATGATAAGCTAAAATCATTTCTCATTTCCCAGTGAAATAAAAGCTGGTTACAAATGTGATGTCAGTTTGACTTTGGTTGTGAAACAGCCTTCAACCTTGTATTCCGCTGAACACCGGTCAAGATGATCTCTTCTCAAAAGATCACAAAAAGACAAAGGAACAGAAATAACACTGTGGTTTTCTATTTAGATTTTGATGGTACTTGCGCACAGTTTGAAGTCTGCCTTCCTGGTTCGGTTTTGCCTTTGCTGGGTTTTCAGCACTTGAAATCCATTTCTTCTAAAGGCACTTTGGAAAGTGTAAGGGAACCACTAGATGGCAGAAGTGCACTGCCTAAAATCGGAAGAGCCGTTGAAGTAGCATCCCTCTGATGCTGGCGGCGAGGGGGTGGGGAAGAAGATGCCCTGGTGATTGACTGATCCACTGACCCCGGTCTCCCCCTCCTCTCCCCCAACTCTCATTGCAGTCCTGGTGCTGTTCTCCTATAGCTTCTCAAGCGCACTGCCGGGATGGGTGGCTTTGGGGCTGTCCTCTGGATTCCAGCAAGCAGATCTGTAAGATGACTGCTGCTTAGTTTAAGGTGGCCTAAAAGTCTTCTTAACTTTCCCCAGCATCCCCAGCAGTGTGGTTTTGGCGACTGTTTGAAGAAGGTCCTAAAGGTGCCTGGGATTAGGGTTCTTAGCTTCTACTGGGAGTAAGGCCATAGGTCGATAAGGCTACTTCTAATAAATAACTCCTGTTCTCTGCCACACATGCGGTTGTTCATTCATTTTTCTCTTTCCTTAAATGTGTATTTAATTCCTACCATGAGCTAAGCACTAAGGATACAACCTTAAGTAAGACGTATTCAGGCCACTAGTTCAGTTATGAGAGACACGTGGGCAGTTAATAGACAATTAAGACAGGTGATGGTTGCTACAATAAGGGTGAATACAGAGCACGTTAGCATCACAGATGAACTTTCTATCGGGAGTGAAGACTAAAGGGAGATCTCAGGGATGACTGGGAGTGAACAAGGCAGAGCCAGGCAGAGCCAGGGCAGAAAAATCCCCGGCTGGAGTCTAAACTAGAGATAAGAAGACACTAACCCAACTAAGATGGGAGAGAGGGCTGTCACTTGGGGGCTTAAGAAGCTGTCTGGCTGAAATGTAGAGTGGGACAATGACAATGGAAGAGTAAGGTAAGTGCGTACCAGATTAAGAAGGGTCTTGTATGCCATACCAAGGAGCTTAGCATCAGTGAGAAGCCATGAAAAGTTATATAAAAGGCAGTGTCTTTTTTTTTTTTTTTTTTGCGGTACGCGGGCCTCTCGCTGTTGTGGCCTCTCCCGTCGCGGAGCACAGGCTCCAGACGCGCAGGCTCAGCGGCCATGGCTCACGGGCCCAGCCACTCTGCGGCATGTGGGATCCTCCCGGACCGGGGCACGAACCCGCGTCCCCTGCATCGGCAGGCAGACTCTCAACCACTGCGCCACCAGGGAAGCCCCAAGGCAGTGTCTTGATCATGTCTGCTCTTAGGCCATTCTGGTGGCATTTAGAGAATGGATTGGAAGGAGGCAAAGGGGAGCAAGTTAAGGTGGGCATTTCTGATAGTCACAACAAGATAGTGGCAAGGGATAGAGAGAAGCGAGTGAGTGATAAAGTTATTAGGAGGGTAGAAAAGCTGTGTGCAGATTTACTATACATGTGGTGCAAGAGAGCGGTGGACTCAAGAATAATCCCTTACCCTTTCTCTGGGGTAACTTCAGAGACCGTGTTACCATTAATCAATTGTAGTACTGGGCATGAAGTTCATACTAAACCCCGACAATGTGCAAAGAACTAAATAGCGTGAAACTATAATTATTTAGTATTCATTGATCCATTCGTTTATTCAAACAACATTCATGGATCATTTGGTTTATATAAGGCAATACGCCAGATCTTGTGTATAGTATCGGTATGAACACAAGTGATGTGTTTCAATCTTCAAGAAGTTTAGAGAACATTTTTCCTTCTCACCGTATTTTTCCTGTTGTGTTTATTGCTTGTATTATACATTTTGGATTTGGGCCACATACTGTCTTATTTTTTAAATTGTTATTATATAAGTCTCGTCGCTTTACCGAGACTAGAAGCTGCTGGGAGGCAGGTCAGCAACCAAAACCTTGGTGGTTTCACAGAAGGAAAAATTGAAAAGTTTTGTTGAATGAAATGAAATATAGCACTGATTCCTAAAGTTACTTTTGACACACAGTTTGGAACACTCCTGCCATTAGTATTATCATGAAAAATATGTCATGAGAATGTTCGCTGAGCTCCTGTGTGTCAGCACTGGTGATACAAGGGTTAACAGAATAGGCACAGGCCTTCTCGGGAGCGTAGGATCTCGTGAGGACAACAGACCTTGAGAAAACACAGGGTAAATTATTTGCGTAATAACATGAACCTGTGTTAACTTACCGAGCTTTGTCTTCCTTGTGACAACACATTTGTGGAGGAAATGTGCAGTTACGCTTAGGAGCCAGGGAAAAACTGACTGGGTCCTGAAGACATGAATCCATTGCCTTGGTCATTATTACAGAGCTAGAGTTTGGCTGAACTCATGGTCAAACAAAATAAGCACCTAATGAGAAGAGACAGGGAGTCTCCTAGGTCCTTAGAAAGAGCCTCTGCACCAGAGGGGGCGAACACACTAGGCTTCGTCTTGTGTATCAATTCAAACTGGTTGGAAGTGGCTGCCTGGAGGGCCCTGTGGAGCAGGATCTAGTGGGAAAGAGGGATTGTTTTCAAATGAGCGGTTGCTCAGGAAGGGAGGGAGGGTGGTGACACCTGGTACATATTGGTGCATCCTTCACTACACTATGGCTTAATCAATAATACTGACATATTTAGAGAAAGAAGTCATGGAGAAATTGAAATGTACCATCTAGAAACATGGGGATCAGAGAAGGCGCTTTGGGTAGGAACAGCAGCTCATTTCTGAATCTGGGAGACCCTGACAGTCAGGTCTCTGGGCAGGTGAACGTTATCAATGGTCAATCATATTTGATTAGTCTTCATCATGGCATTGAGACCCTAGAGAATCTACTTTTCTTTGCTGAAATCCCGTGCTCAGGAGGGCCTTTGGATTCAACTGCCAAGCTCGCCAATACCAGGAAGGAAGATAGTCGATAAGAGGTTTAGGATCATTAGAAACAGCTAAAATCTGGTTTCTGGACTTGTAAGCCTGAGGATTTAGGCCCCTGGTTATAGTGAATTTATTCTAAGGTTGTGTTCTCCCAAGGTTTGTTGGCCAACCCTCCCTGGCCACATGCCTTAGCTGAAAAGTGCCTTTCTTTTGACATTGATGAAACCCACATAAAGTTTTATCAGTTAGCCAAATCAGCTAATTTGTAAAACTTATATAACCCATGTGCAGAAAACTGATAACAACAACAAATTATTCAAGAAACTCGCAGTTCTATTTTGGACCAATATACTCTTTAAAAATAAACAAGTGTGACAATTAAAACATATATAAATTTAAATTTGATGAGTTTTGGCAAGAAAGTACTCTTTTCTTTTCACTGGCATCTTCCCCTGATCAACTTGCAAGTTCTGCAGAAATTTTTGTTTTTGAATGTGTTTAAATGCAAATTTTAAGTTTACCCACACATTCTGTTAATGATGTGACAGTTCTAATGTATTTTATTTCTGGCTTAAAAGATGAAGCAAAATGCAAATTTGAAGAACATTGAAGGAGTTTTCTTTCTGCCTTTTTAAATGCTTCCAGCAAGGAGGCATCCTTCAGGTTGAAATACACAGGAAAAAAATGCCTAATAATAATTACTGCTTGGCCTTGACAGTTAGCATTGTATTTCTTGCAAATGAATAGCTCAGGATCGAGTCACAGGAACTATTTGCTACATAAAAGTGCATGTATACTAACTTCCTCCAAGGGAAAGAAAGACTTGAAAACATTGTAGACTCAGTAAAACACAGATGTTCCAATGGCTCAGCAATCTGTAAAATTCATTTGGAGGTATTCCTAGAATAGGAAAAGAATAGGAAGAGGAAGACAGTTGAGAGGAGAAAGGCAGCTAGAGGCAGAAAAGAAAAAGAGTCATAAGCTGAACTACCGGGTGGTGATTGAGTTCGGCATTGTGGAATATTTGACAGGTGAAGATCTAAACTTTGAGCATCAGGCTAAGAGATTGAATCAAAGGGTTAATATTTTCAAAGCAGAAGCTAAGCTACTCACATAGAACATACTGTACCCCGTGACAGATTTGTTTAAGAGCCACAATTTCCTCCCATCCCAATATATAAGCAATGAGACTTTACCACTTTTCCCATCAAGAGGTGAAGTCAAAGTCCTTCTCACATTGACTCTGGGCTTGGCCATGTGACATGTTTTGGCAAATGGGGCTTCACACAAGGAGAACCTTGAGAAGCGTGCAATGTCACTGGCTCTCTGGAAACACTGCTTGAGACCTGGTATAGCCTATAGAGGATAAGAGGCTGTATTCGTTTCCTCTTGCTGCTGTAACAGATTACCACAAACTCAGTGATCTAAAAAAAAACCCCAGAAACCTATTGTCTTATAATTCTCAAGGTCAGAAATCTAAAATGCGTCAGCAGGGTTGAATTCCTCCTGGAGGCCCTAGAGGAGAATTCATCTCCTAGCCTTTTCCAGTTTCCAGAAGCCACCTGCATTCCTTGGCTGGTTACCCCTTCCTTGCGTCACTGTGACCACTGTATCTTTGTCACATCACCTTCTCTGATTCTGACTCTCCTGCCCCCTTCTTAAAATAACTCTTGTGATTAGATTGGGCTCACGTGCATAATCCAGGATAATCTTCCCATCTCAAGATCTTTAACTTGATCACATCTGCAAAATCCCTTTGTCCTATAAGGTAACATATTCATATTCACAGGTTTTGAGGATTAGAACATAGATGTCTTTTGGGGACCATTATTCTGTCTACCATCAAGGTCAAGTACAGGAGAGCCACGGAGCCCCATCCCACAGCCAGCAGCAAGGTACCAGATGTGTGAGTGAGGCCGTCTTGCCTCTTCTAGTCCAGTTCAGAAAGCAATCATGTCCATGATCCAGCAAAAGAATTACAAGGAATGATATGCCATTGATTTTTAATTCAAGGTTTTGGTTGGTGGGCTATACAACCTTCGAACCCTAAGTTGAATCATTTATTTTCACAGTAATTTAAATCGGCCTCCTGGAATCTAGACATTTTACATCTTTATTGGCAAGGGTGAGGTTATTTTTTTTTAATCTATTTATTTTTGGCTGCATTGGGTCTTCATTGCTGCACGTGGGCTTTCTCTAGTCGTGGCGGCGAGCGGCAGCTACTCTTCGTTGTGGTGTGCAGGCTTCTCATTGCAGTGGCTTCTCTCGTTGCAGAGCACGGGCTCTAGGTGCGTGGGTTTCAGTAGTTGTGGCATGCAGGATCAGTAGTTGTGGCTCACGGGCTCTAGAGCACAGGTTCAGTAGTTGTGGCGCACGGGCTTTGTTGTTCCGCGGCATGTGGGATCTTCCTGGACCAGGGCTCGAACCCGTGTCCCCTGCATTGGCAGGTGGATTCTCAACCACTGTGCCACCAGGGAAGTCCTGAGGGTGAGGCTTTGAAGAGGGGAAATCGTTTCATGATTTCCACAAATAGCTCCTCTCCTCATGGTATGAGGACTCATACCTCTCTTATATTGGACTACACCCATTATATTTTCCAACCTACCTCTGAACATCATCAGACATCAGAAATGGAGTGTTTTTTAAATTCAGCATCCTAATTGATTCCCTAATGAATATCTGATTGTTTCCTTCAGTCTTTCTCTCTTTTCTTGATATAGTTTGAAATGTCAAAAGGTGTCTATGGCCCTTATCAGTACCATTAGCAGTTGTTCCAGTTTTCCAATTTCTGAAACCACAAATGCTTGAAAATATCCCCTTGTTCATCTCAACTCCTGGAGTCATAGAAATCTATACTACAGGCTCCTTGGTGTTCATTTATGGACTACTCTGTTCCAGTTAAATCATCTATCTGAAATTTGTTAAGCACTGACCTCCACTTTGGGCTCTATGGAGTGTCGTACAAATCAAGTTAAAAAGACAGAGCTACCACTCTCCCAAGAAGTTCCATACAATTTAATTCAACAGGCTCATTGGGGGAATGATAAAAGGTCTCTTTTGTCTTTCATTAACTCAAATGTGAAACACTTGATTTGCAACTCCGGTTGGATATTATTATTTTGCCTTCTAGGTCATCTCCTTTTTAGAACTTTATCCTGAATGTCAATCCTGTTGTCTTGGAAACTAGGCAGAAATGAATTAATCACTCTTAATTACACTTTGTAGGGTGTTAGAATGATAAACAAATAGAGGAGCACATGTTCCGTTTTCCAAAGTTGCTCTGATGGGTGTAGTGACGGATCAATTCTTCTATCTTTATATTGTATCTCCCAGCTTACCTGAGATTTCTCTCTCTGTGACCATGTGGCAGTTATAAGACATGTCTACAAATTCTTTAAAACTATTCACACCAAGAAGGGGGTTCCCTCTCCTTCTTTGTATCTAAGCAGGCCTTAGTAACACCCTTGTAATAGAAGCAGTTGAAGGAGGGTGCATTACTTTGGAGAAGTGATGTTGCGGAATTCTGAAAAGGCTTAGCACCTCCTGCCTGGATGACTCAGCACCTTTGCTCTGGGGGCAGCCAGGCACCACGGGAGAGCATTTGAGATGAGCATGAGCATGCTGGAGAGGCCATGTGCAGATCCTCTGGCCAGCAGCCCCAGCTAAGCCTCCAGAAGATCTCTGCACTAAGTGACACCCACGGGAGTGAGCCCTCTTGAAGGACGTGCCCAGTAGACCATCAGATGGCAGCTGCTCCAGCCTGTATTAGACTGCAGCTGTATGAGAGACTCCAAGTGCCATCTACTCAGATAAGCCCTTCCCAGGTTCTTGGCTGCAACACCGTGAGCAAAAGAAAATGATTGTTGTCTTATGCTATTACTTTATTGTGCACCAGTGGTAACTACATTCATCTTAAAAAGCAAAGCTTGAATAGGTGTTCAGCTGTATCTAAATCAATTTCCCAGTCAGAGATGGCCTTGTGAGAAAACACTTAGCTCAAGTTTCAGGTTGGGGGGAACCTGTTCTCTGAAGGAGGCAGTTTATTGAGAAGAGGCACTGAAACTGGATATTAGGAATCTAGGGGTTTAGACCAAGCATTGCCACTAATTGCTGCTGTGTGAGTCTGGTCAGATCATTATCTCTTTAGAACCTACTTTCCCCATCTCTAAAATAAAAAAATCGAGACTAAATAATATGTAGGGTTTCTTCTATACGTTAAAATTTTATATTCTAATGACTTCTGAGAACATTGAGATAGTCAAATCAATAAAATGAATTGACTTGTAATATCTCCTAAAAGAATGCAGCTAGTCTCTCGGTGGAATGGTTCACCTATAAACCTGTGGGAAGTTCTGTCCAAAAGTATTGAAAAGCTTGACTCCGGGTTTAGAAAATAGTGATGTTATCTTCCAGATTTTTATTGAACTGAAAACAGTGAGATTTTCAGATGATAGTAATTAGAAAAAGCTTTCCTAATTCCACTGTCATTAACTCAAGAAAGGTGCTATGTGTTATTTGAAATTAGCTCCGTGTAACATTTGCTTAAATTATTTGTCATAACTAACAGTCATTCGTTTTCTTACACATAAAATAGTTGAGGCCTCCTTTTTCCAGATTATTTCTGTTTTCTTTGGAACATTATCTTCTTGTTAGGGATTGAGATAATGTGGTGTGAGCAGTGATTCATACCCTACACTCTAAGAATGTAAGAGCAAGTGGCCTTTTAAATTTTTTATATTAAATGTTTCTATAATATTTATAACTATGTTATAACAAGTAGCCATTGTTTTTGTAATGAAAACAATAAAGACTTAAGTATATATTCTTCAGATAAGGAGAAAAAATAAAGATGATTTTTCATGGTTTTTATTCGTCCTTAGTATTGCTTGCCACTTCACATCTAATAGAGTTTTTTGTTTTTCACCGAAGTATATTGCCTAACATTATCTTACTGTCTGCAAAGATTAATCAAAGTTTGGTACAAAATGGCTGTTTGATTTAAGGATGTTGTGTTCTGTGACAAGAGAAATACCATATTGAGATGTCCACAAGATGGCTAAGGGAACACAGAAGAGGAGATAACTAATTTTGAGTGGAGGAATCAGGTAAGGCTTCTGAGGGGAGGTGACATATGAGTTGGGCTAGTCAATGGCAGAGCTAGGATTTTAACCCAGTTCTGTCCACTCCCCCCGCCAAAAATAACACTCAGGATCTTCGCCCTGCCCTGTACTGCCTCCTCAGCCAGCTACCCCACCAGATCTACTGTCTGAGCCTATCTGCAGGTTAGAACCAGCTTCATTCTTGTTGCCTTTATGACCGTGGCAGGTAGGATTACACTAATACTAATATTTTAACACTAACAGTAAAACTAATACCCAGCATTCATTAAGCACTCCCTATATGTTAGGTCCTTTATTAATAGGGAGAGCTAATAATTTATCACCAACCAGAGACATCTTTTTTTTTAAAACAACTCTGTTGGGATATTGTTGACATACAATAAACTATATGTGTTTAAAGTATAGAGTTTAATAAATTTTGACATAGGTATTCACCCTTGAAGCAATTAACCACAATCAAAATAATGAACATTCTATTACCCCTGAAAGTTTCCTCATGCTTTTTTATAATCCCTACCTACCCCTCACCTCTGTCCCCAGGCAACCCCTCGTCTGCTTTCTGTCGCTGTGGCTTAGTTTTCATTTTCTAGAATGTTATATAGATGGAATTATGCAGTGTTCATTTTTTTTTTTTTGTCAGACTTCTGTTGATTCACTCTAAGTTGTTGTGGGCACCAATAGTTTCCCCCTTTATGTTGCTGGATAGTATTCCATTGTATGAGTATGCCACGGTTAGTTCATCCATTCACCGTTGATGAGCATTTGAGTGGTTTTTGGTTCTTGATTATGGACAATAGGGCTACTATGGATATTCATGTAAAAAAGTCTTGGATTTTTATAGGCAGAAAAGGCTAGACTCTTTTTAGCCCCCTGCATCCATCATTTCCATCTTTCTCTGGGTCTTAGCAGATGCCGTTTTCCATGCCTAGAACCCTCTTCTCTAAATGCCTCCCCAGCCCCACTGTCATGTGACATTCACCATTTCACTTTTCATGCCTCTACATAAACCTCACGTCTTTCTAGAATCACTTCCCTAGCTGTCATCAGTGAGTTGGGTACCACTGCCTATGGATATATTTTATATCTTCCCCCATTATAGAACTTATCACGGGCTATTGTAACTGCTTCTTTACATATCAAAGTTTCTCTAGAATTTAAATTGTCTGGCTAAATACATGTTAAATGATTGAATAAATAAATGAATGAATGAAGAGTAAAGAGTAGGATCAAAGATAAGCACGGAAGAGAGTTAAGAAACTTCTATAATTAGATTGTGGTGATGGTTGCACAGCTCTGTGAATATACTAAAAATCATTGTATTGTACAAATCAAGTGAGTGAATTATGGTATGTGAACTATATCTCAATAAAGCTGTTTATAAAAAGGGAATTGACAAATAGTAAGTTATCTTGATGGAAAATATATTAAGGAGTGACAAAAAATAAGGCTGGAAAGAATTCTTAACATTTCAGCATGAATTCTAAATGTTATGGAAGACTGAATCATCAAAATTCAACTTACCATTAGGTTTTTATCCCAATATTCTTTTCTAATTTGACTCATTTACTTATTTATTCATTTTTGCTAGCAAACTTCAATGTATGCTAAGATTAGTTTTCTAACATGTTTTGTGTAATTTTTCTGCTGTGAGTAGCAATCTAATCTAGAATGGATAGCATAATAAACTAGGAGCAAAGAGGAGTGCATTCCGTTCTTGGAACCATCCCTCTCCAGGAGACCTGATGCAAATCAGAACCCCTATTCCCTGTGTCAGGAAGAATAAGGATTTACCATGATGATAAAATTAAGACGTGCATTTGAGGCAGAGTATAATCTACAAAAAAAAAAAAAAAAAAGGCAGAAAGGCATTAATCATCAAGGTAATGATTGGAGGACTTGTCCTGTGGTGTGAATCTACAGGGTGAGGTGGGTAGGGGCAGGAGTATGACACTAGACAGGTGGGTTGTTGTAAAATCTCTTCGTTCTGGAAAGAGTTTTCGATTTCATCCTATAGTCAGGGCAGAACCAACATTTTAAAAAATTAGGTTCGTAAGAAGGAATGAAGGACCAAATGGGTCATTGTGAGGATAAGTGCAATAATAGCTATGAAAGAATTTTGCACCCCTGGGAAGAGAATGCAATATAAATCAAAATCTCTTTTACTCATGTAATTTGACCATAGCATTGTTAGCCTCTCATTTGGATTCAAGCTTTCTTATGCCCATCTTTGTTCTCACTTACACCTTCCCTGAAAGTCTCTGCTTCCAAGATTAGTTTCGAATGTGTGCTCTGCTTAACTCGTCTCAGGGGATCTTTTTTTGTGTGTTCAGGATCAAGAAGTGAGGTGTACCTTGGGTGGTCTTTTGAGGACTATCTTTTATCACCTCAGAAATGCTACCCTGAATTGAAGCTTATCCAAAACGATCTGTCTTGGAGGGAACAGTGTTTTAACCGCCCTGTTTTTTATCTATTTGAGACAGTTTGATTTTTATCCATAACTATTTCTTGATTCCAACACTTTGTGGGAGATAATTTCATACCTGTCAATAGGCTATGTGTGAAACAGTGTATGTGTGTGAATTTATGTATGTGTGTGTGTTTGTATGGGTAGGCGGAGAATTGTATTCAGTTTTTATTGCTGCCTAACAAATGACCACAAACTTAATAACTTCAAAGAACATCCATTTATTAGCTCACAGTTCTGAAGGTCAGAAGTCCAGGCAGACACAGCTGGTTTCTCTCCTTAGGATTTCATAAGACTGAGTTCAAAGTATTCAAATGGGCCAGGTTCTTATCTGAAGGCTCTGGGGAGGAATCCACTTCCAAATTCATTGTTGGCAGAAATCAGAACAAGGACATTCTCTTACATAACCACAGTGTAATTATCAAAATCAGGAAATTTAGTGTTGATCAAAGTACTATTACATCATCCACAGTAATATTCAAATTATGTCATTTCTGCCAATAGATCTATTATAGCTATTTTCTTCTCGTTCAGGATCCTACCCAGAATTAGCCATTGCATGTAGTTGTCATGTCCTTTTAGTTTCCTTTAATCTGTAATATTTCCTCAGTCTTTATCTTTCTTGACACTGACATATTTTAGAGAACAGTTATTTTTATAGTATGTTTCTCAATTTGGATTTTTCTGATTATTTTTCTTCATTAAATTCAAATTAGGTATTTTTAGCAGCAATGGCAGACATGCAATGTGTTCTCCTCAATGCATCATATCAGAAGGCTTATGACGTCAGTTTGTCCCAATTTGGTGATGTTTGCTTTGATCACTTGGTGACAGTGGTGTCTTCCATGTTTCTCCACTGCAGAATGTCTGTGTTCCTCTTTGTAAGTAATTTGTGGGGAATTATTTTGATCTATGTAAATATCTGTTCCTCATAACACAAATTTTAGCATCCAGTGATGACTTTTTTTAACTCCTTCATTTTCTATTTATTAGTCAGCATTCATAAATCAGTAAGAGAAACTGATTTATTTATTTATATCAATATGGACTCATAGATTCTTATTTACTCAGATAAATTGTTAATAGCCTCATTTATATTGAGGCTCAGTTTCACCCAGATTTGGCCAGTGGAATCCTTTCAAGCTCACTCGCATGTCCTGTTGATACATTCTCATCATCTTGGATTACTTCCTTATTTTTAGGTGTAGGAAAATGTTCCAGGCTTGTCTTGCACTTGAGCCCTGGAATCAACCTTTTCTCTAAGGAGACCTGTTGCTTTTTAGAGGAGAATGTAACTTAGAAACCAGTCACTGGTATGCTTATTGCTTCTGGAATGTTATTACTTTTGTGACTTCTCAGTAGAGAAAAAGCTAGGATATAATACACAAATATACATATGTATTTCTTTGTTTCAACAAATACAAATATTAGTAGCTTTGCTTGTTTAATTCTAGAAAATGGGTGGGTTTTTATTTCCACATTACAGATGGGAGAAATAATCAGAGTTGGAACCACTGTTTTTTTCTTTTTAACTTAATTTTTTTATACAGCAGGTTCTTATTAGTTATCTATTTTATACATATTAGTGTATATATGTCAATCCCAGTCTCCCAATTCATCCCACCACCACCACCCCACTTTCCCCCCTTGGTGTCCATACGTTTGTTCTCTACATCTGTGTCTATTTCTGCCTTGCAAACTGGTTCATTTGTACCATTTTTCTAGATTCCACATATATGCGTTAATGTACAATATTTGTTTTTCTCTTTCTGACTTACTTCACTCTGTATGACAGTCTCTAGGTCCATCAACGTCTCTACAAATGGCCCGATTTCGTTCCTTTTTATGGCTGAGTAATATTCCATTGTATATATGTACCACATGTTCTTTATCCATTCGTCTCTCGGTGGGCATTTAGGTTGCTTCCATGACCTGGCTATTGTAAATAGTGCTGCAGTGAACATTGGGGTACATGTGTCTTTTTGAATTATGGTTTTCTCTGAGTATATGCCCAGTAGTGGGATTGCTGGGTCGTATGGTAGTTCTATTTGTAGTTTTTTAAGGAGCCTCCATACTGTTCTCCATAGTGGTTGTATCAATTTACATTCCCACCAACAGTGCAAGAGGGTTCCCTTTTCTCCACACCCCCTCAAGCATTTGTTGTTTGTAGATTTTCTGATGATGCCCATTCTGACTGGTGTGAGGTGATACCTCATTGTAGTTTTGATTTGCATTTCTCTAACGATTAGTGATGTTGAGCAGCTTTGCATGTGCTTCTTGGCCACCTGTATGTCTTCTTTGGAGAAATGTCTATTTAGGTCTTCTGCCCATTTTTTGATTGGATTATTTGTTTTTCTTAATATTGTGCTGTGTGAGCAGGAAGCACTATTTTTTTTTCATGTTGAAGGAGTTTTATTCAGCAATCAGTACTAAATCTATTTTTTCATAAACACTAATTTTTAGAACAGTTTTAGGTTTACAGAGAAACTTGGATTTGAGAAGATAGTACAGAGTTCCCTTGCCCATTTCCCCTACTATTAACATCTTACATTACTCCAGTGCATGTTACAATTAATGAACCAATGTCTATACATCATTGCTAATTAAAATTCATAGTTTATTCAGCTTTCCTTAGCTTCACTTAATGTTCTTTTTATGTTTTAGGGTCCCATCCGAAATGCCATATTACATTTAATTGTCATGTCTTTTTAGGCTCTTCTTGACTGTGGTGATTTCTCAAACTTTCCTTATTTTTTTATGATCTTGACAGTTTTGAGGACTACTAGTCCAGTATTTCATAGGATGCTCCTCTATTAGCATTCATCTGTTTATCTTATGAATAGTCTGGGATTACATGTGTTTTTAGAGAATGACCTCAGAGGTCCATCTTCATCACATCATGTCAAGGGTACATATCAGCAATACAATTTTTCACTGTCGACATTGACCTCAGTCACCTTGCAGAAAAAGTGTTTATCAGGTTTCTCCACAGTAAAGATATCTCACCCACCCCTTCTATACTGTACTCTTTGAAAGGAAATCACTACCCAAAGCCCACACTGCTTCCCCTTCTTCACGGTGGAGTAGCTACATAAATTATTTGGAATTGTTTCATGAGAGGTGTGTCTCTTCTCCTTCATTTACTTACTTACTTATTTATATAAGCATGGCCTCATGGATATCTATTTTGCGCTTTGAGTTATTATCCAATACTACTATATTTTGTTGCTCAGATTGTTCTAGCCTTGTTCACTGCGAGCTCCAGCAGTTGGCTCCTCTGTCCCTTTGACATACCCCTATCATTGTGGTTTTTGTTTGTCTTTGAGCACTTCTTATTTTCTGGCACCACCAGATGCTCCGAGCTCATTTTGTGTATTTCCTGCCCCAGCAGGCTTGTTTTGTAATGATATTTGTTAGTCATTTTGAAACTATATTCTGTGTAGGTGTAAGCAAATGAGTAATATTTGGTGGGTAATGGGAGCCAGGTTTCTCACTCTTGGGGAAGGGAGTTAGAAATATGGAAAGGAGGAAGAAAGGAAGGTACCTGTAGATTTGGACTGAAATTTAACATTTCAGTATAAACTCATTGTTTTAAATTTACAGATATCACTGGCAATACTCCTTGTCTCAAAGTCCGTTTTGTCTAATATTAAAATGGCCAGTCCAGCTTTCTGATGCTTACTGTTTACCTAATATCTCTTTTTCTGTCCTTTCATTTTTAAACCCTTTTTGTCTTTATATCCAAAGTGGATTTCTTGTAGCTGGAAATAGTTAGGTCTTATCTTTTTAGTGGAAAATCTCTGCTTTTTTTTTTTTTTTTTTTTCGCATTACGCGGGCCTCTCACTGTTGTGGCCTCTTCTGTTGCAGAGCACAGGCTCCGGACGCACAGGCTCAGCGGTCATGGCTCACGGGCCCAGCCGCTCCGCGGCATGTGGGATCTTCCTGGACCGGGGCACGAACCCATATCCCCTGCATCAGCAGGCGGACACTCAACCACTGCGCCACCAGGGAAGCCCCGAAAATCTCTGCTTTTTAACTGAAGTATTTAGTCCATTTATATTTTGTATAATTACTGAATCCTCATGCAGTCTTTATTTCACCCGCACCCCCATTTCTTCACAGCTCTCTTTTATCAGGTATTCTGCTCTATAAATTCCAGCCACTTCAGAAACTGGCAGTTCCAGTCTCTGCCTCCTTAGCTCAATGAAATCCCTACCTCACATGGGCTTCTTCTGCCTGTTCTGCAACAGGGAGAAAGTCTGGGTGATTGTGGCATAACGATGATACATATCTTACGGATTTCCCTTCTCACAAGGACTGCAATACTGTACTACTTGTTGTTCAATTCCTAAGAAAAAAAAAGCAATGGTATCACATATTTTCATCTATTTTATTTATTTTTAATTTTAATTTCCTTATTTATAGCTATTTTTGTTGTGAGAGCAAGTCTAGTATAGTTACTCTGTCATGCCTAGAAGGAGAGATACCCAAAGACTTCACTAAAGCACATCAGTAAAAATACCGTAGACCATAATACAGTCAGTTATTCTGTAGCTTGTGTTTTCTTTTTAAAATTTTTTTCCAGCTTTCTTGAGATATGGTTGACCAACACTGTATATGTTTAAGGTATATACATTGTGATGTTTTGATATACATATACATTTGGAAATGATTTCCCCAATCAAGTTAATTAGATAGGTTGTGTTTTGTAGATAAATTGCAAATAGGTTTCCACTGCTGAATTACCTGAATATCCTCAAATAAGGTTTCTAATCCTTTCAGATAACTAAAATTCTGGCCAAATGTTATAATTATATAGAAATTATATAAGAACACAATGGCACTTTGTGCTTTCCAAGTTCTTTCACACACTTTTCTGTAAGGACTCTGTTGGTTACAAGTGACAGAAACCTAACTCAAAGTGAATTAAGCATAAAGGAGAATTTTTTGGCTTATATAACTGACATCCCAGGGTATCTGGCTTTGGTTATACTACTGGGAATCTGTCCCTCTCCGTTCCTCAGGTCCCATTTCTCCTGTTGGCTTTTTGGCTGACAGTTTGACGCTAGCAGCTCCTGGCTTATATCCTGCCAGCTTGAGAGAGCTCCAGCCAAAGAGAGCTCCTCCTTCAGGCAACAAATAGTTATTTAGAGCCTGATACGTATGGAATAGGGGATACGCGCAATGGTGAACTAGATAATTAGTATTCTTGCCCTCAGAGAGTTTACATTCTGGTCACATGAGAGAATAAATAAGTGAACAAATAAAATCATTTGGTCTCTGGTCATTAATTTGAAAAAATAAGACAGGGTAATGTGGTAGAACATAAATATGATGGCTATTTTTGTTTCACTGTCCAGGGATTCCTGTCAGCTTAAGGGGCATCTGACTTAAGACATGAGTTATTATGAGAAAAAGGCAACCAGGTGATCTAGGGAAAGAATATTGCACGGAGAAAGAAGAGCAGGTACGCAGCTTCTAAAATGGAAATCGGCGTAGCCTGTTCTAGGTAGAGAGAAGTGAATGTAAAGAAATAGCAGATGTTAAGATACATGAGATAGGTAGGAGTTAGATCACAGGGGCCATGGTAGGAGTTTAGGTGTAGTCCTCACTAGTATTCCCTGGTATTCATCTGAGAATGCTTGAAGGAAATAAACTGTGAAATAGTGGTACCACCGGTCAGGACACAATGTGTCCTCTATAAACAGCCGTTCTCAAAGATTGGAGAAAAAATTGCTAATGCTTCACCCGTCAGGGAAAAAGGGGGGGAAATGAAAGGAGATTCCAGAAATTTCAGATCATTGAATCTCATCTCATCATTTCAGTTCCCGGGAAAGTGATTGAGGGTTTAATTAAGTTTGGATAGTCGAATAAGTATAACCAGAAAGAGGTTCACTTGCAGAATTTCCATATAGCATTTGGATTTGTATAATAGAACCTGTCTTAAGGGAAAACCTCCTTCCTGGCTGGGAAGTTTTATAAAATTAATCATAAAAATGTATGTAAGAATTTCTGGTTTCTTTTATGGGGTCTCTGCTGCTGCGGCTAAAGTTAGAGCATGGATATTTCTCAACACTTTTTTTTTTCTTAATAAACAAACTGTTTGGGATGGCAGTGATTTGGGTTGTTACATTTGCTAAGCTCCTTGTCTGTTACAAGCTTGCATTATCTAATGGTCAAAACAGGTAGTTATCAATTGTCCACACACATTTATTAAGTACAGATCCACGCAAAGCATTGTGTTAGAAACAAAAGCACGAAGAAATCTGCTCCCTGTCTTTAAGAAATTTGGTGACAAAATCAGTGCATGTACAGCATCCTGAGAGGAGAGAGTAGCGTGGGTGTTGGCAGTTATGTGGGTGTCATTGAGAAGCTGGGATATTATTTAGGTCTTAAAGAAATGAATAACCCTTCAATCTAAAGATAGAAGAAGTGTAGGTGACTGGTGCTGTGTCATCCTTGCTTTTTCTCCAGTTTCTACCTGCTCCTCCAGGATTACCTCTTTTATTGCTACAATTTCAAATACTCTTTATATGTTCTCATGATGCCCTACTTTATATTCCTAACCCGGGCCTCTCTCTGGAGCAGGTTCACATTCTGCTTCCTAGTGTACATTGCTACCATAAAAATTTTAATGGTACGGCCATTATGGAAAACAGGGTGGAGGTTATTCAAAAAATTAAAACTAGAACCACTGCGTGATCTAGCAATCCCTCTTCTGGGTAAATATCCATAGGAAATTAAATCAGTACTTCAAAGAGACATCGGTGCTCACATGTTCATTGCAGCATTATTCACAATAGTCAAAATATGGAAGCAACCTAAGTGTCCATTGATGGATAAACGGATAAAGAAATTGTGGTAAATATTTTAAAAAGGAGATTTTGTCCTTTGCAACAACGTAGATGAACCTGGAGGACATTATGCTAAGTGAAATAAGCCAGAAACAGAAAGAAAAAAACTGTATAACCTCATTTATATGTGGAATCTAAAATCTCATTTATGTGTGGAATCACAGAAGCAAGGAGTAGAATGTTGGTTACCAGGTGCGAGGAGGTAGGGGAAACGTGGAGATGTTGGTCAACGTGTGCAAAGTTGCAATTATATAGGATGAGTAAGTTCTAGAGATTTAATGTACAGCATGGTGACTCTGGTTAATAATATTGCATCGAATACTGGAAATTTGCTAAGAGAATAGATCTCAGGTGCTCTCACCACACACACACACACACACACACACACACACACACAGAGTAACTGTGTGAGGAGATTTAATGTTAATTAGCTTGACTGTAGTAATCTTTCACTATGTATATGTATGTGAAAACATCATGTTGTATGCCTGAAATATCAATATATACAATTTTTATTTTAAAAGAGAAAAGAAAAGAATGAATGTGTCTTTTCTCTTAAAGTTGCTTTTTCCTTCTGTATTCCATATTTTGGTTGATGGCACTACCAGTCATTACCAATTTAAGCTAACAACGTCAGAACCTCATTCTAGGTTCTTTATTCTTCCCATATTTCCTTAACGCATCACCTTCCAAATTTAGCAATTTGACTTCCATTTATTTCTGACTCCATCCTTCCTTTGCATTTGGTATTTACGTGTATTGACACACTAATCATGTGGTGTTGCATATATGCATTTATGCGTGTGTGTGAGCTCTGGGTAGCATGTGGCTTCTTAGTCTTTGATTCCATTTCCAGTGACTAATGCCATACCATCGCCATGCCCAGAGACATAACGCATGTGGGATGTATGCAAGAAATGTTTGTTGAAGGAATTGTGTGTTAGATATCTATTATCTATTCATCAATTATTTAATAATTCACCCAACACACATTTATGGAAGACTTGCTGTGTGATTGGGACTATGCCTACTTGATACTGAGAAGACAAAGGTGAAGGAGACACACCATCCTTGCTCTCTGGTAGCTCATAGAGGACAAGGAAGAACAAACACATAAATAAGTAATATTGAAAAATTAAAGTTAAGATAGACCCATTAATCTTAACCATCCACCATTTTCAGTCTCAATATATGTGTACATGTGTGTGTCATCTTACTATTTGATAGTGATGTTGCAGATTTTGCAGTGATATTCTCTCTCTCTCTCTCTCTGGCATATTAGTTCAATGCATAATTAATTAAAATTTGGTAAACTCTTAAGTTGAATTATCACTAACAAAGTACTTGGGAGAATAAAACATTTCCTCTTAAAGAAGTGTGTTTCTAAGAAGAAGAATATGACCCCTGCTAGGAAAGCAAACACATCATGGGATCCTATGATTAAAGCCAGTCCTAATAGAAATAAAAATTCACCACAGCTATCCAGGCTTGAGCATAAATCAAGATACAGTGAACTTAGGGACTGTAGCCAAGAAGCTAGTGATAAAAATCTGAGAATATTGATTATTCCAGTTAGACTGAAAAATTGACTTAAGAAAATTAAACACCTTAGAAAGGCAAAAAAAAAAAAAAAAAGAAAGAAATAGCAAACCTTTCGGTTTTCCCCCGAAATCATCTTATCTCAACCACTTTCTTTTAAGCTGATGGAGAAGAGGCTGTTTCAGGAAAGTGCTCATGTTTACCCCAAAAGTTTCACTTGTTGTCTGACTGCCACCAGATCCACTTTGAAGATTTTCGAGGTCAAGTAAGGTTCTAGTAGCTCTTTTGAAGTACAAAAAAGGAAGAATGTTCTTCAGGTTGAACCAGCTTGCAGGTTATTATTAGCACTGAAAAATTGAAAAGGTTTACAATGAGCTTTCAAAATGGAATTAGTCCGCACAGCTACAAAAACCAAACATTTTTTATGTTCGGAAAGGAAGCAGTGCTATCCAGTGTTTTTCAAAGACATGTTATAGCACAAAGTAGGCAAGGTACTAGTCAAGCAGTTAGTACAGTATTTCATTTTATTATTATTATCTTATTTTATTTTTTTGAGGTACGTGGGCCTCTCACCGTTGTGGCCTCTCCCGTTGCGGAGCACAGGCTCCGGACGCGCAGGCTCAGCGGCCATGGCTCACGGGCGCAGCCGCTCCGCGGCATGTGGGATCTTCCCGGACCGGGGCACGAACCCGCGTCCCCTGCGTCGGCAGGTGGACTCTCAACCGCTGCGCCACCAGGGAAGCCCAGTATTTCATTTTAGCACACCATTAAAGTGATCAAAAATCTCCTTTCTTCAAGCCCTACCACACTCAATCTCTGTAGACGTTGCCTCTTACTTCATCCTAAAAGTTGAAGCCATCAAGTTTAATCTCCCTTAACTGTCCTACCTCCCTCCCCCAAACTTATCAATATCCACTTCTGTCTTTTAATCCTTTTCTTTCATTTCAGAGGCTGTGGGAAGGGAGCACCACATTGGGCACTGCTTTGACTATTTGTATAGAGTCCAAAAAAAGCAATGGCTGAAACAAGTTAGGGCATTCTTTCCCCTCATATCACTAAGATTAGGAAGAGGCATTCTGGGGCTGGTACAGAAGCTCTGTAGTGGCAACAATGACCCAGGCTCCTTTGATCTTTCTGTTCATCCTTGCTTAACACTTGACTCCCTTCCAAAGAGCTGCCTCCCAATCAAGGAATGGTCACTGTAGCTCCAGCCATCATGTCCACATGCCTGGAAGTAGGAAAGAGGAAAGGGGGAGGGATGTCAGAAGGACATCTTACAGCTTAGATAGTCATCTTTTAAAGGACTTTTCCTAGACCCAACAATTTCTGCTTCTATCTCATTGCTCACCATTCTGTCATAAGGGCAGTACTATCTCCAAGGAAAGACGAGATAATTCTTCTAAAGCTTGGCACATTGCTTCCTCCAAAAAACCAGGATTCTGTTAGAAAGGGAAAAGATGACAGTGGATTTGAATAAGCAACTCAGTCAGTCATGGTATCTTAAATCACTTCTTCTATCTTCAATTTTTTCCCTTGTTGAAATGCTACAAAAAGGGTAGTGAGGAAAAGGAGCTAAAGCTTGGGCATCAGACAGATGTTCAAACCCTCAGTTTATTGCTAATTAGCTCTCGGATCTTGCGCAAGTTATTTAATATTCCCAAGCCTTAGTGTATCTATAAACTGGAGATAAAAATACCTATTGTGAACCCCTGTTCGGGGAACTAAGTAAGTTTAAAGAACTGCTATAGTGCCTGGAACACAGTAAGTGATCAATCATTTATAGATATATAGATACCACGAAACAATGCTTTGATCTTCTTTGAAACAACTATGGCTTCTTATTGTCCCTGTAGGTACCCTTTTTTTTTTTTCTGTCTATCAAATAAGTATTGAAATACCAGATTTTGTTCTTGGCTTCCTGATACCCCTCATTCTGTGTTTCTCATCCATTTATCTTGGTTTGAATTGCACTCAAATGCTGATTATTCTCAGCTTACCCAGACCCCTTCTGCAGCTTCTGACTCACCTCTGGCTATTCTCAAAGTATCTGTAATTGGTTGAATAGTAGTCCCCTAAAAGATATGCCCACCCAGAAACTCAGAATGTGACCTTATTTGGATTAAGGGCCTTTCCAGATGTAATTAAGGTAAGAATCTTGAGATGATATCATCCTGGATTAGGGTGGGTACTAAATTCAATAAGTGTCCTTACAATAAACAGAAAAGAAGAAGACACACAGAGACATAGGAAAGAAAGCCACGTGAAGACGGAGGCACAGATTGGAGTTATGTGTCTACAAGCCAAGAAACACCAAGAGTTATTGGCAGCCACCAGAAGCTAGGAAGGAGACATAGAACACTTTCTCCCTGAGAGCCTCCCAAAAGAATTAACCCTACCAACACCTTTATTTTGAATTTCCAGACTCCCAACTTTGAGAAAATAAATTTCTCTTGCTTTAAGCCCCCCAATTTTTAGTAACTTGTTGTGGCAGCCCTAGGAAACGATTTGTGTCCCAAACTGAACTCATTGACCTCTCTGAATGTTCCTCTGCCCATATTTTCTAACTTACAGCATCACTATTCACACAGTCCAGCTTGTCATCTTCAACTTCACCCCACCATCTCCCTCCTCATCTAACCAATTACCAAGCCTCATATCTGACAAATTCTAGTATCTGGCCTTCATTCTCCACATTCATTTGCCACTTTTTTGGGTTTGAGCTACTGTCATCTCTTATCTGGAGTCATACAAGCGTCCCAGTGTGTCTTCCTGCCCCTTAGATTATCCCGTTGAAAGAGATCCGGCCAAAGTGCAGAACTAATCATGAGCCTGACGTGCTCAGAACTCTGTGATGGTGCCTGAGTCTCTGTAGGTGAAGCCCAAGAACCAGGCTGGTGATGACTGCTCATTCCCTCTTGCCTGTGTGCCTTCGTCCACGCCATCTGCACTGTTGGTATATAGCTCTGCTCACCAGCTTGTATCTATGTTGCCAACCAATGCCACTTATTATCCGCTACCATTCCATGTGTGCACCACTCTAAGAAGCCTTCTTGATTCCTGTCCCAAGTTGGTGCCTTCTCTGAGCTCCTTTAACACCCTGAATGTTTACCATGAGCTGTTAAATTTTGCACATTGTATAAAATTTAAGCAAATTCATTATGGTGGAAATTAAAAGAAAGAGTCTAACTCCCCTACCGGTTTGATCTCCTTGAAGGCAAAGGCTGCTCTCCTTCACCTCTCCAGAAACCTGCACACTGCAGGTTTATCCTCAGTAAATGGTTGTTGAAGGACTGAAGAGCTTAAATATTTCTCCTGTGAAACTACCAATTCCCTTTACATTGTTTTACCATCATTGGTAATCGTGTTCAATTAGTAACCTTGAAGTGATCTTAAATTCTTTTTCTTATTGGCCACTGCAGTCAATTCACCCAAGTCCCTCATTTCTTCCTTAATCACACAGGGTCTCTGCAGAGACCTAAAGGGACAGTGGTTAAATGTACAGGCTCCAGAGTCAGTGGGTTTGGGGTCAGATCCTGGCTTTGCCACTTTCTAATTATGTGACCGTGGCCGTGTTATTTAATCTCCCTGAGCTTTATCTGTGCATCTATAGAACAGGAATGATCAGAGCACCTGAATCATAGGGTCACTACCCTTTACTGGTCACTAAAAAAAATGCATGAGATAAAGGTAGAGAATATATCAGATGAACTGAGAATCACACTGGTCTCCTGACTTCAGTTCTCTAAGTTCAGCAAGGCTGTCACATAGACATGGGCTTTGAGCTAAATGTTAGGTTTTATGGGTTATTGTTTTCCAATGGTGCATAGGTGACTACTACATGCGACATCTCCTCTTCTATATGGTCTTCTAGCCTTCTTGAGGTCAAAGCCTTTTTTTCCCCAGAGTGATTTCAGCAGACTCCAAGGTGTTCTACCTCCCCTTACTATGTTCCCTTCTCACCCTCAACAAGATTCCTGTTGCAAAGTGTCATTTCAATCAGGATACCCCTCTTCGTGGAAGTGAACAAAAGCTTCTGGTTCTCCATCAAAGAAAACTCAAACGCTGCCGCACAGGCTGCAAGGTCCTCACCAGAGTGTTTTTCCTACCATATTCCTCTCACCTGCTCATCCCTCTTAGTTTCTAGCCAAGCAAACTTACCTATGGTCCACTTCAAACAGCATGCTTGATGGTGGCCTCAAAGCCACTATACACTTTTAATCAGGATAATGTTTTGGAAGAATATTAATGTGCTTTTCTCCTTTGCATTTTCAGGTTCATGGGCCTCTCCCTAGTGTGGCTGAGGTATCCATCCACCAAGAGGAAATCACATTGTTACCGCGGGAAGGAACTGAGAAGGAACCAGGTAATGCTGAACTTCCGACATTTAAGATAGTAATTATCAGGTGGGAGATAGCTTGTGACCAGGTTTTCTAAGAAAGGAGGACTTTTCAAAATTCCTCTAGTTGCTGTTTATTACTAAGACAAACAAAGTCTGAAGGCTGTGTGAAGCATCTTCTGTGATGGCCAGGCCATGAGATTTGCTGCTCTGGCTAGAAAGAACATATAACAGTGAAAGACAGAAAAGCCCATCTTTTCTGGCTTTAGTGGCTCCTGGGAAATGAATGGTAGGTGGAGCTCAAGCAGTCCATTGAGGCTCTACAGTTTAGACATGGGTTGGAAGGAGGTATCTCATAAATGAGGGATATACAGCCCTGGTTCCTGGCTTCAGTTCTCTGGATCACTTTAGCAACACTGTCACGTAGATAGAGCTTTGGAGTTTTGTCTTTTCAATTTCATTCTGCTTCTTGTAAAGCTGTAAGATCTTTTAGGGCAAAGAAAAAACTTCCCACATCCCACAGTTTGGTTTCTGATTTTACTGGTGGCAAAGAATGGGGAGTTCTTTCCAATAACCATGCAAATCATCATTGAACTACTAGGTAGAGGCTTGAGATGAAAATACATCAGTAAAAACTTGAGAGAAAAAGATGCAAGGTTCTCATTTACACCTTCAGGCTAACAAATGTTCATTGCCTTCCGAAAAATTGTGGTCATGATGTGGCATGTGAGGAAGGACCATAGAATGGTTTAAATCTTACTGCAAAGCTATTTCACATGTTGCATTTAAGAGCCTCAAGACTGACCAAAAATCAAAACAACTATTTATGCTAAGAGTTGCTGAAAAGATTATGGGGACTGTGGCCAGACAGATTTAGTAATACATAATTTGTGAAAAAGCAAAATGGGGAAAACATATTTTGAGTGAATTGATTGACTTTTTATTTGCTGAGTGTGAACTGTATGCCAGGAACTGTGCTCAGGGTAAGCTTGCAGAGATAAATGATGTTCAGTGCCTTCACATAGCCAGTATTTATTGAATACCATTCTAAATACTTCATGCAAATGAATTTGTTAATACTAACAACAACTTTGTGTGAACTGTTATTACTGCTTTTGCCAGATGTTCAAGGTCATATATTTGGTAATAAGTGAAGCCAGAATGTGAACCAAAGCAACTGGCTTTGGAGTTTGTGGTCTTTACCAATATGGTTTACAGTCTGTAATGTGGTTTTATGGCTAAACGCATAGGGTTGGCATCAGAGAGAACTGGGAAAACACCAGAAGAAAATTTAGGAGAATATTTTTTATATCTTGGAATGGGGAAGGGCTTCTTAAGCATGAACCAAACCCCAAAGCCATGAAAGAAAACACTGGCATATTTGGCTGTATGACAGATAAAAGCCTTTGTATATTCAAAGAAACCATCTATAAACTTTAATGTGTAAATACCTGCCTGGGGAAAAATATTTGCTATATATTAAACATACAAGAGAATCCTATATGTTTATAGGAATCCTACAAATCAGTGAGAAAAAAACTCATCAACTGAAGAGGTAAGAAGTAGGGCTTCCCTGGTAGGCACAGTGGTTAAGAATCCGCCTGCCAGTGCAGGGGACATGGGTTCGAGCCCTGGTCCAGGAAGATCCCACATGTTGCGGAGCAACTAAGCCCGCGCGCCGCAACTAGTGAGCCTGCACTCTAGAGCCCACGAGCTACAACTGCTGAGCCCATGTGCCACAACTACTGAAGCCTGCATGCCTAGAGCCCATGCTCTGCAATAAAAGAAGCCACTGCAATGAGAAGCCGACACACTGCAATGAAGAGTAGCCCCTGCTTGCTGCAACTAGAGAAAGCCCGCGTGCAGCAACGAAGACCAAACACAGCCAAAAAGAAATAAATTAAATAAATAAATTAAAAATGAATAAAGAGGTAAGTAAATTAAGAAAAGGCAAATCACAGAAGACAAAATACAATGGTCAGTAAGCAATATTAAAAGATGCTTAATATCACTAGTAATCAGAGCAATGCAAATTAAAGCTTTGAGCTACCTCCAGCTGTTTAATTGGAAGTATCCAAAAGTTTATCCAGAAGTTTGGTAAGTAATAAAAGTCACATCCCTGTTTGAATTAGAGATAGAGTCTGGTGTGAGCCTTGTAACTCCAGGTCAGCTTTCTTCCCTGGAATGACTCAGTCTTCCTGGATGCTCCCATCCTGTGCTTTTGTCTCAACTTAGGTCCTCCAGTTATTGCCACAGGGCAAGAGACAGCAAGAAAGTCACTTACTGACTCCGGCTCTTAAATACTTTGGGCCGGAAGTCACACACATCACTTCTGCTCATAGCTCATTGGCCAGAACTAGTTATACAACACTGCCCAACTGGAAAAGGGCTGAGAAATGTGGGTCTGGGAGCAGAGAGATAGTCAGTGAGCAATATATCTTTTTCTTCCGTATCTTTCTTTTTTTTTTATACACCATCACCTCAAGCTTTTCATTTATTGCCCATCAGTCCATTCATTGTCTCATATTTCTTAAACACTAATTTTCTTCCAGGTACTTACTGGATAACTTAGGTACCATACAGATGAATAAGATCCATTACCTTCACTTAGACAAAGGAAGAAGAAATCTACCATGCGCTACGCAGATACCATCTCATTTAATCTCTCCTTTAATGCTAGTAAGGCATTGATATTTTCTTCATCTTTACAGATAAAAAGCTGGGACCCAAAGAAATTAAGTAGCTTGCCCAAAATCACATGGTGAATACGTGGCTAGCCTATAATTCCTACTCTGGTCTGTGTGACTCCTGTGGCTTTGCTTTTTCCATCATAACCCCTGATTTGTCAGTCTTTGGTTAATTAACAGGAAAGGCTGGCTTGACTTGGGAGTGAGATGAATAGATTGCTCTGTGTTTCTCTCACATAGGGACACAGTAGAGTGGGAGTCAGGACGCTGAAGTCATTAAAAGGGTGACCTCACGGGCTTCCCTGGTGGCGCAGTGGTTGAGAGTCCGCCTGCCGATGCAGGGGACACGGGTTCGTGCCCCGGTCCGGGAAGATCCCACATGCCGCGGAGCGGCTGGGCCCGTGAGCCATGGCCGCTGAGCCTGCGCGTCCGGAGCCTGTGCTCCGCAACGGGAGAGGCCACAACAGTGAGAGGCCCGCGTACAGCAAAAAAAAAAAAAAAAAAGGGTGACCTCTGAAGTCAAAATGCCCAGAGTTTTAAACTTACTAGCTTTGTTTACTTGGGCAAATCACTTAACTTCTCTACGTTTTATTTTCCTCATCTGGAAAATGGATTGTTCAGATAGTTAAATGGAAAAAACCATCCTGTGTAAAGTGCTTGACACACCCTGAGTACTCTGTGTCATCAGCATGGCTGTTAGCATCACCTTTCTCATTATCACCATCACCGTAATTCAAACTCTTGCCTAAGGTGCAGGGCAAAGGGTCCTCTGCATGTGATTCTGTAAATCTCAGTTGTGACCCAGTTTCTTAAGGGTTTTTTTTTCCTGGAGCCAAGACTCAGCTTGTTATTGCACGGGGCATTGTTAATTTATTTCAGGTCCTTAAGTTCAGGTAAAGGTCCCTACTGGTCTTCAAAGACTTTTAAAAAATTAGGATTCATCTTCTATTATCTGGTACCTCACACTGGCTTTTATTTATTTTTGGTCGATTTCTAATTCACTCTTAAATCTTTATTCTCTTAAATAGGTAGACAAGAAACACTAATATAAGAAGGCATATGGAAATCTTGACTCACAAGCCCGAGGGGGCTGGGGCCTTTTTACTCCAACAGCTTCACAAAGACTCTGAGCAGCCTGAAACTCTTTTAGGGACATACTTTTGACCTCATCCTCACCAACCGCCCAATCTCTGACCCACTTTCTCCTGTACTTCCAACACCCTTGTACCAAGACTCTAACTCTGCCAATTTCAGATCTTACTGAAATCTCTAATCACAGACCCCACCATGTGTTCCTCTAACCCTCTCATGTTTTCACACCTCTCCTTTCTAGCTTCCATTGTTCATTATTACCGTCACGTCCTTGCAAATACTTTAACTTCTTGGCAGCTCTTTCCCCTTTTCCTACATTGTGCTCACTTGGCAGAGTCTCAAGACTAATTAAATCAAACTATCTACCTATTTTTGCTTGCATTGTGGAACACTTGCAGAGAAAAAACAAACTTGCTGATGAGGGCTTTCATCTGAAAATCATGGTTTCAAATCACGTGTGGGCATTCAACATTGCTGTTCAGTTTTACATCACTTTCCGAGGTTTTCCGATTTCCAAAATGGCTATTTCATAGCTTCTCTCACCTCAAATCCTTGCACCTCTTCTTTCCGATATCACACTCTCAGCTGCTGACCTCACTTTACACGTTATTGAAAAACAGAGGATCTGCCAGTGAGGAGCACTGTCTTTTCCCTACTCCAAAAGCTACAGTGCCACTTGCTTCTATTCCTGTGACCTCTGCCTTCTCTTTTCTGAACTCTGGATAAAATGCCTTCACTCCCATCAAAGGCCAAACCCTCCGCTTGGGCTCTGGGTCCCATTTTCTATAGGTTTTGCAAGGACAATATGTCTGAAATTTTACCCTTTCCCTCTGCATTCTCAGTTTATTCCCGTCTCCTGAATCACTTCCATCAGCATACAAACCTGTTGTAATATCACCTATATTAGCTTTTGGATGTCCTCCTGAGAATTATACATCTTGTTGACAGTTTCCTTTGATTCCTCCATGTGTGGATTTTCCAAATGCTGCATGGGGTTGTCTCTGATTTTTGATCCCAAAGCCTTTCAAAGGTTTTGGAAGCCTCTAATTCCCTGTATTAAACCCCCTTCTGCTTGAAATATCTGGAACAATTTTTGGTCTCCTGTCCAAATCCTGAGTGTGACGTATATGTCAACCCTTACTGCCTTACAGCTTCACTCTGTCTCACCTTTCTCTTGAAATGTTTTGTTTTTTCCCTAATCTTTACATAAGTGGTTGCAAATGACAAAAAGTCATTTGGATTGCAGCTTAAGTAGTACTGCCTCATCCAACCCATTCACTATCACATTATCTTAATTCGTGACATACTATTTATAACTATATATTTTTCTTGTTTATTTGCTCACCAGAAGATAAGTGATCTAGTTTATCTGTGTATTCCCAGTAGTTAGGATAGTGTTTGGCACCCAGCAGGTATCTAATATATATTTGTGGAGTAAGTGAATGAAAACTGACCATCTCACAGCATTTTTCCCAGGTATATCAGTGATTGAAACTTTAGGTTCTTCTGGTAAATTTTAAGGACCAAAGACTATTTTAGATCCTGTGAGAGATACAAAGTTGAATTAGAACTCAGTCCTGCCTTCGAGGAGCCAGCAGAGGAAATAAGAAATACGATGCATACGTGGCATTTGTGTAACATAGAATGTGGTGTCCTTATGCACATGTAAAAGCTACGGGAGTTCAAAAAGGGATATGCTGCCTCAATTTGGGAAGACAGGGAAGGTTTTCTGAAGGAGGTGATATTTGAATTGGGCCTTGAAGGATAATTAGGATTTGTGCATGCAGAACGGGGGGGAAGAACATTCTAGAGCAAGCGTTATTAATGGCTCAAAGTGGAGGTAAAGCAAATTCAGAATTTAAGGCGTTGAGGATAGTTTCCCTTGGCTGGAGATTAGGGGGCGAAAAGTGGAGGAGTGTAAGATGAAGGACTATACTCAGAAAACAAAACATCTCACATAAATCCTCAGACAGGCGGAGGATCCACCATTTTTCATTTAAAAACTACTTACTGAGATATACATGCAGATTTTACATTTATTTAAGGTGGGTATTAAGTTTGCAGTTAGAGAATAGCTCATTTATGCTAAAAGCCTTGAGGCTGTAGGAATTCTGTTTATTACATTAGAAGCCACACCATGTTTTACATTCTAAATTCTCTGGCTCGGATTCCATGTTGTAAATCTCTGCTCCCTCTCTGCATGCAAATGCGAGCTTTTAGCATCTCTCCCCTTCTCTGAGGGTGAAATCAGTGTACATCCTGCTTCTTAAGACACGTCAGTAATCTTCCTGGAGATAGCAGAAGGTGATTAAACTTACTCTAAATCATCATAAGCCTGTTGAAAGGCATTCTCCTCTTGAACGTCTGCTTTCCTCTAAAACAACCCAGCAAATGAATTGGAAAGTGGCTCAGGGTGAAGTCAAAAGAACATAGAAATCTTCCTTGATGTTCTTTAACATCTAATAATAAGGTGTTTTTTGCTGTATTATGGCTTTATAGTTTCTTAGACACTCTCATAGTCACCACAAGTAATCGTCCTTCAAACGTGCATTCTCCCGCCTTGTCATGTTAAATAGATTCCCTTCAGCACTTACATTACCACGCTGTCCAGTTAAAACAGTGGTTCCAAGTTGGCTACTTGTTTAGAGTTATGGAGTTAGAATAGAGCAATGTATTTTGTCTCCTGTAGGCTCTTATGTCACTGGATATGAGTAATTATATGCATATAGACAAAATTCACACCTAAGATTCACAGGTTTTAAGTTAATCACCAAAGATCAAGTGCTCACTTAAAAAAAAAAACCTGCTTAAAATACAGTATCACTGGGAGTGATAATACCAATAAAAGAATACAGGTTCTGCCCTTTCTTTAGTGCAGAAAATAGGGCAGTCAATTATATATTCAAATACATGTACATTTTCTCATGTAAAGATGCATTTGGTCATAATAACCAGTGGCGGGGGGAAGGGACGATCAAGACAAGCTGGCTGGGCTTCCCTGGCGGCGCAGTGGTTGGGAGTCTGCCTGCCGATGCAGGGGACGCGGGTTCATGCCCCCGTCCAGGAAGATCCCACATGCCGCGGAGCGGCTGGGCCCGTGAGCCACGGCCGCTGAGCCTATGCATCCGGAGCCTGTGCTCCGCAACAGGAGAGGCCACAGCAGTGAGGCCTGCGTACCGCAAAAAAAAAAAAAAAAAAAAAAAAAAAGACAAGTTGGCTATTTGCTTGTGTAATGCTGAGTTTCATAAGTCCAGGGAAGAATTCCAGGGAGTCATCAATACCACGGAATTGTAGTTTCCTCCTTGAAAGCAATGAAACATGATTCATGGTCTTAAAATGACCTTTTAGAGACATTCCATTCATCACCCTCCCTCTTAGGCTGTAGTGTAGATAGGCTATATCTTTGATGATCTCCACTGTTCAGAAACTGTAAGAATTTTTGATTCTCACAAAACACCAGCAATAATAGGCAAATTGAGCTCTGTGAAAGGGAATCTATTAAAGTCATTTATTACAGACAAGGCCCGTCTCTGATGAATCCTAGAAGGAAGAAACTAAAAAGATCATTGAAAGTGGAGGCCGCTGTTTGGACCACCTTTTAAAAAATATTTGAATTAGTTGCCAACATAATATCATACCCAGCTGACCCCCTTGTCTCCTTAGCATTTGGTCCCTGCAGCTATTTCAGGTTTTAATCCCTATAATAATACTTTTTAATTTTCTTGTTGAGGAACTAGATTCTCAGAGAATTCAGGTGTTTTGTTCCAAGTCACACATCCGATTGATAAATAAACAAGGAGTTTATTGAGATGGGAAACATTTAACATGTTTTATTCCATCATATTAATCCCCAAATTCACACATGTCTCTACCACTTGAATTACATAACCGCGAATTTGAATATCTGTAACTTAGCAATAGGTTAGGAAAGTTGACTGCTTTTCCAGTAATCGTCACTTGACATATTCTTTTCCCAAAGGAAAACAGAAAGCCAACTATCCTTTTCTAATTTACCATAGGTCACATTTAAAAAATATTTATTAGAGAAACATGATGGGAGATATATGAAATGGCTAAACCATGGGGAAAGAGACAAGTCAGCACAGCAAAGAGATAAACACAGATAACACACAGAGTAAATACCTGCTTAGTTCAATCTCAATTATTTAGGAAAACTGGGACAAGACTTGGCTTAAAAAGGGAAAGTAACATCTTAAAAATTTCCACCAGCTGCTAGGCACTGTGAATATGTTATCTGATTCACACAACAATCTCTCAAGGGGTGGTATTTTGCCATCGTTCCTACGGAAGAGGAATCTGAGATTTCAGAGAGGTTAGGGAGCATCCCTGATTCCACCCAACCAGCCAGGGGTGAAGCTGGAACTGGAACCATGTGGGATTCCAAAATGTGCCTGATTTCCAGGACACAGTTTCCTTCTTCCCATACTATATTCTTAGACACAAATTTTGTGCAGTTGAAAAGTGTAAATAAGTTTGTAAAAGGAGTATTTTTAAACGATGGTGAAACAAAGCATGAGTCATTTTGTTAAAATAAACCCGAGAAAATATGTCCTATATTACTTTGAAGTTAATCTACTTTTAAGCAATCCTTTTTACCCCGAAAGCAAATTCCCTTGGGACTGTCATTAGGCACAGTTTTCTTAATCTGAATTAATTTTGTGCTGGGAAGTAACAAAGGGACATTGCTTTGGTGCTGAATGGTCCTTAATTCAAGCTCTTCTGGAATATTCAGGGACCCTTATTCAAACTTATACAAAATTATTATTCTCTTCTCCCTGAAATATTGAAGTGATGATAACACACACACACACACACACACACACACACACACACACACACACACACAATTGTTTCTAAGCACACACAAACACACACGCATATGGTTCTGAATTTCCCAAAACATCTTCAACTCACTCACAAAAACAAGTAAATGTGACCCATTTCTTCTGTTTTTTTCTTTTTTTTAAAATTTATTTATTTATTGGCTGCCTTGGATCTTCATTGGTGTGCAGGGGCTTTCTCTAGTTGCGGCGAGCGGGGGCTACTCTTTGTTGCGGTGTGCGGGCTTCTCATTGCCGTGGCTTCTCCTTGTTGTGGAGCACAAGCTCTAGGCATGTGGGCTCAATAGTTGTGGCTCACGGGCTCTAGAGTGTAGGCTCAGTAGTTGTGGCCCACGGGCTTAGTTGCTCCGCGGCATGTGGGATCTTCCCAGACCAGGGCTCGAACCCGTGTCCCCTGCATTGGCAGGCGGATTCTTAACCACTGCACCACCAGGGAAGTCCCCATTTCTTTATAGACAGCAAAACATCTCCCTTCCAGGACTGCTGAAAATCTTTTCTTTGAAACTCCTTTGACTGAGAGCAAAATCTCTCCAGACAGGCTGAGGAGGATTAGAGTGTATTCCTTTGAGTAGCAGCCTAGCAGGGTCAAAGGAAGATAAAGGGATTTTCAGACAAGGTTCTGATGAAGAAGGCAGTTGGAATGAGTGGTTGAGGGACATATAGCACCTCACCTAGGAGACTTTCGACCCCAGTCAAACCCCAGAGGGGCTTCTTCTGCAGAGAGCTCCGTCCTTTCTCCGAGCCTGCTGAAATAAATTCTGTGCCTCTTTCAGAATAGATTTGAATGGTAAATTACCTTGCTTGGAGGTGGAAAAAGAGTAGGGAAGCTTTCCTTTTCCCATGAGGCAGCATCCCTATTTATAAACGGTAATGAAATTGACACAGGTAAACTGATTATGCTAAGTATGCTGGGTACACAGGACTTCTGAATACTGTTTCCTTTGCCTGCTTTTTGGGGTTTATATAGAAACTTGTGATTCTGGGGCTCAGAAGCTCAAGTCCCAATCAGTGAATAATTTATTAACCTTTAGTAAGTTGCTGATCTCTTTGTATCTTGGTCTTATTACTTATAAAGTAATAGCTTTCTTAGTAAATTGTTTTGAGATCTCTTGTTGAAAGGATAAATATGTTGTAGTTATGAAGTCTTTTTAGCAACATTCTGACAAGGGATTCTAACCTAAACCCCCACGGACAGGAGCTGTTTATTTTTATCAAGCTGGAAATAAACCACTTTGAAATAATGAGGAACAAGGCATAGTTGGAGTGATATTTTCCAATAAAAAATGCTATGGAATAGTTGAAAGCAGAATGTACAAGAAAAGCAATGTTAGTTATTGGGCACTGACCATAGGCTAGATGCTGCAGTTAAAGGTGGATAAGACACCATGCCTGACCTCAGGGAGCTCATAGTCTAGAAGGGCTGACAGGCACACAAGCAAGTAGGTGCAACAATAGGAGCATGTACACACCCAGCACCAACATAGAGGACACAGTCACCAACTGGTAGAGCGTGATGACCTGTTTTCATGCCCAAATCCAAGAATTTTAGAGCTGGCAGGGATCCTAGAAATATTTAGTCCAACCATTTCATTATCTGAAGGAGAAGCATGAGAACTGAGAAATTAAGAGACTTGAAAAAGTAGAGAAACCCACATCTTCAGACTCCCAGCTTAGTTCTTTCTTTGTTACACAAATTGAAACCAAATCAATTAGTCAAGTCCGTGAAAACAAAATACCGTATACATATTGAAATATACTGATGTTTGTAATATCATAAATATGTATATAAGTATTATGAATATATATTTTAAAGGTCTCTGTAAAGTACATTTATATCAAATTATTTATGGCATATATTATATATTACATAATATACTGTGCCTTACATGTTCTGTGATATATAATGGATATTAGTTTTATTTGCAATATATGCATTGTACTATGTATTATATATAAATGTTATCATTAAAATGAATAAATACGCAACAAAAATGTTGCTTGGCACCCCAGAGAAAAGTTACTAGGCACTAGCCTGGATTCCTCATTTTTTTCCCATTATTTTGGCCTGAGAAGACGCCCCCTCTTTCTGTTTAAATCAGGTGCTTCCTTCTAACTCCCAGCATAAATGACAGCTCTTCAGGTAACCTCTCTTGATGACCTTAAATCACTACTGGCTGTCAGCAGTCTGTCCTCATCCCACACCACTAGACAGGTGAATGCCTAACGAGCCCCTTAATTGAGAAGCAGTCCACGCTATCACTGAGAACATGACCTTTAGAACAGATGCACAGGGGGGGCCCACTCTGCCTTATTCTAGGTGTGAGAGTTAATAGTTTCCCTCAGGTCTCTAAACCTTTTCACTTCCATCTATAAAATAATAAGAATTGTACCTACTACATTGTGTCTTTGCAGAATTCAAGTGTATACGGGAACCTAGCACTCAGTAAATATATAGGCTTTTAGTCCTGCTTTGTTTTCTTGTACACTGTGACTGCTCAATAAATATTTGTTAGGCCACATGAAATTTTGTTTTTCTTCAAATATTTTTTACATTTCTCCCTCTTCAATCTTAGATTTATTCCTTTAATTTTGCCACCCAGAAACAGATCATAAAAGCTATTTTAAATTATTTACATCCACCTTTGGGTCCTCCAGGGAAACAAACAGCCAACTGCATCAGATTTTGCCAACAGCATTTTCTTTCTCCGCAGCGCAGAGCAACAAAGGCAGCTCTGGAAGTTTGTAAAAGCAGTTTTTATTTCTGGTGACTCATTAGCAGAGATGAGAGAGAGAAGCAAACATCAAATGGTAACGTGAACAATCTAAGTAAGAAACAAACTCTGGAGTTTCTGAGTCTTTCTCAGCACAGAAGCCCATCGAGTGAAGGGATGATTAGCTGCAAGGATGCCAAAATGAAAAATTTCCTTGGAAATTTCCAAGTAGCAATTAAAAAAAAATGGTTTTGGGCTGTTTTAGCCTGAATTCTCTAACTGCCCTCATCCCCCTCTTGACTCTGCACTAGAGACTTCGTTCCCTCTCAGCTCCATTTTTCACCATTATTATAAGGCTAATTCCTATTACATCCACCCTCAGCTTTATCATTGTTCCACCCACTGTCTCAGCTTCTTCATCTCATAGAATTATTGTCTGAGCAAATGAGCATGTCCTTCTAGCTGTGCCTCTACAGACATCCCCCAGCCACCCCTCTCGCCCCACGCGAGAGCTAACCACTGTCATCTCTGACCTTCTTCAGGAGCCTCCTGTCTGTACTCTTGCCTATTAACATCTGTTCTCCACTTAGCAGCCAAAGCAGTGATATTTGAAAAATATATAGAGAGGCTCCCCATTATTTTTAGAATAACAGCAAACTCGTTACCATGGCCTCCAAGGCCCTACGTGATCAGGTCCCTTTCTGTTTGACCTCATCTCTTGTTGCTTTTTCCCCCTATTGTTTCCAGAAGTTTCTCAAATGCACCAAGATCTGAGCTAGGGTTTTTGGCCTCTCTGGCTTTATGCATGACTCACATCTTTGATAATTCAATTGGGGTATAAGGAGGGGCTTTAGTTAGGATGTTCAGGGGAACACCGTAAACTAAATGCCTTTCCCTGTGCCCTCATTCCCCTTACCTGAGTTTATTTCCTCATTATCATTTGTTTTCTGGAATGAATTATACATATTGATATTGTCTGTGTCTGCACTAGCCCACAAGCTCTCTGAAGGGTTAGCCTAGAACCGGGGCCTAGAACAATGCCTGCCACATAGTAGGTGCGCAAAAAAATATTTTTTGAATGAATGAAGTATTTGTCAAGTTTTGTAAAGCGGTACTTGTAAAGCTACAGATATGGAAATATTTGTAAAGTGCTTAGTAGAGTGTTGAAATGCAGAGAAATAGTTCTTTAAAAATTAGGCAATTTGAAATATAACGTAAGATCAGAGAAAATCCTACCAGGGTAGGATGACTTTGAATATCAGGCTAGAAAAATCTCCAGAGGCCAGGAAGTAGAAAAAAGGCCACTGATGATATATCTCTGTTTATATTCATCCCTATATGATGTGGATTCCACACAGGCTGTACTAAATTCCACCAGACAAATGCTTTTGTATCTTAGATGTTGACCGGGGGTTAAATCTGATAACAGAGTTTGCTCAACTGAGTCTGGCATGTATTGAGACAGCTCCTGGGCTAGACCTGACTCTGATCCTGCTGGTAGGAAACCAGATGCTCAGATCATCTTCAAGGCCAAAGAAAGTTCCATCCCGGCACCCAGATCTTCTTGTTTTATGTAGACACTTCAGAGATCTAACATCGAAGGCATTTGGGGACAATGCACAAAGGCTCAGAAAATCAATTTCTATCGCCAAAGATACAAGAGTACATTTTTACCAATTGTGAGCCTGCGAATGACATTTCCTCTCCTGCCACCATGTTTTAAAGCTTCTTTGCCCTGACATGCAGGCAGAGGCTATTCTTTCAGTTTGCATTTCTGGAAGACAACACTGACCTAGATTTCCTTCTAGTACAGAGTCCACGTGAGGATGTGACTTTGCTGGCTGCTTCCTTAAGCCCCTGGAGATAATTCGCTACTTCTCAGCCTTAGACAGAGGAAAAATAACAGGTAGGGGGAGAAAAAAAGAAACTTGGCCTTGCCTCATGCTAACTGGAAATGAAATGTATTTGTTTCTTTGAAAAAAAAGGTCTCCCAAGTCCTTGGCAGAGGGCGCCAATAGACTTTTATGTATGTGCTGGGAGTCGTCTTTAGTCCAAGACCCAGGGACTGGCAGTTCAGCGTGCGCAAGATCAAACACAGGTGCAGCGGAGATGCTGTGCGGTTCAGCCAGTCACCCTGGGGGGAGAGCCAGGCGGAAGACTGGGGGGGAAAGCTTTTCATATTTTAAAAGATATTGAAGTACTACTGCCTGGAGATTTGAAGTATTTAAAGCACCTCTTGGAAAATGCCTTTTCATAAAATGCTGGGGATAAGATGCAGAATAAGAATCATTCCTTCAGAAAAGTTCTGTTTTCACCTCCACTACCACCCTTGAGGTAAAAATAAACCCACCTAAAGTGTGAGATCCCACAGTGTTGTAAGGAGAGGTGGAAACTTCATTCCAGCAATATAATCGCTTTTGCTTCCATGCACTTTTGTTCATTAAGTATTTATTCACTGCCTGCTATGTGGTGGGAAGCAAAAATTGAATTTCCCTCATGGAGCCTACAGTCTAGTTTCAAAATGCTGAATGTGCCTTTGCCTTCTTGCCCCAGCTGTGGAGGATGACTTGATGAAATGCCAGCAGGAGTCCTCTCCTGGCACGTTAGCGTCCAGGTACACGTAAAGCAATGGAAGCTTAGTTCTGTTTCTCCCTGCTTCTGCTATCATTTCTCTGCACCAGCTTCTTCCCTGGCACTTGCAGATGTTAAATTCAAATACTTCCTTCAGGAACCTTCCCTCCTTGCTCCAGTATACTCCCAGAGCCCCTGGCCGTACCTCAAGACACGGTAGAGAGAACGTGGACAGTGGCATTAGACAGAGCCAGGTCCAGATCTTGGAAGTCTTCAGAGGCTTCCGCTTACATGCTATGGGACTATGAATAATTTATGGATTTGAATCAGTGAACCATTCTTCCAGTGTATAAACTCTGGCTGCATTGGAATCTTGTTCCCATGTATATCAGAATTATTTTTTAAAAACAAACTTTCATTGAGTCCTTACTCTACCCAGGCACTGGAAATACAAAGCTAAGTAAGACACGTCTGGCCTTGAAAGAGGTCATTATGGTCCAGTGTGGTTAGTGGAATCGACACTTGACAGGAATTCACAATTTGCAGTATGGCATGTAGGGGAGAATAACTGATTCTGTCATTATGAGGGGACAGTGGGAAGGGCTTAGGGCTAGGGAGAAGTGAAATCAGGGTAGACTGCGTAAGAGTTTATCTTATGGACAAAGTGAAGAAGGACGTTCAAGGCAGAAGGAGCAAGGTGGACAGAGACGCTGGAGGTTGAACAGCCTTACATATTTGGAAAACAGCAATATTTGAGATTGGATTCAGTGTTTATGTACATCCTCTGTTTCACAGGATTTCACCCAGTCACTATATTTATAATCATACATATACCTACAGGTCTGCAGTTGTTAACTCCTTTATTTAATCAGCAAATATCTTTGAGTATCTGCTATGTGTTAGGCAACGAAGCAAGTTTGGGCCTATTGGTATAGTCAGATCTCATAATTATAGTCCAATAGTTAAATGGATAATAATTGTAAAAATAATTTTTCAAAATTTTCCATGATGTTTCTGCCTATGTGATTCTATTCTAGAGGTCAAAATCATCCTAGCACTTTCTGGGACACATTCATTCTAGCACAATAAGTGTACTTTAAGCATGAGCATGTATGCATTGAGCAAAGAGTAAATTTAATAGCGATCTTCTCCAGAGAGTTTCACAGAAGACCGATAAAATAACTATCAAGCATTTTTTATAAGATAGAATGCTCAGTAATAGCAAAAATCTCATCCTCTTATGAGTAAAAAATCCCCTTCTGAAGTGAATATTTCTAATCAGATTGTGGCATCGTTTCAAACAAGACACTTCAAGGCCGTAAGCCAAATATGTGTACTTTCCAGTCTCCCAATGTGGTGCAGAATTTCTGCAAACAAGGACCCAAGATATTGTTCTTGGGTCTCACTTAGAAATAAACAACCAAAGTATCACCCTCCCAGGCCTGCAATTTTGAGACATTAATAACTCCTCAGGTTGTGTCAACCTGACATTGTGGAGATGAGGACTAATGATAAATTATGTACATGCTAGAGAGACAGAAATGGTTTGTCACCACGGCAATGGTTATCATGACCTGACTTTGTTATTCATAATGGTGTGTTGCAGCCATTCCCCCACCCTTCCTTACTGCCTACCACAACCCCATATACAAGATATATACCCAGTTCCTGCTGTGAGCATCTCTGTAGAACCAGGTCATTAGCTGGCTGTTTATGCCTCATGAGAATCTATATGGAAGACTCTTTATTGATGGATATTTCTGTGTAGTTATCTGGGAGTACAGAGCAGAAGATCCCTGCCTTCTGAAACTCAAGTATTAAGGGGGAAGTGAGTTGATCTGAGGGTTATTTAATAAACACTGAATGGAACTAGGAGGTAGCAATGACCCTCAGCTATGGCCCAGTCCCCGGGAATGAATTTTGTCTTTGTATGTTAAACAGCCTCTCATCTGTCTTGTACCCAACCAGGCATGAGATTAGTTGTAAAAAAGGAAGGGTCAAAGACATGCACTGTGTAACTCCACGGTACCAGCCAATTCTTGTTAGCAAATAAAGTCTTGATAGAGTCATCAAGGGTGCTCCATACATAGCTATTTTCCCTTCATTTGTTCACTTAATTATTCATCCACAACACTCATTTATTTATCACTTACTGTGTGTTAAGCACCATGCTAGTCTCTGAAGATGCAGTGATGGACCCTCCACATTTAAAGAGATCAAACTTTAGTATGAAAGGAAGTTATGTAAAGGTACATCCGTAATACAAGAGGATCAGTGCTGTAATTTGTTTCAGCAAGCATCGATTTGAGCATCTACTATGTGCCAAACATATTTTAGACAATGTGGATGAACTCAAAGAGTTTAGTAGAAAATATATAATGAAAGAAAGACAAATAGAGTATTGCAAGAAAACCAATGAAAGTACATGAAGTGTAAAATAGTCTCAATGAGTAGTGAGTATCTTTATTTAGAGACGACTAGACAAGACTTACTAAGACAGGCAACACCTGTTTATTTTAAGGGATGCATAGGGATTCAATTCTGGACTGCTGGGGGAGGGGTCCAGCATGTGAACAGCACAGATGCAGGAAATCGTTGCATCTTTCACTGCAGTGGTGAAAGTGGAGGGAAACACCAAACCTTGCTCATGAAGGACAAAACATCCTGAATTCTTTTCTGCAGATGAAGGAGAAGGTAAGGTCTTAAAGATGAGGAGATACAAATGTAATTATATTTTAGAATAATTTCTCTGAAAAGGTAGAAGTTGGACTGCAGAGACAATCCCTTCTCTCTGGCACAGTAATTGGTCCAGAGGCCAAAGTAGGCACTTGATCCAATTAAGAACAATAAGAATCATTTCTGGGATGATTTTATTCTGAAGCTAAGGGAGATATCTTCTCTGTCCTCTTGCCTTGTTCTAAGGGAGATATCCTCTCTATCATCTTGCCTTGTTAAGTTGGGTCAACAGAGCTGGGTTCCACAATGTCCTTCTGCTCTACAGAATAAGCCTGTCTGCAGTAAAAGAGAGTAAGACCAAGAGAATGTCAAGGATGAGAGAAAGAGGGGTGGAGAGAAAGAGAGAGAGAAAGCTAGGGGAAATCATTCTCGTCTGCGGATCCTATTGAGTCTCAAGACAGCTCCATCTCTGTCCGTAAATACCTTTCTGTTTAAATGATTCAAGTTACGTGTCTGTCACTTGCAAGTAAGGGTCCTGACTCATCTAGAAAGGTTGGACTTGATTGATGAGTAGAAATTTAGCAGCCAACTGAGAATATAAAAGGCATTCCGGTCAGAAGGGCCAGCATTTGTAAAAGGACAGTGCGTGTGATTTTATATGGCTAGAACACAGTGCTGTGAAGGGAGGGGAGTGGCAGGTGGTGAAGAGTTGGGCAGGATCAGGGCACATCTGACCCTGTAGATCATACAAAGAGCTGGGACTTTATCCTGTCAGTCAGCACTTCTCAAACTTTTTTGGCCAAAGACCCATTTTTATTTTTTTAAATTTTTATTCCATCGCAGGCCAATCAAATATATTTGTAAAACACAGTAAAATGAATAATTAAAAAAAGGACACAAAATACTAGCTGAATCTTTACTCATGAGATTAAACTGATATAAAATCACTCTTTCTACTAACTATACTTATTCTCAATTTCTGTACTGACTTGATAAATAAACAGATTGTCATACTGAGTGAAGTCAGAGAAAGACAAATATCATATGATATGGCTGATATGTGGAATCTAAAATAGGCTACAAATGAACTTATCTACGAAACAGAAATAGAGTCACAGATGTAGAAGACAAACTTACGGTTACCAGGGGGTAAGGGGCAGGGAGTAAATTGGGAGAATGGGATAGACATATATACACTACCATATATAAAATAGATAACTAATAAGGACCTACTGTATAGCACAGGGAACTCTACTCAATACTCTGTAATGACCTATATGGGAAAAGAATCTAAAAAAGAGGGAATGTATGTATGTGTATAACAGATTCACCTTGCTGTACACCCAAAACTAACACAACATTTTAAATCAACTACAGTCCAATAAAAATTTTTTTAAAAAAGAAAATAAGCAGCTTGCAGTCCAACTCTAGTTCATAGAACACACTTTAGTTACATGACTGGAGATGATGAGAGCCATTGAAATGTTCCAAGCAGAAGTGTCGAAATGTAAGTTGAGATTTTTACAATGACTATACCCATTGTATCGATTAACAAAGATGTCTTTAGAGATGCACTACCAGCTCCGCTCTGAGACATATCCCATCTAAGATTTCTCTCAGGACCTTGTATGAACACACAGAACGCATCCTGATAAAAGACTGACGATACAAGTTGTTAGATCTTGCTAAGATTTTGAATGACAGAGTTAGGATTTTATCTTTTTAACAGTTAGAGCTACCCAAGCTCTAACGGAATGAGCTGACTTGTGAAACTGTGACTTTATTCTTGACACTGACAGCAGAAAGAGAAGAAAGAGGCTGAAAGGAGAAGTATGTGTTGTGTGTGTGTGTGTGTGTGCGCGTGCGCGTGTGCGTGCAGGCACATGTTTCCTAAAGCTAGAGGATGGAGTCCTAGTGAAAACAAATGTAGTCTCTCTTCAGTTCTGCTTTTGGTCAGCCTGACGAGGAAGCCATTTAGTCAAGCGTGAGGGGGAGAAAGAAGGATGCTCCATCATATAAGCCTTCCATCCCTGATCTAAGTACATGTGTCCTTCTCTCAGGGCTGAGAAACACGAGCAGTTGGTCTGCGTCCCTAGTACCTGGTTATTTGAAATAGATCCTTCCTTATACCAGAACCAGTGCCTCAAAATGGCCACTCTCTAGTACAGTTTCATAAAAGTTATTGTTTATTCTGTGGTATATATTCTATGTTAAAAAATGTCTGAAGGGCAAATAAATACCCCAAACCCCAGAGACTGAAACACAAATCTTCTTGGAGTGAATTTTGAAGATATAGTCTCAAAACTCAGCAGGTAACAAGAAGAATTCTCCACAGGGGGTTATCACATAACATCCCGCTTGTATGGGGCTCATAATTCAGAGAAAATGATCCACCTGACTCCTCCCACCCCCCAGCGCTAGCTGCTTTCCTCAGCCACAGGCTGTCAGATGTATTTTTGGAGTCGTCTTTGAGGATGATCTTGATTGAGTTAATCAGTCAATTTCCCACAGTGCTGATATTCTGACTTCCCTCTAAAGTCTTTAGCAGGAAGGCACATAATTAAACACAGGTAAACTGCATTATTGCCCTAGAATACACAATCTGCATCTCAAAATTTTTCAGTTAGTAGAGTGTCTGGAAAGATTTTCAAATCATTTATAGTAAATATACAAAATATTAGTATTAATCACAATCTCCTTTTTATGGGGTGTTTACTGTGAGCTGCTACACGATATGCTAAATATCCGAATGTGTTAGAAATATTATCTGATTACGTGCTAACAGTAACTCTGTTAAGGAATATTTTACTCTCAACTCCTTTCTGCAGATAGGGAAATGCATATATACAGAAAGATTAGGCAACTTGCCCAAGGTGAAAACACTAAAATCTAAATAGGAATGCATTATAAAATGTGAAACTTCCAAGCCATTAGAGGAGGGAAATAAGTGAATAAAGAAAATGGAACATTCTAACAGAGGGCAAAATAAAAAAAGAAAAGAGTTTTATAAAAAGCCCAAAATGTGATGCAAGAAATAAACTCATATTGATTAGTAGCAATTATGAATGTATGTAAAGAGCTATATATTCTTTTAAAGAGGCACAGTTAAATATAATGACCCCCAAATATTGAAATAAACTATTTAAAAATATACTTAGAAAACACTAACATAAATAAAGCTGATATGACTATATTATCAAAATATTGCTTTAAGGCAAAAAGCAGTGTTAAGGATAAAGAGAATTATTATATACTAGTGAAAGGAGTAGTTCAGCATAAATATATATGAGGTGCACAAAAGAGAACATTGAAACATGGGAGGAAATAATTAATAGTTAAGAAAATTTCCACAACTGAAATATATCAGTTTTTAGTTAAAAGGGGTCATCAAGTGTCTGACACAATGGACATAAACATACCCACACCAAGGTACATTACAGAGAAATTTCAGAACACTGGGGACAAAGAGAATATCCTATAAATTTCCAGAAGGAAATAAAAGATCACAGTCAAAAGATTTTATTGAAAGAAAGGCTGGTAACCAGAAGGTGATAGACACGTGCCTTCAAAAATCTAAAGGGAAATTATTTTCAACTTAAAATTTGACACTGAGCCAAATTATCAGTTTAACATCAGGACGGAATAAAAATATTTTAAGACATAAAAGTGTCGATAGACTTACCTTCCATGCAACGTTGCTCTGAAAACTATCGGGGAATAAGTTTCACGAAAGCTATAGAGAAAATCTGGGGTAAAGAACACACCAGAAACAGAAAACAGAAGATCAAGCATGGGGAGAGAGAGATGAAAGGAATGCCCAGGTTGGTAGCTTAGGCAGAAGCTGCATGACAAACTTGCACAAAAGGGAACAGATCAAATAGGCTCTTGGATGAACTTCTTCAGGAAAGTAAGATAATAGAGTTCCTGTTGTGTCTGAATATCATAGGATGAGATTTTAAAACCTGGAAAAGGATTTGAGGTCAAATTATAACAAGTATATAAAAAAATTAAGCAAACAATACCAAACTCATTATTCGCTGTAGGGAAAACAAAAAGTGATCATAAATGGCTGAGCTGTGAATAGCATTTACATAGTCATAATATGTAATATTAATGCTAACAAAAGGATGATATTATAATGAGAGAATGGGAGAATGTTCATGAAAGGTAAAATATCTAGAGAGAACCAAGTCCTTACTTCTTATAGTGGTAATTCAATAGATAAGGCATACAACTAAAAATGTAAGAAATGGCAATTCAAGGATGTTATTTTGAAACATGGAGATAAATAACAAAATAATCAGATAAAAGATTAAAATTTTGTCTCTGGGAAAGGCAAAGAGAGAAGATGGACATCATCTTTTGGGGTCTAGAGAGCCACTGAAGTTTTCAGCAGGGGTATAAATTATCATATTTGTGTCTTAAAAGAGATCATTGGCGTTAAAAAGGCAATGTACAATGGTGACCTGAATTAAAATACTCAGCACAGGAATAAGCAACAATGTATGAATGCAAAATAGGCTCAGGAACCAATCTACAGCAGTGGTTCTCAACCTGTGATCTCCAAATTGAAGCATCACAAATACACATTTGTTAATTGTTGGAATTTGTTACAGACGCATTCTCAGGCCTTATCCCAGAAATTTTGAGGCTGGGGCCCAGTAATCTGTGCTTTAACAAGCCCACTGAGTGATTTTGATGCACAATAAAATTTGAGCCACTGAGTTGTGGGAATTGGTGCTTGATTGGCTGTTTGGGCTGAAGAAGAGGAAGGGAAAGGAGGATAATGTCCAATATCTGGCTTGAGCAACTGGGCAATAAAGAGGAAAATAAAATTCAAGATAAACAATGCTCAAGTGCTTTGTAAGTGGAGTTATACTCACAGCCCACTGATACCTGGGCAGGGACCCATTTAGTCTTGAGCAGTCTCTGAACAATAGTCTACCTTCAAAGCCCATGGAAATGCTGCAGGTTTTACACCATCTTCCACATTTGACTTCCCCCATGCTGACTTCTGTTGAAAGTCATTTTTTGTTTTGTCACAAATAGCTATGAAACCATAATCCTTTACAATTCCTGTTCCGATGTGGGTTCTGACCTGCTGCTAAGATGCCACATGAGAAGGAGTTTAAAGAGGAGGGAGATTGTTAATGATGGAAAGGAAGCAATCGTCATGAAATTCACCTCCCTTCTTTCAACAGTCTGTCTTGGGCCTTTAAATGTGTCACATAAATCTTTTCTGGCCCAGTAACTTTAGGGCACCAAAGAATGAAAAACGTATGAATAAATAATTTATTTCCTTTAGTGACTAACTCAGGTCTTAGATAACAAATCACTAAAATAATTATCTTTTTTTTTTTTTTTTTTCTTGCGGTACGTGGGCCTCTCACTGTTGTGGCCTCTCCTGCTGCGGAGCACAGGCTCCGGACGCGCAGGCTCAGCGGCCATGACTCACGGGCGCAGCCGCTCCGCGGCATGTGGGATCTTCCCGGACCGGGGCACGAACCCGTGTCCCCTGCATCGGCAGGTGGACTCTCAACCACTGTGCCACCAGGGAAGCCCAATAATTATCATTTTTAAAGCCTGGTGCAATAAGCATCTCTGAGCAATTCACCTCATTCCTGGATTCCTGCAAATCCTCTTCAAACCTGGCTTCTCACCACTTCATCCGTCTTGCACACCAATGCCAGATTAATCTTCTGGAAGCCCCTGGAACACAAATAATAGTGGAGTTATTGTGGCTCTTCCCTTTTTCTGAACACATTAAAATGGGGGAGAAATGTAATATGTCCTAATAAGTGGGGAGTAACCCTTGAGGAAGACTCAGTGGGGCAAATAAAAAGAGAGAATCTAATTCTTGGCACTTTTCTCTCTTACTTACTTGAAAAATCTGTTGGAAAAATCTAAAGAAAGGTTGGTTATAAAAGTGCTTTGAGCTTTGTAAATTCATATGCAAGTGTAAGATGGTCTGAGACAAGGTGAGACATGTGCACCTGGAAGACATTTCTGCCTTGGGCAAATTGGTCAAGCATGTTGCAAAAGTATGGAGTAGACAACGCTTGGGTCTGGGGTTCTGGTTGCTAAGGGGAGGAGGTGTCTATAGGGAAGGGGTAGATAGGGGCCAGGCAAAGTCTCAGAGCAGAGAGTGGAGTCATTCCTTTGGATTCCTTTGGGTGATCAAGGAGCAACACGCTGGTGCCTATCAAAGGACAGGAAATGTACCTTTGAGGCAGCGACCATTAGGGGTTGACCATCCCAGTGGACTTCTGGTGCTGCCGCAGCTTCCCAAGGGCTTCTATCCACGGATGATGGGCAGTGCCCTCGTGAGGCAAGCCTGGTGACATGCACATCTAGATCTTCTCACAACCTGGGTTCCCTTCAGATCCAGCCCTCTCATCTCAGACCATCTAAACTTATACACGTGGAGTTGGCTCTAATCCCTTTAGCCCTGTTCCTCCCCAGCCTTCTCCTGGGTCTGATGAATCTTATTTTTTTCTCCCAGCCAAGAGAGTGGTTTTTTGTTTTTGTTTTTGCTCTTGCCTAAAATGTTTCTCCCCAAGCTTTTACCTGTTCCTTAAGTTTATTTTTTCCGTTAAAGGTTCAGCCTTTTGAGACCTAAAATTGCAGAAAATATTCTTTTTCTTGTGGTTTCTATTATCACCTTTTCGTTTTAGGGCTGAGACAAGCAGTTAGCTCAGACCAGCATAGTTCCTTGAATGAGAGGAAGGGAAAACTGGGAAAAAACAATCTCTACAAAACGATGGTTAAGACTGAGCTGACCCATATTAAATTGCTGATATTCAGCCCTTTTTACTTACAAAATATTGATTTCAAATTAATATTTTAAAAACCACTTCCTACTACATAAAGGTGTATCCAAAAGCCTTCACTGTAGTAGCTAAAATCACTATTTTTCAAAAATGCAACCCAACATGTGCAAAGAATTAAGAATTAGTACAAACTAAGAATTAAGAACCTCTTAGTCTAAAAGTGGGGTTAATTAAGGTAGAATTAAAATTAAAAGGTTAGCTTTACAGTTCTTAAAGTTAGGGATATGGGCTAATGGGAAAAATCAGGGCACAGTAGGGGCAGGAGTGGCCTTGGTGGGGATGAGTTGCTTGAAAGGTAAATTGAGAAAGTGAGAAAAGGGACTTTGCATTTATTACTATCAAAAGATGTGGTTGGGGGAATTCCCTGGCAGTCCAGTGGTTAGGACTCCACGCTCACACTGCCAGGGGCCCAAGAACGATCCCTGGTTGGGGAACTAAGATGCCACGGGCACTAGATGGAGAATCAAAAACCTGATTTTCAACCCCAAGTCTCTCACAGTGAGCTGGGAAAGCTCGAAAAACTCATTAGGCTTTGTAAATCTATATTACTGTAGCTACTGAAAAAACAGTGAAGGTAATAGCACCTCATCTTGCCCCTCTCACAGGGTTCTTGTCAAGGTCAAATAAAACCATGTAAAGAGCTATAAAAATACAAGTAATTTCTTTATTTACAGCAACGGCTTTTGAAGCCTCATTTAGGCATTGTGGCTTTGTGCATATTATTGATATCAAATTCAGAAAAGATGAAAATAAATTAAGCTCACCTTCAGATGCCCAAGAAATGTCAATAGCGTTTCAATTATGAATGATAAAAGAGAGACATGAGCAAAACCCCAGGCTCTGGCTTGATAAACATTCTTCTGGTGGGAGAAAAATATAGTGTGACGGTTCTGCTTGCAAATTTCTTCTTCCTCCTCCACCTCCTCTCGCCTTGTCCTCCTCCATCTTAATTTTTTTTTTTTTTTTTGCGGTACGTGGGCCTCTCACTGCTGTGGCCTCTCCCGTTGCGGAGCACAGGCTCCGGACGCGCAGGCTCAGCGGCCATGGCTCACGGGCCCAGCCGCTCTGCGGCACGTGGGATCTTCCCTGACCGGGGCACGAACCCGTGTCCCCTGCATCGGCAGGCGGACTCTCAACCACTGTGCCACCAGGGAAGCCCCATCTTAATTTGTTGAGCATCACATGAAGCCAGAGTCTAGCTTAAGTACCTTATGTAATTCTCCACTTTTAATCATATAGTAGTCTTTTTTCTGTGCTCTGTTTCGTGAGCCAGCCTGTTGTGCTACTTACTTCAAGATGTAAACTTGTGTAATATAAATTTGTGGAAATAATATACTTAATAGGAAGAAAACATCCTGTTTTAGACAATCCATCCATCTCTCCCCCCCCCCACCAAAACTCCACATACACCCTATGGGTTTCTCCAGTCAATGGAATTTTCAGGGCCCATAACTGTCTCAGTTCTGTTCTGCAAGCCTGACTTTCCACCGGATCAGGGGAGCTTGGCCTGAGCTCTCAGGCATCAGCCTGGCCGGCTTGGTCCGGGTCCCATCCTTCACAGCTGTCCTATGAGCCCTGTGGGCAATCCTGCTACTGTGAGGTTATCTCATAAAGCCCTGGACACAACCCTCCCCATGTTACTTCTCTTCCTACCTTATTTAACCTTTCATGTTAGGGACAATAACACTGTCTAGGATGTGGAAGGCCATCTGTGAGGGGCTAATTGATTTCCCTCCATCATTCCATATTTATTTTCCTTCTCCTTGCCTCCAGAGGCATGCTCTGAACCAAAGGCCATAGCAGCACCTCATGCTGGCAAAATCCTGCTTTTTATTATTTCTTCCCTGGCAACAATTCTTTATCCACCTTGTCAAGTGACTGAGGACATCGCGACAACCATCTGTTTCCCTCTGCCAGAATCCTTTCATGCAGTTTGACTCGATTTTCAGGACCGTCTCACTAGGGCTGCTTGCATTGTTCTCCATTTGCCCGTGCTACCTTTGGCAGGATTCTTCACTGGGGTTGGCATTTTCACTTCACACTTGTTCATCTGATTAGCATCCTTCAGTTGTGTATTAGCAGTTTAGCTTCCAGCAAGTGGTCTCTTGGTTAGCTTCCCCTTAATCCTTGAAAGGGTTGCTTTCATCTCATCTCTGCTGACACCATCTTTCTTCACAACTGAGTGCTGTGGGTTTAACCTCCTAAGTAGCTCTCAGTTCCCATCCTGCTCTCCTGCCGTGGCCTCAGGTCGGGCTCTCATCTCTTCCTGCGTGGAGGACTGATAACAGCCTGTTCTCCTTGCAGACACGCCTGACCCCCTGCGAACCACCACTGCCAAGCAATTTTCCAAAACACAAGGCTGTGTTCGTGGCACTGCTCTGTTTCAGTCCCTCAAGGATTTTCCACTGAGCTCAGGCTAAGCCCATCCACTTTGGTTATGACACACATGTCTTTTAAAATCTCCCCTCTGCTTTTCTCTCTAGCAGCATCTTGTGTTATGTCCTCATAATTTTTTTTCCTCACTCAAAACAAACAAAAAAAAACCCTGGCAGGCTCTTTGGTGGGGATAATGGCGGACTCTGGGAGGGCTCACGCCAAGGAGTACTTCCCAGAACTTCTGCTGCCAATGTCCTTGTCCCTGTGGTGAGCCACAGCCACCCCCGCCTCTGCAGGAGACCCTCCAACACTAGCAGCCGTGTGGCTGACAGGGCCTTGGTGCCCCAGCCGGGTGTCAGGCCTGAGCCTCTGAGGTGGGAGAGCTGAGTTCAGGACATTGGACCACCAGAGACCTCCCGGCCCCATGTAATATCAATTGGCGAGAGCTCTCCCAGAGATCGTCATCTCAATGCTAAGACCCAGCTCCACTCAATGACCAGCAAGCTCCAGTGCTGGATACCTCATGCCAAACAACTAGCAAGACAGGAACACAACCACACCCATTAGCAGAGAGGCTGCCTAAAATCATAATAAGTTCACAGAAACCCCAAAACATACCACCGGACGCAGTCCTGCCCACCAGAAAGACAAGATCCAGCCTCATCCACCAGAACACAGGCACCAGTCCCCTCCACCAGAAAGCCTACACAACCCACTGAACCAACCTTAGCCACTGGGGACAGACACCAAAAACAACGGAACTACAAACCTGCAGCCTGCAAAAAGGAGACCCCAAACACAGTAAGTTAAGCAAAATGAGAAGACAGAGAAATACACAGCAGATGAAGGAGCAAGGTAAAAACCCACCAGACCAAACAAATGAAGAGGAAATAGGCAGTCTACCTGAAAACGAATTCAGAGTAATGATAGTAAAGATGATCCAAAATCTTGGAAATAGAATGGAGAAAATACAAGAAACGTTTAACAAGGACCTAAAAGAACTAAAGAGCAAACAATGATGACCAACACAATAAATGAAATTAAAAATTCTCTAGAAGGAATCGATAGCAGAATAACTGAAGCAGAAGAATGAATAAATGACCTAGAAGATAAAATAGTGGAAATAACTACTGGAGAGCAGAATAAAGAAAAAAGAATAAAAGAATTGAGGACAGTCTTAGAGACCTCTGGGACAACATTAAACACACCAACATTCAAATTATAGGGGTCCCAGAAGAAGAAGAGAAAAGAAAGGGGCTGAGGGGCTTCCCTGGTGGCACAGTGGTTGAGAGTCCACCTGCCGATGCAGGGGACATGGGTTTGTGCCCCGGTCCGGGAAGATCCCACATGCCGTGGAGCAGCTGGGCCCGTGGGCCATGGCCGCTGAGCCTGTGCGTCCGGAGCTTGTGCGCTGCGGCGGGAGAGGCCACAACAGTGAGAGGCCTGCATACTGCAAAAAAAAAAAAAAAAGACTGAGAAAATAGTTGAAGAGATTATAGTTGAAAACTTCCCTAATATGGGAAAGGAAATAGTCTATCAAAAAACGAATTCTATAAAACATTTAGAGAAGAGCTAACACCTATCCCTCTCGAACTCTTCCAAAATGTAGCAAAGGGAGGAACACTCTCAAACTCATTCTATGAGGACAACATCACCTTGATACAAAAACCAGACAAAGATGTCCCCCAGAAGGAAAACTACAGGCCAGTATCACTGAAGAACATAGTTGCAAAAATTCTCAGCAAAATACTAGCAAACAGAATCCAACAGCACATTAAAAGGATCATACACCATGATCAAGTGGGGTTTATCCCAGGAATGCAAAGATTCTTCAATATGTGCAAATCAATGTGATAAACCATATTAACAAATTGAAAGATAAAAACCATATTATGATCTCAGTAAATGCAGAAAAAGCCTTAGACAAATTCAACATCCATTTATGATAAAAACCCTCCAGAAAGTAGGCATAGAGGGAACTTACCTCAACATAATAAAGGCCATATATGACAAACCTACAGCAAACCTCATTCTCAATGGTGAAAAACTGAAACCATTTCCACTAAGATCAGGAGCAAGACAAGGTTGCCCACTCTGACCACAGTTATTCACCATAGTTTTGGAAGTTTTACCCACAACAGTCAGAGAAGGAAAAGAAAAGGAATCCAAACTGGAAAAGAAGAAGTAAAACTGTCACTTTGCAGATGACATGATACTATGCATACAGAATCCTAAAGATGCTACCAGAAAACTACTAGAGCTAATCAATGAATTTGATAGAGTAGCAGGATACAAAATTAATGCACAGAAATCTGCATTCCTATACACTAATGATGAAAAATCTGAAAGAGAAAATAAGGAAACATTCCCATTTACCATTGCAACAAAAAGAATAAAATACCTAGGAATAAACCTACCTAAGAAGACAAAAGACCTGTATGCAGAAAACTATAAGACAGTGATGAAAGAAATTAAAGATGGTACAAAGAGATGGAGAGATATACCCTGTGCTTGGAATGGAAGCATCAACATTGGGAAAATGACTCTACTACCCAAAGCAATCTACAGATTCAATGCAATCGCTATCAAACTACTAATGGCATTTTTCACAGAACTAGAACTAAAAATGTCACAATTTGTATGGAAACACAAAAGAACCCGAATAGCCAAAGCAATCTTGAGAAAGAAAAATGGAACTGGAGGAATCAGGCTCCCTGACTTCAGACTATACTACAAAGCTACAGTAATCAAGACAGTATGGTACTGGCACAAAAACAGAAATATAGATCAACAGAACAGGATAGAAAGCCCAGAGATAAACCCCCACACATATGGTCACCTTATCTTTGATAAAGAAGGCAAGAATATACAATGGAGAAAAGACAGCCTCTTCAATAAGTGGTGCTGGGAAAACTGGACAGCTACATGTAAAACAATGAAATTAGAACACTCCCTCACACCATACAAAAATAAACACAAAATGGATTAAAGACTTAAATGTGAGGCCAGACACTATCAAACTCTTAGAGGAAAACATAGGCAGAACACTCTATGACATAAATCACAGCAAGATCCTTTTTGACCCACCTTCTAGAGAAATGGAAATAAAAACAAAAATAAGCAAATGGGACCTAATGAAACTTAAAAGCTTTTGCACAGCAAAGGAAACCATAAACAAGATGAAAAGACAACCCTCAGAATGGGAGAAAGTATTTGCAAATGAAGCAACTGACAAAGGATTAATCTCCAAAATATACAAGCAGCTCATGCAGCTTAATATCAGTAAAACAAACAACTCAATCCAAAAATAGGCAGAAGACATAAATAGACATTTCTCCAGAGAAGTTATACAGATTGCCAACAAACACATGAAAGGATACTCAACATCACTGATCATTAGAGAAATGCAAATCAAAACTACAATGAGATATCACCTCACACCACTCAGAATGGCCATCATCAAAAACTCTACAAACAATAAATGCTGGAGAGGGTGTGGAGAAAAGGGAACCCTCTTGCACTGTTGGTGGGAATGTAAATTGATACAGCCACTATGGAGAACAGTATGGAGGTTCCTTAAAAACTAAAAATAGAACTACCATATGACCGAGCAATCCCACTACTGGGCATATACCTTGAGAAAACCATAATTCAAAAGAGTCGTGTACCACAATGTTCATTGCAGCATATTTACGATAGATAGGACATGGAAGCAACATAAGTATCCATCGACAGATGAATGGATAAAGAAGATGTGGCACATAAATACAATGGAATATTACTCAGCCATAAAAAATGAAATTGAGTTATTTGTAGTGAGGTGGATGGACCTAGAGTCTGTCATACAGTGTGAAGTAAGTCAGAAAGAGAAAACCAAATACCATATGCTAACACATATATATATATATATATATATGGAATCTAAAAAAAAAAAGATTCTGAAGAACCTAGGGGCAGGATAGGAATAAAGACACACGTAGAGAATGGACTTGAGGACACGGGAGGGGGCTGGGACGAAGTGAGAGAGTGTCATGGACATATATACACTACCAAATGTAAAATAGCTAGTGGGAAGCAGCTGCATAGCACAGGGAGATCAGCTTGGTGCTTTGTGACCACCTAAAGGAGTGGGATAGGGAGGGTGGGAGGGAGACTCAAGAGGGAGGGGATATAGGGATATATGTATATGTATAGCTGATTCACTTTGTTATACAGCAGAAACTAACACAACATTGTAAAGCAATTATACTGCAAGAAAGATGTTAAAAATAATACTAAATTTTATTATTTAATATTAAATAATATTAAAACTCAAATAACTTCTTCAGAAGGCTTGTGTTTCAAATGCACTTAAAATTCTCCCATTTCTCCCCATTTTGATTCTTTCTAAATTAAATTCCTTTAAATGGGTATCTTCTATTGGTTTCTTTCGGCTGTTCACTTGTGTCTGAGGACATAGTGCCATGATGTCACTAGTCATGTGGAAAAAATATTTTCTTCCACATGACTGGAAATTCTCAAAGATGTTAAAACAAAGAAAAAACCAAAAAAACCCTGGCAGTGGTTCTGAATTGGTAGTGGGTGAACTTTTGGCAATACCTGGAGGTGTCTTTGATGGTGGTCACTGGTGCAGGGAATAGAGGATGCCTCTGGTATCTACTGGGTAGAGGCCAGGGGTGCTGCTAAACATCCTACAATGCACAGAACAGCTACACACGGCAAAGAATTAGCCAAAATGTCAGTAGTGCTGGGGCTCAGAAACCCTGTTCTAGCCAGATTAACCTACTTGGTTGTGCTTCCATATCTTTGGCCAATGACCTTTCCTCTCCAAAGCGTCCCTCTCTCCCGCCATTTGCCTGTTAATGTCTAATTATCCTTCAGGGCTCAGCTCAAGGATCACCTTGTTTTGGTGTACAGTGGCTGGTGCCCCTCTTCTGAGCTTTTAGTCATCCAAAATTTCAGGCAATATATATTTATAGGACATCTACTAAGGACCAGGACTGTGTTAGGTTTTACAATTAAAATAGTGAGCCAAGTTAGCATGGGCACCACACTGATAAAATCAACAGCCTGGTGGGGGAGATAGAAAGTCGTCAAATAAGCACACAGGTGAATGTGGTGCCCACCTCCCTGTGCTTATCTCCTCTGTGTGTGGAAGGACCCCTGGCCTTTATTTTATTCTGGAGTTTTGTTCAGGGGTCTCCCCTAGGCTGGCCTGATGTTGGCAAAGTTTTTGTTTGCTTGGTTTTTGATCTTGTGTTATCTCTTCTTATAAACCTCTCTTGAACACATGACCAGAATCCAAATTCTATACCATTGTGTCCCAGGCTGTTCCCAATGGACCTGCCCATTTCCATCACCCCTGCCCACCATCTGCACCCACAGTCCTATCAGGTCACGGCCATACCTGCATGGTTTTGAATGCTTTCCCCTCCCCTTCATTCTTTGGCTAAGTTTTCCTTCTTCCATCAAGACTCAGCTCATGTGTCACATCCTATCCACAGGTTCTGAAAATATAGTCAGACCCTCTATTTGTGGGCTCTCAGCACATGGTACATATTTGTATCTCAGCATTCAGTAAAGAAAAATGGTAAAAAGCATAGTTTCTGGAGTCTGACAGATCTGAACTTACTTTCTAAGCCTTAGTTTCTTCATCTGAACAATAAATAATAGTGTCTACCATATATGTTTCTGAAACTGTTAAATAAAGCAATCCTGTAAAATGCCCAGCACAGTATTAAGAACTCAATAAATGTTAATGGTTATTACTATCTCTAACCATATTGTAGGCTATATAACTGATTCTGTAGCTCTCACCTGGACTAACTGCTTTCTCTCTGAGGATAGGAACTGTATTTTATTCATCATTGTAGCTCAGAGACAAGAAAAGCCTGGATAGTAGATACTTGTTGCATATTTGAGTTAAGGATGGGGATCCAATTTACAGTGGTCTCTCCTGTAGCAGTTAAATACTTAACATTAATTGAGCACTTACTACGTACGACAGCGGGTGGGTAATCACACAGATTGCCTCATTTAATTCTCATAATCACCCTATGAGAATGGTACCCTTATTATTACTTCCCATTTTACAGAAAACTGGGGCACAGAGAGATAAAGAGCCTGCCCAAGGTTACACAGTTAGCAAGTGGCAGAGTCCAAATTTAAACACAGGGGGAGTTTAAGTCATTAGATCTTTACTAAAAATTTAGATAAAGTTAATATTCATTTTAAGAATTTATTGCTGATGTAGTACAATGGACACAAAGAAGCTTTTTGTCTAGATGCAGATGGTACAAAAACACCTACTTTCCCAGAGCCACCAAAATTATTTCAAGCTTTCAGAGCCCTTCCTGGTAAGACTCAGTAGGGTGTAGGGTGGTGGGATTGGGGTGGGAGGTATTCAACTTCTAATCCAAACCAGACACTCGCAAACAAGGCAACCATTCATGTTTGCCTTCTCCATTTTCCAAGATCTTCTATAATAAATAATGTGGGAAATATGTAAATGAGAGGAGGAGAGAATTAGAGGGATGAGTGTGCCACACCAGGGAAGTTGAGAGAAAAATGGTTTATTCACAGATGAATGAAGAAACATCTCAGTGGAGTCCCTAAACAGGGATGACATTGTCCTCCAAGAATATAGGCCACCTAATTGCCGGTTTTTACTGGGAGGTGGGGGAGAGAAGTATTAATAAAGTGTATTAAAGAAGCAGTCTCACAGCATTTCGGTCACTGGTAGTTTCTCCACCAGGAGCTTGTAGAGAGTAACTCAGCTGTAAAGAGGACCCGGGGAGTTCTTAAGCTACCTGGCCTCCTAAGACACCTATTTAAATTCTTAATTTTAGCCAAATGAGAATTATCCCTGCAGCAAAGTAAGGTGAGCTACTGAGTTTCACTATTTGCTCTTAGAGAAAACTGCAATTAATCGTCTGAAAAGTCACTGGGGTGTAAAACTTGCAATGTAGAGAGCAGATGTTATTAAAGCGTCAAGCTTTACCCATGGATGAATGATGCTGCCACCTCCTCCTAAGACACAGTTCTGGGGTCCAGGCTGCGGGCTTGGGTTACAGGGGACACTGGTATTGTGAGGTCCTTCAGGCTAGCCTGGTGGCTGAATCTCCCAGCTTAGGGAGAACAGAGAGCTCAGTTATATCCCCAAACCTATCAAAAAACTGCAGAAGAAGGGAGCCTCAGGGATATGCCTGTTTAACAGGCTGAAGTGTCTCATGCCGTTATCAACTTCCTCTGTTCTTTACTTTTCTGACTGAGGAGAGTAAAGGTCATAGACACCAGTAAACCAAACACAGTGGAAATAATGAGCTCTCAGGAAAGGAGGGGCGAGGCGGGCAGAGATGAAAAGAAACTGCTTGGATTATGAACTTGAGAAAAACATTGCCCCAGTGGCCTCAATGTAATTGATTTGTGGGGAAGAAAGAATGTTGTTGTTGTTGTTTTAATGTGTGATATTGCATGATCCCAACTCCCAATTTTTTTTTTAATTTATTTTTTGGCTTTTTTGGGTCTTCGTTGCTGCGTGCGGGCTTTCTCTAGTTGCGGCGAGCAGGGGCTACCTTCACTGCGGTGCATGGGCTTCTCATTGCAGTGGCTTCTCTTGTTGCAGAGCACAGGCTCTAGGCACACGGGCTTCAGTACTTTTGGCGCGTGGGCTCAGTAGTTGTGGCTTATGGGCTCTAGAGCGCAGGCTCAGTAGCTGTGGCACACGGACTTGGTTATTCTGCGGTATGTGGGATCCTCCCAGACCAGGGCTTGAACCCGTGTCCCCTGCATTGGCAGGCAGATTCTTAACCACTGCGCCACCAGGGAAGTTACAAAAGGGAACCACCTGACCTGAAAACAATCCAAAAGGAAAAATAAGTAAATTATTCGTGGAGACTATTTGATTAAACAAATATCCTTTAAATATAAATTATTTTACTGCTTGCAGTGGGGAGGGGTAGTTCCCCAAAGATAAATTGGGACACAATTCACAATGAGGAAGAAGACGCACTGGGCAGACGAAAGCAGCAGATGTATCAATACCTTGTACAGATTATAATATATCAAATCATATGTATCATTCAATATACAGCATTCAAGAAACAAGAAAGAAAAACCAAATCTGATTCTGTATGTACATATGAATCTTTAAATAATTAAAACACAATAAAATATTCTTAACATGGGAACTAACTGAACACAATTTGGTATTCCAGGTTCTTTTGTGCAAAATCTTTGATGAATGGATTTCTTAAATTATTAGAGATGTGCTTCATAGTTTAACTGAACCACAAGTTCTTTATTATGATTATATGTATTACATATTACTTGTTACATATTCAATTTTACTAGCAAAGCACCAATAGTTATATTTTATACATGCAAGAGATATAGCATATGATATATATAACTATGATATAGCACATCCATACTATATGATTATATATAAGTACATATACATTACATATAATATATATCAAATTATACTAGCAAAGCACCAACAATAGACATTTCTGGCCAATAGAATTCTCTAGTTGACAGAATTTTGGTAAGAGAGGTTATATTTGTATCATTGGCCAATGAAATATATGATGGACAAGTATGTGTCTGGAATGACCAGGGAGTCTGGGAAGGTAAATTTTCCTCCAAGATTTATTTATTGATCCCAGTTATACCTGAGAGTGTAACTCCTTCAGTGTCCATTGACTCACTTTTCCCTGGAAGCAGCAAATTTGAGCTCTGAACCCAATTATCTTCCGTAGTTCAGCCTTTGCTTTGGTTTCAGAGCTCATCCAGGCAAGTGCTTTCTCCGGCATCCATTTATTCCCTTGTAAGTATGAACAAAATGAATCGGCAATCAGAAAGCCAGGGTATGATTAGCCAGAGTGTACTGGATAAATAGCGTTTTAGTTCCCCACATGTTGACAAAATTTACAGTGTTGCAAATTACAAAATTCAGTCTGGGTTATTCAGGAGAAATTAAATACTGAGCACCATGATTTTACTGCCCTCCTGGCCAGACTTGAGCATCCAAATGGCATTGATTCATCTGGTAGTACATCATCGTGGGTCTCGCAGAGCCCTTTACAGGGGACTACGGCCCTCATACTAGCACCATCGGTAGCACCCGGCTCCCATATTTATTCCAACAGCGCCCTTACGTCGCGACCGTAAGACCCTGATGTGAGATGATAGTTCTGCAACAAGCATTAGTATGGCGTTTCAGTCCCTATGTAAAACCTTCAAACAAGGCGAGGGCCGAGGGAACTCGCTGGATACAGTCGGATGGAACAGAACCAAGCTTGCGATCAAGAAGGCTCTTCCGTCGGTAAGGAGGCAGGAGTGGGAGAGGGGAGAGAAGAAAGAGATGGAGAGAGAGGGCTGAGAAGACAAGCAAGGGGAAGAAAAGGCAGGAAGAGATTATAAAACGGAGAAGGGAGAGGAGACTAAGAAAAACCTGTTCTATAAGGCACAGGAGAAAAGGCCAAGACTGAGACCGCGAGACAGAGTGAGAGTGGTGCCACGGGAGAGGGAAGTCAGAGGAACGAGGCGGCTCTGACCCAGCCCGCCTGCAGGAAGGAAGTCGGCGCTCATCGGCGCGCGCTTGTTTGTGTGCTCATGCGCGCCCGGGCACCAGCTTGCTCACCGGATAGGCTATCAGGCTGGGACTGGTGGCTGGGCCGGGGCTGGTGGTGACGTTACGAGGAATGGGCAAGTGAGAGCATAGTGCAAATAACAACAGTAAAGCAAAAGCAAAGCGGAGACAGATTGTATATGTTTCAGTGCAGAGAAATGTAAGAGCCTGGAAGAGCAGTGGAGAGGCCTCTAGTCTTAATTCTGCCATTAATAATAAGAACAGTAATGGCAACATTTATTTGGGACTGTTGTTTTCCAGACATGGTGCTGAGGGTCTCACATATACTCTCTTTTTTAATCCTTGCACCAGTTTCCTGCAGCAGGCCCTGCTATCTTCCCTTGTGGGTACAGGAGGACACTGGGGGGCATTCAGCTACCTGCCCAAGGTCACATAGCCAAGTGGTGAGGGGAAAAGGGAGTAAGGGGGAAGCTGGGGCAGGGGTCAGGACCACCCACAGTTTCAACCCACTTTACTTATTAGAATCTGGGCTACGGTTTTTGTCTGACAAAATGCTTAGCAGGGGCTTCCCTGGTGGCGCAGTGGTTGAGAGTCCGCCTGCTGATGCAGGGGACACGGGTTCGTGCCCCGGTCCAGGAAGATCCCACATGCCGCGGAGCGGCTGGGCCCGTGAGCCATGGCCGCTGAGCCTGCGCATCTGGAGCCTGTGCTCCGCAACGGGAGAGGCCACAACAGTGAGAGGCCGGTGTACCGCAAAAAAAAAAAAAAAAATGCTTAGCAGTTGCAAACATCTTGAGAACACTAACCAGACACCTGCTGAGATTCCTTCTTGCTCTTTAAGTCAACGCAACGCATAAAGTCCTTTACTTCCAAATAAGGAATGAATGATACTGAGATTGTAGGTGGCTCAGGGGTCCTTTTCTAAAGCCTTTCTCTTTCAAAACAACTTTCTATATCGTGGGGAAGAGGGTGACATACACACAAGCAAATACCAGAACTTATAATCATAACTAATTTCCCTATTTTATTCAGGAAGGATGATGAGGAGAAAGCTTTGTTCTAGAACTGTAAGTGGCCAAGTTGATACACAGGCTTTGATGGGCAGCCGATAAGGCTTATGGGCCTTTTGCCAGAGAGGAGAAAGAGAATTCCTGTGAGTGAATGAGTGTGGAGGGAAGTATCACACTCATACCTGGCAGCTTTGGTCATGTCCACGCTTTCCCAAATCTTATAAGCAACCTCCTTAGCAGAGCAATGAAGTCCTGTCTGCTGCCGGAAGTCTAAGCCAATGCAACAGTGGTGCCTGCGGCAGGCACTGAACCATGAGTACCATGTCTCTAAAATAGACCATGAAAATGTAACCCAAGACGATTCCTGTCTCCTGTGGGATCATTTCTTATTGGTGTGGGCAGGCAGGGCTGTTCAGTAGCAGAAATTGGGTAAGGGCTGTGAAGGGAGTCACGAGAGCAAGAAATAAATTCTCTCTTTAACTGTAGATTTTATTGAAGAAAGGACTCAGAAAACTGTAGGAGTGCATCCGAAGATTTCATGTGCCCATCTTCCTGAGGTCTTCTTGGAGGTTGCTCAAAATCTCTTCTCCTAGATTCTCTGGTCTGGGTCCACACTGTGCCCCCAGCATCCCTGGGCATCCCTTCCACTTCTGGCTTATGTCCTTCTCCCTTCCAAAGCCCTGACATTGGCAGACACATTGCTGACCTGGGACTGTTTCCAGCACTCAGGAAGTCTGGTCAGGTCTGATTGCTCATCTCTGTCTGGGGGCAGCCCCCTGGAATACTGGTGAATATAACTTTAAACCTCATCATAGAAAGAAAGGAAGAAGCTAAAAATAGAAACTGGTAAGAACAAGACTTGGAATTATGGGAGAATTAAGAAGTAAGAGGGACAAGAAGGCTTAGGGTCAAAAATGATATGCAGGGCTTCCCTGACGGCGCAGTGGTTGAGAGTCTGCCTGCCGATGCAGGGGACACGGGTTTGTGCCCTGGTCCGGGAAGATCCCACATGCCGCGGAGCGGCTGGGCCCGTGAGCCATGGCCGCTGAGCCTGCGCGTCCGGAGCCTGTGCTCCGCAACGGGAGAGGCCACAACAGTGAGATGCCCCCGTACTACAAAAACAAAAACAAAAACAAAAAATGATATGTAGATTAATGGGTGTTTTAATGAGTGGTTCTTTAAGAAATTGGGATAAGGCAGAGAAGAGACAGGAAGAAAGACCAGTTAGGGTATTTTAAACATAAGATGAAGCAAAAAGAGCTAGAAAAATTAATGTCTTATTTGTTTATCTTGAAACAGATTAAATAAATGACTAAAATTTTACATAATGTAAAATACCAACTATAAAAGTTATTCACAATATCCAATGGAGAAATTATATTTTAGCCCAAGTGCCTTTAGTGGCATTGAAAAAGATGACCCCACAATTTGCTGCCTTTGAAAAAAGTTTTGTAAGAAACTAATAGAAGAATCTAAATGACACAGAGCCTACACTTTGCAGGGGGGCAGGGGAGGGGACCACATCTTCTCTTAAGTACTTCCTCCTTCTTCCCTCCCTCCCATCCCTGCCAAATGTAGATCAGACACATGTGTCAAGGGGACTCGGTCACTTTGTCTGCATATTAACTGTTATATTAAGATTTGCTGCAAAAAGTCCGTTAAAGTTTTGCCTCTGAAGAGGGAAAAGAGTGGAAATAAATTATCAGCTGAAGGACATTTTAGAAGAGATCTTTTAGCATTCGTTATTACTATTTCAGACTAATTGAAATCAGTTGTTCCAGTGCCTCAACTCTATCCAGTTCAGTTTTGCCCTTGGGAAAGCTTTATTTCTTCCCATATCTGGGTAAACAAATAGTGTTCTGATTTGTTAGCCCTGTAAAAATATCCAAGAGGACTCAATGAGGTAATTCAGCTTTCAAAACTTTTCACAAGAGTGCAGAATTGGGGTGGACTCCTTCTCATGAGAAGCAGGAGCAGGCCAGAATGATGCTTTGGGCTAGGATGGAAGCAAGACACTCATTGAGAAATAAAATTGGCCGGACTAGTGGTGCACAAAGCTGAGGGCAGTTTTCTGAAGCAGCATCTAGATGATACTAAACAAACCATTTGCAAGGGAGAAGTTATTCATCCACAGCTCTACCCAGGAAAGTACAGCCCAGCATCATCGGGTCTTTCTGTCTTTACACTCACTGTACTCTAAAATTCATTTTCCTAGTTTGATGTACAGTTGGATTGGGACATTTGAGAGCACTGGGAAAAGGCTTGCAATCGAAATGTAACCTACATGACCCTTCCTTTGTGCCCGATTTGTTGTTAATTGAAGCTGAATTACATTTTCGTATTAATTATAGGAGAGACCAGGATGAAAAAGAGCGGGACACAGGATAGATCAGTTCTGATGGGAAGTTAGAGGGTCTGTGTTTCCAGAAGAGTAGGTTAATGGAAAGAGCATTGAACCAGGAATCAGGTCTACGTTTTGAGTTTTTTCTTTGTTTCTTATTAATTACCTGACCTTGGGTAATCCATTTGGAATTTTAGAATCTCAGTTTTCTAATTATAAAATTAGGATAATAGCATCTCCCCTAACAACTTTACAGGGCTATTGTGATTATAACTCAAGGTGGGCAAGGGAAGATCCAGGTTCTCTGGAGTCTGAAACTTACAGAATTTGGGGCACCCTCGTTAAAAAACAAGAATTACAAAGCTCTAAAAACAAAATTAGGCGTAATGTGGAAATTTAGAAGAAGAAATCACAATATGTTATGAAAACTGTATTCCTGCCTCAAGTTTATTTTAGCCAGATGTCAAAAATATTTCAAAGAATGTGGCCCAGAAGACACACTTGAGAGAGGAGTGAGAGTAAAGTGAGAGACTGGTCATAACAAATTGGCAGTTAAAATACCTGCTTCTGCAAATTTTACAGAAACACAGAGCATGTGAACATATTGCAAGGGTCTCGGAAGGGACTTGTACCTGTGGGAGATCCAGCAGCCAAAGCTTTTTGAGCTTCATGGTAAATCAGTTTCTTAGATGATGTTTGTTAAAAATCTTTTTGAACTGTAAAGCACAATATAGATCAAAGGCATTGTTTTTTTCCATTTTCAGAGTTGTTGCCTGCTGTGAAGTCTATTTAATAGGCTACTGTTATAATTCTATTACCGTAAACTTGATGCAAATTGGGGTTTAGATGATTTGTATCACAGCTACAACCTAAATTATTTGCTTCAAAGAGCATATTTATTTAAATTTCTTTTCTCGGATTATATACACCCAATTGCATTTATAAAGCAGCCTTTAGATTTATAAATGACTCGTATATAGTTTCTAAAACACTTTTTATTTGAGCCTTGTATTATCTGTTGCTAGGTAATAAATGATCCCCAAACTTCATAGCTTAAAACAATAATAATCATGTATTATTTCTCATGCTTTCTGTGGGTCACTTATTTGGGAGTGGTTTGCATAATTCTGGCTCAGGGTCTCTCATGTTGTTGCAGTAGGATTTTGGTTAGAGCTGCAGTCATTCTGTAGGCTTAACTAAGACTAAAGGGTTTATTCCAAGGTGCTCACATAGTTGGCAAGTTGGTGCTGGCCATCCAGGAGAGAGAGAGAGAGCCAATAGAAGTCATCTTACCATTTATGACCTAGCCTAGGAAGTCATCAATGTCACTTCCCTTGCATTCTATTGGTTCAGGAAATTAGAAGTCAGTCCAGATTCAAGTGAAGGGAACAAAGGCCTCTCGTCTCAGTGAAGGATTATCAACATCACATGGTCAGAGGAGAGTGTAGAATGGAATATAAATTGGTACCACCATCTTTGGAAAAGATGTATGTACAAGCCTCATACAAACTTGGGAGATGGGTAGGGCAAACATTTTCATCTTTCTTCATCTAGAGGGAAAACTTCAAAGCACTTTGTTAGGAAGAAACCTAATATGCCTGGGTCCAAATCCACCCTCTATACTGTAGCTTATTCTCTGAGTTATTCTGGAAGAAAGTTACTTAACCTCTCAGGATTTCTCTTGACATGTTTGTTAACTCTAACAACATGGTTCTCATAAGGCTTAAATGAGATAAAGTCTATGAGGGGGTCAACCAGTGCGTGGCACACAGTACATGCTTAATAAATGGTAGGTACATCTTGGAGATGAGAAAACACCAACTGAAACATTAAATAATTTTTCAAGGTTATACTATAAAAAAATCAAAGTATCAAAGCAAAATCTTTTAACCTAAAGTGCAGTAATTTCTTCATTATAATAGGGCACTTCGCCAAGCAGATAAGTGACTGATCCTTTGTGTTTGTATGTAATTCGTATGTAATTTGTTCATAGAGCTTGATTATAAATAAAAGCCCTTCTTTTAGTCTAACTTCAAATACCAACTGTAAAGTTAAAACTCTTCCAGTTCCAGATGCCCGTCGTTTATTTTTGGATGATAAATGTGATCCACATTATTGATGATGGAAGCACTGAACTTGTGAATTACTTTTTAATTATTCAATTTGATAGGATACACAATATGTAAAATTAATAGGAGCCTCAGTCAGGAACAGATTTCCATTTTTTTCCCTTAGTTAACAGACTTAGTTATAAACAATAACATAGCTGAATTTAGCATACAGGAAAATGTGACCATAGTTTTCAATTGTTATGCATATTGACTAATTGTTTTCTTTTTTTCTTGAATATTAAAAGTGATTAAGGTGGTTTGTTCACCAAGAATTTTTGGGCCATATCTGGTGGGAGGTTGAGGAGAAGGGTCAGCAGAAAGTGTTTAATGCACTAAGCATAAGGTTTCCATAATTCATTAGCTCCACTTTTGCACACCTTCCTGTGCATTTATAGAGACTGCATACATTATAGAGTGATGGATGGGATGCTGATTAAGTAAAATTTGTTGCTCTTGCCCAGAATACATTTTTTCACATTAATTTAAAAAATTCTAAATGGTGTCCTTAAAAATGACTAAATGTTTATGCCAGCATTGAACGCCAGAGTTAACCAGTTATCAGGAATTTGACAAATAAAAAGTTTGCTTTCCCTTGACTTCTGCTCACTCTTTCCCATTAAGACTAAGAAACAAAGCAAATGAAAGGATGAAGCCCTGTCCCAAACTTTCAGCAATTCTTGAGTTCTTCACAGTGTTCAAAATACTGTGCAAGGGTATCTTCCACGCCCCAGGGAAGTTATGATACTCAGAAAGCTTGCCTATTCTGTCTCCCTTTAGGAGAATCACTACGTACCTTCACATATTAAAGGTTCTCGGAAATCAAGTAACAAAATCCATTTAGCTTGGTTTAACTCAGTGTTTCTGAAGTGTATTTGAATAGGGAGTTCTTTTTTGTTCTCTGCTTTTTCAAACAACTTCAATTGACATCTCATGGACTCTCATCCTCTTTTGCAGGCTGCACTCTATTTCAGTGTATGTATATAATACCATTTTACTTAGCAAAGCTCCTACTGATGGATATTTTAGTTGTTAGCAAGATTTGCTACTTTCAACCCCCCATTTGTAAATAGTAGCATCTATTCATAATTATTGTCTTTAGATAGAGTTCTAAAAATGGGATGCATGGTCTTGACCTGGTCTAGATGTATAAGCCACAGATCAGCCTCCTTGAACATCACCAAAATTGCTCTGTGGAAACCCAAGTGCAGTCATCTCCCTTCTGCAGTAGAAATCTTATGGTGGCCCCATAGTGACAATTAGAGCCAGAGGCCCTGATGTTCAGGGACAGACAAAGCCTTATCTGCTGCATTTCTATGGAAGCCAGCTCTCTGCTTCACCCTGCTTCCACTCTGGATCTGCATATTTTGTTTTCATCAGTTGTAAAATCTGCCACAGAGGTATCAGGTGAGCACCTCTGACTTCCTGGCTGAGAAGACCTTGGGATAACGTACCCTGAATTGCACTCAAGTAGCCCATGGAATGGATGAGTTAACTGTACAAGTCATCCAGTATGCACTCTTCTGCATTGCCCTCTGTCCAATACTTTCTTATTCATTTTCTGCTGTTGGCTGGTTACAAAAAGAGCGGTGCCTGGAGCTCAGAGAACAACTCTCCAAAGACCATCTGTTTCCTAGGGCCCTAGTGAGACTTGTCTCTACTTAGTTTTCAGCTCCTCTTTCCATTAATGAATATAATTTCTCAGTGAACATTTGACCAAATGATTTGCAGTTGGGAATCAGATATATTTTTGTGTATAAACAGGATCATCATTCTCGTATTTTGGAAAAATTCTGAGTCCATCTAGTTCTCATTATGACTATGACTTTGCATAAACCCTGACCTAACCAGATGACTGATTACTTTCCAGAGCAAACTCCCTTTGTTTGTGCTGCTGTGTCCAAAATCACTAGCTAGCGTTGTACTGACTCTTGTATCCAAGCATCACTAGCTGATACCATTCGTCCTTCCCGAAATAGCTTCCATTCTTCATCCCCTTTCCCCACCCCTATATCCTTTCTCTCCAATTTTAATGAATTTTATCTTTTCTTCAGGACTTAGATCCTGTCCAAAACCTTCCAGAAGCCTCCCCCGTTCCCCCTAGCCCAATAGGATCTCTGTTTTCTCATTTTATTAGGCATTCACCATATTTAGACTTATATCCCCATTTATTTTTTTTAAAAAGTTCTGTGTGCTTTGTCTTCAGCTGGATTGTGAGCAGTTTGAAGTCAGTGACTGTCTTTTCACCATTTCAGGTTTGAGAAACACACATCTCTCATTTTCTAGAGAGTATAGGACAAAGACACAGATGATGTATGCTCAAATAGGCATAGAACCTAATGAGTTACTCTCCTCAACTTCTGTGGCTCTCCTCATCCGTGTTTGGATATTTTAAAATAACATAAGGCATATTCCCACCAAGCCACAGTACTTAGAGTTTTCTTTCATTTTCCCCTAAAGTGGCAAATACATTTCTGTCCTTAAAAGCTGTGTGTTTATACATTTGGAAAATTGGAATGTCTCATTACGAATAGTTCTCAGAATTTTAAGCAAAGAGAGTGCCTGGGGTGTCTGTCTCAGGTATTGATTGATGGTGAATAATTAGAGAAGAAAGATTATTTCCAGACATTTATTGAGATCCTGCTGTATATCAGAACCCATCCTTGGTTGCAGAATCCAGCAGTGAATAAGACAAGCACAGTCCCTGCCCTCATGAAACAAATGCATTGAAGATCTTTTGCTCTTGAAAAACTATGATCCCAACCTTGAAAGCTGAGAGAGAAAAGAAATATGAGTGGTCATTTGGAATTCTGGACATAAAATATATGCATCACCTATAGGGCCTTTTTTATTCTTTTATGGATTGGCCATAGACTACGCAATAGAAGTGGGACATAAAAGAATAATGGAAAAGATGAGACCTGACTAAATAAATCCCTTGAAAGCTTTTTTTAAACACTCTGTCATGAGAATAAATTCCCCTTGAACCGTTTTTTTGTTTTTGTTTTTTTTGCTTCTGTTCCTTTTCAGGTCACCAGAAATGAAAATATATTAGGAGAATGGCATGTGCATTAAAAATCTTTGCAATATCTCCAAGTCAACACCAGACCTTTAAAAACCAGAAGGAAACACTCAAAGTGAATACATTGGGGGAAGGGCACTGGAGAGCATTTGGAAAACCTGGAAATATCTATGCATTTGTCTAGACTGGCAGTTATGACTGTAGTAAGCAACTGAAGCCAAACAAATGAGACCATTTTTTGTGGCAGCTTTCGGGTTGTAATCATGCACACTGAGAACACATAGCATGCATTAGATAATCCTCATGATGAGGGACTCAGGGAAGGCTCTGCAGGATAAATAAAAGGAGGGCGTTAGAGTAAGGCAACACTTACTGTGAACTTGGATTTATACATATGAAACAACAGGCTGCAGATGTGTCATGTTCATAATATGCTAAAAAATAATTCCTCAGTGTTAGAAATTTCCAAGCCACAGTGAATGATAGATGAACGATTGAGAGGTAGAATCAGAAAGCTCTATGGTAAAAATGAGGTATTGATTCTGTGAGATTCTAATTTAGCTCAGTTCGCTTAGAAAAAGTAGTATATTGATATGTACTCAACACAGCTCACATTCGAAATGACTTATCAGGATTCCAAAATGAAACCTTAAGCAAGCAATAATTTTAACTGTAATTCTCCAAGTCGCCCACACCAAATTACAGCGTCTTTGCAAATAATTTGGACAAGAACAAGGCAAATAGTATATCTCTCGATATTACTATTTGATGAGCAATGGGAGTTTGAGCTTCAATGCCAGAAGAAAGGATGGGAAAAGAACTGGAAGTAAGTGTCTGGCCGTAATAAATTAGGAAGCCAAACATCTGAACTATTAGAAAAGTGATTCAACGTAAGCCATACCATACATTTGCTCAATGCCTAGTTCGATTTGGTGGTTTCAGATGGTCAGATGAAAGGCATTATCTGTAGGTAAATATAGAATTGGACCTTTTTGATTCATAGCTAGACTTCTTGAGATTTTAATTTGTTGATGTTAAACTTCATTTTGAAAGAATTTTTCATTCAGTCTTTTTGGCCTTTATTATAGGCAGTTAAATAGCACATATAAATCCCCTAACACAAAGCTTGGTCTATAGGAAGGTAATAATAATAATAAGGATAGCAATGTTTGAGCTCTTAGTATAAGCTGGAAACTAAGCTAAACATTCTTATTATTGCATTTATTGTGGAGTTCAGAAAGAATTACATCCCCTTCTGTGCAATTATGTCTCACTTTTGCATTTAGTTTTACATTTTCTATACTGAAATCACGACCATAGAACTAGAAATTCTTTAATGTTTTATTTGCATTCTGCTAAATGAAGGCTCTAGTGTCACTTCTTGTGCATTTATTGTGCTCCATTGCTTTTTCAGTCAATTCATGCCATTTCCAGGATGAATATTTTGCTTACGTGGCACACACATACACACACATGCACACACAGATGTTCTTACAAATCTTCCCGATTTAAGTGGGTTTTCCTCCTGACCCTTTCTGAGGATCTGGCATTTTAAGATTCACTCTTTTGCCAGAGGACCATGATTAAGTGATTTTTCCAGGATACACAATTTGTAGTCTCTATCTCTGGAATTGTTAACCGCTCTTAGTAAAGAATAACTTAGTTTCTGTTCTGGCTGTTTCATAATAGCTCAGCTTTTTAATCTCCACTTTAAAGAATTTCTCTTTTGTAGGTTCAATGCTTACCTCTTAGAAGTGAAGTTCTTTGTTAAAGGTTTAGCTTCTGTAACATCCCGGGATGCTTTGGGGGCCATTAAGCTTAATGAGTTAAGTTTTTTTTTTTCTGAAGTGTATATGAGGTGCCTACTGAAGATAACTTTAACAGGTCCTCCTGATTTATTACAAAGAAAGTCTCTTTCAACAAAAGCTTTCAGGCTGAACTTTCATTCTAGTCTAGGAGAAGCAAACTTTTGGTCTCAAGTGCTGCATAATACATCACATGCCATGTCTGTATTCTTGGGCTATTATATAACCAAGCTATCAGTTACATCAAAGCTTGTCTCCCCACATAGAGATGCATTGACAATAGATAAATCCCTTTTCTCTCCAATTGGGTTTTTTTTTTTCCAAAGAATTCCATTGAATGAGGATCACTTTTTCCCCTTTGAAATGAAATTTTAAATTTCACACATATTTATCAAGAAACAGTCAAAGCAGAGTAGGTAATTTTTATTATAAAGTTTTTTTCCCATAGAGCCTCTAAAAGGCTAACCCATGGAACCATCAGAGGAGCTTTTCAGAAACAAATCTTCAAAGCATTCCTTTAGTCCAGTGGTGCCCATCTCATAACAGAGACCCCTGAAGTCTCTCACATCCTACCCACCTTATTTGAGGCTTCAAAGGGAATTCCTGACCCAGAGGAGGGAAGAAGCAAAGTCTCTGCATGGAAAAGGCAAGAAGAGTCCCTGTCCGGCTGGTTGGAGATGACACCCATGTAGGCAACTCTGTAGGGTCACCGTCCTACCACCTATCATGACAAAGGGAGTCCATGCTTCCAGGGCCCTAAAGGACCCCACTGACCTTTGTTACCCCTTCACTTTGATTTCAGGCTGTAATATTTCTAAAAAGATGCAGCCCAGCATAAAGACTTCAGAGTCATAAATTTTGTCTACCGCCTGGGAAATAGCCAACCGAGATCAGTATGGCACATCTTGAGCAACTTTCTTATTCCCTCTGTGACCCTCATTTGTAAAATGGGGACAATATATTCGCGTCTTGAGTGTATATTATATGTCAGAAAATATTTTAGGTACTAAGAATACATCAGTGGCCAAAAGAAAAAAAAAAGACCAAAATCTCTATCCTAAATTAGCTGACTTTCTACTAAGAGGCTTTAGCCAATTTTTGTAAAAAATCAATGAATAAAATATTACGGGGAGGAGTAAAGCACAAGCATATAGGTGAGAGTTGCAGTTTTAAATAGGGGGGCCTGGGAGCCTGTCTTTCTGAGGCTATGACATTTTAGCAAAGACTGGAAGGAGATGAAGGGATGAATCCTGGAAATTTCTGGGGGAATGGCAAAGAGCCAGATGTGGGAGGATGTCTGAGTTCCAGGAAAAGCCAGGAGCCTGACGTGATGGGAGATAGTGAGAAACTGGGGAGGAATAAGAGGTGAGGTTGAAGAGCTGATGCAGGGACAGATTTTATAGGGCTTATCATCCTTTGTACTATTGGACATTGAGTGAAATGGGGCCATTTCAAGGTTTTGAGCAAAGTGATACGATCTTAGAGTTTAAGAGGGTCACTCTGACGATTAGTTTGGGAGCAGAAGGGGACAAGCCAGGACAGAAGCAGGGAGATAGCTTAAAGGTGGCAGTAGTTATCTAGACAAGAGGTGATGGTGGCTAGGGCCAGGAGGTTGTGAGAAATGCTGGATGCTGGGCATAGTTTCAGTGTAAAATCAGCAGGATTAACTGACAGTTAAGATACATGATGTGAGAAAAAGAGAGGAATGGAGAATGACTTTAACTTGAGCAACTGAACATATGAAGGTGCTCTTTACTGAGTCACAGAAATCTGCAGAAGCAGCAGGTGGGTGGAGGAGGGCAGGGGTTTGGTTTTGTACACGTTGTTTGAAAGGCCACGTAGACTTTCAAATGCAAATATTGAGCTGACATTTAGATAATAGTAGTGCTTATCATTCGTGATGGTTTCGAGGATTAATGGGCTTTATCATCTAGCCCTGCCTACTTCTCCAATCATATCTGCCACCACATCTTACCACCCGCCCAGTACTCAGTCATGTCAAACTATTTCATGCTTTTTCCTATCTCCATATCTTTTTGTTGTTTTTGTTGTTAGGTGCATAAAAGTTTAGAATTGTTCTTTTATAATTATGATAGAGGTTTCTAGTGCTCAACCATACATGGTTCTTCTTGTCCTCTGGGTACATTGGAAGGTTATTCTTTTCTGCCTCTTTGCAGTAAGACAAGGCCAAGTGACCAATTTACACCAAGGGGCTCTGAGATGAACTGAATGTCACTTCCAGGATGAAGCATTTAGTTCATAGCATGTGACCCTCTGGTGCTCTGACTCTCCATGGCAAAAAAAGAGCTATGTCTTTCTGAGGTGGTTGCTACGAGATGATAAAGACTCTATCAGTCTGGGTCCCTGAGTGATTATGTAAATAGAATACCACACTGACATATTACAGATACAAAATGTGAGCAAAACATGTTAAACAACTGGGATTTGGGTTAATTTTTACTGTAGCAAAACCTAACCTGTCCGACTAGTATTTGTAGTGAATTCTATCCCTAATGGTGCTTTCATCTCTAAAATTTTTTAAAACTGTATTTTGTGTTATTCATATATCTACATTAATTTCCTTTTTATTAGTTTGGGGAATATTTTTACTTGTCCTTCACCTTTATCCCTTTTTGTAATTTGTTTCATTTTAAATATGTCTCTTGTAAACAATATAATAGGATTCCAATCCAATTTTCAATTATTTCAGTAAGCATTAAAGTATTCATCTAGCTCCTTCTAAATACTAGCCTCTAATTTCTGGATACTAGAGATAAAGCAATGAACAAAGCAAATTTTTTTCTTTAATAAAGCTCTAAATACCTTTTATAGTAAGCTTGATTCACTAACCCTTTCCTATTGATGTTGTATTTTTATTGATTATCTAATTTTTTTACTTTCAATTTAGTGGGTTTTTAAAAAAATTTTGCTTCTTTTATTTTCCTTTCTGCCTACTAATGTACTGATCCAGTTTATTTTCTCCTTTATTCACTTATATATTATACATTTGATTTCTGTTCTTCTGGGATTACCATTAAATTTTTAACATTCCCTCATGTTTGAAAAAAATATAATATACCTTTATTCTTCTTCTGAACTATGTATGGCTCTTAGAACATTTGTAACTAAATTTCCTTTCTTCTAATTTCATGTAATTGTTGTTTAGTACTTTAGTTATCCCTTGGTTTTATATAGTCTAATTAGTCATTATTTTTGATTGCTTAATGAAGCCACTGGTTGTGGAGATGTCAGCCTATCCATGTTAAATTATTTCTTTTTTCAACTTCTTTCTGCATTCTTCTCTGTCCTCTGAATTCAGTTTCTTTTTTCCCGAGCTATAATCTCTCTGCAAGGATTTTGGGTGAAAAATTCTCAGTCTTTTTTCTGAAAATGTCATAATTTTACCTTCAAAATTGAATAAGAAGTTGTCTGAGTAAAATCTATTCCTTGGTTAAACTATATTCTATTGCCATTTTGCAGGAGTAAGGCTTTAATATCTGTAATTTTATATGGTTCAAGCTCACTACATTATCAGTTGTTTTCCCTCAGCATCTAAGATCTTTTACCTCTGTTACTGGTATTGAAAAGTTTTATTTTAGTGTAAATATTTGTGTCTAACAGAAGTAATTTATTTTTCTCTGATTTAAAAAAATATATTATTCTTCACTTTTGCTCTACTTTTGAATTTGTGGATTCTTTCATTAATTTTGGAAAATCAGCAGCAATCATCTCATGACTATTACTAGTCTCCTATTCTCTCTAGGGTTTCCATTTGAAATTCCTGTTAGGTGTATTTTGGACCCTCTCATTCCATCTGCTTTGTTTTTCAACATTGCTTTGCTCTTTTCCATCTCTTATCACTCATGATGCATTGTTGATTTTTTTCTCAAACACACGTTTCTATTCATTAGTTCCACGTGTTTATCTGATGTTAAACACATCTATTAAATTTTTAGTTTCAGTAATTGTATTCTTATACTTCCCAAAGATTTATTAACTTTCCCAAATCTTCTTATTCTTTTCATGTAATACCTTGTATGTGTTTGGAGATTTTGATTCATTCATTGAGCTTTTATCATCTTCAATATAATGATTTTATTTTCAGATTGACATTCTGATACCTCAAATTTGCATGACACCAATTCTGTTGTTATTTTGTGTGTTGACTCTAATACATTTGAATTGATTCTTCACCTGCTTCCTTAAACAGGTTCATGTAACTGATCTTGTTTTTGTTATTCTTGTTTTAACTGACCATATTTTGTGACCAAGATTCTGAAAGCATCTTTTAAGAGTTAGTTTCCATTTGTTTTTGGCAGGCACTTCCTGGAGCCAGTTTGTGTGTGTGTGTATGTGTGTTGGCAAGCTTTATTCAGGATAAGTGATTTAACTGTATGTTCATTGGCTTGTCCACAATTTTCATGAGTACAAAATAAAACAAGATTCAAATGAGAATTTCCAGTCATGTGAAAGAAAATATTTTTTTCCACATGACTACTGACGTCACTGCACTGTGTCCTCTGACACAAGTGAACAGCCAAAAGAAACGAGTAGAAGATACCCATTTAAAGGAATTTAATTTAGAAAGAATCAAAATGGGGAGAAATGGGAGAATTTTAAGTGCATTTGAAACACAAGCCTTCTGAAGAAGCATCAGTTTATTTCAGTTTTAATTTTTTTTTAACATCTTTCTTGGAGTATAATTGCTTTACAATGTTTTGTTAGTTTCTGCTGTATAACAAAGTGAATCAGCTATACGTACACATATATCCTCATATCCCCTCCCTCTTGCGTCTCCCTCCCACCCTCCCTATCCCACCCCTGCAGGTGGTCCACAAAGCACCGAGCTGATCTCCTGTGCTATGTGGCTGCTTCCAACTAGCTATCTATTTTACATTTGGTAGTGTATATATGTCCATGCAACTCTCGGACTTCGTCCCAGCTTACCCTTCCCCCTCCCCCTGTCCTCAATTCCATTCTCTATGTCTGTGTCTTTATTCTGTCCTGCCCCTAGGTTCTTCAGAACCTTTTTTTTTCTAACATTCCATATATATATATATATGTGTGTGTGTGTGTGTGTGTGTGTGTTAGCATATGGTATTTGTTTTTCTCTTTCTGACTTACTTCACTCTATATGACAGACTCCAGGTCCATCCACCTCACTACAGATAACTCAATTTCGTTTCATTTTATGGCTGAGTAATATTCCATTGTATATATGTGCCACATCCTCTTTATCCATTCATCTGTCGATGGACACGTAGGTTGCTTCCATGTCCTGTCTATTGTAAATAGAGCTGCAATGAACGTTGTGGTACATGACTTTATGAATTATGGTTTTCTCAGGGTATATGCCCAGTAGTAGGATTGCTGGTTCATACAGTAGTTCTATTTTTGGTTTTTTAAGAAACTTCCATACTGTTCTCCATAGTGGCTGTATCAATTTACATCCCACCAACAGTGCAAGAGGGTTCCTTTTCTCCACACCCTCTCCAGCATTTATTGTTTGTACATTTCTTGATGATGGCCATTCTAACTGGTGTGAGGTGATATCTCATTGTAGTTTTGATTTGCATTTCTCTAATGATTAGTGATGTTGAGCATCCTTTCATGAGTTTGTTGGCTATCTGTGTATCTTCTTTGGAGAAATGTCTATTTAGGTCTTCTGCCCGTTTTTGGATTGGGTTGTTTGTTTTTTTGATATTGAGCCGCATGAACTGCGTGTATGTTTTGGAGATTAATCCTTTGTCAGTTGCTTCATTTGCAAATATTTTCTCCCATTCTGAGGATTGTCTTTTCATCTTGTTTATGGTTTCCTTTGCTGTGCAAAAGCTTTAAAGTTTCATTAGATCCCAACTGTTTATTTTTGTTTTTATTTCCATTTTTTTAGGAGGTGGGTCAAAAAGGATCTTGCTGTGATTTATGTTATAGAGTGTTCTGACTATGTTTTCCTCTAAGAGTTTGATAAGTGTCTAGCCTTACATTTAAGTCTTTAATCCATTTTGTATTTATTTTTGTATGGTGTCAGGGAGTGTTCTAATTTATTCTTTTACATATAACTGCCCAGTTTTCCCAGCACCACTTATTGAAGAGGCTGTCTTTTCTTCATTGTATATTCTTGCCTCCTTTATCAAAGATAAGTTGGCCATATGTGCATGAGTTTATCTCTGGGCTTTCTATCCTGTTCCATTGATCTATATTTCTATTTTTGTGCTAGTACCGTACTGCCTTGATTACTGTAGCTTTGTAGTATAGTCAGCTAGGGAACCTGATTCCTCCAGCTCCATTTTTCTTTCTCAAGATGGCTTTGCCTATTCAGGGTCTTTTGTGTTTCCATACAAATTGTGAAATTTTATGTTCTAGTTCTGTGAAAACTGCCATTGGTGGTTTGATAGGGATTGCATTGAATCTGTAGATTGCTTTGGGTAGTATAGTCATTTTCACAATGTTGATTTTTCCAATCCAAGAACATTGTATATCTCTCCATCTGTTTGTATCATCTTTAATTTCTTTCATCAGTGTTGTATTGTTTTCTGCATACAGGTCTTCTGTCTCCTTAGGTAGGTTTATACCTCAGTATTTTATTCTTTTTGTTGCAGCAGTAAATGGGAGTGTTTCCTTAATTTCTCTTTCAGATTTTTCATCATTAGTGTATAGGAATGCAAGAGATTTCTGTGCATTAATTTTGTATCCTGCTACTTTACCAAATTCATTGATTAGCTCTAGTAGTTTTCTGGTAGCATGTTTAGGATTCTCTCTATATAAAATAATGCCATCTGCAAACAGTGAGAGTTTTACTTTTTCTTTTCTGATTTGGGTTCCTTTTATTTCTTCTTCTCTGATTGGTGTGGCTAAGACTTCCAAAACTATGTTGAATAGTAGTGGTGAGAGTGGGCAGCCTTGTCTTGTTCCTGATCTTAGTGGAAATGGTTTCAGTTTTTTCACCGTTGAGAATGATGTTTGGTGTGGGTTTGTCATATATGGCATTTATTATGTTGAGGTCAGTTCCCTCTATGCCTACTTTCTGGAGGTTTTTTATCATAAATGGGTGTTGAATTTTGTTGAAAGCTTTTTCTGCATCTATTGAGACCAACATATGGTTTTTATCCTTCAGTTTGTTACAATGGTGTATCACATTGATTGATTTGCATATATTGAAGAATCCTGGCATTCCTGGGATAAACCCCACTTGATCATGGTGTATGATCCTTTTAATGTGCTGTTGGATTCTGTTTGCTAGTATTTTGTTGAGGATTTTTGCATCTATGTTCATCAGTGATATTGGCCTGTAGTTTTCTTTCTTTGTGACATCCTTGTCTGGTTTTGGTATCAAGGTGATGGTGGCCTCGTAGAAGGAATTTGGGAGTGTTCCTCCTTCTGCTATATTTTGGAAGAGTTCGAGAAGGATAGGTGTTAGCTCTTCTCTAAATGTTTGGTAGAATTCGCCTGTGAAGCCATCTGGTCCTGGGCTTTTGTTTGTTGGAAGATTTTTAATCACCGTTTCAATTTCAGTGCTTGTGATTGGTGTGTTTATATTTTCTATTTCTTCCTGGTTCAGTCTCAGAAGGTTGTGCTTTTCTAAGAATTTGTCCATTTCTTCCAGGTTTCCTTTTTATTGGCACATAGTTGCTTGCAGTAATCTCTCGTGATCCTTTGTATTTCTGCAGTGTCAGTTGTTGCTTCTCCTTTTTCATTTCTAAGTCTGTTGATTTGAGTCTTCTTCCTTTTTTTCTTGATGAGTCTGGCTAATGGTTTTTCTTTTTTTTTTTTTTTTTTAAACATCTTTATTGGGGTATAATTGCTTTACAATGGTGCGTTAGTTTCTGCTTTATAACAAAGTGAATCAGTTATACATATACATATGTTCCCATATGTCCTCCCTCTTGCGTCTCCCTCCCCCCCACTCTCCCTATCCCACCCCTCCAGGCTGTCACAAAGCACCGAGCTAATATCCCTGTGCCTTGCGGCTGCTTCCCCCTAGCTATCTACCTTACTACGTTTGTTAGTGTGTATATGTCCATGACTCTCTCTCGCCCTGTCAAAGCTCACCCTTCCCCCTCCCCATATCCTCAAGTCCGTTCTCCAGTAGGTCTGCGTCTTTATTCCTGTCTTACCCCTAGGTTCTTCATGACATTTTTTTTCCCCTTAAATTCCATATATATGTGTTAGCATACGGTATTTGTCTTTTTCTTTCTGACTTACTTCACTCTGTATGACAGACTCTAGGTCTATCCATCTCATTACAAATAGCTCAATTTCATTTCTTTTTAAGGCTGAGTAATATTCCATTGTATATATGTGCCACATCTTCTTTATCCATTCATCCAATGATGGGCGCTTAGGTTGTTTCCATCTCCGGGCTATTGTAAATAGAGCTGCAATGAACATTTTGGTACATGACTGTTTTTGAATTTTGGTTTTCTCAGGGTATATGCCCAGTAGTGGGATTGCTGGGTCATATGGTAATTCTATTTGTAGTTTTTTAAGGAACCTCCATACTGTTCTCCATAGTGGCTGAACCAATTCACATTCCCACCAGCAGTGCAAGAGTGTTCCCTTTTCTCCACACCCTCTCCAGCATTTATTGTTTCTAGATTTTTTGATGATAGCCATTCTGACTGGTGTGAGATGATATCTCATTGTAGTTTTGATTTGCATTTCTCTAATGATTAATGATGTTGAGCATTCTTTCATGTGTTTGTTGGCATTCTGTATATCTTCTTTGGAGAAATGTCTATTTAGGTCTTCTGCCCATTTTTGGATTGGGTTGTTTGTTTTTATGTTATTGAGCTGCATGAGCTGCTTGTAAATTTTGGAGATTAATCCTTTGTCATTTGCTTCATTTGCAAATATTTTCTCCCATTCTGAGGGTTGTCTTTTGGTCTTGATTATGGTTTCCTTTGCTGTGCAAAAGCTTTGAAGTTTCATTAGGTCCCATTTGTTTATTTTTGTTTTTATTTCCATTACTCTAGGAGGTGGGTCAGAAAGGATCTTGCTGTGATTTATGTCATAGAGTGTTCTGCCTATGTTTTCCTCTAAGAGTTTGATAGTTTCTGGCCTTACATTTAGGTCTTTAATCCATTTTGAGCTTATTTTTGTGTATGGTGTTAGGGAGTGATCTAATCTCATACTTTTACATGTACCTGTCCAGTTTTCCCAGCACCATTTATTGAAGAGGCTGTCCTTTCTCCACTGTACATTCCTGCCACCTTTATCAAAGATAAGTTGTCCATATGTGCGTGGGTTTATCTCTGGGCTTTCTATCCTGTTCCATTGATCTATCTTTCTGTTTTTGTGCCAGTACCATACTGTCTTGATTACTGTAGCTTTGTAGTATAGTCTGAAGTTAGGGAGCCTGATTCCTCCAGCTCCGTTTTTCGTTCTCAAGATTGCTTTGGCTATTCGGGGTCTTTTGTGTTTCCATACAAATTGCGAAATTTTTTGTTCTAGTTCTGTGAAAAATGCCAGTGGTAGTTTGATAGGGATTGCATTGAATCTGTAGATTGCTTTGGGTAGTAGAGTCATTTTCACAATGTTGATTCTTCCCATCCAAGAACATGGTATATCTCTCCATCTATTTGTATCATCTTTAATTTCTTTCATCAGTGTCTTATAATTTTCTGCATACAGGTCTTTCATCTCCTTAGGTAGGTTTATTCCTAGATATTTTATTCTTTTTGTTGCAATGGTAAATGGGAGTGTTTTCTTGATTTCACTTTCAGATTTTTCATCATTAGTATATAGGAATGCCAGAGATTTCTGTGCATTAACTTTGTATCCTGCTACTTTACCAAATTCATTGATTAGCTCTAGTAGTTTTCTGGTAGCATCTTTAGGATTCTCTATGTATAGTATCATGTCATCTGCAAACAGTGACAGCTTTACTTCTTCTTTTCCGATTTGGATTCCTTTTATTTCCTTTTCTTCTCTGATTGCTGTGGCTAAAACTTCCAAAACTATGTTGAATAAGAGTGGTGAGAGTGGGCAACCTTGTCTTGTTCCTGATCTTAGTGGAAATGCTTTCAGTTTTTCACCATTGAGGATGATGTTTGCTGTGGGCTTGTCATATATGGCCTTTATTATGTTGAGGAAAGTTCCCTCTATGCCTACTTTCTGCAGGGTTTTTATCATAAATGGGTGTTGAATTTTGTCAAAAGCTTTCTCTGCATCTATTGAGATGATCATATGGTTTTTCTCCTTCAATTTGTTAATATGGTGTATCACGTTGATTGATTTACGTATATTGAAGAATCCTTGCATTCCTGGAATAAACCCCACTTGATCATGGTGTATGATCCTTTTAATGTGCTGTTGGATTCTGTTTGCTAGTATTTTGTTGAGGATTTTTGCATCTATGTTCATCAGTGATATTGGCCTGTAGTTTTCTTTCTTTGTGACATCCTTGTCTGGTTTTGGTATCAAGGTGATGGTGGCCTCATAGAAGGAATTTGGGAGTGTTCCTCCCTCTGCTATATTTTGGAAGAGTTTGAGAAGGATAGGTGTTAGCTCTTCTCTAAACGTTTGATAGAATTCACCTGTGAAGCCATCTGGTCCTGGGCTTTTGTTTGTTGGAAGATTTTTAATCACAGTTTCAATTTCAGTGCTTGTGATTGGTCTGTTCATATTTTCTATTTCTTCCTGATTCAGTCTTGGCAGGTTGTGCATTTCTAAGAATTTGTCCATTTCTTCCAGATTGTCCATTTTATTGGCATAGAGTTGCTTGTAGTAATCTCTCATGATTTTTTTTATTTCTGCAGTGTCAGTTGTTACTTCTCCTTTTTCATTTCTAATTCTATTGATTTGAGTCTTCTCCCTTTTTTTCTTGATGAGTCTGGCTAGTGGTTTATCTATTTTGTTTATCTTCTCAAAGAACCAGCTTTTAGTTTTATTGATCTTTGCTATCGTTTCCTTCATTTCTTTTTCATTTATTTCTGATCTGATTTTTATGATTTCTTTCCTTCTGCTAGCTTTGGGGTTTTTTTGTTCTTCTTTCTCTAATTGCTTGAGGTGCAAGGTTAGGTTGTTTATTCGAGATGTTTCCTGCTTCTTAAGGTGGGCTTGTATTGCTATAAACTTCCCCCTTAGAACTGCTTTTGCTGCATCCCATAGGTTTTGGGTCGTTGTGTCTCCATTGTCATTTGTTTCTAGGTATTTTTTTATTTCCTCTTTGATTTCTTCAGTGATCACTTCATTATTAAGTAGTGTATTGTTTAGCCTCCACGTGTTTGTATTTTTTACAGATCTTTTCCTGTAATTGATATCTAGTCTCATGGCGTTGTGGTCAGAAAAGATACTTGATACAATTTCAATTTTCTTAAATTTACCAAGGCTTGATTTGTGACCCAATATATGATCTATCCTGGAGAATGTTCCATGAGCACTTGAGAAAAATGTGTATTCTGTTGTTTTTGGATGGAGTGTCCTATAAATATCAATTAAGTCCATCTTGTTTAATGTATCATTTAAAGCTTGTGTTTCCTTATTTATTTTCATCTTGGATGATCTGTCCATGGGTGAAAGTGGGGTGTTAAAGTCCCCTACTATGAATGTGTTACTGTTGATCTCCCCTTTTATGGCTGTTAGTATTTGCCTTATGTATTGAGGTGCTCCTATGTTGGGTGCATAAATATTTACAATTGTTATATCTTCTTCTTGGATCGATCCCTTGATCATTATGTAGTGTCCTTCTTTGTCTCTTGTAATAGTCCTTATTTTAAAGTCTATTTTGTCTGATATGAGAATTGCTACTCCAGCTTTCTTTTGGTTTCCATTTGCATGGAATATCTTTTTCCATCCCCTTATTTTCAGTCTGTATGTGTCTCTAGGTCTGAAGTGGGTCTCTTGTAGACAGCATATATAAGGATCTTGTTTTTGTATCCATTCAGCCAATCTGTGTCTTTTGGTGGGAGCATTTAGTCCATTTACATTTAAGGTAATTATCGATATGTATGTTCCTATTCCCATTTTCTATATTGTTTTGGGTTCGTTATTATAGGTCTTTTCCTTCTCTTGTGTTCCTTGTCTAGAGAAGTTCCTTTAGCATTTGTTGTAAAGCTGGTTTGGTGGTGCTGAACTCTCTCAGCTTTTGCTTGTCTGTAAAGGTTTTAATTTCTCCATCAAATCTGAATGAGATCCTTGCTGGGTAGAGTAGTCTTGGTTGCAGGTTTTTCTCCTTCATCACTTTCAGTATGTCCTGCCACTCCCTTCTGGCTTGTAGGGTTTCTGCTGAGAGATCAGCTGTTAACCTTATGGGGATTCCCTTGTGTGTTATTTGTTGTTTTTCCCTTGCTGCTTTTAATATGCTTTCTTTGTATTTAATTTTTGACAGTTTGATTAGTATGTGTCTTGGCGTATTTCTCCTTGTATTTATCCTGTATGGGACTCTCTGTGCTTCCTGGACTTGATTAACTATTTCCTTTCCCATATTAGGGAAGTTTTCAACTATAATCTCTTCAAATATTTTCTCAGTCCCTTTCTTTTTCTCTTCTTCTTCTGGAACCCCTATAATTCGAATGTTGGTGCGTTTAATGTTGTCCCAGAGGTCTCTGAGACTGTCCTCAGTTCTTTTCATTCTTTTTTCTTTATTCTGCTCTGCAGTAGTTATTTCCACTATTTTATCTTCCAGGTCACTTATCCGTTCTTCTGCCTCAGTTATTCTGTTATTGATCCCATCTAGAGTACTTTTAATTTCATTTATTGCGTTGTTCATCATTGCTTGTTTCATCTTTATTTCTTCTAGGTCCTTGTTAACTGTTTCTTGCATTTTGTCCATTCTACTTCCAAGATTTCGGATCATCCTTACTATCATTATCCTGAATTCTTTTTCAGGTAGGCTGCCTATTTCCTCTTCATTTGTTAGGTCTGGTGCATTTTTATCTTGCTCCTTCATCTGCTGTGTGTTTTTCTGTCTTCTCATTTTGCTTATCTTACTGTGTTTGGGGTCTCCTTTTTGCAGGCTGCACGTTCGTAGTTCCCGTTGTTTTTGATGTCTGTCTCCAGTGGCTAAGGTTGTTTCAGTGGGTTGTGTAGGCTTCCTGGTGGAGGGGACTAGTGCCTGTGTTGTGGTGGATGAGGCTGGATCTTGTCTCTTTAGTGGGCAGGTTCACGTCTGGTGGTGTGTTTTGGGGTGTCTGTGGCCTTATTATGATTTTAGGCAGCCTCTCTGCTAATGGGTGGGGTTGTGTTCCTGTTTTGCTAGTTGTTTAGCATAGGTTGTCTAGCACTGTGGCTTGCTGGTCGTTGAGTGAAGCTGGGTGCTTGTGTTAAGATGGAGGTCACTGGGAGATTTCCGCCGTTTAATATTATGTGGAGCTGGGCGGTCTCTTGTTGACCAGTGTCCTGAAGTTGGCTCTCCTACCTCAGAGGCAGAGCCCTGACTCCTGGCTGGAGCACCAAGAGCCTTTCATCCACACGGCTCAGAATAAAAGGGAGAAAAAGTAGAGAGAATTAGTAGAAGTATGAGGAAAGAAAGAAGGAAAGGAGGAAATGAAGGAAGGAAGAAAGAAGCAAAGAAGGAAAGAAAGGAGGGAGGGAGGGAGGAAGGAAGGAAGGAAGGAGGGAAAGAAGGAAAAAAGACAGAAAGAAGATACAGTAAAAATAAAATAAAGTATAATATAGTTATTGAATTAAAAAATATTTAGGAAAAAAAAAAGGGGACGGATAGAACCTTAGGACAAATGTTGGAAGCAAAGCTATACAGAGAAAATCTTACACAGAAGCATACACATACACCTTCACAAAAAGAGGTAAAGGGGGAAAAATCATAAATCTTGCTCTCAGAGACCACCTCCTCAATTTGGGGTGATTCGTTGTCTAAAGGAGGGAAGGAAGGAAGGAAAGAAAGAAAGAACGAAGGTAAAGTATAATAAAGTTATTACAATTAAAATTAATTATTGAGAAAAAAAATTTTTTTTAAAAAACCATGGACGGATAGAGCCCTAGGACAAATGGTGGAAGCAAGAGTATACAGACAAGATCTCACACAGAAGCATACACGTACACATTCACAAAAAGAGGAAAAGGGAAAAAAAATCATAGATCTCGCTCCTAAATTCCACCTCTTCAATTTGGGATCATTCCTTGTCTATTCAGGTATTCCACAGATGCAGGGTACATCAAGTTGATTGTGGAGCTTTAATCCGCTGCTTCTGAGGCTGCTGGGAGAGATTTCCCTTTCTCTTCTTTGTTCTCACAGCTCACAGGAGCTCAGCTTTGGATTTGGCCCTGCCTCTGCGTGTAGGTCGCTGGAGGGCGTCTGTTTTTTGCTCAGACAGGACAAGGTTAAAGGAGCCACTGATTCGCGGGCTCTGGCTCACTCAGGCCGGGGGTGGGGGGGTGGAAGGAGGGGCACTGCGTGCGGGGCGGGCCTGCGGCGTCAGAGGCGGCGTGACGTTGCGGCAGAGGCCGGCGTGACGTTGCACCAGCCTGAGGCCCGCCGTGCGTTCTCCCGGGAAAGTTGTCCCTGGTTCCCGGGAACCTGGCAGTGGCGGGCTCCACAGGCTCCGCAGAAGAGGGGTGTGGAGAGTGACCTGTGCTCGCACACAGGCCCCTTGGTGGCGGCAGCAGCAGCCCCAGCGTCTCCCGCCCGTCTCTGGGGTCCGCGCTTTCAGCCGCGGCTCGCGCCCGTCTCTGGGGTTCGCGCTTTTAGCCGCGGCTCGCGCCCGTCTCTGGAGTTCCTTTAAGCAGCGCTCTTAAACCCCTCTCCTCGCGCACCAGGAAACAAAGAGGGAAGAAAAAGTCTCTTGCCTCTTCGGCAGGTGCAGGCTTTTCCCCGAACTCCCTCCCGGCTAGTCGTGGTGCACTAACCCCTTCAGGCTATGTTCAAGCCGCCAACCCCAGTCCTCTCCCTTCGCTCCGTCCAAAACCGAAACCCGAGCCTCAGCTCGCAGCCCCGCCCGCCCCGGCGGGTGAGCAGACAAGCCTCTCGGGCTGGTGAGTGCCGGTCGGCACGGATCCTCTGTGCGGGAATCTCCCTGCTTTGCCCTCCGCACCCGTCGCTGTGCACTACTCCGCGGTGCCGATGCTCCCCCCTTCGCCTCCCGCAGTCTCCGCCCGCGGAGGGGCTTCCTAGTGTGTGGAAACTTTTCCTCCTTCACAGCTCCCTCCCACTGGTGCAGGTTCCGTCCGTATTCTTTTGTCTCTGTTTTTTCTTTTGCCCTACCCAGGTACGTGGGGAGTTTCTTGCCTTTTGGGAGGTCTGAGGTCTTCTGCCAGCCTTCAGTAGGCGTTCTGTAGGAGTTGTTCCACGTGTAGATGTATTTCTGGTGTATCCGTGGGGAGGAAGGCGATCTCCGCGTCTTACACTTCCGCCATCTTCAAGGTCCCCCTGGCTAATGGTTTTTCAATTTTGTTTATCTTCTCAAACAACCAGCTTTTAGTTTTATTGATCTTTTTCATTGTCTCCTTCATTTCTTTTTCATTTATTTCTGATCTGATCTTTACGATTTCTTTCCTTCTGCTAACTTTGGGGTTTTTTTTTCTTCTTTCTCTAATTGCTTTAGCTGTAAGCTTAGGTTTTTTGTTTGATATGTTTCTTATTTCTTGAGGTAGGATTGTATTGCTATAAACTTCCCTCTTAGAACTGCTTTTGCTGCATCCCATAGGTTTTGGATGGTTGTGTTTTCATTGTCATTTGTCTCTATGTATTTTTTGAAATCCTGTTTGATTTCTTCAGTGATTTCTTGGTTATTTAGTAGTGTTTTGTTTATCCTCCCTGGAGCCAATTTTTATGTTAAATTTTTAGGTTGGGATTCCCAGACCACGTTGGTAGTGTAAGTTCAAAATATAAGCCTGAAGGAGATATAAATTTGGTGTTTTAAATTTTCCTACCATAGGCTAGGCCTAGATAAAAAAACCCATTTTTTTTCCCTGTTCCAAGGAGTAGAGGTTTTCCAAGTCTAAACCTTTACAGTGAGTCTAGTTCTTCAGGGTTCCCAGAATTATACAACAGTCTTAACTTCAGCTCACAGCCCTATATATTATATGTATCTGAGGACTCATTGCGTGTGACTCCCAGGGTGCTAAAACCACAAATAATAGGATACTGATACTAATATCTCCCTCCTCCTACTCTCTACTCACAACTGCATCACACTAGCTTTTAGTTCTTCTTTGTTTCTGGTACCTGGAGGTTTCATGTCAGTGTGTATGTGTGTGTCTATGCATGTGTGTGTAAACTCATGAATGTATTTAAGGATGTTGTATTTTATTCAAGTTTCCAATTGTTTGTAGTACCTGTTTTCAAGTCTACACTTAGTACTTAAAAATATTGCAAAAGAGAGAGTAAATGAAGAAGGGGAGGTAGATAAGAGGGGAAGAGGGAAGAAAACTCATAATCTTACGGCAAGAAAATTGAGAAGTGAACAATTAAATTTGAAACAAAGATGTGAGGAGATAAAATGCTGCCAATTGATAGTACAGGATTAAAACAAAGGGAACAGGCTTTGCAAAGCTGGTTTAGGCAGAGTTTACTTGGGTCGAACACAAAAGGCACAAATTATAAAAGAAAAAAATAATAAATTGGACTTCATTAAATTAGAAACTTCTGCTCTTTGAAAGACAACATTAAGAAAATAAAAATACATTCCCACCAATGGGTACAGCCACTATGGAGGACAGTATGGAGGTTCCTTAAAAAACTAAAAATAGAGCTACCATATGATCCAGCAATCCCACTCCTGGGCATAATAAACCATAATTTGAAAGGATGCATGCATCCCTATGTTCATTGCAGCACTATTTACAATAGCCAGGACATAGAAGCAACCTAAATGTCCATTGACAGATGAATGAATAAAGAAGGTGTGGCACATGTATACAATGGAATATTACTCAGCCATCAAAAGGAACAAAATAATGCCATTTGCAGTTATATGGATGGACCTAGAGATTGTTATACAGGGTGAAGTAAGTCAGAAAGAGAGAGACAAATATTGTATAATATTGCTTATGTGTGGAATCTAGAAAATGGTACAGATGAACTTATTTGCAAAGCAGAAATAGAGACACAGATGTAGAAAACAAACTTATGGTTAACAACGGGGGAAGGTGGAGTGGGATGAATAGGGCGATTGGGACTGACATATATACACTGATATGTATAAAAAAATAACTAATAGGAACATCCTGTACAGCACAGGAAACCCTACTCAGTGCTTTGTGGTGATCTACATGGGAAGGAAATCCAAAAAAGAGGGATATATGTATATGTATAGATGATTCACTTTTTTGTACAGCAGAAACTAACACAACACTGTAAAGCAACTATACTGAAATAAAAATTAATTTTTAAAAAAAGTTACAAAAAAAAAGAAAAGAAAAATACAAACCACCGACTAGAAGAGTATATTTGAAATGCATATATCTGACAAAAGACTTATGTCCAGAATCTATAAAGAACTCATACATCTCAAGAATAACACAAAAATGGGCAAGATTTGAACAGATTTCACAAAAGAACATAAACAATAAGCTAATGAAAAGATGCTCAATATCATTAGTCATCAATGAAGTGCTACTTAAAAGCAAATTGAGATACCCCTATATACTGATTAAATGGATACGATAAAAAGGATTTATAATACCATGATGTAGTTATGATATATAGCAACTCCAATATCCAAATATTGTTGTTAGGAATGTAAAACAGTATACTCACTTTGAAAAAGTATTATCAGTGTCTTACATAGTTAGACATACATATAACTTAATAATTCTACTTGTAGTTTTCTCCCGAATAGAAATGAACAAATGTCCACGCAAAGATTTATATTGAAGTGTTCATGGCAGCTCTGTTCAAAAGAGCCAAATGGTAGAAACCACTTAAATGCCTGTCAATAGGTAAATGTATAAAGAAAATGTGGTGAAAGTATTCAATGTCATACTGCTCAGCAATGAGATGAACACACTACAGATCAACTCAATAACATGGATGAATCAGAAGAAGCACCATGTCGAGCAAAATAAACCAGAGCAAAAGAACATATACTATAGGGCTTCCCTGGTGGTGCAGTGGTTGAGAGTCCGCCTGCCGATGCAGGGGACACGGGTTCGTGCCCCGGTCCAGGAAGATCCCACATGCTGTGGAGCGGCTGGGCCCGTGAGCTGTGGCCACTGAGCCTGCACGTCCAGAGCCTGTGCTCCACGATGGGAGAGGCCACAACAATGAGAGGCCCGCGTACCACACACACACAAAAAAATGTACAAACAATAAATGCTGGAGAGGGTGTGGAGAAAAGGGAACCCTCTTGCACTGTTGGTGGGAATGTAAATTGATACAGCCACTATGGAGAACAGTTTGGAGGTTCCTTAAAAAACTAAAAATAGAACTGCCATACAACCCAGCAATCCCACTACTGGGCATATACCCTGAGAAAACCATAATTCAAAAGGAGTCATGTACCACAATGTTCATTGCAGCTCTATTTACAGTAGCCAGGACATGGAAGCAACCTAAGTGTACATCGACAGAAGAATGGAGAAAGAAGATGTGGCACATATATACAATAGAATATTACTCAGCCATAAAAAGAAATGAAACTGAGTTATTTGTAGTGAGGTGGGTGGACCTAGAGTCTGTCATACAGAGTGAAGTAAGTCAGAAGGAGAAAAACAAATACTGTATGCTAACACATATATGGAATCTAATAAGAAAAACATGGTTCTGAAGAACCTATGGGCCGGATAGGAAGAAAGACGCAGACATAGAGAATGGACTTGAGGACACAGGGAGGGGGAAGGGTAACCTGGGACAAAGTGAGAGAGTGGCATGGATTTATATACACTACCAAATGTAAAATAGATAGCTAGTGGGAAGCAGCCGCATAGCACAAGGAGATCAGCTCAGTGCTTTGTGACCAGCTGGGAGGGTGGGAGGGAGATGCAAGAGGGAGGAGATATGGGGATATATGTATATGAATAGCTGATTCACTTTGTTATAAAGCAGAAACTAACACACCATTGTAAAGCAATTATCCTCCAATAAAGATGTTAGAATAAAAAAACAAATACATACTATATTCTTTCCATTTGTATGAAATTCTAGAACAGGAAAACTAATGTATAGTAGTGGAAAGTAGATCCGTGGTTGCCTAGGGCAAGAAGTATAGAGCGTATATTCCCTGCAACTCTGTACCAGGGAACTTTGGGGAGTGATTCAATGTTCTTTGTCGTGAGTACGGTAGTAGTTATATGGTATGCACCTTTGCTCAGGTTCATTGAATTGCATAACCCATTTGAGACCCAGAACAGCCAAGATAAGAAAGAAAAGCTCCTCCATAATGACAGACATTGGCTATCCCATCGTGGCTCTGTGGGTGCTCAGAACCAGATTTAATTTGATTTTGGAAAACAAAGCAATGAAATGTTTCAAGTGCCTGAATGTTGTAAAACAAATGTCTGCTCCATACCATTGATTGTTACGAGCTTTCCTGAACCAGAAAAGGACTAATCCAAAAGCAGAATAGATACCCCACACAATCCTGTTATATTCTTCAGACCATGCACTGTCTTGTAGCCAGGGCAACTAGCACCAAATGAGCAAAACTCAGTGTTTTTTGTGGTTTTCCACACTCTCTGTTTCCTTCAGAATGAAAAGGGCTTTGTAAATTTTAAACGGCATTATCACTATCATGGTGTAAAAGTGCCATCCAGCTTCTCATGATATTATAGTAAAGCGGCTTCAAGCCTTTCTTGTCAAAGGCATCTGTCAGCGTATACTCTGGTGAATGCTTCTGTTTGGGGGCCTTATTATTTTTCTTGCCATTATTGAAAATGTGCACCCCTCCATCACAGCCTTCTCTGGTGTTTGGTAGATTCTGCCATGGAGACCACACTGGCAGCTTGAAACCTGATGTGTGCAGTAATGTGTCAGTGTCCCACCTTGCTTGGCAATGAGAACTGACATTTCTAGGAGCTCAGATTCTCCAGAGCCAGAGCCTTTTACTGAGAGTGGACAAATATATAGATGAAAAGAGCCCTCATCGCTTCTATTCCTTATCTGTTTGATTGCGTATTGTATTGTTTTGATTTACAACCCACTCACAGATTCCTGGTTTGATAGTATCTATTATCTGTGGTTGTCACTTGTAAGAATTGAATTTTATTTTCTTTTGCTCTTACATACCTGGGGTGGATGAGAAATGACTTTCTCTGTGCTTTCATTTTCACAGACTATTCATAAAAATGTTGACAGGAAAGTCCCTCAAATGCACATATGTAGTGTATATAACTGAGGGGTGGGAAAGCCTGGAAGGAAAAATAATGAATAAACCTTGAGCACTGAAATAAAAGGAAAGAAGGAAAATATGCTACAGTCACCTTTTTATAGTTAGAAGCAAAGAAAGGTTAGATAAAGGATTCAAAACGGGGTGTCAGGCTACCTGGGCCCCCTGCTACTTTCTAAGCTAATTAACATTTCGGAAATGAATATTTTTCATGTTTAAAGCAGTGATTGTAATTCCCACCCACAATTTTGTTTTGAAGATGAAATCAGAAAATGTGCAGTGCCCAGCATTTTGAAAGTACTATTTCAGCTTTACCCTTTTAGTAAACAGGTAGCACATCAAACTGAGTCACTGGGGAATGTCTCATCATCGGACACATCACAAAGGTGAGGGTAAAAATGTAGGGAGTTAGGAAGGGAGAGTATAGAATCCCAGGACTAGCAAGTGGGGGGAGCCATTACCGGTCCCAGCCTCCAGCAGGTGAGGTGGTTACCAGTGCTGAGTAGAATTAGAGACTCTCCTAACTGGAGCTGGGGTGTAGTAGAAAGGTCCAGTCAACACATGGCAACCTGATAAACTAGCCCACCATATTCCACCCTTTTTCATCTTAACTTTTCTGAAAAGGGAAATCATATTTTATTTACCTTTAAAGCCGAAGAAATTTCTCCTAATCCACACCTAGGAAAAAGAAGTTATCTCCTCCCATATTACGTAGTTTTTGTTCGATTTATAGCACTGGCTATATCTCCCCCTGCATTGCTATATGACTGTCTAGTTCTAATCTTTTGGATTTTAAATGATAGGGACTGTGTCTTTCTCATCATGTATTCCCTTAAGTGTCTAACAAAAGAAGTGCTCAGTGAGTTGAATTGGAGACAAAAATTTGATTTACCCACTGGCCTTTAAATGATCTCATTGAGTGTTATGTCAAGACTGATGAAAAGGTAAAGGCCACAGACAAAATAACTGGGGATTAAGTAGCAAAACTGAGGATTCATTCACCAGAGATGATGCAAAGCAAGCTATCTATTTTATTGAATACTATTTTTGTGTCAAGTACGCTTTTTCCAGTTTTCTATGGGGTAAGACAAGTATATTGGCAATCCATTCATCTATTTTTTATTTTCACTAATATTTATTTATATGATCAAGATAGAGAGCAGGAGATAGAGTACTGTCTAGTGTGGATCAAGTGTGATATGGGTTTTATTTCACCTGATGAAGACCAGAGGTAAAGAAAGAGTGCAGTGACCTCACATAAGAGGGGCACCTGACCCAAACCAGAAGGGCATGACAATTAAGGCCAAAAAATTAACACTTCTTGTGGAGGATAGCTCTCTCTGAGTATCCATGATTAACAACTGAGGAAGAAAACCAACAGCATGTGTTATGGAGACAAACCACCCACAATCCCTATTAACTTAACACAGAAAAAGGGCAAAAGGAAGAAGCTTCCAGTGGTAATTCATGCAGAAGCAAAGAGAAAAGCATGGCTGACAGAAAAACAGACAAACATATTAACAAACAGCAACAACAAAACCTTCCAGATGTAGAGTGAAATGTCCTGAGTAGGAAAAGGAACACGTCCAGAGCACTCAGATGAGAATATTCTAGTGTGCAGGAGGCCTAAGTTTTGAAGTGCTGAGTGGGTGAGATAGGCAGCTAATTCATTTCTGATGTCTGAGTCACTTTTAAGGACTAGAGACCCAGGTGAAGAGTTTCTTTGATACAAGTTGTATCAGGAGAGGGTCTCATAAACAAGATTTATATACAAATCAGGTTTTGACTGTAATTTAGACATCATGCTTAGAAACAACTAACTTGAGTCTAGAGGGAGTCCTCACTCTGAGGAAAATAACTCCCTTATCTCTGGGGGTGAAAACGCTTTGTTAATAAGTATTTTAAGGGCTGGAGTTTCCCATTTACTGGTCAGCAGAATGAAGTTAATTTCTTATCACTGAAGATGAATTCACTCAAGGGTAATGACAAACATCCTGGTTTCTGGCTTTCTTGAGAGAATCAAATGGAAAAGCTGGCTTTTGTGGGGGAGTGTTAATGTCAGTCATCCTTGGCTGCTGTGGAAGTGACAAACAGATCATTAAGCCTGATGCACATCATGACCTCCGTGCCCTGAAATAGAGAGAACTTCTGAGAACAGCCAATTGAACCTTTCTTCTGTGAGAAGCCGTGTTCCTGGAAAGAGAAATGGTGTGATAGCCAGGCAGACATGGGTTTGAATTCTGACTCTGACACATTCAATAGTTCTATAACCACAGAAAATGACTGGCTCTCCTCTAGGGCTGCTGGGAATACTAAACAAAGTAAGATGCTCATTTAGTCAACTTCTGTTTATTTAGTGCCTGCTATGCACCTGATATAGTTGGTACTGAGGACACAGTGATGAACAACAGAAAGGCTTTAAAACACCCTTATGGAGCTTTAATTTCAATTTCAATCAGATATCATGCAAGAAAGTAAATAATTATGATGGTGCCTAGAGCCATGAGCAAGAAGATGTGCTCAACAGTAACTACTTAGGGGTGGGAGGAGGGGCACCACTTTACCTAGTGTGAGCTTAGCTGTGAAGAAGCAAATCATGGAAAAGAGTGAGGGGAAGAATATTCTAAGTGAAAAACAAAAGCAGTAATTCCAAAGATGCCCTGAGGAGAAAAGGGCTGTCTACACTGAAGGAACTCAAAGGAAACCAGTGTGGCTAGAACATGGGGAGCATGGCAGAGAGTGGTGTAAGATGAGGTTATTGCAGCAGACACTAATTGTCTCCTAAAGCTGGAGGCATTACACTTCCTGATTTCAAACTATATTATAAAGCTACAGTATTCAAAACAGTATGGTATTGGTATAAAAACAGCCATATAGACCAATGGAACAGAATAGAGAGCCCATAGACCCACACATACATGGGCAACTGATCTTTAATGAAGGTTCCAAGAACACACGATGGAGAAAGGACAGTTTCTTCAACAAATGGTGTTAGGAAAATAGGACCCCTATCTTTCACCATACACAAAAAATCAACTCAAAATGGTTTAAAGACTTAAACATAAGACATGAAAATGTGAAACTACTACAAGAAAACAGAGAAAAGGCTTCATGACATTGGTCTTGGCAATGATTTTATGGGTATGACATCAAAAACACAGATAACAAAGGTAAATATGGCCAACTGGGACTACATCAAGCTAGAAAGCTTCTGCACAGCAAAGGCAACAATCAGTAAAGTGAAAAGGCACCTGATGGAATGTGAGAAAATATTTACAAACCATATATCTCATAAGGAGTTAATTTCCAAAATATATTAAAAAAATACAACTCAAAAAATAATGATCAACTGAAAAAAAATGGGCAAAAGACTTGAATAGACATTTTTCAAAAGAAGACATACAAATGGCCTAGACATATACAGTGAAGTATATGAAAAAGTGTTCAACATCATTAATCATCAGAGAAGTGCAAATCAGAAACACAAGAGATATCACCTCTCACTGTTAGGATGGCAATTATCAAAATAACAAAAGATCAGTGTTGGCGAGGGTGTGGAAAACAGGAAACCCTTATACACTGTTGGAAGGAATGTGAGTTGGTACAGCCACTTTTGAAACAAGTATAGCGGTCCTCAAAAAATTAGAAATAGAACTACCAGTTGATCCAGCAATGGCACTCCTGGATATATATCCAAAAAAACTGAAATCAGGATCTTGAGGAGTTATCTGTACTCTCATGTTCATTGCAGCATTATTCACAATAGCCAAGACATGGAAACAACCTAAGTGTCTATCAACAGATGAATGGATAAAGAAAGTGTGGTGTATACGTAGTGGGAATATTTTTTAGCCTTAAAAAAGAAGGAAATCCTATCATTTGTGACAACACGGATGAACTGGAAGACATTATGTTAAGTGAAACAAGCCAACACAGAAAAATGCCTACTGCATGATCCCACTTGTATCTAAAATAGAAACTCATAGAAGCAAAGAATAGAATGGGGGCAGGAGGAGTTTGGAAATGGGGAGTTGTTTACAGTTATACAAGATGGAAAATTCAAAAAATCTGCTGTCCTATAACATGGTGCCCATAGTTAACAATACAGTGTTGTGCACTTAAAAACTTGTTGAAGGTAAATGTTAAGTGCCATTGTCTCTCTCTCTCTCTCTCTCTCTCTCTCTCTCTCTCACACACACACACACACACACACACACACACACAAAACCAGAAAAGCAAGAGGTCACAAGAAGTCTTTTGGAGGTGATAGATATGTTTATTACCTTGATTTTGTTAATGTTATCATGGGTGTATGCTTATGTCTGAACTCAGCAATATGTATATATTAAATATATGCAATTTTTTGTATATTTAAGTTTATGCCAATAAAGCTGTAAAAAAAAATAAAATTTTTAAAATTAAAAGTAAATAAAATAAACAATTACATTTAATAGCACATTTCAGGTTTTTAACAAAAGATTAATACTACGATTACATTAATAATATATGTATATTTAGTGCTTCCCTGGTGGCACAGTGGTTGAGAGTCTGCCTGCCGATGCAGGGGACACAGGTTCGTGCCCCGGTCTGGGAAGATCCCACATGCTGCGGAGCGGCTAGACCCGTGAGCCACGGCCGTTGAGCCTGCGCGTCCGGAGCCTGTGCTCCGCAACGGGAGAGGCCACAACAGTGAGGGGCCCGCGTACCACAAAAAAAAAAAAAAAAATATATATATATATATATATATATACATATATATATATGTATATTTAATTCCAGTTTAGAAAAAAAAAAGTAAAATAAAAATCTTAGATCAGATTTTCACAATACTACAAGTATTATTTTTCTCCAAACTGTTCTGTATTCTCCTTTCCAAAGCAAAATCTGAGAAAATTACCCGTCATGTACATTGGGTCAACACTAGTGTATCATGCTACATTAGGTGCCAATGAGTAAACTGACACCATCTGGACCGAAACACGTTGTCTTTGCTTGCTATCAAAAGAGCAAAGACAGCAGAAGTCATATTTAGTGAGCCGAAAACTTCTAAGTATCAATCCACAGAAGGCTTCTGAGGTTGAAAAAGCAAAATCCTAATAGTCACAATAGCTGAGATTCCTGGAATTGGCCAGGAAGCTTGATGGAAGAAATGGACAGAGAACACATCTTGCAGTCTTAGGAGACATCACTTTCCTACCCTATAGGCAAGAAGTAGAAAAGCTGCATTTGTCCTCAACCCCTGGCACAGAAAGCCTCCAAGTGGGATTTGTGAGACAAGGGGCAAAGTGGAGGCCTGAATCTCCCTAGTTATGATGGTGGGGTGGGGAGTCCAGAGCTTGCTTGGGGATTACTGCCAAGCTGTAATGACTCCAGACCCCAGTGGGCTTAATCCAGTGTGTAGCAGCTTCTGTTTCCCCATCTTGGTTTGAAATGGTTTTAACCATGTTTTATTGAATTTATAATAAATAAGTAACTTCTTTGGTGTTTATTTTATATGTGAAGAGTGTTCCACTGTATCAGATATCTCTGACTTCCAAGAAAGTAACTTCTCAGTCATCAGAATCTTGTATCCCTCTGAGCAATTGGTCAAACACGCATTAAATTCCCCATGAGACTCTCATGGCCTGTGCTCTAGCATGAACATTTTTGAGAGTGTCTGAGTTTTGTATAGTGGGCAGGTACATACACCAAATCGTAGACAATTCTGAGAATCACAGAATGGAGCACGCATTAGACATTGCTTCTCCAAGTAGCCCATCTTAATTTTATTATTTTTTTTTAGCAATCAGTAAAAATTTACTAATTATATTACATATTTTTACACCATTAGGAGCACACTGTATGTGCAATTTCATGTCATATTTTCACTTTCTTTAGTATTATAACGTATCCTGTGTAATTTTTAAAATTGAAGTATAATTTACAATATTGTTAGTTTCAGGAGTACAACATAGTAATTCAATATTTTTATAGATTATACTTCATTCAAAGTTATTATAAAATATTGACTGTGTTCCCTATGTTGTACAATCTATTCTTATAGCTTATTTACTTATTCATTTATTTTATTGAAATATAATTGATATACAATGTTATACGTTAGAGGTGTACAATATAGTGATTCACATTTTTTAAAGGTTATACTCCATTTATAGTTATTATAAAATGTTGGCTCTATTTCCTGTGCTGTATAATATATTCTTGCAGCTTACTTTATTTTATTTATTTATTTTTGGCTATGTTGGGTCTTCGTTGCTGCATGCGGGCTTTCTCTAGCTGCGGCGAGTGGGGGCTACTCTTCGTTGCGATGCGAGGACTTCTCATTGCAGTGGCTTCTCTTTTGTGGAGCACGGGCTCTAGACGCATGGGCTTCAGTAGTTGCGACACACAGGCTCAGTAGTTGTGGCACACAGGCTTGGTTGTTCTGCGGCATGTGGGATCTTCCTTGGTTGTTCTGCGGACCAGGGATTGAACCCGTGTCCCTTGCATTGGCAGGTGGATTCTTAACCACTGCATCACCAGGGAAGTCACTGTAGCTTATTTTATACAGTACATGATAGTTTGTACCTCTTCAACCCCTACTCCTATATTGCCCCTCCCCCTTCTTTCTCCCCACTGGTAACCACTAGTTTGTTCTCTATATCTGTGAGTCTCTTTCTGTTTTGTTATAGTCATTTGTTTCATTTTTTTAGTTTCCACGTATAAATGATAAAGTATTTGTCTTTCTCTGCCTGACTTATTTCACTAAGCATAATACCCTCCAGGTCCATCCATGTTGTTGCAAATGGCAAAATTTCATTCTTTTCTATAGCTGAGTAATATTCCATTGTATATATGTACCACATCTTCTTTATCCATTTATCTGTTGATGGACAATTAGGTTGCTTCCATATCTTGGCTGTTGTAAATAATGTCAATATGAACTTTGGGGTGCATGTATCTTTTGGAATTAGTGTTTTCATTTTCTTTGGGTTTACACCCAGGAATGGAATTGTTGGATCATATTCCAAGTAGCCCATTTTTGAAAGTGGTAGGACTTAAAAGTAATTTTAGTTATTGGTACCCACATTCCTCTCTCATTTTACATTCAACATAGTAGAAAATTAGAGGGTTTTGATGATCAGCTACCCCACTGACAATTATATTTTCTATCTTGTTCATAGCTCCTTCTCCAAATTTCTATACACTTGTATATATTAATATTGCCACAATAATGCTATATAGAAGACTTAGTAGCTCGAAAGAAGCATTACTATTTCTCACAAGTTTATGGATCATCTGGGAATTTCTTTCTGGGCTTGACTGATGGTGGTTGGCCTCACCCTGAGTCTGCAGTTACCTGGTAGGTTGTCTGGTGACCTCTGATCTAGAATGGCCGCTCTAACGCGATCAGTGCTTCACTGAGATAACCAGGTTGGCTGTTCTGCTCCGTGTGTCTCATCCTCTAAAAGACTAGCCTGGGGAAAGGAAGAAGAAAGAGAGCAGAAATCCACAAGACCTTTTAAGGCCTAAACTTGGAACTAGCATTTCTACATTTCCAGGACATTCTGTTGACTAAATCAAGTCATAGGGTCAATCCAGTTTCAAGGACTGGGGGAAGAGACTCCACCTCTTCACAGATGAGTTGGAACAGATTCATTGCAAAGGGCATGGTTATCATAAACCATCGACAGGTGCTACAGTTGGTAATGTTATCCTTTTGTATACTGGAAATCTTTACAGCCATCTTTTATTTAGAGATTGAAACATTTTAGCTTATTTTGACTTTCAGAGTGACTTTTCAGAATAGGACTTAACAAATCCCTAAGGCTCACACTTCATTAGATCGCAGAGTGGGGCATCCTGATTGTGTTAAGCAAGATTCAGATGAAGCACAGTAGATCAGACTGCCAGGGCCCTTAAGAGAGAGAACTTCTCAACCAAACCAACAGCTCCTAGCCTCCAAGTACTACTGTGTTGAACAAGAATGCTTAAAACAGTACAACCTGACTTAAAAGTTATCTGTAAGCTTCAGCACAAATCAGCATGATGGTGGGAAGGTTAGCAGGGAAGCCCCACAGGTTGATAAGGTAAAGCTGACCCTAACCTGAGTCTCACATCTGGAATAGGTATTCAGCACTTGAACCAGTCACTTTACCATCACACTCATGCCCAACTGAGCAGATTAAAACTTCAAACAAGCCATCCAAGATGGAAAATTCTCTATGTGCCTCTCTATCTTGAAATTCCACAAGAAACACCCTTACTAGTGGCTCCTTTGCCTAGGGGCCTAAAGTTCTGCTTGGACCTACCCTGTCACCAAGAGGAAAGTCCCCCATTTGAAAACTACAAGTCGGGAGTTGACAGGAGGGGAGGGTAACAATCACATGTAAAGAAGGCCACCATGCCTCTGTCTCTGTTCTCCGCTGGCCCCAATAGCCTTGGGGCAAAGTTGTCTAGTGCTAACAGATGACAATTTAAAAAATCAACCCCCATATAGGAGCCTATATATTGGTATTTGTACAGAAGGATATATCATATGTGTGTTTATATACTTATGAAATTGCAGTATCCATAAGAAATTCACCAAAATCTTGCTTTCTGCTGACTTGCTAGTTCATGGAGCTAAGCTTTTTGGAAATTTAAAAAGCAAAGTAATTTGCAAAATAGATAGCAAGGGCTTCCGTGTTATTCTCAAGTATAACTTTCAATTTACAAGTCTTTCATCTGTCCTCACTTTTTATCTGCCCTTCTTCCTTTCAACGTTATTTGAACCACAGCACTTCCATGAGCATGAAGATTCTGAGGAATTGCCTGAAGGCTTCCCTAAGGAGTACAGAACCATCTATTCAGATATTTTAGGGTACTTTGAACTGTAGGACAATGGTCTCTGGACACCTGCCATATGTCGTATCAATCAGTGAAATCCAATCAGCTCAGGGTTAACCTGCAATAAGAATAATCATAGTACATAGTAATAGTAGTAGTAGTGGTGGTAGTAGTAGTAGTAATAATAGTAGTAAGAGTAATAATAATAGTAATAGTAGTAATGACATTCACCACCATCTTGATCCCTTTATACACATTGTCTCACTAAATGCTTTTGACAAGCCGTAAGATAGCTCTTTTAAAAGCCGAAGAAACTGGCTCTGATTTTTCAAAACCATAGAGCTAACATGTCATGGCAGAGGCAAGATCAAACCCAGGTTCATCTCACGCTCTTAACTCCTTCTCTGTGTTGTTCCTAGAGAGACAAAAATCATGCTAATTTGCATTTGCGCAAGTGCTAGGCTGACATACTGAACCTAGATTATTGGCGGCTTTACCTAAAGATGCTCAAGCTGTGGCTCATAGGGAACAGAAAGGACACAAAGGCAGGCTGAACATGGATAAAGGAGAGCCACACACCTGGCAGGAAGCCCCATAATGGAGCATAGATCACTCCTGGGCAGAAAGACACACTGGAGTGTGTGGAAACTTGAGCCAGGCTGACTCTGAGTGGAAAGCATTTTCACAGCTACTAGGGCAAAGGAGCAGAACAAAGCAAAGTGACAGGTGACATGCCACAGCAGCCATGGCTGCTTATCGGGAATGTGGCATAGGTAGGTCAGGTGCCACACTGTTCGCCTTGGGTGCTATCAGCACTCAGACGATTGTAAGTCACAACACCCCCAAAGTGTCAACTTCTAATTGAGATCATGCATATTAGACATGCTTTCATAGCTGTGATTGTTGTTCACTAGGCCAGGAGGCTGTGTAGAACAAAGCATAACCAACCCTTTTATTATTTTTCATTAAATACCTTTTGCATACTTTATGTTAGATTCAGTTTGTTTCCACCACTGGCTTCTGTCTTTGAAGACTATAGAATCTACTGGGGAGTTCGACACGTAAACAACTACTGGGATCTATAAAGCATGTTAGAAGTATTGTAGTTGAATTTTTAAGAACCACGTTCTTGAGTTATGGTTGACATAACGAATAGCTTTACATATTTAATGGATACGACCTGGTGAGTTGGGAGATAAGTGTACACCGATGAAACTATCACCACAATTTATGTAGTAAAGCTATCTATAATCTCAAAAACTTTCTCCAAAGACTTGTACAACAGGCCCATATTGATAAACTGGGAACCATATTTATTATTGCATAACACCAACCATAGCCAAATAGCATTTATTCAGCCAATACATATTTCTCAAGCCTCTGTTAAATGTCAGATACTATGTTCGTCACTGGTGTATACTTACAGTCAACATAGGGTGGCAGGAAACAGACATTTTAAAAGTCTGTGTTTAATTATGGATGTGATTACTGCTGCAAAGGAGAGGTTCGGGATGCTATGGTAATGTAGTGTGGGGGATCTATACCAGGCCTAATTGTGTGTCATTTAAATCAAGACTTGGATGAGAATTTAGCCCTTTTTTGTAAGAAAGAAGGTAGGAATCTTCCAGGCAAAGGAATAGAATATGCAAAGTCCCTGAAGGAGAAAGCTGGGATGAGTAGAAATATGGCTGGAGAGAGGGAAAGAAAAGAGGTGCCAGTTGAGGCCGAAGATATGGGTCATGGAGGGCATTGGCAGCCATAGTTTATTCTATGATTGACATAGGACTTTATTCTAAGGACACTTTATATACGTTAACTCTACAGGTGGAAATCTGATCTTCCCTCTTTTATACCTGGGGAAGCTCAGCCTTAGAAAATTTCAGAGAGAACTTGGATTCACACCAAGGCAGTCTAGCTCTAGAGCCCAGCTGAATTGTTACCTGACACGGCCTCTAATGTTTAGCTTTGTGTTTCAGAGGGGAGTCATTGGTAAGCGTGTTCCATTCATCAGTCATATCAGTGGGATACATGAGTGAACAAGAGTAGACTAAGATTTCAAGAAATCACTGGTCATCTATTTGCCTTGGGTACATACAGCTGCAGGAGGCCTTTTGACAAATGCAACCATCACTAGCACAAGTACTTCCTGCGCCTATTAGACATTTTGCACTTAAGAGGCTCTGCATAGATGGGAGGTGTAGAGTCCATATTTCAGCAACTTCCATTAAACTGTCATATACCTTCCCTGCATTCCCCGCCTTATCGCAGACCTTGGATTAATAAGATCTTTTTCACTCAGTAAGAGCTTTCCCCTCTCAGCTGCGCAACCATCCTGCATTCTACTCCTATCACAGTCTAATAATTTTAATGTGAGATGCTCAAGGTCAAACCCAGATCTTGGGCCCTTGGGTGATGGTGAATCATTTAGCAACTGTACCCAATCTTTAATGAAGGCTAGAAAATATTGAAAGTTTTGAGCTTTTCTTTTCCCCAAAATGAACTGTGCAATAGAGCAGTGATAATCACTCTCACAGGCAAATGTGCCTTTTCTGAAATTCTAGGTAAAACTCTGTCCCACCCAATCCCTGAGTATGAGAAACAAGGGGAATATAATAGTAGAAAAAGCTAATCATTTAATTTTGTTTTGTGTATTTTTGTATACGGATAATCAACAGACTATAGATGTAGAACTCTACAGATGTAAGTGTATTTTAATTTAGCACTTCAAACTATTGAGAGTGACTGGTTTTCAAAGTTTATTTTTAAATAAGTAATATATTCACACAAACACAATTTCCCACCCATCTCACTGAAACATTATACGTATATATTTATATCCAAATACATATATGTATATACATATGTACATAAACAAAATTCTAGTTCCTCATTCTTTAAGTAGAAAAATTGAAGCATATTCAAGATCAGCTGGTTTCTTAGGACATTCAGTGTTCTCAGGACATTGCATGTGTGAGTTGCATTTATAATTCTATAGCTAATGAACCTTGATAATCTTTCGAGTATTATTCGACAGTTGAGAAAATTTTCTCTGAAGCTATGTGGTCATCATCATCGCCATTATGATTAGTATAATTGCCATTCTCAAATGAGGCAAAATTCACCACTCCTCAGGGTAGTGGGTCCAAGAGACAGAATGCAAAAAAAAAAAAAAAAATAGCATCACTTGACTTTCTTCGCTTCTAGTCTGCTCACTCCAGCCCCCATCTCGTTACCTCACTGAGAAATGTTTCTCCTTTGGTGACAAATGAGGGAGTTGAAGGCCCCTCTTGACCTTCAAGTCATTTTTCATGTTATTCCTGTAGCCATAATGAGCTGGGGCGGGGGGAGGGTTATAAAGTAAAGTTTTAGAGCATGTGTTTTGGAATGTCACAAACCTGGGTTTGCATCTTAGTTCTATTACATGTTAGGTTTGGGAAGGTCACTCATACAGTTTGGACTGTTTCCCATCTGTAACGTGGAGGTTATCATACATACATCATGAAATTTGGTTGAGGGTCAAATAAGAAAATGTATTTAATTTCTTAGCCCAGTACCTGACACCTTGCCAGGCCCTATTAATGTCATTATCGATATTATATCAACAATATATCACTATTATGATTATCCTTTATAATGAGGAAAAGGTTGGACCCTATTCTCTCCTTCCAGCCGTCAATTCAGTATCTCCTGTCCCCTGTCCAAGACTTTTGAAGGGATATGCCAAGTTTGGGCTGTTATTGCTATTTTGATTATTTAATATTGACTGAGCACTGAGATGGTGCAGCATTTGTGGGGCACAGGAGGAGGTAGGGGCAGCCTCTCCTGCTCTGAGTTGAGCTGGGAGCATGAAGCTGGCTGGATGTGTGGTTGAGGGTAGCATAGCCAAAAAAGACCATCTGGACCAGTGCAGTCAGGGCTCTCAGGAAACCTGTAGGGGCTCTGACTAAGCCAAGTTATTTGGCTTCTAATCAACTTAACATTAACATTCCCCCAGCCCTCCTGTCTAAGATGCTAATTCCTCCTAAAGAGGTATGTGATATATAGATGCGCACATCAATCAGGAGGCTGAGTTTTCTTCTGCCTCATCTCACTCCTGTCAGCTGGATTGATCCATTGGAAAACAGAGACTCTTCCTTTATAATAAAGCAAACCCCTAATTTGAATAAACACCACTGCCAAACTCTCACTTTAAGAGACGCCTTTGGCGGTTTATGGCTTTGTCACTCCAATAATACTTCTCCTGGAACAGGTACCAGATTCCTTTTCTTGTTAGGAAAGTGGTCAAGCTTTTTTGAACCAATTGTACCTTCTAGAACCACTCAGCTCTCGACTTCCAACACTTCTAAAAATTGTCTGAAGGCCAAGGGTGTCCTGAATTCCAACATAACAGTAGTACAGAAGCTGTCTCCTCTATCATGTTTATTAGTGATAAGATTCTATTCTAAGTCACAAAATGCATCCTGTAGTTGCTCTCTTTACCTGCTTCAGCCAGGTAAATGGCATTCAGAGAAGTCTAATTGTGCCAACATGCTCACAAAAAGTTAAGCAGGACCTTTATATTAAAACCCTGTATTATGAAGTTGGCCTGCAGTGCTGGGGCAGGGGCCGGGGGACTTGAGAAGACTCTGCCTTATTTTCCATTGAATTACCTTTAGTTCCCCAGAGACGGTGCCAGGCGTATAAAGCTGCTCGGTCAATGTTTGCTGAAATGAGGACAACAGTTACTACCAGAAGAATTATTTCTCAGCCTCCGTGGATTTGTGTTTGCAGCCCCTCAGTCAAGTAGTCTTACAGGAAGATCTCAATAAGCAATTCTCCACAACTCAGACAAGCAAAAAGTGTGTATGTGAGTGTCTATGTTTTCGGTAGTTGAAGGCTGGGGAGGGGAGGCAGCTATATTCTTGTGGACACAGGTAAATCTGTTGTATAATTTCTACAACAGAGTGCCATGCAGTAACCACTGCAGTTAATAATAATATCTGCTGATTATATGATGGTTTACAGTTCATAAAGTGCTTTCACCTATGCTATCCCATTTGGTCTCTGTAACAACGGAAGGGAGATTCTTATTCCCATTTTACTTGTGGGGAGACAGAACTCCAGAGTTAGCTGTGATTAATTTACAAGGACAGAACTGGCTGTGTTGACACCTGTCCTGTTACACTTCCTATCACCTATTCTCATCTCCCTGCACTGCACTTCCTTAAGGGCTTGATCAGAGATCATGAGCTGCTCCTATGTTTCAGAAGTTGATATATTCCATTATTATTCATTTGACAAGCTATCCCACGATTACTTAGATGCTAAGCACAATGACAGTTTCTAGGGGAGGATAAAAAGCCAAATAAGATAAAGATCACTGCTTTTGGGGGGCTCAAAATCTAACTGGGAAAGTCAAAATTTAAATATTTATGTAAATAAATATTTTTTGTGGAATGTGATAAGTTCCTACAAAGTGTTGAATAAACAAGGAAGATGGAGGAACTAACTTCTGAAAGAGGAAGACGGAAAAACTTCAGAGTCAATCTTCGGCAAGACTTTGGAGGCTGAATAGGAGAGTTTTTGTTGTGGTGGTTTTCTTCCAGTTTTATTGAGGTGTAATTGACATACCATATTTTGTAAGTTTAAGGTGTATAACATAATGATTGGATATATGTATATGTCGCAAAATGATCACCATAATGAGTTTAGTTAACATCAACATAGTCACATTTTCTTGTAATGAGAACTTTTAAGATCTACTCTTTTAGCAGATTTCAAATATACAATACAGTATTGTTAACTATAGTCACCCTACTGTACATTACATCCCCAGAACTTATTTGTCTTATAATTGGAAATCTGTAGACTATGAGATTTTTGGGGAGGGGGAAGAAGGAAGAGAGGGCAGCTCAGGAAGGGAAATGAGCCAAAGCATAGAGCCGTGAACTGTGAAAGCCTGCTTGTGAACAGGGGAGACTCTCCGTATAGGATACTTGTGAACAGTGATCATAGATGAAACTGGAAGGTGAAATCAGGCCAGATGACCTCAACTGAGCAGTCTAGCATTTAACCCTGTGTATGATGTATATGTTCAGAATGTAATTGTTTAAAAGGCAACAAGGTTTGTAAATAATAAACTTTAAAATAGCTTCTCTGGAGAAAGGCCAAGATTGTCCCAGATCAGGTATGGATAAGATATGGGCCTTAGAGTCAATGGTGGGGACTGTCTGGATATCATGCCTTTTCCTTGGTGGCTGCATGAAGGAAAGGGACAGCTCCTACAGACTCAGAGGAGGAATTCCTGCCTTAAAAGCCAAAACAAAACAAAACAAAACAAAGAGAAAAAGAAAACCATTTTTGGGTTTATTTTATCATAATCTTGTTTAAATGTTTGTGAAGGCAGATAGGAGAAAAGCTCCAAAGGAGAGCTGCATCCCAGGAGCGTGGAGTTTTACTGGTCATCTAGTCATCCTGTCTCCCCCTTCCACCTGATGATTCTCCTTGCACTGATCATGGGGGGTGTTTCCCTGAGTGTAGTGTTTCACTTTCTCCGTGTGTGTGTGTGTGTGTGTGTGTGTGTGTGTGTGTAAAAATGGAGCATTTCTTTACAAAGGATTTTTTGATACTTGGTAAATCTTTGATGAATTTGTCTGAAAATGTATTTTGCAAAAACACAAAGCGCAAAGCTACAGAGCCGTAGCAGACCAAGTTTCTGGTGCAGTTCCCCTTTCCATCCAGTGGAGATCTTTGCATTTACTAAAATTCCAGCTTTGTTCCTTGACAGCCCAGCCCAGCATGTCCCTCTTTCCCTGGCCTTGCTCATATGCTCAGGCGCACTGACTTCTTTTCTTCAAACATGCCAAGTCCTTCCTGCCTCGGGCCTTTGCACATGCTGCCCTCCCCTTTCCTCCACCATTTTGCATGGCTGGCTCCTTCCTAACATCCGGGCTCAGCCCAGATGCCATCTACTCATAAAGGACCTACATGATCACCCTGTATAGATAACTGCCGACCTCTAGCCCACACCAGTCATTGCCGTATCATCTGCTTTCGTCGTCTTCTTACTACTTACGCCACCTGAAAAATGTCTTACTTAGGTCTTTGTTTATTTCTTTATCGTCCATATCCCCTACTAGAATGTGAGTATCATCATCACTCCTGGATCCCCGTGTCAGTCACAGAGCCTGGCACGTATTAACCCTTAAAATCTCATTAAATAAACAAGTGGATGAAAAAGCAAAGGCAGCTTTAGGTGACTTAAATTCTGCCCTACATTGGCATTAGTGTTTAAAATACCCCAATTTCTATTTGACTTTGCTAAGAATGGAGGGAAACAGCCGTCTTTTATTACACTTGCATCACATTATTTTGATGTCCTCCATCCAGGATATGTGTAACTTAAGAATCAGTTTTACTCTATTATCCTCAACCTCTTACCCTTCTCTCTACCATATCCCATTCTCCACCGCATATCTCCACTTTCCCAGTTTATTCTATTTCTGTGCACAATAGGAAAGTAATTTACACTTGCCTTATTATCTGGGCTAGCGCCCTAGCAAAACAGGCACTTTTTTAGCTTAACAGGCTAAGCATTTTAGATGCATTATCTCAATGCAATTTGCTTTAAATACAGATCCTACAGATTTGCATTATAACTCCTTTTGAGGTTATATCCAAAAAAGTTATTGCCCAAACCAATGTCAAGCCTTTTCCCTATGTTTTCTTCAAGTCGTTTTACAATTTCTGGTCTTACCTCTAAGCCTGTAATCCATTTTGAGTTGATTTTTGTACACACTGTGAGATAAAGGCACAGTTTCCCCAATATCATTAAAGAGACTATCCTTTCCAAATTGTGTGTTCTTGGTACCTTACCGAAGATCAGTTGACCATAAATGCATGGATTTATTTCGGGGGTCTCTATTCTATTGCATTGGTCAAATGTCTGTTTTTATGCCAGTACCATACCGTTGATTCCTGTTGCTTTGCGATATATTTTGAAATCAGGAAGCGTAATGCCTACAGCTCTGTTTTGCTCGAGATTAGTTTGGCTCTTTAGGCTCTTTTGTGCTTCCATATGAATTTTAAGATTGCTTTTTCTATTTCTGTGATAAATTGCGATGGAATTTTGATATTAGTTACATTGAATCTGTAGATAACTTTGGGTAGATGATCTCATCTAAGATCCTGAAAAACCTTCTCTGTGGTTTTCTATTTATAAAGGATTAGAGATTGAATGGAAGAAGAACCTGCTTCTTATTTATGAATTCAGGGCTTACTGAGCCAGGGAAATCTGAGCTGTCCTTTCCTCATCCAGATTCATACAAGGTGCTGAACTCTGTGAGAAAGTGGAAACCAGAAAAGGAGGCCTCACCTTTCTGGGCTATTAATTACTCATAGAATGTATTGCTCTAATGAAACGTCAACGCAGAGCACTCATATGTTTCTGGTTGTGGCTTCTGCCATGTCAGAGACACATTTGGAGTGGAGAACGGGACAGTAAAAGAAATTCTTGTTGATAAATCCCATATAGAGGCCAAAGAAAATCCCCTATTCATCTCTGTAAAAAAAAAAAAAATAGGGGAGGGGATGGAAAAGAAACAGGGTATTGGTCTATGAAGTTCCTGCTGAATCCCATTTGAAGAATTCGGTTCAACTTCAAAGAAGACCCCAAGGTCACATCTGAAGCTGATTCCATTGTACAGGTTAACTCACCATGGCTTATAGTATCTTCAGTGCAGCTGGCACCCTTTCTTCTTCTGTAGTACCCCAAAACACTCCTAGACTCGACAGGTCTAGGGAAATAGCATGTGACGGTGCCATTGGACTGTGTACATCAACCACGTGGTTTTAATGGCTGCAAATAGGACAATTATGTTTGCAGCAAATGGGTACCCCTTTGAAGAAAGGAAATATAGGGCAATTATATTGATACCTTCTCTCCTGGGTCTTGCTTGACATACCTGAAAAGGGTGCAATTCAGTTTGACACCTCTCATCACTTCCTGGCCTTTATGGTTGAAGAAGCACAAGTGTGTTTGATTTTTTACAACTGTCAAGGGCTACCATAGCCTCTGACCACCATCCTCTTCCCCCACTGGGGCTTCATAGCAATGACCAGGACGATTTCAGAAGTGCCTCTGATTCTTAGGTCACCTTTGATCTCTCTTAGACTAATCTGCTCCTCAAATGGGTTCTTCCCTCCAATAAAAGCCTGAGAGTGGATGTGTGTATTCTCAATACAGTCCGGATGGGTGTCATGAGAAACATTTTCTGTCATGATTTTAGTGATCAAAAGATGATGACTTAACCCAAATTCTCTTTTTCCTCATTTTGTTTTAAACATATATTAACATTTTAAAATAGAATTTAAACAGATGCCCAGTAACAGGATGACAAACACGAAGTGTGAAATCTGAAAGTTAGGAAACTGAACCACACACGGTCACCGTTTTTTTGACATCCGCCTGCGCTCGACTATTAAGTGGCTTCCTCACTTTCAGGGCGAGCAGGACTTGTAAAACCGGGGAGGCGGGCATTCAAAGACAACATCTGCTTGGTGCCTTTAATGATTTCTGTAATTAGTCATCTAAGCAGTTGGCCCTGTGATCCCAAACAGGGAGTACAGGGAGATGAGCTGAGAAAATCATTTCCTTAAGGTACTTGAAAGCTAATTGCAGAAAATGAGGTCTGTCTCTTGGCTGGGTTCTCTGGCGTCCGTTTCATTGGGTGGGGATGGCGCAGGAGAGCAGCATTCTCCAAGAATCTATAAAAAGTATATGCCCAGGAGCACTTTTTTTTGACACCAGAGTGCTAAAGGCCTTTGTTGGCTTGCAAAATTTAACAGGTAAGTAAATGATCTGAATATGGCAATGACAATTTAGAGGCCAGCAGAAGGAAGTGCACCTGGTTAGAGCAAGTCTCAACTCCATGAGAGAAAGAGACACCAAGAAACCAAGGAAGTGATGTTTCATAGGAACAGGTTACAAGGTCTAGGGGGTCTGTGGCTCTGCCTTCGTTGAACTGGACAGTTAGACTTTGCTAACAAACGCACTTTGAGTGACTCATTCAGCTTTTACTTCAAAGATAAAAGTAGAAGTTTTCAAAGCATGTCAGAAAGGGACTTAACTATTTTAATGAATCCAGGACTCTCTTACTAGGTAACACTCTCTCAGACAAGGCTTCATCTCAGCAAGCCTCAGTCACTCCCTGTGAGAGAAAGCCCTGTTTAATTCTCACCAATAATTTGGCCATTCTCTTGTGGGAGTGTGTTGATGACTCAAAACCTTTTAAAAGTTGGCATGATATAGGAGATACGGGGATATATGTATAGCTGATTCACTTCGTTATGAAACAGAAACTAACACACCATTGTAAAGCAATCATACTCCAATAAAGATGTTAAAAAAAATCTCTGTGCACACATGCATACATACTCATTTTGTAAATAACAGTAAATAACAGTTAAGATTTACTGAGTGCTAACTACCTGCTGTGCACAAATGCAACTTCCTTAAGTGTCCTCATTTATTAAATTCTCATGCCTCTGAATAGGGAAGTTTTGCTGATCAGAAACAGGGACAGAGTATTTAAGTAACTAGCTTGAGGTCACAGCTAAAAAGGGAAGAACTAAGATTCAAGCTCAGGCAGTTGACAGAACTGCTGTTCAAAGGATAAGCATTCTTTCCTTCATGTCCTTCAACATTCCCATTTTCCATCTCTAACCAAACATATGGAACCCATAAATTTCTTTTATGGGCCCTAACATCACCATAGAGTCCTAGATAAATCTTGACTGGGTACTGGATGACAGTGAAGCATATTAAGGATGGAGGGGGGGCGGCAGTACAATTGGCCTGATTTTAGTATTCTGCTGAATAAAGCATGTTGCTTTGAAAGTCATGAAAGATCATTAATGTTTCAATAGCCAGAGAGAGTACAATGCCACGAAGTAAAGAATTCACTATTCCAGTAACTTCAATGGCCTGGAGTTCTGACCGTGCCAAGGAGGGGGAAAAGGGAGCAACAGACCTTCAATAGTGATGTCTGGCACATGAAGTCCTTTGGTGGCAGCTGTTCTTTCATCTCAAATCCTTAAAATCCCCATTGCAGATTGTCTTGACTTTAACACAAAAACATCTACCATCCAGAGTTTTCAATCTAGTCAACTAAAGAAGTAGAGTTTCAGGGGCATAGTAGAAATGGCTTGGAGCCATGGGCCATTCTTTTGGTTGACGTACAAGTCCATCTCCCTTATGACTACCTGGCATTCAATGTGTTTCTGACATAAAATCGAAGATTAACACGATTTCAAAAAAAAGTAGAGCAGACAATGCCACTAGAACTTGTGTGTTTGCCAGGTCATCTGTCCTTTAGAACTCTGTCCTGTACGAAATATAGAAAAGCGAAACCATTCAGCGGCCCTTCAGACAGGAGACGTGAGTTGGCGTGAACCATCCCTTCTGTTTCGAGAACCAGCTGAGGCAGGAGCCACTAGGAACCTGAGTGCCCCTCATTCTGGTTGCCTAAGCGTGCTTCCTGAGGTGTGGGACATGTCTGCCTGTCTCCACTGAGGAGGGCGAGCCGTCAGCAGATTGCTAAGTAGCTCTTTCAGTGGTGCTGATTGATTTGCAGAGATGGCACAGATGCGACCTCCTCAGTCGAAGTCAATGTTTTCTTGGCCCTCAAAGTTTCAGAAAAATACAAATGTAAATGAAAAATAATGACAGGGCCCACATATAGCCCCAGAGTCATTGCCTCAGCAATTATTAACGCCTGCTGGGTTTCCAGCACCCTGCTAGACGCTGACAGTGACATAAAAATCATCAAAGGCAGTACTCCTGTTCTCCTCAATATTAATAATGACAAAGTAGCAAAAATTACATCGTTTTAAACATCACGGAGTTGATCGTTTTCTTTGCCACATATATTCTGCTTTTCAAATTAAAAACCAGCAGAGAAACACAAGCATGACTTACACATAGTCCTCCCTTGGTCTCAAATGCCCTTTTATTCATCTGCCTGGAGGACCTGCATATGTAATTCAAAGTCTAGCATGGCTGTCAGCTCCATGGCATGAAGCCTCAATGGCCATGTCCACACTGCAATCCCTACCACTCTATGCTCCCTTCGTACCCCATCCACATGGCTGTAACTTGAGAAATTATTATAGGTATCTGGGTATGTGTCTCAATCCCCCGCTTAGTGACCTCCTTTGGCTGAGGTTCTTCTAGACTCCAGCTGTTCTTTAGAATCATCTCCGGGTATGTTAAAAACTACAGAAGTTCAGGTTCCAAACCAGACCCACTGAGGCCTGCACATCTTTATTTGACTCTCCACAGGTGAGAGCCACACAAAGAATACAAATCAAAATAGTGCGTCCTTAATATCTGAGGCAAGATCCAATAACCCAGTGAAATGTTTCCACATTCAGAACACAGTGCTCCAGCTGGAGGCTGAAGTGAGCCTTCCATTTCCTTCCTACTACTTAAATCTAAATCTTGAGACCAGCGCATTCAATTCCCCCTGTGCAAAGACGGGGTGGGAAGGAAAGATGGATGGCCAGATCTGCACAAAAGGCCTTGGCCTAACTTACCCACTCAGCTCTCTGCTCAGGGGAGTTGGAAAAGAAAAGAAGAGAAGCATGCCTGGCCTGGACCAAGGAGACATACTGTGTGCCTGGGTTTATTTACCATGAGACAAGGAGAGGAAAAACGAGATCATGTGTCCCTGGCTCTGAGACACAGTAACCCTGCCTAGGAGAAAACCACAGCCCAAAGAACGTCCTAGTCTCAGACAAATCATGTTAAATACTCCTGTCCCCTTGTTGGAGGATCTGGAAAGTGAACAGAAGTGGACCTGGAATGTAAAGAGCAGCCTCAAATTACTTCCTCTTATCCCATTGGCTTCTTGTCAAAAGGCAGCCATCCTGAGGGCCAAGACCTCCATGCCCCACTCAACTGCTGTATTTTCCCTTTTAGTCTATAAGTGTGTGTGTGTGTGCGTGTGTGTGTGTGTTGGAGAGTGCTAGTAGTAGCTAGTGGGTAGAGCCCAGGGATGCTGCTAAACATCCTATGATGCACAGAAACAACTTTTTGCTGTTGTTGTTGGAACAGTTCGTCCACAACAAAGAGTTGATCCAGCCCCAAATATCAATAACGCCAAGGTTGAGAAATCCTGGATTGGAAAGAATATCTATGGGGCACTCACTTTTTACCACACAAAGAACCGTGTTCTTGTTTTTAATATTTATTTATTTGGCTGTGCCGGGTCTTAGTTGCAGCACATGGGATCTTCGTTGGCACATGTGGGATCTTTCAGTTGCGGCACGCGGGCTTCTTAGTTGCGGCACGCACGATCTAGTTCCCTGACCAGGGATTGAACCCAGGCCCCCTGCATTGGGAGCTCGGAGTCTTAACCACTGGACCACCAGGGAAGTCCCAGGAACCTTGTTCTTTACATTATCCCATGTAATTCTAACAGAAATTATCCCATGTCATTCTAACAGAATCCCATTGATGAAAATATAATCCCTATCTTCAGATGAAGAATCTAAAGCTCAGAGAAATGGAGTAGCCCCTGAAGGTCACAGATCTGGAAGGCAGCAGAAGGGGACTCACACCAGGGTTTCTAATTCCCTCTCACATTCATTCCTCCACCACAGAGTCCCCTGTTTCCACCATGTCACTCCTCTCTCCCTTTCATGTCCCCATTGTCACTGGTATAATTCAGGGTCTCTGGGGGCAAGGTCTTTTGGTAGGTCAGTCTACAACCACTTCCATTAGTTTAGGTTTCCTCTTTCTTTCGCCAGACTTTTGGGTAGACAAGATACAAATTTAGTGCTACCTAAGACAGGATACATTACAGAAGCATTGCCATGCCTTTACTTTTAAACTCAGCAATTTATTCATCCCATTCTTGGAGGAATGTAGGCTCGTCTTTATCAGGCACTTCTGAAATAATGGTTGATTGTCAATGCAGATTACTTGGCCAAAAAGAAACAGCCAAAAAAAAAAAGTGTTCAAAGAGAAAGTGTAGATGGGATTTTGGCCAGGTTAGATCTGGTTTCAGCTACTTTCTAACTTGGACTTGCTTATTCCTCGGGCTCTGGTCCTTCATATTCTTTAACTTGTCCTTCACTTAGTACCCTCCAGCCACAGGGACCTTCCTCAATTCCTCAAATGCACCCAGTTCTTTCTTCAGGGTGTCCACTCATTCTCTGGCTTCTTCTAGAATGTGCTTCCCTCTACAATGCATTTGGCTATCACCTGTCTTTTCGTTCAGGTCTCAACTTGGATGCCATTTCTTCAGAGAGGCCCTCCATTGACCTCCCCCAATCTCAGTCAGCCTCTTCTTTCATATCACCTGCTGCTATTTGTAGTACATTCTTGGTGGTGTTTATTAGTATAATGCCCGGCTCCCCACATAGGGGAAACAGTTCTGTGAGGGCAAAGGCCATGTCAGCTTGGTTTAACCAATGCTCAGCCCATAGCCTGCATCGAAAAGTATTTTTAAATGAATGAATAAATGACGTTGGTTACTTTACCTAACGTTTACACCCATATCTATACAACGATGGTATTAATTTGAACTTTTTAAAGGTATCATTAGAATGAAATAAGAGGACATATCTAAAGAGCCCAGTATAAGATAAGAGCCAACTAGGACAATAATTGGTGCTCCATAGATATTACTCAAGACCTGGGAGCTCTTATCTTAATTCTTTGACTAAATTATTTTCCATGTGACTTGGGGTAAATACTCTGCCTCTCTGTGCCTCCTCGTTTTCTTTTATTATTAGGCCACACCATATGAAAACCCTCAAAAAGCAGCAGTTTCCTCATTTTTCATTTGTACAGGTGCCTTTTATACAGGGAAGTAAAATATAATTCAGCAGTTTCAGACATAGCATAGTATGCAAGCAAGATAAAGAGAGGGAATTCTATCCCATTTAGTGAATAGTGATATTGACAAGGAGTAGAAAGAGAATGCCCCCAATTATATTACAGCTTAGGGGGAAAGTCAAGCTCTAAGGGAGTACTAGACCCCCACATTCTCTTTTACCCCTGACTTGGCTCCTGTCAGTTTTGCTTTTCGTGTTTCGGAAAAAATCTGTGACTCCTTCCTTGACGCTGATTCTTGATAGGACTTTCGTGAGTTCAGCTTTACCCACTCAGCCTCGGGATGCGTTATTGAAAGGAGGTGAACTTTTTATCACCTGTGGTTACAAACAGCTGTTATTTCAGCCCCCACCCCCCCCCACCCCCGAGTCAGGAATAATCTATACACACATTCCTGGAATTGAACACAGCTACAGATGGGTTGATAATCCAATGGACTGATGAATCTAAACGCATTTTCATTCATGGAGGATGGAGCTAAATGAAGAAGGATAAAACGTGCATTGAACTGTATCATGAATTTCTCAAACTTCTTCCTTTGGTTTCTTAGGAACTGCGGAGCAGCACGTAGTGGCCCATCGAACTTGGGGAGCTGGCAGTGCGACTGAGCTAGTCCAGGGGATCTTCACAGAAACGGCAGTCGGGGTCTTGGTCGGCTAGAGGTTCCATCTGAATGGTGAGTGAGTGCACAGGAAAGCTATTGCTGAGGGCTTTCGCAATTTCTCTCCGAACGACCTGGCTGTCCCGGCTGGCTGCTGTTGATAAAGAACCACAGTGAGATTGGCACTGATTTGTATACACAGGGGCGACGTCTCATCTCCAGCTTTTGTCTTTGACCTGGTGGGCTGGGGCACAGGCAGTGCACTCAGAAGGAGCCATGATGGCTCTGACAATCAGCTACATTCACACAGACAAGACAGGGGACATCCTAGTGCTGCAAAGCACCCCGCCACTCTGGGAACTCTTCTCGCCCACAGCCTCTCTGGAGTCTGGCGCTCCTAGGAGCTGACTATGAAAGTGGAGATAAGCCATGAAAAAGCCAAGTCGAAACTATTATTTCTTATACAGCCCTGCTCACCAGTTCCCTGGGTTCTCTGGGTTGCCACCCTTATAGCTAATCAGAATTTATATCAAGGATAGTGACAAGAGCCAGGAAGCATTTAGAGCAGCAGACCTCACTGCCATCTTTTCTCTTGTCCCCAAAGGTATCAGGAGGCTGTAAAGTTCCCTCCGTAGTAACCTGATTGTTTACTAGATTCTTCCATTTGCAGTGAAATATCGGTGTAGTAGAGGCTGTAAATTCCCTGCAGCCCGATCCATGCTTCTCAGCAAAGCTGAGGATGTCTGAGAAAGCACAGTCCTCAAATGGCTCTTCTGTTCTCGGCCTCTAAGTAACTTCATGAGTGATTTCTTAGCAGCCTAATATGTCATCCTTAGCCTGAGCCGTCTCCCGAGGCAGTGCCCATTTTCTCAGCCCTAGGATGTATCACGAACAAAATCACCTTCTACTTGGAAAAGTAGTTTTGGGGATAAACCCCAAATCCTAAGAGTTATCTCACATGGTTACAGAATTTCTAACCATTCAGTAAAGGAACCACCACTAATTCTGACTAGAATATCTTTTAACTTTTTAGAACCTTAAGGATGGGACCATCTTTCTCTCTTTGGTGATAGGCAAAGCATCTTACACACCAAAGATACTCAATGAAGATTTCTTCTTAAATTCTTCCTCTTATTTAACCGATAGGACATCAAGTCAAACAGAGTTTAAGGCCTTGAAGTTTGGGTGGCCTTTTAGCCTTTTGTTCTACTCTCTAACCCTCTGCAGTCGGCCTCCAGGGTTGTCATAAGTATCACTGTTGCCACGACGACACTGGCAAGGGGGACGATTTTCAAAGGCCCTTGGTCACACAAAACACTTTACAGTTGTTTTGGCAGGGGCAACAGACACCAAGGGCTCCTCTACCAAAAGGAGGGAAACTACGGACTTTACAGGACAAGGACTGAATTTCGTCCAGGGTGTTTACAAAACTCACTGACCTGCAGTAACGTGAGCTGAGAGAATCACTTGGTTCATTGTTAGCGACCAGACGTGCAAGCTGTGCACAGACACCACCCCATCCACCGCTAAAATGAGCTCCTTCACACCATTGTAACTCAGGTTCTTTGGCACACCTGCCAAGAGGACAGAGTGGGAGGCTGTTGTTATCTCACTAAATACAGCTCAGTGCAATGGCCAATTGAGGACAGAAAGCCCTTAGTAAATTATTAACTTGCCCTCTCCATTTATGGTTTCTTATTTCAAATATTTACAAAGCAGATTCACCCGACTATTTCAGAGGTTTTACCATCAATCACAGGTTCACAAAGAATATTTGCAGATTTTACTAGGCAATCATCAACAACAGTCATCACCCTTCATTTTCAGAGTGTATGGTTTACCCAGTTATCTTTGAAATTATCTGCAAAGCAAAAGGAAGTCACATGGGATTTGGTATCAGATTATCGCGGGTTGGCATCTGACTACAACTATTGTGAATCTACCCAACTCTTGGAACTTGTCGAATCCTTAGAACATTTGTAGTAAAATAGGGATGATAAGAACAATATGTAGTTAACAGAGTCCTTTGGGGACTCTGAAAATATCTCAGAAAATAATCTGTCCTTTGAAAACTCTACTGCTATACAAGTGTTAGTTATCCAACAGGTCACTTAGTGAACGGTGTTAATAGGGGATCCTAATGTTGTAATACCATCTCATTACTCAGTCTGTAGAACTTCTATTATTTTAGGTATCTTAGGGTTTAATATTAGGGCCACAGAATGTAGTAGTTTGACTTTCATCCTTGTTTCTAAAGGAACAGTGTGGGACACACAGGAAGGTGGGAAGTCTGGCAGCCAATCAGCTATTCTTTGGGGCTGAAGGAACTGGGGTATCTCTAGCCTCGAGATGAGAAGGCTAAGGGAAGTAGGATTACTGTTTTCAAACATTGCAAGGATTGTCACATAGAAGATGACAGGATATGAAAGTGTAAGGACCTGAGTCAATGGTTGGTTAAAATCATAGAAGACATCAGTTTGATATAAGAATTAAAAAAAAAATCAACTCAACTAGTACAGACGTGGTAAAGCCATTTGATGCAATAGGTGAATCCTTGTCAACTAAAGTTGATCCAGAGAGGATGCTGTAGAAGAGATTTCTAAGGATAAACACTTTTTAGCTTCCACTTCAATTGTATACATACATCACAAACACCTGGTGTGTTTGTTAAAAATAAATATGCCTTGGCTCCATTAAAATGCTCCTGAAGAAAATTTCTATGGACGAGGCTCTGAAATCTATATGCTTTCACAGTGGCTCTTGCCCTTGGATGCACATTAGTGTCACCGGGGATTTTTAGAAATACTGATGATTTCTAAAATGATCAGGAAATGTAGAAATTTCTAAAATGATTTGTTGGGTTACACCCAAGACCAATTAAGTCAGATTCTCTGGGGATAAGACCCAGCATCCGTATTTGCTTAGCTCATTTGGTGATTCTAACTGAGTCAAGGTAGAGGACCATTACACTAATATTTACCAGCTACTGGGCAGCTCTACCTTACAGTGGTTCTCAAGCTTGGCTGCATGTTGAAAAACATCAAAGCCAGCCCCTATTAAATCAAAATCTCTGGGTCTAGGGCCTGGGTATAAGTATTTTTTAAAAGCTTCCCAGATGGCTGTAATGAGCAGCTAGTAGAGAACCACTTACTAAAAAGGAATAGGGAATCCTTAACTCTCCTTTTTCAGGATTTAAGAACCTTGCTCATGGGGATTTCCTCCTTGAGGCTAACTTAAAATTTACTACAGTTTGACTTTAGCTCAGTCCCACTTCATATTTCATAGAACTTGTCAACATGGTTTTTTACTCTGTGAGCTGCACAAAGCTCAGGGTACTAGAAACAAAGAAGTTCTTGTCTCAGATTAGCCATAGAATGGGCATGGAGTCGTGGGTGAAAATGTTACATCATCATAATAATAACACCTTTATTGAGAAGCTGCATGTCAAGGTTTGTATTGAGCACTTTATTTATAGTGATTATTTTATTTAATATAAGAACTTTAAGAGCTAGTTAATGAGTGTTACAACTCCTGTTTGACTGGAGAAGAAAGTGGGAGTCAGAGAGGTTAAGAAGAATTGCTAAGGCCACATAGGTAAGTGGCATGTCAGATTCTAAGGTACGTGCTCTGCGTGTGGAGTGTCATGCAAATGCTAGACTCCACGTACTGTAGCCCAAAGTTGACTATTATGCCCAACGTGTCATCTCTGGAGAGTTTCATCTGACCCTTTGAAGACCTGCTGTCATTCATCTAGGACCCTTGAGATGAACTCATGATCCCACTACCTCTTTTTCTCTTGCCTCCTTTATCACTTGACTTTTATGGAGAATGCGAGTCCACTGTTACTTATTTTTCTCTATGAAATAATATTGACAAGCAAAAGGATATGTTCCCATTGGCCTCAATGTTTCATCACACCTTAGAAAGCTTTTTCTTTCTGGGGGAGAGCCTGCAAAAATATTAATGTATCCAGGAAAATACCCAGATTCGTTTTCAAAAAAATAATTACCCAGGCTAATAAATATATGAAAAATCACTCCTAATAAGTATATGAAAAATCACTCATAACAAGTATATGAAAAATCACTCAGTATTCTTCATAATTAAAGACTTGTGTATGGAATCAGTAAGATAATATTCACCTATCAGATTAGAAGAGAATCAACAGTTCGACAATACCCAGTGATGGTGACGATGTGAGGAAATGAACACTCTCATACGCTGTTGGTAAGAAAGAAATTGATATGGTATCTTTGGTAGAAAGGGCAATATCTATCAAATTTGAAAATGCACATAACTTCTGAAACAGCAATACACTTCTAGGAATTATTAGATTATTATCTAGGAATAGTTAAGATATACAATTGCTAAAAATATAATTGCAGCATTATTTGTAATGTCTGTCAGTAAGCAGGTATTGTGATACGTGCTTACAGTAGAATAGAATACTTTGTATCCATGAAAAAGAATGAGGTGTATCTATGTATGTACTAATATGGAAAGATCTCCAGTTGAAAAAAGTAAGGTGCAGAACAAAATATGTATGTAATCCTAGTTTGTGTAAAAAAGACACATGCACTATATATATATATACACACACATATACACACATGTATATATGTATATTGCATGTACCTATATGTGTAAATGCATAGATATTTTTGGAAATATATATATGTCAACTTATTAGTAGGTGTTACTCCTGAATAATGGGACTGAGAATTCAAAGATAGAAAAATGGAGAGACTTCTTCTTATCATTTTATACCTTTCCATCTTTTTAAAAAAAATTTTACCAAGTACAAGTATTATTTTATGCTAACCTAATTTGAAAACCTAATTTAAAAATTAAGCATCTTCCAGATAGGAGTTACCTGCCAGTTTCAATAATTAGTTACATTTTTGCTTAAATAAAAAAAAGATAATCATGAGAGAACGTCTGTACTGAGAGATAAAGTGGAATGTAGTCATCTCACATTGTACACACATTTGTCTTCTCTCCACCTTCAAGTCAGTAAGTTCTGTAACAGCAGTAACAGCTGCAGCTCAGTGCTTGGCCCTCAGAAAAGGAAATGGATGCATCTGTGACTTGACAAACCAAATATTGTCCTCTTCTGAGCGAGGACATTCACTTGTTACTCAGTGATGTTTGACTCCGTTTTCTGTTTCACTGTGGTCAATCAACATTATCACCTACCAACGATTATCATGCCCTCTGAGAACAAAACCTTTAAACGTGTACTGAGCAATGAATGCTAAGCTAGGGAAGGGGGAGCTGTCGTGAAGGCAGCTGTACTCTGAGACTGTGTCTACCTTCGGTCAAAATGTGCTGGACAGGAAAGAGAAGCTCAGCCGACGTATGGCTATTTTCTTTTTTTTTTTTGCGGTACGCGGGCCTCTCACCATTGTGGCCTCTCCCGTTGCGGAGCACAGGTTCCGGACGCACAGGCCCAGCGGCCATGGCTCACGGGCCCAGCCGCTCCGCGGCACGTGGGATCTTCCCGGACCAGGGCACGAACCCGTGTCCCCTGCATCGGCAGGCGGACTCTCAACCACTGCGCCACCAGGGAAGCCCTATTTTTGATCATTTGAATGTTTGATAAGATGCAAATCTCCGGTTGTGATTGAATTTTCTAAGCACCACTCCCAGTGTCCTCATGGAAGAACCCTTTCAGGGGTATGAAGAGACTAGTCCAGTGGTTCTCAAAGTACGGGCCTCTGCCCAGCAGCGGCAACGTCTTGTTAAAATTCAGATTCTCAGGCCTCGCCCCAGGCCTACTGTCTCAGGAACTGTTGGGTGGGCCCAGCAGTCTGTGTTTTATCAGACCCTCCAAGTGGTTCTGATGCCACTGTCTGAGAACTGCTGGCCTAGTCTAATGAGCATTTTCGGCAAGTCCTTCATAGTAGCTACAATGCTGCCTGAGGGATAGATTTATTCAATATTTCTTAGGTATTTGTCACATATTTAGGGATAAATTTATATTTTTGCTGTATCTCCCTCACTGAATCACTCATTCTGGTGTTTGTACGTATTGTTTTTATACTATGCCATATCATTTAACAGTTGCTGAAGAAAACAGAAGCCAATCCTTTTTATTTATGTATTCCCACTTGAATAAAAATCATATTTTTTTTCACAAAAATTTCTTGTAAGTTTACACTTTCCCTATAATGCAAACTCACAGTGAGCATGCCTTGAGGCCATTCCCTTTTGTGATTATAAGGAAGAGAAAACACAAATGCTGGGAATAATAAGAAAATCATTCCTACCTTCCATGAGTAAGATGGAGAAGTCCTTTAAGATAGTGATGGTGCTGGCCAGAACCAGGATGGAAAAGACAAATGTGCAGATCGGGTCAGCCATTTTATAGTCTGGCTAGAAAATATGGGGATTTCAGTTAATTGAATCCAGGCCTCCCATGCGGAAAGTCTGATGGATAAAATAAGTAAACCCTCACGCTTCCTTCCCTCCCTGTCACCCATTCACCCTCCTGACACTGAACTCCAACTCAGAGGCAAGACTCCCTGAAGACTCAGTCCTTCTTCTAAGCTTTCAACTCTTAGTGACTCAAGAAAGGGAGACCATAGGACATGCTCTCCCCACAATTTAAGAAGTAAAAAGAGAGATATCCTTGAGTGCGCTCTCAAAAGGCCTGATTTAACTTCTCTCAAATTAATAGAAGTACAGAGAATGTGCTGAAAATATGCACACATTTGTACAACATTCAATGACTTTTCATCCTTAATTATGATGAAAAGAAAGGGTATCATTTGTTCAGAGGTTGCATGTAACCAAGGTATAGCCAGAGCTTGGTCTTGGCAGACTGGGTTAGTTTACTTCTTTCCCTCTTAAATATGACACATACTCAAGGCAGGCATCTTTGATACAGTCCAAAGAATATGTACTGAGGCCTCATTCTCGTGCTCTCTCACCGCTGGAGCCCTTGGCCTCAGGGTATTTACACCTGCTATTCTGCCCTTGATGAAGTTCTGGTGCCACAGAAAAATTTGTGCCTCATTACTTCTAAGAAACCCGGCAAGAATAACCTTGGTAAGAGTACTCTCAAACTTCACTCACCCTACAATTTTAAACAATTTGGTCTTAAACTTAAAGCTTTTAGTGAGGATTTGCCCAATTGAATTCAGACATGTCTTTGTAATTTTTATTTACATGTTTTCATTTTCCACTAAAAATAATAGAGTCCTTGCTAACTGGGCAGTCGTGATGTGAACAGACAGAGCTATATACTCCTCTCCTCCATTACCCCCCTACCTCCGTGCTTACCCAACTCTGTTGGTTCTTGGTATTACCAAATAGAGATTTGTAGTGAATATTTGTTTGGGGTCAGAGGCCCACTCAGGATCTATTCCAAGTTTCAATTGACACCCTGACTTTTTGGAAATAAGTTACCTGTCTCCCATGGTGGGAGAGTCAGTCAGGTGCTGTACCCTCCCCAGCCAAACAGCAGATACAAGACCCAACCTAGGTCAATTGGGCTCCATTTCCCAGAAATATGAATCTTCAGCAGAGTGACAAGAACAGGAAAAAAATTAGTTGAGTCACATTCATTTCATCATGGTGCCTGGGACAGAAGTTGGATAGCTTCTGAAATCTAGATACCAAAAGTTGCTCTTTATTCTACCTTGATTTCTGTAGAGGAGTACATCCAGTAAATTTCAGCCAATGAGTCTACTTTTTGCTTAAGTGAGCTACAGATCTTTTCTGTTGATTACAACCCAAGAACCCTAAGTTATTCATGGTTCCCTTGCAATCCATCTTAACCGCAGAACAGAAGGAACTACTTTCTTGAAAGACAGGCAGCCCTACAGTTAAAGACATAGCTCTTAGGAATTTGGAAAGTCTAAGGTTTCAAGCTTTGAAAGTTTCTTTGTTTAAACCTTGTAAAGTAGCTTGTGTAGGCAAACCGGCTGTCCACCCTCATTTAAGTTAATAATGGAGGGTCAGCTTCTGTACCACCTAATCTATAAAATCACTAAGACCGTGAGTAAACTCAAACATACTCACCTTAAAGTAGATAATAAGTGCACTGGTTAACACACTGATGCTCTGAAATAGATCTCCAAGGGCATGTACAAAAGCAGCTCTGACACTGGCATTAGCTTGCACTTCTTTGTGATTGTGGCCAGGGTGTCTCTGGTGCAAAATCACACTTAGTCTGGAAGAAAAAGCAATGTCCTTGGCCCACGAGACTAACCCTTAAAAATCTGTGCGGCACAATGGGGAGTTGGCGACAGCATGTATTACCCAAAATGGCAAAGAGTTGAAACATTAATGCTTTATAGTGGACTATTTTGAACTAATTTTGAACACAAGGGTATCATGGAATTTAAAAAAGTTCACACAAGGACAGACAATGCAGATTCACCTCAGTTTTCTTTTCCATCTAATTAATGCTACTCTGTTTCATTTTAAAACTGGAAACCATCACCTCTTAGGTAAATGCCAAGTATTTGACAATGAGGAGGGGAAATATTTATTGAGGGTCTACTGAATGTCAGGCACTGAGCTAGGCTTAAAGCTGAGCTTTGGTTGGAGCTTAATTAATGTGCTGGTTTCAAATGCAAAAAAGCAGCAGAAAATAAAACAAAATAAGTAGTGAATTTCTTCAAAGCTGGATTTTTTTTAATCTTTTATTTTACTTAATTTTGTTCATTTCCATAAGAATTGGAAATTTGAATAATTCCCTAATGGCCAATGAGGAGAGTACTGTGCTTATGTATATGTAGTTATTTATCAAGAGACTGAAATATATTAATGTATTATAACGTATATAAATGTTATATGTATATATAACATATTGCATAATTTAACAGCTCCAATCCAAGTCAAAGAGACTAATAGTGGGCCCTATAAATTATGTACCTGATTCTGTTTATCCACAACTTCAGGAGTAATCTCTCTTTTTTTTTTTTTTAATATATTTATTTATTTATTTATTTTTGGCTGTGTTGGGTCTTCGTTGCTGTGCGCGGGCTTTCTTCATTGTGGTGCGCAGGCTCCTTGTTGTGGTGGCTTCTCTTGTTGCAGAGCACAGGCTCTAGGCACATGGGCTTCAGTAGTTGCAGCACGCAGGCTCAGTAATTGCAGCATGCAGGCTCAGTAGTTGTGTCTCATGGGCTCTAGGGCGCAGGCTCCGTAGTTGTGGCACGCGGGCTTAGTTGCTCCACGGCATGTGGGATCTTCCCGGACCAGGGCTCAAACCCGTGTCCCCTGCATTGGCAGGCGGATTCTTAACCACTGCGCCACCAGGGAAGTCCAAGAGTAATATCTCTTATGTTTTGCCTAGAAACGCTTTCTGTACATTTTGGAACAAAGGTTTAAAAAAATAATTTTTCAGTACCATGTATCCCAGTCTATTTGCAGGTAGGTGTCTGTTAAATCTCAGGCCATCATCACAAAGCGGAGAGACTGCTATCCACCAAGATGTGAACATTACATAATTTACAGTTTTTAGATTGTCAGTGTTTGGGCAGAAATTCACCCTCAATTAGGAGTTACCATTTAAAGTTCTTCAGACAACCTAACATGCCTAGCATACATGGCAGACTTAGAAAGAAGTTAATAGACTTTCTTTCTAGGTCTGCCATGTATGCTCATCACATTGTTATCCATTCTTTTACTCATTTTGTATTTAAAAAGAAAACTTACTTAGGGATTCTTATATGCCAGGCACTATTAAATGCTTGGGGCATAAAGGTGAAAATAGACGTAGTTCCTCCCCCATTGTAGCTTTAAGTATGATGGAGATGGCAGAGATTTTAGAAAGACACACATAAATGGAAAATTCTAATTATACTAAGTCTATTAAGAACTGGTGTTACAGATAGTACAACAGGGGACTCTGATTTAGTTAGACAGACAAGGCAATTGAGTTGGATTTGAAAGGTTATACTAGAGTTAAATAGGCTAGGAAATGTTGCAGGCAGAGAAAAACTTAGCCTTAAGGCGCTTTCCGTAATCTTCATCCGAGAATCCCGTAGCAACTTCTGTTAGAACTTTCTACCTTGATTTTGGGCTCCCAAGGAATAGATTTATTCCCAAATTATGGTTCTGATATCTCTGCGGTCAGACAATACAGCATCTAGCAGAACTTGAAACCTGTAATCCCAGTTCTGGGAGTAAACATTTGAGTCACTCAGTATCCTTATCCATAAATAACTTCCTGCTTGCACAGGGAAATCAATGCTTTTCAATTCCCTGGTCTTTGTAAGCATGAAAAGCACATGTAGTATTAGGGTCGAAGTTCGAAAGCAGTGGTAGTAAAAAGAAAATTTGGATGGTATCTATTTGGAAAGTCACACTCGATCATCGAGGTGCCAGATTTATGTGGTAGTTAACTGGGTGCATTCTTCACCTTTATGCAGCGTACACGCAACCTGTGCGACATATGACTCGGGAAATTATTAACATTTTTATTGTTCCTGCTGCCCTGGGGACATATTGTTCTTCTTATGCAAAGATGATGGTATTGACTCCCAGTCAGCAGGACATGTGATCTGGCTTATTTGTCTCCTAGTAGTGATAGATTTGCATTGATCTTCCCATACTTTTTCTCCCAGGGCCAATATGAAACACATTTTCAAGTTAACTGGGTAGAAATAGTGATCTAGTCAGGGACAGCAGATCAGATACCACTCTTCTAATTGTTTAGCTTAGAGATTTTGAGCAATGGGTCCCAAACTAAGGGATGAGGAACTGAGGCAGGTACAAGCTAAGGACATGAAAGTGCCTGGAGGAACTTATTCAAAGTACACACGCTCAGACTACCCTCTAATTCCAGGGATTCCTTTGTGCCCGCTCTCAGAAAACAAAAACAAAACAACGCTGTTTAAAATGCCATTCTTCGTCACTGTCTTCTTCCATTCGTGAACCTACCTCATTGAATGTATCATGTTACATTGCAAGATAGACAGGTGATACGTGGATGGTTTTCTATTGCTGCTGTAACAAATTACCACAAAGCCTTTGTGGCTTAGAACAACATAAATTTATTATCTTACAGTTCTGGAAGTCAGAAGTCTACAATGAGTGTGCAGGACTGCATTCCTTCTGCAGGCTCTAGGGGAGAATTCATTTTCTTACCTTTTCCAGCTTCTAGAGGTCACTTACACCTTCAAAGCCGGCAATGCAGCATCTTCTCTCCCCTCTGACCTCATACTTCCCTCTTATAAGGACTTTTGTGGTTACATTGGGCCTATCTGGATAATTCAGGATAGTCTCCCCTTCTCAAGATCCATCCTTAACCACATTTGCAAAGTTCCTCTTACCATGTAGGTTGACATATTCAGAGGTTCCAAGGATTAGAATGTGGAAATCTTTGAGGGACCATTATTGTGACTACCACAGATGATAGGTAGGTAGGTAGATGGATGGATGGATGGATGGATAGATAGATAGATAGAGTTTAAAGTAACGTTGCCCAAAATCAGACTATCAAATAGGAAAGATCAAATCAACCAAAAAGAATCAAAGCCCTGGCTTCAGCTCCGCATTGTCATGAGCAATCAGATAGTTCATTTGGGAAGACCAGACCAGTGTGGCAATGATCACATGTCCAGCAGGGCATGATCACATTTCCTCTAAGAATGATTTAAGACTGCCTGGATGGGAGAATGGACCAAGAGATGGAAACTAAAGAGAGAGTTTAGCTAGCACAGCTTAAGAGTTTTCATGCAATCATAATGATGCAAAGATAAGATAGACTGCTTTTGAGAGAAATAAATTCCTTATTATTCTGCTAAAATATATGAAACTAATGACCACTTTATGGGGATATTGCAAAAGAGAATTCAAAAGTAGAAAGGGGACTGAAGTAAATAAAATTTATCTCTTCCAACCCAGGTCTCTGGGAACTCATAATGTGTTCATGTAACAAAAAGAATAGGAGTAAGTCACATCCCACATGGAACCATCAATTTGTGTGAGAGAGTAGGGTGGCTAGAAGCTCAGTTCTGGGTTTGGTGGGTCTGTTTTCAAATCCTGCTCTGCACTGCCTCATTGGCAGTTTATTTAACCTCACTGAGCTTCAGTTTCCTAATCTGTATGGTATGAGTGTTGTGAGCATTGAGCTTGATAATGTAAATAGATCAAAAGATCTCAGCGCATTCTCTGACACATAGGAAGCATTCAAAATGGTAGCTATTAGAAGCCAATATTAAAACACACTGTAACTTAAACTAGCACAACCGGCCCTATTTTCAGTCTTAGAGCCATTTGAACACTCTGTCAGGTCTCTACCATCCTCACAAGTGGAGGAATTAAAAACAAACAATAGCAGCAACAGCAAACCCACAAATCTATGTCCAGACAGGCTTCACGGGCAGTGTGTGGGGTGACTTACATAATGTTCGCTGCCACCGCACAGCTCGAAACAATGATCATCACGGTCGCCTGGATCTGGTAATTGGAGTACAGCAGGCGTTCATACGCTAGGTACACCAACACACCAGTCACCACCCAGACACATAGGATGGACAGCAGGGCACCAAGGATCTCTAGGGATTCAAAATGCACACAGACACACATAAACAAAGAATTTGTGAATCACCTTAACCTCCCCAAGAGTCATAAGATATTAATGCTCCATTCCCCCCCAAAAAAAGAGGCTTTACACTAGCTCACTCGGTGATTCGCAAAGCAAAAGTGTGGATGGATTTTAGCACTAAGATGAGACACTTTAATGTTGTATTCATAAAACACCAGTGTCTGAGTTCATTATGCTCCATATTACTAAGTAATTTTCAGCAAATTTTTAAAGCATATTAATGGCTGCCTACCCTTGCTGTTTTCCTGAGAGATTTTAATTTAAACAGGTGCTAAAATGATTGAAACTTATTAGGAGATGAAATAATGGGACACAGAGTAAAACGTGTTTAGAAACTCTTAATTTTGCCATAAAACACTTACAACTTGCCAGCACTGTAAAATAGTAAAAAGGGAATCCTTCAGAGACTTAATGAAAATGAGTTTCATATGCCAACCCAACATATTATAAACACAGAGGCAAACTCCAAGGTATATCAACACTCTAACTGCATTTTACAAGCAAGAGTAAGGAAAAGAAGTGTCAGAATGGAGACATTTACATGAACATTTAAAGATAAGATAGTGTTCAGGCTTCCCTCTAAGTGAAGTATGTTTGCTCACTTAGAAGTTCCTTACACCTCACCTTGATCTTTCACTCAACCTTGTAAATAGGTTCTAAAAACCTACAAGGCTCTAGAAATATTCTGTGAGTCAGTGGTTGGGCACATTTCATAATTCCGACCTTCCCCCTTTTAAAGCAGAGCAATGTAACATATTATTTCCCAGACTTCAGTCATTTACATACACTTTCATGATTTTTACCATATTCACATGCCCCCTGTCTCATTGGCCACTTAACACTCTATTTTTTTTTTAATTGAGGTGTGGTTGATGTACAATGTTATGTAAATTTCAGGTGTATGAGATAGTGATTCAAACTTTTTAAAGGTTATATTCCATTTATAGTTATTATAAAATATTGGCTAGATTCCCTGTGTTGTACAATATATCCTTGTAGCTTATTTATTTTATATATAATAGCTTGTAGCTCTTAATCCCCTACCCCTATCTTGCCCCTCCCCACTGGTAACCACTAGTTTGTTCTCTACATCTGTGAGTCTGCTTCTGTTTTGTTATATTTACTAGTTTGTTGTAATTTTTAGATTCCACATATAAGTGATATCACAGAGTATTTGCCTTTCTCTGTCTGACTTATTTCACTTAGCATAATGCCCTCCAAGTCCATCCATGTTGTTGCAAATGGCAAAATTTCATTCTTGTTATGGCTGAGTAGGATTCCATTGTATGTGTATGTATACGTATGTAAATATGTGTATATATATACTACATCTTTATCCCCTCAGCTGTTGGTTACTTCCGTATCTTGGAAATTGTAAATAATGTTGCTATGAACATTGGGGTGAATGTATTACCATTATCTTTACATAAACTCACTTTTTGTACTTAGCTTCTTCCTCAACAAAGTTATCCATGAAGTTACATGTTTGATGTAAACAAACATGTGCTAGTTGATTTGTGCTAGTTGATTTTCACCTATATATCTATGGAGGTGCTGCCTGATATGGTAGCCATCAATCACATGTGGCTATTTAAATTTAAAATAAGTAAAATTAAAAATCCAGTTCTTCAGTAGAACTAGCCACATCTAAAGTGCTCCATGACCACACTGTATTATCTATTATACAATATTTCCCTTGAAGCAGAAAGCCCTATTGAACAGCCCTGGTCTTCTACAGTGTCAGTGCTCACAGACTTCCATCACCAGGATGAGAAAGTTCAAGCAGCAATCTAAATTCTGAGTCTTCCCTGTGTTTACAAAGCAGCTTTGACCAATGGTATCATAAAGGGTAAAATACATGTAAAAATTTATGCAGATAAATGATGGGTGCTCAGCCAAAGGTACATGTATTCCAAGTGTAGCCCTATTCAGGGACTGAAAAGCATCTTAAATCACATTGTCACCAAGTCTTTTTATTGATGTTTATTGCCTCACCCCTCCTCTCTCTCTCTCTCTCTCTCTCTCTCTCTCTCTCTCTCTCTCTCAGTGTTAAAGGAAAGGCAATCTAAAACACCTGTGTTGATAAGTTGTTTGACATGAAATTAGAACTTCCTATCATTCTAAACTTGAAAAACCACAATCCACAATTGTCAGCCTACAAGCTGTGGTCTCTGTCTATTGGCACCTTTCGGTGAAGGCTGGCCGTGTTAGCATGTTGCCCAAAGCTCTGCCCTCAGATCTCCTCCACATTGATTTTCTCAACTGGTGTGAAAATATGGAATTGTACCTCTTTGTACACATGATTTGTACATTCAGCCAGTAGCTCCTCCAGCTGATATAAGGAATAATACAGAGGAGGAGAAGTGGAGTGACAGTGTGTGTTGGAGAGAGGGGTGGATTGTAAAAATGAGCCAAAGTAAAAGCTTCCCAGGTAGTAAACCCTCATCATACCTGGGCCCATTCCTAGACAAGAGCAAGCTATCACTCGTCAAAGAACCAGATCTAAGAAAGAGGAAAAATAAACTTTCATTGACTCTTCTTCCTCCTCCTTCTCCTTTTCTTGTTGTTGTTGATGGCTGACTGAACAAGATATCCAGCTGAGCCATTCACTGAATGGCTAAATGCTGTGTGAGCAGGAAAGTCCATATTCTATCCCCAACCCCCCTATAAGAAGTTCTTCAATCTCTCCAACTCTCTTTGCTTTACTTTGCAAAATGGTAGAAGCTTCACCCCACCCTCTCTCCCAGATGCCGAGTCATTTAATGAATAGTATCATGGCTGTTACCGCACACTGAGATTCTTGGACTGGGGTGTTTGCTAAAGTGATGTATGTGTTCCTGTTGTCCCATTGGAGTTAGAGGTAGCGCCATTAATCTGGCTGTTAGCGGAATTAGCATTGAGAACGCACATTACCACGTACACATCTATTTCACTCTGTGAACCAGAGATGTGCCTCTAAGGGATTTTCAAACAAGGCTTTGCACTGTCCCTTCCATTTTTATCCTCGGTTTGACTCTGCAGCATTACTCTGTGTCAATGCTCAATTGATGAACTGTACCTGCTCGGTGCCATCCAAATGTTAGCCGCTTGGAGGGGGGTTTCGATGACAACCCCAAGGAGAAGAGACTGAGCAGGAAACTGGTCAGGTCAGTTAAGAGATGGGCAGCGTCTGTGATGACAGCAAGACTCCCAGCAATGTGTCCACCTGGGGGATGCAGAATAGAATATGGGGTTAGGGCCCCAGAGTGCAACTAGATCATATACATACTAACCGCGGTTGGTGAAAATGCCACAGACTCACAGAACGGAAGACGAGAAAGGGTCTTAACTTTGATTTAATCCACCTCTTTTCCCCAATTTGACAAGTAAAGAAACCAAGATCCAGAGAGTGGGTAGGATTTGAACATGTAGAAGTGAATTGCACGAGAGAGGCCATTCCTGGGATAAAATGTGGGGAACATTTGAAGAACATCCCAGTTAGACTGGGGCATGAGGATTCAAAAGAAATATAAAAAGAGGAGGCAGGAGAGGTGCAGGCCAGATTGAAAGGGTGTCCAGACTGAGGACCTGGACTTTGGTCTGTAAACCAAATGACACAATCTGGCCCCCTGATGTGCTGTTATTTGACTTGTAATTTTACCACAGTCTTTACCACTTCCTTCTGCTCCGCTAATTTATGTTATCCACCTGGTTTTGAGATCGCTGTTCTGAATAGTGGGGAGGAGTAAGAAGAAAGGGCATGTACCTTCCAATGAGATTCTTTTTTAAAAATCTCTGTTTTATATTGGAGTAGAGTTGATTTTCAGTGTTGCGTTAGCTTCAGGTGTACAGCTAAGTGATTTAGTTGTACATATACGTATATCTATTCTTTTTCAGATTCTTTTTCCACATAGGTTATTGCAGAATACTGAGTAGCATTCCCTGTGTTATACAGTAGGCCCTGGTTAATTATCTATTTTATATATGGTAGTGTGTATATGTTATATATAGTAGTGTGTATATGTTAACCCCATACTCCTAATTTATTCCCACCCCGTTTCCCTTTGGTAACCATAAATTTATTTTCTATGTCTGTGAGTCTGTTTCTGTTTAGTAAATAAGTTCATTTGTATCATTTTTTTAGATTCCACGTGTAAGCGATATCATATGATATTTGTCTTTCTCTGTCTGACTTACTTCACTTAGTATGATAATCTTGAATGCACCAACAGTCCAGTAAAGCACAGGAAGAGAACCCAAGCCGTAGGACACCTGCCTTGTTTTTCTCTCCATCTGGTGTGTTCCCTGTACTTCTGTCTAGTTCTCTGTTGTGAAAAGACGTCCAGCCTCTAAAATAGAAGTCAAAAGGACAACCTTATCTTTTCCTTCTCGAACAGGGCTGTTGTTTGAGTGCAATAACCTTTATTGTTGTTACTACATCTTCCCAGCAAAGAGCTTCCGCTGACTGGTTAGTCCTCCCAGAAGCTGTTTATTGCCTTATGTGCAAACAAAGCGACGGAGACTGTCAGTCATCCGCCCCTCCATCATCAGACTCCCCTTGTCTCAACTAATGATTTAAAAAATTGCATATAAGGTTCATAATTGCAATAAGCCCCAGAGATCGCCGGCTCTAGCTATAGTTAATATCTGGTTTGTCAAAGTTGAATGGTCTGAAGCAAAGTAGTCCTCAAGCTTGTTACTGAGCTGTCAGGGCAAAAATCAGAATGATTCGTTAGCCAAAAAGCAACATTTTGCTAACAAATCAGCTGTCCTTCCAATTATCCTCTGATGTTGCTCTGTCTGCCAAACTTGGGCCTGATAATAAAGCTGTGTTAATAATGCATTATTTCTTGCCCAGGGAATGACTGCACACAGATAAGCAGCATGCCGCAATCTTAGCAATGAATGGTGGTGATGAATGATGGTATATGCTGGGCTAAAATTGTAGCTTAAGTCAAGGAAATGAAGTCTTACAGGGGTTCTTCAACAGGCTCAGCTGAGTCAGGAGCTAACTGGGAAAGAAAAAGGGCTTGCTTTGGAAGCAGCACGGTTATATGGAGACCCGGGAACTGAGAAGCATTCTGCAACCATCCAAGCTGCTTATAAGAACAATCCAAAAAACTGTGGGGAATCATGCTGACTCCTATGGAGTAAACTGTTTGTAAGAGGTAGTCTGTGACTGAATTTGCATTTGCTTCTGAAAGCATGGGGTATTATCGACAGTTAATTCAGTCATCCAGCCAGGATGTATTGAGACCTTACTGTGCACATCCCAGGGATAGGGTATACAAAAATAAACAAAGTTAAACAAAGCACAGTTCCTCTCTTCAGTGATCCCATTGTCTAACACTCACTGTATAGAAAACAGGCATCATGGGCTAGGGGATCAGAACGCCACTCTCACTGGGAGCCCTGAAGAACTTTCCACAGGAGGGAGGGGTAAGAATTAGCTAGAAAGGAAGAGTTTCTCAGAAGGAGATAAGAGCAAGAACAAAAAGAGAGAAGTGAAAGAATGGGGCACCTTTGTGGAAAAGTAGGTGTGGTGTGTTGGAGAAATAACGGGAAATGAGACTGGAAAGGTGGCTTGGGGACCCTTGTGTACGGTGTCACACGTAATGCTAAAGGATTTGAATGTTATCCTGTGGGACAAAGGGATCTTTTTGTGATTTTGAGGCAAGGTTGTGACATGTTCAGATCTGTATTTAGGCTTTTCCTTCTAAGAATACAGATTTCTTGTCCTATTGCTGACCTAAGAACTCAAAATCTTTCCAGGTAAGGCTGATATGTACTAACTCCTGGACTGCATTCAAGCCGCTCCATCTGAAAGGCCCTTCTCATCTCCCTCTTAGTCACCTCTCCATTCCTACTCATCCTTCAAGGCTTTGCTCAGATCCCATATCCTGCAGGAGGACCTCCCAAATTCCCAAAAGTCATCTGAGAATACTACCTGCTTTCTCTGACATGGTCAAAAATGGTTTTAGGAAGGAGGTGAGTTGTGGGTTGGGGTCTTGAATGATGGTTAGGGTTTTGATGACTATGGAGAATGAGAGGGTTTTCCATGTAAATCAAAAGGCATAAGCAAAAGTTACAGAGACCTTAAGGTGCAATGATTATTTTGCATAGAATGAATAAATAGCTGAAACAGAAGAAGAGTCATATAGGGAAGTAGTAAAAGAAAAAGATTGATAGTCAGTTTGGCAGGCAAATGGTGGAATAACTTGAAAGCCAAAGTAAGAATTTTTCATTTTGTGCAGGATGCCAGAGTTTTCCAATATATTGATCTCTCTTCACTTGGTGCAGCTGAGTAGGGCCTACCACAGAGAGGGCCCCTCAACCAGCCTCTTTCTGCTACAAGAATACTTGTCAGTTTGCCACTGTGCTCAGTAAAATTTCCTATGCTTGACGTGGTGGGGAAAAGGTTGTGAAGGACTGAAATGGCAAAGGTGAGCCACTGAAGAATTTTGAAAACAGAATTAACATGATGAGAGCAATGTTTTAGGAAAATTAGCTCAACATCAATACAGCTCAAATTCCAAATGATTTTCTGTCAGTATCCACTTAATTCCTTTACCGACAACATCACTTTCTTCTGACCCTAAAGCCAGATTTGAACTCATAGACTAATTATTAGGAATGAGAAGGAAAGGAGGAGATTGATGTGCTCATTCCTAAGTGCATAGTTTCCCATGTCCCCTCTACAAATTTTAGAAACAAATTGACAGGGCATACAGAAAGGTACAAGGAGAAAACTGTGTTTCGTGAATGGGAGGCCATCTCATTTCAGAATATTAATTAGATATCAGCTGGGGAGAATATGCATCTATTCTCGGCATCCATATGATTTCCGGGAAAAGCAAGAGAAGAAAGTTGTGCAGAAAACAAGCCAGTTTATACATCCTGCTGAGCTGTGTTTGCATGGGGTTGTGCCAGTACTTTATTTGGAAGGCTATGAATGTCCAGAACATCAGCTTTTCAAATCATGTTTCAAATGGATTATGTTTTGTAGATTTTCCGTTTTGTTGATCTCTTACGTGAGCAACTGAAAATTGTCCATAGTCTCGTGACTTTCAATAATAAAAAAGAATGCCCCGGGCTTCCCAGGTGGCGCAGTGGTTGAGAGTCCGCCCGCTGATGCAGGGGACACGGGTTTGTGCCCCGGTCCGGGAAGATCCCACATGCCCCAGAGCGGCTGGACCCGTGAGCCATGGCCGCTGAGCCTGCGCGTCCGGAGCCTGTGCTCCGCAATGGGAGAGGCCACGGCAGTGAGAGGCCCGCGTACCGCAAAAAAAAAAAAAAAGAGCTCCCAGAGATAAAGAATTACAAATTATCTGAAAAAACAAGTGAGCCACAGATATTACGAGGCAAATAGGAAATGCATTAACAAAAGGAAATACAGATCGTTAATAAACATGCAAATAATATTAATAGTAACAAAGGAACGCATATTAAAATAAAGCATGTTCATCTATACATTAGCAAAGATTTTTGAAAGATTAAAATAAGTTCTGGGAAAGATTTGGAGAGAGAATCATTCTCACGTAGAGCTGGCAGACATAGGAATTGTTTCAAGCTTTCTGGATAGCAGTTTGGCAATGTGCATAAAGAAGTAATAAAAATATTCATGTCCTTCAACTAGTTATTTCCACTTTTAGGAATCTCTTTGAAGGAATTATCCAGAAAAACAAGCAGAGTTTTATTCCAGATTTTTCATTGCAGCATTGTCCATAAGCAGGAAAAAACTCCCTAGGTTTCTAACAATAGAGAGATGGTTATGTAGATCACAGTAGAGCATATTATAGAATATTGTTCAGGCATAGAAATGTTTTTGAAAGAGTATTTGATGGCATGGCCAAAAGCATTGTGTGCTCTCAGTTATGTTAAAAAAAATTGTGAGCTATGAATAGAAAATATACCGTAGAAAAATACTCCATAATGTTATTGAAGATTATCACTCAAAAGTAGGATTGTGATTTATTTTATTTTGTTTCCTTCTGCTTTCCAACTTATCTCAAATGAGCATATTGTTACTATTGTTATATTTGCATAAAATATTCAGTCTTTTTTTGAAAGAACTTAGGCAACTCTCCTGTAATGATGCAGGGTTTTGTTTGCTTGTTTAATCAGAGAAGTCTTGAGAAATACTCACCGATGACCTCTGCAATCATGAAAACTAAGCATGTTCCTGAAGCAGCACAGAGTTTCCACTTGGCATAGACTTGCTCCTTTGCCCTGTTCTCTGTGGCCTTGGAGTTGCTGTGGCAGTGATACATGGCTCCTGACTCTGGCTCCTCTGGCTTCTCTCCAGGACGTTGATCTTTATTCAAGGGTTTCTGCTGGAGTTCCATGCTGAGGATGAGTTTGACAGAAGCAAGAAGTGAACATGGTTGCAAATAAACCTCTCACTGACAGCCCTACCCATTATCAGAACTGCTATGAGGACATTTGCTGACTAGCTAGGAACTTATAATTCATGGCTCCTTCTACAAGAAATATCAAATGTAAGGAACCAAGCGAGAACTTTCCTTCTGAATTCTCAACTACAAAGAGTTTTGCTTTTATTTAGGCAAGCTCTTATTCAGTCTATACTACCAGTGATTAAAAGAAAGTAAAGGAAAAGGAGAAAGGAAGCAGATACATTTTGGTGCCTTTCCTTCACAGTCACTTCACTTTGAAAACATTTTGGGCACTGCTATAAATTTTAAAAGGGGCAGTAATGAGGTTATTATTATTAACGAGTAATGTGCGTATGAGCCAGCCTGGTGATTCAGACACTCACTATTGCATGGCAACACTCTCCCTTTCTTCTGCACAGCAACATTGTTAATAGATCATAGCACTTTTTCCTGCTGAGTCCATATGAACCCTCAGAAACCTTCTTAACACAGCTTTGCAGAAATCTCTACCAATCTATCAAAGTTGTAATGAGAGTTAAACCTACTTATACTTCCCAAAGCAGGCAGTGCCTATCAGTTCTATTCAAATATAAAGCATTTATAGAAATATAGAGCCATTTATAGAAATATAGAATTTCACAAATGCAAAGATTGTAGATAACATTTAGTGCAACCCACAGTTTCTTACCTGAAGTAATTAAGATTCAGAGAGGTTAAGTAATTGCCTGAGATCAAACAGCCAGGAAATGGGAGAGCTGGGACTCCAAGCCTAGTGTTTTTTCCACTATGCCCACACTGCCTCTCTACCTGAACATCGGTACACCTAAAACCAATTTTTACTGATGCCATGATCTTGAACTAATTAGATTTGTATTTTTTAATAAACTTATTAGAAGACATTAATAAGATTCTTAGGAGTAAGAACTTTACATTCATGACTGAAAGGTATAAACATGGAAATAAATTATTTTCCTCCACTTGAAGAGTTACTTTGTCTTATCACCGTCCACAAAAAGATCTGATGGTTTTGGCTTAAGTGATGATTATTATTACAATTCTAATTATCCTTATATTTGGGGGGTTTTCCTGAATAAAATAACATACATATTCATTATAGAAAACCTGGAATTACAGAAAGGCACAAAGCAGAGAGAAAAAAATCAGTAATAAATTACCACCAAGAGACAACTATTATTGATAGTTTTTTGTTTAGCTTTGTAATAAATAAATACTGTTTTTACTTAGAGTCCATATTAAGTAGGATGTTTTTGATAGCAAGTACAGAAAACAAAGCTCATGCTAGGTAAGTTAACAAATGGGAATTATTGGTTCTGCACCTGAAAACATCTAGAAGTATTAGGCTTCAGCCTGATTTATCAAAGCTCCAGATCCATTACTCTGCAGTTCTCAACTACTCTTCAACCTCAGGCTGGTTTTCCTCATGTAGTGGAATAGTTGCCCAAGATAATCAGGACTGTGTACTTGTTTTTTCTTATACAGCGAGAAACAGTGTTCATTCTCCCAACTGCAAAACAGGAGTCCTGAGTTGCATGCTGATTTGGCCAGCCTCTGTAGCCAGAGGACTATGGATGTGCTGATTGGCTTAGACCTTGTTACAGCCAGAAGATTGGCTAAACCCAACAACGCTGACTCCTGGAGCTGAGAGTGTGGTAAATGCTGCCCAAATCACATGACTGCAACTCAGTGGGGATGGGCTGGAATAGATTGTGGATGAAATGACAGTGTCACAATAGGATTCCACCAAAGATACAGCTTTGGAACCTAATTTTTAGCTGTACATATTGTTAACGTTTTCTCAACTTATTAAATATTCTATGTCATTAGTTTAACATACAGAGAGCATTATATTTAGTATAGATATGTTACAACATAAGTAACTGTTTTCTGTTATTGGACAATTGACTCTTTGCCAATTATTTGGCACCACTGTGATTCATATCCTTATAGTTATCCTTTGCTAAGTATATTATTATCTCCTTAAAATGCAATCCTGAAAGGGGAATTACTTGGCTAAAGAGTATCTACATTTTGGGCTTCCCTGGTGGCACAGTGGTTAAGAATCCGCCTGCCAATGCAGGGGACATGGGCTCAACCCCTGGTCCGGGAAGATCCCACATGGCACGGAGCAACTAAGCCTGTGCGCCACAACTACTGAGCCTGCGCTCTGGAGCCCGTGAGCCACAACTACTGAGCCCGCGTGCCGCAACTACTGAAGCCCAAGCACCTAGAGCCTGTGCTCCACAACAAGGGAAGCCACTGCAGTGAGAAGCCCGCGCACAGCAACAAAGAGTAGTCCCTGCTCGCCATGACTAGAGAAAGGCCACATGCAGCAATAAAGACCCAACGCAGCCAAAAATAAATAAATAAATTTATTTTTAAAAAAAAGTATCTGCATTTTTAAGGATTTTGATGTATATTTGCCAAATTGGCTTCAGAATGTTTTTGCCGATGATGTTAATAGCACTCAGGATTTTGAGCAATTCTAAGTAATCTTCATATTGGAATAAGAACTATTTGGCAAGAGGCACATAGAGTACTCATACCTATAAATTTTCACCTTTGTAATGTGATACATACCCTGATAATAAACAACCGTATAAGGTAGTAGTGTTAGTCACCAATGGTCATCGATGCAGAGGAGCCAGAGAACTAATAAGAAAACATGGTGGAGGTTTCCTTTTTCCTTGTGCTGAGGAGGCAGTATGAGCAGGACAGGGTCACCAAATATTCTGGCATTGTTCATATGACCACTCTGGCCATATGAAGCTTAACTTTATTTCCTATTTTTCGTGAATCTTGTGGGCAGAGAAAACCAGGTGGTGAGTGACTGAGAGAGAACTTATCCTGGAACAGTTTAGAAGGCAGACCAAGGCAGGAATTCCACCAGGGGAACAGCCTGTGAGCAATGCCACAAGAGGAAAAGTGCAAGAAACCTGGCCAATTTTTACTTTTAAATGCTGCTACCTTGTCCTAGACCTAAGATTAACCAAGTTGGATACATTTTGAGCTGAGATTGTTCCTTGAAGCACTAAGCCAGAAATCCGAAACAGGACTGAAATTGGATACAGTGTGTTCACGTGTGTGTATGTATGTGTTTTATGAGGGGAGATGGGAGTCCACCATCTTCGCTGGGCTCCCCAAAGGGTCTGTGATTCCAAAAGAAGTTAAAAAACTGAAGTTAAAATATATTCCTCATCATCTCATAAGAGCAAAGTGGTCTAAGTGTCTCTAGATTGCAGTACAGGCTCTTGATCTGAAAAGTGATGCAAATTCTAAGAAGAATTTTAAAACGAAGGTTCTAAAAAGCAAATGCTAGAATGCATCAAAATATGAATTTACTTTCAAAGAATAAATCACCAGAGGTCACCAGACGTTCAAATATGGCTGACGCTTTGAAGAGTAGGAACAATAGGCCGGAGCAAAGAAACTTACTGTAGCATCAAACAGAAAAAATGGGGAGAAACAGAGAAGAAAAGTAGAGAAACACTACAAAAGTTGATGTCAATAGCCTAGAACTTAGAGTTCATCTCTTAAAATAAGAATTAGAAAGTGGAGCTTTATTTTGTGATCTTGGAGAAGCATTTTTGTTTTTAATTTTGTATCTTATTTTTGTCTGTTGGTAGAAGTCATACCCCTTTGGTTCTATATCTCTTAAGTGGCGCTGGTAATATTTTTCACACTCTTACTTCACATGTTGACTATATAAAATCACTTTGTTTTTGTACTTTCACATTACCTTTCCCAAGAGCCTTAAATCACTCCTCCTGTTGGGAGAGGAGATAAAATCTAAGGTCCCGCCATGCATTTCCAACACTTCGTGTATTCATTCGTTCAACAAATGTGTTGCATGCCTGCACCATCAGAGGTGCTAATGATACCATGCCTTTGAGACCAGCAAAGTTCTTGACCTAAGAAGCTTATATCCTAGCAGAGGGGAACACAGCAAACCAGCTGATAGTAACAGAGGCTGTGTAGTATCATGGGCAGTGACTGGGAGAGGAAAGGTGAGGCTACCTGAAATAGAGTGGTAGGGGAAGGCACCTCTGTCGACGATATCTGAGCAGTAACTTAAAAGATAACCCGGAGCAGACCCACAGGAAGGAGGAACATCACAAGCAGAGGGCATTGCTGGTGCAAAAGCCAAAAGGCAAGAAAGAACTTGTCTTGTTCAGAAGCTTGTCTTGAACAGAAAGGAAACTGCATAGTGGCCACTGTAGCATCAAGAGAGAGTAAAATTGAATCAAGTCAAAGAAGTAGGCAGAAGTCAGATCATGCAGAACTCTGTGGGCCATTGTAAAGGGTTTCATTTTCTTTAAAATATAAAAGGAGGAAGTCGGAAGGTTTTGACTAGGGAGGTAACATTATGTGGTTCACATTTCTAAAATGATCATTTTGGGTGTTGCTTGGAAGGCTAGAGTATAGTGAGCAAAATATGGAGACCGTTTATTTGATTAGATGTTATGAGGGAGTGGGGAATAGAAATGTTCACCTAACAGGTGTAATTTCTTGTCCCAGACCAGCTATCCAGTGTTCCACCCCTTTTTTAAACAGCTTTATTATAATATAATTCATATGCCACAAACCCATTTAATGTATACAATTAATGGGTTTTAGCATATATACAAAGTCATACAACCATCACCACAGTCTAATTTAGAACATTTTCATCACCCCAAAAAGAAATTCCATACCCAGTAAATCCCCAGTCTCCTTACACACAATCCTACCTCAGGAAATCACTAATCTTATTTCTGTCTTTATAAATTTGCCGCTTCTGGACATTTTCTATAAATGGAATCATACATTATATAGATTTTGTGACTGGCTTCTTTCACTTAGTATAGTGTTTTCAAGGTTCATCCATGTTATACCAAATTTCAGTATGTCAGTACTTCATTACTTTTTATTTCCAGATAGTACTAAGTTGTATGGATATACATCTGATGGACATTTAGGTTGTTTACATTTTTTCAGCTATTATGAATAATGCTACTTTGCAAATTTGTATACAAGGTTTTGTGGAAGTATGTTTTCATTTCTGTTGTTTCTCTATCTGGAATATTGAACTCATAGAATAAGTTGGAAAATGTTCACTCTTTTATTTTTTGGAAGACTTGATATTCATTCTATTTTACATCTTTGGTAGAAGTCATCAGTGACACATTTGGGCTTTCTTTGTGTGAAGCTAATACAGTCTCTTTACTTGTTATTGGTCTACTCAGATTTCTATTTCCTCTCGAGTTTGGTAGCTGATATCTTTCTATGAAGTTTTCCATTTCATCACAGATTACATGCATTTTATTTTATGTGATTTATCTTTAAATCAATTAAGAGAAAAAAGGAGAGTAAATATTCTGTCTTTTATAATTATCTACATAATTACCTTTACTGATGCTGTTTGATTTTTTTGTGTGTTGACTCTAGTCAATGGCTGGTGTCATTTGTTTTAAGCCTGAAGAATTTCCTTTACTATTACTTGTAAAATGAATCTGCTAGCAAAAAGTTCTCTCAATTTTTATTCATTTGGGAATTTCTTTATTTCACCTTCATTTTACAAAGATAGTTCTGTTGGATAAAAGTTGATTGATTGGCAGGGTTTGTTTTTTCTTTCAGTACTTTAAATATGCCGCCCCACTGCCTTCCAGCCTCCTTTGTTTCTGATAGAAATCAGCTGTTAATCTTACTGAGAAACTCTTGCTCACGATGAGTCTTTTTTCCTCTTACTGCTTTCAAGATTTTTCTGTGTGTTTTGCTTTCAGTATTTTAACTATGATGTGTGTGTCAGAGTATAGATCTGTTTGCCTTGATTCTTCTTAGAGTTTGTTGACTCTCATGGATGTATAAATTAATATTTTCACCAAATTTTGAAATTTGTTCCTTTGAATGTTTTTCTGCTCCTTTTCTGCCTCCTCTCTTTCTGGTATTCCCATTATGTATATGGTAGGATATTTAACTATGTACCACATTTCTCTGAGGCTCTGTTAATTTTTATTCATTCCTTTTTCTCTCTGTACTTTGTGTTGCATAACTATTGACCTGTCTTCACAGTCACTGATTCTTTCTTCTGCCAGCTCATATCTACTGCTGGGTCCCTTTGTTCCATTTATTGTACTTTTCAACTTCAGAATTTGGTTCTTTTTTATTATTTCTATCTATTATTACTGATATTCTCTATGTGATGAGACATTGTCATCATGCCTTTCTTTAATTCTTTAAACATGGTTTTCTTTAATTCTTTGAACATATTTATAATAGCTGCTTTAAATCTTTGAATGCTGAGTTCAACATGGGGGCCCTTTCCAAGGCAGTTTCTATTACCTGCTCTCTTTACTGTTTATAGGTTATTCTTTCCTGTTCCTTTGCATAGGTTGTCATATTTTTCTGGAAACTGGATGTTTTAGGTAGTATATTGTAGCAATTCTGAATACTGATCTCCAGCGGGCTTGTTATTGTGGCTGCTTACTTGTTCGCTTTTTTATTTGTTTAGTGAATTGGCTTGTGTAGTTCAGTGGAGTATTTTCTTTGACCTTCCCTGCTGTGTAGCCTCTATTGCCATTTCTCAGAGAGTGCGGCCTTGGACATGTGCACAGTTATCCTTCCCTCTCCCTACCCGCTTTCCCAGGGATGGTGATCATTTTAATCATGTTTTCTTTGACTGTCTTTTTCCATGCATCACTGTTAAGCTTCTGGCTGCTCTGCCTTTGTTGGTATCACACTCAGCTCTTGTCCTCCTTGATCACTTGCTGACTGCTCTAATGTTTTCAACAGTATCCTGAGGCATAAATTACAGTGTTATCCAATTAAAGTTGGGCCATGTATTAGTCTCCTCTAGCTTCTATAGTAAAATACCACAGACTGGGTAGCTCAAACAACAGAAATTTATTTTTTCATAGCTCTAGAGGCTAGAAATCCATTATTAGGGTGCTGGAAAATTTGGTTTCTGGTTTTGGTGGCCCTGGCTTGTAGATGGCTGTCTTCTTGTTATGTTCTCACATGGTAGAAAGAGAGAGATCTCTGGTATCTCTTCCTCTTTTATAAAGATATCAGTTCTGTCTATCAGGACTTCACCCTAATGACCTCATTTAACCTTAATCATCTTAAAGGTCCTGTTTCCAATATAGTCACATGGGAGCTAGGGTTTTAGTATATGAATTGTGGAATGACAAAAACATTCAGTCCATAAGAGCCTCCTTACAGGGATAGTATCTGAGGCTAATCTTTTGTGGCTTGTGCCAACTCCAGGAGGGCTCTTTTTACCTGCCTTTCCCTAGCTGTTTCTGTTAAACTTCTAACTGGTCTACCATTTAGCTTGTTGCTCTGATGAAGCAACCAGCCTGCTCTTGATTGCTCAACAGCAAAATCCTCATTGTTTTCGACAGTGCGCTATGCTTGAAATACCCCATGTTCTGTTCCGAATAAACTCAGATGATGTATCATCAGTCCTCTAAGGGAAAGATGCATAGCTCTCTGTTCTTAGAGCCTGATTCTCCCATGGGCAGAACCTCTGCATCACTGCCCCAAAACTGAAGAGAAGGAACAGTGACCCACTTATCCTGGAGTGCCACCTCTCCTCCATAAGTGGGTGGTGAAGAACCTCACCCTATGTGTGAGCCAGGGCAGGGGTGTTCAGGGGCTTGCTGCTCCTGGACCATGAGTAGGGATTGGGTGAAGGAAGGGGCCCCCAGTCCTCTCGGCCATGTCTGCATTGAATACAGGTTCTATAATATGGAGCTGGGGCAATTAGAGATTCCAGCAGCCCTTTGCTCTAGGGGTGAACTGTAGCCCCAGTTGGAAGCTGGGAGGAGAGAGATCCCTGTCTTTTGGCCACATCCAACCAGAGTAGAGCTTCCATCACAACAAGCTTGGAGGGGAAAGAGGTTAGTGGGGCAGATCATGGCTCAAATGCCACAGACTCTTGCTTTTTACTGAGATTTAGTAGATTTTCTTGAATAAATCTCAGTTTGCTGTATGCCCTTAAGACAATTTCCAGAGACTAAGCTGTTGGAGTTTTTTTAGTATTATTTTTACCAGTAAAATGGTAAAAATGTTTCACTGGGGAAGGAGGTCCATTGAGCTACTTACACCGCCGTTCCAGAAGTCCTGCCATCCCAAACACACACACACAGACACACACACACACAGACACACACACACACACACACACACACACACACACACTTTAAGGCTTCACATTGAAACCATTCCAGTACTTTGTCCCTACCATCTGGACCTGCCCTCACATTCCCTGCACTTCTTTAATATACAACTTGGGAAAAAGAAAAGCTCGTTTCCAGTACCAAGAAAACCATATTGAGTATGTAGGTCAACTTTATACAACTATCTCTTTGCTACCATGAGCCCAAGCATAGGGGATCACATCACTGGAAAGGGAATTGGAGGGATTGGTGGGGGAGAGATTACACAATAGTACCTACAGGGCCTAATATTACTACTTCCTGTGGTAAAATGTCTCTAAAAGTATGTCCAACAATTCCTGTCATCCTATATGCACATGCCAGCAAGAGATGGAATCCACTGTGCCACCCCTTGAATCTCAGACTTGGGACTTGCTTTAACCCATCAAATGTGGTGAAAATGGTGCTGTGCCAGTTCTGGTCTTAAGCTGTCTGACACCTGTCAGATTCCACTGCTGCTCTGTTTCTCCCCTGAACTGCCATATAAAAAAGTCCAAGCTAATCTGATAAAATGAGACACCACACAGAGAGAGAAGCCATGGGAAGCAGAACAAAGACCAGTCAAAGCCAACACAAAGACCCCAGACAAGTAAGTGAAGCCATCCTTGACCTTCTAGCACATCCCAGACACCAGCAGAATGCAGCCTCGCAAGCAAACCTCGATAACTCCACATGGAGCGAGAACTGTGATTAATAAAATGATTGTTGTTTAAGCCACTACGTTTTGGGGGGTAGTTTCTTGCACAACAATAGATAACTGAAGCACTCTTATTGTTTAATTAGAGAATAGAGATTCCTTCTAGATAAGTTTCTTAACAGGTGATAACAACTTAAATAGAAAGCTGATGATAAGTAGAAAAAAAGAGAAGGAAGGAGAAAAGAGAAGGACTTTCAGGGGACAAAGTTACCTCTGAAATAGAGATAGAACAAAATATATGAGAAAGGAGATTGGGAGAGGTGAGGAAAAGTGAATTAGTGAGGGGATCAAGGTTCATATGAGCTCAGGAGGAAAGAGATTAAGGAGCCAGGAGGCCACATGGTGAAAGTGTGTGTGCAGGAGACGGGGAGGGGAACAAAATTCACAAACAGGAGGCATGATCCACATCCCAACTCTGCCATAATTAGACATCCAACCTTTAAAATGGCATTTATTCTCTCTGGAATCCACTTTCCTAACTGGTGAAATGAGGGATCAGGATAAATAATCTCATCTAGGTTCAATTGTTTTTATTTGGAAAAAAAAAATTAGTTTGACAGTTTTTATCATCACTGTATCCTGAAAACCATACCAATTCATGAGGCGAATGAGACCCTATAACCATAAACAGTTGGCTTTATTTGCATAACAGAGTACTAATGGTCTAGTTTCATGAGAAGGGAAATACTGCTATTTTAATAATGCAGAGATGCTCTATTAATAGCGTCCACAGTGTTAACAATTTGTTGTTCAAAATTTCTGCCTGACCTAATGTAAGGCTTTGTCATTTATGGTCTCAATAAATCACATCTAATATTATTTTCTTAGAAAAATAATTCTTACAGTGTGAGATAATAGATGTGCTAGACTCTTTGCCGTATATATTTTTTAAGCAAAGTTATAAATATCCTAAGAAAAAGTCCCTTTGCAGTTGCTTAAACATTCGATGCTATCAAACGCAATGCCGCTGCTCTTTGGAATATTAATTTGTTTTCATGAAACACACAAAAACGTTACACATATTATTAATGGGTAAGAAGTATTCTCTTAAATTCTGCTTCCAACATGAATTTATTTCAGATTCTCATTCATTTATCTATGTATTCTGAGTGTGTTTCTCTTTGCTCCCCACTTGGATTGAATTCCCCAAATGCACCAAAGTCTCATTCTTATTTGTCTCTGTCTTTACCAGGAAATTATCTCAGTCAGGAAAACTTTCCTAACCCTACTTCCTATGTAGGGTTTCCCTAACCCTACTCTAACTCCTTTTTATTTTTTCAGTTCTCAGCCTATCACTTCTGAAAAGCTTTCTCTGACTCCCAAATTCCAGCAAAGACCTAGGTTCCCTTGAGGTATTCTTACTGTATACCCCCAGAATAACACACATGCTATTTTGTAATTGTCTGTTTCTTATATGCATTCCACACTAGACTCAGGCTTTCAAGACGACAGAGATACAGGTCTAGGAATATTTTAGTCTCTGGTATATATACACATGTTCAACCAATTATGGTTAAATAAGGGGGAAATGAATGAATATATTGCACATGGAACTGTGGGAGATAGTAAAAAGAACTAGAGCTATGTAGAACATTAAGCTCAGCTATATTTATTATAGGTGTGTATATGTGATAATGATATTATATAATTAAGAAAATAGCAATTAACTTAAGATCAGTGTGACCACAATTTGCCACATAGTTGAAAAGCCTTAATTCTTTCTAAATATAATTTAATAAAATTTACTATCTTAAAAGTGTGAAGAATTGAGGAAAAGAAAGGGAAACACATCAGATTGTGTATGTCTGTTTTTTAGAAGAAAATCTACAGATGAAAAATATACTAATAAGATATGTCCTTCGTACACTCAGCATATTTAAGGAAGCAAATCAACTATACAGAGTATTGCCTTTTTCAGGATAAGAATTATATAACTTGGCCAACAAGTTTATAAAATTTTACAAAACGCCCCCAAGTTGCAACAGCAAAACTTTCCAATTCTGAAGCAGTAGGATCTAGGGACTTAGTGAATACTCAAGACACAACGAATTGTGAAGCAGTATCAGATGTCTGTTACCTGTCTAGCGTGAAGGCGTACATCTTGGTGGCTTTGTCATTCACAAGATAAGTTCTTTCGAGAAACTCCATGGTGGCCAGGATAAAAGATTTTGGTGGTGGTGGTGTTGGTGGTGGTGGTGGTGGTGGTGCTGTTATTGTGGCGACGGCTGCTGCTCTTTAACTCACTGTCCAGTTTTAGAAGCAAAACAGCATTACGACTATTCACACACTTCCCAAAGAAGAAATGAAAAGCTTCTGGGATTACAATAACAAGCCTCCCGTGTCAGTGTTCTTGACAGATCTGCTAAAACTACAGTCTGTTTGGAATGTTACCTGGCTTCATTCTCTCACCCACAGAAACTACCTTCCTGCAGGTAGGATCCCACGACGTGTGTGTGTACGTGCGCGCACTTCCCACGCCATCTGATTCCACTGTGCTGTCTAGGAGGTAGAGCAGATCAAGGGTTACCCGCTAATTGCTGCTGTAGGGGTTTGGTCTTCAGAGCACACCTGGGTGAGCTCAAACAGCTGCCTTTCTGTACACTAATATCTTTTCCCTCCTCTTCAACCTTCTTTTTTTTTTTTCTTTTTCTTGGCGGTGAGTGGGAAGGTCTGTCTCTGAACCTAAAAGCATTTCTCCTAGGATTTAGTTCTAAAATGCCCTCTAGGGCTTCCCTGGTGGCACAGTGGTTGAGAGTCCGCCTGCCGATGCGGGGCACACGGGTTCGTGCCCCGATCCGGGAAGATCCCACATGCTGCGGAGCGGCTGGGCCCGTGAGCCATGGCCGCTGAGCCTGCACGTCCAGAGCCTGTGCTCCACAACGGGAGAGGCCACAACAGTGAGAGGCCCGCGTACCGCAAAAAAAAATAATAATAATAAAAATAAAATGCCCTCTAAGCAGCTGTCAAGATTTACTTCTCTTCTTCTAGGACCATTTGGGGATTTCACTACTGAAGAGGACATAGATCATTAGTTACTGAAGTCTCTAATCTGAAACAGTTCCTGGTGTAGCAGCTTTGAAACCCTTTTGACAGACAGGAGAAGGGCAGTCTCAGCTTCTAAATAAACAACAGCCCTCAAGCACAAAAGAACCAGAATGAGCTGTGTTCTCCCTGGCCAGGGTACCCTCTGCTGAGGATAAAAGACCAACCCAAGGAACCCCTACCAGGCAAACCCATCACAACTCTTAGAAATGGGCTCTTCTGAGTTGATCCCAAGAGACCTTCAACCCCCAAACTCCTATGAATTTTATTTCATTACAAAGAACTTTCCTTTCCAAATAAGAGAAAGGACTGTAGCCCAAGGACAACAGCCTCGTCACACGGCAGGCATTTACATGTGGGCCAAAGAGCATCCAAGACCTATAGAGATGCAGGCAGGGGCAGGTGAGTGCAGAGAGGAGAAGAGGGCGTAGACCCTCCACCTCTAAGTCCTCATTTCCTTCTTCATCTGTTGACACTAACTCCCTAGGGAGAGCACTCAGAGTGGTGTGGTCCTGAGCAGTCCAATGGCTCAGCATCTCGGGAATCTGCCCGTACGGCTGAGCAGAGATTGCCCACAATGACCTAGTAGAATAAATATTGTCTCCTGGAAGGAAAGTGGGATTCAATGGCAATGGCTGTAGGCAGTGAGGGGAGAAGTCACCTTTGGCTGAGCGTGAGAATGCCAGGTCTTCTATCACATCCGTCGTGAAGCTGTACCTCTTGTCGATTTTAAGATTTCCAACGCTCTCCTCTGGAACATAAATTCTAAGGTCTTTTCGTATGGCCCCATTGCCTACCTGGTCATTAACTTTGCTCTGACAGATGGAAACTGTAGAAATGGCTCTGAGAGGCCATTTTTCTTTGCAGGAGAAATTCTGGGTCTAGTAAAGTATTTCCTTCTCTTATATCCTTACTCTTAACTTTGCAAAATAATAGGCTATTCTGTGGAGGCAAAAGTAAGAAACCAGAAAAGAATTATTAATCTATCATGTGACGTGTTGCCATACTTTACAGCTTGAATCAATTGTGAGTAGTTTCTAGCACATAATAAGAGAAAAAGAATTCGAATGAATGAGTGTCAAAAAGTGAAGAAACTACGTAAAACCAGGCTGAAATCCATTAAAGATTAGTGCGAAGCAGAGGAGATAAGTATTATTTAAATGCAGGAAAGAGAATATTTGGCTATGGATTTCAACAGGGGAAAAGCAATCTGGAAGTTTGAGGTTCCACACCACAAGTTTGGTCGCTAGCCCATGTATAGCTGCACATATGTTTATGATTCTATGACTATGAAGATATATATTATTGATAGTTCGTTAATGTGAATTGTTTGTGAGGCGAGGATAGAGTGAGGATATATGAGAAGGGCAGGGTAGGGCTGATATAGACAGGGTAAGGTGGAGATGGGAAAAGAGGAAATGGGAACCCAAGCAAAAAAGGACAAGAAAAAAAAATGTATTCTATGATCTCTCCTGTTTATAAGTTGAAGTATATATATATATATTTGCCATTTTTGTAGACCCAGTATAGTCTAAAATCAGCAATTTCATATGATTCTACTTAAATATATATGCACGCATGTATACATACTTATAAAATGTATATGTGTACATGTGTGATACATTTAAAAATAAAAAATTAAGTGTTCATGCTTTAAAACTATAGGGAGGGCTTCCCTGGTGGCACAGCGGTTGAGAGTCCGCCTGCCGATGCAGGGGATACGGGTTCGTGCCCCGATCCGGGAGGATCTCACATGCTGCGGAGTGGCTGGGCCCATGAGCCATGGCCGCTGAGCCTGCACGTCCGGAGCCTGTGCTCCGCAACGGGAGAGGCCACAGCAGTGAGAGGCCCGCGTACCGCAAAAAAAAAAAAAAAAAAAAAACTATAGGAAAATTAGGTACTATTTTCCTCAAAGCTTTGTGAATTTCCAGGTGCTACCCTTGGAGGTAACTACTTTACTATAAATCAAAGCTTCTGGTATAAGAGCAGGGAACAGTGGATTACAACAAATAAAACTTTTATGTTAAAGAAAAGTAAGTTTTGCTACTACAAATTTAGATGGAAAGTTATGATAAGAATTGTAAGCATGTTATGTTATGTAAAATATTCATCTGTTGATTAGCTTATCTTATAAACCCCTTTTTAACTGCACCATCATGCCCTTTCTCCCCAGTATTTTGTCAGCACAATGTTTATGAAAAATTTCCCATCCTCCCTGACTAACCTTTGGCCCACTTTGGCATACACAGCCCACCAAGGGCTAATGGCCCAAATCAGACTCCACATGAGTCACAAAATATACATTCAGAAAGCAATGCAGATCAAAAAAGAAAATCCCCTATCTTGTTGACAAGTCAGTTTTGCTGGGCATTTGCTGCTCATCCCAGTTTCCTAGGCAACCAGCTTCCAAACCATCCTGAATTACAGGTTGTCCTCTCTGCCCAGTCTCCATCACGAGCTTGTAGCAACTGAAGGGGCAACAAACAATTTATAACAGTTAACTCTGGGAATAAATATTCTGTCAGCCGCGAGGACATAACTGATACAACCAGAGATCTCATTCTGCTCCCCAGTGCTGGCTGTTGTCGACAACAATTTCTTAATAGGATTTTACAAGTGGTAGCTAATACGTATGCAAAAATAATTTACACACGTCTTACACATAGTTTGCTATTTCACTTGCGGAAAGGATGTGTGTATTTATGCAGAACCATTGTAATCATCCCTACACACTAAAGTACTGAGTTCTCACTGTTTGCATTCCCAAAATTTAAACTCGTATTTCAGGAATACTTCATCTTGTCATTGTTTGCATATGACTATTCCTTAAAAAGACATTTGAAAATGTGCTTGTTTTAAATAATGAATGTGGATTTTCATCCTGTTTGTATCTTTCTTGTTTATGTGTAGAGGCCATGGAGTGGAGTGGTTTAATGTATGGACTTTCAAATGTACAGAAAGACTTAGTTTCAGTTTCTGGTTTGGCCATTTTCTTACATATGTGACCTTGAAAAAGTTGCCTGACCTCTGTTGTTTTCAATTTCTCATCTGTAAAATGGGGACATTAATAGAATCCATCTTACAGACTTCTTGTGAAGAGTAGAGGAGATATTGTGTATAAAAGTTCTCAGCGTAGTATCTGCCAATTTTATCTAGATGTGAGTTGCTATGTACTTGGCCATGTCTAAGTATAATACCTTGGCTGTCCCTGAGAAATTGACCCCAGCCTTAGTAGAGGCTAAGAATTACTCAAGGAATGGAAGTACATGTTTCTGAAAACAAGACCTGGGAACTTGAACCCGCCATCAGCTGTATGACTTTGAGTAGCTGCCTCAAATTCTCAGGGCTCAACTTTCTCAAATAATAGATTTGTGCCTGCCTTATGCTCCCCACTTGGTAGCCGAGTGCCATTCAGAATGTGTCCTCAATAAAGAGGACACAACAGGAGAGAAAATGCAGACTCAATCAGTATAATCACCTACTAAAGATTCTGGACTTATGTATTCCCACACAGACTATAAAGACATTATTTCTAAGTTGGGTAACATTTTCTTAGCAAGGTGGCTTTATGGTTATTACTACAGTATGAGCTTTTCGAAAGTTCCATCTAGGAACTTGTAAACAAAGACACTGGAAATTTAATTGGATTGTATTTTAAAGAACATTATGAAAATTTCATTTTAATCTAAAGTGAACATGTATAAAACACAAACCATCTCCTGATATTTCATACTTTACTTGAAAATGGACTGAAAGCCATCTGAGTTTTATTTTCTTCTTGATAAACTGGCACTAACTCTTTTTTTGGCGGTGGGGGGGATTTTTATTTTTAAAGAGATTGATCTACAGAAATGTTCCAGTGCAAATACAGCTTGTATTTGTTGAGAAAAGAAAGACTTGATAAAATATCAATACTAAAACAATAAAAGAAATATTTTATTAAGGCTGATAGATGCGAACAAATAATATAAAAATAAACAAACAGTGTTTTGGTGGGGAGAGATATTGGGGCTAGGTGGTTAAAATGTTTACAAAGTGTATATTTTATTGATTAGTCTCCATGCCTCATGCTTCCTTTTCCAAATATTCTGCAACTTAAACTAATTAATCCTTAAATGCACCTTCTGAGCTAGATATAGTTGACTGTGTCTTGCAAACTCCACAGCAGTTTTCTGCTGACTTCATATTCTCACCATAGTATATGTCTCTCTTCTTTATTTTATTTACATTGGCAAGCAAGAAAAGGTTCCAAGGACCTAAGCCATGATTTTAAGGCATTGGAATAAGAAAGACAGACAAAAACACTCTTCCTAATATTCCAGCTCCTTGATCTACAAATGCACAGAGCATCACTGAAAACCAAAGCACTGAATTCCTGAATTTAAAGGAGAGAGAGAGAGCACCCTCTTGTCATTATCTGGAGTGCCACCATTTAATTTTCATGAGTACAGTTTACTTTCCTTTAGTGAAACTCTTGAGGGGCTGATAATTCATCTTAGGCAAAGGATTTTCACAGCAAGTCCCCAGATGACTGCCAAGAGAGCAAAGGCATAGCTCATCTTCTCCTCCGAATCTCAAAGCCTGGATTTATTTGACTCGAAGCTGACAAGCCTGCCTCTCAGGAGACAGTCCAGGAGATAAGACAAAAGCTGCCTTGAAGCTTTTCCTCTGAAAGGCTGAGCCATCACTTTTTATGTCAAAGCCAAAGTGCATCAGAGGACAGCAGCAGGGTTTTCTGCTTGTAAGCACAACCACAAGACATCACAGCTAACTCATCTCTTCTTTTGGTGTCGGTGAATTTGCATCCAGTGAGCCCACATTTTTAAATGCTGCTAATCCAACTGTAGCAAATGTCACCACCACCGCCAGGGGACGAGTTCTTTGAATTGGCATCCAGTAAGACAAGTGAGGCATCATATTACCTTTTGCACCCCAAGACTCTCAGTCACCCAGATATTGGTCAGTGAGAAAAAGATGGGAATTTTCATTTCCTTCCCAGTCAGCTAACTCTGAAAGAGAAGAAAAATATTTAATTATAACAAGGTAACACATAACACATCATTGAAAATATTCTATTTGGCAACAGATTTTTTATGTGCCTAATATTCCCCTTTACCCTTCAGAATCTGAAACTAAGATTTTTCTGAGTCTTCACCAGAATCGTGATACTTCATCGTTCACTGAATAAGCATTTCATTTTTTTTTTTTTTTTTTTTTTTTGCGGTATGCGGGCCTCTCACTGTTGTGGCCTCTCCCGTGGTGGAGCACAGGCTCCGGATGCGCAGGCTCAGCGGCCATGGCTCACGGGCCTAGCCGCTCCGCAGCACGTGGGATCTTCCCGGACCGGGGCACGAACCCGTGTCCCCTGCATCAGCAGGCGGACTCTCAACCACTGCGCCACCAGGGAAGCCCAAGCATTTCGTTTTAAACATTATAAACATTCAGATTAAACTGCTACAAAAATGATACCCAAGACACAGACACTGGCAATCAATGTCCTCCTATATTTTAAATATTATTTATGCAACAAAAATCAATATGACAAAACAGTATGAACAGTTTTTGGTACAAGTTCGCTAGAATGGGATTTGTCATAACCTGCATTTCCTAGTCACGAGTTAGTTTCCAAGAAAGCTGGTAAATGGTAAACTCAGATGCCCCTTGGCCATTTTCAATTGAAGGAAACAGATGGAGAAATCCATTCTATGATTAATGTAATGTCCCAATGAGTACTAATTCTCCATCACTTCTTAGAATCATTGTTATTATGGATGTTGCTGTCAGCAGATGGGGAATAGTTCTTTTTTAAATTTATTTTTTATTGACGTAACATTGGTTTAAACATTATATAGTTTTATGTGTACAATATTATATTTTTATTTCTGTATACCCTAGAGCATGCTTACCACCAAAAATTTAGTTTCCATTCAGCACCATATAGTTGGTTCCCGTTTATCCCTTCCATCCTCCCTTTGCCCCCTTTTCCTTCTGGTAATCAATACTCTGTTCTCTGTATTTACATGTTTGCTTTTGTTTGGTTTGTTCATTTGTTTGCTTGTTTTTTATACGCCATATAAAGTGAAATCATATAATATTTTTCTTTCTCCATCTGACTTATTTCCCTTATTTCCATCCATGTTGTCACAAATGGCAAGATTCCATCTTTTTATGGCTTAGTATTCCATTGTGTACATGTACCACATCTTTTTTATCCATTCATCCACTGATGAGCACTTAGGTTGTTTCCATATCCCAGCTATTGTAAACAATGCTACAGTAAGACCTGAAACCATAAAACTCCTACAAGAAAGTACAGGCAGTATGCTCTTTGACATGTCTTAGCAATATCTTTCTAGCTATGTCTCCTCAGGCAAGGGAAACAAAAGCAAAAATAAACAAATGGAACTATATCAAACTAAAAAACTTTTGCACAGCCTAGGGAACCATCAACAAAACAAAAAGACAACCTACCACATGGAAGAAGATATTTGCAAATGATATATCCAATAAGGGGTTACTATCCAAAATATATCAGGAATAGTTCTTTTTCATCTGCTTTATAATACATAGTCATTTCTCCTCTTTAATAAAGACCAGGCCCCCAACTAAGTTGAGGTAGACTGGTTAGAGCTAATATTTGAACACACTGGATTCATTGTCTGCTCAAATATACCCTTTCCACTATTGGCTGGCCGGATTACAGGCCTCAGGCATTCCACTCTAATCCACATGGTCATTTGCTACTAATTCAAACTCTTTGCTAGGAAGATGCAATTATTTAATTTCTGCCTAATGGCTTAGACAGCAGGGCATACTTCCCTGTGTTGGACTCTTGTCTGAGGATACTGCCCCTCAGGGCTAGCTTATCTGACACCTGCATCCAGCCCAGCCGCCCGTTTTTAACTGATGCTGCTGCTACACTGACCACGCTGTCATGCTGAACGCGCCCAGTTTGTGATTCGGCTGCTGCGAGTCCTAATTCTGTCCTTTTTACAAATGTTCAGTGTGTCAGTGAATCCGTTTGCTTCTTTCTGCCCCAATTTCCTAACCAGAAAATGTTGAATGACAGTACTAAGCTACTTCAGAAGACTCTTCTGAGTAAAAATAATCCCCTTCCTCTTTCAGGTATAAAAAAGCACTTCCGAAGTATTTAATATTGTTAAATACTCACATTAAATATTGAGAAGTCATTTATGTAAAAAAAACAAAGAAACATACCTTAAGGTAAATGCCACCTACATAAAAATGTTAGCCTATTTTTAATTTAAAAAGTAACATATATCCACAGCAAAATATCTTTAAAATTTAAGAAGGTAGACATGGACGGTAAGTCCTCCTACCTAAGATCCTAGGCTAAGATACAGGGAATAAACCATTTTTAAGAGTATCCTGAATATCTTCATGGAATTCTTTGTGCATTTATGGGCAGACATACACGAACTTTTTTTTACAGTCCAACTTAATGTGTATTTTAGGAATGACTTATAAGCCTGTCAACAGTTAATTATTTACATGTCATTTCTTAATTATTAATAGACTTTCTTTTCTATAACAGTTTTAGGTTCACAGAGAAATTGAGTGGAAGGTACAGATTTCCCATATACCCCCTGCTCCCACATACCTGTAGCCTCCCCCATTATCAACATCCCCACCAGAGTGCTACATCTGTAGTATACCCAAAGTCCATAGTTTCCATTAGGGCTCGCTCTTGGCGTTGTATCTTTCTTGTTGGACAGATGTATAATGACATGTGTCCACTCTTATAGTAACATACACAGTAGTTTCACTGACCTAAAAACTCTTTCACAAACACCTTTATCCACCAAATTTGCCCAATTTTTATGAGGTTGCTGTCTGGTGAATCCTAAGGTAGCATCAAAATAAAGCTCTTTTCCTTCCTTCTGCTCTTGCTGGGAGACTCCCAGGCCTGTCCTCCACCTACTGGACCAAGATGATTTGATGGTTGTGGCTCCTGTCCCGTGACCTCCACAAGTCGGCAAGTCCAGGTCCATGTCCCACCTCATGTCTTGTTTAACAGCAAATTGAACAGGCTAAAATTCCCAGCAGCTGCTTTTCGTTGGGAGGAAAGTTAAAGAAGAAAGCAAGAAGCCCTCGGAGATACCTCAGCTTTTTGTTCAACCCAACATTTGGCATCCATCTCATCCTCCCCTTCCTCCCAAGCCTTGATGAAATTCCTGATGCTAATAGCTAAGCTCCAAGCTTATCCTAAGCTTTAGTGAATTATACAGACAACTTACTGCTCTCTGTGAACGTATAATCGAGGGTAGAACTGCCTTTGCAAAGCAATCCATTCGGTACAGTACTGGGTGACATACTATAGGTCATCACAAACCAGCAAACATGTCCCAGGACTGCCAACATATTTATACTTGGAGAATATATATAGCATTTGTTCACAAAACCTGAACACAGTGAATATTAAAGTGAATATCACCAGCCCCAGTCACTTTCCACGCCAACATTAAAAATTAGAACTCCTATCTTAGCCCCTTGGATTATCAGACCTGGCTCTGTCAATCAAAAACAGTATCACACATCATGCGTTATCTTACAGTTTCTCACAGCTTTAAAAGAAAGTCTCACTCTCTAGAGCCTGAAATTACAGACACTGACGCTTATAACATTGTTCTGAAGAGTCAGAAAACTTAAAATGAAATGTTTACTTGGTCATACGAGTCCAGATATTTTCCTGTCTTTCAGGGAAATGTCACAAGAAGGTGAATCACGTCTGGCTTAGTCTTATTGAGGAAGTAATGGCAGTGCACAAGATACAGTATCTCTTTCAACACCCTAAGGGCCAAATTATCCTTGTCACTCTACGTTGCACATCTCTTTTATGGAGAATTTCAGTTATTACTCTTCAGCATAGTGTTTACAAACACTCAGCAAATTATTATTCAGTAGATGAGAAGAAATGGGAAGGATACCAAAAAAAAGTAATTTAACTAAGACATTAAGTAATGTGAAAAGACTAATTAGAAGTGTGACTTGCCCATCATTTTCCCCAAGAACTTCCACATGAGACTCCTTTCTCCTAAGTTTCAAAAATAAATGTGGTACATACACTAGATAGACTTGAGAGTTATCTAAAATGAACACCTGAAGATGTAATACCGGCCTTAATGTAATCAACAGAAACCAGAGAACTAGTTCAGTGACCTCTCTTCTAGAAAGCAGCATGGTATGGTATTGATTGTGGATCATTTCCACCGAACTACTTACCTGGTTTTTTAAATAGGCACTTAAAAGGGAAGCTTCCACTACCTGGAATTGGCCCTCTTAGACACCTCCCTGATACTGCATCCTCTTCTTGGGACACTTCTCCTTCTGGCCGTGAATGTGGATGCCACCTCCTCATCTTGAGGGTCTCAGCTCAGATATCCCCTCCTCAGAGAGTCCTTCTCAGATCTTTTTGTGAAAAGCCGTGGGGTCTCAGCCATATCCAGTTTCTCTCCTCCACAGCGCACTCTTCATTCCCTTCAGAGCCCTTGTCACTATCTGTGTTACCTTCTTTGCTTTTTGTTTCTGGCCTCATCTATTCCTGTAAGAATGTAAGCTCTTGGGGGAAGGGGCTTTGCTGTTTCACACTGTTGTATCCCCAGTTCTTGGTACACAGTATCTGGTATATCATGGGTGAATAATACAATTTTTAGAAATTAATAAATGAAGGAATGATTGAATGGATGATTGGATGGATGGGTGGATGGAAGATACTAGTAAGAATTACATTCAGAGTAATGTACTTACTAGTGATTCAGAGTAAACCTTTTGCACTCATGTAGACTTGTGTATCTCTCTCCTTAGTAGCTGGGTTATCGTAACATTTCTGAACCTGTTTTGTTATCTGTAAAACGGGGATAATTAGATTTTTCTCACAGAACTGTTATAAGATTAAATGCAATAATTTATATAAAATGAATTTCACATATAAAGCTAATAGTAACTGCTTAGTAAATAAAGGATATCCATATTAATACTTCATATATAAAACCAGCCTGTAGTCACAGAGGAAATTTTTGTCTTATCAAATATGAAAAAAAATCACAAAGTACTTTCTGATCTAGTTTCAACTATGTCAGAGAAAAAGCTATAATAGACTGGACTTCTCTACCTTAAAGAAAAAAAATTGGAGCTGGCAGGGGTATTAAGCTTGAAATGGCACTGCTACCTGGTTAAGTCTTAGATATATCTATGCTTCCTTTGGATGCGGGTGGAGACAGCAAGAGGGAAGAGAAGATCATGCAGGAACATATTATGGAAGGAAAAGAACACAACTCTGACATTTACTAAATTATTATACACCTAGATCCTGTTATTAAAAAAAAAAAATGTCATGAAGAACCTAGGGGTAAGACAGGAAAAAAGACACAGACCTACTAGAGAATGGACTTGAGGATATGGGGAGGGGGAAGGGTAAGCTGTGACAAAGTGAGAGAGAGGCATGGACATATGTACACTACCAAACGTAAGCTAGATAGCTAGTGAGAAGCAGCCGCATAACACAGGGAGGTCAGCTCGGTGCTTTGTGACCGCCTGGAGGAATGGGATAGGGAGGGTGGGAGGGAGGGAGACACAAGAGGGAAGAGATATGGGAACATATGTATATGTATAACTGATTCACTTTGTTATAAAGCAGAAACTAACACACCATTGTAAAGCAGTTTTACCCCAATAAAGATGTTTAAAAAAAAAAAAGAACAACAAAAAAAATCAAACAACATAAAAAAAATTAAAAAATATATATATAATTATTTTTCTTCTTAAAATTCAGAAACTTTATTGCCGATTTCTTTTAATAAAATGTGCAGAATATATTTTATCTCAGTGCTATTTAAATTTCTAAGTACATTTGGACAGTATATATGCATTTTAAAAATGTCTGTGGAAAGAGCCAATTTTATCATAAGACACGAGGAGTTCTGCGTTATTTCTCATTGGTGCAAAACTAATTGGCTTTTCCCATTCATTGCACAAATATTTGTTTTTCCATTTTATTATCCTTATAATTGCAGTTGAAATTAAAAGAGGGCACAACCACCTGGCAAAATCTGGAGCAGGAAGCTTTGCACTTCCCAGCATCCTAGCCACATTGGCTTCCCAAGCCTCAAGAACCACTGTGATAGAAGTCATTGCTCTCCATAATGTCACCCCATTGATGGCACCAGTTTTCCATGTGCATCTCCAATTATACCAGCATTTGAGGAATTTTTTTTGAGCTGCAAAGAAATTCCTAAAATATACATGTTATCTAAGACTCCAGAAGTAGAAATGAATATTGGTGGCATAAACTCCTGATTCCTCCATTGACCGCATTAGAGTCATGCAAATGTGGGCTGGTGTCTCTTCATGTGAAGTAGAGAAGGAATAATGAAAGTATAGGAGAATGGAAAAATTTAAAGGAAAGAACTGAAACCCATAAGACAAAGTTACATACCCAAATTTGGAGACTAGATTCAAGAATCTCTATAAATGCAACAAAGAACTTTCTTAAACGCCTACATTTCTTATCCTGACAAAATCCTGGGTATATACTGATATAACCAATTTGGGATCTCCTGGCTCCTTGAAAGATTTGGCTTTAACCCCGAATTCCATGGCCTGTGGGCATCCAAAGTCTCCCCTGTATTTTGGCAACTTTCGTGGGCATCAGGAGCAGGCGGGTGTCTGCCTTCAGCTTCTGTTTCTATGTAGCCATGTATTAAAGCAGAAAAGAAACTTTCCTTCATTTTTTCACAGAAGAAATCTATGCACACAGTGCATTGATGAATGTAGCAGACTTATCGAAGATTGCAGGCTAAAATGAAGAAAGAAGTTAAATTGCAGCCATGTAAAAAAGCTAAACTGGACCTGTAGTCATCATCGTTCTGAAAAGATACATCAGTTATCTTACTAAAGGACTTAAGGTTTTCCATGATCTTTTACTCATCTTGTCTCAATCTCTGCATCTTGCTGACATCTGTCTCTTTATTCTCTTCCTTTTTTTTTCTCTTCTTCCTCTTGGCATCACAGCAAATTCTTAACTTTATCACACTCAGAGTAATTCCGGGATAATCTTCTATTCCTGATTAGTCAGCTCTCAACCCTCACACTGAGATGCCTATCAAGATATTTTCCCAAATGAGAAGAGTTTTCTCACCGAATATAATTCTGATGCTAGAATTTTAGTATCACAACTCCCCCCTCCCCATTTCATTAAATAGTGCTCTATTTGTGGCAGTCTTTACTGCCATTCCCTGGTTTTTGTTCTCTCTTTCTGGACACAGGGGAGGACTTCTCTGCTCTCTTGACAGTGGATGCTAATTCAGCCCAATGGGCTGAGAGTGGAAGTTACATGAATTACTTTCTGTTTGAGGTATTGAAATGTCAGTGTGAGATCCCCCAGTATTGACTTTGCCCTGTGATTTTGACAACCACAGAAATCTGCGTAGAAGTTGAGTCTGCCTCATCCTGGGCACCTAAATGACAGTGAATCAGCAGAGCCTCCCTACTGACCTGCACTGGACTTGTAAAACAAAGAGAAACAAATCTTTGCTACTGTGAGCATCTAGGATCTGTGGCTTGTTTGTTTTTACAGCATAACCTAGCCTCTTCTGACTTGTACAGTGTTCTTATCACAAAGTCTTGACACAAACCTCACTCTCCTCTCCCTGCAGTAAAAGATTGCATCCCCTTAAACCAGATTTTACTCTCAGGGGAATGAGCACTTAAAACAGTTTCTACCTTTTGACAATGTTCTCTTTGAGTCTTAAGGCCTGAAAAGGCATCATTTTTGGAGAATTTGCTCACAGGGATTAGTGGATCTTTTTGCCCATCCACTCCCCGCTAGAGCTTTGCCTCTGCTTTGGACATTGCCAACCAAGAGCCTATCGAGTTGCAAGTAACCAAGCACTTGCTTCTCAACTGTGAACAGAAGGGAGGTTTCCCCACAGCAAGTCAATATACATTTTTACTGGCCAGTAATACCCAGTGCAGAGTCTTTGCTCATTTTCTTCATCAGTAGTTCCCAATGTCTTTGTGTCCTTTCTGTGCCACCATATCTCAAAGTGAATTGAGAAATTAAAAAAAGCAACTATCTTGTATGTGAGGTATATTAAGAATGACATGTTATGGTCTAAATTAGAAAGTGACGATATTGCATATCTATATAGATGTACTAAAAAGCCTTGAAGTGACTACATAAAACAAGTGGTAAATCAAAGCTCAAAAAATCTTAAAAATGACAAAGTGAAATATATGATTTCTTTTAAAAAGTTATAATTTTAAAAACCAAATACTGCTTTATGTTATGAAACTTTCCTATTACTTTACACACAAAAGATACCATAAACTTTCATTTCAGTATTTCAAGAAGTATGCTCATATCCCCCAGGTATTAATGACTAGTAATGAAATTAGTTCAGGTTTCTAATTAATTTACATTTAAAGATTCCATCCATCGTGTGTTATTTTAATATTGATGGCCTATTTATGTAAATGTCATCATTAGTCTTCTTCCGATGTCTGTTTATTCGTTGCATAAAATCAGGGAGGTCACATTTTTAAAACATGAAGGCTTGGGGACAGGGGAATAGACCTTTAGTCTCTGTGTCATCTGAGTAAAATGGGAAAGCTTAAATGTTGGCACATTCTGTCTATTGTCATGTTTTAAAACTTAGGCCCAGGAGAGGGTGGCTAATTTCTCGGTGGCAAGAAGCAAATAGTGTAGGTAGAGGAGACAGAGCCTGGCCTGAAGCCTGCCCTCTAACTTGAGACAGCAGATGCGGAAGCTTCCCTTTCGTTCATTTGCAAATGTCTGTTGCATACCTACTTTATGCCAAGAAATGTGCTCATTGCTGCCTGCAATGGTAACCAAGTCCGACTGGTCTCTCTCCTATGGAGTGTGTATACTAATGGTAAGGAGGAATGCCCAGGACAGTGTCAAAAACCAAGCAAACTTAGTCATGATTTAAGGAGCAATTGATTCAAGGATTCCCATACAGAGGAGCAGAGCCCCATGGAGGGGAAGGGAGACTGAGGTCCTCGGTGGAATAAAGGCAGAGCGTGATCCTCAACAAGAACACAAGGCTCTGTGGTCCTCACTTGTCAGAAGGGAGACTTAGACTTCAGTGAGGGATCAGGCAGGGCTCAGGCAGCTCAGAGGTCTTCAGTGGAACACACAGAGATTGAGCGTGGTGTAGATCCTAATACCAAGTCCTACTAAATGAGAGTGTGAGAATCTTTGAGTTTTCCTGCCTCAACTGTGACTTCATCTGGGGCCCTCAGTGGATGTCAGACCTCAGATGTAGAGTCCCTAGAGATGGTGGGCCCAGCTGTTGGAGGCTGTGATGAGTACAGACAAGGAGGGTCTGTATGGCAGTGGTGAAGGGTATGAGCCCTGGGAGCAGAAAACCTGGGTAGGAATCCCAGTTCTGCCACGCATGAGCTAGGTAACTTTGGGCAAGTTGGCGTAATCAGTGTCTTTAGGTGTAAAATGTCAATGATTATAATAAAATCTAATTTATTGGATTGTTGTGATTATTAAATGAGATAATATATGAACAGTGCTTAGAATATTGCCTAACCCACCACAAGCTCTTAATATGTTGCCTGTTATTAAAGATGCCAGGGCCCAATCTTTGTAGCAGCAAATAGATCTCTTGATCTCACTTCCCCACATTAAGATCCTACTGTAAACCAATAAGAGTGAGTCTACAGGCCAGACAAAAGCTAGTTTTCTCATTGCTTCTAAGCCTTAGTTACTAATAAGTAATTAGCTTGAGTATAAATACCCAGTGACTCATGTCAAATGTAAATAACTCTGATACCCTGCTTTCCATTTCAGTAAAAGTCCACATGCCACAGATGATGCTGTAAGAACACTTGACATTTTATGTTCATATAGCACCGTGCCTTCCCAGTACTATAGCTTCTACCACTTCTCAAGACACTAGGCCTCCTGAGAGCATCTTAAGGATGGGGTTGTAAGCCATGCAGAAGGAAGCTTAGGCTTAATGACCACACTTATGACCAGATGATGTGAAATAACACTGTGGGGCAGGGAAGGTTGCAGTACACAGGAAGGAAGAAGGTCTGAATGGGTGGTCAGGTTAAGATAGTAGAATAATTCTTAAGAGAATGTATTCTTCTCATATTTCCCTTAGCTTCCTCTTTGACTAAAGTGAATGTTGCAAACGAAGAGGGTTACTTCAGCAGCCAGAACCCAGGCATTGGCCAGGTCTTTCTTGTTTGCAAACTCTGTCTAAATTATGAACGTGGAAAAGAGGCAGCATGGACTGACTCCCAAAGAATTCTAGCTCAGAGCTGGTCTCAAATGTTTCCTTAACACAAAGTGAATGAACTAAGGGGGTGAGAGACAATAGCTAACGCTGTGAAGTGTTTTGTGAATATGGTGGAACTCTGAGATTATTGTTTAGAAAACACTCTTAGCTGCTAATCTCACAGTTTATTATACATTCAAGTTTCTCTTAGCTTGTAAATAGAGCTTGCCTGGAGACTTTTCAGAACACTCTTACTGACAAAGGTGATCAAAACTTGGATCTGTCCTTTCCAGATTAAGGCTTCAGTATTGCTTGCCATGGAAGCCAAGAAAAGGGGGCTGCTATACTTGACTTCTACCAGCTTTGACTCTCTGTGGGCATTGGACCTGTCTCAGAGGCTCAGAAATACTTGCCTGATTTCCAAACTTTGAGTGACTTTCAACTTTAACTGAATGGTTTCTACTATTTTCTCTCTATAAATTCAGCAAAATTTTACCTTCACCTAACAGCAATGAGAAGGTGAATGACTCAAATTATTATTCAGGTAATAAAAGACCAGGGTGATGAATACTTCCACACGTCAAAAGGAAATGATGTCTTTCAAGTGAGGAGGTATGCTTAGAGAATGAACAGGAAGGTTTACAGACATCTGCACTTTGGATGGCTGATCTCTTTTAATATGTTTGTGCAAAAAATGTGTGGTAGGGTAGAGGAATTCCCTGGCGGTCCAGTGTTTAGGATTCTGCGTTTCCACTGCAGGGGACACGGGTTCAATCCCTGATTGGGGAACTAAGATGCCTCATGCTGCGCGGTGCAACCTAATAATAATAATAATAATAAAAGGGGGGACCTGCTGTAAAGTATTACCCCAAATCTACATTAGCTTTGGGTTGCTGTAGGCTTTCAAGTTCTGAAAATATGACTTACCCAGTCTGGTAATGCTTTAAGAATAGTCTGGTTTAAAAAAAAATGATCTATTGATCTTAGAAGATTTTAATTTAGGTTAGTTCACTTAAAAGTGCAATAAACGGCAGGTTCGTGTGTTGAATCAGTAAGACACCGATTATTTTAAGAGTATCAGTCATCTGTGCTTTGAATTTAAAAATAACCACGTAACCTGTCTGTGAAAAGATGTTTTGAGTTGTATGTCAAAAGTTGAAGAGAAATTAGAAAGACAACTTATAGTTTTAAAAGACCAATAATGACAGATGGGCAGTTGCTTTTATTTTATTTGTGAGCAACTGTTGTTTTGAAAGGCTTTTTTTCCTTTTTTTGAGAGAGAGAGAGAGAGAAAAAGGGAGAGGGGGTACAATATCTGGACCCAGAAGGTTTCTGAGTTACATTTGCAAGAGTTAAAAGTCTTTACAGGGCTTCCCTGGTGGCGCAGTAGTTGAGAGTCCGCCTGCCGACGCAGGGGACACGGGTTCGTGCCCCGGTCCAGGAAGATCCCACATGCCGCAGAGCGGCTGGGCCCGTGAGCCATGGCCGCTGAGCCTGCGCTTCCGGAGCCTGTGCTCCGCAACGGGAGAGGCCACAACAGTGAGAGGCCTGCGTACCGCAAGAAAACAAACAAAAAAAAAGTCTTTACAGAGGTAGTATAAAAGCAATTACACAATTTTGGTAATGTCTAGGAAATGAATTCTTGGTCATGTTCATAAGGAAAAGGCAAATATCATAAAAGGAGAAGAAATGAGACATACCTTGCTGTTAGCATTAACTTGCAATTTTACCTTAAAAGCCAAATATTTAGGTTGAAAGGCCTTGTACCTCTGACCTTTTCAGGTTTCAATGAAGATTTCCTCATCTTGGTTCTTGAGATGCTAGTGGCTCCCTGCTGAGATGAAGCTGGAGGGCCTTCACCGCTAACCTGAGACCTGTAGCTCTCCCTTAGTCCTATAAAGTTCATTTAGAGCCATCTTTCCTGACTTCTGTACATAAAGAAATATAAAACATTACAATATAAACTACATCTGAGGGAGTCATCTGAAATTCGATTTCACTGGTTAATAATTAAAAGTCAAAAGCCTCTCTGTAGCTTTATAACACTCTATCGAGAATAAATTTTCTTGATAAGGCACCCTCCTCCCAAACAGTGGAAGCCGTTGGCATATTCTGCAGGAATGAGTTCAGTGATTCGTAAATCCTATCCTCCAGGATGTGACTCCATGGTTGAAGCTCTCATGGAGGTGACATCACATATTCAGAGTTCCCAAATTATCCACCCATTTACAAGTGTTGGAATTTAACACAAGTGTCTCTATTTTTAAAATGGAGATGGGCAGTAGTACCCACTACACAGGGTTGTGCAAGGATTAAACAAGTCAATATGAGGGAAGTGCTCAGAATAGAGCCTGGCAAACAGAAAACACTATACATGTTGGCTATTGTTATAATTGTTATGTTTTTGCGTTATTCAGCAGAAACTTTTTACTTCACATGAATGAGAAATTCTCCAAAGGAAAAGCCGTTGTAGGAGGACAAAAATGATGATAGCTAAAAAATTGTTTTTCATTATTTTATGAATCTTAAGCATTTCTAGAATGACACATTAACCTTCATGAGCCTAAAACCCACAAAGTAGTAGCGGGAAGGAGCAGTGTCCTAAAACGTTAGGATCGTAGGCAACAATGTATGGATGGAAAAGAGCTACAGGACGTAGTTTCAGGAGCTCTAGGAAGGACTCTTGCCCAGACATTGGTCTTCTACAATCCTGACTTATGTGTGAACTCACCCATGTCCAAACACTTTCTGCTAGTAAAACCATTGTCCCTCTTCAAATGCATATATTTGGAGAATGAACATCTTCAGTCAGTATTTCCTAGGACACCTGAGTGCAAACTAAGCCATCAGAATTTTTCCAGTTTCACTGTAATAGCTACCTGAGAAGAAATTTTAATGGTGGCAAGAAGAAAGAGTGATCTAGAGGACAGCCAGACTACCTACCGGTTTGTGAGGTATGCTGGGAATAATGTATAATTAATAATTCTAATTTTTTTTTTTTTTTTTTTTTGGTGGTACGTGGGCCTCTAACTGTTGTGGCCTCTCCCATTGTGGAGCACAGGCTCCGGGCACACAGGCTCAGTGGCCATGGCTCATGGGCCCAGCCGCTCCGCGGCATGTGGGATCCTCCCGGACTGGGGCACGAACCCGTGTCCCCTGCATTGGCAGGCGGACTCTCAACCACTGCACCACCAGGGAAGCCCAATAATTCTAATTTTTTATGTAAAAAAATTAGAGGCAGACTTGAAAGTCATACCCATAATTATGCCACTCATGAATTCTGGTATTTTTTTGGAGCAGATCAGAAAAGAGTGGACTTTATAGCTTGGACAATTGGAATGGCCCATATTCTACCCTGTAGTATATCTAAGCCATAGCCCTTCTGAGCAGAAGTCACACATGTGTCACTGGCAAGAGAGCTCTTCCCTGCTCATAAAAATCTCTATAAATCTTCCCCAAGCCACTCACAATAGAAGCCCACAATCAACACAGTATAAGCAAAAAGAATGTGTTTACTCTGCAAATGCAGTTTCCAGTAAATCCTGAAACCCCCCTTCCTATCAGCCTACACCCAAGCACTTTCTGTATTAAAACCAGCCAATGGCTTTGCATCTGCCATTCCTCTGTCTGGAATGGTTTTCTCCAGGTCTCAGGATGACTGGCCCCTTCTCATCATTTACTTCTCAGCTCATCTCCCACAACCTCAATGAGCATTTACCCAATGCTCTAGAAACTGGCTCCCAACCCGTACCCCATCTTCAGTCAGAAGAACTGTCTTTCTTCCACTTGTTGCTAATGAAATGAACTGATTCCATCTGTTGATTTATTTGGCATCTGCCTCCCTTGCCCAGAAAGAATCTCAGGGAGAGAAAGGACCTTGTCTTCTAACACTTAGTAGGTGCTCAATCAATGCCTACTTGTGGAGTAAAAGAAAACTACCATAACGAAAGAATGCTTGTAACACGAATACTTACTTCTGTTAAAAAAATAGTGCAAAGCTCTCGGAGGACTTCGGGGTGTGACCAGGAGGATCCAGGGGCAAGGGTGCACAGGGGAAGAAATAAGTACCCTAAAATGAGCCAAGAGAACTGGAACGGAAGACTGATGGGACGGCAGAGTGGGAGGTAGGGATAATACTTGACAAAGATAACCTTTAGCTGTTTACAAGTTTGCGTTCAACACATACTCACTAGAGCAGTTCCTCTTGCTGGTTTTTCATTTAGAGAAACAAAGAAGGTGGTTATCTCATACAGCCTAGAATATAACTCAGATCTCCTCATTCTTATTTCTGAGGTCTCTCTAGCCGTCATTCTGGAGGGCTGACTTAGTCACACAGCTATGGGATAGTCTATGGCCGGAGAAGCATAGCCTACAAAAGGATGGCTTTCTGTCACCCCCATCCCCACTTATTTTCTCAGTATCCTCCAGTCTCTGGGTCTTTACATGGCTGAGAATCTGCTGAAGTAGGAATCGTGAGCCTCTGGCTCATGAAACAGCTAATTAATTCACTTTTTAAAAACAAAACACTGTGTAATAGGAGGGCTAGGGATTTAAAGCTGACAGGGTTCAGCTTAACCTCTGATGGGGGAATTCGCTCTGGTTGATTACCCCCACAGCTTAAGTGTTCAGTCACAAAACTTAATTCCTCCAGATTGATTTTCCAGGCTCTGTCATCACCGGATCGTTGCTACTCCACCAAGTATACTCCCTTGGGTTCCAATGCCCTGCTGTGGAATCTGATTAGCAATTCAGAAAAAGGGCAAGGGGGAAGGGGGCTATGAACCAGGAATGCAGGGGTTCCCCAACAGTCCTTTCAGTTGAACATGAGGATTGTTTTTCTCATCCAAATCCTAATCTAATTTCCCCTAGCAATCATTTCTAGCTGTAGACAGGCAGTATGACAGCACTTTTTTTGCAGAAACTTTATAAATCATAGGAAAGAAAAGAGCCCCTGTTTTTAAGTGATAGCTGTTTGAATTCTCTAATTTAATGATGGCTAGGACAAGGTATCCATTCCCACCTGGAGCTGGGTCATCACTTTCTAGTGATCTAGTGATGCTTTTCTCCAGCACCTGTGGATGTCCTATGGCCCATCTGCCCTGAGAGCTTGCTAAAGAAGCAAGTGAGAAAAATATAGTCTCTAAAATCTGTCATGTTCTGGTTTTACAAATCTCTTTGCTTTATTCATCTACCGGTGTCCTCACCTATTGTCTGAACCTCTCCCAGAGCAACTAAATTATTGTACCATTAATTTTAATTATTTTGTATATTACATCACCATCCTAAAATAAACTTTCCGTGGGGTGGCGGGGGGAGGGGGGACCAAGCCTGCCATACCCAACAGTTTTTCCCAGTAGTCAAGCCCATAATAAGTTTTACAAAAATGAGTTGAATATATAAAATGTCTACCATGGCAATCTCTGTATATATTTGTTAAAAAGCACTAGAACCTGACAGCACGCTGGCGCCTTAACAAGCCCATTATTCACATCTCTGAATCCTAGAAATAGGAATGCTTTAACATAGAGTCATAATACAGGAAATTGTTAAATCAGAATCAAATCCCAGTTCCTGGCAATGCAGCCAGGCACGATACACAGAAATTTCTCCAAACCTTCAATGTTATATACAATAGCAACGCCTTGCCTTTGGAAGGCACTAACACTTTTGCAACTATTTTCTCATCTGATCTTCACAATAGCACCTGAGAGAGGAAGGGCAGATATTATTATCTCCATTTTGAAGATAATATGTTGAGTCATAATATAAATAAGTGACTTGTTTCAGTTCCATAGCAAGCATCAGAGCAGAAAGTTGGCAACCGGTAGCACCCAGGCTTCTGGACTACTAGTCCATTCTTTTCCCGCTAAACTCCATTATGACATATGCCTTCCTAATGCTGCACTTTTCATAATTTCACGTGCATACAGATTGCCTGAGGATCTCGTGAATACACGAATTCTGATTCACCATGCCTGAGGTAGTACCCAAAATTCTGTATTTCTGACAAACTCCTAGGGGATGTTGATGCCGCTGGTCTTCACATCTTCATTTCTCTATTGCTTGGCACATAGTACGTGCTCAATAAATATTTGTTGGCTTAATGAAATAATGAATGACCAACCTTGCTTGAGCTACTTTGGGTGTCTCTAGTGCTGCATACATAGTAAAACACTCAGGAAATAAGTAGTGAATTAATGAATTAATGGAGCAGTCAATGAAACAAAGTGCTGACTATGTAGAACTCCGTGTGATCATAATTGATAGAAAAATAAAGGACTTCTAGAGCAGGAGCATTCTTGGGACACACCCCAGTGTTCTCCCTGTGCTAGCTTTTGAGTCCATAATAACGCATTTTGCTTATGTAATTGCATCCATCAGAAGATCTTCTTGACCCCATAAGTAATGTGAAGCTTTTTTCCCCAAGTTCTTTTTGTGCTTTGAAGACATTGTCTCCCTAATACTTCCTGCCAAGGCTCAGTGAAGTAAACCAATTTCAGCATTCTCATTTTTGCTCTGGAAAAGAAGTCTGAGTTGCCCCAGCCTCTCAGGCAGTGCTGAAATTAGAGCCCGGGCTTTCAGCCTCTCAGCCCAGATCATGACACTCGGCTGAGTCTCAAGGAGTTTCTCATATACCCCCAACTCCTTTATCTGCACAATACGGCAGGGTGGTGAATGGGGGATTGCACTTCAAATGAAATATTTAATTGTTCTGCACTGAGTTATGAAATAAAGGGTTTTATTAAGAGTAAGGGATGCATTCAACAGAGCTTAATTAAAATGCTCTTACTAGTTGGTGAGATAAAACAATACAAACCACATTAAACCATTTTCCAGGAATCCCATTTCTCAAGGTCTGGGGCACAAGACACTCTCACACTTTGAATCTGTCTCAGGAAATCATGAAAGCACTTGTCATTTATAAATGAACCCAGGAACGGTGTTACTTTCACAAACTCTTAGTGGCAGATACAGTTTTTCAAGAAATGGGGTTGGCAGGGTCGGGGGGGCAATAACTAGAAGAGAGGGGACGGAATGTCATCCCCCTCTTTACAGAGGGGCCCAGCGTGGATGCTCTTGCTGATTGGCTAATCTCAGCCGCCTTCCTCTCACCCACCTGGCACGCAGATTAGCCTCATTATCTAGGACATTTCCAGATGATAAGCAAGAAAGACATTCTGGAACTGAGAATCAAAAACTCTCCAGTTATAAAGAGGAAAACAAAAGCCTCAACCAGGAGCAGAGCTGGTTTGCTGTCTAGCTGCCTCGAACCATGTAATCAGGACTCAGTTTCCCTACATCTATCAGCTCCACATCTCTCCAGGTTGACATCACTATCAGGAAGGTGTCCCCTCGGGTGGCAAGGTGGCCTCCAGCCCCTCAGACCTATGTTGTACTAGCTCAGCAGCCCCAGTGGGAGAGAAAGGGCTTCTTTTTCTAGTAGTTTGCACAGAAGTCCCAGGACTCACTCGAATTGGGTTAGCCTCGTCTGCCTGCCCAAGGCTAAACCCATCACCAGAGCCAGAGAGCATGGCTTCTATTTAGTTGGGCCTGGGGGAATGCCCCCTCCAGGGCTGGAGTGTCGAGCCCCACTGAAACACAGCCACCAAGAACTTGGAAGAAGTAGTACCCCAAAGGATACTTGGGGTGCTGTGACTAAAAGAAGAGGGAAGGGATGGTGCACAGGCAAGCAAGAGAGGTCTACTGCTAAGTCTGATCTTACATTTTGATATTACATTTTGTCTGAATTCTGATAACTAGGTTTCTCCTAGGTTCCAAAACCTGGTACCTAACCTGAACACCATTTCTGGTAACTGACTACCTATCTTTCCTGGATCTGGGTGCCATCTTGGCAACCTGCCTGCAAGCAACAGTAATAATAGCTAGTCATGTTTACCGAATACTTGCTTTGTGCCATAACTTGTGCTAAGTGCATTATATATTATATGTAATTTTATCACCACGAACACCTGAAGATGTGTTTTTCATAACTCCATGTTTAGTTGAGACAACTGGGGCTCAGACTGAGGTAGCTTTCCTAAGCTAACTTGACAATTAAGGGAGAGCCAGGATATAAAGTTCTGTTTGATTTCAGAGTCTAAGGAATTAATCACCATACTGTGTTGCCTGGCTATGTTTTCATGGACTCGTCTACAATTAATGCTGGCAAATCACTTAATGTCCTCAGACCTTAGCATCCTCACCTGTAAAATGAGAATGGTGGTACCTGCCCTGATCGGCCTATCTCATCTCTTAGGGCTACTGTGAGATCCAATAAGGTGATGTACATGTAGCATTGTGATTATGATTATTCCTTATATAATCAAGCAAAATTACAAATATGGGTATAAAATTGAATATAGAAGCACATACACCCCACCAGTTCCCATAGTCACTTACTTCTAGCTTTGCCAAGAACACACACCCTTTTCAGGCAGTTCCCTGATCCTCTCAGATGCTCTGGATCTCAGTGTACTTTATCCCTCTAAGAGGAGAAGCTTCACTGTATGCCACATGTGTGTCCTGGTGTCCCACCGCCTCCTGAATGTCCCTCACTCTTAGCTTTTTATACAATCCTGCTCTGCAAGTCTGATGTCCACCCCTGGGAGAACATCTTGCTGTTCTCTGGGTCACCATTCTCTGCCCCCCATGCACCGGGACACACGGTCACCTTATACCATTGTTCCTGCTTGTGTTATCTTTTTGGCATTTATACCCATAGGACTGGAAAGAAGTCCTCAGTCTGTCACCCTGAATGAGCAAGTGACAGAATGCCCATAGTTAGACTACAATTTCCACCTATTTGATGGCTTTCCTTTAAGTGAACGTTGCTGAATTCCTATAAAATTCACAGGAGTAGACAGAATTTGGACAAGCCTCAGCATGTCTCTCTGGAGCCCACCCGAAACATCAATAGCAGCCAGGTCTTCTGTCATCTTCTCAAGGAGGGTTTTTAATCAACATATTTTTATTCTAATAATCTTACCAGGTATACCTATCTTACAGGCTATAATGGGGATATAAAAATTTTCAGAAACGCTTTAAGTGAACAAAATGCTTTGCACTTCAGCTTAGTTTTTCAGAACAGAGAGGGCTTGGAAAAGTCAATAAAGAAAGGGTAATTGGAAGCATCTTAATCACCATAAATGCTGAGCTGGCTCTTCTGTGAAGCTGTTTCCTGAGTGGTATCCAAGGTGGTAATTCTTCTTGGATCATTCCCTCAAAAGAATGTCTTCTTTGAATTCTCAGTATTTGACCTTAACAGCACTAAGCCTTTTTGTTAAAGACTTTTTACCTTGGTAGACAAAGTTGAAAGCATACAAGACTGTGGAGACAGCAATTTTTCAACTTAATAACAGCGTGTCTTCAGCAAACGTAAATACAGATGTTGTAGTTTAAACGAGTGTTTCAGCATTGTCAAATAAGTGGCCCTTCACTAAACACAAGTGAACAAACAACTTTTCAGCCAAAATAAATTTGGGTATCAGGTATTTATAAAATCTGATTAGTCACTTCTCTTGTTTTTTTCCTATTTGCAGTGGACAGGTTTAAAATGTGAATAGAACACTTTTTCTTAACCTCAGTGATCAGTGATGTGATGGATGCTCTGGGAAGATTTTCTCAAGAGCTAGACGTTAAGGACTTTGTCTCTACTGATCATCACTGTTCCTTAGTCAAGCTACTTGACCCCTCTGAGCCTCAGTTTTCTCATTTATAAAATGAAGACTGTTTTAACTTACCTCTAGAGGACAGTTATTGCCTGCCCATCATTATATCCTCCTTTTTCTGATAATGATACCTTAATTTTCTTTGGAGAATCATTCCTTCCCCACGCTAATGAAATTTATATGGGGCTGTCCCCATACACCTTTCATTTAAGGATAGGTGTGTGACACAGGCCTGACCAATCAGTGTTCAGTCCCGCTGACCGCTGTGATTGGTTCAGGTATGAGCATATGATGCAGATCAACCCAGTAACGTTCAGCCTCAGGACTTCTACTGGAATCATCCGTCAAGACACACTCTCTTTCCCTGCGTTATCCAGTTTAGGAGAACGAAGGCTAGAGCCGTGGGATGCCACCTCATGGAGAGGGCCTGCCAGAGTGTGACACTGACACAGAGGAAAGAAAATTATCAAATAAAATGGCGACACTGAAACCAGAAATGTAGATTTCAGATAGCCAACATCCCCTAGATAGGATTGTTCACCGTAGATACTCAATTTGTTAGTGGAGTCGATAAGGACATTTTAAATCTTGTGTTGCTCAACTCTTAGAAATTCTGCTCAACATCCTGAGAATTGGTTTGTCTTGCACAGTGGAGCCAACAGGACCAACAGCCAGAGGTCCATGCTTATCCACCCACCTGCAAGGTTTCTCAGCAACTTTTGGAATCCTCTGTCTGTCACAAAGAAACTGTGTGAGTGAGGCAGACGACATACCTGGTCTTCACTTTGGCTTCATCATCTGTGGAGGAGGGGTAGTGGTGGCTTCCTGAACATGTTTTAGGACAGTTGTGAGGATCTCGTGAGACAGCGAGGGGAGGAGTCGATCTCCATTCATCAGTTCAGCTGGGCACCTCCTCTGAGCATCCTCCACTTCCTTGCGAAAGCAGCACTGGCAGTTCACTCCTTGAAGCCATTTCTGGAGTTTCTATACAAATAAAATTGGAAAAGTCTGCGTATAACATATTAGACCTGCTGTGGCCATTGTTCCATATCACTCTAAACACCATTCTGTTTACTCTTGTCATCTGGGAGCATTTGATTTTAATTTGCCTGTTTAGGTATTGGCCTCCTCTATAGATTGTCCATCCAGCAGTCCTTGTGCAGGCAAAACTCCCATCAACTTTAATAAAAGTGTTAAACATGAAATATTGTTGGGAGGAGGCTGATATCTTATGCTTACTACTGATGATTATTTAAAATGTTGTAATTGCTCCACTGGTGCCCCAAGGCTGGTTTAGGGAGAAAGGTAGTGTTAACTCATCAAAATAAAACTTTATGCAAATATAAAATGATGTGGATAAATATTAAACAGTAAACTCTCTTAAAGCTTTTTTCCCTAAAATGTCAGGCACCCTATACCTCACTAACTCTTTATTTCAGAGCAAGCTGGTTAGTAACAGAATGAGTGAAGGAGAGGTCATTTGAATTAACTCGGTTTTGCTGCACTTACTATAACTCTTGAGCCTTTTCTATAAAAACGAAATAAAAATAATTATCCTAACCCCAAACTGCCATCTTTAAATTGTAGTTGATTTTGTAATGACTTGACTTATCCCATAGCTTTTTTTTTTTTTTTTTTTGCGGTACGCGGGCCTCTCACTGCTGTGGCCTCTCCCGCTGCAGAACACAGGCTCCTGACACGCAGGCTCAGCGGCCATGGCTCACGGGCCCAGCTGCTCCGCGGCATGTGGGATCTTCCCAGACCGGGGCACGAACCCGCGTCCCCTGCATCGGCAGGCGGACTCTCAACCACTGCACCACCAGGGAAGCCCCCCATAGATTTTTTTCAGTGTTAGTTATTGCTTTTTTTTTTTTTAGCTGAGCAGATTTGGAAGAGTTGAGCCTATGGCTCAAACATCTAATCTAAATTTGGTTCTCTGATAGCCATGGACGGACAACTCACCTCTCAGAGGAATGATGGAACTCGGATCGTTGTGTCAATCACAGATAGTGGATTGGAAAGTCGGGCCCCAAATAATAAAACTCTGCACCAAGAGATAGTATCGCCTCCTTCCCTTAAATTACAATCCTCATTTCTATCTGGTATAAGAATTTCATCTTCAATAACAGATCACTGTGACAGAAAATCTGTTGTTGGCAAAGCATGTTTAAAATGATATTATTCAATCAGTCTCATCCCAGAGACACTTTCCATCTTCTCCTCAAATCCAGTGCCCATTCTGAGACACGGGTCCCTTCATGCAACTACTGATTGCCATTACTTTTTGAATTTACTTTATCTAAAAAGAGCAAAGGCAAACTTTCCTCTGAGTGCTTCATGGCCTATATTTTATACTTTGATAAAAATTAAACGCAGAGTCAATATGACATCTGGCTTTGGTACAGTGCAAAATGCTTTCAAGCTTATTTTAACAAGGACGATGTCCTGGCAAACGTAAACTGTCAATATAAATCTGTTTATTTTGCACAGTGGAAATGAACATAGAAAGATTCGTAGTACAGGAAGGTCAACCAGTGGCCATGTGAAAAAATCTTAGGAGAATCCACAGAAAATCTGTTCAGTCTGTTTCTGTCACCTAGAGATCTATCAAAGAACGTACCATGTCAAAAATTGTATCATGCAGGGCTTCCCTGGTGGCGCAGTGGTTGAGAGTCCGCCTGCCGATGCAGGGGACACGGGTTCGTGCCCCGGTCCGGGAGGGTCCCACATGCCGCGGAGCGGCTGGGCCCGTGAGCCATGGCCGCTGGGCCTGTGCGTCCAGAGCCTGTGCTCCGCAGCGGGAGAGGCCACAGCAGTGAGAGGCCCGCGTACCGCAAAAAAAAAGAAAAAAAAAAAAATTGTATCATGTGGGTCAAGTGGCATTTTCCTCCAAAGAAAATACTGAAGACTAAGTGCAATGCAGATAAAATGGCTTTCTGTCTTCAGTAAAGCATATGAGGGTCACGCATGACTGGAGAGAACATCCCATTGGCAACAATGCAGAGACGATAGATGTGTCATAAGCCAACTGGCTTCTGAAAGAGAAAAATGCCAGATCATTTTGCCACAGTGCAGGCAAGATATAATCATTCTGAAACCATGTGTGTGGTTGAGTTCCATTTTTAGAAGCATTTGTTAATTATAGTCAAAAGGGACTGGAGATTCCAAGTGGAAAATCAAATGGTCTAATTAGATGGGGAGATAGTACAGACTAAGGGAGTAAACATTGGGCTGAGACTCAGCCAATCCAGGTGCTGGGTCCTGCACTGCTGCTAACAAGCTCTAACCTTCAGCAACTCATCCGACTTCTGTATCCCCATCTATAAAAGAAGGTTGGCCAAATGACCCCTGAAGTCCCTTCTAACTCTGACATTTTCTGGATCAAAAATCAGAATCCAATTTATGCCTAGATCTTAGTAAAAGAAACACAATAATTTTGAACTACATTGCCTAATACAGTAATCTCATTTGGGTATTTGAATGTAAATCTAAATTGACTAAAATTAAATGGAAATGAAAATCCAGCTTCTCAGTCATACTAGCCACACTTCAAGTATCCAGTAGCCACATGTGGCTAGTGGCTACTGTAGTAAATAGTGTGGATTATAAAACATTTCCATCATTGTAGAAAGCACTGACTTATAAAGATTATTTTCCACTCCCTAGAGCCTGGTCGCATTTTATAAGTATTTGTGGAATGAATAAATAAGAGAATGAGAGACGAAAAAAGCCAATACCAATACCAGCCCAACAAAGAGCTACCACTGAAAAAATATCCCCAAAATGGTGATGTGCATTGAAAATGGAAAGAAATCCCTCTTCTATTCTTAGATTCTTGGTGAAGTCACTCCTGAACTGTCATGTATGGTTTTGCTCTTAACTTTACAAGTTAAGAAAAGTAAGCAGGAAATGGAGAACATACAGAGATAAGTACCTATGATGGTTAGTTTTATGTGTCAACTTGCGTAGGCTCTGGTACCCAGTTATTTAATCACACGCTAGCCTAGGTATTGCTGGGAAGACATTTTGCAGATGTGTCTAACATCGACAGTTGATGTTAAGTGAAGGAGATTACTCTCAATAATGTGGATGGGCCTTCTCCAGGCAGTTAAAAGGCCTTAAGAACAAAATGGAGATTTTCCAAAGAAGAAATCGTGCCTCATAACTGCAACATAGAAATCCTGCTTCAGTTTCCAGCCTGACAGATTTCAGGTTTGTCAGCCAGCCCTCACAGCTGTATGAACTAGTTCCTTAAAATAGATTGGATAGTTAGATAGACAGTCATGGTATCATATATAAAATATATATATATAGCAACATCATATATGTATGTTGTGACCCTATATATGTGATTATTTCATACTTAACTCACTTCCTGGTACCAAAATTTATATCAAAGACTGATGATTAGCTCTCAGGGATCCTATTTATAATGATTTTGGTAAAATTCATAGAAAGCCCATCCATTTGGCATTCCCTAAACTGGTGGCTCTCACAGGACCCCGTCCATTTTTGCCATAAAGCTTTCTTCAAGATACCCCAGATGATGACTCGTGGTCACCAGGTACTCTTCCTCTTTGGTTGCCCTTTCCCAGACTTACGGTGGGAGGCTCTTACATCTCTGTCTCCTATGATATCAATAAACTGTTTTTTCTTTAATTGAAATACAAAAGCAGTACTGAAACTGGAAAGTTTGGGTTCTAGGGTGAGGCACTGTGATATTTGTCAAGTTACTCGACCACTCAAAGCCTCATTTTAAAAGACAAGAAGGTGACGTTTTAGCTGAGGCATGAGACCTGAATAGGAAGAAGGGGCCAGTCACTCAAGGGGGAGGGAGAGGAGGTAAACAAGCACTAATCTAGACAAAAGAAACAACAGGTGCAAAGACCCTCAGGAGAGAGCAAATATTGTTCAAGAAAAAAGAAAATTGTTTGGCTGGAGGCATCCCATAGCTGAAAGTTTATGAGAAAAGATACGTATCTTGTACTTTATATAAAGCTGCTCCTACTTCTATCATGGCAACTCAATTTGCTGATAAATTGATTCTTTCTACTGAAACTTTAGCCCAAGTGTAATCTATTTTCTGATATTTTTAACCATATGTAGTCATTTTCCACCAAATCTCTGTGCATCCAAGTAATTTCACTCCCCACTTGGTGTCACTGGTTTCTAGCATTGTAATGGGGAACTATTATGACGGTCCGTCAAAAGCATTATACATTTTCAGGGACTTCCCTGGTGGCACAGTGGTTAAGAACACGCCTGCCAATGCAGGGGACACGGGTTCAAGCCCTTGTCCAGGAAGGTCCCACATGCCGCAGAGCAACTAAGCCCGTGTGCCGCAACTACTGAGCCTGCGCTCTAGAGCCCGCGAGCCACAACTAGTGAGCCCGCATGCCTAGATCCCGTGCTCCGCAACAAAGAGAAGCCACCGCAATGAGAAGCCTGCGCACCGCAATGAAGAGTAGCCCCCGCTCGCCACAACTAGAGAAAGCCCACGCCCAGCAATGATGACCCAATGCAGCCAAAAATAAAAATTAATTAATTAGTAAAAAAATCACTTAAAAAAGAGCATTATACGTTTTCAGAAGCCAATTATTCATCCCATTCATTGCTCTGTTCAGAACTTCCTCCAATTCATCGTTATCCTTCTGCTGCTGAGCTAACAAATGGAACAGCCTTTTGTCTCAGAAGAGTATTACCGAAGACCAGAGGGACAGTCTCCCCAGTGTGCTGTGACTTGGAGTTTTATTGTGCCCCATCCCACACTGTCTATTTTCTGTGACTGGATCCCATTACAAACACAAATGTGTTTTCCTGCCCATGACTCTCATGCCATTCTTGCAGCTGGCTTTCTAGGATTTTTCTTGCCCACTTAGGGTCTGTTTCAGATATCCTTTCCCCAGACGGTGGTGCACTTTTTCGAATTGAAACTCAACTTCAATTCAGTCCATACTTTCTGCCATTTTATGTCTGGAGGCATTTCTCAATTATCTCTGTATTCGGTAGTGTCTTAGGGAATCCAGCCAACTGTGAGCATATTAATAATTATAAATTAATTAATTTATAAATTAATAAAATCAGAAATTCTTAACTGTGCTGTTCCTCAGACAAAAATCCACTAGAAACATTGCTTTTCCTGAGATGAGATAGAGGCCTGAGGCAGATTCTTTTTAGAACAGAACTCCAAGTGCCTTTCTAGGAGTCCAGAGGCCTAGGTTTGGCTTGTGTCTCACTCTGCATTCTGTGTGGCCTTAAGTCAGCTGATTCCCCCTCTCTGGTGCTGTTTCATCTTCTTTAAAACTTGGACTGGAACTCTTAGTGATTTCCCAACATTCTTTTAGCACTGGAAATTTTTTAGTAACACATTCATATGTAATTCCAGTTGAATTCAACAGACTAAAATGGCACTGTCGGAATTTTGATTTGGAACTGCTCAGCCCATCTATCTGTTCATACTCTGGGTAGTCCTCCATGGCTCCCTGGAAACCCTCAAAATATAATTTATAAACCCCTGGACTAGATGATCCTGTAGGCCCCTTTCCACTCTCAGGGTCTATAAGTAATAGGTTATATCTGGGGAAAAGAAATAAATACAAGGGGGAACTAAAAGATAAAGGGTAGGAGGGGCAAGCTAGCATTATTTGAAGATTTACTATGTCCAGGCATTGGTAAGCTTGAGAGGTGGCCACATGGCCTTCACGAATAGAAGGAGATTCATGTGGGTTGATTCCCAACAGAAGTTTATACCATTACCATGGATCTCTCCCAACAGATAAGCCAAACATCTCTGATGTGAAACCTAAATTTTATCTCAATTACATATTCATATGTTTTGTTGATTACAATAGGCCATGCACCCTTCCCCATAAGAGCATTGCTGAGCATTTATTGTCCACGTAGTATATTCAATAGCAGTTTAATCCCTGACATGGGTTTGGGGCAAGGAGGAAGCCACGTTCTTTCCCGAGACTCTGGTTCCATATGAGGACAAAGGTTTAAGTAGGACAGATGCAAAACAGAGTTTCAGCCTTCATGGAGCTCAGTCAGCTCACAGTCTAGTGGGAGACACATACAATTTTCAACTGATCATAAATTGAAATAATTACAAACTGTGCTTAGTTCTGTGAAGTAAATGTATATTAAATGAAAAAAAAATAAACCTGTAGTATCATAGAACAGGTGGTCAGGCTTAGTGGAGGGAAGAGAGTTTAGGAAAAATTTTCCTAAGGGTGTGTAATGAGCTAAAATACCGAGCTGTTGTGGAGGAAGCAACTCTCAACTCTTCTTTTGCACACTTTTGGACTCATCCTTGCATCATCTCTTTCTCTGTGGCCATATTTGTAGCCAGGGATTCTGAAAAGAAGGAAGGGAAATGATGTTATAGTCTCTCTTCGGCGTGGATGGGATTTGAACTCTGTCCTTTTCCAGCAGCTTGGCTGGGAAGGAGAATTCCTCTTCTCTGCGGAAGCGCTAGGTTTGGTGAATGAGTTAGGAAACCGCTGCTCATCCACGTTTGTGGCAGACACTGCTAATCAATGGAGGTACTTGTTCTTGCTGAGCTGAGTGGTTCTTATAAAATGTCCATGTTGTTGCATCCAAATGATTAGAGTTGTAATGAGGAATAAAGCCTAGGTATCATCCCACATCCCACATTTTGCCTTGCTTGGAAACTGGAACACAATTGATTCCATCTAGGCTTGGGACAACTTGTTGCTTCCAGTGTTGTGGGTCTGCTCCTGACTTATGCTTCATCTAATCTTGAGGTCAAGGAAATCTCTTCTTTCAGATTTATGCAAATCAGACTCTGGCACAGTTCAGCCTCCAGGGAACACATGCATAAGTTATTAAATTAGTAGTGTAAACTGCTTAGAATAGTATTTGGCACCTAGTATTTGATAAATTGACATAAGTAAATACTTATTAAAAAAACAATAAATAAATATCAGTTTAAACTCTCATCATTATTAGTAAAATTATTGTAAGAGAAAGGGCATTACTCCCAGGGAGCAGTGAGAGTAGGGATCTAAGGAAGAACTGTAGCCAAGAGTGAGGGAATGGCATATTGTCTGTGAGCACAGACAGGGTTTACCTAGCAGTATTTTTTTAATTAATTTTTATTGGACTATAGTTGATTTACAATGTTGTGTTAGTTTCTGCTGTACAGAAAAGTGAATCAGTTATATATACATATATCCACTCTTTTTTAGATTCTTTTCCCATATAGGTCATTACAGAGTACTGAGTAGAGTTCCCTGTGCTATACAGTAGGTTCTTATTAGTTATCTATTTTATATATAGTAGTGTGTATATGTCAATCCCAATCTTCCAATTTATCCCAACCCCTTTCCCGCTTGGTAACCGTAAGTTTGTTTTCTACATCTGTGACTCTATTTATGTTTTGTAAATAGGTCCATTTGTACCAATTTTTTAGATTCCACATATAAGTGATATCATATGATATTTGTCTTTCTCTGTCTGACTTACTCCACTCAGTATGACAATCTCTAGGTCCCTCCATTTTGCTGCGAATGGCATTATTTCATTCTTTTTTATGGCTGAGTAGTATTCCATTGTATATATACACCAAATCTTCTTTATCCATTCCTCCATCGATGGGCTTTAGGTTGCTTCCATGTCCTGGCTATTCTAAATAGTGCTGCAATGAACGCTGGGGTGCCTGTATCTCTTCAAATTATGGTTTTCTCCAGACATATGCCCAGAAGTGGGACTGCTGGATCACATGGTTGCTCTATTTTTCATTTTTTAAGGAACCTCCATACTGCTCTCCATAGTGGCTGTACCAATTTACATTCCCACCAACAGTGTAGGAGGGCTCCCTTTTCTCCACACCCTGTCCAGCATTTATTGTTTGTAATGATGGCCATTCTGACTGGTGTGAGGTGATACCTCATTATAGTTTCAAATTGCATTTATCTGATAATTAGTGATGTTGAGTTCTTAGCAATATTTTAACTTCACATTCTACTTGTCCTTGAAGCCTGCACCTCTCCCCACCGCCCTTCCATGCATAAAACCATGGGTCCTGGATCTTCTGGCCTCTTCGCTTTACCAGGGCCACCAGGAGCTGGGGATACTAAGGAAAATTACCCTAGTCCCTGTCTTTAAGGAGCTCACATTCCAGTACAGAGGCAGAGAAGTAAAGGAAAAGAGTGAATTAATAGACACTGTTCTTTCCTTCATGGAGCTTGCAGTCTAGAAAAGGAAGAGGTGTTAAATAAATAAACACATAATTTAAAATGTGTAATTTCTAAGAAGCTCAGTAATGGTGTGCAAGAGAGGGAAAGACAGGGAGGCCTAATCTAAAATTGGAGTATCTGGTTAATGAAGACTTCTCTGAAACAGAATTGAGCTGAAGATGGTCTCATTTTGCTATGAATACATGCTTTGTGGGATGACGTTTTCTCCAGGTACTTCAATAATTTTATCACGTGTAAGATCATAAACATGCATTCTGATCGCCAGGACAAGTCAGCAGACCCAGCTCTCTTTGTCCTGCCCCTGGTGTTAAGAAATGGGAATGCTGAAAACACTCTACTAAAAAGCTCTGATAGAGTCTGAATACCTTCCACTTCACTGTCCAGCAAGCCCTCAATAAATATCAAGTATGTGACTAAGTGAGTGAATGAAGCAATAGAATTTTGGAAATGTTTACTGAGAGGTTTGACTGTCTCACTATCTCATAGGACATCATTTGTATAGTGTCATTGTTTTTGAATTCACTATATGATTAACTCGGTTTGGGAGGTGAGGAAAGCATAATGAATGCCAAGTTTCCTTATGTCAAGCAAATACCCTTCTAAGAAAACATAAGAGCATTTTTCTAACAATAAATCCTGACCTCAAGAAAGTTTTAGTTCTTAGTGTTACTGAAAATTATTTTAATAGGACAAAACAGTTGAGCAAATAAAAATAGTCCCCCACTAGCAACGACCAAACCTTAAAGGTGTATAAGCCAAAATGATATAAGTTCCTGCAAGTGATCCAACAGTTCTGGGGCATATGGGCCACTGAGGAGAGAAATACTCTAGAAGATCAATGACTGGATAGGATTTGATAAGAATGGAGACACATTCAGCTTACTTGGTTGAGGATTCAAACCCCATCTCAACTCCTTGGATTTTCTTTCTAAGTAAGCTGCTGGAAGTTGAGGTCCCAAAGCTGCAAGCCATGGTCTAAGAGGAGTCACGTAATTGTCACCAGCTGCTTTCATTCCAAGAAAAGGAGGATATCTGGGCTATAAGAGTATCTCACTTCGTGACCAAGTGTTACCGACCAACATTCTTGACCTTCCCTAGTTAATAGAAGTTGATAAGAGAACAGACAAAAAATCTAGGCAAGGCTTCACTGGGGCCCCTGTTGCAGCAGGAGGGAGTGAAAACAAGTACAAAGTTTCCTTGCTTGCTCCCCAAGGGGGCACAAGCTGGTTCCTTAGATTGGGTAGGGGTAGGGGCAGCTCCAGGAGTCTGGCCAGAAAGGTGGCTTAAGTGGTTTCACCACCCCTTTGGTGGTGTTGTGTACAGGGGGGCATGCCCAGTACCCTGCTTTTGCTCCTGGCTCTTCAGAAGTGACAGCTGGGTTTCTGGTCTTTCTGTATCTTGTTGTCTATAATTTTCCCCAACTGGGCATGTACACAGCTATTTTTAGTCCCACATGGTTACTTTGTATATTGTTGTGCTAGGAGATGTTTGTCCAGGTGCACGCACTACAGCAAAGGGTCCCAGGTCCCAGCCTGTCTCACAAGGAGAAGAGGGGAGAGAGGAGGTTGACTACCAAACTCAAGGAAGCAGGGTCCTGTCCCTTTTTGGAAGCGTAACATTAAGAGCTTGATTCTGTCAGCTCCTTGTAAGAATACGTTAGGAAGGACTGAGATGGATCAATAGCCCATGTTGATACCTCGATACCTTTAGTGAACCTAGGAGACATCTGAAACACATCTCCTGGGGGATGCAAGCCATACTAGCAGCAGAGTAGAACCCAGAATAATCAGTGAAAGACAATGAGTATTCAGGTAAGTTGTCTCTCATTCCAGCCCCAAACAAGGAGACACAGCACAGATTCCAAGACGAAATGGAGCCTTGCTCCAAGCAGTACCCATGGGAGTCTTCGCTCAGTGTCTCCCAGGAGCAACAGAAGCAGCCTCCCCAACTGGTGCCAGTGTCTCACCTTAAGGGCACTTGTCTGTGCCTCCCAGGTTCGGCTTCTCACTTTCTACTTTATAGATTCAGTTCTCCTCTATCGCATCTATCTCTTTAGGTCTAGGCACTCTTTCAATATCTGTTGAATGAATGAACATTCTCATCATTAGCCTAGTAGCCTGGGCCGGCAATGTAGTTTGCAAGTCCCAGTGCAAAATGAAAACGTGGGGTCTCTTGTTTAAAAACCTGAGGGAAGATGTTGTTGAAAGTACTAAGATACAAAGCGTTCCCTTCCTACCATGTCTTCTCTCTCACTTTGTCATGATGTTTATTCGCTACTTAATTTGTTCTCAGCAAAGAGAAATTTGAAATTGAAATTGTTTACTGTTTATCTTTTATGGTGCAATGACAGTTTTAAATGCAAATATAAGCGCATTTAGTTCATACATAGAATCACCGAAATTATACAGTTCCTATTTCCGTAGGTCATACAAGCACTTGTATTTTATTTTTAACAGAACAGTGGAAATAGTGCATAAAGTGAACTCAACTGTTTTTATTTCCCTCCTTGTTATAATTCTACCAATACTGTCTACCTTAGGCTTATAGATGATTACAGAAGAGTAAGGAAACTGAAAAGAAAAAGAACAATGGGTCATCCTATCTTTCCCAGTTCAGGATTTATTAGGCTTTTATGTTTCTTTGAACCCCCGTTGCCTGTCATAGTGAGAACCCTGTGAGCGTTCACTCCAATGCTCTGTAACAGGCACAGTATATTAGCAATTGAATCAGCCCCCAAACTACCACAAAAGTCTAATCAACTGCATCGTTTTCACATAGCCCATAGAAATACCTTCATTATTTTATAAGATTTGTCTATGTGGCTAGAGGTAAAGAGGAGAAAGACAGTGAGGAAAATACATAAAAAGAGATTGCTGTGGGGCTTCCCTGGTGGTGCAGTGGTTGAGAGTCTGCCTGCCGATGCAGGGGACGCGGGTTCGTGCCCTGGTCCGGGAAGATCCCACATGCCGCGGAGCGGCTGGGCCCGTGAGCCACGGCCGCTGAGCCTGCGCATCCGGAGCCTGTGCTCCACAACGCGAGAGGCCACACCAGTGAGAGGCCCGCGTACCGCAAAAAAAAAAAAAAAAAAAAGATTGCTGTGGCCAATTTTTATGCATCATATTTCTAGTCTCAAGAGTTCCAAACTGATTAAATACAAACATAGCTCCTGACCAATGTGGCTTTTAGAGCTCTACAGAGTTCATTTCCCTTACCACCAAGATAATTCAATTCAACAAATATTTATTGAGTTTTACCATATGCTTGCTGTGACAATGCCAAGACCAGCTAAGGAGGCAAGGCAGAAACTGAGAGCTGGCTGTAAATCAAGCTTTTCTCCCTAGGAACCACACGAACATTTAGCAAAGGGGAATAAAAGGCTTCCAGAAAGGAAAGGGAGATGCTATATAGGAAACCACATCTCATCTTTGGTGACTGCACAGTTGTTCACTTCCTCACCCTGACATTGGCTTTGTTAGCACTCTTTCAAGATAAATTACAGTAAGAAAAGGGAACCTAGGGGCATGTTAAGAGAGCTTTGGCTTTCTGTCTTTGGACTCATTGAAGCTAGAGAGGTTACATCAGGAAGAGCTGGCTAGAGATTCCAGAAGGACTGCCATAGATTTACCTTGAGGGCAGGTGGTCAGGCTTTGCTGAAATGTAGGGTTCTCCCAACCTAAATGCAATAAAAAAATTTTTTAAAAGGCATTTTCAGATTAATTGTGAAGGAGGAAAGGTTTCCACACACTAGAAGCCCCTTTGCGGGCAGAGACTGTGGGTGGCGCAGGGGGAAAGCTTCGGAGCCACGAAGGAGAGCGCAGCCACAGGGGTGCAGAGGACAAAGCGGAGAGATTCCCGCACAGACGATCGGTGCCGACCGGCACTCACCAGCCCGAGAGGCTTGTCTGCTCACCCGCCGGGGCGGGCGGGGCTGTGAGCTGAGGCTCGGGCTTTGGTCGGAGCACAGGGAGAGGACTGGGGTTGGCGGCGTGAACACAGCCTGCAGGGGGTTAGTGCGCCACAAGAGACTTTTTCTTCCCTCTTTGTTTCCTGGTGCGTGAGGAGAGGGGATTAAGAGCGCTGCTTAAAGGAGCTACAGAGATGGGCGCGAGCTGTGGCTAAAAGCATGGACCCCAGAGACGGGCATGAGATGCTAAGGCCGCTGCTGCCGCCACCAAGAAGCCTGTGTGCAAGCACAGGTCACTGTCCACACCTCCCCTCCTGGGAGCCTGTGCAGCCTGCCACTGCCAGGGTTCCGGGATCCAGGGACAACTTCCCCGGGAGAATGCACGGCGCGCCTCAGGATGGTGCAACGTCACGCCGGCCTCTGCCGCCGCAGGCCCGCCCCACATCCGTACTCCTCCCTCCCCCAAGCCTGAGTGAGCCAGAGCCCCCGACTCAGCTGCTCCTTTAACCCCGTCCTGTCTGAGGGAAGAACAGATGCCCTCAGGCGACCTACACTCAGAGGCGGGCCAAATCCAAAGCTGAACCCCGGGAGCTGTGCGAACAAAGAAGAGAAACGGAAACTCTCCCAGCAGCCTCAGAAGCAGCAGATTAAATCTCCACAATCAACCTGATGTACCCAGCATCTGTGGAATACCTGAATAGACAACGAATCACCCCAAATTGAGGAGGTGGACTTTGGGAGCAATGATATATACTTGTTTTTCCCTTTTTCCCTTTTTGAGAGTGGGTATGTGTATACTTCTGTGTGTGATTTTGTCTGTATAGCTTTGGTTTTACCATTTGTCCTAAGGTTCTGTCTGTCCGTTTTTTGTTTGTTTGTTTTGCTTAAGTATAGTTTTTAGCACTTGTTATCATTGGTGGATTTGTTTTTTGGTTTGGTTGCTCTCTTCTTTCTTTTTTATTTTTATTACTTAAAAATTTTTTTTAATAATTTTTATTTTAATAATTTTATTTTATTCTCTCCACTTTACTTTATCTTCTTCTTTCTTTCTTTCTATTCTTTCTCCCTTTTATTCTGAGCCGTGTGGATGACAGGCTCTTGGTGCTCCAGCCAGGCATCAGTGCTGTGCCTCTGAGGTGGGAGAGCCAAGTTCAGGACATTGGTCCACAAGAACCTCCCAGCTCCATATAATATCAAACAGTGAAAATCTCCCAGAGATCTCCATCTCAAAACCAAGACCCAGCTCCACTCAACAACCAGAGAGCTACACTGCTGGACACCACATACCAAACAACTAGCAAGACAGGAACACAACCCCATCCATTAGCACAGAGGCTGACTAAAATCATAAGCCACAGACAGCGCACAAACACCCCACCAGATGTGGACCTGCCCACCAGAAAGACAAGACCCAACCTTATCAACCAGAACACAGGCACTAGTTCCCTCCACCAGGAAGCCTACACAACCCACTGAACCAACCTTAGCCACCGAGGACAGACACCAAAAACAACAGGAACTATGAACATGCAGCCTGTGAAAAGGAGACCCCAAACACAGTAAGTTAAGCAAAATGAGAAGACAGAGAAACACACAGCAGATAAAGGAACAAGGCAAAAACCCACCAGACCTAACAAATGAAGAGGAAATAGGCAGTCTACCTGAAAAAGAATTCAGAATAATGATAGTAAAGATGATCCAAAATCTTAGAAATAGAATGGAGAAAATACAAGAAACGTTTAACAAGGACGTAGAAGAACTGAAGAGCAAACAGTGATGAACAACACAATAAATGAAATTTAAAATTCTCTAGAAGGATTCAGTAGCAGAATAACTGAGGTAGAAGAACAGATAATTGACCTGGAAGATGCAATAGTGGAAATAACTACTGCAGAGCAGAATAAAGAAAAAAGAATGAAAAGAATTGAGGACAGTCTCAGAGACCTCTGGGACAACATTAAACGCACCAACATTCGAATTATAGGGGTTCCAGAAGAAGAAGAGAAAAAGAAAGGGACTGAGAAAATATTTGAAGAGATTATAGTTGAAAACTTCCCTAATATGGGAAACGAAATACTTAATCAAGTCCAGGAAGCACAGAGAGTCCCGTACAGGATAAATCCATGGAGAAATACACCAAGACACATATTAATCAAACTATCAAAAATTAAATACAAAAAACAAATATTAAAAGCAGCAAGGGAAAAGCAACAAATAACACACAAGGGAATCCCCATAAGGTTAAGAGCTGATCTTTCAGCAGAAACTCTGCAAGCCAGAAGGGAGTGGCAAGACATATTTAAAGTGATGAAGGAGAAAAACCTACAACCAAGATTACTGTACCCAGCAAGGATCTCATTCAGATTTGATGGAGAAATTAAATCCTTTACAGACAAGCAAAAGCTAAGAGAACTCAGCACCACCAAACCAGCTTTACAATAAATGCTAAAGGAACTTCTCTAGGCAGGAAACACAAGAGAAGGAAAAGACCTACAATAACAAACCCAAAACAGTTAAGAAAATGGTAATAGGAACATACATATCGATAATTACCTTAAATGTAAATGGATTAAATGTTCCAACCAAAAGACATAGACTGGTTGAATGGATACAAAAACAAGACCCGTATATATGCTGTCTAGAAGAGACCCACTTCAGACCTAGGGACACATACAGACTGAAAGTGAGGGGATGGAAAAAGATATTCCATGCAAATGGGAATCAAAAGAAAGCTGGAGTAACAATTCTCATATCAGACACAATAGACTTTAAAACAAAGGCTATTACAAGAGACAAAGAAGGACACTACATAATAATCAAGGGATCAATCCAAGAAGAAGATAAAACAATTGTAAATATTTATGCACCCAACATAGAAGCACCTCAATACATAAGGCAAATACTAACAGCCATAAAAGGGGAAATCAACAGTCACACAATCATCGTAGCGGACTTTAACACCCCACTTTCACCAATGGACAGATCAGTCAAAATGAAAATAAATAAGGAAACACAAGCTTTAAATGATACATTAAACAAGATGGACTTAATTGATGTTTATAGGACATTCCATTCAAAAACATCAGAATACATATTCTTCTCAAGTGCTCATGGAACATTCTCCAGGATAGATCATATCTTGGGTTATAAATCAAGCCTTGGTAAATTTAAGAAAATTGAAATCATATCAAGTATCTTTTCTGACCACAATGCTATGAGACCAGATATCAATTACAGGAAAAAAATCTGTAAAAAATACAAACACATGGAGGCTAAACAATACACTACTTAATAACCAAGAGATCACTGAAGAAATCAAAGAGGAAATCAAAAAATACATAGAAACAAATGACAATGAAAACACGATGACCCAAAACCTATGTGATGCAGCAAAAGCAGTTCTAAGAGGGAAGTTTATAGCAGTACAATCCTACCTTAAGAAACAAGAAACATCTCAAATAAACAACCTAAACTTACACCTAAAGCAATTAGAGAAAGAAGAACAAAACAAAAAAAACCCAAGTTAGCAGAAGGAAAGAAATTATAAAAATCAGATCAGAAATAAATGAAAAAGAAATGAAGGAAACAGTAGCAAAGATCAATAAAACTGAACACTGGTTCTTTGAGAAGATAAACAAAGTTGATAAACCATTAGCCAGACTCATCAAGAAAAAAAGGGAGAAAAATGAATAGAATTAGAAATGAAAAAGAAGTAACAACTGACACTGCAGGAATACAAAGGATCATGAGACATGACTACAAGCAACTATATGCCAATAAAATGAACAACCTGGAAGAAATGGACAAAGTCTTAGAAATGCACAATCTTCTGAGACTGAAGCAGGAAGAAATAGAAAATATGAATAGACCAATAACAAGCACTGAAATTGAAACTGATTAAAAATCTTCCAACAAACAAAAGCCCAGGACCAGATGGCTTCACAGGCGAATTCTACCAAACATTTAGAGAAGAGCTAACACCAATCCTTCTCAAACTCTTCCAAAATATAGCAGAGGGAGGAACACTCCCAAACTCATTCTATGAGGCCACCATCACCCTGATAACCAAAACCAGACAAAGATGTCACAAAGAAAGAAAACTACAGGCCAATATCACTGATGAACATAGATGCAAAAATCCTCAACAAAATACTAGAAAACAGAATCCAACAGCACATTAAAAGAATCATACATCATGATCAAGTGGGGTTTATCCCAGGAATGCTAGGATTCTTCAATATACACAAATCAAAAAATGTGATACACGGTATTAACAAATTGGAGGATAAAAACCATATGATCATCTCAATAGATGCAGAGAACACTTTCGACAAACTTCAACACCTAGTTATGATAAAAACCCTCCAGAAGGTAGGCATAGAGGGAACTTACCTCAACATAATAAAGGCCATATATGACAAGCCCACAGCCAACATCGTCCTCAATGGAGAAAAACTGAAACCATTTCCCCTAAGATCTGGAACAAGACAAGGTTGCCCACTGTCACCACTATTATTCAACATAGTTTTGGGCATTTTAGCCACAGAAATCAGAGAAGAAAAAGAAATAAAAGGAATCCAAATCGGAAAAGAAGAAGTAAAGCTGTCACTGTTTGCAGATGACATGATACTATACATAGAGAATCCTAAAGATGCTACCAGAAAACTACTAGAGCTAGTCAATGAATTTGATAAAGTTGCAGGATACAAAATTAATGCAGAGAAATCTCTTGCATTCCTATACACTAATGATGAAAAATCTGAAAGTGAAATTAAGAAAACACTCCCATTTACCATTGCAACAAAAAGAATAAAATATCTAGGAATAAACCTACCTAAGGAGACAAAAGACCTGTATGCAGAAAATTATAAGACACTGATGATAGAAATTAAAGATGATACAAATAGATGGTGAGATATACCATGTTCTTGGATTGGAAGAATCAGCATTGTGAAAATGACTCTACTACCCAAAGCAATCTACAGATTCAATGCAATCCCTGTCAAACTACCAATGGCATTTTTTACAGAACTGGAACAAAAAATTTCACAATTTGTATGGAAACACAAAAGACCCCGAATAGCCAAAGCAATCTTTAGAAAGAAAAACGGAGCTGGGGGAATCAGGCTCCCTGACTTCAGACTATACTACAAAACTACAGTAATCAAGACAGTATGGTACTGGCACAAAAACAGAAATATAGACCAATGGAACAGGATAGAAAGCCCAAAGATAAACCCATGCACATATATGGTCACCTTATCTTTGATAAAGGAGGCAAGAATATACAGTGGAGTAAAGACAGCCTCTTCAATAAGTGGAGCTAGGAAAACTGGACAGCTACATGTAAAACAATGAAATTAGAACACTCCCTAACACCATACACAAAAATAAACACAAAATGGATTAAAGACTTAAATGTGAGGCCAGACACTATCAAACTCTTAGAGGAAAGCATAGGTAGAACACTCTATGACATAAATCACAGCAAGATCCTTTTTGACCCACCTTCTAGAGAAATGGAAATAAAAACAAAAATAAACAAACGGGACCTAATGAAACTTAAAAGCTTTCGCACAGCAAAGGAAACCATAAACAAGACGAAAAGACAACCCTCAGACTGGGAGAAAATATTTGCAAATGAAGCAACTGACAAAGGATTAATCTCCAAAACTTACAAGCAGCTCATGCAGCTCAATATCAAAAAAACAAACAAACCAGTCCAAAAATGGGCAGGAGACCTAAATAGATATTTCTCCAAAGAAGATATACAGATTGCCAACAAACACATAAAAGGATGCTCAATATCATTAATTATTAGAGAAATGCAAATCAAAACTATAATGAGATATCATCTCACACCAGTCAGAATGGTCATCATCAAAAAATTTACAAACAGTAAACGCTGGAGAGGTTGTGGAGAAAAGGAAACCCTCTTGCACTGTTGGTGGGAATGTAAATTGATACAGCCACTATGGAGAACAGTATGGAGGTTCCTTAAAAAACTAAACATAGAACTACCATATGACCCAGCAATCGCACTACTGGGCATATACCCTGAGAAAACCATAATTCAAAAAGAGTCATGTACCAAAATATTCATTGCAACTCTATTTACAATAGGCAGGACATGGAAGCAACCTAAGTGTCCATCGACAGATGAATGGATAAAGAAGATGTGACACATATATACAATGGAATATTACTCAGCCATAAAAAGAAAGAAATTGAGTTATTTGTAGTGAGGTAGATGGACCTAGAGACTGTCATACAGAGTGAAGTAAGTCAGAAAGAGAAAAACAAATACTGTATGCTAACACACATATATGGAATATAAAATTAAAAAAAGAAAAGAAGTTCTGAAGAACTTAGAGGCAAGACGGGAATAAAGACACAGACGTAGCAGAGAATGGACTTGAGGATATGGGGAGGGGGAAGGGTAAGCTGTGAAAAAGTGAGAGAGTGGCATGGATATATATACACTACCAAACATAAAATAGATAGCTAGTGGGAAGCAGCCGCATAGCACAGGGAGATCAGCTCGGTGCTTTGTGACCACCTAGAGGGCTGAGAAAGGGAGGGTGGGAGGGAGGGAGCTGTAAGAAGGAAGAGATATGGGGACATATGTATATGTATACCTGATTCACTTTGTTATAAAGCAGAAACTAACACCACTGTAAAGCAATTATACTCCAATAAAGATGATAAAAAAAAAAAGAATACACAGTGATAAGTTTGAAAAAAAAAAAAAGCCATTGTGCTTTCCCTGGTGGTATCCTCAGCCTAGTGGGAGAAACATTTACATAAAAAGCAAATGTAATACAATGTGCCAAGTATATAGAGCTAAGCAGGGGGTTTATGGGATATCCTGGGGGCTGACGTAAAACCCTTGCCTAGGTTCCTAACACAGAGTGGATGCTTAACAAATATTTGGTGAATGCATGAATTAATAAGTGAAGAAAGACCTTCTCATAGGAGTTAGTAGATATGGCTAGTCTTTCAAAAATATATTAGGAGTTATCAGGATTGTTCTATGGGGCTTCCCTGGTGGTACAGTGGTTGAGAGTCCGCCTGCCGATGCAGGGGACACGGGTTTGTGCCCCGGTCCGGGAAGGTCCCACATGCCGCTGAGCGGCTAGGTCCGTGAGCCATGGCCGCTGAGCCTGCGCGTCCAGAGCCTGTGCTCCACAACGGGAGAGGCCACAACAGAGAGAGGCCCGCGTAACACACACACACACACACACACACACACACACACACAAAAGATTGTTCTATGCAGAAAGAACAAGTGCAGAATCCCAGGTGCAGAAGACAGCAAGGCATGTCCAGGAAAGTCCAAAGAGATCACTGTGGCCAGACTGTAGGGTGTGAGAAGGCGAGAGGTGAGAGACATGCCTGCAGAAGTGAGCTTTAGATGTCGTCTAGGGCGGGGATTGGACTTTACACAAAGGGCAGTACAGTGCCCCCGAAAGGTTGGAAGCAGGAAAGGCTTGTGATCAGATTTGTTACTTAGGAAACTCACTCTGGCTTCAGCACTGGGTATGGACTTTTAAAGCAGGAGCCCGTTACTGGAGTGCAAAGGACAAAATGTTACAAGTGGTATAGGCCTCAATTTCCTTCTCGTAATCTTCTCTCCAGGAACTCTCTTTTGCAGCAGAGCCCTAGCAGGAGCCCTCCTCTTCTCTGAAAAGGATTAAGCTTCCTGACCCTTGCTGAGCACTTACAGTTATTAGTTCCCAAGAAGATATAAAAGAGCTTCAGAGGAGGGATCTTGGTGTCTCTTGGGATCTTGGGGTCTCTGAGAGATCTTGTCAGACAGTTAAGAACCAGTGTTATAAAACATCCTTCCAACAAAATTTGGTTTGGGAAATGGAGTGTCTGATTTTAGTTAATCCTCTATTTCTTGACATCACATATGAGAAACATTCTCAAAAGAGCCATGACTTGACTCACTTCATGTGCAAGGAAGAGAGAGCAGTTCCAGACTGTTCGTTTATCCATTATCCCATCTCGAAAATCCTCAGACTCTCTTGGAGTTACTTTGTTCTTCGTGCTTGCCCAACAAATATCATAATCTTTCTTATGTAACCACAAGAACTTTTAAATTGTCTTGGATACCCTTGTACAGTTATCCTACAGAAGCTCCTTATAACTAAGGCCACACATTTGGAGTTAGACTGCCCAAGTTCAATTCCTGGGTCCACCTCTTATTAGCTCCATGACCTATATAATTCAACTCTCTGCATCTCAGTTCCCCTATCTGTAAAGTGGAGATAATAATAGTCCTTATCTGCTAGGAATTTCCTGATAATTAAATTAGACAAGTCATAAGAACCCTTTAGCACAGCATCAGCCACGTAAGAAAGGCTTGGTAAGTGAAAGTTATACTGCTGATGGCATTTGTCCAGATAGGACTCTCAGATTTTTCTTCATATTTTTTCTGTACATATTCTTCTGTCCTATGACATTCTAAAGATAGTTTTATAATAAGTTGCTTCAGGTCTGAGTAACTCTAATTGTACTTCTCACATTCAGAAGTAACTTGAAATCCCATTTAATGTAGACATCAATAATGAAATCTCTAGAGGATGAGTGGTTCCTGCAAACTTTTTATTCATTACACAGAGAGATGAGTGGGTATAATGGTGAGAAGGATTGATTAGCAAATAAGAGGAACATGGGTTTAAATCCTCACTGTGCTGAGTACTATGAATACTAGAGTGATCTTAAGAAATTTAACTAACCTCTGTTTTTTCCCATCTGTAAAAACGAGTTGTTGTGAGTATTTAATAATGTGTATGTAAACTTCCTGGCACATAGCAACTACTCGATAAATATGTTATAATTGTTTTTTAACTTACTGCAGAGCCAAGGGAAAAATGAAGACTTTGTAGCCTAAGCTATTTCTTTCTCTGTTATGTACATATTTGTTTCTGAAACAGGATGAATTCCCAAAACCTCATCAAAAGAAAGATTTGAACGTAGAAAAATAATAAATCTCTTTGGAGTTGATATCATTTGTTTCACGTAGCTCAGAGCTATTTTGCTTAATCTGAGCCTTTATAATGTCATCAGGAAGGAATCAGACACCCTTAATCCAGTGATTCCTGGGCTATTATTTCACCAGGAGGGGATTCAAAGTCAGGTTCACATGAGGACTCTCTCTTCTTCATTACTCCATGTGGTAAGATGTGCTTGATTCTAAGTAGCTCACATGGAAGCCAGTTATAAGTCTTTGCTGAGGAGACTGTACTGGAATCAGAGACTCTCCCTATGGGTTTTAACTTTCCCACCTACCTACTTTGGAGCAACCATTCACACCTAGAAAAAGACTAAAATGCAGGCGTTTACAAAACACAAGAAGAACTGAAGGGCCAAACTTCTACCTGGAATAGGTAGTCCTTCCTAAGGGGACGAGAATGGAATTTCTAGAGAACACAGCTTGGTTTGACCAAGATTATACAAGGAAGATGGGACAGAGGTGGGGGTTACCTACCAGGGCAGAGCAACGGAGAAATGGCACATTCCCTTGGAACAGCCTAATAAAATGGCACGTTCTTCCTTATTTCTTCTTTTATGTGATACAAGGGTCAAATTAGATATGTAAAGTCATAATACCCCATCTGTACTGCTCAGGAATTTGGGAATTCAGCCGACTACAAAAGTTGGGGATGACTTACTTCTGTCACTCCCAGGTGAATGGGATGGCTCAGGAAGAAATTCTGATTGCCAGACTCCATAAGCATGAGGAAGTAGAAGCCAATTCTCTGTTCCTCTCCTCATTTCCACCTAACCTCCCCTCTCCAATAGACTTGGGAGAATCACACAATATAAAACAGAAAAAGAGAGCCCTGCTATACTTCATTGGCCTGAAATGGTCTCATCTATTAAATAGATCCATCATGTTACTCTCAGAGACAATTACAGCCAAAAATATTTGAAGTCTCTTGGAAGAATTGGGTATATAAAGGCTCTATTACTTAATCTCTGTATTCTTGTCCTGGCACTGGCAAAGGCCAGGGGGACCATTTTGAAAGTGGCCTGAAGACGGGGACTCGGATGCTACTGGCAGAAGCCCATCCAGAGGACCAAGGACACAGATGACACCATGAGTGTATTTATTAGTCAAGATAGGCGAGATTAGGCTGTGGTGGCAAATTAACCCCAAATCTCAGTGGTTTAATACAATAAAGGTTATTTCTCCCTTATGCCACATGTCCACTGCAGATCTACAAAGCTCTGTTCCACTCACAGACCCAGATTAACTGAGGCTTTGCCATTTCTTAGCTGTATCATCTGGAACATTTACCTCTCTAATCAGCAAGAGAAGTGTCTCAGGTCTGGCTACATAGGAAACAGCTCAGGATAATTTCTGTGCTGAAAGTTTATTGGGGAGTAAACTCAGAATTGACGTCTATGAGAGGGAGGGAAATTGGCTGGACAAAGAGAAGTATTGAACTATGACAGGGTAACAACAAAGGTCTTGGCAACCCCACAGGGAGCTCTAGAACTGAAATGGTAGTTCAGAGTTGTCTCACCTTAAGGCAAGGGATCTAGGTGTTTCTTCACATCAATCCTCTCCATTAATTCAGAGTCCTGGACCCTACATTATTCTAGTATATCCTATTACATGGCATTCAGTTCTCTTCTAGTTGCCTACTCTCATACTTCACATCATCATGATAAACATCTTTGGCTGGACCAGTTGCCTTGTGTTGGATCTTTCAGACTGGTCTGTCTAACCACATACCTAGTTGAATTTATGGTACTCCAAACCCTGAAACCCCAGGATTCAGCCAAGACCACTAAACTGGGATAGAAAGAAAGAGATAACTTCTCAACCTTAAAGTTCTTTGAAAGTACATTTCTGTGATCACCTAGTTTTTTCTCTTTTAATCACTTGATTCTTTCTCACTACCCCTTTTCCTTATACCCCTTTACTTATGTATAAGTAAAAGTATACATATTACTTTTCATCATTAGAGAGTCATTACATACTTCCTCTAGACAGTGCCCCTGTGTTTTAAGGACCTAGACCAATTATAATTAAAGCAAGGTGTGGATCACTGCAGACACAGCATTAGTCCTTGGACATTCGGTAGCCATTAACCTACTTTAATAATTGACTGAGACTGTTGCTTCTTTAAATATAGCTATGTGTTTCTATCTTAGTGGAACCAATTACAGTTTATAAGTCTGTTGAAGAACAGCTGACTTCTCAACTCAGCTTAATCTCAGGGAGTTAATGAATGACAACTAAAGGACCTCTGACCTGTGGATGACTGGGGCTGGGCTACTGCTGGAGTCCAGCTCAAACGCTCCATGCGTATTTCCATTGAAATGGCACCTAGGGACAGAGAGAGTGTGTGTGAGAAGGACAATCTAACGGAACGAGCCATCGCTGTAAATCTGCTATTACAGCCTACTTAAACCAGACTTTACAAACAAGCAGCCAGACACAGGTACAGTTTTGAATTAGTGCCAGTCTTTAAACTTGGAAGATTTCCCTTAATGATTTGTAGTCCAAGCCTGAATTGAAAAGCCAGCCTTGAGAACACTGAGCCATCCTTGTGGCAATAATTGACGGGGGCCAAGGAGTGGCTCCTCTCCTTCAGAAGGACAGGGCACGCACTCACTCTCCAGATCACCAGGGTGCCACTATTCCCCATTGTTATGGACTGGCTTATGTCTCCCTCAAATATTGAAGCCCTAACCCCCAATGTGACTATATTTAGAGATAGGCTGCTTAAAGAAATAATTAAGGTTAAATAAGATCTTAAGGGTGGAGCCCTAATCCATTAGGACGGGTGTCCTTCCAAGAAAAGGAAGAGACACCAGAGATGCACGCACACGAGGAAAGACCATGTGAGGACACAGCAAGAGCACAGACGTCTGCAAGTCAAGGAAAGAAGCCTCAGGAGAAAACACATTTGCTGACACCTTGATGTTGGACTTTCTGCCTCCAGAACTGTGAGAAATAAATTTCTGTCATTTAAGCTGCCCAGTCTGGGGTATTTTGTTACGGCAGCCCAAGTCGGTCAAGACAACCATTGTACCATCCACACAGTCCATCACCGTGCCTGTGATTTACAGTTTTCCCGCACACCCCGATCATCTCATTCACTCCCTGTCTGGGTCCAGGAGGAATTTCAGTCTGTCACAGATGATACAATCACTTTGGCCAACAACAAGATGCAGATGGCTCTGCAGTTACAAAAAACAGTGACTTTGGGAGAAGATATTAAAGTAGGTAAAAGGAAAACCAGGTTAAATATTCAAGTAAAAACAGTTTCTGCAAAGGCAGATTTTCCTCATACAGAACAAACCACCCACCACGGACAAAATTTTAACAGAGTTTGTAAAACTGGATGACGTGTAAGTCTAAGAAGAATATGGCAGAGTTAACATCATTGATTTTGAAACAAAAAGTGGAGGAACTTCTGAGTTCATATCTTGTCTGTGCCACCTTCTAATTATGTGCTCTTGATCTCCATTTCTCCAACTTTAAAAAAAAAAAAAAAAGAGTGATACAGGGATGTATATAATCTATATAAGGACCTAGCAAGTGCCTGGAACATATAAGATCGAAGTAATTGGAGCTAGTCATTCTGTTAGGATGCTTTCAATTACAAATAACAGAAATTTCAGCTCAAGGTAGTCTGAATAATAAGGAATTGAATTGGCTCAAACACCGGAAATCCAGAATTAGGGTAGATTGCAAAGTTGACTTAATCCAGTAGCTCCAACTGGCTTTGTTCCTCTGTAGTTATCTTAATTCTGTCTCTTATCATGTGTCAACTTGATCCTCAAGATGGCTGTCGCAGATCCGGGTTCCAAACTGTCCAGAATAAAATATATTTTTTTTCCTATGACCTTTTCCATAAGCACCCACAAAGTTTTCTTCATGCCCAGGTGAGTCAAATGCCTGTGCCATTTCCTTGTTGCTAGAGGAATGTCATGATCTGATTGGCTTAGCCCTGGGTTCCTGAACCCATCATTAGTAAAGAGAATGGTGCTATGAGTAGCTTGAAATAATTAAACATCGCTAGTAGAGTTCTGATCAGTTGCGTTCCCCTGAGGCACCTGGGCTGCTTAGTGGAAGTGACAAATGCCTTAACAAAATCTGGGTCCTGCTATGAGGGAAATGGATAATAGAAGCCGTGTAGGTGACCGACAATGACCACTATGTTAGTATTTTCTTAGTGAAAGAAAGAGAATTTATAATCTGTGGCACTGAGGTCTTGCTTAGACCTTTTTATGTGCTAAGTGGAATAATATAGCAGTATAATATTATGTAATTAATATAATATAACTTAACCTTCACATCAGTACTGTGAGGTGGACGTGTTGACGCCCAGTTTGAATGTAAGGAACTGTCAAAGAGAGGAGGGTCCTGGGTCACAAATCTAAAAAGCCACAAGAGTCAGAGTCACAGCTCTGAGACTTTTTTCCTTCTCTGTACAATGAGAATAGCAGTAGCACTTATCTCATAGGGTTTTGTGAGAATTAAATAAGTTAATATATGCGACGTGCTTGGAGGCATGTCTGGCACATAGTAAGGAAGCAGTAAGATCTAGCATTCTCATAACTTCATTTCATGGGATCTGAGTCCATCACTGGTAAGAAACTCCAATATTTTGGTGAAAGAGAGAGGGGGCGGGGGAAGAGAGACAGGGAGAAAGAAAGAAAAGGAAGGAAGGAGGGAGGGAGGGAGGAAGAAAGAAAAGGAGAGAAGGAAAGAAGACTATTAATTAAACTATAACCTAAGGTATTCTTATCACTTAACATTTTATATTCATCGGAAGAATACTTTTGGCTTAATGAAACATAGATTGTTTTATTCTAAATCACCTTTGTGTATACATTAAAAGGAAATGTAAGTGAAATAAACTGGCTAAGGTATTTCTAAAACTGCTTCAAAATTCAGAGTTTTAATCTTCATCGCTTCTCCACTGAGTCACCAGTAGCCAAGTTTTTCACACGATATCATCCTCAGTGCCGTGAAGAGTGCTGGAGATGAAGCACTTCTAAAGTAACCTGTAAAATTAAAAAAAGCCTTTACTGAGGGTCTCCTTAACATGGTTTTGTAACTATGTAGAGCTAGTCTTCATAGACTTTGGCTCTATAAATATTGCTGATACTCTGAACAAAAATTGGTTTCTAGAGGTTGAAAGAGTACTCTTCTCCTTTCTTCAGGATTTCCTTCCAACCTGCTGACACCCATTTATCACATTTTGATGTTGACACTTTGAATGCATGTACAGGTAATGCCAACCACTTCACAACTGCTGCCTTCCTAAGAGAGATTATAAAATGCCATCAGGTGAAAACTGCATCCCAGTTTCAGAGTTCTTAAAATATGAAAGATGTAGACCTTGCAGTTGATGAAACAAAGTACTCTTATTATTAGTTTTATTCTTATTCTTAGCTATTTGTCTCCAAAGGTCATAGGCCTTACAGTATTGTACTAAAACCAAAATCAGATGCCAAATAGCAACAAAGTATTAATCAAATAGAGAAAAGCTAAACACAATTTGAGTCACACTTAGCTCTTACTGAGAAAATTAAAAAGTCAAAGGACAGAGACCCAAAAAAAAGTTCAGTTGGAGAAGTAGCTTATTTTATTGGTTAGGGATAATAAGCACAGAGATTAACTCTGGCAAGCCATCCTAAGACACCTTTTTCTTTTTCTTTTTGGAATAGTGAAAAGAATCAGAAACTTGAAGTGCAGAAGCACTGAAATGTCCATTCTAAGTCCATCCCTGCAAGAACTCTCATATCTGTATTTTTAACAAGCTCCTCAGGAGATACTGAGGCTCAACCTATGTAGGGTGAATGGACCACCAGGGGCCAGTACTCAACTAAGCAACTTAGGTGAGCTGAGACAGAAGCCACTAGAAAGGACAACTGAGTGAGAAGGGCTTTTTCCTCAATGCTTAGGTTCATGGAGAGTTGATGGAGAAGGAAAGACATTGCTTCTCACATTTACTGTTTAAAACCTGTTCTGTAAAACAACAACAACAAAAACCTTCTCTGACTTCCTGTTAGTTATTTTAAGGAAAAGATTTAAGATTTCTTCTTTGGATGAAAAATTGAGCTAGTTCAAGCTTTAAAGTTCACAGGGTGGGATGGTGCCACTCTCTCACAGATACAACCACCACCATCTCAAGATGCATGAGGATAGACAGGTCTCTTAAATGCCACATCTGTTAATAACTTTGCAGAGTTCAGAAACATCCCTGTAGTTCTCTAAAAGTCTTATAATTAGCTATGTCAGCCAAGAAGATTTAGAGAAATAGAACATATCCTACCAAGACTTGCTGCAAGAGTAGAACGTTTCTTCTTTTAATGATAAGATGTCCCTTCAAGAGATATTTCACAAACCTCAAGGTCATGTTTATCAGTTTCTGCTGCGTTTCATTAATTTAGTTCATCAATCAGTCAGTCAACCTGTCAACAAACATCTTTAAATTCCTATTCTTAGCCAGGCACTGTAATAGATGCTGCCAAATAGAAAAATGACTAAGACTTGACCCTTCTTCCTTAAGAGATCAGAGTCTAGTGGAGACCGATAAATAAGATAATGATTTTAAAAGGTGTGATGTCTAGTTTGCTAGAAAGCAGCAGAAGAGGAAAAGAAGTAACTGACCCCAAACTTATAGTCTGTCTTGGAGAAAAGAATACTCCCTATGGTTAATTATAGCCTGGTTCTTCCTGGAAGCACCCAGTCCACGTTTCCCGTCTTTCTTAGGTAATCAGTATACAAGACAAGTGGCATGATGACTATTTGCAGAAAGCTTTGCAATTTTCTTCACTCCTCTTGGTGAGTAACTCTATTTCTCAGAATTCACTGTAGTTTAAATTTTTGGAGCACCAAGAACAGGAGAGGGAACCAATTTCATATCTGATTACCTTTGGGTTTTTGGCCATCCCTATTTCAGTAAATACAGAAAAGTAGACTTTCTCCTCCTCTTGAGACACTTATTTAACCAGAAATGTTTAGAACTTTTTGTTACCTGGATGTTTTGATAAGAATCACTTGGGATGAACTTTATTAGCATAGCTGGCATGATATTAATTGAATACCATTTAAAAACCAAAGGACTCTGGATGAAAAGGTTACAGAGATTGTTTTGTACTATTTTATTTTGTAACTGTTTAAAGTCTGAAATTATTTCAAAGTGAAAAGTTTAAAAAGTTACAAAGAAAAGAAGAATAGAGCAGGATTTCACTGGGATGGCAAAGGCAAGAGAAGGTATAATAAGAGAAGAAATTCAAGGCACAGGTACAGAGACATAAACTGACATGGTGTATCCAGGTGACTGCAAGCAGTTTGAAAGGCTGGAATATGAGATATTGAAGGCAGAGTGGATAGGGAAGAACATGGAACATAGGGAAGAACAGAGACAAGATCACAGAGGAAATTATATATGATGCTAAGGGGTTTTTTTTGTTTGTTTGTTTTTTTCATGGTCAAGTTACCTCCAAGTAAATAGTCTTTTTATTTTTTTGACACCTTTATTGGAGTATAATTGCTTTGCAATGGTGTGTTAGTTTCTGCTTTATAACAAAGTGAATCAGCTATACATATACATATATCCCCATATCCCCTCCCCCTTGCGTCTCCCACCCTCCCTATCCTACCCCTCTAGGTGGTCACAAAGCACTGAGCTGATCTCCCTGTGCTATGCGGCTGCTTCCTTCTAGCTATCTATTTTACGTTTGGTAGTGTATGTATGTCCATGCCACTGTCTCACTTCGCCCCAGATTAACCTTTCCCCTCCCCATGTCCTCAAGTCCATTCTATACGTCTGCATATTTATTCCTGCCCTGCCCCTAGGTTCCTCAGAAACTTTTTTTTTTTTGCATTCCATATATATGTGTTAGCATATGACATTTGTTCTTCTCTTTCTGACTTACTTCACTCTGTATGACAGTCTCTAGGTCCATCCACCTCACTACAAATAACTCAATTTCGTTTCTTTTTATGGCTGAGTAATATTCCATTGTATATATGTGTCACATCTTCTTTATCCATTCATCTGTCGATGGACACTTAGGTTGCTTCCATGTCCTGGCTATTGTAAATAGAGCTGCAATGAATATTTTGGTACATGACTCTTTTTGAATTATGGTTTTCTCAGGGTATATGCCCAGTAGTGGGATTGCTGGGTCGTATGGTAGTTCTATTTTTAGTTTTTTAAGGAACTTCCATACTGTTCTCCATAGTGGCTGTATCAATTTACATTCCCACCAGCAGTGCAAGAGGGTTCCCTTTTCTCCACACCCTCTCCAGCATTTATTGTTTGTACATTTTTTGATGATGGCCGTTCTCACTGGTGTGAGGTGATACTTCATTGTAGTTTTCATTTGCATTTCTCTAATGATTAGTGATGTTGAGCATCCTTTCACGTGTTTGTTGGCTATCTGTATATCTTCTTTGGAGAAATGTCTATTTAGGTCTTCTGCCCATTTTTGGATTGGGTTGTTTGTTTTTTTGATACTGAGCTGCATGAACTGCATGCATGTTTTGGAGATTAATCCTTTGTCAGTTGCTTCGTTTGCAAATATTTTCTCCCATTCTGAAGGTTGTCTATTCGTCTTGTTTACGGTTTCCTTTGCTGTGCAAAAGCTTTTAAGTTTCATTAGGTCCCATTTGTTTATTTTTGTTTTTATTTCCAGTTCTCTAGGAGGTGGGTCAAAAAGGATCTTGCTGTGATTTATGTCATAAAGTGTTCTGCCTATGTTTTCCTCTAAGAGTTTGATAGTGTCTGGCCTTACATTTAGATCTTTAATCCATTTTGAGTTTATTTTTGTGTATGGTGTCAGGGAGTGTTCTAATTTCATTCTTTTACATGTAGCTGTCCAGTTTTCCCAGCTCCACTTATTGAAGAGGCTGTCTTTTCTCTACTGTATATTCTTGCCTCCTTTATCAAAGGTAAGGTGACCATATATGTGTGGGTTTATCTCTGGGCTTTCTATCCTGTTCCGTTGATCTATATTTCTGTTTTTGTGCCAGTACCATACTGTCTTGATTACTGTAGCTTTGTAGTATAGTCTGACATCAGGAGGCCTGATTCCTCCAGCTCCATTTTTCTTTCTCAAGATTGCTTTGGCTATTCGGGGTCTTTTGTGTTTCCACACAAATTGTGAAATTTTTTGTTCTAGTTCTGTAAAAAATGCCATTGGTAGTTTGATAGGGATTGCATGGAATCTGTGGATTGCTTTGGATAGTATAGCCATTTTCACAATGTTATTCTTCCAATCCAAGGACATGGTATATCTCTTCATGTGTTTGTATCATCTTTAATTTCTTTCATGAGTATCTTAGTTTTCTGCATACATGTCTTTTGCCCCCTTTAGTAGGTTTATGCCTAGGTGTTTTATTCTTTTTGTTGCAATAGTAAATAGGAGTGTTTTCTTAATTTCATTTTCAGATTTTTCATCATTAGTGTATAGGAATGCAAGAGATTTCTGTGCATTAATTTTGTATCCTGCTACTTTACCAAATTCATTGATTAGCTCTAGTAGTTTTCTGGTAGCATCTTTAGGATTCTCTATGTATAGTATCATGTCAACTGCAAACAGTGACAGTTTTACTTCTTTTCCGATTTGGATTCCTTTTATCTCTTTTTTCTTCTCTGATTTCTGTGGCTAAAACTTCCAAAACTATGTTGAATAATAGTGGCGAGAGTGGACAACTTGACTTGTTCCAGATCTTAGAGGAAATGGTTTCAGTTTTTGACCATTGAGAACAATCTTGGCTGTGGGTTTGTCATATATGACCTTTATTATGTTGAGGGAAGTTCCCTCTATGCCCACTTTCTGAACAGTTTTTTTATCATAAATGGGTGTTGAATTTTGTCGAAAGTTTTTTCTGCATCTTTTGAGACGATCATATGGTTTTTCTTCTTCAGTTTGTTAATATGGTTTATCATACTGATTGATTTGCATATATTGAAGAATTCTTGCATTCCTGGAATAAACCCCACTTGATCATGGCGTATGAACCTTTTAACGTGCTGTTGGATTCTGTTTGCTAGTATCTTGTTGAGAATTTTTGCATCTATGTTCATTATTGATATTGGCCTATAGTTTTCTTTCTTTGTGACATCTTTGTCTGGTTTTGGTATCAGAGTGATGGTTGCCTCACAGAATGAGTTTGGGAGTGTTCCTCCCTTTGCTATATTTCGGAAGAGTTTGAGAAGGATAGGTGTTAGCTCTTCTTAAATGTTTGATAGAATTCGCCTGTGAAGCCATCTGGTCCTGAGCTTTTGTGTGTTGGAGGATTTTTAATCACAGTTTCAATTTCAGTGCTTGTGATTGGTCTGTTCATATTTTCTATTTCTTCCTGGTTCAGTCTTGGAAGGTTGTGCTTTTCTAAGACTTTGTCCATTTCTTCCAGGTTGTCCATTTTATTGGCATATAGTTGCTTGTAGTAATCTCTCACGATCCTTTGTATTTCTGCAGTGTCAGTTTTTACTTCTCCCTTTTCATTTCTAATTCTATTGATTTGAGTCTTCTCCCTTTTTTTCTTGATGAGTCTGGCTAATGGTTTATCAACTTTGTTTACCTTCTCAAAGAACCAGCTTTTAGTTTTATTGATCTTTCCTATCGTTTCCTTCATTTCATTGATTTCTGATCTGATCTTTATGATTCTTTCCTTCTGCTAACTTTGGGGTTTTTTTGTACTTCTTTCTGTTATTGCTTTAGGTGTAAGGTTAGGTTGTTTATTTGAGGTGTTTCTTGTTTCTTGAGGTAGGATTGTATTGCTATAAACTTCCCTCTTAGAACTGCTTTTGCTGCATCCCGTAGGTTTTGGGTTGTCGTGTTTTCATTGTCATTTGTTTCTATATATTTTTTGATTTCCTCTTTGATTTATTCAGTGATCTCTTGGTTATTTAGTAGTGTATTTTTTTAGCCTCCATGTGTTTGTATTTTTGATGCTAAGGTTTTTGACTTGCTTTTTGTGTAGGGTTCCCAACCTGACTGAAGGGTGTGGAATAGGAAAGTGATTTGATTATGTCTGCATTTTGAGAAGAGCAGGGTGTCAGTATGGAGAATGAATTGGAGGAAGGTGAAGCTAAGGATGAGGAAACTCATAAGAAGGCTATTTAAATATTCCAATAAAATATTATGTGGAAATGGAAAATCATAAGACCACCCACATTTTGATTCACATTTGATTAAAATTGCAGTTGAAACCATAGAGCACATCTCACAATGGCATTTTATGAGAGTTCTCAAGAGGAAGGAACGTTTTGGCATAAGAACCCTTGAGATGGCAAAGCACTGGACTAGACATCATGATTTGTTATAAAAATATGGAGGAAAGTTGAAAAATATTTGCAAACCCACTACCACAAAAACATGATAAATACAAAGAATTAGTCACTGTTGTAAACAAAATTAAACCTATAGTATTCCATATATTGTTACCATAATGTTAAGATTCCGGCCATTTTGCTAGAAGGGGGACAAGAATTTCCTGTAATACTTTGCTTTCTAACCACTAAGATTTGTAGCTTTCTCCCATGTAATATAATCCTTAATCTCCAGGTTACTGCAAGCTTGTTTTGCATGTTTGTGGTTAGATTTATTCTACTCACTGTATGTTTGCTATAGGATTTTGCACTTGCTAGAGTATGTTCGTTGTAGAAAATTGAGTTTACTCACTGAAATTTTAATATACATTGACTTCTTTCTGGATCTCCTCCACTTACATAAGAGGCATGAATTTGAAAATGTTGATCCTTGTTGTTGCCTTTTTCCCTAGAGACATAATTGTTTTCCAAAAAAACACTAATGCATAATTCCAAGTGATTCATTCTAAACAAAGAAGTCTATTTATTCCACAATGACAAGGATCATAACCTAGAACACAGATGGTAATGGAGAGGAACAGATGGAGTTAAGTGATGTTATAGAGGCAACTAAGTGGGTCTTACTCATTTATAGGCTGTGAATGATGAGAGAGAGTGGAGGGTACTGCCCAGATATCTGTTTCAAGTGATGAGGAATATAGTGGTGTCATTAACCAAAATACAGGAGAAAGAGAAACTTCAAAAGATAACACATATGGTTCAAGGCATATCAAACTGAATATGCCTTTAGGATACTACCATTTAAGGGGATGTTAAACAGGTAGTTGAAAGTATGGACCTGAGCTCAGCAGGGAGACTGGGGTTGGCAATGAAGATTTGAAGATTGTCAATGAATCCGTGATAGCCATAGCTGTGACATCAATACCCACTGAGGTAATAATCCTTCACATTTGTATGGCATGTGGTGATTTTCTAAGCACACTTACTGTATAATATCTCATCTGATGTAGGTAGTTCCAAAGCAGTTGTTCCCATTTTACGGATGAATACACTAAGGACAAACAGGTTAAAACTTGCCCAGATTCACAAGTCCACCCCAGAATTCAGATGCTCCGACTCCAATCCTAGTTTTCCTTCTGTTGTTCCTTGTTGACTCATAATGAAACCATTGTGTGCAAATCCATGGGAAATGCCTTGGGGCTAAATACTGTGCTCTCCAACTTAGGTAAATGTAATCACTCAGAAACAAATTTCAAATTCTCCATTGCACTAAAATCACAGCCACTTAAACACATACAAACTTACCACATGCTTCATTCCGAAAGGACTGTAGGTAATTACGTTCCTCCCACAGTTGACATCTGCCTCCTTCACGTTGTATGTTAGAAATCTCCCACCTCCTGTCACAGGGAAAAAAGAGTTTCCCAATTAACCAAGTGTTATGTTGCCCTCTACTTGCTCTCCTATGGCAAGAAGAATTCAGTTGTCCTGTGCCATGTACCTGATTCATAAACATGCAGAGAGAACAGAATGAGTAGATGGTCAGATCCCACGTACCATCCTTCTGGACTATTCTTGGAGGTTTGACAGGGATCTTAGGTGGGCACAAAAATCACAGAAGAGCAATGTTATCGACTGTACCATTGGGGTTTAGGATCCAAGTGACTCAGAATATTCTCTAACTTAAAATATATCTCACAAGAAACCGGTTACAACTCTTAAGGAAGAGCTAGTTTATTTTCCAGAGGGAAAGAGTTTTGGATATTTGAGGTGAAATGGTATTGAATGGGATGAATAGGAATTTCAGAAGAAAATTTTAAAGGAATATGGCCTATTTAAAGGCAAAAACAAGAACTATTTGTGGAGTAGGAAGAAGTAGTGAAGGAGCCTGGAGAAGGAAACAAAAGCAATACTGCCCCAAAAAACCCCAGTAGTCTTGGAAGTAGTGTGTGCTCAACCATGAAAAATTACATCTACTTTCAAAGGTGCAAAATGAACATTTTTCAAGTAGAGCCACAATGGTGGCTATTGAAATGCAGTAAAATGATTGAGAAATCAAAAGATATAAAGCCATCTCAGCAACTGAAATAAAGCTCCAGACATGACACTACTCTCACATCACACATAAATGTCAGACACCATATATTTTATACCCAAATATGCCGTTAAATTTAACGGGAATTTTACATGTACAAAGACTCTGGCATTTGAATACATGAAAGGAAGATTTGAATTGCTAATACCAAAAATGGATAAGAAGGGCCCCTACAACCTTGGAAAGGTAGGATTTAGGATTTGAGCCATTTTTTTCTTGATAGAGGTGGAGTGCTATTGGTTTATTAGGATATTCTCAATTGGACTTTATGTCCCTTTAATGTAGACACTGACAAAACAGCTCATATAGTTGGGTCCCTAAAACATCTGGGAATGAACGAAGAGAATAAAATCAAAGTTAGGTGGTGACAAAAAATAAAATACTGTGTAGGGAAGAGTAGTACGTTTTGAAGGGGAGTCAGAAAAAGGACTTAAGTAGGGAACATAAAGAATTGGACAGTCTTTTTGGGGTGATCTGGTAAATTTTATCCTTGATTAGACATTTGATGGTATTAAAGAAGAAATAGTATCTCTTTCAAAACACAAAAATAAGTGTAAGCATATTCTAATAGTGTCATTAGGAACAGACTTCTTAAAAATGCTTTCACTATAGCTGCATTTTACAAATGAGGATGTTTGTTTCTATGATGGGAAAATGACTTAATTTAAATATACATGATTACTTTCTAAGTAAAATCTTAAACTTCAAGCATCATCAGCTTTTATAGTGATGGAATGGCCCACAGTTTCAGCCTACACAACTTCCACAGCGCAGAAAAGAACTGAATATGAGTTAGAAGATCTAGCTTCCAACGCCTGTTACCAGCTATAGAATTTGGACAAATCATTTTCAGTCTCTAAGCTTCTGTTTCCTAATAGGTAAAATCAGGACAGTGATGGTTACCCACTCACTTCACAGAGTTAGGAAGAACAGGTGATAAGCTGTATTTCCAACTACAGTGACATCTACAGAGTGTTAGTTGTGGTATAAACAATGCTAAAATGCACGTTAGCTCAATTTCATCTAAAAGAGTCAGGTGATAAAAATTTTTATCTCATTTTATTTTTATAATGCATTATAATATATTCTTATTTAAAATAAAAATGTAAAAATACAAAACATATATAGAAGGGAATAAAAGTCAACCATAAATGTTGCCATCAAAAAAAAAAGAACTACTGTTCATGTATTCAATACCTATATATATTTCGTGATCATCTATGAATGTTGTGTCTGTCAGAGACTTGGTAGAAAGTTGAATTCAAATAAAGATGGTTCAAATAAAGAGATTTAATGAAGGGACTGCTGTCAGAAGTGTGGGCAGGGGTGGTGAGAGGACCTCTCACAAGGGATGGTGAGACACACAGCAAATAGTAAAAGTGGAAAGGTGTCACAACCCCTTAGCCAAAGGCCAAGGGAAGAGAATACAGTTACTTGGCAGGAGCTGTAGTCATAGAGAGTCATAGATTTGGTGCCAAAGGGGAAAAATCAAACACCACACCACTTTCTTCTCCAACCATCCAATCTTAGGCTAGTAACTTTCATTGGCCACAACCAATTGGAAGACCACTGATGAAGAAACATCTGAAATACAGTTTATAGGAGTCAGCCCTTCAGGGCACACAGCGAGGCAGACAAGAATGGAAAATCGATCTGATGGGAGGCAGGCAATTAAAGATCAACTAGCATGTACATTAAAATGGGAAATCTAATATACTGACAGCTTTGCATATTACACTTTCAGTTAACATTACATCAATGACCATTTTTCTATGTTATTAAAAGTTTTCCTGTGGCATAATTTTTTATGACCTTGTAGCATTTTGTCAACAGGATATGTTATAATTTACTTGAAGCATATAAATTATTTTTTTCTCCTCCAAATATTCTCCTTTATCAAAATTTTTGTACTTATCTCATAATTATATTATAACTTCCTAGAATTACTAGATCACGAGATCTGAACACAATTTAAAATCCTTAGTACATATACCAAATTCTCCTCCTAACAGTACATGAGAGTGCCCATTTCAGTACAAACTCACCAATACCAGGCATTTTAAAATTTTTAATTTTGCCATTTCAGTTGGTGAAAAACTTGATCTTATTTTATTTTGCATTTTTTTTATTACTGGTAATATTAAACGTGTTTTCAGTTTCACTGTCTATTTCTTCTCTAGGGAATTGAGCTCCTGTCTTTTCCTGGTTCTTCTTTTACACAAGGAATCATTTGAAATAAGTTGTTCTGGTGTCAATTTATTCCCTAGGTATAAATGTCTTGCTGCCACAAATCATTTTCTACCATTATACTTTTTAGTGTTCAAAGCATAAATTTGTAGGTGACTTCCAATTTTTAGAATTCCTTATTGTTTTGTAATCATTAAATCATAATTTGGCTATTATAATCCACCATTGACATCTGAAATGAGTTATTTTAAATTTAGGAAGACAGAAATGTAGAATGATGGTGGGAAGGTGATTTGCTGAAACCATCTAAGTTATACTTTTAAGTAATCTACTCTTCAGGTAAACAAAGAAAGAAACTAAGATCCTATGGCAGATTGGAAAAACATGGCCACAGTATTTTGCAACTGCTCCCATCTAAAGGTGGAGTATATTTCCCCACCCCTTAACTATGGGCTGGCCTTGTGCCCTGCTTTGACCAGTAAATAGAATGTGACAGAAGTGATGTTACGGGAATTCTAGGACTAAGAGTTTAGGAGACTTTGAAGCTTCTGCCTTTGCCTGTTGGGACACTGCCCTGACCAGCCATGGAAGGATGCCTAGCAAAGGCTAAGGCTCCTCACGTGGAGGAGAACTGGGTGCCTCTGTCTGCAGCCAACACCAACAGCCAGAAATGTGAGTGACACCATACTGGACCTTCCAGGCCATCCAACCGTGCAGTTGAATGCAGCCACATGAGCAGGCTCAGGCAAAACCAGCGGTGCAACCCACAGAACTGTGAGAAAAAAGAAGTCATTTTTGTTTGAGCCACTCGATTTTGGAGGGGACTGTTTCTCGGCAGTCATTAACAGATATAGATCTCCTAAGAGGACACATCTCTGAGTCACTGATTAATTTCAGTTTTATCCTGCAATACAGATACAGGAAGCAATAGATCATGAAAGTTTTCTCCCAGAAGTAAATGAAGAAACTGAATGTGAAAGAAGCATGTAGATGCGGATAAAAATCAAGACGTGTTAGTGTTTGAGAGGAAGAGGTGATTAGTAAACTTAATTATATGTGTAAACCACACCACAACTAAAGAGCAAACCCACTTCCAGGGTGTGTGTGAGCTTCTTGGGGTCCATCCCCCCTGAACAGACCACGCTGCCAGTGCACTCAACCCTGGGCAACCAAGGTGCCTCAGAGCACAGGACACAACCACTGTGAAGAGACAAAACGAGTGACTCACAGGTTTTCCCAACACCATCAAATTCCAGAGCAGAAATCTGAAGAATTTAAGAATTCTAAATTCAAATCTGGCCTTTCAGGTTATGATGAAGGTGTATTAACCAAAATAACATAAAACATTTGAAGTTTGTTAATTTGATTTAAAACTAAAAAGTTTAAACTTATGTTTTCTAGGCCTCCATTGTACTCTTCTCCAGGACCCCACAAATGTTAGAAGTAGTCCCTAACCCTCTAAATTGGGGTCCACTGACCCCTGAGTGCCCATCAAAATATTATTTCCCATTACACATCCACGTGATAATTTTTCCATCATTTGCATTTCAATTGAACAAGTATCATCCTAGCACTTGCTATGTGCTGAAGCCTCTGAAAGGTCGTGCTCGATAATTACTGAAATAACTCTGGTTGAAAATAAATATCCCCGATATCTTAAATTTTGGAAAACTGTGAGATGGTTTTGCAAACCATCAACTTTACGTCAACTTTATATCAAGTTACATCAACTTTAAGCCATTTTGTTTTTTATACTCTCATTTCTAATTCTTTTTAAAGAGGAATCTGAAATGTAGATGGGGTTATAGCTATTCTTTATAATTTTCTATTACTGTGTGTATTTTCTTGTGTGTTCTTTAATAATGCATTCATATTGCTCTGTAATAAAATAAAAAGGTAAAAAACACTCAAACAGTATACAAAACTATGAAAGTATTCTGTGGCTAATTCCCTGAGCCAAGAAAGTAGCAAAATGGTTAACAAGAAAGGGAGAATTCAAGAGATATTTGGGAAGAAATTTATACACATCTTAGAGATAGAATAGAAGGTCAGAGTTGAAGAGGAGAGAGAGGAGGAACCAAGGGCAGCTAATAAGAAGATAGTGTCATTCATTGAAATGGGGATGACCGTGAGTAGGGAAGCAATTGAGAAGATAAATATAATAATTAAATGCCCAGATGCTGCATGTGGAGAACAGATGAGGTGGGAGAGAATAGCATCACAGTACCTTCCAATTATGTAAAGCCATGATCATCCTTGTTTTAAAGTAATCGCCCCATTTGCTCACTTTTAAGAAGTCTATTTGGATCTGAAGCCCTTTCTTGCTTTTATTTTTGCCCGACATTAGATTTTGCTAGTGAAACACTCCTCCTACAACACTACAGGCAGGCTCTGAGGAGTTGACTCCTAGGACCCCTGATGGAAACACTACAGGGAATGAAAACTGGGTTCAAGTCTGGCTGGCTGCAGTGCCTTCCATTAATAGGTAGAAATGTAATATTCATTAAAAAGAATTCAGACTTCAGTCGTTCTAACGATCATGAAACTTCTTTCATTAATGCATAAGAGAACAAAAAGATTGATTTTCATTAGGAATGACTTTCAGCATTTTTTTTTACTTCTTATATACAAAATAAATCTGTTCAAAGTCTTATAAGGTCCAAGCTATTTCTGATCTGCTCAGAAACAGTACTTAAGTTTTTATAGAGTTGTTCTCTGCTTCTCCATTGTAGTCAATTTGGAATACTCCATTATTTGGTAAAATCAGTCACCTGAAATTGCTTTCAATTAAGAAGCCCCTCACTTCTCTCCCTCAGATCAATAAATTTTTTTTTTTTTTTTTTTTGCGGTACACGGGCCTCTCACTGTTGTGGCCTCTCCCGTTGCGGAGCACAGGCTCCGGACGCGCAGGCTCAGCGGCCATGGCTCACGGGCCCAGCCGCTCCGCGGCATGTGGGATCTTCCCGGACCGGGGCACGAGCCCGCGTCCCCTGCATCGGCAGGCGGACTCTCAACCACTGCGCCACCAGGGAAGCCCGTAAAATATTATTTTTAAAAGGACATTTGGTATGACTAGGACATTACATAGTTTCTTTTTTTCTTTTATGGGAGAAATGAGGAACAGGAGATAGTCATCAATAAAATTACTACACAGCCCGTATGTAGTCACCCAAAGTTAGAAAATGAGTACTTAACATTTTCTAAGTGTCAACAAAAGACTGAGTAGCTTCATCAGAATAAGACCTTGCCCATCGGCACCTGCACTTTCAGGGTGTCACAGAAATGTGAGTCCTCCAGAGCGCATGGCCACTTTAGATTGTATAGACTTCCCTTGTGCTGTTAAAGTGGATTCTCGTTCAACTCGAAAGCCAATCTATTTACAAACTTAAAAGGGTAGAATAGAAGGGCCCATAGAAATCACACAATCTGACTTGGTCCATTAGAGCATCACGTTCTCCTGGCCATAGTGAGTGATCCAAGGAGAGGCATGTGACCCAAATCAGTGAGATACATGAAGACTGAAACTGGGACTGCTGGGAAGGAATCACACATGCTGTCCTCTTCAGTTTACAAACCTTCGGAGCATAGGGAATGACTAATGTTTGTTGGTATGTACTGATGTTTTATATATTGAATGAATGACTGAAAAAATTGAGCTCTACAGAGATTGCATACTTTTCCCAAAGTCAAAGGGAGATGGTGAACTGATAAGACTTTTTTAAAGAGATTTTTTTTTGAAGTAAAAACAGTCCTCCAAGTGGCTCAAGCATGAATGTCATCTATTGATTTGTATGACTAAAATCCAGTAGAGGAGGTTTTCAGGAGAAACTGGATACAGGAGCTCAAAAGATGTCATCAAGCATTGGCTTCTCTTTCTCTCTCAACTTTGCCTTTTCCAGATCATTGTAAATTAGCTTCAGCCTCCACAGAGTGACCCCTAGAAGTCTAGGCCAGCTTCTTCCTTATTGCCAAATATCCCAGAAGGAAAAGGAAAAAAGTATGCATCGTTCCCAGGAGTTCTAGAGCAAGCTTCACTGGATCTCATGGACGCTGGTGGGTCAAGTGACCAGTCTTCAATCAATCACTCCGGCCAAGAGATTGGATGCTCTTATTGGCCCAGTCTGTGTCACACACTCACCTTGATCCAGTGGGAAGCAACTGCATCTGAAATATGTGGAGTGAGAGTGGGATTAGAGTGGTTCCTCAGAGGAAGATCATTATTCTGTTATCAGGAAATGCTGGGTGGTAAAAACCACAAAGGCCCACAACAGCAGCCAAACAGCATCTGGGTCACTGGCCCCTGACTTCAAGAAAGGAGCTATCTCCACCAGCTCTCCTTGTCTTGTAATTAAAAATCTCTGAATAAGCTTTGAGAAAGAGAAGACAGCAGATCAACAAGCAATGGGTAGAGGAGGGAGGCTCAGTGGACTAAACACAAAAGCCGCAGAGCTTTCTAAGCAGCTTGTTTATTCCTCAGGACCGCTGAGCAATAGGACAGGGAGAGAAGGGGCTCTCCTTCTTGCGCTCACTGCCCAGTCTTGGTCTGGCTGGAGTCTCTTCCTCCGTATTGCTGCTGCACTCAACGTGAGGCTGAGAGTTTGACATCCCAAGGGTCTATGAGAGATAGAAGGAAGATGGTCCCCTTATACCCCAGGTAAAGCCTTCCTGTGTTCTGTATTATGCGTTTCACTAACACATGAATTAACAGCTAAAAGTAGAGACTAAAGTCAGTTAAGAGCAAATGGGGGCCCAAATGAAGTGTTGAGGAAAGTAGTAGTGCCAGAATGGGGCAATGGGACCCATCAGTGGCAAACTTCCCAGCTTTCTCAATTTTTCTGAGGGCCTGTCAGACCAGGCTCTGCCAGCCCTAGCCGTATTTATAATTGGGAGTTCTGTATTCCACAGGACGTCTTCTGCAACCTCTGCATCTGATCCCATGTGCAGATATGGGATCATCTGCTAACCTGCTTCTTAAGGCTTATGTTAGCCATACAGACAAGACTGACCTGAGTTCTCTCTTCCGTCTTGGTTTCAACATTCCTGGAGGCGGAACAAGTTGCCCCAGCTTGTGTTATTTGTCCAACATGGACCATCCAGTTGTAGCCAGAGGGTGAGAACATGGGGGGAAAATTGGCTGTTCTCATGGTGACAGTGTAAATCAAGGGGAGAGGGTTCCAAAAAAACTGGAATGAAGGAAGAGCAGACAGTACAACAGGTGTCCGGGCCAGGGTAATTCCACTGCCTCTACCTGGTGCTCCTATTGCTGCTGGCAGCAGAAAACCCTGGATCTTAGGACAAGATATGCAGGGGCACTAGCAAGCTAATAATTTGGTGTCCATTCATTTATTTACTATAAAAGGAAATAAATATTTTGTGTTAAGATAAATCATATTCTTCCTTTTTTATGTTCCAAATAAGGAACTTATTGCATGATTTTTTAACTCATTTCACTAATTTTTCTATCAGTAATAACTCAAATGTTAGACATACGTTCTTGCTAAGCACGGATGTATACCTGTATATACATGTATTTCTATAAGTATAAGGTTTTCTTAAACTCTGTTTCCAGGTTTAAAGTTGAAGCACCTTTCTCACTTTCAGAGGACATATCTCTCACTTTTCTGTAGCTCACTGTCTCCAGTTTACTTTTGCAATATTTCTGACCCAGGTAACTTCTTTGGAGACATAGTAAAGTTCTTAAAATTTAGATGATAAAATAAAATAGAAAAATAAATAGAAACCATAATTAACATAGTGAGGTCAGAATTAAACATTCAGATGTATAAAGACACTGAGCCTCCTCATTTCCCAGAGTTAATCTAATCTTCCTCACAAGCCCTTACCTTATTGGATAGTAAAGGGGAAACAAAATCAATTTCGTCTCTTAAATTTGGCCCAACCCAATAAACTAAACAGTCTCTTTACATGATCCATACTTGTTTAGGTAAAGTTCCTTCCCCTTGCAGATTTCCTTCCCCTCCCCTTGCTTCTTTCCAAGATGGCAGGTGATGGTTGCGGGGATGGGGAAGGAGGGCTCACATGGCCTCCTGGTGGCAGGGAGAGGAGGTATCATTTCCCACACAAAAATCCTTGTGTTCTCTGGTGACCTTGATGACTGGGATAGAGGTCTTTGGCAGCCTGGTTATGAATCATCCTGCTAGCGTCAAATGATAAAATCTGTGGCGGGTTCTCTTACTTTGATCAGTATCCTATGATCACCCCTGCTGAACTTGGTCTTCCTTGGTAATTGCTGGTGTCGTGTACACCCCTGAGATCTCACTGTAAGTCCCTGTTGATCCCCAGCGGAATGGTCTGCTCCCCAGTAGTCAACGGTTAGGGTCACTTCACACCCTGTGACATCCCTCCTGGTTAGCTCACCAACAAGCACCACCAGCCACTTCCCACATCTCTGCAGAATGTGTAAGAATGTCTTGATACCTTCCACACTGCAGAGATGGAGTCCTCTCTCTGCATAAACACTGTACATCAAGGATTTTATTTTGAGATGGTCACCACAGACGGCGTGGAAGGAGTTACTGTGAAAGTTGGTCTCTTCTCAGACCCTGTAATGGAAAAGTAAGTCAAAAAGTACCTCAACTTTTAGACCTTCCCTCAACTCACCTAATACATCTCTGTATTAGTCTGTTAGATTTTTTTAATGTTTTCTTTTATTTAAGTATAGTTGATTTACAATGTTGTATTAATTACTGCTGTACAGCAAAATGACTCAGTTACACACACACACACACACACACACACACACACATATATATATATTTTTTAATATTCTTTTCCATTATGGTTTATCATAGGATATTGGATATAGTTCTCTGTGCTATACAGTAGGACCTTGTTGTTTATCCATTCTCTCTATAAAAGCTTACACCTGCTAACCTCAACTTTCCACTCCATCCCTCCCCCAACCCCCTCTCCCTTGGCAACCACCAGTCTGGTCTCTAGGTCCATGATTCTGTTTCTGTTCCGTAGATAGGTTCATTTGTGTCATATTTTAGATTCCACATATAAGTGATATCATATGGTATTTGTCTTTCTCTTTCTGACTTACTTCACTTAGTATGATAATCTCTAGTTGCATCCATGTTGCTGCAAATGGCATTATTTCATTCTTTTTATGGCTGAGTAGTATCCCATTGCATATATCTACTACATCTTCTTTATCCATTCATCTTGTCAATGGACATTTAGGTTGTTTCTTAGCTATTGTGAATAGTGCTGCTATGAACATAGAGGTGCTATGAACATGTAATTATGAATTATAGTTTTGTCCAGATATATGTCCAGGAGTGGGATTGCTGGATCATTTGGTAATTCTATATTTAGCTATCTGAGGAACCTCCATACTGTTTTCTACAGTGGCTGTATCTATCTTTTAGATTTTTAATGCAGAATGGGAAAGTCAGGACAAATATGTCTCAACTCTTATTTTGACTTACTTACATTCTCTTCTCCTTTTTTTTTTTTTGCGGTATGCGGGCCTCTCACTGTTGTGGCCTCTCCCGTTGCGGAGCACAGGTTCCGGACGCGCAGGCTTAGCGGCCATGGCTCACGGGCCCAGCCGCTCCGCGGCATGTGGGATCTTCCCGGACCGGGGCACAAGCCCATGTCCCCTGCATCGGCCGGCGGACTCTCAACCACTGCGCCACCAGGGAAGCCCTCTCTTCTCCTTTTGATGATGAACTGGGAGGTGAAAGAATTAAGGTTTCTATATTCTCTACTTTTCAAGTCAGAACTTTCTCTATACCACCTCTTCTTCCTTACCAAGCTAGAATTTTCAGTGCCACTTTCTCTGAGTCTGTACTGTCAGGTGGCTACCAGGGAACAAGACATGTGAGAATGAGGAATAAAAAAAAAACACACTATTTAGTATGTTCAAGGTATTATCCTGTTTACACGTGTATGTTTGCTCTCAGAGTTGCCTTTTCCTTTTCATTTGAAGTTGTTGCCTCCTTTGGAAGGAGCTGGCCTGACTTATATTTTACCTCTTCTGTAAGGAGTCATATGTAGAATACTGGATAAGAGAGACCATTTCTGTTTTATTCCCGTGAGGTTTTCACATCCTTTCATGAATGGACGCCAAAGAAAAGTCCTCTGACTGACCCTCTCTTACTCCAGCTCTGCCTGGCTCATAACTTCTCTGATAAAAAAAGGGATTTAGGGCTCCCCTGGTGGCGCAGTGGTTGGGAGTCCGCCTGCCGATGCAGGGGACACGGGTTCATGCCTCGGTCCGGGAGGGTCCCGCATGCCGCGGAGTGGCTGGGCCCGTGAGCCATGGCCGCTGAGCCTGCGCGTCCGGAGCCTGTGCTCCGCAACGGGAGAGGCCACAACAGTGAGAGGCCCGCCTACCGCAAAAAAAAAAAAAGGGATTTAGCAACTGCTAAAGAAAAAATGAGACATTCCCCCTACTGTAATTAAATGAACTGAGAAAAGGAAGCATTTTGGAAAGAAGGTGAGCAGCCATCCAAAGCATTTCTGCCAAGAATAAATATTTACAGCTTTGTATATTGATGGGAAACTCTAGCCCCTGATTATAATCTGGCTTGTGTTGGTCTCTCAGTAATTCCGTGAGCTCACATTGTTGGGTATGAAGTGATGAAGCATTGTGTCAGGAGCATCTGTTACCTGGAGACGTCTAGTGGTGCTACGCAGGAAAGGTCTCACACTGGGCAAAGAGGGGATCCGTTTTAAGTGAAGACTACAATCAGAAAAAGATGATTTCTGCCAACAAAGCTTTAAACTCCCTCTAACATCACTACTGTGGACCAAAACCATAGCTTAAGTCCAGGAAGAAATCCCAGGCATCCAAGAGACTCAGTCCTGAAGCAAGAGAGAAGAGGACAGATCCCTCAGCCACCCCCAGGGTCTAACTAGCCTCCAAAGGCCGCATGCTTGCTGCCTCACCTCCCTCCAGTTTTCCGAGTTCTGACCTCAGGTTTATGGCCACAGCTCAGTCTCTGGCCACACAGAGACCTCCTTTCCCATGTCATTCCTGCTGCCATTCTGCTAACTCCCTGCCCCGCATCCAATGAAATTTACATTCACCCCTAACCCTGGCTCTCTAGATCCGGTGGTTCAGTATCAACATTTACCTGCCTGACCCTGCTTGGGTTTCTTTATGGAAGACCCAACTCCTTCCCAGGCGATGCTGCTGCTTTAATCACTCCTGTTTCTAGGACACATCTGAATGGTTTCAAGCACATGGGGAAAAGTGGGAAGGTAGATGGGGGCCGAGGCCAAGAAAGAGTTGGTCCGATTCTCAGTAACATAACACCCCGCCACAGTATTCATGCACCTTGTGAAGATGGCGGTGGTCGCTCTGCTACTTTGTAGTATGTTAGCATTCTGTACCAAGAACTTTCGTCTTGGCTTGGCGGTATCTATAAGAAGTGTAAATTTCAACTAACAGTATATCCATTGTCAGCGCAATGTCTGCAGATTCAGACTGTCTAGGGAAAAGTTAGTCGTGCTATTGGATATTCAGTCTTCCATAAATGTACCTCCGTATAAAAGAATTGCACATCTTATTTTATTGTGCTGCGTTACAGTTATGAGAAGTAGGGACTTAGAGGTTCCACAGTGGGACGAGACTTCTGTATTCATGACTGGGCTGATGAATTTGGCTGAGAAAGTAACAAACCATTCTGCAGACTCCTCCACACAGCCCTGTGTCTGGTCTTCCCTCTTCTTATTCGTGATACCCAGGTGTTCCTTCTGATTAACGCACAGGCTTTGTCCCTCATTTGGGTCTCCTCTTGCCTCTCTTTACTTGGTGATCGCACGTGATTCCGAGCTCAGCCCTGCCGGGATGACTTTCAGGAACCGGACAAGTAAAATGCCATTTGCTGAAACGGCCTTCTAGATCTCAGACAAAGCTGATGGCTGAACACACACTCAGGTCTCTGCCAAGGGTCTTCATGGCCCAGTGCAGTGCACAGCTTGGGCAGCCCCGATCTTGGCTTATAACTTAGAAAGAGTTATGGCTGATATGAGTTATGACAAAGAGTTATGACAACCTAGAAGAAGGTCATTGTCCAAGGGGCCTTTTAATGTTTTGATATGATTTAAAAATGGAAATAATGCTATTTTCATCTTTACAATGGAAAATGCCTAGGATATATTCTATGAGCTGCTGAAGAGCTTCTTCTGAGATGATCTTTATTTTAAACATGTTCATATTTATAGGACTCATCCGCAGAGTAAAGATAAAGAGGCCACAACTTGGTGTCTGAATTTTCCGCAATGCGCCGCTGGCTAGGTTTGCACACATCTTGCCACTGACACCGCACACATGCGTGCACGTACTTGTGTGTGTGCACGTGTACTTTCCTAATCCACTGAGTGTAAGCAAATGGGTGATGGGTAGTTCGATGGTTTCTGGTTTTGCTGTTCGGACTTTGATCACTGAAAAGTCAACCTAGAGTCACAGTGAGAACAACTGAAAAAGGACTTTAGTCATGAAAACCATGATCTGATGACATTGACCAGGAAGCTCATCCTGCTGCTTCATCGATCGATTAATAACGAGACAACACTAGCTGTCGCTCTGAGCAAAAGAGCAGGCTTGCTGGGTAGAGCACGGTGGGAAATAGCAGGACCAAAAAAGGCTTCTAATTCTTTACAGACCCAGAAACCCTCAGTGGTCGCTCACAAGATAGGGAATGAAAAAAAAAAAGGCAAGCGTAGGGAAAGAAATATGAATGTGACGTTCATTTGTAATATTTTCGTTCCCAAAATGTATTCCGAACTAAAGGAACAAAAATTAAATGTTTACCTGGGGAAAACAAAGCCTGCTATGAATTACCTGGTGGTTTGATAGAGGAAAAGGAATAGTTTCCTTTAGAAAATTTGCTTCCCCAGGTTTTGGCGGCCGGGAAACATATGTGATAAAACAGAGACGTAATGGAGTCAACAGGGGATTTCAGTCTAATCAGATTTAAGAAAAGCCAAGTTGTCTCTGGAGTGGAGAAATGGAAGGAAGAAGTTTTATAGAGCATATCGGGAGGACATTATTTACTTCTCTCTGCAACACTGATGAGCTACCGGGTAATGAAATTTTTATTGCAAAGCTTACTAAAAACTGGCTTTGTTTCCTGCATCTATATTTGGCTTTGTTGAGTCCCTCTGCTGACTGATTTTTGTTTGGCCTTGTGGTCTTCACAGCCTCTCCCATGCCATCCTCTCCTCCACGATTTCTCTTTCTGATCAGCACTAACGCTACTTGCTTGTCTTTTGCTTTGTTCAGTAGACTTCTTAAGACGAAATCCTGAAATCTTTACCTGGTTTCCTAGATTGTTCCCACTCTTTCTTCCTGTCTTGCTGTCAGCATCTGAGCTCAGTGTCAGAGTAGACGTGCCCCTGCTTTTCCATCTCCTGACATCATCCCCTGAGCCCTGGAACAGTATCTCCATCCTCTATTTTGACCACTCAACCTGCACGTCCTGCTGACACTTTCAACTCAACATATCCAGAACTAAACTTACTCTCTCCCTCCCAAACCAGCTCCTCCTCCACATTTTCCTGCTTCCATTCATGGCGTCTGTAGCTCAAAGCTCTTCTTCTTTAGCTCCCACATTCAATCAATTGCTTCTGCGGTGATTCTTCTGTCTGTTTTCTCTGTCTTATCCCCTCAGGCCCCACACTGGTTCAGAGCCTCATTAGTCTTTGCCTGGTCAACCGTACTCCATTGATCTTTCTGCCTTCACCCACTCCAATCCATCCCACACACACAGCTACCAGATTAATCATGCTGAAATACAGCCCAAATTTCCTTGTCCACCCCCAGCTGTAAAACTTTCAAATACCTCACTGTCTTTGGAATGAAGCACAAACATTTCCTCCTGCCATTCAAGTAACTTTACAATAGAACCTCGACCCATCTATTGAGATTTATCAACCACTGCTGTCTATGGTCCAGCGACACCAACGTGATAGGGAAGAACTCAAGAAAGGTCCAGAATTGGGCTTTTGCCTAGAAGTTCAGGTATGCGTATTATTCATGGGTAGGGGTGTGGGAATGTCAGGCAGTGGCCCAAAGGCAAAGAGGGTTGTCCAAGACAAGACCTACCAATTGCCTAGTTCTTTCCACAGCTCATTACTCTGGAAATAGAAGATGCTCCATGAATTCTTCCAAAGCAACTTGCTTTTACTGCATTTTAAGCTAGAAAGTTACATTTGGACAAATCTCAATCAAAGAGCAGATATTTTCTTATGCTTTTATAAATCAATGTGGCTTATTATTCTCAGCTTTCTGCTAGTATACACTCTGTTACAAATACATTCCCCAGGCGAGGACTCAGCTATATTTTTGATGGGGAGGAAGGAACAACTTTCACTGCAGCCAGATTAAAACCAGCAGTCCTTTTCTCTTTCATCTCTCAACACACAAGTCATGCAGAAGTCAATGAAAAGTCTGCAGAGTCAAATTGTTTAGGGATCAGTTAGTCATACTGTTGGACAGTCAGACTCCCATAAATGTGATTCCAATATAAAAACAAAATAACAATAATAATCATTTCCCAGGGTTGTAAGTGTACTGTGAAAAATTCTTTCACAGGCTTTACAGACTTTTCTTCCAACAACTATTTTTTAAGTTAGGCAAAGAAGGTATAGTGAAGGGATTGGCAAACTTTTTCTATAAAGGGCTAAATAGTAAATATTTTAGGCAGTAGTCTCTACCTCAACCACTCAACTCTACCTTTTTTGCACAAAAGCAGCCATAGGTAATATGTAAAGGCGTGGGTATGTCTATGTTCCAAAACAATGCTATTTATAGATGCTGAAATTTGAATTTAATATGATTTTTATATGTCACAAAATATCATTCTTCTTCGGACTTTTTATTCAACCACTTAAGAATATAAAAAAACTATTCCTAGCATATGGGCCACATGGAAAGAGGAGGTGGGCTGGGTTTGGCCCATGGGCCAGAGTTTGCCAACTCCTATTTATAGTGCTTTCCTCATTCTACAGATGAGATTCTGTAGCTCAGAAGTTGAAATGACTTGTGTCTGAAATCACACAAGATGATACCAGGATTATTAGTGCCTCCCTACATCTGTAAACATCTAAGAGTAGCCGCCCATTCTTCCAAGCAATGAACACTGCATCCGACATGGAGAAGAGTGTCTGAAATAAGACCAAAGAATCACAGCATTTCATCTTCCTCAGAGGGCTCTTGGGTGGTCTGTGACATCCTCCCCAAAACTAAATGCAAAAATTATGTGTGGGTTTTCACTGACAAAGACTCCCTCCTTGACCAAACTTTAGCCCAGCTCCTCTGAACCCTCTTCTCAACTAGACCTCATTCGTGATCTGCAGCCCTTGGCCTGCTGTGTCCAGTTTTAGCAAAAAAAAAAAAGGAAGGTTGAAGTTGTGCTATTCCTGGGACCTACCCAGTCTTCCTGTCAGGATGGTGCGCCTTAGGGAGGGTAAACTCACAGATCCATGCCCTACAAAGGGACTTCGAGCGTTAAAGGCACAGAGCCCTGACTTTGGCCAGAAGCCTTTCCCTTTATAGTTACCACTGTGGTGATGGAAGATGAGCATTGATGGGGACAGCAGCAGAAGTGACTGGTTAGCATCATCTTGGATGACAGTAATGGTGGCTGCGGGAGGACATTGGGAGAAGTAGGATTCCAGAAGCGCCCTGAACCTGAAGGGTTCCCCTTGACGGTATTGATTTTATGGTTCATGGTCAGATGCTACACTATAATTTGAAAGCATGGGTTGGTAACGTGGAGAATGCACCAATATTCTTTACTGGTGGGCTTAAGTCAACAAAAACAGGGCTGTCTAGAGAAACTGCTCAGTTATATGGCAGATGAATGGACTGAACAGACTGTGGATACACTGCACAGCTGTGTGAATACAAAGAATTAGTTTCTTGAAACATTTGTTGTTTGGTCCCCAGGTTAGTACCATTCATGGGCATAGAATTATTGTAAAAGTCATAACGGGTCAGATCACCGAGAAGAACATCTAGATAATCCAAGTCTCCAGATCCTTCTTCATTTATATCTGTCTTAATTTTAGAGTTTTTTCCTTGAATGGAGGAGCTGCTGCATGGACTCATTTTGTTATCCATTCCTTCCACTTTGGCATTTTCCAGAAAACAGGCTTCCCTAGACCATGCTGTCACCTTTTTGCATTTTAAGTAATCTACCCACCTATTAATGGCAAGTTTATGCCAAGTAGCATGGGTATAAATTTTTAAAGGTCAGGAAATGAGTTCTAGCCAATAAAGATCTTAGTGATATCCAGTGGCCTGTATCAGGACAATGAACTATTACTCCATAGAGCCTGATAATATTATTTTAATGAGGAAAAATGCTTGGACATGTTTAGAGCTTGAATAAGTGAATTTGGGTGTCAGGGCTGTGTGTGTGTATACATGTGTCTGGCTGTAGAGAGTATTGGAAATGGTGTGGTCCTTCTCTTGGTCATGCCCAAGAGGTTCTCTAATTAACTTTGGGCTTGCTTTAATCTGTGTCTCTCTGTACCTGACTGCTATCACACACTGAGAAAACTGAGACAGTTGCTAGAATCTCCTGACTTTCTATTTCTGGCTTAGACCCGACAAGAGATTGTTTTTCCCCTGTGTTGACCCTTAGTCTTTTCTCTTGGTCAGCGTTTTGTCCTTGACCTTCATCTGCCTCCAATCAGATATGGATCCAGTGCCTATTCTCCTCCAGACCCACCTCTCACCCTCAGTTGCAGAGGGGCTTGGATGGACTTCCCTTCCCTCCATTGCATGTATTTCCTTCCTCACCTAAGATTTAGTCACCTCCGTTTAGGAAACTTACATTTGAACTTTCTCGGCCATAACTTTGACTACATTAGGCCCTAAGGGCAGGCACCAGTTTTTCAGGTAGATGCTAGTACTACAAACATTCAATAAGTAAAACTAAAAACAAGCTTTCAATTGCATTGTGCTTATAATTCCCCGGTCTGTTTGATAAGTTTCCAGTGATGCTTACAGGATAGAGGAAAATCTGATATTCTGCCTGTCTGAAGGAAATTTAAGCTGCACCTAAGAGGTCAATGTGAGAGTGCATTAAAATGTATATATGTGGATTTAATCACAGGGTAACTGATCTACATTTTAATAACCACAAATATATGTAGAATTCCTTTAGTCTTTTTCCTAATACCTTTGTACCCCAGACCCTAGTATATGTCCTTGCTGAAGGACATATATACAGACATCCTCTATACATTCATTCATATTAGTGGTCATTTAATTTTTTTTTTCGTTACTTCAACATTTCATGTGGGGTGCTCAAATGACTCCAGTGAGGCCTATTGAACTGAAATTATAATGATGATCACATTAGGGTAAGAATGCACAGAACAGAAACGAAATGCTTACTAACTGAAGAAGTAGCAAACAAGGAAGGCAGATTTTAAGTGACATTTGGAATCTAAATCAAAATGACATCCTAAAAGGAGCTGGAGAGGGGACCCTGCTGGTCCTGTGATGACTGCTGCTGAGATCAGAAGTCATGCTATGCAGCCCAACAACTGCTGCTGTCTTTGGGGGAGCCAATTTAGGATTTGCTTCAGTAGCTGTAATTTAAGAGTAAGGGCATTGGGACTTGAAGCTGAGCACTCCACACGCATATAACCAAGGAGATTTCTATCCACAATGTAGCAGCTTTGGGCTCATGCCACAGCTTTTCTATTCTCTGTCATCTTTTTGCAATTAGAGAGAAGACCAAGTAGGAAAAAATGATCACTAATCAGCCCTATCTGAAAATTATCAGCTCTGAGCCCCTATGTTAGCTTTTTGAGCTCCACTCCCTGGAGAGGGACTGGTAACCAGGCATTTCCACGCACTGATTGAAGCTCATTATCACCAAGGTGTTTCTGTAGTTCAGTTTTATCCGCCCCATTTCACAGATGGCCAAATTAAGGTCCAGTGCGGTTAAATAGCTGGCACAGTCTCCCAGAGACTGGATTTCAAGGACCTTGAACTGGAGATCAAGGTCTGCCCTTTCCACACCGAAAACTATTTTCTCTCCCTCATCAAAACATTTTGAGAGAATCAGAGTAAAATAAAAAATGTGGTATGAGCCTTAGGTCTCCGAATAAAACGCTCTGCAGAATCCACGTGAGATTTGGTAGCAAACATTTTTTGTCAAGCTATCGAAAATAGACTCTTGTGACTATGACTAGCTCTGGATAAAACTCTTATTTTTGGCTTCCCTGGTGGCAGAGAGTCCTCCTGCCAATGCAGGGGACGCGGGTTCGTGCCCCAGTCTGGGAAGATCCCACGTGCCGCGGAGTGGCTGGGCCCATGAGCCATGGCCGCTGAGCCTGCGCGTCCGGAGCCTGTGCTCCGCAACGGGAGAGGCCACAACCGCAAAAAACAAAACAAAACAAAACAAAAACCTCTTATTTTCCTTCTCCTCTGCAATCCTTTACCATTTTCCTGGCATACCTCATATCTAATTAATATTTTCTGTAGCTCTGACCATCTTAACCCTTTGCCTCTGTTATTCTAGCCTCACCAAGATGAAAGGGGGAAAAATTTCTCATCAGTCACACCTAGAAACTTTTTGAGTGTTGTTCAGTCCAACAAGGCAGGGATTTGGGTATTGTCCTGTCTGTTTGCATGTTGATGATGATGAGTTGAATTCTATTAAGAATTTCACACCATTTGCTCTTATCAGTTACCTCACCTACAAAATGAAGTTCCAACCCATAGGGTTGTTTGAAGATTAAATTTGATGGTATATGTAAAGGATTTAGCAGCACATCTGACATACACTAGGCATCTTTCAAATACGTATTATTTTTTAATGAATCTTTCATGCATGCAGTATGGTAGGAAGAGCATAAGGTTAGAATTAACCCAGAGATTTATGTTCCAGTTATGGATCTAGCTTTGAGCACTCGTTTGTATAACACCAGAAGACCTCCTTCTTCTGTCTAACATGGGTATCAATACCTGTTCAGTCTTCTCAAATTTATAGAAAGGATCAAATATGCTGGTGGTTTTCAGTATACTTGAAAACATTAAAAGTCTATGCACAAAAGTGTGAGTAATTATTTTAGTCATTCTTGCTGTTAAGTCACCGCTGTGTGATAACAGTGAGTTCATTGCCTTCATATTGAAGGGTGTGAGTCATGGTAGAATAATGTAGCAAACTCGGGCTCCAGATAGAATGGAGTTCAATCCAAGTTCTACCACCCACTGATTTGCTTTAAGACCTTGGGAAAGTCATGAACCTCTCAGAACCTTGATTTCTACGTATGTTCAATGGGGATAATAAAGCCTATTGTAATAGAGGTTCCTATAACAGCTGGGTTAGGGCTAAGGCTCAGACATCCCAGAATGTGAATCTGGGCAGCATGGCCCTGTTTTCTGTCTGCATCCTCTATTTGCCTGAGACCCAGATAAAACTTGAATCTAGTCTATAACCGGGGTTTAAACATACACAGTTTTGATTCTCTGACTGGATTGGTATGGATGGAAGTCAGATTATAGAAAAAGAATATTGAACCCCTAAGAGACAAAAATCTTAGTGAGAAAGAACCGCTACAACTGACAACTAAAAGAAGACTTAACACATCCTTTATTATCCTGAAATGAAATTCAGAGATAATAGGACCTATCTACATACCTAATGTTTTTTAAAGTCAATAAAATGGCTTAACTATAATATGAAGGAGAAGTAAAAAGAAAAGTAATTTATAATAAAATCATCTGTACTTCATAAAGTAACAGCTGGGAGGTGATAACAATGGGATATTAAATGAAATAATCAGAGGCTTGTACCTTTTTATAGAATCATGCTGCTACAATCCAGCTGACCCACAAGTCTGTAATATTGGCAGTTCGCGCATCCCAAGTTGTGTTGCCATTGATGATGTAATTTTCTGGAAAAAAAAAAAAACCCTAATGATGTTATGAAAAGAGGAAATATAATGTTCTCTCGATTTATACGGTTGAACTATAACTCATGCTGAATTCTTGGAAAATTCAGCGTATATTCAAAGTATGCAAAAAATTATCATGCTGACAAAAAAATAAGTTAGTTGCTAGGCTTAGATAATGATTAATAGGCCTTCTGTATCTAATAAATGTCTAGGTAGACATTCAAAAGTTAGATGGGTATGGGATAATTCGTTTGGGGCAGGACTATAACACACATCACAAGACTTCCAGTATTTCTGCCCCGATCCACTAAGAGCTTCCCTAATTGTTGTAATAACCAAAACAGTTCCATAAATTTCAAAAACGCTCTTTAGGGGGTGGTACCATACCCACTGAGAACTACGGCTCCAAAAAGTTAGTATAATCTTAACAAAATCACAAAACTATAATAATCAACTTCATAGTCTGTCCCTTCCTCTGTGCTCCTGTTTCATCCTAAAAATCCCAGACTACTCTCCCTCTTTTTGTCTCTGCTTTTATATTAAATTATCTTTTTAAATTATGCTCTGGCCACACTGAGATCAGATTTAGCAAGAATACTGTGTCTTTTCTCTGACTCGTGCATCCACTATGATCAGTGAGTATCAGAACCCAATTCATCCGTAATTTTAGTCTCATTTCACAGAGGAGAAGACTGAGCAAATGAATGCAGGTAACTCACCCAAGGGCATGCCACAACCTATCTGCAGGGATTGACTAGAATCGCTATCATTCATGTCTGACCACTGAACCCCTTTTCCTCCCAGTTCCCTCATAGACCTATGGCTTCATTAGCCTTTTAAGAAGGGGTGGGTGGAACAGCAGGTAAAACCCCAGTCTCTCTGTTTGGCTGTTTGTCAACCTGTCTGGTAAGAAATCAGTGGTGGAGGAGGAGACTCCCAAAATGGGTTTCCATTCATCCGAGCTCTTGCCCCCCTCATTTGCATGATGAATTGCACCCTAGCTCTTAGAGAACTGCCGGCCACCACCAGGGCTGCTGCTGCATTGAGTACAAACCCATCATTGAAGCTGCTTAAGAGAAGGAGCCGATGATGAACACCCAGGCAGGATAAAGCAGGGCCACGCCACAGACTCACTCAGCCAGGGCCCATGCCATGCACCGTGCCTCCTGTCTCCCTCCTCTGCAGAGATGTGTCAGGGAGGGTAATGAAAAGTAATGACGTGGAAGAAAGCATGATGTTGCCTTCCAAGGGTCAAGTCAGTACAATTTGTGCAAGGTCCTGACATTTTCACTCTTTCTCAGTATAGAAATACTGAACTAAAAAAAATACAGTGCCCAAGGGGAAAAAACACACAAGCCAGGGTCACTTAAAGCACTTTAAAATAGATCCCACGTGGGGCTTCCCTGGTGGCGCAGTGGTTGAGAGTCCGCCTGCCGATGCAGGGGACATGGATTCGTGCCCCGGTCCGGGAAGATCCCACATGCCGCGGAGCGACTGGGCCCGTGAGCCATGGCCGCTGAGCCTGTGCGCCCGGAGCCTGTGCTCTGCAACGGGAGAGGCCACAACAGTGAGAGGCCCACGTATCGCAAAAAAAAAAAAAAAAAAAAAAATAGATCCCACATGAAGCATCCCAATATATCATGAAGATTGTTTTGCAGAGCGGGAAAGGAAGCTTGCGGGGATTGCCACACAGTGCTGCCTCTGTGAGTGACGATGGACTCGTTCTTCTTAATCACTGTGGGCCGTTCTCGTGAGCAGCTATACATCAGCTCTCACTTTTGGAAAAGCCATTTTCTAATGGGACAGGTGGGTTCTTGCTAATTCTGATCAAGAGACCTGTCATTTCATGAAGTGATTCAAAGGGTTTATTCAGTGTTTTCAAAAGGAGAAAGGCACAGTGCCTACTTGGAAACACACATCAGACCGTAGGTAAAGAAGATGGCAGTTGGTAAAAACATTTTCAGGGCTTCCAAACAACTGATGTATTCCTGAGGGCTCTAAAATGATAAGTGGAACTTTGCAGCCTCCAAATTGCAATAATTGTAGCTGGGACCTCCTTGGATAGAAAGGGGGGTATTTTAAAGTCTTGACTACAGGGTTTATTCAGGTATTATTATCACCCAGATGGTAACCTAGCTTCTAAAAGCCAATAGAACATACTATTTGCAACCTTAGGAAAGTTAAGTAATCTTTTCATTTGTTTCCGTAACTATATACATACCTACTTCAATAGGTTACTGGGAGAATTTCATGTCACAAGTGTCTAATGTGTGGAAAGCATTATGTAGTGACCACAAGGAGAGCTAGGGCACCATTAAAGGCTGATGTAAGGTAGAAAGAATAGAAATACAGCTTTATGTATTTTCATTTAAGGAGGGCAACAAAACCCTACACACACCAAAGATCTCCCGAGGTGGAATTGTCATTATCACTGATACTGTTAATACCCTATATTTGCTTAGTGACTTCTAGTTTACAGAGCCCTCATTTTCGTCTTATTTAACCCACCCTAAAGTTCTGTGAAGCTATCTAATATGATACTTATAGGTAAAAATCTCCAGTCTTTTAAATTAAGACATATGTTTCTAAAAGCCCCCTTTTAGGGGAATACCCTGGCGGTCCAGTGGTTAGGAATCTGCGCTTCCACAGCAGGGGGCACGGATTTGATCCCTGGTTGGGGAACGAAGATCCCACATGCCATGCAGTGCGGCCAAAAAGTAAATAAAAGCCCCCCTTTAAAATTTTCCGTAAGGTCCACATCAGTGGGAATTTAACTATAGCCATGAAGGCAGCACATTAGGATCAAGGTTTATTTCTCTTTCTGCTATGCTCACGTTCACTCTATAAAAGAAATGGAACTGAGATTGTATTTTAATCCAGTAGGGAACGTCACAAGGGCAATGATCTTAGAATAACCCAGTCTTATTTTTAGCAATGAACACTGTGGTGTTAGGTGGAGGTTTATTGCATTCCTTCATTCAACAGATATTTGTTGAGCACCCATGCCAGGCACTTTGCCAGGCAGTAGGGACAGAATGGTCAGCATTTTTGTCCAAATATTTATAATCTAATGAGCCATCCTACTAGACCAGATAGAAAAAGAAAGGAAGAATAAGGTCGGACTGTTTTAAAGACATTGAAAATAATCACAATCAGCTGGATCTAGTGATAAATGAGGCAATTCAACAGAAGGATGTGAAGCATAAAGTGTTACCACAGTAGGTACATAAAGATGCATTTTTGAGCAATTATGGCAATTAAAGCACTTGGAATAAAACTTTAGGGATATAGGAGGAGAGCATGAGAAAAGAAGATATCTTGATGTTTCTCTAGTCTTCATTTCTCTCCCTCCACCCCCACCCCAACCACCCCACTAACCCAGCCATCAGATCCTTGTTCCGATAATCATCCATTTACTCGCCTACTGACAGCAAATCTGATGAACACATGCAATCAATTCTTTCCATCCTGGTCAATCACACTGAACATATTCAATATGACCGCCCTTGGGAGCGAATGATCTAGCAAGGTCACATGAGCTCTAACGATCTGTGGCCAGCAGATCCAGTCTCATATCCTGATCTTTTTGACTTCCTAGCCGTAAAGATAGTGAGGGACCCATATGCACTACTTTCCAAGGTCATCCTACTTGTTGGGCTTCGGAACTGATGTCAATCACCCTGAAACTGTGCCAACTCACACTTATCAGAAGGGCTTTCAGCTTCTGAACCTCCCGGACTACAGGAGACCCAAAAGCATTTTTATAAATATTATCTTTAGGAGTGGAGGAGGAGTAAGATGTGGAGATCACCTTCCTCCCCACAAATACATCAAAAACACATCTACATGTGGAACAACTCTTACAGAACGCCTACTGAATGCTGGCAGAAGACCTCAGACTTCCCAAAAGGCAAGAAACTCCCCATGTACCTGGCCGTGTTGCTGACAGTGTCTTGGTGCTCCAGCCGGGTGTCAGGCCTGAGCCTCTGAGGTGGGAGAGCCAAGTTCAGGACAGTGGACCACCAGAGACCTCCCGGCCCCACAAAATATCAGTTGGCAAGGGCTCTCCCAGAGATCGTCATCTCAATGCTAAGACCCAGCTCCACTAAATGACCAGCAATCTCCAGTGCTAGATACCTCATGCCAAACAACTAGCAAGACAGGAACACAACCACACCCATTAGCAGAGAGGCTGCCTAAAATCATAGTAAGTTCACAGACCCCCCAAAACACACCACTGGACGCGGTCCTGCCCACCAGAAAGACAAGATCCAGCCTCATCCACCAGAACACAGGCACCAGTGCCCTCCAACAGGAAGCCTACACAACCCACTGAACCAACCTTACCCACTGGGGGCAGACACCAAAAACAATGGGAACTATGAACCTGTAGCCTGCAAAAAGGAGACCCCAAACACAGTAAGTTAAGCAAAATGAGAAGACAGAGAAACACACAGCAGATGAAGGAGCAAGGTAAAAACCCACCAGACCAAACAAGTGACGAGGAAATAGGCAGTCTGCCTGAAAAAGAATTCAGAGTAATGATAGTAAAGATGATCCAAAATCTGGAAATAGAATGGAGAAAATACAAGAAACATTTAACAAGGACCTAGAAGAACTAAAGAGCAAACTAACAATGATGACCAACACAATAAATGAAATTAAAAATTCTCTAGAAGGAATCAATAGCAGAATAACTGAGGCAGAAGAACGGATAAGTGACCTGGAAGATAAAATAGTAGAAATAACTACCACAGAGGAGAATAAAGAAAAAAGAATGAAAAGAATTGAGGACAGTCTCAGAGACCTCTGGTACTACATTAAAGGCACCAACATTCAACTTATAGGGGTCCCAGAAGAAGAAGAGAGAAAGAAAGGGACTGAGAAAGTATTTGAAGAGATTATAGTTGAAAACTTCCCTAATATGGGAAAGGAAATAGTCAATCACGTCCAGGAAGTGCAGAGAGTCCCATACAGATTAAATCCAAGGAGAAACATGCCAAGACACATATTAACAAACTATCAAAAAATAACACAAACAAAAAATATTAAAAGCAGCAAGGGAAAAGCAACAAATAACATACAAGAGAATCCCCATAAGGTTAAGAGCTGAACTTTCATCAGAAACTCTGCAAGCCAGAAGGGACTGGCAGGATATATTTAAAGTGATGAAAGGGGAAAACCTACAACTAAGATGACTCTACCAAGCAAGAATCTCATTCAGATTTGACGGAGAAATTAAATCCTTTACAGACAAGCAAAAGCTAAGAGAATTCAGCACCACCAAGCCAGCTTTACAATAAATGCTAAAGGAACTTCTCTAGGCAGGAAACGCAAGAGAAGGAAAAGACCTACAAAAACAAACCCAAAACAATTAAGAAAATGGTAATAGTAACATATATATCGATTGACTTAAATGTAAATGGATTAGATGCTCCAAGCAAAAGACACAGACTGGCTGAATGGATACAAAAACAAGCCCCGTATATATGCTGTCTACAAGAGACCCACTTCAGACCTAGACACATGCAGACTGAAAGTGAGGGGATGGAAAAAGATATTCCAAGCCAATGGAAATCAAAAGAAAGCTGGAGTAGCAATTTTCAGATCAGATAAAATAGACTTTAAAATAAAGACTATTACAAGAGACAAAGTAGGACACTACATAATGATCCAGGGAAAATCCAAGAAGAAGATATAACAATTGTAAATATTTATGCACCTGACATAAGAGCACCTCAATACATAAGGCAAGTGCTAAGAGCCATAAAAGAGGAAATCAACAGTAACACAATAATAGTAGGGGACTTTAACACCCCACTTTCACCAATGGACAGATCAACCAAAAGGAAAATAAATAACGAAACACAAGCTTTCAATGACACATTAAACAACATGGACTTAATTGATATTCATAGGACATGCCATCCAAAAACAACAGAATACACTTTCTTCTCAAGTGCTTATGGAATATTCTCCAGGATAGATCATATCTTGGGTCACAAATCAAGCTTTGGTAAATATAAGAAAATTGAAAGCGTATCAAGTATCTTTTCCAACCACAATGCTATGAGACTAGATGTCAATTACAGGAAAAAATCTGTAAAAAATACAAACACATGCAGGCTAAACAATATGCTACTAAATAACCAAGAGGTCACTGAAGAAATCAAAGAGGAAAAAAAAAGTTTTTCTTTCAAAATTCAAAAAATTTCCTAGAAACAAATGACAATGAAAACATGATGACCCAAAACCTATGGGATGCAGCAAAAGAAGTTCTAAGAGGGAAGTTTATAGCAGTACAATCCTACCTCAAGAAACAAGAAACACCTCAAATAAACAACCTAACCTTACACCTAAAGCAATAACAGAAAGAAGTACAAAAAAACCCCAAAGTTAGCAGAAGGAAAGAAATCATAAAGATCAGATCAGAAATCAATGAAATGAAGGAAACGATAGGAAAGATCAATAAAACTAAAAGCTGGTTCTTTGAGAAGATAAACAAAATTGATAAACCATTAGCCAGACTCATCAAGAAAAAAGGCGAGAAGACTCAAATCAATAGAATTAGAAATGAAAAGGAAGAAGTAGCAACTGACACTGCAGAAATACAAAGGATCTTGAGAGATTACTACAAGCAACTATATGCCAATAAAATGAACAACCTGGAAGAAATGGACAAAGTCTCAGAAATGCACAACCTTCTGAGACTGAACCAGGAAGAAATAGAAAATATAAACAGACCAATCACAAGCACTGATATTGAGACTGTGATTAAAAATCTTCCAACAAACAAAAGCCCAGGACCAGATGGCTTCACAGGCGAATTCTATCAAACATTTAAGAAGAGCTAACACCTATCCTTCTCAAACTCTTCCAAAATATAGCAGAGGGAGGAACACTCCCAAACTCATTCTACGAGGCCACCGTCACCCTGATACCAAAACCAGACAAAGATGTCACAAAGAAAGAAAACTACAGGCCAGTATCACTGATGAACATAGATGCAAAAATCCTCAACAAAATACTAGCAAACAGAATCCAACAGCACATTAAAAGGATCACACACCATGATCAAGTGGGCTTTATCCCAGGAATGTAAGAATTCTTCAATACACGCAAATCAATCAATGTGATACACCATATTAACAAACTGAAGGATAAAAACCATATGATCATCTCAATAGATGCAGAGAAAGCTTTCAACAAAATCAACACCCATTTATGATAAACACCCTCCAGAAAGTAGGCCTAGAGGGAACTTAACATAATAAAGGCCATATATGACAAACCCATAGCCAACATCGTCCTCAATGGTGAAAAACTGAAACTATTTCCCCTAAGATCAGGAACAACACAAGGTTGCCCACTGTCACCACTGTTATTCAACATAGTTTTGGAACTTTCAGCCATAGCAATCAGAGTAGTAAAGAATTAAAAGGAATCCAAATCGGAAAGAAGAAGTAAAGCTGTCACTGTTTGCAGATGACATGATACTATACATAGAGAAGCCTAAGATGTTACCAGAAAACTACTAGAGCTAATCAATGAATTTGGTAAAGTAGCAGGATACAAAATTAATTCACAGAAATCTCTTGCATTCTTATACACTAATGATGAAAAATCAGAAAGAGAAATTAAGGAAACACTCTCATTTACCATTGCAAGAAGAAAAATAAAACACCTAGGCATAAAACTACCAAAGGGGACAAAAGACCTGTTTGCAAAAAACTATTAAGACACTGATGAAAGAAATTAAAGATGATACAAACAGATGGAGAGAGATACCATGTTCTTGGATTGGAAGAATCAACATTGTGAAAATGACTCTACTACCCAAAGCAATCTACAGATTCAATGCAATCCCTATCAAACTACTAATGGCATTTTTCACAGAACTAGAACAAAAATTTCACAATTTGTGTGGAAACACAAAAGACCCCGAAGGGCCAAAGCAATCTTGAGAAAGAAAAACGGAGCTGGAGGAATCAGGCTCCCTGACTTCAGGCTATACTACAAATCTACAGTAATCAAGACAGTATAGTACTGGCACAAAAACAGAAATATAGATCAACGGAACAGGATAGAAAGCCCAGAGATAAACCCACGCACATATGGTCACCTTATTTTTGATAAAGGAGGCAAGAATATACAATGGAGAAAAGACAGCCTCTTCAATAAGTGGTGCTGGGAAAAGTGGACAGCTACATGTAAAAGAATGAAATTAGAACACTGCCTAACAACATACAAAAATAAACTCAGAATGGATTAAAGACCTAATGTAAGGCCAGACACTATAAAACTCTTAGAGGTAAACATAGGCAGAACACTGTATGACATAAAGTACAGCAAGGTCCTTTTTAACTCACCTCCTAGAGAAATGGAAATAAAAACAAAAACAAACAAATGAGACCTAATGAAACTTAAAAGGTTTTGCACAGCAAAGGTAACCATAAACAAGATGAAAAGACAACCCTGAGAATGGGAGAAAATATTTGCAAACGAAGCAACTGACAAAGGATTAATCTCCAAAATATACAAGCAGCTCATGCAGCTCAATATCAAAAACACAAACAACCCAATCCAAAAATGGGCAGAAGAACTAAGTAGACATTTCTCTAAAGAAGATACACAGATTGTCAACAAACACATGAAAGAATGCTCAACATCACTAATCATTAGAGAAATGCAAATCAAAGCTACAATGAGGTATCACCTCACACTAGTCAAAATGGCCATCATCAAAAAATCTAGAAACAATAAATGCTGGAGAGGGTGTGGAGAAAAGGGAACCCTCTTGCACTGTTGGTGGGAATGTAAATCGATACAGCCACTATGGAGAGCAGTATGGAGGTCCCTTAAAAAACTAAAAATAGAATTACCATATGACCCAGCAATCCCACTACTGGGCATATACCCAGAGAAAACCATAATTCAAAAAGACACATGCACCCCAATGTTCACTGCAGCACTATTTACAATAGCCAGGTCATGGAAGCAACCTAAATGTCCATCGACAGACGAATGGATAAGGAAGATGTGGTACATATATACAATGGAATATTACTCAGCCATAAAAAGGAACGAAATTGGGTCATTTGTTGAGACATGGATGGATCTAGCGTCTGTCATACAGCGTGAAGTAAGTCAGAAAGAGAAAAACAAATACCGTATGCTAACAAACACATGTATATGGAATCTAAGAGGAAAAAAAAAGGTCATGAAGAACCTAGGGGCAAGACGGGAATAAAGAGACAGACCTACTAGGGAATGGACTTGAGGATATGGGGAGGGGGAAGGGTAAGCTGTGACAAAGTGAGAGTGGCATGGACAGTACCAAATGTAAAATAGATAGCTAGTGGGAAGCAGCCGCATAGCACAGGGAGATCAGCTTGGTGCTTTGTGACCACCTAGAGGGGTGGGATAGGGAGGGGGGGAGAGAGACACATGGGGGAGGGGATATGGGCATATATGTATGCATATAGCTGATTTACTTTGTATACAGCAGAAACTAACACAACAATGTAAAGCAATTATACTCCAATAAAGATGTTAAAAAATAAATAAATATTATTTTCGTACCATTCCCTCTGTTTAGGGAGTAATTAGGGAATAGAGTTTGAGCTTTGGATCGAATCCAGGGGCTGTCACTTAATAGCCTTCTGGTCTCAAGCAGGTTACTTCACTTAGTGAGCCTTGCTTTCCTCATCTATAAAGCAGAGCAAACTCGGCTACACTCATAAGATCGTTGTGAAGATTAAATATGTTAATACTTAGGAGAGTCACTTCACCAGAACTTGGCATCTAGGAGTTTTCCAGACATGCTTAAAGTACCTATCCTCCCACAGCCCCACCAAAGGGAAATTGGGTCCCTGTAATCTCTGCTGTGTAATGTCCATGTTGGTGCTCTGGGATCCCACCTTCTACTCATCCACAGTGATTGGACCAAGGTAGTCACCTGACCCCAGAGCAGACAATGCACAGACTAGTCAGTAGCCATAGCCAATTGGCCTGGCTCAAAAACAAACAAACAAATTAGCAAGTTGGGCTGATCAAATTCTTCTTTCTGGATTTTAGATAGAAAAAGAGGAGGCTGAAATAGTTAACAATGAAGGAGAAGATAAAAAAAAGAGCAAGATGGCCGTTTTGGGGGTATGACATGTCAAAATCATGGGCAGGCATACTTTATGAGCAAGTAGAAATTTAAGAGTGGAGACTAAGACCTCTAAATAAAAAGGAGAACAAAGCAGACATGCACAAAAAGACAATGAGAAAAAGGTACAATTTGCTCTCAGTTCCTGAGCTTCCTGTTCTGATTCCATTTCCAGTCCATGGGAATCCTTAGAACAGCCTCCTTTTTAGTGAGATAACTTGGGTGGAACAAACGAGGTCTGATTAGACACTCAACACGTGTTAGTTCCCTTGTCTTATTTACTTATCCGGTTATTGGTCTCGTCATTTATTCATGCATCCCTTCATTAATTTATGTATTAAGTTAAATAATTCTTGACCACCTACTATGTTCCAGGTACATCACATCTGCCATATTTATACTGAGGCCTTAACTTGTATCCTTCCCAAATACTAATTTTGCATTTATCTAGGCGTGGGAGAGAAGGACAAGACACACAGGAGTGACTGTCATGGTGAGAGAGATCTTTAGGGAATTAGTGCAAGGCTCATCGGATGTTCCTGGAAGGGGCTGCCCTCTCTTAATCCTGAGCAGCTGAGCCCAGTGAGCTCCAGCGTCAGCCCCAGAGCCCAGAGTAAACTACCAGATTTTCAGGTCTGAAATCGCTCTTGCTTTTATGTCGTCTAACATGCTCAGACTTGGAGAGGGACCTTCACAACATCTTCCGCTGACCCCGCCCTCCGTGGCTCATGAAATGTATTTCTTTTCTCCTGCGCATTCCTTAGACTTTCTCATATACCATCATCAGGCACAGAGATGTTGACAGCACAGAGTAAACCAACTTTAAATCTGTGGGTTATTTTCCTCTTTCAGCTTAAAAAACAAAAGGAGAAAAGTGGGGGAAAGTCTGCTCAGTCTCTCTTAAAGAAGGCTAAAGACCGAGATGCACAAAGAGACAGTGTCAGAGATCTTGGGGCAACTGGCTGGTCTGAAGAGGTCGGCAACCTCAGGTTCACATTCATGTCCAAATGTTAAACAAACAGGTGGCTTGTCTCGTGAATGTTGATTAGTCTCACGCTCTGCATTGGGCATGTTTTCAAAGAACTGCCGCTAACAGCAGCGTAGCTGTCATGTTCCTACCCGGCAGAGGCCTGGAGTCCACTCACCTGGTCAGGCACTCCAGCCTGGTTCTTCCAAGATGCCAGTGGGAGAGGATGGCCTGTTCTCAGTATTTCCGCAGCCTAACAGACCCTGCCTGTTTATCCACAGTAAGACTACACAAACTGTCAGAACATCAAACCCCTTCGCTTTGGCCTGAAATAGATATTAACCCAGGCCGGCTGTGTTTGTCATTTCCAAGCAACTAGAAACCTGACTTGGCAGCAGGGGCCTCTTTGATTAATACCAAACAGGCAATCAATGAATCATTCGATTAAATAAAGCTAATTTGGTGGATAGGTGAAAATCTTTCAGAGATAAGATGGGGAAAATAAAAGGTGAGCTTGGTGGGGAGACACATGGAAATATTCTTGCAGGACTTTATTGATAGAGCATTTCAGCTTTCCTGTATTCAGGCTGTAAAAAACACCCTCAAGAGGTCCCTGCAGGCAAAACACTAGGGCCTTCCTAAGGGGGAAGGGGGAAGTTAATGGTCCAAACTACCACCCTCCAGCATGCTTTTAAAAGGTCAAATTGTGGCTTCATCACGGCTGGGCTGGCTTCCAATCAGGCTGCTAAAAGAATGAAATTCCGCTTTTTCAAGAAGAAAGAGGATGACGAAGGGAATACTGTCAGTAGGGAATTTAATTCCTGGCAGGCCACGAAGGGTTAAATCCCCTGTTGGATTCTGTGCCTCGTACTTGTTTAATGCATCTTGCTGATGGAGCCAGTAAGGAGCGCAATCAGACACCAGGCCATTACCAGCTGGTGCTGAGGTGGAGTGAGCCTTTCCAACACGAGATGGCAGCACAAGGCTGCATTGGAAGCAAAGGCTCTACTTGAGAGCAGCAGAACCCCTCCACCCCAAGAGGTTTTTATTCCCCTTGAATTTTAACCAATTGTATTACACCTTTTGTCTCCAGAAGGACAGAAATATGTTTCCTCCTTCCCTCTAACTGATTTTAAGTTTCCTTTTGTTCAAGCTCTGCAAAAAGAGGAGAGAGCCCTATTTCAAGGGTTGACCTTCTTGAGACTTCTATTAAGTAGGCCAAATAATTATACCCCAAAGACAAACCTGTTCTCTGAAAACCACTCTCAGTATTGTCAGGAGCGATGCTTGTGCTACGTTAACCCGCTGACAGGCCTCCAGGGAGCAGTCGTCTTCCCCCAGGGAGGTTTTAGCTTTCCAGTCCAAACCTAATTGTTTGTTGAACAAGGGTCACCTGCTGTTACCTTCCTCTCAGGACTAGTTGGCATATTTTATAGGTTTTTTTTGTTTTTTGGGTTTTTTTTTTTGTGGTACGCGGGCCTCTCACTGTTGTGGCCTCTCCCGTTGCGGAGCACAGGCTCCGGATGCGCAGGCCCAGCGGCCATGGCTCACGGGCCCAGCCGCTCCACGGCATGTGGGATCCTCCCGGACCGGGGCACGAACCCATGTCCCCTGCATCGGCAGGCGGACTCTCAACCACTGCGCCACCAGGGAAGCCCGTAGTTGGCATATTTTAAAAGGTGATAAATTTGCCCTTTGGCTTCAAGGTCCTATTGCTAGAATTTTCATTGCCTTTTTTCAAGTAATAACGTCACTTAATGAAGATACACAGCCTCAAATGTGTATTCGGTTATTTGTTCAATAAATAAACAATATTACTGTTCTCATGGTCTTCCTTCCATCCTGACTCCCTGTGCTTATGACAGCAGCCCCCAAAACAAAGAAGAATCTTTGGCCATGGCTCTCTAGCTTCCAGAACTTTGTCTATGCAGTTACACTCTGCTGAAAGCACTCCTGCCCCCTCTCTTTACTTGGCTAATGTCACTACCTTGTCTAGTTCTCAATCTAAGTGTCACTTCCTTTGGTAAGTATGTCAGTTGTCAAGGCCAAGTCCAGATGAGATGGCCTTCACAAGGTTCCCGTAACAGCCTAAACTTTCATCATTACAGTCCTTCTAGCGTTACGGAACAACCTCAGGTTGATGAATCAGCATTCTACCCCTCCCCTACCGAAGACTATAAGCTGCTCAAGAACTGCATCTCCATCTGGCTTAGTTTACCCTACAGCCCTCAGCATGAAGGTGCTTAATCAATATTTATTGAATTAAATAACTGTAGAATTAAAAGCATACTAAAATTCGTGAACTTACTTTATTTTAAGAAGTATTTTATTTTGGTAACCTATTTGCAGCCCTCATGCTTATTCTCTTAGCTCCTAATTGTTTTATTCTTTTGTGTAATTTTAATAACATACATAATGTGATGCAAAGCCTAATGTTGCCTCTAATTACAAGCTCTAGAAGAATCTGCTGTGACGTTTATCCTTCTGTGGTGAATTAAGATCACTTGTGTTCTGCTGGTTGTTTTGAAGGATCCAATCACCTTTCCCCTTGAAAGGTAGCATCGGCCATCTTTGCTGGTTTCAAACCTCAGGCAGAGTTGTCAGACCATTTGAAAAGCAATAAACTCTTAAAATGCGTAATAATAAGGGGCCAACTCCCAATTTTGAGAGTTAAGAAGTCTCAGTGTATGTATTTTTTTTACCCTGTTTTGCCAGCATGGAGGGATCTACTGTTCGCCTTCCTGAAATGATTGTTCTTAAGAAGAAATGCAAGGCAGACTTGTAACCAGATGAAGCTCAGAGCATCGGGGCTCTGGGATCTACAGGTCGAAATGTGGTGGATTACATTGGCCTGGATCCTGAGGATGTGGACGCTATGTTGGAAACCCACCAAGGGCTTTGGTGCTTCTGAAGGGTACATGGGAGACAAGAAGGTAAGTGGGCTGTGAGAAAGAAGGATATAGGTACTGGCTGTGAGATTTGGGAACTCACCTTTAGCATAGAGCGTCCTGACATGGGATGGGGGAGTCTTGATTGTTTGTGGCTTAGACTCATGGTGTTTGTGGACTGCACACTTCAGCTGCCTGGTGAGTGACTGATGAACTAAAGGCTGGTTCTGTTCATTGTTTGTTGTTTTCTTTTTGGAGCTTTATTCTCAACTACTTGCTGGTCTGAGTAGGGAATACCCTCTTGTCTGAAAGAATACAGCATGGTGCTGCCTGTTCACCGCAGTCTTCTACTGGGTTTGAGTTGTCTCACAATTTCAAAAGTAGTGGGGTTGTCATGGCAGCCATGGGAATAGGATACCAGTCCCCTTGCCCTTGGATGCAGGTGCATCTTGAGTGACCATAGAGACGGGAAGAAAAAAGATCATTTTGCTAGTTCTGGTGCATTACAAGGTGTTGTATTTTTCAGTTTCAAAATATGGAGAACTTTGAGGCATTTGAGAATCGATGTGGCATGGTGGAAATGGTTGAACCATGAGACAGAGGCCTAGGTGTGAATATTTCTCTGCTAACTTTGTGAGTCCTTGGGCAAAGCATTTATGCTTTCAGTTTCCTTATCAGTAAAACAGATAAGTATGCCTAGTTTATAAGATTGTAGTAGGGTTTTAAAAATAATGTATATCTATGCTACAAATGGATGAACCTTGAAAACACCATATTAAGTTCTAGAAGTCAGTCAACACAAGGTCACATTTTGCTTGATTTCTTTTATATGGTATATCCAGAATCTGCAAATCATAGAGATAGAAAGTAAATTAGCGGTTGCCAGGGGCTGAGACGTTGGGGAAAGTGGAAAGTGACTGCTAAAGAGTATGAGGTTTCTTTTAAAGGTAATGAAAATGTTCTAAAATTAGATAGTGATAAAAGTTTCACAACTCTGTGAATATACTAAAAGTCACTCAATAATACACTTTTAAAAAGTGAGTGCTATGGTATGTGAATTATATTTTAATAAAACTGTTGCTTCAAAATCTCTGCAATGTAAGTCGAGTATTTGTATGTGGCACATAGTAGGTGTTCATAAATGTCTTTAGTTCCTCTTTTCCATTTTTTCTTATTTTTCTATTGAGGGGTAATTAACAGATTATATATTATATTAGTTTCAGGTGTACAACATAATGATTCAATGTTTGTATACATTACAAAGTGATCACCACAAGTCTAGTTAACATCCATCACCTTATGTAGTTACAAAACTTTTTTTTACTCTCTTAAAAGTTTCAAATATGCAATACAGTATTATTAACTATAGGCACCATGCTGTACATTACATCCCCATGACTTATCTTTTTTAACATCTTTACTGGAGTATAATTGCTTTACAATGCTGTGTTAGTTTCTGCTGTATAACGAAGTGAATCAGCTATATGCATATATATATATCCCCATATCCCCTCCCTCTTGTGTCGCCCTCCCACTCTCCCTATCCCACCCCTCTAGGTGGTCACAAAACACCGAGCTGATCTCCCTGTGCCCATGACTTATTTATTTTATAACTGAAAGTGTTTACCTTTTGAACCCTTCACCCATTTCACCCACCCCCACCTCTGACAACCACCAATCTGTTCTTTGTATCAATGAGCTTGTTTTTTCTTTGTTTTTTATGGGTTGTGTGTGTGTGTGTGTGTGTGTGTGTGTTTAAATTCCACATATAAGTAAGATAATACAGTATTTTTCTTTCTCTGTCTGACTTATTTCACTTAGCATAATGCCCCCAAGGTCCATTCATGTTTTCAGAAACGTCAAGATTTTATTCTTTTTTATGGCTGAGTACTATTTCATTGTGTAGGTAGATAGATTAGATAGATAGATAGACAGACAGACAGACAGACAGGACACTTTCTTTATCCATTCATCCATCAGCGAACCCTTAGGTTGTTTCCATATCTTGGCTATCGTAAATAGTGCTGCAATGAACACGGTGGTGTGTGTATGTTCTCAAATTCGTGTTTTGTTTTCTTTGGATAAATCTCAGAACAGACATTGATGGGTCAAATGGTAGTTTTATTTTTTTATTTTTCTTAGGAACCTACGTACTGTTTTCTATAGTGGATGCACCAATTTACATTCCCATCAACAGTGCACGAGAGCTCCCTTTTCTCCACACCCTCACCAACACTTTTTATTTGTTGTCTTTTTGATAATAGGTGTGAGGTGATATCTAACATTCTAACAGGTGTGAGGTGATATCTCATTGTGGTTTTGATTTGCATTTCCCTGATGACTAGCGATGTTGATCATCTTTTCATGTGTCTCTTGGCCATCTATATGCCTTCTTTGGAAATATGTCTACTTGATCTTTTTAAATTAGATTGGGGTTTTTTTGCTATTGAATTGTATGAGTTCTTTAAATATTTTCAGTGTATCAGATATATGATTTGCAATATTTTCTCCCATTCAGTAGGTTGTCTTTTCATTTTGTTGATGGTTTTCTTTACTGTGCAGATGCTTTTAATTTGATATAGTCCCACTTGTTTATTTTTGCTTTTCTGGATTTTGCTTTTGGTGTCAGCTTCAAGAAAATCACCACCAAGACCTATGTCAAGGAGATTACGGCCTATGTTTTCTACTAGGGGTTTTATGGTTTCAGGTCCTATGTTCATGTCTTTAGTCCATTTTGAGTTAATTTTTGTGTATGATGTAAGATAGTGGTCCACTTTCATTCTTTTGCATGTGGCTGTTCAGTTTTGTCAACACCATTTATTGAAGAGGCTGTCCTTTCCCATTGTATATCCTTGGCTTCTTTATCGTAAATTAACTGACCATATATGTGTGGGCTTATTTCTGGGCTGTCTATTCTGTTCCATTTATCTATGTGTCTGTTTTTATGCCAATACTATACTGTTTTTATTACAATTGCTTCATAATATAGTTTGAAATCAGGGGGCATAATGCCTCCGGCTTTGTTCTTCTTACTCGAGCTTGCTTTGGCCATTTGGGGTCTTGCATGGTTCCATACATATTTTAGGATTGTTTAATCTATTTCTGTGAAAAATGCCATTGGAATTTTGATAGGGATTGCATTGAATCAGTAGATTGCTCTGGATAGTATGACATTTTAACAATATTAATTCTTTCAATCCATGAGCACAGAATATCTTTCAATTTATTTAGGTATTCTTCAATTTCTTTCATTAATGTCTTTTACTTTTCAGTGCATGGGTCTTTTATCTCCTTGGTTAAATTTATTCTTAGGTATTTTATTCTTTGTGATGTAACTGTAGATTGAATTGTTTTCTTAATTCTTAATTTCTCTTTCTGATAGTTCATTATTAGTGTAGAGAAATGGAACCGATTTATATATATTAATTTTGTATTCTGCAACTTTACTGAATTCATGTATTAGTTTTAATGGTTTTTGATGGATTCTTTAGGGTATTCTGTAACATCATGTCATCTGTGAATAGTGACATTTTTACCTCTTCCTTTCTAATTTTGAGGCCTTTTATTTCTTTTTCTTGCCTAATTGCTCCAGCTAGGATTTCCAGTACTGTGTTGAATAATGTGGCAAGAGTGAGCATCCGTATCTTGTTCCTGAGAGGAAAAGCTTGAAGTTTTTTACTGTTGAGTATGATGTTAGCTGTGGGATTGCTATATATGGCCTTTATTATGTTGAGGTGTGTTCCCACTATATCTACTTTTTCTGCAAGGTTTTATATAAGTGGATGGTGAAGAACTTACTGTTTCATATAACATAACTATGGATCCATTGTTGGTTTTGAGACCTCTCTTTCACTTGAATTTCAATATATTGTTTCAGCCGAGTGGGGGGATTATAATTACAATGTGTAGAGAATTGTGAAAATCTCTGAGTAACTCATGGTAATGTGTCACAGTGTCATCTGTATTATATTTTTCTATAGGGTAAAAAATGTCTGAGTATCGTAGCTCACAGGATCAAATAAATATCCCTGCTTGGCAGTTGATTTGTTCTAAAATCTGGCCCTATGTTTACCTCCACCTTTATTGCCCACTTGGTACTTTTCTTCCCTATCAGGTACGTGTCTCACTTTTCCAGACATATGCCATCCTCCTCTCACTTTTGTGACTTGTTCTGACCACCTGATTTTGGATGACTTCCCTGGTGTCTCTTTATTCATGCAATTCCCACTCAGCCTCACAAATGCGCTTAGGTCCTCTCTTTGCCCAGAAGTTTCTCCCCACTATTGAAGTCCACAGTGATTCTCCATCTCTGACAGCCAACCCCCAAGGGCCTGTACCCAGAGACCATGACTTCTGAAACCAAAATCACAACTAGATTAAAATGGATTATGCTAGGATACCAGAAAATGCTGTATGCTAACTGAAAGTATAAACTATACATTCTGCTTATTCTCCAATTATTTCCTGTCATAAGCATATTCTCCCCAACCAAAAAATAAGCTACTCAATGAAAGCTTTGTGTTATGTGTTTTTGATATCCAGCAAGCTCCTTATTTGAGTCTAGGCATAAAGTAAATACTCCATATGTTGCTTTGTGTAGAGTAGGCCACTCTGTAAATTGACTGATCAATATGAAAAAAAATCTATAATTATTTAACCTATTCCAAGTCTCAGCAGCCTTATCACAATAACAGATTTGCACCTAAGAACGTGAGAGGTCCCAGGCCTCTTCCTGATCCCAGGAGGGCTTCGGGCTGGGCTAGCACTTTAACAGGAATTCAGTGCTTCCCAGAGGGCAACATTCGAAGGACTACAAAAGCAAGGAGTGAAACAGCACTGGATTCCATGGAGACAGACCAGAGGGCGCCTGAGAATACCTTTCCCCATCACTACCCCACCTCATACATACATATGTGTGAGAGTCTGCGAAATCCTTTCTGATTTATGCATTGGCCTAATAATCCTGCCTGTTCTTGGGGTAGTCACTTAATTGTACTCCATTTCCTGAGCACTCAATCAAAGAAAGATGTAAAGTGTTCTCACCATGTTTCTAGATAGCTCACAAATTAAAAACCTTAAAGTTTTCTGCAGTTCCCGAAGCAAAACCAGAAAAGCTGAAAGATGACTGGTATGATTAATACATTTCTCAGCACTAGGACATTGTTATTTTATTGCTGGTACCAGAGTGACATCATTTTTCATAAAGACACCATGATTGTCTTTGACTGTCATAAAAGGTAAAATTCATTCTCATGGAACTTGAAGAGAACATTGCAAAGCTTCAGTCAAAAGGGGACTAAATGATACAGATGATAAAATGTCCTGGCTTTAAGTGTCTGCCTGTAAACCAGGAGTGAAACTACAGAGAATTAGGCTTGAGATGAAGATTGTAATAACCTGGAATTAGTTTAGGCATCCCTCTAATCTCATTTTTTTGTGGTGTAGAACTATTCATTGGGAAATCTGTTTTCCTTCATTGGCCAGTATTTCAGCTGTCTACTTCCCAAATGAAAATACTACAAGCGGGAGGAGACAAAGATACTAACTGAAATATATCTTATTGGAGATGGCAGAAGCAACTCACTTCTCACTAAATCACACAAAACTGAAGATATAAAGCAAACGATATGTAAAAGTCCTTTGCTCAAAATATTGAGGCTCTTGTCTACTAAGCTGTCAGAAATTCTTAAGGACAAATCCTAGAACCATCACACACAAATTTCTTTTCAACAGGCTGAAATGAGGAAGCCTGGACAAATATTTAGGAATTCCTTGCTATTATGTTATATGTCAAAGTTCCTTCCTCCTCCACTTCCACCTCAATATGAGCAGAAGGAAATTCCTTCTGCTGCCAAGAGCCTTATAAAACCTTTACATTATTAATTTTTGCATGGATTCATTGTGTTTTGGAAGCCTCACAAGAAGCTGAGTGCAGAGTTTGAGGGCTATAAAACAGCAGGACAAATGGCAAACCTTTCAGCTTGGCACCATGGAAGGGAGCATGCATCTGTGCATTCCTCTCTGGGGGGCTGGAAGGCTATAAACTTCTCAGATCTGGTCCTCGGTTTATGTTATTCATGCAAATGGTCTTTCAGTTACTGTATGGGAGAAAGCCCTTTAAAAGAAAGGCAACAGGGCTTCCCTGGTGGCGCAGTGGTTGAGAGTCTGCCTGCCGATGCGGAGGACATGGGTTCGTGCCCCGGTCCGGGAAGGTCCCACATGCCGCGGAGCGACTGGGCCCGTGAGCCATGGCCACTGAGCCTGTGTGTCCAGAGCCTGTGCTCCACAACGGGAGAGGCCACAACAGTGAGAGGCCCGCGTACCGCAAAAAAAAAAAAAAAAAAGAAAGGCAACATTATGGGCTGGTGATTCTCAATTTTCCTGTGCATAGATGTCTCTTGTGAGTCTTGCTAAATGCATATTCTGATTCATTAGGTCTGTGTGTAGGGCCCAAGACTCTGAATTCCTAACAAGCTCCCAGATGATGCTAATGATGCAGGTTCATGGACCACACTTTGAAATGAAAGGCGTTAGCTCAACATAGGGTTAACTCACCCTATACCAGACTGGGCTTCTGGCAATTAAGTCAGTGCTTGCACTTGACTTAAAACAAATTTGAAATTAGTCCGATTCATAACGTTTGTGAAGATATCCATGTCATTTCCATTTGGGGCCAGTACTTACTAGGCAATTAAAACATTATCAATTAACCCAGGGAATGAGGTAGGTATAAAAGGAAGAATTCTTTGATCTTTTACTTAGGCATTTTTCATTCTCACTTTGCAACTGTATATCTTGCTTCCTTGTTAAAAGTAGCTAATGCCGATTTTATCTTGCAGTTTTATTAAAAAGCTCATCTTAGCCAAGTACAAATCAGTCTCAGAAATGTCACTGTAGCCCATGTGCATCAGGCACAAGGATTAGACAGAGCAAAGCTTTGCATGGCCTGTTTTATTTTGCTCACCCAAAAGGAGTCTCATGTTCAGTTCCAAGCCAGATGTCATTTGGGGTGATATTATATAGAAATTCCACTAATTAAACTCACTAAACTATGACCAGCTGGTATTAACCCTCTTGTTAGGTCACAAATTGCTTCCTTCTCTTGTATGAAAAGATATCTAAGAGCTCCTCTGTGTTTTGAATTAGTTACAAGCTCTCAGGAAAACGACCTCAGAAGGCATGAGCTTGGCACGCAGCAGTGATCAGAAAGGGATTTGTGTGTGCGTTGTCTACTGTCCGTGGGTGAATGTGCATACCAGGCTACATGCGATAGGAAAAAAAGCTGTAAAGCCTGAATTTCAGATGTTGGTGCAAAAATATCAGCATCATAACCTAAAGGGAGCATCTTCCCCGGGGCGGGGGGTGGGGGAGTAGTTTACCAAAAGATCTTGTAAGGTCCAGAAAAGGTCAGAAGAAATCCAAAATCCATTAAAAAATGGTATGGGAGACCATTTTGCCCCATATTCCAGGCAACACTTAAAAAGAGTAAATATTTACTAAGCACCTGTCATATACATACTAGTCATTCAGAAGTCATTAGAAGAGCCAAAAGCAGAGTAGGGTCGATGTATTCATTCAGCTAGTATTTACTGATGCCTGCCTTCCACTAGGAATACAGCCATTGCTATCAAGGGACCTCTTGGGTAGAGAGTATTGTTTAAGACCTCAACAGTGTCTTCTCCTGTCCTCTGAAATTAAAGCTCAGGGGAGGCACGTGTTCAAGACAGTTGCGTCACATGTTTGTATAAGGTTTGGGACACTGTCATGTGGTTGCACATGTCAAAAGAGGTTCATGAGTGAAAGAGGACTTGAACTCCATAAAATGTGTAGAGTAGAAGTAAAGAAGTAGCAAAAGTGTTAAGAAATATTTGCCCACTTGGGATAGTTTTATCTATTAAGAAAGACAAAAATCAAAATGCATACTACAAAACATATATGTCTAAATAAGTAACATAATATGTATGTATAAATAAACAACATACACATGTGAAGTATGTATTGATAAAACTAAGCACTGTTACATCAGAAAACAAGTATGCTCTCTCCTAAGAGAAGCTGAAAGGATGAGCAAGTAAACTGATGGCAGGAAATATACCTTGTTCACTCTTCTAGCCCCAGCATCCAGCACAGGGTCTGGTTCACGATGAGTGCACAAGATCGTCTGAACGATTAACATATAAATCTTCATTTATTCATTGAGTTCCAGGTCAGAGGTGAGATGCTCCATGAGTATTTCTGGAATCACTCCCCCAAGTCTCCCCAGCCTGTGCACTTCTAGCTTATCTGTCTGTTATTTTAGCTGCCACTGCCTTGTCTTCATCAATGGCAGTTTCAAATACTCTACAACCATGCTTGAAAGTCCTGAAAGCCGAGAATGATTTCTAAGGCTTCCTCAGAGATCCCTTCAACCACGAGAGCGAAATGCTGGTGGCGTGATTGCAGTGACCGAATAACCTGCTGTCTTTTAGTTTAAGATCATTTGATTCACTGTACAGGGAAATTGTCTTGAAAAATACAGAAGATGCAGAAAGAAAATAATTCTCGTCAATTGGGACAAAGTAATTTAAGGTTGGCAAAGGTGTAGACCATCATTCTCAAAGATGATTGATAGAATAGCTTCATCACCCTGTTGTGCATTTTTAGTACAACTACTACAAATTTAAATTCATATGCCTTTTCATATTTCCACTTCTAGGAATTTTTCTACAGTTATGCCTGTGTGTGCAGTGATCTATGGACAAAGATATCTATTGCAGCATTGCTTGTGGTAGCAAAATACTGAAAGTAAACTAAATGTGCATTAGTATAAGAATGATTCAATGAGGTCTGGTATATTCATCTAGTAAAAGACGATGCAGTCAAGAAAAGGAAGAAAACGAGCTCCAGGACACACTGTTAAATGAAAAAAAGTCAGAGTACAGAGCAGTAGGCATCATTGATGGTTTCAAAGGAATGTTTGCAATACATAACTAATATAGGTGCATAGAATCTTTTAAAAGATGTACAATAGGGCTGCCCTGGTGGCGCAGTGGTTGGGAGTCCGCCTGCCGATGCAGGGGACGCGGGTTCGTGCCCTCGTCCGGGAGGATCCCACGTGCCGCGGACCAGCTGGGCCCGTGAGCCATGGCCACTGAGCCTGCGCGTCCGGAGCCTGTGCTCCGCAACTGGAGAGGCCACAGCAGTGAGAGGCCCGCGTACCAGAAAAAAAAAAAAGATGTACAATAAACTGGAAACAATAGTTGCCTCTTGTAAGGGGAACTTGGAGTAATAGAGACCCTTAAATTATCATGTAGACTTTTCTGTATCATTTGTATCGTTTTTACCATGTACCCACATTGGTTTTTAAGGTAAATTTTATAAACTACTGTTTAGGAAAACAGAACAGCTTAAGGGTATTCCGATACTACAGTAGGTGCCAAATCGGGCTACAAACACTCCGGCAATACTCCAATCACCATTTCCTAGCATTCTGCCTCATGATGGCAGTCTAGTTCTTCCATTTTTTCTTTCTCCAGCAAAAATTTAATTTGGTTTCCTCTGAGTGTTCTCTGGCTTCACCTGCAACTTCGGAGTCCACAGCGAATTGAATTATTAAGGAGCTCCTTCCCCAGAAAAAAAGACGTTGGTTTTATTATATTTAATTCACCTGATCTTTTTCTTGTCTAACTTTCTTTCTCTTTTAAATTCTCACAACACAGTGTGGCCTCCCCCCACCACAGAATGCACAGTGGAGTTTTCCCCTTACCAGCTTGATAGGTGGTCAGCTTCCAGAATCTTGCCGTAGCTAAGGAATAACGTTTAGAAGCCCACCTTAGATGGTTTGTTTTCTTATTATTCTAAGTGATGTTTTTATTTTATTCCCTTCTAACCCGTTTCTCTGGTTCTATGTATCCTTTTTTACCCACTATGGTACTTTTTTCTCAATAAAATATTTTCTTCCTACAAAATACTGTGGGAAAATCTGTAGGGTCAACGTGGGCTTCTCTGGGTTAAGGAGAGATGGGGATGCTGACCCACCTGCGTGTCTTTTCTTCCCCTTGCCCATTTGTCCCTGACTATCCACTCTCCTCACCCCAAACCCTTCAGACAATTTTGAAGTGTCACCAAGGGTACCTAAGGTTGCCCAGTAGAGTTTGAAAACCTCTCTGTAGAACAAGGAAAGCCAGCAGTAAGGGAAACTTAAGCTCAAGTCAATATTGTCAGAAAGAAGGCAAAGTTACTCTGGTGTGGTTGGAGAAGGAGTAGCTCCAGGACCCAGGTCTTCTAGTCTGAGCTACAGAAAATGCCTAAAAACACTTTGTGCACCAGCCTTCCAGGACAACCACAACACAAACAGTTAAAGGGCAGCTGAACAGATTTCTGCTTTCCAAAAACCTATATTTTTAAAGAGAAAATAAAAAGGATTTTAATTTTTTATGACTCCAAGAAAATACATTATCAACACTAAATTAGACCTATAAAACCTGTTTTTCTGATATATATTTTTTAAAACACATTTTTAAAAAATGATTTGCTGGAAAGCTCTGTTTTTTGTTTTTGTTTTTTCTAGAAAGCTCTGCTACTTTCAACCAACTCTCCCTCACTAGTCCGAGGCAGGGTTAAGACAGCCATGGGTCCTATTCCTTCAATGGACAGCCCCCTTCTGAGGCAACAGACTTAGCAGAAAGCACCAGGGCCTTGGAGCCTAGCTGGGCTCAGATCCCAGCTTGGCCATGAACGTGGGCATGCTGCTTGGCCACCATGAGCCTCATACAGCAGAGCTAGTGCTTGTAAGCAGTGTGGTGTCGTAGTTAACAGCATAGAGTCTGAGCCACATGGTCCTAAATCCCAGTTTCAGCACCTTCTAGGTGTGTTATGTTGGGCAAGTCCTAACCACTCCATGCCTCAGTTTCCCCACCCGTAAAGTAGAGCAAATACTAGTACCTACCTCATAGGGTTGTTATAAAGATTCAATGAGTTATTTTTGTAAAGCACTTGAGAAGTACCATGTAAGTATTTGTTAAATATCAATGCATAGTAACATTATACAGTAATATTTGAGGTATACCAGAAAGGGAAGAGGAACCAATAAGTGCAGTGGATCAGGACTTGGTTTGACGTATATTAGACGTGGATGGTTTTCATCATAAGTCCTTCTATCCTCTATGATGTGATTTTTTATTATTGTTCATTTGCCTTCATTACTTTGATATTTTTTAAATACTTAAGAAAATAAAACTCACAGTATTGGATATGAAATATTGGTCAAGTTACTTAATTTTAGTGAGTCTGTTTCTTCTCATAAAATTAGGACAATAAGCCCATTCAGTGTTTGTTCCCTTCCTATCTACTTTGGGAAGGAAACACTGTTTTTGAAGTAAATAGGACAACTAGCTTTGTGATCTTGGAAAGGCCTGCCATCTTCCTCACCCTATTTTCATCACGATTGCGCTAGAAGATCTCAGAAGTTCTTTTCAGCTGTGAAGCCAAGGCATGATATTTTGTTACCTTTTTTAGCTTTGAAAAATACAAATGTATTATTTTACAGTTCTGTAGATTAGAAGCCCAACGCTGGTCTCACTGGGCTAAAATCAAGGTGATGACAGATCTGCATTCCTTCTTGGAGGCTCTAGGGGGGAAATTGTCGCTTGCCTTTTCCAGCTTCTAGAGGCTGCTCTCATTCCTTGCTTCTGATCTTCCTACATCTTCAAAACCAGTATTATCTGGTCAAGCCCCTCTCACAGCATAACACTCTGACCTCCTTTTCTACGGTTTTTTTTTCTTTAAGTCCCTCCCACTTTATTTCTTTTAATTGAGGTCAAATTCATGTCATGTAAAATTAACCATTTGGGTTTTTTTTAATTGAAGTGTAGTTGATTTACAGTGTTTCATGTGTACAGCAGAGTAATTTAGATATAGATATATTCTTTTTCAGATTCTTTTCCATTATAGGTTATTATAAGATATTAAATATAGTTCCCTGTGCTATACAATAGGTCCTTGTTGTTTATCTATTTTATATATAGTAGTGTGTATGTGTTAACCCCAAATTCCTAATTTATCCTCCCCTCCCCAGGGTATTTTTTTTTTAATTTTATTGAAGTACAGTTGATTTACAATGTTGTGTTACTTTCTTCTGTACAGCAGCAAAGTGACTCAGTTATACATATATACATATATATTCTTTTTCAGATTCTTTTCCGTTATGATTTATCACAGAATATTGAATATAGTTCCCTGTGCTCTACAGTAGGACCTTGTTGTTTATCCATCCTATATATAATAGTTTACCTCTGCTAATCCCAAACTCCCAATCCTTCCCTTGCCTATCCCCCCCATCTTGGCAACCACTAAAATTAACCATTTTAATGTAAATAATTCAGTGGCATTTCATGCATTCACAATGTTTTGCAATCATCACTTCTATCTAGTTCCAAAACATTTCATCCCCGAAAAGGAAATCCCATGCTCATTGAGCGGTTGCTCCCCATTTTCTGCTCTCCCTACCCTTTGCAACCATCAGTCTGGCTTCTCTCTCTGTGGGTTTACCTATACTGATACTTCATATAAATGGAATCATATAATATTTGACCTTTTGTGTCTGGCTTCTTTCACTTAATATTTTTGAGCTTCATCGTGTATTACCATGGGCAAGCATTAATTCCTTTTCATGGTTGAATAATATTGCATGAATATACTACAATTTGTTTACCCATTTTTCAATTGATGGACATTTGGACCGTTCCCACCGTTTAGCTATTGTGAATAACGCTGCTATGGAAATACTTGTGCATGTGTTTGAGTACCTGTCTTCAATTCTTTCGGATAGCTACCAAGGAGTAGAATTGTTGGGTCACATGGTAATTATATGTTTAACTTTTTAAAGAACCACCAAACTGTTTTGCACACCAGCTGAACCAAGTTACCCTTACCTACACTCCCTCCCTTTCATGGGACCCCCTTCAGCTAACACCTTCCAGGATTGCAGGGGTTCCTCTGACATTTACTAAAGCAGGAAGCCACCTAAAAAATGTTCTGCATGTTAAAAACTGCCAGAAACTCCCAGGAGACTGGCAAGGCTTTCGAAAGAGCTGTAGACCTTTGGAAACTTTGATGAAGCTGCCTTATCCTGTCACAGACACAGGCTCACAATATGGTAGATGTTTTGTAAATGTGAGAAGTAGCGTAAGGTCAAATGAGCCAGCTGGCTTTTAGAAGTTGAAAAGAAAAGCAGTTGCAATTCCACTGTCTTCATAAAGTATTTCTTCGTATCGAACCTTTTATTCATTTGAGAAAAGCATGTTAACTGCCTGCTATGTGCCTAGCATCATGCCCTGATTAAATAACATGATCCCTGTTATCAGAGAGCCCGTGAGCTGGCTAGGAAAACCGATGGTAAACAAATAATCACGTTAGAGCCTGACAAGTGCTAAGAACAGGGTTGGACAGAGTGTTGTAGGGGTGCAGGAGGTGGAAGCGTTAATCATACCTAAGAAGCTGAAAAAGGCTTGAGAGGAAAAATTTTCAGCTCAGCCATGAAGCATGAGTAGGAAGGTGGTCCTCAGAAACGGGCTGAGGCCTAGGCCGCTATGATCAAAGGCTTGTGAGTACACAACTGCAGGACGCAGTTAAGGGAATCTTTAAACAATCGAGTATATCTAGAAACAATAGGGCGTGTGAAGGTGGGTATGAGAGGGTGAAATTGGAAAGTAAATTTGTCTTTTTCCCAGCCAAAATGAAGTGACCCTGCCGGCATGAGACTGACCCCTTAGAAGGCAGCCCACTGCTGACAATGAGGGTCCTCTGGGGTATCACTTACCCACACTGGCTAAGCGTTGGCATCAAGCACATGCAGCGATGTGTGCCTTACTTCTGGGGGTCCCATTCAGAAGATTTCAAGACCTCAGAAGGGCATTTCTCTGAATTTCTAAATGTATTTGTCAAGATCCTAGAAAGCTCTATTGTATAGTATATAAGCATATAAGCTTTGCAATAAAATAGCCTTGGGTGACTGTTTTTTCCCTCTAAGCATCAGTTTTCTTACCTATAAAATGGGCCTCATGAAAATAGCTGCCCTGTGAAGTTTTGAGAGGATTAAATGACCAAAATGTGCATACAGTTCTTAATATAGCACTAAGCACACAGTGAGCATTTATAAATGTGACTTAAGATTATTCTTAACGAGAAGCTCTAGGGATTCAAACTGACTTGGTATCTAGGGAAAACTGTATACTTCCACTTCCTCTTATGAAACATTTGGGTCAAGGGGTCAGTTAAAGCGACAAAATCTTTATCACCAAAACCCTGAAAAGATCTGGACTTTTTTGTTAGTTGGCTTGGAAAGGAAAAAAGTGTATGCTTTCTGGTTCTTGGTTGCACCCTAAACAGATTGCTTCTCTTGGGCATTTCCCAAGACGTGATCTCAGCAGACACAGCACACACCTCTGTGATGATATTTCCCTATACTTCTTGAACATGTCCCTGGAAAAAAAGGTCAAGGGTGACTAAGGGAGAGAACTCAAGATTTTAATAACAGTAGTCTCCTACTGGCTGACAGAAGTTCAGGTGTATTACATGAGCGCCTGCTATTCAAAACCTTGCAACTTCTCCAAGTTTTACATTCCGGACTGTCTAAATAACTCAGCAAAAGCTGAACCTACCTTGACGATGCTCTATCCTGAGGTGAAATTACGTTTAGAGAAATGGAGATTATTCTGACACAGCTTAAAGACTTTTCTTTGAAATCGGTCACATTTAACAACTGTGTCCGGGCAAATGTTTACACTTTTCGGCACGACAAAGAGGAAGACAGACCAAAGTGATCAAGTTCAGACATTGAGCATGCCTTGGCTTCACTCAAAAAAGAACTGGTAAGAACATTGGAAATATTATGAAATTTACACAAAGAGAACTATGGGAGGCAACATAAACAGATCAGGGAAACCATACCTGGGAATTCGGAAACGTGCCTGGTCAAGAATTCACAATAAGTTTGAGAGAGCAGAAAACACTGTATTTTTACATGCAGAGCATCTTTTCCTAAGGAAAGGTTTTTCTTTTTTTTTTTTTTGGTCTTTGTTTTGTTTTTAACAAAAGCAAGAAAGGCCCACCATAATGGCAATGTATGACTGATCTGCTTAAAATCTGACAGTTTATATAGTCATTAGCAATTATTTGCCATATAACTACATTTCCTCTGATAAACCAATGAGTGACTCAGGATCACTTCTTCATGTGTTCCATTGCTGTTTCTAGGCTATTCTTAACTCTGTAATCTGTAGGGAACTTCCTGTGCTTTGAAAATGTCTGAGATCTGCCCTTATTAGAAGCTGCATTTTCATCAAACTTTTAAAAATGAGGCACATGGACTTCAGTTTAGAAATCAAACAAACGTTGCAACCTTCTGGAACTTCCCTACTTTAAATCTTGCCATTGTATTTGGAAAATCATCGCCTTCGTCTTGTTTAATGATTGGTTTCCAAATGACTGCTCAAAGAGTGATTTTTTTCCTTCAACGTCAAATACTCTCGACGTTGGACTGGGTCATTTTGAATCTGTTCGCGGTGTTAGTTGACTCCAAACAAACAAACAAAAAACTTTGTACAGAAGAAAAACTGTGTCCTAAAGTTGGTCTTCCGTTCCTTTCCAATAATTTACTTCTTTATAATTATAGTTCCATTACATTGGCTCTTTGTCTTTATGTGAGAGACACTGAACTTCATTAGCTATCGCAGTGAGTAAAGAAAATGTAGAAGTATTGATCCACCAGCAAAGCATCGGAGTGCTGCGTGGGGTGTTATGACTATGGGTTGATGAATTTTAAGACTTTCACTCTGGTTTTCAAAGCAAGTCAAAAACTGTTAAACGCAATAGTTTCTGTGGTTGTCTTTTTTTTTTTTTTTGAGCTTTGCTCTGATGTCCTAACCTTGAATATTTATCTCTGACACTAAATTTCTGATCATACTCTAATTCTCTTTTTAAAAAACTAAAATAGTCTATGTGCTAGACACACTGAAATCTCACAACTGAAAGGCGAATAGATTACCAGAATACAGTGTTAAACTTCCTATGACAATTGCAAGGGCCTGAGTATCAAAAATCAGTAATATGTCCACCTTTTAGCTGATAGAAACATTCATGTCTTACCTATAATTCTTATCTATCTTATAAAGGTTCACATCTTATAATTAAGTTAATTAAATCATTGGATGTTGCTACCTGTAAATAAATGGAGAAAACAGTGAGTAATTCTGGCAGAGCCAATGCAATTTACCTTAGAAAAATGGATAAGCTCGACACCATGGGCAAAGGACACCCACCCCATTTTAAAATGTTGGAAATAGCAGTTTTGCCCTTACTTGGCCTTGCTATCTGGTATTCCTTGAAATGAATGTGTTTTTTCCATCAACGTTGATTTCTTTTCCAGTAGGTTATAGGGGATAAAATAAAACAATACTGACATTATTTGCTCAAGAGGAAGTAACGTGACAAATGAAAACTAGTTCTGAGCTTTTTTCCCTCTACTAAGTTGGCACTATGTCAGCTTGTCCTTAACAATGTCCTCTATTACCTTAGACAAAGTTACCAGTAACTTATAACCTTTATCTATTAATTATATTTGTTCTTTATTATTTATAAACACATATATCATTTGCATTTTTCTATATAGATGTCTATATAAAGACATGTCTATCATGTATAATTCTTTCACCTGTTGATTTCAGCTAAGAGAAAAGGATTCAGACGCTCAAAGACTTGAGGTTTTTATAGGTTCGGTGTTGGAAGATTGTCATTTTTCTACTTCAACAAAAAGAACATCTCTCTCTTTAATAGTCTTCCTAATCTAGTACTACGTACAGGAAAAACAAACGGAATGTGTTAGGAAGATGCAGAGATCCATACGTGTCAGAAAACCCCAGGAAAGCATTAAAACTGGCTCAAGTTTTTTGTTTAAGTTTTATCAAGGTATAATTGATATACAAAAAGTATTCTATGCATGTAATGTATGTATTTTGATGAGTTTGGACATATGCATATACCTGTGATACCTAATTCCAAGGTTTCCAGTACTATACAGCAACCCTTTGGGATCTAAAGACTGTCCCCCAAAACTGGGAACAGTAATGCTGTGTTTGTACATCTTACGCTTCTTTTTGAAAGCATTTCATAAAATCTTTGTTGTATTCATATTTTAGGGCAGCAGTTTAAGTGGTTCCTTACACAAAAGATTTGAACTCTTAAGGGTTTTTTAAAAAATCACTATCTAAATCTCTCACTATCTATTTTTCCAAGACTACTAATAGCCTAACTGGTATCGGTGATGTCGATATGAGGGCAGACAAAAAACCTTGCCCTCCAGAAGACCATGATATCATCTGAAATTATTCATCTGCTCTTCCTCCACTTTTTGTTCCCCTCCAACATTAACAAATTAAACAATAGCCCCCTAACAGGCAGCATCCTTCAAGATCAAAATTGATTTTCAAGCAAGTTAAATTCCTTGGGAAAAAGGAAAAAAAACAGTTTGCCAGACACCGTTATGAATGCTTTGCAGACATCTTATTTAAGCAAAAATAATCCTATGAAGTATTTTATATATGAAGAAACTTAGGCTCAAAGAACTTGAGTGACATACCCAAGTTCACACACGGTAAATGATAGAATTAGGATATAACCCCAGTTCCATGTAACTTCAAAGACCCTACTACTCTCTCCTGTAACTTACACCTTCTCCAAGGACAGTGGCAGGAAGCAGAGTGGCACGTGAACATTAGAATGGAAGGAAAATCTATTCAGAAGTGAAGAACTGAGAATTCATTATCTTGTTCTTCAAATAGAAATGATCAGTAGGAATCCCAGTGAGACCGAAGAGTATAGGTTAGCGTGCCCCAGGACCCAGGTTTCACTGGTCTCCTCTAAAGCAGTCATTAATTTCTTCACTCAACACTAGTTTATTGGGTGCCTAATAAAAGCCTAACACTGTGCAGGTCACCAATGTAGCACAGTGAACCACAGTCTCTGTTCAGAATACCCAAACAATTAACAGGTAGACAAACAAAACCATAAACAAAATAATTGGGTTATCTGGGTTTCTCTATGAAGTTGACTTTTGGTTTGAGATCCTAAGACTGGGAAGGAACAGCTGTAAGTAGAATTTCCTAGGCAGAAAGAAGAGCAGATGCAAAGGCCCTGGGGCAGGAAAGAGCTTGACTTAGAAGAAACTGAAAAGCAGGCTACTGATGTAGCCTTGTGAGCACCAGGGTGGCTGATACGAGATGGTGCTGGAGTGAAAGATGGCTGCTGACTAGACAGGGCCTTCAGGCTAAGATGAGGGTGTCGTTCCTCTCCCTATATTCTACTTTCTTCCTTTTGTCAACAGCCAAGCACAAAGCTCTTTATTTTGTACAATGCCTCCAGTCAGGAAGCACAGTGTACTCTCATTCTTAATACCTCCTGTAGGACCAAGCCCTCAGTAACCACTATGAATGCTACTCAGTGATAATGCCTCACATTTTGTGGGATTTGTAAATTACAATGAACTTCCTGGCATCCTTTTTTCTTCCTCATGACAACCAGAATATTAGTGTAGTGTAGTAGCCATGTGCCTGGCTCTCACACCTGGGCACAAAGCAAAGTTCTGCTACTCCATAGCTGTGTGACTTCAGACAGGTCACCTCACCTTTCTAGATCCCAGGTTCCTCATTTCAAAAAGGAAACAACCGTCTTGCGGCATTCATTCTGTGAGGAATAAGCAAGATAAAGTATCAAGATTGCATAGCATAGGGCCTGGCAGGTAGTCAGTGCACAATACTTGTACATGTTTCCACTCCATCCCACCCCATCTGCAGATAGGGACTTGTCTAAGCTTGCCCATTTAGGAGATGCTAGAACCAAAACTTTGGCTACTTCATCTAAGTGCTTTTTTCCCTCTACTGCCGTGAATCACTGCAAAGTGAAAGGAGGTTAATAAACCTTTTTCCACCCTATGGGAGAGGGTATCATGTACAGCGAGAGGAAGGTCAATTTCTGGAAGCATGGGATTAGTTTGAGCATTGATCTAAAAACTCTTACACAAGAATTTCTTAAGGGCATACTTCTATTAAACATGTCTCTTTGCTATTTCTGCTAAGCAAAAGAAGAAGGAAAAAAAAAAACATCCTGCCCTATGCTTCCTTAAAAGGAAAAAACAAATGGAAGTTTGATGAAATCATGTGGGTGCCCTTGACTTATCTTTATCCATCACCGTAAAATGTGCCCACATGGAAGATAAATAGTGTTATTACATCCAGTGCTCAGTACTGAGTTCCAGAAATGCTGACAAGACACTAATCCCAACAAAATGTATGGAAGTTAATTATAACTGAAGCACACAAAAGTCAGCCAGAAGATTGCAGTCACCAAGATTCACTGAATGAACACTTTGTTCTTTGCTGTGAAGGAGATACGCACATCTCTCTCCTCATTCCCTTTCTGCATCTCCCTTCTGCCCTGCCTACATAACTGCTAAAGTGCAACTCCATGCTGGTAACAAATGTGCTGTAAGCCTGAGAAGGAAAGGAAACGTTCTCATTGGCTCGTGCCCAGGGGACATTTGGAAAGCCCAGGGACCGCAGAGAGCCTGGTGCTATCTCTGTAACCTTAAGCTTGAGGCCATTCACTGACACTTGGATACCCAAGAAGGGTATCCATCAGGCATTCAGCATAGTAGCATCTTTCCCTGAAATATGATTGGCTATAAGGCCACCAGAAGTTCAGGTTTGCTATTAAAGCCTTATTAGGAAAGCTAGTCAGATTTCAAAGGCTGTGGTTCTTGTGAAAAGGCAACTAAATTTTCTGCCATAGAGAGAGAGGGTCAATCAGCCCTGCATCAAAGAAAAATATGGGCCAAGAAAATGTGAATGGAACTGGAAGTAGGTATTTGAGTTTCTGCTGCTTATTCCCTTTGACCCTCTGGAGGGAGGATAGTGATGCCATTGTCCCTAACTCACTATCAATTCATTCATTCGTTCACTCAAAGTACATTTTTTGTTTTTGTTTTTGTTTCTTGCGGTACGCGGGCCTCTCACTGCTGTGGCCTACTCCCGTTGCGGAGCACAGGCTCCGGACGCGCAGGCTCAGTGGCCATGGCTCACGGGCCCAGCCGCTCCGCGGCATGTGGGACCTTCCCGGACTGGGGCACAAACCCGTGTCCCCTGCATCGGCAGGCGGACTCTCAACCGCTGCGCCACCAGGGAAGCCCTCAAAGTACATTTTATTACGTGCCTAACCGTGCAAGGGTATCACAAAGAACATTAGTCATTCAAGAAATTCATTGAGAAATCTATTATTGTCATTTAAAAAATAAATTTGGCAATGCTGACTAGTCTCCTTCAGAACCCTACTGGCGCAGTGGTTGAGAATCCACCTGCCAATGCAGTGAACGCGGGTTCAAGCCCTGGTCCGGGAAGATCCCACATGCCGCGGAGCAACTAAGCCCATGCGCCACAACTACTGAGTCTGTGCTCTAGAGCCCGTGAGCCACAACTATTGAGCCCACATGCCACAACTACTGAAGCCCACGTGCCTAGAGCCTGTGCTCCGCAACAAGAGAAGCCACTGCAATGAGAAGCCTGTGCACCACAACGAAGACCCAATGCAGCCAAAAATTAAAAATAAATAAGGAAATTAAAAAAAAAAAAAACCTCATCTTTTCTGCATTCCCTCCCCAACCAAGAATCTTCTTAGCAAAGTTTTCCCTAGCCTGGGAAGCCAATCAAATTTTAACTTCTCTCTGTGGTTCAGTAACTGTCATATCATGTCTCTTTATTTTCTTCACAGATATTTCTGGAATTTTCATATTTTTTGGTTCCTTACTTATCCTCTGCCTCCCTGAATTAGAATGTCAATTCCACAAGACAAGACCCCTTTCCAGTCTTCTTCACTATGGTTCCAGGTCAGGTTGGCCATCTGGTAATGCCTTTTGCCTTGCTTGCATTAGGTCCTAAAACTATGCCAGAACAGAGTAAGAGTTTAGTAAATATTTTGATTGAATGAAAGAACTATAAACGTGGTAAATACAGAAATGAGATGCTGTTGAAGAGACTGAGATAAAAGTTAAGGGCAGGCATGAGGAAACCTTGCTTCCCAGTTATTACTTGGCAGCTTCAGAAACTGAAGCAAAGAGCTTGCAAGCAACTTGATTTTAGAACACAAGACAAAGTTTACCCAAACCATTGATCCTTATGACTATGTCCTTTAATAATAATAATAATAAAAGCAACAACAACGTTAGTACTCTGGTACATTTATTTTCTGCCAGACACAGTTCTAAGTGCTTTTCCTATGTTAAATAATTTAGTCCCTAAACTATCCTGTAAGAGAGACACTATTATTATCTTCTTTTCACAGATGAAGTAACAGAGGCATAGAAAATGAAGTGATATTGTACAGCACAGGGAAATATAGCCATTAATTTGTAATAATGTTAAATGGAGTATAATCTATAAAACTACTGAATCACTATGTTGTACACCTGAAACTAACATAATACTGTGAATCAACTATACTTCAACAAGAAAATAAATAATAAATTGAAAAATAATTTTTAAAAGAGAAAGAAAGTAAAGTGACTTACCAAAGGTCACACAGCTTACATGTGTCAGAGGCAAGGTATAAACCCAGGCACTCTGATTCTCTTAACCATCTGGCTATACATTAAACCTCACTGTGTTTCCCTGATTTTATTGGCTTTATCCTATTGTGACCATGCTAAAAGAGTATTGCAGAGCATGGATTAGAAACATAGATCTTTTACAAATCTATTGAAAAAGTGGATGGGACTGTTATTGTAACAATAGTAAAACAGTAAAACTTCAGAATAAATGGAGAAGGAAGAAAAACTGTTTTTCATACTGTCTTAAGCAGCCACCCCCATGACAGGGAGGAAATGAGGCAGATTTTTTCTGTTTAGCCTTAAGTGTATTTATACACTTTAATCTCTTGCCTTGTATGCTCACCAGAGCAATTTGTCAGTTGGTTGTAAGCTTTCTACATAAATATATGTGAAACTTGTGGTATCTACAGATATCCCCTATTAAAATGATGAATATATCTGTTTTAAGTCTACCCAAAGTAGAAATTAAACTAGAGCCGCTGAGGCACATTTCTACAGGAGAGAGGAGAGATTTATGCATTTGCAGGTATTCACCCTCGACGTTCGGTTGAGAGCCCCTTTGCTCCCTATCCCTTTCCTCCCCGACTCAGTTCAGATAACCTGATTGTCCTCTTCCTGTAGATCCCAGCCCACCCACAGACTCATATCAACAGATGAATGGATAAAGAAGATGTGGCACATATATACAATGGAATATTACTCAGCTGTAAAAAGACACGAAATTGAGTTATTTGTAGTGAGGTGGATGGACCTAGAGTCTGTCATACCGAGTGAAGTAAGTCAGAAAGAGAAAAACAAATACCATATGCTAACATATAAATATGGAATCTAAAAAAAAAAAATGGTTCTGAAGAACCTAGGGGCAGGACAGAAATAAAGGTGCAGACGTTGAGAATAGACTTGAGGATATGGGGAGGGGGAAAGGTAAGCTGGGACGAAGTGAGAGAGTGGCATGGACATATATACACTACCAAATGTAAAATAGGTAGCTAGTGGGAAGCAGCTGCATAGGACAGGGAGATCAGCTCCGTGCTCTGTGACCACCTAGAGGGGTGGGATAGGGAGGGTGGGAGGGAGACTCAAGAGGGAGGAGATATGGGGATATATGTTTATGTATAGCTGATTCACTTGTTATAAAGCAGAAACTAACACACCATTGTAGAGCAATTATACTCCAATAAGGATGTTAAAAAAAAAAAAAAAAAGCCTTCAGTTAAATATCAACTTCCACTAGCCGTTGACGCCTATCCATTCAATGAATATATACTTAGCATGTGCTGTGCACAAGACTAGATTTGTTGCCTAGATTCTTAATCCCCAAACTATTTTCCTTGGCACCTATTCCTTTTTTTCTTCAGTATCCCAGCTTGGATTTCCTGTTTCTTCTCCCTGGTCTGGACGGACAGCCTTGGGGGACTTGTCCAGGGTTACTTTACCTGATTTAAGATGGTCTCTGCTCCCAGTATTATCCCCCTTCTCTGCCTAATGTCTACTCCCTTCTTTACCAAGTGCGTTCCATTACCCCTCCTTCCTCTTCACCAAAATCGTTACACACCCATCCCTTGGGCCCAAAGTTGACTTACTAAACAATTAATATTTCTGCGTACTGGTCTGAATATTCTATCAATGACCCACAGCTATTCCGAATGTACCCATTTCTAGAACACCAGTGAAATAAAACATAATACCAGTTAGGACCATTTGAGGAGAAGAATGTGGCTTAGAATCATCCATGATATTGAATATTTCCTGCTTGATGCAAATTATTCTACTTTAGGCATGTGTCCCAAAGTATATCCCAAGAAACTGATCCTAAGAGAGGTACCACATGAAAAAAAAAGTTCTGTGCAGGAAATCCTGTGTTCTACATTCCCTTCTTGTGTCACAAACTGGTTTGACACAGGAAACCCATTTTTTTCAATAACATCCATAATGTCCCCATTGAATCCACTTTAGGAAATGCAGCTTTCCTAAAAGGAGACAAAGATGAACCAGAAATATTTTCCACCTTCAAAGGAACTTTTCCTGGGAATGGTGCAGAGAGAAAGATGCCCAGCACAAAACAGAAGTAAACAAAGCACACGTGTGTGTTTGTGTTTATGAGTAGAAGGTAAAAAATAAGTATGAGCTGATTGCTTAATTTCTGGTGAGGTGATTGGCCTTTCACTGGAATAATGATGTAGTATGTCCTGAATCCATATCCAGCCTAGGACATATAAAGAAAGTCAGATGCAGCGCAATTTTTTAGAAGTTTTATGTGTGAGAGAGAGATCCTTACTTCTCTATGCTGCTCGCAGCTCCCCTAAGCTCCCCTCACTAACTTCTGACCCCTTTAATTGTTCCCAAGAATTTGTAGCTTCATCCAGTATCTGTATGGTTGTGATACTGAATATTTATTTTGCAACCCATCCTCTCATAGACATGTGTTTTACTCTAAGTCTGAAAGGGCCTAAAAGACCATCCCATACTCATATTTTATAGGCTCATCGTATTTACGTGACGTGGTCATGTTTAAACAGCTAAATCATGGCAGGTGAGGGAGTAGGGTGAAGGCCTAGGGACTCCCAGCCACAGAGCTAGGCAAACATTGTCCTTCCTTGGCTGGCCCAGTGAGGATGTCCTCAAAGCTGATAGGCTGATTCTGTTCAAAGACTTCATTTGTCACACCCTCATTACTCTCACCCACACTCTGGGAGCTAAGAAGTACTGGCCAGGAGCAAAAGGTCAATAGGATCACACACATTCACTTCCAGAAAGAACCCCACCAAGTTATCAATGTAGATATCAATTTATTCTAGCGGTCTGACCACCTCTTCAGAATCATTCCTGGCCCCTGCATGTTCAGCTCTCACAAGCTCACGTACCATAGCAGTGCTTGAGTTCACCAGGAGGCAAATGAAAACATATTGCTCGTCTGTACCATCCTTTTTTTCCAAAATATTCTAAGCTAGAGATTCTGTAGCTATGAAGGCCCAAGGGTTTCATTAACTTAGTTGCTAACAATTTATGCTTCAGTCTACTGTCATCGAAAAATGGTGGATAATGATGAGCTAATTCTCGCGTGAACTACAGGGAGGATTTGTTCTTTTTACACGTCTATATAAAACTAAAATCTTTTTAAAATGAAACTAGATTAGGAAAGAAAAATTTTAAAAAGATTCAGGTTGGTTTGAAAGACAGCACTTCTCGTCTCCTCACCTCTATCCCTCCTAAGACAATTCTTATGTCTTTTTAATCTCCCCTAAGAAGGATTTCCAGTTTTACCAAAAAGTCTGGCTCCAACTCTAGGTATATTTATGGCTGTAATTTTCAAGCTGTAAAGTGCTATATAATACGCCTACCACATTATGGGCAACAGGTAAATATTTATGTAATGAAAAAAATGGGTGAATAGTATTATTATTTTCCTTCTTGTGTATTTTCTTCTTTTATCCTACCTAGAACAAGACTAGGGGCTGTTCAAAAAGGGATACCTAAATGATTTGGTCATATTTCCTACTTAATACCTCTGCTGCTCAGTCCTTATGTCCCAGTTTTTGTTACTAAATACTTTGTGCTTTGCAAAAACTATTTCAGGTGTGGAAATGAGAAGGCATCATGCAGTGGAGACACTGCTTACTGAGTTCCTACAAAGTGCAAAGTACATTTTTTGGCACTGGAGAGTCAAACGGTTACATGAAATCTGTGATTTCTGCCATCAAAGGTTTACAGTCTATTTCAGGATCTTGTGTATATGTATGTACACATAAGCATATATATGTATATAATTTGGGATTATATATTATATTTAATTATATAATTATGATTATATAATTGGGACATATATGTGTGTGTGTATACATGATGATAATTGGGAAAATTAAGTTTGGAATTCGAAAATTAGACTGGGAAGATTAACTGGTAAAATATTACAATAGGCTATCATTTAAAAAATAATATTAACAGAAAATACAAAACAGTCTGTACAAATTAAAACTAAGAAATAAAGGAACTTATAGGAAAGGAACTCTATGTGTTTTCTGACTGCCTTTAATTTTATATATTTTTTTCTTTGCTATATACCCTTCAGATTTTTAAAAATAAAAATGTAAGAAGCATATGCTAAATATAAAATGAGTGATATGTGTACAGGCAACTAGTACAAAAGTTCAGAAGAGAAAGCAGCCTGGGAATTATTCTGGATTCTCTCCAAAGTAAGCGAAGTAAGCTAATTTCTGTATGTTTTACAGAGAATGAAACTGTTTACTCCATACTTAGACACTATGGAACCAGAAAACCTTCTGGTTTATTGAAATCTACATTGTACATAATCTTTTGAAATTATTCAATCTTAATACTTCCATAAATATACATAAGCTAGAAGCTTTAAATATATTTACAAATAGTATCCTGTTTATGTTTTATTGAATATTCAAAAATCATTTGCCATTAGATGATTATTAATATGCAACAAAATGCCATAAAGCTTCTTTAAGAAGCTTTAGAGGATTGGGTATTTTATTTCTCCCAAAGAACTCCAATATCAACCTCATCCCTAGTTTTTTCCCCCTCAATAAAATTGCGTACTGTTTTTTGCCAGTGCCCAAGGATAGTGCAGAGTTATCCACAGTCCATCCCAAAGCTACACAGAGTCCGCCTCAGACTCTGAATCAACAAGTCTGAAGCCCTGAGGCTGGCAACGAGTGACTTCTGCTGTCAGCTCTTCAGGCTTTTCTCTGTCCCAGGCTTGGAATGTAGAGAGCAGGGTGGAAGTGTTTAATCTGGAAGCTATCTACTTCTTAGGAAGTTTACCTCGGGGGTCTCAGAAATATTGAGCTGCTTGGCACTTGAAGGAACTTCCCAATAAGGGGGCAGACTAAAAAGATTAGTTTCATTCAAGCAAGGAGGACAGAATCTGAAACATGAGACACTGGTCCAGACTCTTGATCCCAAGTGACAGAAACCCAATTAAAACTCGTTTAATCACAGAAGGAAATAAAACAGCAAGCCTTCATAAAACTTTAATTTCCTTTTAATCTTGCAGAAAAAATATTTAATTATTTGTATAAAAAATAAAAACATTGCAAGTAAGAAAAAAAAAGAAACTTGTTGAATCAGAAAGAGAACTGGTTCATGTCACTGAAAAGACCAGGAGAGAATCTGGCTTCAGGATCTCCAGATCATCAAAACTTTTGACTCTCACTCTCTCTGGCTCTCTTTCTTGCTCCTGTTCTCATAGCTATTTCTCTGTATGAATTACCCACGTTCTCTTAGACCGTAGCCTGAGGATGGAGTAGACAAAGAGTTGAGTATACGAGGGTGGAGGTTGAAGAAACTGTGGCACAACCAGCTATAAGAAGTCAGTCAGTGATCAGATATATGAGTACAGAGCTCAAGACAAAGGGCTCAATTAATAATTTTCATAGAGCTCCATGAACTAATGATAGCAACATTTATGAGCATCACCTGTATGCCAGGCAGTTTACTAAACAATAAACCTCACTGAACCTTCAAAATTCTGTGAGAGAGTCTCAGAGGTCTAAATGACTTGCCCAAATTCACATAACTGCTAAACCATGGCACTGCCATATTTGAAAACCCAGGTCAGTACATATGACTCCTGTGCAGGACACTCTGGACATTAACCAAAGTGTTGGCTGCTGGGGACTCATAACTGTCCTCTCCCAAAATCTCCCTTCAGAAAGGGAGCTCCCTCAAGAAAGGGAGGTGCTTCATCCAAGATTGTGCCCCCTTGATAAAAGGTACCAAGACCCAATCACCTTGCCTCAATTTGGGAGACTGCAAAGAACTTCCCATGGGATAGTTAGATGCCTCTGTTACAACTGCGTCACAGTTAAACTTTAGCTTCTGCCCAATTTTACTTCCCCCACTTCCTTACATGTGTCGTTCCCAAGTGTACCCGTGGCAAAACTCACACGCACAAAACTCCATTTCAGGTTCTGTTTCAAGCAAGCTCAAAGCCTGAGCTGTTTGCCTTTATCATAAGCTACCTCCTCAAATCAAGTCTGTTGGCTTTGCCTGCTTAACTCCAAAGAGATATTGTGAAATGAATCATGAAGTTTTGAAAATGAGCAATTTCCAAACAGGGGACAAAAAATATTCCCATGACATACTCAAAAAGGTAGCATAATTTTATGTGAATTGTGGACCTAGTCAACAATTTTTCATGTTCACTACTACCATATTTTATGTTCTCTATTACAAAGCTGAGCAGAAGGCCTTCTTCATATTGGTTTACTCTTTCCTGTCTTCCTGGCAAATTAAACTGTTTGATGAACGGCCTGCATTTAGCGTGGAGCTTGCTTGCACGTCAGACACGGTTTAGATACAAATTGTTTCCTTGAAGAGTAACCATGGAGTCCTTCACTCCTAGGTCACTGGGAATGTGTTAATATTCATTGAGTCCTGTGGTGCGTCAAATAGACACAGAGTTACCAGTCCTCAGCTTCAGTCTGAGTTACAACAGAAACCACAGTAAGAAAGACAAGAAACAAAGACCACTTTGTCCATCCTTGAAGGATGCCTTAACTTCATCTGGTCCTTCTAGAAAATGGTAATATTTTTTCCTTCTCTCTCAATGTTTTTCAGTAGGAAAGACTGTCACCCATGTTACAGTTTCTGGAATTCCAGAGAGGCCCCCGTGCTCTCCCAAGTACATCCCCTCATTGACTTGAGGATATTTGCAATTCCACCATTAGAAATTCTTTCTCTAGTATCAGTCAAAGGTGGCCAAGGCAATAGCAAGCCTTAAACCTTTTCAGTCCACTGCAGTTCAGTATAAGTATGACTGAGTTTGCCAACAACTTTTGAAAGCAGGTGGTTCTGATGACTAAGTTGTTGGGTAGAGAGATGGGGTAGGAAACCAGCACTGGTAGAACAACTATTTGTTCAAGACACTTTACAGGTACAACCTCATTTGATCCTCATTTAACCCTATATTAGCCCTGTATTATCCCTCCTTTATTGATAAGGAAACTGAGTTTTAGAAAAGTAGATAGATTGTCCAATATCATGTACCTAGAAGGTACCAGATGTGGACTCCATGTGTAGGCCTGCCCAATGGAACAGCAGTATCCTCTAAAAACACCAGACTCATCAGGGGAGATCATGTCATTAGGGTAGGAAAGTGAAGAATGAAGAGGAAAAAGGAACTAAAACACAAGTACTTAGCCTCAATGATCATCACTGCACTAGGCCATGGGACCTAAGGTAACATGGTACTACACAAAGCATGACATGAACCTGAAGGGGCCCTGGGATAAAGGGCTCCTTTACAACAAATAGATGAATAGTCCCCGTGAAGTAGAAGGGCCACCTCCTCTGCAAACAAGGCCAAGAGCATCTGTAAACTCGTTAAAACCTTTGGCGCCAGAGAATGTCCACTCTGGACTGTAGTTTCTTAGCTGTTTGGTACATCAGTCTGACCAACGGTTTCCTCAGCCCACACTCAGATAGAGTTAGGTGGCTCTGAACAGAACTTTTGGAGACAAGCAGAGAGGGGAGTCACCTGAACGTACCATATATGTAGTTCTCTATGTGAGGCTACAGATTGATTCCCAAATAAAACAGCATTCTCTTTGGGATTATCTACTGCTACAGATTGTCCACAGTGCTTCTTCTGCCTGCAATACCAACAACTCTTAGGAGTTTGAAGTAGGAAATGTACTCCCAGGTACAACAATTTTAGTTCTCCAAGTATAACAGGGCTGCATTTGTATCACTGGGCTTAGACAAAGTTGATCCAAGTCCCCCCAGATTTACACTAAGTTATCTATTCATTAACCACAATTCTAGTACTAACCTTTTCTCATCTTGGAATGTTAGACATGGAGCTCAAAAGTATTATGATGTACTGGGAAAACAGCATAAGGTTAAGAACATGGGTTTTGGAACCACATAGTCTTTGATTCAAGTCCCAATTCTAGTATTTTCTAGTGCATGGCCTTGCACAAGTTACTTAATCTCTCTGCACCTCAGTTTTAGTAAGGGTAAAATGGAGATCTATCCAGTAAGGCTGCTGTGAGGGTCAAATGAGATAAGGTATGTAAAACCCTTACTGTCATCTCTTTAATTCTCATTATGACCCTGTATTTGAAGGAAGCCATTGAAAATGACTTACCATGAGATTTTGCCCATCTACCAGGTGAACACTTGGCTGTTTAGAAGGAAAATACATTAGTTTGGCTGAAAAAAACACTAAAATCAACAACTTGTTGAAGACAAATGTTCAGAGAAAGATGGTATTTGGTGCTATTATATAGTTTACCCAGAAAAATTACAGCAAAAAGAAAATGAAAAGCATTTTCAAAAGCATTTCAAAAGTCAACATTCTTGTTTTAATTAGTACAGAGATTCATAACCTTCACTGTATTAGATGTAAGAGAAGACTCCTTTATTCACATAATTTTTGATCTCTGTTTAAAAATAACATTTCAGTCAAGCCTTTTGATGATTGATGACTGATTATTCACCATCAAATATTGGTACCTTGTGAAATGGATTTGCTTTTAGAGCTCCTTTTCTGGCACCAGTTTTCCTCGGAAAAGGAGGAGTTTCTGTCCACTGAGATGGAGACATATTTGTGGATGCTGTCAAAAGCTCTTTTACATTTGATGTCTCATGTCAGAGAAGTCAAGGATCCCGAGAGGAATTACTTTCTACCAAGCGTCATATGTGCTCGGCTTAGTATATATTTTCCAGGACTTGCTTCAAAGACTGGGCATTATAACGGAACTATTTTGAAGAGGACTGAAAAAGATCCATTCAAAATGTATCTCCTAGCTCCTTGTCTAGTTAGGTTTATCCTACAATACCTTTTTGACATTTTAAATCGCATATCCTTTAGCTGTGATGGGAATGTCATGAGGAAATCTCTTGAAGAACAAAGAAATGAGCATGTGTGACGATTGAAGAGGCAATTTAAGGGGCTATTGTGACCATGACTATCCCACTGAACTGGATACAGCTGTGTAAACCCAGGATGGGAGGTATGTAAACAGGGATTTGACAATGCTATGCTGCTGAGTTTGGCTAGAGCTCAGGTCACACATGTCAGTTTTAATTATAATATCTCCCACCACGTCTTTGACCTAAACAAAATATATAGTTGTCTCTTCAAACACATCTGTGTAAAGTCATATTGGATAAAGTGGGTTCTTTAACATACAACAACTGAAATGTTGGCTTTAACAGAGGCATTCTTCTAAGGCTCAAAGATTAACAAGAGCGGAAAAAAACTTGTAGAGAAGAGTAAGCAAACGCAGAGATGCCATAAATTTTCCTTCTGGTCTACTAATCGATACCAGCACTCTGCCAGTGAATTACTGTAAATAAGTTAATAGGGAAACCCATTTGTCATCACTTTGTATGCTAGTGAAATTCTAAAGAGCCTGGAGGATAAAGTGCTGATTGATTTCATTTATCAAAATCCTACTCATCCTTTAAGACCCTGATTAAACATCATCCCTTCCATGAAGCCCTGAATGTCCATGCCCAGGAATGGGTTTCCCCTGCCCCAGATCCACCGTGCCAATTTTCTTTGTCATACATAAGAAAATTGGCTGAATACAAAGGATATCTTAGTAGACTTTACATCAGGGTTTGAGTCCTGGCTCTGCCACTCCTAGCTAAGTGATTTTAGGCAAATAAGTTTGCCTTTCAAATCTAATAATGGCAACAATGATGACATTTATTGAAACCTTACCATACACAGTGTATGCAATACAGTATTTCTAATCCTCACCACAACCTACAATGTGGTTATGATTGTTCTCCACTGTAAAGCCAAGGAAACTGAATAGTTAAATAACTTAAGACAGCACATTTAATAAGCTAGTCTTCAAGCTTCAACAAATATGCATATTCCATTTCATTATCCTACCTTTCTCACTTCATCTACCACTTAGGAAGCACCTAACACATAGTAGTTCTTACTACATACATGCTGACAATACCAGTTTATTGATTGACCATATAGGCCCTAATGGGAAGCTTTAAAGACCACATTAACCCCTGTGCCCTCAGAGGGCCTGGGTTTTTCATTTACTGTAGACAACATGGACCTTGAATTTTACACTGAGCAGCAAAAGCTACAGCATAAAGTATCAAAGGCTATAAAATTCAACAAGATTTGATATATGCCATTTCTCTTTTTTTTTTCTTGACAAAAATAAGGCCACTCTCCATAGACACAGAACACTTTTGACCATAATTTACTGTATGAGTTCCAAGTTGATTAATCTGAGAATGATAATATATTTCAAAATATTGCAATCTCACAATTAATGGATGCTAAAAAATAGAATATATCAATACCAACATTTACTAAAACATTATAAATTGAATATTTTTATTCTAGATAATTTTTTTTATTTTAAGAAAAATTGAAAGAAGAATTATATTTTTATAGTCATTTCAAAGTTGGGTAAGAATTCCAAAACTTTATTTGGAATAACCACTCTTCGGTCTGGAATAGTTTTCAGCTCTTTTGAGGAAACGGGGAGGGGGAAGGGTAAGCTGGGATGAAGTGAGAGAGTAGCGTTGACATATATACACTACCAAATGTAAAATAGCTAGCTAGTGGGAAGCAGCTGTATAGCACAGGGAGATCAGCTCAGTGCTTTGTGACCACCTAGAGGGGTGGGATAGGGAGGGTGGGAGGGAGACTCAAGAGGGAAGAGATATGGGGATATATGTATATGTATAGCTGATTCACTTTGTTATACAGCAGAAACTAACACAACATTGTAAAGCAATTATACTCCAATAAAGACGTTAAAGTCCTTGGGGCAAGGTGTGAATGTCAAATTAAGACATGTAATTTGTAACAAAGAATTCCTTTGAGGACTACAAACTACTTGAGCTTAGCAACCTGGAGTTTATATATCTTATCTTGCTTTTGGCGATGATCTAAGAGTCTAGCTTCTGAAAAGGAGGTAAATGTGTTCAAATTAGGAATTGACCCTGAGGAAGCTAAACTTTCTCAATTGACAGATACTTGCCTTAATTACCAATCCAGTAAATTAGACCAGTGGACACACTTTTGCTAATAACAGGACAGAACTGTTGATGCATGGAAGCAACGTGGTACAGTGACAGGAGCAAAGACTTTGAAAGAAAGAAGACAGGGGTCTGCACCCTGGCCTTACATGTACTTGGACAGTTAATTAGTATGCCACAGTGACTTATTGAGAGCTTGGCTTGTGCTAGGTACTATTTTAGGTATTAGGCCCTGAAACCACTCTCTAAGCTTCTGTTTTCTCACGTTGAATCTAAGAAAGAGTGAAAGAAAATATAAGCAAAGTACTTAGAAGGGTTCCTGGAATACAGTAGGTGACTGATCAATAGTGGCTGATATAAAATTATTGTTTCTATGGCAATGGAGTTTGTCTGGATAAATCTGACCTTTACAGTTTGATTTTCATTCTTCTTCGACTTCCAATCAATGTGGCTAAAGCTCAATCTTATTATTTCAGAAATATGACCTTATTATTAAATTTAAATGCTCACATGAAAAAGGAAAAATTAGTCACCTGAATACTTTTCCAACAATACTAATCTGAAATAATATTTTGCCAGTAATTGTCATCGTTTTAGAAAGAGTCAGTTCTATGTCATGTTGCAATAATAATACTTGGATCGGGTTGCTTTCAATTACAATTAAGAGAAAAATCCTCTCAGAACAAACAGGAAAGGAAATGTATTAGCTCATATAATTGAAAGGTAGAGACTAAACACTATATATTATCACATATAATTCTTACAATGTATCCATTATCATCTCCATTTTATATGAAGTAAATGAAGCCTAGAGAGGTTAAATAACTTATCCAAAGTTCACACAGACACTGTGTGAGGGGTCAGTATTTGAATCCAGGCCATCAGACTCCAAAGTCCATTCTACTTTTTAGACCATTTAGAACAATTCCTGGCATAGACTACCCAATCCACTTTTCATAATAACCACTAGGCTTTTTCACTTTCCAAAATATGATGACATTTTTTTCCATTTTCTATTTTAACAAGAGAGTGTCACATAGATATAGCCAAAGAATTTGGATTAATATACTACATCACAATCAGTTTCATTTTTCGGGTCACCAAATGCCTACATCCAGGCACAAAGCCAAGTGCATTGAAGGAGATAAAATACTTGCTCTTCACTTTAAGTTTACAAGGTATATACTTCTGTAGTTCTTCAGGGCTGACAAAGGCATAGGGCCTGCATTAGCTCCTTTGGTCCTTATAACAAACCTGGTCAGAATTTCTGTAAGCCTGACCTGGACTGTCAGGGGTCAGGGCCCACTGTAAGCATGGGCTGGCTACAAATCTTTACACAAAATATGAATAGGTGCTGGAGCCCAGGACCAGACCCCTGGATCAGGGTAATTAATTTGTGCCAGTTTCCCTCACGCTACCCACCCCACCTCATCGGCCCCACTCCTGTCTCTGAGGCTAGTGCTAAGTTCAACAAATGCCAAGTGCTATCTGTAACACAAGAGTAAAGCTAACACTCCTTGGGTCTGAGGCAGACACTTAAAATACAGCAACATGTTCAAGCCGCTTTAAATGGAAGCTTGTTTCATCATTTCTTTTCCTTTGTGTGGCTATGAAACCTTAGTTTGTCTCTTAAGCATCCTAAACATAATTATTTTAAAGTCTAGATCAATATAAACTATCCCAGAATTTATGGTGTAAATGTGGAAAACCTCATATGTTAATAAGATAAATAAGTAATGTCTTTGTCAGACACAGCTCTAGAATTCATTGCATCTGGAGTACACTGATGTCTCCATAGTTGATTCTGTTGCTGTTTTTCTTAAAGCTAGTTTTCTTCATGTGTGTATGAATTTGGGCTTGCAGGCGCATTTTGAACGGAAGCCTTTTGGGTTTGGGTTTGGGTTTGGGTTTGGGCTTCGGTTCTCTGACATCTGCCTGTGAACACGCTCTCACCTTCCGTCTGTACCCCCTGCTCTTGCTTCCTGTGTGCATCTCTCCACATGCCCTCCACGTGCCTCCCTCTACAGTTGCCTCAATATGCCCCCCACACCCAGCCCACAGTCCAGAACCAGGTCTTTTAAGGTTTGGAGGTTTGGGGTATATATTCGTTTCCTAAGCCTGCCATAATAAATTACCACAAGCTTGATGCCCTCAAACAACAGAAATTTACACTCTCATGGTTCTGGAGGCCAAAAGCCTGAAATCATGGTGTCAGCAAATCCATGCTCCTTCTGAAGAGTTTAGGAAAGAATCCTTCCTTGCCTCTTTCCAGCTTCTGGTGGCTACTGGCATTCCTTGGCTTGCAGTAGCTGCATCACTCCAATGTCTGCCTCTGTCTTCATGTGGCCTTCTCCCCAGTTTGTCTCTATGTGTCCTGCTCACTTTATAAGGACATCTCGGTCATTGGGTTTAGGGACCACCCTAAATGCAGGATGATTTAGTGTCCAGATTCTTAACTAATTACATCTGCAAAGACCTTATTTCCAAATAAGGTCACATTCTGAGGTTCTGGATGGCCATGGATTTTTGCAGGGTTGGGGGGTGTCTGTTCAACACACTGCAAGTCACAGACCCTATGATTACATGGAGGAGAACAAAGACGCAGTTACCAAGCCACTGGATGGTTTCATTCAGCTCCCAGTCACAAGGCTGTTTCTAAGTACCTTGACTCAGACGGTAATCTACAGGATTTTTTCCCGCTTTATAAAAATGGTGTTGGAGGGACGTCTTCTCTCATGTAGAAGACCCTCAGTCCCCTGAAGAAACAAAATTCCTGGCCATCGCTGCCAGTTGAGGGCACAGTGCATCTTCACACTAGCCCTACCACCTGTTCGTGTGTCTGTTCCATTTCTAGTTCTTAAAGATGTTTGCATTGTTTTTGAACCCAGCTACGCCTGCTAAGCTTTCTATTTTTACATTTTATCTCTCATTGCTATATGTTTGGGTACATCAGAGCATCAGTTGACTACATCATCTTGATGGGTTTCCACTTCCATTTTTTTTTTTTTTTTAATGCATACTGTGTAAGTCAAACAAAGTAAGCATCTGTCACTTTGCAACATTTGCTTAGGTCAAGCGGCCCTATAAAATGGTAATGGGGGCTGCATAGTTCTGACTTGGTAGATAGTGCAAAATAGTTTTCCAAAGCAATTGCATCCATTTACACTCCCACAAGCAGTATATGAGAGGTCTAGCTGCTCTATATTCCCTCTATTTTATGTTCTCTTGAATAATTTCTGTAAGGTTAGTTTTATTTCTCCTTTAAAAGTTCTGAAGAATTCACTAGTGAAGCTATCTGGGCCTGGAGGATTTTTCCTTTTTTGTTGGAGGAAGATTTTTAATTACAGATTCAATTTATTTAACAGATGTGGGACTGTTAAGATTTTCTATTTCTTCTATCAGTTTTGGCACATTGTGTTTTCAAGAGATTTTTCCATTAACTCTAAATTTTAAATGTATTGGTATTACATTTTACACAATATCCTCTTATTATCTTGGTATTATCTGTAGGTTCTCTACTAATGTCCCTTCTTATTTCTGCTATTCTAATTAGTTTTTTCTTATCAGTCTCAATTATTAATTTAATAAGATTTTCTGATTAAATTTTTACTTTATTGATATTCTCAGTTGTGTGCCTTTTTTCTAGTACACTGATTTCTGCTCTTATTTTTATTATAGTCTATACTTATTTGCATTTAATTTATTATTTTCTAATTTCTCAAGTTGGATAATAGATTATTGGTTTTATGTTTCTTCTTTTATACTCTGTACATTTAAAGCTATTCATTTCTCTTCATCACTGCTTTAGCTACGTACTACTAGTTTTTATATATTGAGTTTGCATCATTATTTAGTTAAAACTCTCTTTCATTTGGTTAATTTTTAACTTCATGTATTTTGAAGCTGTGTTATTAGGTGCATTCACATTTAACACTATTACATCTTCCTGTTGAGTCAACCCTCTATTATTATCAAATATCTTTTATTATTTCTCTGCCTTAAAGTCTACTTTGAGTGGTATAAATGTAGACATAATACCTTTCTTCTGCTTAGTGTAGTATATGTTTGTCCATGCTTTTAAACACAATCTATGTCTTGATTTTACATGTGGTTCTTGTAAACTACATGTAGTTTGTCTTTTTCTTTCTTTCTGTTACTCAAACCTGACAATTTTTGTCTTTTAATTGGTGTGTCTTAGTCCATATACATTTAATGTAGTTACTGATATAGTTGAATTTATGCCTATCATATTGTTATTTTTTCTCTGTTCCATCCGTTCTTTGTTCCTTTAGTTCTCCTTTCTGCTTTCTGTGTATTAATCAAGTCTCTTACGTATTCTATTGTCTCATCTATTAGCTATTTTATTATACCTTCTAGTAGCATTATTATAGTTGTAATAATAAAATTACAGTATACTTTCTTATTCTATTACAATATACTTTAAATTGTTACCTTTACCACTGCCCAAACAACACAAGAAATGTAGAGACTATCTCCATTTTTCTGTTCTCATGTCCTTTGTGCTCTTGTCACATGTTTTACTTTTATTGATGTTATGCGTTGCAGAAGACTTTATTGTTTTAAACAGTCAGCATCCATTTATACTCACATTGTACCTTTTGTGATATACTTTATTCCTTTCTGCACTTCCGTGCTTTCATCTGGGATCATTTTCCTTCAGCAAGAAGAATTCTCATAATGTTTCTTGCAGTGTGAGTCTGCTGCTAATGAGGTTTTCAGTTTCACTTTGTCTAAAAATATGTTTATTTTGCTTTCATTTTTTCAGAAATATTTTCCCATGTATGGCATTGTAGGTGATTTTTCCAGTACTTTACAAATGTTATTTGATTGTTTTCTGTCTTCTGTTATTTTCATTAGGAATTTAGCTATTATTTGTAATCTATTTTTTTCTCTCTGGCTGTTTTTAATATCTTCTCTTTGTTTTTGGATTTTAACATCTTGACTATAGTTTGCCAGGTGTGGTTTTTTTTGTATTTGTTCTGCTTGGTATTCACTCCACTTCTTAAATTAATGGGATAGTCTTTTTATCAGATTTGGGAAATTCTTGGTCATTATTTCTTCAAGTATTGTTTCTGTTCTATTTTCTCTCTCTCCTCTTTTGGGGACTATTAGTACAGTTATGTAAACTTTTTGATTATATTCTCATTAATTTTATGTTTTATTCTTTTTTTACATACTGTCTTTTAAATTGGGCATTATCTGTTTACATGTCTTTGAGTTCTGTCCATTCTGCTTTTCTAAACATTTTGTTGAAGTATAGTTGATTTACAATTTTGTGTTAACTTCTGCTGTACAGCAAAGTGATTCAATTATACATATGTATACATTATCTTTCATATTCTTTTCCATTATGGTTTATCACAAGATGTTGAATTTAGTTCCTTGTGCTATACAGTGGGACCTTGTTGTTTATTCATTCTCTATATAATAGTTTGCATCTGCTAATCCCAAACTCCCAATCCATCCCTCCTCCATCCCCCCTCCGCCTTGGCAACCACAAGTCTCTTCTCTATGTCTGTGAGTCTGTTTCTGTTTTGTAGATAAGTTCATTTGTGCATATTTTAGATTCCACATATAAGTGATATCATATGGTATTTTGTCTTTCTCTTTCTGACTTGCTTCACTTAATATGATAATCCCTGGGTCCATCCATATTGCTGCACATTCTGCTTTTAAATTCATTCAATGAGTTCTCAATTTCAGATATCATGTTTTACAGTTCTAGAATGTCAGTTTGATTCCTTTTTTTATAGATTCTGATTATTTGCTTATAGTCTCCATATTGTCATGCATTTTCCATCTTTTCTTCTATTTTTAACATAATATTTATAGTCATTTGATATGTTCAAATGCTAACTACGACATCTGGATTATTTCTGGTTCTAGTTCTGTCTTTTCTCTTGATTATTGATCACTTTTCATGCTTTTTTGCATGTCAGTAATTTTTTAGACATTGTAGATACTTTGAATTATGTTCTCTTCCTCTCAAGAGTATTAAGTTTTTTGGGGGTAGACAGTTAAATGACAAGCAAATCATCTAGATCTTATCAAGCTTAGTTTTAGGCTTCATCAGTGTGGGTCTTAGGTTTTAGTTTTGCCCATTCTCTTAGGGCATTGTCCTTACTCTAAAGTTTGACCTTCCTGCTATCTAAACTGAAGTTCCAAGGTACTCCTGAGGTCTCTCCACTCTGTCTCAGTTTTGACTCCAAGCTCTGTCTCCATAGCACTGTACAGCTTCTGAAAGTCTTTGCTTGGCTGTCAGCCTCACAACAAGTATTCTTGGCTAAGCGTTTCAGAGTTGTACCCTGTGCCTGTAGTTTAGCATCAACCCAAAGATACAAGGGGTTTATTTACTCAGATTTGGGGAGCTTCCCCCCTAACAACTTGGCTGCCTTTACTCTGGAACCATGTTCCCAAATCGCAGTCACCTTGGCAGTCTAAAATTTTAATCTCTGTCTTTTTTTACTTAGCAACACCACAATTCTCTATTCAGGCTCCATGTTCTTCCTCTGTAAATTGGAAACTACTGTCAGGGAGAAAGCATCAGGAATATGGGGATTACCTCTTATGCTTTCCTTCTCTCAAGGATTAAAGCCCTATGTTGGTTGCTCTCCAATGGCTGCAAATAGTTATTTTACATATTTTATCCACCTCTTATATGCATTTATAACAATAGGGTGAGTCCAATACCAGATAAGAGGTGTCTCTTCTCCTTAGGTATTAGCCTCTTAGCTGCCTCTCTTTTAGTTTCTGAGCATCTTGCCCCGTGCCTGCATCCTTTTGTAACTAGTAGATGCCTCGTGAGGAGACTGCATACATATTTTGGGGCTCACATTTTTTGTGACTGCCTTGGTAGGCTTCTTCTCCAATTTTTGTCTTCCCTACCCATGAGACTGCCACAAGTTCTAGGACACCACTTTTTCTTAGCTTCTAAAGCTCATATTAAGTATAAGCAAATGCTCTTATGAGGATAAGACCATGATAAACTTAGGGCTTATAATGTATGTTCATTCCGTATTGAATCATGGCCCCATATTTCTTCTGGTCATCTGAGTTGATTTCTAATACTATCAAACATCTGCTTTTTCCTTTGTTTTGTGCTTTAACTCAACTTACATAGTTATTCTCAGCAGAAGAGTTAGTCTGATACAAGTTACTGTCAATGCAAAAATCCCTCGCTTGCATTTTCATTTTGACTGTCTACCAGAACCATTTTCTAGTTCTGGCCTGGAAGTTAAAATAAACTAAAATCAAATCTAGGGAAGAGATGGCATGACTGGTTTTTCTAATCTGTGTCGTCTTGTTATTTTTGAATCCCCTCCTACATAATTTATACCAAGTTTTACCTATAATATAGTTCGCTGATGCAAGTAATTTCAATGCATTTTAGTCAAATAAATCTCCCCATTGAAATATTCTTAGTTATTAACTAACATATTAAAAGCCAGAAGTACTTGCCAGAACCATACATTTTGAATTGATTTTACAGCTGTTGGAGAGATGTTATTCTAGGCCGTAGACCCTGCACTGCCAGTCTTAAGGGCCACAGGACACTTACTGTGGAATTAAACAGACTTTGATAAGCATCATCAAATGTGGCCCTTGTGTTCTTCTTTTTCCACATCAGCAGCAGACCCTTGCATGATTTCTCAGGCTACAAGTCAGAGGGAATATATTTTCTAGTCGGGGAAAGTAATTTAAATTCCAGTATTATGAATCTGTACCAGCTAATATCAGGAGGAAAATAAAGGATAAAAGGGCTGAATTTACATATCTGTTGTCCCGCCAAATCTTTTATTTTGTTTAAAGATTAAGATTCACATCTGATGCCATGAATGATAAAAGTGTGTCTGAGTTTTGCAAGTAAATTGGAAGAAAACAGAAAGTAAAGCAGTTCAGAAAAACATGTAAATGCAGGTAAACATCCAAAAAGGAGAAATTTTTTTGACTTTTATTTAATTTATTTTTTTATACAGCAGGTTCTCATTAGTTACCCATTTGATACATATGAGTGTATATATGTCTATCCCAATCTCCCAATTCATCCCACCACCACCACACCACCACCTCCCGCCACTTTCCCCCCTTGGTGTCCATACCTTTGTTCTCTACTTTTGTGTCTCAATTTCTGCCCTGCAGACTGGTTCATCTGTACCATTTTTCTAGGTTCCACATATATGCGTTAATATACGATATTTGTTTTTCTCTTTCTGACTTACTTCACTCTGTATGACAGTCTCTAAATCCATCCACGTCTCTACAAATGACCCAATTTCGTTCCTTTATGTGGCTGAGTAATATTCCATTGTATATACGTACCACATCTTCTTTATCCATTTGTCTGTCGATGGGCATTTAGGTTGCTTCCATGACCTGGCTATTGTAAATAGTGCTGCAATGAACATTGGGGTGCATGTGTCTTTTTGAATTATGGTTTTCGCAGGGTATATGCCCAGTAGTGGGATTGCTGGGTCATATGGTAATTCTATTTTTAGTTTTTTAAGGAAACTCCATACTTCTCTCCATAGTGGCTGTATGAATTTACATTCCCACCAACAGTGCAAGAGGGTTCCCTTTTCTCCACACCCTCTCCAGCATTTGTTGTTTGTAGATTTTCTGATGATGCCCATTCTAACTGGTGTGAGGTGATACCTCATTGTAGTTTTTTGGTTTTTGGTTTTTGGGTTTTTTTTGTGGTACGCGGGCCTCTCACTGTTGTGGCCTCTCCCGTTGCAGAGCACAGGCTCCGGACACGCAGGCTCAGCGGCCATGGCTCATGAGCCCAGCCGTTCCGCGGCATGTGGGATTTTCCCGGACCGGGGCATGATCCCGTGTCCCCTGCATCAGCAGGCGGACTCTCAACCACTGCGCCACCAGGGAAGCCCCTCAATGTAGTTTTGATTTGCATTTCTCTAATAACTAGTGATGTTGAGCAGCTTTTCATGTGCCTCTTGGCCATCTGTATGTCTTCTTTGGAGAAATGTCTATTTAGGTCTTCTGCTCATTTTTGGATTGGGCTGTTTGTTTTTTTAATATTGAGCTGCATGAGCTGTTTATGTATTTTAGACATTAATCCTTTGTCCGTTGATTCGTTTGCAAATATTTTCTCCCATTCTGAGGGTTGTCTTTTCGTCTTGTTTGAAGTTTCCTTTGCTGTGCAAAAGCTTTTAAGTTTCATTAGGTCTCATTTGTTTATTTTTGTTTTTATTTCCATTACTCTAGGAGGTGGATCAAAAAAGATCTTGCTGTGATTTATGTCAAAGTGTGTTCTTCCTATGCTTTCCTCTAAGAGTTTTATAGTGTCCAGTCTTACATTTAGGTCTCTAATCCCTTTTTTTTTTTTTTTTCCTTTTTGCGGTACGTGGGCCTCTCACTTGTATAGCTTGTATTGCTATAAACTTCCCTCTTAGAACTTCCCTCACTTGTTGTGGCCTCTCCCGTTGCAGAGCAGGCTCCGAACGTGCAGGCTCAGCGGCCATGGCTCACAGGCCCAGCTGCTCTGCGGCATGTGGGATCTTCCTGGACCGGGGCACGAACCCGTGTCCCCTGCATTGGCAGGCGGACTCTCAACCACTGCGCCACCAGGGAAGCCCTCTAATCCATTTTGAGTTTATTTTTCTGTATGCTGTTATGGAGTGTTCCAATTTTATTCTTTTACATGTAGGTGTCCAGTTTTCCCAGCACCACTAATTGAAGAGACTGTCTTTTCTCCATTGTATATCCTTGCCTCCTTTGTCATAGGTTAGTTGAACATAGGTGTGTGGGTTTATCTCTGGGCTTTCTATCCTGTTCCATTGATCTATATTTCTGTTTTTCTTCCATTACCATTTTGTCTTGATTACTGTAGCTTTGTAGTATAGTCTGAAGTCAGGGAGTCTGATTCCTCCAGCTCCATTTTTTTCCCTCAAGACCACTTTGGCTATTCGGGGTCTCTTGTGTTTCCATACAAATTGTGAAATTTTTTGTTCTAGTTCTGTGAAAAATACCAGTGGTAGTTTGATAGGGATTGCATTGAATCTGTAGATTGCTTTGGGTAGTATAGTCATTTTCACAATATTGATTCTTCCAATCCAGGAACATGGTATATCTCTCCATCTGTTTGTATCATCTTTAATTTCTTTCATCAGTGTCTTACAGTTTTCTGCATACACGTCTTTCGTCTCCCTAGGTAGGTTTATTCCTAGGTATCTTTTTCTTTTTGTTGCAATAGTAAATGGGAGTGTTTCCTTAATTTCTCTTTCAGATTTTTCATCATTAGTGTATAGGAATGCAAGAGATTTCTGTGCATTCATTGTGTGTTCTGAAACTTTACCAAATTCATTGATAAGCTCACGTAGTTTTCAGGTGACATCTTTAGGATTCTCTGTGTATAGTATCATGTCATCTGCAAACAGTGACAGTTTTCTTCTTTTCCAATTTGTATTCCTTTTATTTCTTTTTCTTCTCTGATTGCTGTGGCAAGGACTTCCAAAACTATGTTGAATAATAGTGGTGAGAGTGGACATCCTTGTCTTGTTCCTGATCTTAGAGGAAATGCTTTCAGTTTTTCACCATTGAGAATGATATTTGCTCTGGGTTTGTCATATACGGCCTTTATTATGTTGAGGTCAGTTCCCTCTATGCCCAGTTTCTGGAGAGTTATTATTATAAATGGGTGTTGAATTTTGTCAAAAGCTTTTTCTGCATCTCTCAAGATGATCGTATGGTTTTTCTTCTTCAATTTGTTTATGTGGTGTATCACATTGATTGACTTGCGTATATTGAAGAATCCTTGCATCCCTGGGATAAATCCCACTTGATCATGGTGTATGATCCTTTTACTGTGTTGTTGGATTCTGTTTGCTAGTATTTTGTTGAGGATTTTTGCATCTATATTCATCAGTGACATTGGTCTGTAATTTTCTTTTTTGTAGTATCTTTGTCTGGTTTTGGTATCAGGGTGATGGTGGCCTCATAGAATGAGTTTGGGAGTGTTCCTTCCTCTACAATTTTTTGGAAGAGTTTGAGAAGGATGGGTGTTAGCTCTTCTCTAAATATTTGATAGAATTCACCTGTGAAGCCATCTGGTCCTGGACTTTGTTTGTTGGAAGATTTTAAATCACAGTTTCAATTTCATTACTTGTGATTGGTCAGTTCATATTTTCTATTTCTTCCTGGTTCCATCTTGGAAGGTTATACCTTTCTAAGAATTTGTCCATTTCTTCCAGGTTGTCCGTTTTATTGGCATAGAGTTGCTTGTAGTAGTCTCTCGGGATGCTTTGTATTTCTGCAGTGTCTGTTGTAACTTCTTTTTCATTTCTAATTTTATTGATTTGAGTCCTCTCCCTCTTTTTCTTGATGAGTCTGTCCAATGGTTTATCAATTTTGTTTATCTCCTCAGAGAACCAGCTTTTAGTTTTATTGATCTTTGCTATTGTTTGCTTCATTCTTTTTCATTTATTTCTGCTCTGATCTTTATGATTTCTTTCCTTCTGCTAACTTTGGGGTTTCTCTTGTTCTTTCTGTAACTGCTTTAGGTGTAAGGTTAGGTTGTTTATTTGAGATTTTTCTTGTTTCTTGAGGTAGGCTTGTATTGCTATAAACTTCCCTCTTAGAAGTGCTTTTGCTGCATCCCATAGGTTTTGGATCATCGTGTTTTCATTGTCATTTGTCTCTAGGTATATTTTGATTTCCTCTTTGATTTCTTCAGTGATCTCTTGGTTATTTAGTAACGTATTGTTTTGCCTCCATGTGTTTGTGTTTTTTATGGTTTTTTCCCTGTAATTGATTTCTAATCTTATAGTGTTGTGGTCAGAAAAGATGCTTGACATGATTTCAGTTTTTTAAAATTTACTGAGGCTTGATTTGTGACCTAAGATATGATCTCTCCTGGAGAATGTTCCACGCACACTTGAAAAGAAAGTGTAATCTGCTGTTGTTGGATGCAGTGTCCTATAAATATCAGTTAAATCTATCTGGTCCATTGTGTCATTTAAAGCTTGTGTTTCCTTATTAATTTTCTGTTTGGATGATCTGTCCATTGGTGTAAGTGAGGTGGTAAAGTCCCCCACTATTACTGTGTTACTATCGATTTCCTCTTTTATAGCTGTTAGCAGTTGCCTTGTGTATTGAGGTGCTCCTATGTTTGGGTGCATATATATTTATAATTGTTATATCTTCTTCTTGGATTGATCCCTTGATCATTATGTAGTGTCCTTCCTTGTCTCTTGTAACATTCTTTATTTTAAAGTCTATTTTATCTGATATGAGTATTGCTACTCCAGCTTTCTTTTGATTTCCATTTGCATGGAATATCTTTTTCCATCCCCTTACTTTCAGTCCGTATGTGTCCCTAGGTCTGAAGTGGGTCTTTTGTAAACAGCATATATATGGGTCTTGTTTTTGTATCCATTCTGTGAGCCTGTGTCTTTTGGTTGGGGCATTTAATCCATTCACGTTTAAGATAATTATCAATATGTATGTTCCTATTACCATTTTCTCAATTGTTTTGTGTTTGTTTTTGTAGGTCCTTTTCTTCTCTTGTGTTTCCCACTTAGAGAAGTTCCTTTAGCATTTGTTGTAGAACTGGTGTGGTGGTGGTGCTGAATTCTCTTAGCTTTTGCTTGTCTGTAAAGCTTTTGATTTCTCCATCGAATCTGAATGAGATCCTTGCTGGGTAGAGTAATCTTGGTTGTAGGTTCTTCCCTTTCATCACTTTGAATATGTCATGCCACTCCCATCTGGCTTGTAGAGTTTCTGCCAAGAAATCAGCTGTTAACCTTATGGGAGTTCCCTTGTATGTTATTTGTTGTTTTTCCCTTGCTGCTTTCAATAATTTTTCTCTCTCTTTAATTTTTGCCAATTTGATTACTGTGTGTCTCGACGTGTTTCTCCTTGGGTTTATCCTGTATGGGACTTGCTGCACTTCCTGGACTTGGGTGGCTATTTCCTTTCCCATGTTAGGGAAGTTTTTGACTATAAGCTCTTCAAATATTTTCTCGGGTCCTTTCTCTCTCTCTCTTCTCCTTCTGAGACCCCTATAAAGTGAATGTTGTTGCGTTTAATGTTGTCCCTGAGGTCTCTTAGGCTGTCTTCACTTTTTTTCATTCTTTTTTCTTTATCCTGTTCCACAGCAGTGAATTCCACCATTCTGTTATCCGTTCTTCTGCCTCAGTTATTCTGCTATTGATTCCTTCTAGTGTATTTTTCATTTCAGTTATTGTATTGTTCATCTCTGTTTGTTTGTTCTTTAATTCTTCTAGGTCTTTGTTAAACATTTCTTGCATCTTCTTGATCTTTGCCTCATTCTTTTTCTGAGGTCCTGGATCATCTTCACTATCATTATTCTGAATTCTTTTTCTGGAAGGTTGCCTGTCTCCACTTCATTTAGTTGTTTTTCTGGGGTTTTATCTTGTTCCTTTATCTGTTACTTAGCCCTCTGCCTTTTCATCTCATCTATGTTTCTGTGAATGTGGTTTTAATTCCCCAGGCTGCAGGATTGTAGTTCTTCTTGCTTGTGCTGTCTGCCCTCCGGTGGATGAGGCTATCTAAGAGGCTTGTGCAAGTTTCCTGATGGGAGGGATTGGTGGTGGGTAGAGCTGGGTGTTGCTCTGGTGGGCAGAGCTCAGTAGAACTTTAATCGACTTGCCTGCTGATGGGTGGGGCTGGGTTCCCTCCTTGTTGGTTATTTGGCCTGAGGTGATCCAACACTGGAGCCTACCCGGGCTCTTTGGTGGGGCTAATGGCAGACTCTGGGAGGTCTCACGCCAAGGAGTACTTCCCAGAACTTCTGCTTCCAGTGTCCTTGTCCTCACAGTGAGACACAGCCACCCCCCGCCTCTGCAGGAGACCCTCCAACACTAGCAGATAGTTCTGGTTCAATCTCCTATGGGGTGAATGCTCCTTCCCCTGGGTCCCGAAGCACGCACTACTTTGTGTGTGCCCTGCAAGATGTTTCCCCTAGTCCTGTCAAAGTCCTGCAATCGAATCCCACTAGGCTTCAAAGTCTGATTCTCTAGGAATTCCTCCTCCCATTGCCAGACCCCCAGGTTAGGAAGCCTGACGTGGGGCTCAGAACCTTCACTCCAGTGGGTGGACTTCTGTGGTGTAAGTGTTCTCCAGTTTGTGAGTCACCCATCCAGCAGTTATGGGATTTGATTTTATGGTGATTGAGTCCCTCCTACCATCTCACTGCGGCTTCTCCTTTGTCTTTGGATGTGGGGTATCTTTTCTGGTGAGTTCCAGTGTCTTCCTGTCAATGATTGTTCAGCAGTTAGCTGTTAGATTCTGGTGCTCTCGCAAGGAGTGAGGGCTCGTCCTTCTACTCCCCAAAAAGGAGAAATTTTTGTTAGAAGATAGCAGAATTAGTATCTGAAAGTAGAGGAAGTACAAGAAAAAATAAGGGAAATGCTGACTATTCTTCTATTACTTCATTTATAAAGAGAAAAGGAGGAAGAAAAAGTCTCATTACTGTAAAGTGAGGGTAACTTAAAAATAAAATGGTAAATATAATAACTAAATAAGTTACAATAACATTTCCCTGGCAAAATTCTCCCCAGGTAAAATCGTATGCTGAAGCCTAGGTTTCACATATGTTATTTGAACAAGGTTTTAGTACACACACAGACACACAGCTCAAACAAGAATACATATACCTCACTAACACATTTTGTATAGTTGGTTGGTTAAATAAACTTTTCATTTTAGAATAATTAGAGATCTACAAAAAAGTTGCAAAGATAATAAGGAGTTCCTGTGTACCACTCACTTAGTTTCCCCTAATATTCATCTTCCATTATCATGATACATTTGTCAAAACCAAGAAAACAACACTGGTACATTGCTATTAACTAAACTTCAGACTTACTTGATTTCAGTGGTTTTCCACTAACGTTCTTTTTCTGTTCTAGGATACCACATCGCATCTAGACATCATATCAGCTTAGACAGCTCTTGGCTCTGACAGTTTCTCAGTCTTTCCTTGTTTTTGCATGATTTTGACAGTTTGGGGAAGTACTGGTCAGATATTTTGTGCAACGCTCCTTAATTTGGGGTTGGCTGGTGCTTTCTCGTAATTCAACTTGGAGTTACAGGATTTGGGGAGTAATACCACAGACGTCAAGTGCCCTTATCATCATAAGAGAGAGTACATGGTATCAACATGGTTTATCATTGGGGATGTTCACCTTGATTACTTGGTTAGGGAGTGTTTGCCAGTTTCCTCCACTGTAGAATTATATATATATATATATATATATATATATATTTTTTTTTTTTTCCCTTCCCATACACTATTCTTTGGAAGCCAAACTCAAGGGGAATGGTAGATATTAGGCTCCACCTCCTTACAGGGGCAACAAGTGTTTCCAAAACCTAGATTTTAGGAACAAACATGAAAGGGCAAATAAAAACAAATCCAAAATCTTTTACTTAGTGTTTTATAACACCCAAACTACTATATAGTATATCTTATGACAGAACCCAACAGAATAAAAACTTAAATACCATGGTTTCAACCTCAGGAATTGGAAATTAGTTTTCAATTCTTGCTAGTATCCAATTGAATGACAGGGTAGATGGCACAGTCCTGAGATGGTAAATATATGGGCATGCACTCCTCATCCTCATGGCAGACATCACTAATCAATCAAGTAGTCTTTTCTAATTTTATCCACTGTAGCTTTGGAGTTCTTTCATTATCAGTTGTGCTGGCAATAGATATGTAAATAGAAGCCTAACATCATTTCTTATTTTGTTTCTAGCACTAAAGAACACTGTCAAAAAATTTACCATTGTGCTTCAGCAAACATTTTAGCATTACCCAATGGTCTTTCTTGAGGAGCTGTAATTGTGCAGCACATTCAGAGTTACCAGAATATCTCTATTCATCCCCTCCTCCACGTTTAATTCAGAAAAAATATGCTATAATTTTCAGAAATCAAAAAATGTGATCCTGCTTATTATCTATTTTTTATGCATTCAAAATTATTTTTTGAATGGTTCTGAAGAACCAGGGGCAGGACAGGAATAAAGACGCAGACATAGAGAATGTACTTGAGGACACGGGGAGGGGGAAGGGTAAGCTGCGACGAAGTGAGAGAGTGGCATGGACGTATATACACTACCAAATGTAAAACAGATAGCTAGTGGGAAGCAGCCGCACAGCACAGGGAGATCAGCTCGGTGCTTTGTGACCACCTAGAGGGGTGGGATAGGGAGGGTGGGAAGGAGATGCAAGAGGGAAGAGATATGGGGATATATGTATACATATAGCTGATTCACTTTGTTATACAGCAGAAACTAACAATGTTGTAAAGCAATTATACTCCAATAAAGATGTTTAAAAAAAAAGAGTGTATTCTCCGGTTGGGAGTGCATTGTTCTACTACGTATATATCTTAAATCTTAATTACGCTTGCTAATTTTTTAATTATGTAATTAAATCCCTTCTATATTCTTGCTGACTTTTTATATTCTTGGTCTATCGAATATAGAAAGATTTGTTAAACTATCACTGTATGATATTGCATTTATCTATTTTTTCTGCTAACTTTTGCTTAAACATTCTGAGGCGGTGTCAAAATTTGCATGAAAATTTAAAATTATTTCTGTCATACGAAATGTACCTTTTGTCATTATGAAGTGACACTCTATCTCTAGTAAAGCTTTATGCCTTAGGGGGGAAAAATATTTTTTGAATATCTACTTCATTCAGTGACTTGTGTTAGGTTCTGTAGGGGCCATAGTTTTGTAGAATAGCATTACTGCCTTCAAGGAGTTTATATGTTATATATGGAGACTTTGCATAAATCAGGGGACAGAGTGAAAAGTCTGTATGAATGGGAGAAAGTATTACAGGCATTAGGAAGATGGGGATCACTTTTCTCTGGGATAATCCAGAAGAAGCTACAGAGAAGGAAAGTATAGTTACCAATGCAAGCCTGAGTTAATCCAGTCAATCTACAAATATTTATCAACTTCCAAGCATATACCAGTGGCTTCATTAGAGGCTGGGGATTATAGTACTATAACAATAACAACTACAAATAATATGAATGATTACTTTTAATTCCAGCCTTCTTTGTGCTGGATGAACAAAATTACAGGCATGGTCTTTGACTAGTGTTCTGAAAGAAGCATGCATGAGATGCTAAGGAAACACAGAGGAACATCATCTAAAAAGGACTTCATGGATTAGAAAGGCAAAAATTCTAGCACATTTCCTAGAGCAGTGACTCTTCAGCCAAGTTTTAGAAGATGAATGGGAGGTAACTATATGCATGGGGCCAAAGCACTGCTCCCAAAGAGAGAAGAGCTGGGAGGAAGGCCCTAAAGCAAGAAAATTCGTGGTGCATACTGAAAGAGGCTGGATGTGGTGAGACGGAACGGCGCCACCCATGCAAGATGGGCCTGGAAGACAGGGCAGTATATGGAAGGAAGAATGAAGGCTCGAGCTTCATAGCATTTAACCATGTCAGCTGACTATGTAGTACAGTGTAACAACATTCAAAGTGAAGCTTACACTAAACTCCTCTGCATTACGATATTGCCTCCAGATTGCCCCTTCAATCTGTTGCCCATCAAGATCACCCTTTATCACATGTACATAGATGAGTTTGTCAGAGGAAGAGTGAGCAGAGCAGGGACCTGGTGGGGTAAGATGTGGGACCAGGAAATCCCACTGGTGAGGAATGTCATCCTGGGGTATAAGTCTGAAAACATGGACCTCTATCCCGACTAGTAAAGTACCAAATGCAGATATCTCAGTTGAAGAGTGAAGAGAAAGAGATCATCCACCAAAAAATTAAAAATAAGTAAATAAAAGTATTAGATCAGACTTCACCTAGCTCACGGGCAATAGATATTTTCTTTTTGGCAGATGGTGATAAGATGCCTGGATCAGATGCTAATTAAACAGCTGATGGAAATTCATGCTGGAATTCAAGACTTGAAAGAGGAGTACAGAGACTTCAAGGGTGTGGAATTCAACTTCCCTAAGTCCAGTCTAGAAGATGTTTATTAAAATCATCCGTTCTTAACAGAGCCATCTCCTCATATTAAAAAGCCTTTCAGAAAAATATAGAAGAAGTTCTATTCCATGACATGAATAGAAATTGGATCCTCAGACTTAGGCAATACTTATCCTATTTCTCACCCTAAAAATGCATTTTTCTCCTATGTCAATGTCAGTGGGGTATAATACTGTGTCTTTTACTTAGAGATGTGTTTTAATATATAAAGACTAAACAATGATAATACAGACCTGTAAAAGACTGCGTGACATATCGCTTTATTTATGTTCTCTCCTTAGAAAATGAAAGGTGGTAAGAGGAATATCAAGTAAAACACTTTGATTTTTCTCAGGTCTACATTTTTTCTTTATCATAACCAGTTTTTTGAAAATAGAAAATACTCATTTTGAAAGACCATCCTTATAAGTTGTAGTAAAAATACACTTTATACCATCTACTTATTTATAAACCCCCCTGTGTGCCTGCCCTGCCCTTCCCCTAGGCTTGCACTTATTTGCTGATAGCGGAGAAGGTGGTCATTGTTTGTCATGCAGATTTCTTGGCTGGGGTATTGCCAGATGAGCTAGTAATTGTGTTTGTTTTTAGGTCTATCTTCTGACTTGGTGATTGATTCCTCCTGCAGATCATCAATGGAAATTAAGTGTTTTGATCAGGGTCTTAATTTGAATTTAGTTAAGTTTTCCATCCAGCTTCCAAAATCTCCTATAGGCAGAATTGCCCTTTCTATCTACTCGTCTGCTGATCACTATGGGATTTAAGCATATCCTGCTCTGTCTTCGCCTGACTCCCTGTGCAGGAGTCTTTGGAGGCTCTTAGTGGACATCTGTGCAGACCTGTTTACCCTGTTCTCTCTCCACCCACACATCAGACTGTGGGTCAATGGACACAATCCTTATATCTCCAGCGCCCTAGGCCAATGCCAATTAGGTGGTAAATAAATAGTTAAATAAATAAATGAGTGGATGGATGAATGGATGACTAAACCATAAAAAAAAGCTAAGATGAAACTATTTATTAGATATTTCTCTGTTTACAGACAAATCTTCCCTCACTTGAAAACTACTGGGTGATAGTCAAGACTTCTAAAGTTATGTGGTGGGTGGGATATTTCCTAGTAATGACACCTCTGATGAATCCCATCCTCTCCATTAGCACAGCAAAGGAGAAAGTTGCTGACTCTATAGAGCGTAAAATTCACCTCAGTTGGCTTCCTTTCTTTTATTTTATAAAACCTTAGTCAGCACATATTCCAAAGAATTTGAATTTTATAGGGTGAAATGTAAAGCTGTGTTTCTTAACAATCTTATACTGAGACACACACACACACACACAAACCCACCGTCTCTTAAATGTATTTAGAATTCAGAAAAAAAAAGGGACTTCCCTGGTGGTCCAGTGGTAAAGAATTTGCCTTCCAATGCAGGGGACAGGGTTTGATCCCCAGTCAGGGAACTAAGAGCCCACCGACCATGGGGTAACTAGGCCCACGTGCCACCTCTATTGAGCTTACGTGCCACGACTAGAGAGAAGCCCGCCTAACTCAGTGAAAGATCCTGGGTGCCACAACTAAGACCTGATGCAGCCAAAAAAATTAAGGAAAATAAATAAATAGAATTCAGAAAAACGAGAGCATTTCTTATTTCTCAAATAGAGAATTAAAAATTGTTGTAATTCCAGAGTAGGTGAGGATATTGGGAAACTGGCATTTCCATACATTGTTAGCAAGAGTATATTCTGATGCCCCATTTTTAAAGGACAATTTGCCAATAGTATCAAAATTATAAAAGCACATACTCTGTAATTTAAGAACCCCATATCCAGGAATGTAGTTTTTATAATTACCTGTACAATAATATGTACAGGAAAATTTATTACAGCATTATTTCACATAGCAAATAAAACTCCTGTAAGTAACCTAATTGTTTATTATTAGGAGAAAAGTTCTATAAACTATGGTTTGTCCCTGCAGCTGTTAAAAATAATGAGAATGATCTTTATGTACTGCTATAGAGAGATATATCAAGTGGGAAACATTGTCACAGAATAATACATACATTATGATCCCCTTTGGTTTAAAAAAAATAGTTGTGTGTGTAAGTGTGTGTGTGTGTGTGTGTGTGTGTGATTGTGTGTGCTTAGAGAAATTCTAGAAAGATACACAAGAAATAATTGACAGTGTCTACCTCAGGAAATAAAACAGGCAGAAGTAAAGGCAACTTTTTCTTCACAGTTTACCTTTCTACATTTTGAACTTTTTAATGTATATGTGTTATTTCTATAATTTAAAAACAAGTTAGTAAATTTTGGAGATTAATCCTTTGTCAGTTGCTTCATTTGCAAATATTTTCTCCCATTCTGAGGGTTGTCTTTTCATCTTGTTTATGGTTTCCTTTGCTGTGCAAAAGCTTTTAAGTTTCATTAGGTCCCACTTGTTTGTTTTTATTTCCATTTCTCTATGAGGTGAGTCAAAAAGGATCTTGCTGTGATTTATGTCATAGAGTGTTCTGCCTGTGTTTTCCTCTAAGAGTTTGATAGTGTCTGGCCTTACATTTAGGTCTTTAATCCATTTTGAGTTTATTTTTGTGTATGGTGTTAGGGAGTGTTCTAATTTCATTGTTTTACATGTAGCTGTCCAGTTTTCCCAGCACCACTTATTGAAGAGGCTGTCTTTTCTCCATTGTATATTCTTGCCTCCTTTATCAAAGATAAGGTGACCATATGTGCGTGGGTTTATCTCTGGGCTTTCTATCCTGTTCCATTGATCTATACTTCTGTTTTTGTGCCAGTACCATACTATCTTGATTACTGTAGCTTTGTAGTATAGTCTGAAGTCAGGGAGCCTGATTCCTCCAGCTCCATTTTTCTTTCTCAAGACTGCTTTTGCTATTCGGGGTCTTTTGCATTTCCATACAAATTGTGAAATTTTTTGTTCTAGTTCTGTGAAAAATGCCATTGGTAGTTTGATAGGGATTGCATTGAATCTGTAGATTGCTTTGGGTAGTAGAGTCATTTTCACAATGTTGATTCTTCCAGTCCAAGAACATGGTATCTCTCTCCATCTATTTGTATCATCTTTAATTTCTTTCTTCAGTGTCTTATAATTTTCTGTATACAGGTCTTTTGTCTCCTTAGGTAGGTTTATTCCTAGATATTTTATTCTTTTTGTTGCAGTGGTAAATGGGAGTGTTTTCTTAATTTCACTTTCAGATTTTTCATCATTAGTATATAGGAATGCTAGAGATTTCTGTGCATTAATTTTGTATCCTGCTACTTTACCAAATTCATTGATTAGCTCTAGTAGTTTTCTGGTAGCATCTTTAGGATTCTCTATGTATAGTATCATGTCATCTGCAAACAGTGACAGCTTTACTTCTTCTTTTCCTATTTGGATTCCTTTTATTTCTTTTTCTTCTCTGATTGCTGTGGTAAGACTTCCAAAACTATGTTTAATAATGGTGGTGACAGTGGGCAATCTTGTCTTTTTTCTCATCTTAGTGGAAATGGATTCAGTTTTTCACCATTGAGGATGATGTTGGCTGTGGGTTTGTCATATATGACCTTTATTATGTTGAGGAAAGTTCCCTCTATGCCAAATTTACAAGCAGCTCACATAGCTCAATATCAAAAAAACAAACAACCCAATCCAAAAATGGGCAGAAGACCTAAATAGACATTTCTCCAAAGAAGATATACAGATTGCCAACAGACACATGAAAGAATGCTCAACATCATTAATCATTAGAGAAATGCAAATCAAAACTACAATGAGATATCATCTCACACCGGTCAGAATGGCCATCATCAAAAAATCTACAAACAATAATGCTGGAGAGGGTGTGGAGAAAAGGGAACCCTCTTGCACTGTTGGTGGGGATGTAAATCGATACAGCCACTATGGAGAACAGTATGGAGGGTCCTTAAAAAACTAAAAATAGAACTACCATACGACCCAGCAATCCCACTACTGGGCATATACCCTGAGAAAACCATAAATCAAAAAGACACATGCACCCCAATGTTCATTGCAGCACTATTTACAATAGCCAGGTTATGGAAGCAACGTAAAAGCCCATCAACAGACAAATGGATAAAGAAGATGTGGCACATATATACAATGGAATATTACTCAGCCATAAAAAGAAACAAAACTGAGTTATTTGTAGTGAGGAGGATGGACCTAGAGCCTGTCATACAGAGTGAAGTAAGTCAGAAAGAGAAAAACAAATACCGTATGCTAACACATATATATATCGAATCTAAGAAAAAAAATTAAAAAGGTCATGAAGAACCTAGGGGCAAGACAGGAATAAAGACACAGACCTACTAGAGATGGAGTTGAGGATATGGTGGGGGGGAAGGGTAAGCTGTGACAAAGTGAGAGAGTGGCATGGACATATATACACTACCAAATGTAAAATAGATAGCTAGTGGGAAGCAGCCGCATAGCACAGGGAGATCAGCTCGGTGCTTTGTGACCACCTAGAGAGGTGGGATAGGGAGGGTGGGAGGGAGGGAGACGCAAGAGGGAAGATATATGGGAACATATGTATATGTATAACTGATTCACTTTGTTATAAAGCAGAAACTAACAGACCATTGTAAAGCAATTATACTCCAATAAAGATGTTAAAAAAAGACAAGTTAGTAAGAAGAGACTTGTGTCTAGAATAATACATGCAAATAATTTTATAGTTTTGGGGTAGAGAGGCCTTCCAGTGGAACACACAAACCATAAATGAAAAGATAAGCATATTTGATCACCTACATTTATTTTTAAATTTTAATACCAAGAAGGAAAAATTAAAAAGTATTGTCCAAGTCTGGGTGAAGAGTTTTTAGAGATGACACTAAGAGTAAGATTCACAAAAGTAAAAAATGATAAATTGGTTTATATCAAGATTACAAACTTCCTCTGTAAAAGACCCAATGAAGATGAAAAGATTAGCAGTAGACTTGGAGAAAACATTTGCAAATTACATGTAGGACAAAGATTGTATGTAGAACATATAAACAGCCCTCTAAGCTCAACAGTTTTTTTTTTAAGAAGAAAGCAAATAATCCAATTAGAAAATGGGCAAAAGATATGAACATACATTTCTCTGAAGAACATACACATGAAAATAAATGCATGGAAGATGTTCAACATCACTAGCCATAAGGGAAATGCAAATTAGAACTGCAGTGAGATATCACTACATACCTATCAGAATGGCTAAAATAAAAAATAGTGACAGTACCCAAATTGGTGAGGGCATGATGAAACTGAATTACTCTATTACTGGTAGGAATGGAAAATGGGACTGCCATGATGTATGCCTCCATATTGTTTTCCATAGTGGCTACACCAATTTATATTCCCACCAAAAGCGTAGGAGGGTCCCTTTTTCTCCACATCTTCACCCACAGTTCCTATTTCTGGTCTTTTCGATGATAGCCATTCTGACATGTGTGAGGTGTTATATCATTGTGGTTTTGATTTTCATTTCTCTGATGGTTAGCAGTGTTGAGCATCTTTTCATGTGCCTGTTGGCTATCTGTGTATCTTCTTGGAAAACTGTCTCTTCAGGTCTTCTGCCCGTTTTTTAATCAAATTGTTTATTTTTTTGATATTGAATTGTATAGCTAATTATATATTTCGAATATTAACCCATTATTGCAAATATTTTCTCTCATTCAATAGGCTGCCGTTTCATTTTGTTGATGGTGTCCTTTGCAGTGCAAACGGTTTTAAGTTTAATTAAGCTGCATTTGTTTATTTTTGCTTTTGTTTCCTTTGCCTTGGGAGACAGATCCAAAAAAATACTGCTACAATTTATGTCAAAGAGTGTTCTGCCTGTGTTACTGTTTCTGGTCTTACGTTTAGGCCTTTAATAACCATTTTGAGTTTCTTTTTGTATTCAGTTTGAGAAAATGTTCAAATTTCACTCTTTTACATATAACTGTCCAGTTTTCCCAGCACCACTTATAGAGAAGAATATCTTTTCTCCATTGTGTATTCTTGCCTCCTTTGTCATATGTTAATTGACCATAAGTGTGTGAGTTTATTTCTGTTCCATTGATCTATGTGTCTGTTTTTTGCCAGTGCCATACTGATTTGATTACTATAAGTTTGTAGTATAGTCTGAAGTCAGGGGGCATGATACCTCCAGCTTTGTTTTCTTTCTCAAGATTGCTTTGGCTATTCAGGGTCTTTTGTGGTTCCATATAAATTTTAGGGTTGTTTGTTCTATTTATGTGAAAAATGTCATAGGTATTTTGATAAGGATTGCATTTAATCTGTAGATTGCTTTGGGTAGTATGGACATTTTAACAGTATTAATTCTTCCAATCCATGAACATGAGATATCTTTCCATTTCTTTGTATCATCTTCAGTTTCCTTCATCAGTGTTTTATTGTTTTCAGAGTATAGGTCTTTCACCTCCTTGGTTAATTTTATTCCTAGATATTTTATTCTTTTTGATGTGATATTAAATGGGATTTATTACTTGCTTCTCTTTATGATAGTTCATTATTAGTGCATAGAAAAGCAACAGATTTCTGCACATTAATCCTGTATCCTGCAACTTTACTGAATTCATATATTAGTTTTGACAGTTTTTTGGTGGAGAGTTTAGGGGGTTTCTTGATATAGTATCACATCAACTGCAAATAGTGACAGTTTTACTTGTTCCCTTCCAACTTGGATGGCTTTCATTTCTTTTTCTTATCTGATTGCTGTGTCTAGGACTTCCAATACTATGTTAAATAGAAGTGGTGAGAGTGGGCATTCTTGTCTTTTTCCTGATTTTAGAGGAAAATCTTTCAGCTTTTCACCATTGAGTATGATGTAAGCTGTGGGTTTGTCATAAATGGCCTTTATTATGTTGAGATATGTTCCCTCTATACCCACTTTGATGACAGTTTTTATCATGAATGGATGTTGATTTTGTCATTTGTGTGCCTCCCGTTTGCCCCCTTAGCACTCTGAATTTCCCCCCACTACAGCATTGATCACATTATACTAGAGTCTCTTATTGACTTATCTGCCCCTCCTCCCATCCAGGGCATAAACACCATGAGAGCTAGTACCCCATCTTTCATGTTCATCGCAAGATGTTCATTTCAAAGCTGATGCTCAACACATGCCTAGAATAGTGCCTGACACCCAGGAGGCACAACAATAAAGCTGAATAAAAAAGGGAAGAAAAAAAGGGAAGGAGGAAGTGTGGGGAGAGGGGGCAGAGAGAGGGAGAAAGAGAGAAACAAAGAATGTTTGGACTGTTAAATTCACGCTGCTAATTGAACTTAAGGCAAAATTATAAGGTACAAAGTATTTACATTTAGTATTTTTTTCTTTTTCTATTCCCTTCCATTGTTTAATTATTCACTCTAGAGAGTCTAAAGCAGGGGTCCCCAACCTCCAGGCCGCAGACCGGTACGGGTCCGCGGCCTGTTAGGAACTGGGCCTCACAGCAGGAGGTGAGTGACAGGGGAGCAGGCGAAGCTTCATCTGCCGCTCCCCACCGCTCCGCATTGCTGGCATTACTGCCTGAACCATCACCCCACCCCCACCCCCATCCGTGGAAAAATTGTCTTCCACGAAATCAGTCCCTGGTGCCAAAAATGTTGGGGACCACTGCTCTAAATGTCAGTGTTTTCACATCACAACCTAAAATAATTCATACTAAAGAAGTGATGACAGCATTGTTTCAAAGGGTGATTCCAAAAGCATTAGTTGGAGACAATAATGCTTAACCCAAAGAGTCTTAAAGATCATTTTGAGTTCAGTCCCTCACTTTATAAATGAGAAAATTGAAGCCCAGAGACTCACCAGATATCACACAGCAAGTTCAGCTCAGAGCTGACACCCACAGCTGGGTCTTCTGACTTCCTAAACTGCACTTCCTCCTGGAGGAAACACCAGCCACTTAGCGAGAGTGATGTTTGGGGAAGCAGAATGAGGGTGATATTCCCAAAGTCAGGCAGGCAAGATTTCTTGCTGCCCCTCAAATTTCAACAGCCACAAGCATCACCCACCCCAGAGGGTTATTGTGGGTTTAATGAGCTATTGGCTATGACAGCACCTGGTACATTATAAACTGTAAAGCACTGGATAAGCTGTAGGGTTGGGGGTAAACAGTAAACCATCAAGTCATAGTAGACTGAGAGGACGTTGGTCGTGCTCTCAGTAACCTGACAGTCTCACCTAGAAATCTTGAGAAATTTCTTTGCTTGACAATTCCTAACTGAATCCTATAGAAGTTTAGAGAGACAAGCGTCCTTCATACCAATTCAGAAGCAATTTTTGTACAGACTTGATTTTAGGCTGTTTTTTTGACAGTTCCCTAAACTTCCCTGATATAAAAATTTTAAAGCTGATGAACACTTCATTGTATTTTACTGCCAGTTCACTCCTGAAACACTTTAGGAAATTATTTCATCCCAATTTCTTTCAGTTGCTGAAAAATAAAATGGCTTCTGTGACAGAATCAGATATGTAGTAGGTTCCATAGGCATTTGGATATCCTTGATGGAGTGTGTTAAAAGATAAACCAAGGTATATTAAAAATTTTAAGTTTATTTGAGCAAAAATCGATTCAAAGCAGGCAGCATCCAATCTTGCAGATGGAAAAGGGTTCTGAGGTGGTGTACAAAATGAAAGACTTTTAAAGCCAGAAGGAAGTAGGCACAAGGAAGCTATACTAGGCCAAAAAAAAGTGGGTTGGTTATTGCAAGGTCACTTTCTTTTAGGGGATGGCAGGGGTCTATCAGGCAGATTACCTGACGAGTGCTGATCACGTGATTACTGGTTGACTGGTTTAAAATTCCATTTCTGGGAGAGCCAAAACTGTAATCAAGTTAAATCTGTTTGGTGGCGTGGGGCTTAGCGTAAGTGACTCCATTTTGGACGTGTTGTCTTTCTCTTAACAAGTGTGAGCATGTGGAAATGTTTTTATGTTTTGTCGGGTTTTTTTTTTTTGCGGTATGCGGGTCTCTCACTGTTGCGGCCTCTCCCGTTGCGGAGCACAGGCTCCGGACGCGCAGGCTCAGCGGCCATGGCTCACGGGCGCAGCCGCTCTGCGGCATGTGGGATCTTCCCGGACCGGGGCATGAACCCGTGTCCCCTGCATCGGCAGGCGGACTCTCAACCACTGCACCACCAGGGAAGCCCTGGAAATGTTTTTAATAGTCAGAACCTTTACTGTGGAATTCCAGAGTCTCCACAGGGTTCAACAGGGGCTTTCTCTCAGATACATTTCCCTCCAATATGCTTTGATTGGTCTCCTGTTGCGTTAGATGGCTCCTAAGTGACAAAATGAACTTTCTGGAGTCCTTTGCCTATAGTTTCTAATATCCACAGTTGCAATCAGACAATGCATCATCCTGAACCTTCATCCCAGGAGGTTGTCGGGGTTCAAGTGTGTCAGTTAGTGATGCTTCGTTGGGTGCATGGAACTAAATACTTAAATAAAAGTGGCTTAAACAATTGAGTTTTATTACTGTTGTTCCTTAGAGAACAAGACTAGCCATAGGTAGGCAGTCTCAGGGTTGGCTCAGGAGCTCAGTGTTGCCATCAGCGACATTACTTCTCTTCATCTCTCTGTCTTCCCATCCTCAGAGTGTCCGTGCATCTCCTACCTTGGTCACAGGGTGTCTGCAGCAGGTGCAAGCTTTACAACCTCATGTGACAGTGTTCCTAAGCAAGAAAGAAGAGAGCTTACCTCCTCTTTCTCCTTTTGTAGGAAAAGAAAATGTTTCTCAGAAAAACCCCAGCAAACTTCTCTTATGTCTTAGTGGACAAAACTGGATTCTATGGCCATTCTGAGCTCCCAGAAGGGCTGAGAAAAGTGAAGCTGTCATTCTCAATGTCTCCTGGAATCGGGTGCTTCCAATAGACAAGAAGGATGAGCAAAATGTTTGTTAGATGGGCTGTCAGAATATTAAACACTACTTGAGAGCATTCTAAACACTTAACATACATTAATCCATTAGATCCTCACAGCAAGTCCCTGGGGTGGGTAGGTGTGATTATTATAATATTACTTTACACAGAAGCAAACTGAACTTCAGCGATAATAACATAGTGAGGCAGTGAAGGAGCCAGGATTCCAACTCCATCGCCAGACTCCGGAGGCTGCACTGCTAACTACATATTACACTGCTCTCAGCCTGCAGTGACCGCCTCGGCAGGCAATCGGCCAGGCTGCTTCCAAAAGTCTAACACGTAAAAGGTCTGAGCCATGCTTATCTCCTTGGGAAGTGCAAATGTGACATTTTCCCCTGGCTGCAGTCACGGTGTGGGTGAGAAGAGCAGAGAGGCATCCAGGAGTGACAAGAATTGCTTTTCATCATCATCAAGGCGGCATCAACAGCCAGGGCCATGGTTGGGGCCAGGGCTGGGACCAGGAGAGTACCACTCACGGCCAAGGGCCAGTGATAAACAGTCAGCGGCCCACTGCACCATCACAGGTGTCAGGACATCTGGGCAAGTCAGAGGTGAGTGATGGAGAGTCCAGTTACAAGCAGGCAGGATTGGAGGAGAATAGAGTTTCCAAGTTAGAGGAATGTTTTAGAGGCCGCTCCACTCTCTCTCTCATTTTCAAATGAGTGAAATGAGGCCCAAATAGAGTGGAGTAATGTGTTCCAGATCACCCAACTTGTCTATGTAGAATGTGAGGCACAAAACGAGGGCTTTTTTCCGGGGTCAGGTCCCCAAGGAAGCCTTCTTTGTCTGACCCTTTTAGAAAGCATCCCTAGTGCTTCATACAGGCTTCTGTTAACACTTTCTGTTATAATATCAAATTTATTCACTTACGTCTGGGTCTCCCTGATTACCTTGGGTGCGTCTCAAAAGCCCGACTACTCTCAGCTCTGGACAAGAATCTTGACAGCTCCACTCGCATGGCCCCTCTGATGATCATTTCCTCCTTGATAAAATGGAAAAAGCAATAGTTCCAACCTCACAGTGTTGCTGGGATGATCGAGTTTTAAACGCACATGGCACTGTGTGCCAGGCAGATTCAGCGGTTGGTAAGTAGCAGTTATTGGCCATTTCATATCTCCCTGGTGCCTCCTCTCAAGTTGAGTAAATCAATTTATCAACCAGCGGAAGAGTCAACATCACAACAGAGAGCAGGTGGCAGAACATTAGAGAGACATAAAGACGTGATGAAGAAAGAAGCAGGCACAGGAAAGGTCTGAGTCCAAAAGGGTAGTGAGATCACATAGAACTGAAGATGTAAAAGAAACACACAGAAAGTAGAAGAGCCTTCACCACGAACTCTGTCTCCCAAACCTGCTTCGTGGTTCTTCAGCTTGGGCTCCTCAAGATTTCAATAAGACGGGTACCATTTTGACTAGCTTCTTTAGATACATCTAAAGAGATTGAAGCAATTTGATTTAGGTTATAAAGCTGGCAAGTGGCCAGGCCAGGACTAAATACGAAGGCCAGATGACCTCAAAACCATGTTCTACGTGCATACGAATCATCATGGGATTAAGTAAGCTAACACACGTGGCATTCTTGGCCCAACACGGGGCACAGGAGAGGTGGCTCAATGTCATTGCTGGTTTATCATTACATTCCAAGGGTCCCCCCCTTCACTGGTCCCAGAAGAGAAGGATGGCGGCACTGTGGTTCCTAAGGAAGAAGTGGAGCCTCGTAAGCCCCAGCATTTATTGGAGGCAGGACCCAGAAGCGCTGATGGTGCACGGCCCCCTTGGTCCTGGTGAAACAAGAGGCTGCCAGACCCAGAGGTAGGCAGAGTGGCAGAGGTTCAACCCGAAACCTCCCCATATTTCTAATCCTTCCATAACCCTCATTAATAATACAGCCAAAGAGGCAGGAGAGGCAGCAGCAAAAATGAAAGAGAGGAAGCAGCTGGCACCGGAGGGCCTTGTGCCAGACTCACGGCCGGGAGGGACTCCAGCAGTGATGACAGTGGTAAATAAACAGGATTGATGGCTGGAGTGGGGCCCCGTACCCTGCCTGGGAAGGGACCGGGGAGATGGGATTCTTGTGCATCCCATCCCACTGGTGTAGGCTCAGCCATCACGGGTTTACCCACATCAGACTGTGATCCGTCCCCCGGCTGGGCGCTCCAGAATCACCTGTTACAGCAGAAGTAGTTTGGCAAGCCAAACAAGACGTGGATTCATCCAGGCCACCTGTAAAGGGATGTAAAGCCTAACAACCTATGCAAAGCTCCTAATTGTCGTAATTAATTTGGCACCTCTTCAGTGGTAGATGCTAACCAGGTACAATAGAGTGAAAGCCCATTCCCTGATAACATGGTTAGTCCCCCCATAATTAAAGCTGTGAGAAATCATCCTTTGAAAAACCTAAATGCCATATTTTCCTCGCTAAACTGTTTTTGTCATTTTCTCTTCTTTGGTCCTCTCTATCCACTACTGAGGTGAACATTTTACTTTCTTCGACTTATCCAGTTACTGCTTTCCTGTTGCATAATTTAGGTTATAATTATTTTCTCATTTTCCCCTCCAGCTGTCAGTAGTTTGGTCCCTTCCACCTCGTATTTCTTTAAAATGTCACACTGTTGCTCTAGCTTATTTAAACACTCTGGAAAGTGAAGAAGTGTAGCCATTGGAAGTGCATCCCCACATCCCTTAGAAGGGAGTCCCTGTTTTCTTTCTGTGTGCAGCAGACAGGACCAGGATCCAGCAAGCTAAAAAAAACAGCTGATTGCAGTCGCAAAAAAAAAAACAAAAACCCACAGTCTGGCTTCTACTTAAAAAAAAACAAAAAAAGATGAGGGATATGGTATGAGAGCAGAATTCACTTTATGAGGGGAAACAAAGCAAAAAACATTTAATAGCAATAGTGTCCCAAGTATCAAGTTCTCACTGTATCTCTCTATCGACAGCTGATATCACAGGCCACCTCCACCGATGAGGGCTTCCAAACAAAGACTTTCTTATTCTGTTTCTCCATTTGTCACTCCTAAAAGATACAGTGATCCAAAGTTTATCGCTGAAAGATAGGACAAAAAACTGGTGACAAAAACTTTACGATAAATGGTGGACTTTTTTCTGTCTGAAAAAAGGGAAAAATAATGCATCCATTTTCAGAAGTTCTCTTTTTGTTTCTTTCTTTTGATTCCCAAGAGAGCACATTTTTAGTAGAATTGAATTATTCACATGAATGCTAACCAATGTCAGCTACTCTGTATTCTGTAAGGAATTGAGCTTATGAAATGAATCATCTTGAGTATTTGCTAAACACAAAATCACAAGAATTTGTAAATAATAAATTGTAAAATATACTTTAGAATGACTGCTCCAACATTTGAGTAGACTCTTTTTCGAAGAACAGATCACAGGAATTCCACTGCCTCTTTCCTCAGAATTTCTATAACTTTGAGGAAGAGACTTATAGGAAATCTCTTTTACAAGTATAAGTTAAGAAACCAGTCTGTATGTTTATAAGCCAAGGGCTTATATGCAGAACTTCTCAAGAAATCCAGGGGTTAGATATCAGGATATCGCTGACAGCTCACTGACAATGTCCTGTAAGTTGAACATAGTAATACCTCAGTTGTACAGAGGGAAGAAATTAAGTACCAAAGAGCTGAAATAATTCACTTAGAGTGATCAAAAAAAGTTAAGGACAAACTAAACTTGGTTCAGATAATCCTCAAACCCTCACACACATAAAACAACTTGTATTTAAGAGAAAGACCATGTCCATTCTGTTCTCCTTTGTCTTCCAGAACTAATTTTTGTTAATTAAATACGCAAATGACTTACATTTTATAAATTAATATTTATTTTTACAGACAATGACCATTATGAATATCGCTGAGATCTGCAACTATTTTTTTATGAACCTTATTTTTTACATTAAGAAGGAACCACTTTTAAGGTAGAGGTAGATATTCTAATTCAACATGAACCATTTTAACTCCTAAAAGCTTAACAAAGGAATTGTGTTAGTTGGGAACCACTTGCGTACAAGTCATAAAACTCCAACTCAATTGACTCAGGCAAAAGGAGATGGTATTAGGAGGCTGTTAGAGAATTTTCATGTACCCAGATGACAGCAAGGGCTGGGGATTTAAGCAGCTGCACCCCTGAGACAAGGAAGAGCAGCTCTCTCCCTCCCCTTTTGGGCTCTCAGTGGTGCTGTTTCGACCTCCTATATTAGAGATTCCATTCTCTCACATGGTGGCCACCAGCAGCTTCCAAGCCCCTCTGTCCCACAGCTTCTCCCATCAGCTTCTAATACTCATCTGTTCCCTTAGCTCAAGTTCAAAAACTCCTGAGGACAAGTTGATCAAACTGCCTCGATCTGCGTGACTATATCCAATGAGGTGAGACACCCTCAATGGTAGACTCTACCTGAAGGGTATGGTTGGAATCTAGGCAGGAGTAATTCTCCAAAAAGGGGACAGGACGGGAAGGAAAGGCTACTGAACAGCTAACTGGGCAGACAAACCAAGAATAATCAAGTAGAACAAAAGCAAACACAGATTCTGAAAGTTCAGATAACATCAGAAAGTTAAGATGGCACAAGACAGAACGCTGGAAATTGGCATTAAGGCATTCTTCAGTACATTCTTTTTACTTCTATTTCCCAGCCAAAACAATGAATACACAACTGTAAAGCTTGACAACATACCATTTTCTCTCCCCTCTTGTAGATGTTTTCTGTCACTTCCCCATGGCATCAAAGCTTTTGGCCTACAAATTGCCCCTAAAGTCTTACACAAAGCATCCATAATGTTACTGTCAGAATTGTTTCAGAGCTGTCTATGTTATTTTTAGGGTTCAGATCTTCTGTGCGTTTCTTCATTCCATATTCACGACATTATCTTCCGAGCTTTGCAATTCTGATGCAATTTCCAGTTCATACTTTTTCAATTGCTGCATTTTCATGTTTAAATCCAGCAAAGTTCTGGCCAGCTGGCAATTCTGGAAATGCATTTCCAGCTAAAAGTTAGAAAAAAATAAGGATTTTTATTAGCCTGAGATATGGATCAAATGAAACTGCTCTCTGCACAGGAAAAATAAGGACTTTGTAGGAAAGGAAAATAAGATATCAAGAAAGACGTATTTCTCATCTTATTCTCCAGTTCTGACTGTTTGGCCTGACTATAAAACTGACTTTCTCTACGATAAGGTAAAATCCAGATATACAAATAGCTTTCGAAATGGCCTTGCAATGAAAACAAGAAAAGCTCATGCACAGAGCCATCCATTTGAAAAATTCCTGTGCATAGAAGGCTGTTTCCAAGCAATGGCATGTGATCTGCGAGGAAATCATTTATCTGTATGAGCTTTCTGAGCTACAGGATAACTGCTCAGGGCCCCCTGAACTTTCAGGACCTGGGCCCATTTACTTGATTACTTGTCATTTCAAGTTTTTAGGATTTTAAATGGTCTCCCTGCTGAGCAAAACATTTAACGACCCCTTTGTGTGTACTTATAGAATCTAACAATTTTCACTGTAGAGTGAAATCGGTTATACAGCAAGGCTGATTTATACCCTCCCTCCAGTGGGAGTTTGTGAAGGTCTTCGTTTATTAAGAAATAGATCCATCTCTCGGGCAATGTACGCAAGAGGCAGTGTGACAAAAGCTTAGTCCAACATAATCTTTGCATTATAGTTGAAAACTAGTAATCAACTATTTGCATATTTCTTCAATTAGGGTCTTGTTTAATGCAGTTCATGAGAACCCTGTTCTCTCTGCTGAAAACCCCTCATCAACTCACCAAAAGAAACCACCCCAGGGTGAACCAGGACATTCCACTGGTAAAAAGCAAATATGGGCGGTCCCCTCCTAATTTGCAAAATAAAGTCACTGGATAAAATGTCTTTCAGTTTTCCTCTGACATATTTTTCTTCATTCTTCAGCACCTGGAACCATTTCTTTGATAGCAAGAATTTGCAAAGAATAAAGTAAATGAACATCCAGCAAACAGACAGTAACAACACGACCACTAGCACAAGAAGCCCTGACACCTTGCCTACGGGAAGCTTCTGTTCTCCAGTGTGGAACGGACGCCCTATAAACCTGCCCTACTCTTCCAGCTTTATTTCCTGGCCCTCTTCCCACACCAGCTCCCACTGCAGCTGGTCAGAAACTTTGCCCATCCCAAAATAAACACGTCGTACTGAGCCACATCTTCTGCCCGCTCTGCCCCTTGCCACCCACTTCCTGTTGAGCTCAGCCAGATGCCAACTCTTCTTAGAAGCCTTCTCTGTCTCGCCTTATCTGTGCTTCCACAGCGTTCTGTACATGTGCCTCTCCTAGCACACAGCCTACACTAGACTGATGATTTTGAGCACAGTTTGTTCCTATTCATAACTGTATCCCCAGCTGGGGGTGCACTGCTTGCTCACGCAACATGGTGGGTTCTCTGTGTGTTTGTTAAAAGACTGAGTGAAGGAATGACTAAATGGAGAAACTGATGATCACCCATCCTATACTTTCATGCCAAGAATCAAGCAGTTGAATTATTGATAATGGCTCACCATCTAAGCAAAACAAAGTATGTGTAACTCACACCTGTTTAGGAAAGTCAAACACCAATGATTCCTTAATTTTCTTTCCTCATGGATCCCACTGAGAATCTAATGAAAGCTATGAAAGAAGTGCATTTTATGCACTGAGGAAACAAGTGCATTTTATGTGCATACAAAATTTGGCATACAATTTTAGGCATATAGAACCCCTGGAATTCACTCACAGGCCCTGGAATTCAACGCAAGCCACTAAGAAGACCAATTCAAACAACAAATAACAGCATAAATAACATTTCATAAATAGTAACATGTCTCTAAATTAACTGAACCTGTTCATCGTTCCTTACGCAAATACCACCCTAACAGATGATGCGTGGACACACATGTATGGAGAGGTGCCAGTCCCTACAGAAAACTGGCTAACGGCCCTTTATCAAAAACGGCTTCTTCTAGTGCTGATGGTGTTGAGGATCCACATTCTTTTGCTTCTTCATGACTGGTCACACACAATGGTGAAATTGTTGGCCAAGATGTTGACCATGATCTATAATCTCAGGAACACAGCATCTGTGTATATGTGACATTCTTTGTGTCCTTTCCAGAAGAACCCTTGATCTTCCATGCCTATGTATCTGTCACTTTGGGGGCACAACCAAAACACAGTAAGAGCCACTGAGTAGTGTCTGTGTTCTATGCACTTTATATAACATTAACTCATACAATACTTACAGTGATCCTATGAGTTTATTATTTCCATTTTACAGCTGAAACCCAAACTTGCTAATTAGCATTCCTAAAGTAACAGGAACAGTGAGAGCAGAGCCTGTAAATGTTAATGCTGGGATTTGAACCCTCATCTATTTGGAATTTTATTCTCCACCTCTTCCCCACCCCCGGTTCATTACTTGCTTAAAACTCCTACTAGTGGAACGACTAGTTAGAATGTGAAGGTTCAAGTGCCTCGGAGCTTACTGAATGTAATTTCTTCACTTGATTTAAATCAGTCAGCTGAGGGCTTCCCTGGTGGCGCAGTGGTTGGGAGTCCGCCTGCCGATGCAGGGGACACGGGTTCGTGCCCCGGTCCGGGAAGATCCCACATGCCGCAGAGCGGCTGCGCCCGTGAGCCATGGCCGCTGAGCCTGCGCGTCCGGAGCCTGTGCTCCACAACGGGAGAGGCCACAGCAGTGAGGGGCCCGCGTACCGCAAAAAAAAAAAAAAAAAAAAATGAGTCAGCTGAGGTATGGGGGGGATGGTGACACCCCAGGTCAGCAGCACAGGGTGACTAAGCCGGGTCTCAGCCTTCCAGCGGGCATCCTCATCCATAGCACACCCCTCCAGGCCATCTCTACTAATGAGGGGTCTCGCCCAGCCACTGCTCAGGTATCTGAAGAAAACCATGTGTTTCTCCGATATGGCTGGGTCAGAATTAATACATACCTTGTCAAATCCAAATTGTTAACACAGGTAAAATTAAATTGACTACCTTCTTGCCCTTCTTAAACTCAGAAACAAGATAAACTGTTAAGGTTCTTAAATCAGACAACTGACTGATGGTTGAATCCGTTCTAAAGTAGTGGTTAACATTTTATTAGTATTCAATGCAAAAGACTAGAAGTTTCCAAATCTCCACTACACATATTCATGGGCAGCACCGTTTTAAAGCTTAAATTGCTCTTATTCATTTTGTCTCTTTCAAATTGTACCTAACTTGGAAATTGTTTAAATCACAAAACAGTAACTAAAATATTTACCTACAGTTCCTCCTGCCTAATGTTAAAAAGCTACAATTTTACAAAATACCTTATTATCATTTTTTGTTTTCTGAATTCTTACCCAGGGGAAAGATAAAACTTGCAGAATAAAAGAAACAGTTGCTGATGGACTCGCTCCATCCATCCTGTGATTTCATTTCATTGAAACTTACGCCTCCGAGCCCCATAACATGCACGTACTATGAGTTCCCTAGAGGGAACTTTCTATGTGGTAGAAAAATATAGAACAAGTTGGGGAGGGGTGGTGACGGAGGTCTCGGGTGTGTCACTAGTAGACTCAGCCCTCGACAGCCAGCCAGCACCTCGGGCCCTGCCGGATCCCTCCCCTCCCCCGCTTCCCTCCTGGATGCTGCGTGGGAGGCAGGAGCATCGGCACGGTCCGGGAAGATCGACGGCCGGTGCCCAGCTCGCCCACGCGGCACGGCCTCACCCTCTCCCTGGGAAAAGCGGCGCTCGGCCTCCCAAGCCCTCGGTGGGGCGCGTGCGCGGCCCGCGGCCGGGGGCCCCGGGAGAGGACGAAGGAGAGGCGGCCCCGAGAGCCGGCCGCCAGCGGGCTCACCAGCTCGGCGCGCAGCCCGGCCAGGGCGCTCTCGACGCGCGCCCGGCTCTGCTCCTCCTGCGCCGTCTCCGCCGCCTCCTCCTCCCGCGAGCGCCTCGAGACGCCGCGCGGCGCCGCCCGCTGGAAGGCGCTCGCCAGCCGCCGCCTGAGGTCTTCCAGCAGCGGGCTGGCGGCTGGGGCCTCCTCCGGGCCGGCCACGCTCTCGCCGCCTCCGGGGAAGCCTCGTGAGGGAGGCAGGGTTGAGGGCCTGAGCCCGGCGCCAACTGGGATGCCGTGGGGCCCCCGGGAAGTTCCCTCTCTGCGGCGGCTGGAGTCACCCAGGGACATCTCGGAGACGCCGGGTTCCAGGCTTCCAGGCTTGTATTGCTAAGGGTTTGTTTCCAAGTGCGAGATGAGGGCGGGTGAGATTGGGGGCGGGGTAACTCATGGAACCGGCGGGACCACTGCCAAGTGGGACGGGGCTATTGCTCCGCTGTGTAGAGGCGCTCCTTTCCCCCGGCCTCATCTCTGTCCTTCTTCCCTCCTTAGCAACAGACGAAGGAAGTGGTTCCCATAACTCCGAGAAGAGGTTTCAACTGGCTCCCTTTTTCTTGCTCCTTGGAACGTCGTTCTAAGGGAAGACTTGGGTCCATCCAGGTAGGTGGAAGTTGAGGTACGGATGGAAAGTTTGAGGCCCTGGTTGCCTCGATTATTAATATTTCAGCCCTGTAAAATATTTTTCCCTGGCTTTCTACCGACTGAGGCACTGTGACAGGTGTCGTGGATATAAAGTCTGATTAGGCCTCGTACCAATCCCAGGTGTTGCCCACAATCAAGTGGGAGAAGCTTGGCCCTGTTTGAAACTTAGAATGATCTTTCCACAAGCCCAACAATGCAGAAGACGCTTCGATTCTGAGACTCCGTGTTCTTTTCTATACTTGACACCCTTCTGCCACTTTCACATTGTGAAGGGGTTAAAATGAAAAATAAAAATTCCTCTTACTCCAGAGTGTGTTATTTTCTAATTCCCAGCTCAGTTTAATCAGGTACCAATATTACTTGTACATCCTTTATCAATGAACAGAATCCGCTGCCTCTTTTGGATCTAATCGAGAATTTCTAAAAAGGAATAAACAATCAAAATTTTTGTGTGATCACAGAATGCAAATACCTACTCCCCCCCATCCAGAAAGGGGGCAGAGATGTCCATACAGTACTCCCAGAATTAATCATTCATTTAATAATGATTTACAAGTCACCTGCAATGTTCCAAGTCCGTGATTGGTATTGAGGGCAGTAAGAGCTAATTGTGATTAGTGTTTACTGGGTGTCAGGCACTTTTCATATATTAACCCATTTTATCTTCACAATAACCCTGTGAGGAAGGCACCGTTAGTTTCTGTATTTAACAGGTGAGGAAACTAAGGCAGATGTTAAGCTGTAAGGCAAAGATCACAAAACTGGTAGATGGTGGGCCTGGGATTTGCACCTAGGAAGTCTGGCTTGTGCTCTGAACCACTGAGACACACCTTGGATACACACTACCTCCCAAAGAGGAAAAGAAGTTGCTCAGTTGTATGACTGAATGTTCAAATTCCCTGTGCTCATAAAATTCAACTCTACGGAGATGGCTTAAGGCTCAACTGGATAAGGAGCAGTGCAGGTTACCAGTTCTGCCGATAATCTGCCAAATTCAATCTGCCACCTTACAGTAGTTTACAACCTAAGCACAGTCATATACCTGTCATTGTATATTTGTCACAAAGATTCTCTAGAAACATTTGAAGATGTGTTCTATCGGTGGAAATTATGAAAATCCGTATGGTCTACTAGGAACTAACTGAATATAAATATTTAAGTTTTTTAAATTTGTGGTTTTTATGCATGTATGTGATAGGTGGTAGGGCTTGAAAACCAGCACCAGTCAATGTGCAGTAGAAATATTTTTTTATATATAAATTTATTTATTTATTTTTGGCTGCATTGGGTCTTTGTTGCTGCGCACAGGCTTTCTCTAGTTGCGGCGAGCAGGGGCTACTCTTCGTTGCGGTGCATTGGCTTCTCATTGCGGTGGCTTCTGTTGCGGAGCATGGGCTCTAGGCACGCGGGCTTCAGTAGTTGTGGCACATGGTCTCAGTAGTTGTGGCTCGCGGGCTCTAGAGCACAGGCTCAGCAGTTGTGGCGCTCGGGCTTAGTTGCTCCACGGCATGTGGGATCTTCCCGGACCAGGGCTCGAACCCATGTCCCCTGCATTGGCAGGCAGATTCTTAACCACTGCACCACCAGGGAAGTCCAGAAATATTTAAAATTAGTTTTCTGCCATGATTTTTCACTTCTGTTTCCAGATCATTTTCTTCAACAAGAATTTCAGTTAAGTTTGATTTAATTCAACAAACAGTGAACGGTGCATGTTCATTTAAGCACTGTCCCATGTAAGGGAGCTGAAAAGGTGAATAAAGCACAATTATTGCCCTCCAGAAGCTTAAAGCCTGAAAGAACAAATTCATTCATTCATTCAGCAGTAGTTATTTAATATCTTATTTATATACCAAGTATTATACAGAGTGCTCAGGCTGTGAAAGTAAACCAGTAAGACAAAATGGTGTTTTAGAATAGATTGGTTTTATCACAAATTAATTATTTTCCATATGTCAATTTTTTCAGCCATGGTACATCTTGAATTTTACAATTTTTTTTTCTTTTATACGAGTAAAATGAATGGAAGCATTGGTGAATCAGAGTGAATATAATATGCAGAGACATTTGCGTTAGGAAATGTATTAGTTATCCATTGCTACATAACAAATTATCCCCAAATTTAGTGGCTTAAAACAACAATAAACATCATTTCTTACGGTTTCTGTGGACAAGAGTTTGGGAACAGCTTAGATTATGATCTGGGACTTTCATGACATTGTAGTCAAATGTTATCCGAAGCTGGATGTGATTGGAGCTGGAGGGTCTGCTTGCAAGGTGGACCATTCACATAGCTGGCAAATTGGTGCTGGTGTTTGGTGGGAAGCCTTAGTTTCTCTCCATGTGGACCCTTTACCAGGACTGCTTGAGTGCCCTCATGATGTAGTGGCCAGCCTACCTCAGAACAAGACAGAGAGAGACAGAGAGAGAGAGAGAGAGAGAGAGCGCCAGATGGAAGCTCTTTGTATGTGTTCTGAACCATATTTTTATGATCTAGTCTTGGAAGTCACACGGCATCACCACATTCTGTTTATTAGAATCAAGTATCTAAGTCTGGACCCCATTTAAGTGGAGGGGAATTAGGCTCCTTCTTTTGAAGTAAGGAGTATCAAAAAATATGCAGACAGATTTTTGATCTGCCACAAGAAAAATATGGTACATACATGTAAGCAATGAATCAAATGACTGCTGACTTCCTGTCAGAAAAAAAAATGAAGGCCAGAAGATATTAGAACAATATTTTTTTAGGTTCAGGAAGGAAAAAATTAACATAGATTTCTATATCCAGCAAAAATATCCTTCAAAGGCAAAATAAACGTGTTATGACATAAGAGAAAATTAGAAGAATTTGTTACCAGCCAACCTATGCTGTTAGAAATACTAAAGGAAACACCTCAGGCTGAAGTAAAATGGTAATAGAGGGAAACTCAAATCTTTAGGAAGGAATGAGAGTATAGGAAATTGTAAATACCTAGATATATACATATAAATGACTTACAGTCCTCTTAATTTTTTTAAAAAAACACATGACTGTTTAATGAAAAAATTATAACATAGTCTTCTGTGCTTTATAATGAATTTAGATGTATCAATATAATATAGTAACTATAGAATAAGTAATCTTGAGGATGAATGGAGCTGTACATTTTATATGAAGTGGTAAGGTATAAACCCTAAGTACACTGTAAAAGATTAAGGGTATATATATTTTAAAGCCTAGAGCAATCACTAAAAAAAAATGGTGCAAAGAGGTATAGCTAAAAAGCCATTAGAATGAGTGTCTATGTAGAAAATCTGAAACAATTAACAAAAAACACCCTTCTGATACTAATAAACAATTATATCAAAGTTGCAGGATACAAGTTGAATATACAAAAGCTAATCACTTTCCTATAAACCAGCAATAAGCAGTGGAATTTGATTTTTTTGGGGGGGGGCGGCACTGCATGGCTTGTGGGATCTTAGTTCCCCAACCAGGGATTGAACCCAGGCCCTCAGCAGTGAGAGCACAGAGTCCTAACCACTGGACCGCCAGGGAATTCCCTGGAATTTGATATTTCAAACACACATTACCTTTTACATTAGCACCCAAAAAAGAAAAACACTTAGGTATAAATCTAACAAAATATCCATATGGGGAAAACTACAAAATTCTGCTGAAAGAACTCACAACTTAACTAAGTAAATGGAGAGATACTCCATGTTCATAGATAGGAAGACTCAGTATTGTCAAGATATCAGTTCTTCCCAACTTGACCTATAGGTTCAATGCAATGCCAATCAAAATCCCAGCAAGTTTTTTGTGGATATACACAAACAGATTTTAAAGTTTATGTAGAGAGGCAAAATGCCCAGAATAGCCAACATAATATTAAAGGAGAAGAGCATTGAGGACTGACAGTACTTGACTACAAGGCTTACTGTATAAAGCTACAGTAATCAAGGCAATGTGGTATTGGCAAAAGAATGGACATATAGATCCATGGACCATAGCCGAGAGATATACCCACATAACTGATCTTTGACAGACGAGCAAAGGCAACACAATGGAGAAAAGACATACACACAAGTGGTGTTGGAATGACTGGACATCTGTATGCAAAAAAAAAAATGAGTCTAAACACAGACACCCTTCACAAAAATTAATTCAAAATGGATCATAGACCAAAATGCATAACTATAATTCCTGGAAGATAATGTAAGAGAAAATTTACATGACCTTGGGTATGTTGATGACATTTTAGATAGAACACCAGAGGCATGATCCATGAAAGAAATAATAACTTGAACTTCATTAAAACAGAAAACTTCTGCTCTGCAAAATATACTGTCAAGTAAATGAGAAGACAAGCCACAGACTAGGAGAAAATATTTGCCAAAGACATATCTAACAAAGGACGGTTATCCAAACTATACAAACTACTCTTAAAACTCAACAATAAGAAAATAACCCAATTAAAATGTGAGCAAATGACCTGGACACCAGACACCATCAACATATATGAAAAACAAATAAGCATATGAAAAGATGCTCAACATCACACGTCAGTAGGGAAATGCAAATTAAAACAATAATGTATCATTACATGTCTATTTGGCCATTCTGTGGCCAAAATTTAAAACACTGACAACACCAAATGTTAACAGGGAAGTGGAGCAATAGGAACTCTCATTCTTTGCTGGTGGGAATGTAAAATGGCATAGCTACTTTGGAGGACACTTTGGCAGTTTCTTACAAAACTAAACATACTCCCACCTTCTGATACAACAGTCATGCTCCTTGGTATTATATCTAAAGGAGTTGAAAACTTACATCCACATGAAAACCTGAACACAAATGTTTATAGCAGATTTCTTCATAATTGCCAAAACTTGGAAACAGCCAAGATGTCCTTTAGTAGGTGGATACAGAAACAAACTGTGGTACATCCAGACAGTTGGATATTATTCAGCTAAAAACAAATGTGTTATCAAGCCATGGTAAAACATAGAAGAATCCTAAATGCATATTGCTAATTGGGAGAAGCCAATCTGAAAGTGGTTCATGCTGTATAATTCCAATTATATGACATTCTAGAAAAGGCAAAACTATGGTGACAGTAAAAAGATCAGTGGTTACCAGGATTGGGGGGTGGGGAGGGATGAATAGACAGAGTACAGGATTTTTAGAGCAGTAAAACTATTCTGTATGTTACTGAAATGGTGGAGACATGTCATTATACATTTGTCAAAACTCATGGAATGTATAACACCAAAAATGAACCCTAATGTAAACTGTGGACTTTGAGTGATAGTGATATGCCAATAGAGGTTCATCGATTATAACAAATGTACCACTCTGGTGCAAGATGTTGATAGTGGGAGAGGTTATGTGGTTGGGGAGAGGCAGGGGGTGATGGGAACTCTCTGTACTTCCAGCTTAATTTTTCTGTGACCCTAAAACTGCTCTAAAAATAAAGTCTATCTTTTAAAGCCAGTAGATAAACTAAAATATGCTTCTAAAAGCATTAAATTAATCCAAAATGAAGCCGGAAAAGAGATACAGCTTAAAATACAGAGAGAGCAAATATAAAACATTTGGTAAATGGTAGGCCTAAATTAGATCATATCAAAAATTACATTAAGCCTTAATGTACTAAATATTCCAATTAAAAGGCAGAGGTGTTCAACTGGATTAAGCAAAAGCAAGAACCGAATATATTCTTCCTAAAAGAGATATACTTTAAATACAAATACAGGACTTCTGTGACCTGTAAAGATGGAGTAACATGAACTGGATTTATCCTCCTATCTGAAACAGCCAAGAAGCACCAAATATATTATTGAACTGACTTCAAAACACTGGACATCAGGCAATGAAAGACTGATCCCTGAGAGAATTTTTTTCAAACAGCCTTCTCAGTCTTGTTTACTGATTCCTCTCATCCTTGAGGACTTCAGAATTCAAAACACTGAACACCAGGCAATGAAAGACAGTGATCCCTGAAAGCTTTTTGTCAAACAGCCTTCTCAGTCTTGTTTACTGATTCCTCTCATCCTTGAGGACTTTAGAACGTCTCAGGCTGTGTCCTTGGACCACTTCTCTTCTTTATCTCCCTTCACTGCAAAGTGATTTCGTCTTGTTCCATGGCTTTTTATTTTCGGTTACTGAGTTGTTTGAGTTCTTTATGTATTTTCAATATTAACCCTTTATCAGGTTTATGATATGCAAGTATTTTATTTCTTTCTTATTGAAGTATAGTTGATTTACAATATTGTGTTAGTTTCAAGTGTACAGCAAAGTGATTTGGTTATACATATATGTATATATATTCTTGTTTTTTCCATGGATTTTATTATGATCTGTATGAAATGCTGACACCTCAAAATCTTATCTTTAGGTCAGACCTCTCTTCTAACTCTATCTCTACTTGGATGTTCAACTTAATATATCTCATTCTTAAACATTGATTACCTGCATCCCTTAATATATTCTTTTTTCAGTACCCCCAACCCAATTCAGTAAATGGAAATTCTATTCTGTCAGTTACCCAAAACATAAACCTTGGAATCACTCACAATTTTCTTCTCCCTCTTTCATCCTACATGCAATTCATCAGCATATCCTGTAGGCTCTACCTTGCAGTATATCCAGAATCAAAGAGCATCTAACTCCTGTCATCCTAATCTTCCCACTCCCTGTCGCCTAGACTATTGTCATAGCTTCCAACACATCTCCATACTCTATAACTGCCCTCTTTTTCTTCCCTATTTTATTCTCATTGCGGCAGATCATGTCATTTCTTCATTCAGGATCCTCCAGTGTGTTCCCACCTTACTTAGAACAAAATCCAATATTCTACCATAGCCTACAAAGCCCTTTATAATTCATCCCAAATGGCATTCCCTCCATTTCTCTGATCTCATCTCCTTCCTCTCTCTCCTTTGCTTACTCCATCTTGCCACCCTGGTCTCTTTACTGTTCTCCTTTCAGGGCCTATGCTTTGTTATTCCTTTTTCCTAGGATTCTCTTCTCCCAGATACATGAGTGGCTAGTTCCCTTACTGTGTTCAAGTCTCTGCTCAAATGTCACTTCATCAGATAGACCTCCCTTGATCTAAATTAGCATATATACACCCCTCCACTCCCGTCATTCTCTGTGTTTTTGCCCTTCGTTTTATTCCTTAATACTTACACCAACTGTCATACTGTATATTTATTTGTTTTCTCATCTGTCTTCTCTTGTCTGCTAATAGAATATAATCTCCATGAGAACAGGTACTTTCTTTTGTTAACTGCTATATCCCTAAAATAGTGCCTAAAATGGTATCTGGCATTTAGCAGGCAGTACATAAAACTTTGTGAAATGAATGAAAAGAAGAGAGAGAAGGAAACAGAAGGCATCAGGACAAAGAGAAGGATGAGGGGAGAGAGATAAGGAGGAACTAGCTGAGTAGACCAACCAGGCAGCTGAAACAAACGTGGAATATCATGTCAGTTCATGGAATTCTCCAGAGTGACTCCAAAATGATAAATCAGGCCTGCTTGAAAAGAGCACAGTATCTGCTAGTGAAAAGAAAAATAACCCCTGTCCTTGTAGCATATTTCTTCAACGCATTTGTGCAAAGTGCACCTGATGCAAGGACAGGTCATGACGTCAGCCCCCAGTCCAGCCAGCTGACAGTGCCTGAACCCAACAGTCTCAGCTAAGTTTCTGAAACCATGTGATTTCTGGAATCATGTGGTCTGTATGTCTGTTTCTCTCTTTGGCTTCTTAAGGACAGCGCCTGGGTCTTCATCACCTTTTCATCACCTCCATGCTGGCATGAAACAAACACTTAACAAATACTGGTTAAATTCATTAATAAATTGATTAATACAGCAAGGCAGAAGGCAATTAACATTCATAGAGCACCTCTTAAATACTATATAGATATAGACATGGACACAAGTATAGATGCAGATATAGATTACTTATCGATATAGACAAAAGTATAGATATAGATACAGATATAAATTGTATACAATTTACTTAATCTTCACGAAAATCCTGTGTTAAGTTTGTTTTGTTCTGTTTTTCATATGGGAACCTGAAGTTCAAAGAAAGTAAGAGACTTGCTTAAGGTCATATAGTAGACAAGGAAATGGCTGAGAGAGGAGTTGATTCCAGATCTATATGTCTCCAAGGGTTATGCTCTTTCCTTTATACCATATCAGACAGTGTACAGTTGCAGAATCATTAAAAATGAGCTAAAGAAGGTTAAAACTTTGCATTTCTTTTATTCCAGTTACCTAAACCAATTCTTCCCTAGCCTAAGTGTCATCCTGCTTCCACCCTTACGTTTAGCAAGGACACCTTCTCTCAGTCCTTTTGAAAAACAGGAGGTTGAATGCACATGTCATCCTCCTAATTCATGCAGAACAGCAGCAAAACAAAAGTCTGAAATTCCTTACGCAGAATCCTAATCTCTCTAAATGTTTTTACATAAATTCATCAGTTAATATCTACCTTTGTTGCAACTCATGTCTACTTTTTTTTTTTTCCTGCCTGTTCACTGTTCCCTGGGAAACCTGGATACCAGTTCTTTTATGTGGTCTTTAGCTGTACCTTGGGAACCTTAGCTTTAATTCCACTTCTTCGCTTCCTCTTCAACCATCCACTCTGAACAATTATTCTTTTAAGCAATGGGTTCCACGTGTTCCCACTGCAAACAGAATGTCCCCGAGTGTTCTGTGCAAAAAAGAAACAAATATTTCTCTAGGCTCCAGAGAAAGGAGACTTTTCCTTACAAGCCTCAAAATAAATATTTGTAATTTTTTCAGTGAACAGCTTAGTGATTTGAATCATTTGAGAGTCCGTGGGCAGCGTGGTCATTCTGTTTTGTGGCTAATAGTTGGCAAAAAGTCCTTTTTGGTTGTGGAATGTCCAAGATGTAGTCGTTGTCTTCCTAGCTTGATTTGCCAGAACTCTGGAGTCAAAATGCTGGTTTCAAATCCCAGCTTCACTCCTTGCTGGCCATTTGACTTTGTGTTAGCTCTCTGGGTCGGTTTGTTCACAAGTAAAATGAAAATAATCTTTTCCTCCTCACTCAGTTGCTGAGTAGATTAACTAAAGCACACAGGAGTGCGCTGAACCAAGTAGGTCTGGCTTACCCCAAGTAGGCCCTTCATAAATGTTATCTCTGCTCTCACATAATGGATGTGATGGGGTTCTTGCTGTAGAGACATGTTTCTAAATGTCGCATTAGTGAGCATCATAGTACTGTGTATCTAAAAGATACAGGAGAATTGGTATTAGGATTGCAAGGGAAACTGAGTCAGGTCTGAACTACAACAGTGAATCCAGGCTAGACAGTGCTCATTCCAATAGGTTGGATGACGATTTAAGATTGTCAGTGATCGTATGGAACGAGTATAATCATGTCGATCACATCTTCTAAGTGTGTATGGTGAGTTGTGTTATTGTTCACAATATTCTCTACCTCTTGGCAGTGGGGAGATTATATTTCTCCACTCCGCTGACCTCAGGCTTGGCCATAGGACTTGCTTAAGCCAATGAACTGCGAGCAGATGGGGCATGTGTGATTTCCCAGCGAAAACTACAGGCGCGGTCACACAATCTACCCTCTTCTGTTTTCCAGTGATGTCCTAGGGCAGGCAGTTCCTTCACCCTGGGTCCTAGAATAAAGATATCATGGAGCAGAGAGGAAGCTGGGCTATCTTGGGTGTGTAGTTCGATTGAGAAATAAATGTAGAAATCCAAAAGGACTAGTGTGTTTGCTTTTTTGAGAGCCTTGATATCTGATTATCCTTTTGATCTGTTTCCTTTTTCTAAAAATAGAATGCAGATGTAAGCATCCAGAGGACTAAGAGTTCTGGTACATTGAAATTTTACTGTGTCGTTTCTGAGCAGAGATGTGCTGAAGCTTACTTGCCTCAAACAAGAAAAATCTAGTTGTTGGAAGGTACAAAAGATTTCTAGTAACTGTCCAAATACATTTGCTCTTTCATTAGATTAAATGATTTATGAGTATATATGAAATATAGATAACTGTAACTGTTTTTTATTGACAGAATATATAAAAGCAGATATGCAGGACACTGTATAATTTTAGACTGTCAGTTTATAGTCCGAGAAGAACATCACAGCCTTATTTCCACACTAAATATAAAAGGACATATGTTTTGAAGGAAATTAAAAGTGCTACTCTAGTGAACATAAGAATGAGAAGAAAGGAAAACAGCCTTATTGCTTCCATGGAGAAAGTTTTAGTTGTCTGGATAGAAGATCAAAACAACCACAGTGCTCTCTTAAGCCAAAGCCTAATCCAGAGCAAGAACCTAATTCTCCTCAATCCTAAGAAGGCTGAGAGAGGTGAGGAAGCGGCAGAAAAAAGTTTGAAGCTAGCAGAGGTTGGCTCATCAGATATAAGGAGAGAAGCCGTCTCCATAACATAAAAGTACAACATGAAGCAGCAAGTGCTGATGTAGAAGCTGCAGCCAGTTATATAGAATATCTAGCGAAGATCATTAGTGAAGGTGGCTACACCAAACAACACATTTTCATTGTAAATGAAACAGCCTTATATTGGAGGTAAATGTCATCTAAGACTTTCATAACTAGAGAGGAGAAGTCAATGCTTGGCTCCAGGCTGTGTTAGGGGCTAATGCAGCTGGTGATTTTAAGTTGAAGCCGGAGTTCATTTACCATTCCAAAAATCCTAGGGCCTCTAAGAATTATGCTCAGTCTACCCTGCCTGTGCTCTGTAAATGGAACAACAAAGCCTGGATGACAGCACATCCAGTAAACCTGGTTTACTGGATGTTTTAAGCCCACTGTTGAGAACTACTGCTTAGAAAAAAAAAGATTGCTTTCAAAATATTACTGCTCATTGACAATGCACCTGGTCACCCAAGAGCTCTGATGGAGACGAACAATGAGATTAATGTTGTTTTCATGCCTGCTAATATAACATCCATTCTGCAGCCCATAGATCTAGGAGTAATTTAGACTTTCAAGTCTTATTATTTAAGAGCTACATTTCATAAAGCTAACACTACCATAGATAGTGATTCCTCTGATGGATCTGAGAAAAGTAAACTGAAAACCTTCTGGAAAGGATTCACCACTCTAGATGCCATTAAGAACATTTGTGTTTTGTGGGAAGAGGTCAAAACATCAACATTAATAGGAATTTGGAAGAAGTTGATTCCAGCCTTCATGGATGACTTTGAGGGGTTCAAGACTTCAGTGGAGGAAATACCTGCAGACGTGGTAGAAATAGCAACCTCGTTTTTTTCCATTATGGAGATTCCTCAGAAAACTAAAAATAGAATTACCATATGATCTAGAAATCTCACTCCTGGGCATATATCCAGACAAAACTCTAATTCAAAACGTTACATGCACCCCTATGTTCACAGCAGCACTATTCACAATAGCCAAGACATGGAAACAACCTAAATGTCCATCCACATATGAATGGACAAAGAAGAAGTGGTACATATATACAATGGAATACTATGTAGCCATAAAAAAGAACAAAATAATGCCATTTGCAGCAACATGGTTGCAACTAGAGATTATCGTACCAAATGAAGTAAGTCAAAAAGAGAAAGACAAAAGTCATATGATATCAGTTATATGTGGAATCTAAAATACGGCACAGATCACCCTATCTACAAAACAGAAACAGACTCATGGAAATAGAGAATAGACTTGTGGTTGCCCAGGGAGAGGGAGTTGGGGAAGGGAAGGAGTGAGAGGTTGGGGTTAGCAGATGTAAGCTATTATATAGAGAATGGATGAACAACAAGGTCCTACTGTATAGCACAGAGAACGATAAAAAAAAAAAAATTATGCTCCTACTCTGGCTGTACTCTGCAAATAGAATCACAAAGCCTGGATGACAGCACATCTCTTTACAACATGGTTCACTGAATATTTTAAGCCCACTACTGAGGCCTATTGCTCAGAAAACAAGAAAAAGATATCTTTCAAGATATTACTATTCTATCAAATTACCAATGGCATTTTTTACAGACTTGAACAAAAAAATCTTAAAATTTGTATGGAGACACAAAGGACCCCGAATAGCCAAAGCAATCTGGAGGGAAAAAAACAGAGCTGGAGGAATCAGACTCCCTGACTTCAGGCTATACTACAAAGCTACAATAATCAAGACAATATGGTACTGGCACAAAAACAGAAATAGATCAATGGAACAGGATAAAAAGCCCAGAGATAAACCCACGCACCTATGGTCAACTAATCTATGACAAAGGAGGCAAGGATATGCAATGGAGAAAAGACAGCCTCTTCAATAAGTGGTGCTGGGAAAACTGGACACCTACCTACATGTAAAAGAATGAAATTGGAACACTCCCTAACACCATACACAAAAATAAACTCAAAATGGATTAGAGACCTAAATGTAAGACCAGACCCTATAAAACTCTTAGAGGAAAACATAGGAAGAACACTCTTTGATATAAATCACAGCGAGATCTTTTTTGACCCGCCTCCTAGAGTAATGGAAATAAAAACAAAAATAAACAAGTGGGACCTAATGAAACTTATAAAGCTTTTGCACAGCAAAGGAAACTATAAACAAGACAAATAGACAACCCTCGGAATGAGAGAAAGTATTTGCAAACAAATCAACGGACAAAGGATTAATCTCCAAAATACATAAACAGCTCATGCAGCTCAACGTTAAAAACACAAACAACCCAGTCCAAAACTGGGCAGAAGACCTAAATAGACATTTCTCCAAAGAAGACATACAGATGGCCAAGAAAGAGGCACACGAAAAGCTGCTCAACATCACTAATTATTAGAGCAATGCAAATCAAAACTACAGTGAGGTATCACCTCACACCAGTTAGAATGGGCATCATCAGAAAATCTACAAACAACAAATGCTGGAGAGGGTGTGGAGAAAAGGGAACCCTCTTGCACTGTTGGTGGGAATGTAAATTCATACAGCCACTATGGAGAGCAGTATGGAGTTTCCTTAAAAAACTAAAAATAGAATTACCATATGACCCAGCAATCCCACTACTGGGCATATACCCTGAGAAAACCATAATTCAAAAAGACACATGCACCCCAATGTTCATTACAATAGCCAGGTCATGGAAGCAACCTAAATGCCCATCAACAGACAAATGGATAAAGAAGATGTGGTACATATATACAATGGAATATTACTCAGCCATGAAAAGGAATGAAACTGGGTCATTTGTAGAGATATGAATTGACCTAGAGACTGTCATACAGAGTGAAGTAAGCCAGAAAGAGAAAAATATCGTATATTAACGCATATATGTGGAACCTAGAAAAATGGTACAGATGAACCAGTTTGCATGGCAGAAATAGAGAGACAGATGTAGAGAACAAACGTATGGACACCAAGGGGGGAATCGGTGGGTGGGGGGGGATGAATTGGGATATTGGGATTGACATATATACACTGATATGTATAACATAGATAACTAATAAGAACCTGCTGTATAAAAAAATAAGTAAATAAAATAAAAAATTTAAAAAAATATATTACTCCTCATTGACAATACACCTGGTCGTCCAAGGGCTCTGATGGAGATGTAGAATGAGATTAGTGTTGTCATCATGCCTGCTAACTCAAAATTCATTCTGCAGCCCAAGGATCAAGGAGACTTTCAAGTCTTATTGTTTAAGAAATACATTTTATAAGTCTGTAGCTAACTTTGATAGTGATTCCTCAGATAGATCTGGGAAAAATATATTGAAAACCTTCTGGAAAGGATTTATCTTTCTAGATGCCATTAAGATCATCCATGATTCTTGGGACGTGGTCAAAGTATCAACTTTAACAGGAATTTGGAAGAAGTTAATTCCATCCTTCATGGATAACTTTGATGGGTTCAAGACTTCAGTGAAAGAAGTACCGGAAGATGTGGTAGAAATAGCAGGACAACTAGAATTAAGAGTAGATCCTGAAAATGTGACTGAATTGCTGCAATCTCATGATAAAACTCTAATGAATGAAGAATTGCTTTTTATGGGTGAGTAAAGTGGTTTCTTGAGATGGAATTTACTCCTGTTGAAGAAAGATGCTGTGAAGACTGTTGAAACGGCAACAAAGGATTTAGAATATAACAAATTTAGTTAATAAAGCAGTGGCAGTGTTTGAGAGGATTGACTCCAATTTTGAAAGAAGTTCTACTGTGGGTAAAATGCTATCAAACAGCATTGCATGCTACAGAGAGATCATTCATGAAAGGAAGAGTCAATTGACGCGGCAGACATCATTGGCGTCTTGCATTAAGAAACTATCACAGCCCCCCCAGCCTTCAGCAACCACCACCCTGATCAGTCAGCAGCCATCAGCATCAAGGCAAAACCCTCCACCAGCAAAAAGATGACAACCCACTGAAGGCTCAGGTGAAAGCATTTTTTAATTAAGGTGTGTACACTATTTTTCTCAGACATAATGCTATTGCACACTTAATAGACTACAGTGCAGTGTAAACGTAACTTTTACATGCACTGGGAAACCAACAAATCCATGTGACTAGCTTGGTTGGGATATTCACTTTATTGTGGTGGTCTGGAACCGAACTCACAGTATCTCTGAGGCATGCCTGTAACATTAAATGTTAAAAATATAACATTATGTTTTTAGTAAGGAAAAACCAACTGGTATGTAAGTGCAACTTATAGCAATGTTCATAGATCAATAGAACCAAGTAAGGTTTATAGGAAGCACATGGGCTTTCTCCATTGGGCAGTAGTCTTCTGCCAGGAGACTACTTCTACCTGACTTATATCAAGTGGATCAGAAAGAGAACAAGAATTTCTAAAAGAATTATATCACACGTCCTTTTACTTCCTTTCTATTGAATGAAGAAATGAAAGGAAAGGCATTGTTGCTTACAGTTCGTTTACACATCAATATTACTCTTTATGGGATCTCTCCATAAATGAAAAGTTAACAGAGTTACAACAACAGATGATAGCCTCTGGCAGGCACAGAATAGAAAAACACTTGAGAAAAGATTATGCATATAATAGAGGAAAAGAGCCAGATATGTTAGATGGACATGAAGATAAGAAGAAACAAGTTGTACTTCAAGTTACAGTTTGTTGTTCTAAAAAAAAAAACACCAAGGCTATCAAGTGGACTATCGAGACTATATTAGTCTCTATATAATATTGAAACAGCCTAGCGTCTAAAATCACGTGCACCAACACACACTGAGTTTAATGTATGTGGAAGTGAGGGGCAGAGCACCAACTTTCATTCATTCAACATTCATTCATTCATTCATTCAAGAAGTATTTTGGAGTATTTATCTGTGTATTAATAGTGCCAGATGCTAGTGTGGACGTTTTTCTTGTTACTCTTGCCTTTTTTGCATTAGATTGTCCCTACTAACTGTTTATTTTCTTCCATCCTTTCAAATCCACATTCAATGAAGAACAAAGGAATTTCCAAAAACTACTAATCCTGGAAATTAATGTACATGCCTGAAACGACTCCATTAATAAAACAATAACAACAACATCTCTCTTTTAAATTAATGATTAGAGACAAGTTTTCATAGATACCTGGCTTCTTGGTTAAATTATGAATTTCTTTGACTACAGGTACACTTACATTGCTTAGGACAGTAAGTGCTAGGTGTGAACCAAGATGATGAAAAGTGAGTAGTACCTGGAGTGGATGCTGCTTGTTTGCAATTTTAGGGTAAAGATTACACAGATATCCACTTTTCAAAGAACTCTTTTTTTAATTACGGAAAAATCTTTAAAAAAAATCAGAATTAGAGGAAGGAAAGTGACTTCTGAGATGTGATTCTTTGAAGAAAGAAACTAATTACTATCTAAAAAAATGCACTGGTAGAAATACTACGTCTAGAAATTGCAGAATTAGTAACTTAATGACACAAAGCTCTATTACCCTATAGTGGGAAGAAGGACAGTGCGGTGAAGGGAAAAGTGTATTAAAAATCTATAGACATGTGCTCTTTACTCACTTGGATTTGACTTCTCCTTTCCTTGTTACTTTTCTACAAACAATATTTGCTGCTCCTGAATATTTCTTGGACACTTTTCACTGCTGCATGACTTCACATGTGCAGTTCCTATGCATGGAATTTCCTTCTCACCCTGCCAGCAATTCTAGTGAGTCTTCCCCAAATTCCCTAGGCAGGAATAGAACCTCTCTCCATTGTGTGTTCCCGCTGCTGTGTCCATAACTCCAACTCTTAGTGCTTTTTATGCTAGACTTTATTTCTTTGTTATCTCCTTTAGTCCATGAGTTTCTGATGCAAACACCTTGTCTTATTTATGGGATCCAGCCCACTGTTCCATAAATGCTGTGGGAAGGATGGATGAATGTTAAGCTAAAGACTGACATGTACCCCATCTCCATGGGATCTGAGTGGATTTCAAATACCTAGTAGAGAAAATTGTACATTTATGATTCTAGGAATACAAACTTTAAAAAAAAAAATTCAAAGTCATCTATTTGCCTTGATTTCCACTTTAATTATTATTATTATTACTATTACTGTTACCTCCTATTGAGAAAATACTGAAAGAAAACATGCCAAGACACATTGAAGCGGTAACACATAATTTTGAGTACAATGATTGTGGGGTATCAGTGAGCATTATTAATATTTTGCACAATGAGGTAATTAATGATTTTTCTTTCATTCAGTATGTTTTTCTTAATGACAGTGCTTTCTTTTTACATTCAGAAAATAATGAAATTTTACTTTAAAAGTCAATGTGTGATTAATAATAAAATGGCTATTTACACAAATATATTGAGCTAAGAAGGAAAGATTCCTATGGGCTGTTTCTGTTGCAGTTTCATAAAAGAGAAGGGACTGGAAGGTATAATGGAAAAGTAAACATAAAAGCTCTGATATATGGAGGTGAATACACAACTTTTTGTAATACACAACTTTTAAACCATGGCATCAAACGAGGCTAGCTCGCTTTTGCCAGCAATAAGAAAGTTAACTGAGCAAAGTACAGAAAACAGTAGGAGCCTTGCTCGCTGCTTTCCAGTACCTGGGAGCCCCCTGCTGTCCACAAAAAGACACTGCAACCTCTCCCCAGGCTAATAGGGCAGTGTTAGGCACCTAACATGCAACCTTAAAAACTTACTTTTACCATTTTCATACACCAGATCATCATTATCATATGCTTTTATCATCCTTATTCTAAATCAACCAAGTCCTCTTTCTGTGTTTTCAATTTTTCTTAATGGTACCACCATGATCTTTTACCACCATCCGGGCTCAAACTCTCCCTCCAGCTGCTGCTTCTCTTCTTTTTCAGCAGTATCATTACCATGTATTGAACGTTTGCTGTGTCAGGCACTGTGCTAGACTCTTCACATGCATTACATATCATTTAATCTCACAATAACCCTTATGAGGCAGGCAATTATGTTCCTTTTAGTGAAACATAATTTAACAAAAAAAAAAGTTTTCCTTTTAGTGAAAGGAAAACAGGCTTAGGATGGTTAAGTAACTTGCCTTAAGTTTTTGAATGCTTAAACTGTTTTACTAGCAAAATGCATTAGTAAATGCATGCTGGTTGAATATAGATTGAACAGTTATTCACTTTGTTAAATTTTAACCGAACATCTTTTAAAAGATAATTTCCAACAAAGGACTAGCACACACACTTGAGGAGCATTTTGATTTGATTTTTTTTTTATTTCTATAGAATACACATTTCAATACACTTGGGTATGCTGAGCTAATTCTCCTTCCTCAATCCCCAAGTGACCTTCCCATTCCCATCACGCATACCAGCATGGCTCCAGATTTCTCACACCTAGCCAGGAAGAAGGGATGGGGGATAGGAAAGAAGGGAACAAGTGATGGACAAAGAGGGTCTGAGCCTCTCATGTAGCAGACCTCACATAACTTTCCTGGCAGCTGATACAGGCTTGTTTTAGAGGCAGAAACCAACCTGAGAACACCTCACTGATTCTAAGGTTGCTCAAATGTATTACAATGAAATTTCTAGTATTGAGTCTAGCTCTTCCATCTGTGGTTGTCTATTTTAAAGCACCTTTGGTTAACATTGTATACCTAACTTTTGTTTTCTTATAGACTGACTCCAAAGAAAGAAGACTTGGATGAAGAGAATATTGGACAAGGACCTAGTATACATGTGAAAGCTGTATTTGTTTGATGTTTATTACTGAGAAATACCTTCTTGGTGAGTGTGTTGTTGGAATGGGGACTAGAAAGTAGAACTGAGTGTTCCGTAAGTTGGAACTTGACTTGAAGCTTAGAGTCAAATATCATATGGTCATTTTTTATCAGAAAAATACATGAAAAACAGTGTGAGCTTTGGGTGATGTTTACTGCTCAGTAGTGATACCTATTCATCATTAAAACCCCATCTACTTCCAGAAAGAGGCAGCTTATGAAGTTGGTGAGTTTCCACCAATAGCACTATGAGAAATCTCAATTGGTAGTTCACTGGGTTCTAGGAAAATACAAGGAGGGAGGAAAACGAATGCAAACTGAATGAGGGTCGGGAACTGTAGAAGAGTTGTGAAGAAACGTCAAGGCCAGAAGAGTAGGCAGAGGCCAATCATGAAGGCTCTTCTCTACCAAACCAGGAGAGTAACATAAGTAAGCAGTATGCAGAAAATGCTTTAATTAATAATCAGAAACCAACTGTGTTGGCCACTTTATTTATTTATCTTTTACTGAAGTATAGTTGATTTACAATGTTGTGTTAGTTTCTGGTGTACAGCAAAGTGATTCAGTTATACATATATATATTCATTTTCATATTATTTCCCACTATGGTTTATTCCAAGATGTTAAATATAGTTCCCTGTGCTATACAATAGGACCTTGTTGTTTATCCATTCTATGTAGAATGAATCTTGCTTGGATTTGGATTTTGTTTGCCACTTTGAATAAGCCTCAAACCGGCAAGTAGCAAGATAAAAGTATCTCCCAGTGGTCAGAAATGTCTTACTTTCCTAAACGTCCATATTGTGTCCTGATCATGCACAATCAGAAACCTGTTTCCACAGGCTCAAGGACTTCCCATCTTCAAAGAATACTAAAGCTGTTTTTATCTGCTCTGCCTGTTAATGTACTCCACCAAGGAGAGGGAAATTGGCTGATATATTTTCAAAAGATCTTCAACAAGGATTTTTGAGTTTTCTAGTTAATTCTAAGTTAACAAAAAATGTTTCAAGGTATCTGGCTGCCTTATTTTTCTAGAAGGAGTTCATCAAGGTTTTATTTCAGTGATTCAAGGCTTTAAGCTGAAGCAGTAAATATTCGTCTAAGCTAGAATAATGGGGAAGATTCTTCATTACAGGTTTCAGTGATCAAATAATTAGGAAGAAAATGTTATTTAAAAAGAAGTCAATGTACAGCATGGTGAATATAGTAATAATATTGTATATTTGAAAGTTCCTAAGAGAGTAGATCTTTTTTAAATTGAAGTACAGTTGGCGTACAATAGTATATTAGTTTCAGGTGTACAACATAGTGATTCAACATTTTTATAGATTATACTCCATTTAAAGTTACTACAAAATCATGTCTATATTTCCCTGTGCTGTATAATATATCTTGGTTGCTTGTTTATTTTATGCGTAGTAGTTTGCATCCTAGTCCCCTACCCCAGGGGTCCCCAACCCCTCGGCCATGGACCAATAGCGGTCTGCAGCCTGTTAGGGACTGGGCCGCACAGCAGGAGGTGGGTGGTGAGTGAGTGAAGCGTGATCTGCCGCTCCCCACCGCTCGCATTCCCGCCTGAACCATCCTCCCACTCCGGCCCATGGAAAAATTGTCTTCCATGAAACTGGTCCCCGGTGCCAAAACGGTTGGGGACCGCTGCCCTACCCCTCTCTTGTCCCTCTCCTCTCCCCTCTCCCCACTCCCCACTAATAAGTACTAGTTTGTCCTCTGTATTTGTGAGTCTGTTTCTGTTTTGTTACATTCATTCGTTTTATTTATTTATTTTTTTTTTTAGAAGATGTTGGGGGTAGGAGTTTATTAATTTATTTATTTTTGCTGTGTTGGGTCTTCGTTTCTGTGTGAGGGCTTTCTCTAGTTGTGGCAAGCGGGGGCCGCTCTTCATCGCGGTGCGCGGGCTTCTCACTAGCATGGCCTCTCTTGTTGCGGAGCACGGGCTCCAGACGCGCAGGCTCAGCGGCCATGGCTCACAGGCCTAGTTGCTCCGCGGCATGTGGGATCTTCCCGGACCAGGGATCAAACCCATGTCCCCTGCATTGGCAGGCAGATTCTCAACAACTGTGCCACCAGGGAAGCCCCCTGTTTTATTTTTTTTAATTCCACATATAAGTGATAACATAGACTATTTATATTTCTCTGTCTGACTTGTATCAGTAGCATAATATCCTCTAGGTCCATCCATGTTGTTGAAAATGGCAGAGTTTCATTCTTTCTTATGACTGAATAATATTGCATTGTGTGCATGCGTGTGTGTGTGTATACATACATACACACATATACATATACAGAAGTTCTCATCACAAGAAAAAAACTGTAACTAGACTTACTGTGGTGATCATTTTGCAATATATACAGATATCAAATCATTTCGTACATCCGAAATGAATACAATGTCATATGTTAATTATACCTCAATTTAAAAAAAGAAACTTTTTTAAAAGTGCAATTTTGCCCCCAGTGGACATTTTGCAATGTCATTTTTGATTGGCACAACTGGGAGACATGAAGTACTACTGGCATCTAGTGAGTTAGAAGCTGGGGTGCTGCTGAACATCCTACAAAGCACAAGACAATCTCCCACAGCAAAGAATTCTACAAAATATCAAAGTGCTGCCACTGAGAAATCCAAGAATGTGTCAGGATTTTTGTTTTTGAAGCAAAAGCCATTCTTAGTCAACATTTAAATAATGTTTTATTATTGTAAGTAACACTGGAATGAAAATCATGGTGGTTCCTATTTGCTGAGGCTGTTCTGTGGTCTGCATGATAATTTATGTTAAGTTGCATCAGAATTTTGGGGTGTGTGTGCGTGTGTGCATCTGTGTGTAGGCTTGTACGTGAAGGCCTAATGCAGATTATCCCTAATCCACATCCTAGGGACAGTTGAATAGCACTTGAAATGTCCTAAAAAAGATCAACATTTTTAGAGTAGATTATCTGGTACTTAAGGTAGTCTTATTGATATCTACACCAAAGAGTGTGTTAATTAGCATAAGTGACATTAAAAAGTTTTTTCATTGGTCTAATGAGTGATGTTTCCCATAAGTGACTGATAAGAAGTAAGTTAGAAGACGCACTGCTCTTGGATGCCAGAAGTGTAGGAATAGGACACAGCCAGGAATCCAATGCCATCAGTAGAGTATTTCAGGTCAAGGTTCCCTTTGGTCACTAGTCCCTCCATCCATGACAGACCTTGAAGCCTGTTGGACTCTACACTCACAGCCCTGCCTGCTTGCCGTTGTCACGTTAGCCTTTCAGGCAAGTGCTGGTGACCATACATAAAACAAAGAGCTGGCCTCTCCGAGAAGATTGTAGATGGAATGTGTTCAAACTGGTTGTGGGGAAATATAACTGACATTCAAACCATGATTTCCCTGATATTGTTGCTTGGCACAAAATTACTTTGAAACACACACACACACACACACACACAAAGGTGGAACCCAAAAGACTGCTCTTTGTGAAAAAAATGGGCATAGGCAAGGTCATCAGACAGATTTTGCATTGATCTAGACTCTGCCTTCCTAGATTCATGTCTTGGGGCGCGCTGCTGCTCTGAGCCTCAGTTTCCCTCGTAAAATGAGGACTATATCACCAATCTCAGTAAGCACATTAACTGCGTAGCAGAATAGCTGGCACACTGTGAGCATGCTACAGATGTTTGTATTATTTGCATGTCTTTATACCCAACTCTACTTCATTACTTAGGACAAATTTCTAGAAATGCAATTTCTGGTCAGTATATCACCTTTGAATGTAACATGATCACAAATGTTTTCTCAATAAAGCCCTCATTGCTTCAGCGATTTAGTGATTTTTTCTTCTTTTTTTTCCTTCATTTTGTTCTTTTAGGGGAAGAAAAGGCCAGTCTTTGGTTTGTTCTTCTCTTTTGATGGGAGTCAACTCTTCTATTCGACTTCAAGAATGTATTTTGGGAGCCTGGTATTCCCAGTTGCCTGTCACCCTCCCAGTATTCAAGTACAACCACTCCCACCTGGTGCCCTTCCACCAGCTTCCTAGGATAATTCTAGAAAAGTCTCACACCAAGCCTTGCCCATAGCAGGATTAGAGTTCCTGGGACTAAGAAAAGCGGATCCTCAGAAACGAAAGATTATTTGCCTTTTATGACTAGAAAGACAAGACACATTATACAGTTCTTGAAAGTCACGAAGCTAGTAATGAAAATGTTAAGGTACGTAAGCTTATAGTAATGTGTCAATGTAGGTTCATCCATTGTAACAGACGTACCCCTCTAATAGGGGACAGTGATAGTGCAGGAGGCTGTGTGTATGTGGGGGGGGGGGTAAAGTGTATATGGCACCTCTCTGTACCTTCTGCTTCATTTGCTGTGAACCTGAAACTTCTCTAAGAGCTAACATCTATTTTTTATAAAAGTGAGCAATACTACTTCTATCACAGGCTTTGGGAAAATTGAATGTGATTAATTAAATGTGGGCAAAACTCTTAGCATAATGCCAAGCATGTAACTGCTCAAGCAATGTTTATCACTGTTGTAAGAGAAAACATAAACGATGGCAGGAATTGCTTTAATCTCTACATCTATTTCCCCATAATAATAATGAAATAATCTATATACTTGTTTTTTTTAAAAAAAAAAAGAAGGGGAAGGAGAAGGCACCACGTGGAGTACTTGGTACTAGAACTCACACGCCCTGCCTTTCAATGCCTCTATCCTGTAACTAGTTCTTCATTCAGTAGACATTTGTGGCCTCCCTGCAATGTCCAAGGCCCCCTGCCCAGTACTTGGGAATACAAAGATGAGTGAGACCTAACCAGCCCACAAGGCAAACGTGTATGGGTAATCAAGAGTCACAGGGAGGGGCTTCTATATTAGGTCAACTACATGTTCAGAGACTAATCATTTTAAAATATCAAGGGAGAAAAGATCTGATTCAAGTAACTTAGTAAGAAAGGGGGAGAAAGCTCTGATACTTTACTAAGGAATATAAAAGAAGACAAATGCATGGCCATCAGCACTCCCTAATTTAATCCATAAAGTCGATGTAATCCAATTAAAATATGCCCAGTGGATTGGGGTATTTTTAACTAAACCAGTTTTCGAGTTCAAATGGAATCATAAACCTGTGAAATGTCTAGAAAAAATTAAAACAAGCATTGAGATAAGTTTAGCTTTTATTAAATATACACTGTATTCCATTAAAAAAAAAAAGGCTGAAGCCACATGGTTGTAGCCATGTGAGTTTATGCACTGTCTTGATTATCTTGATTAATCTTTAAAGCAGGCTTCCTAGTTTGTTTTCTCTTTTTACCCTAGGGGCATTGCAACATAGTATGATTTGGAATGGTTGGAAAATATGCCTCTCCGACTTCCCTGGTGGCTCAGTGGATAAGAATCTGTCTGCAAATGCAGGGGACATGGGTTTGAGCCCTGGTTAGGGAAGATCCCACATGCCGCGGAGCAACTAAGCCCGTGCGCCACAACTACTGAGCCTGCGCTCTAGAGCCTGTGAGCCACGACTACTGAGCCCGCGTGCCGCACCTACTGAAGCCTGCTCACCTAGAGCCCGTGCTCCACAACAAGAGAAGCCATCGCAATGAGAAGCCCGCGCACCGCAACGAAGAGTAGCCCCTGCTCGCCACAACTAGAGAAAGCCCGCGTGCAGCAACGAAGACCCAACGCAGCCAAAAATAAATACAATTAAATCTTTTTTAAAAAAAGAAAAATATGCCTCTCTCTTCCCCCTTCCCACTCCTCCCCCTCCCCCTGCCTCTAATGTAGAAGTATTATTTTGAACTTGGGCACGTTATCCAGAAGATCAGCTTGAGGATCTGGACTCTGACCATCAATAAATGTTCCCCAGTTTGAAGACTGTTAACTTAGATGAAAGAGAGGCTGCTGTGCCAAGCAAAGGGATTTTCAATTTATCCCATTTACAAAGGTTTCTGAAACCCCACACTACTGACATTTTGGAAATTGGGGGAAATTCTTTGTTGTTTGGGGAGGTCATCCTCTGCACCGCAGTAAAGTATGTTCAGCAGCATCCCTAGACTTGAACCACTAGATGTCAGTAGCAGCACTCCACCCCCTCCAGTTGCAACAACCAAAATGCCTCCAGATATTACCAGATTTCCCCTGGGGGACAGGATCGACCCTAGTTGAGCACCACTGCCCTAGACAAAAGGTAAGTCATTGAAGGGCTTGAAGCAATAAGACACAACCAAAATTGCAAGATTATTTTTATTGCTTTTAGAAGTAATTGCAATGTTAATATGGGTGAGGCCTAATAAACTTTTTATAGACCTGATGAAAAAGGAGGAGTCTTTGGGGACATTTGCCTGTCCAATATCAAAACACACTCTAAAGCTTTGTTATTTAAACTGTGGTACTTGTGTAGGAATTGATAAAGAGACCTAAGAAATGGAGCAAACAGTCCAGAAATAGACTAATGTTAGAAAGAAGAGTGAAATAAGCACTCTCACACAATATGATGGTGTCATCATGGTATAAATTAGTACAATCCTTGGAAAGCTATTTGTTTATATGTATCAAGTTGAGAAAAATTTTTATATCTTTTGGGACTGTATACACTTGTCAGAATACTGTGAACTTGTTAAGAATTATCTTTATCAAGAGTGTGTTATAACATGCAAGCATGCTTATGTTATACTAAGTGAATAAAAATATAGACGACAATATGCATATATACATATATATTGAATACAGAATACAATATACATTTTGAATGTATATTCAATATAGGCACAATTAAGTTAAAAAATAAAAGTTTAAGAGGGTGTGGAATAACAGTGCTTTTCTCTAAGTAGTAAACATTTCACAGGCTACTTTTCTGCTTTTGATTTCTCTTTATTTTAAATGTTTTTCTATAATCAAATAATTTCCCCTTATTAATTAAGGGAAAATTTTGCAAAATATTTGAAATAATTTAAAATTGAATGAAAAAAATTAAATAAAAATAGCCCAGTGTAATTTTTTTGCTTTCATTGAATGTATCGTTTGACAATTTACCATTACTACCTTAGCCTGCTTGGAGAGACATTAGTTTTCTGTTGGAAAAACCCCATGTTTACTGACAATTGAAAACTGAAAAACTATATAACACACAGTTTACTTCAGCCTGATTATGAGTCAGTGTTTTGAGGATGCTGGTGATGTGCATTAATTTTAGACTGAATTTGTCTTCTTTTCCCTCACGTGGCATCCTATCCTAGGAGGAGCGTCCTGATGGTTTAATTCATCTTCCGTTGTCATTCTTGACAGTATTCATCATGAAGTGGAGACATACTGCTGCAGCTCAGGGTAAGAAAAAGCCTAAATTGAAATTTGTTCGTTTTGAAGTTAAGTCTAGTAATAGTTATGAGTTTAAAACTTTCTTTATCTGGATCTCAACTCTATTCATCCACCTTGCTAGATGTAGAATGCAATTCCTCTTCTTTATTTGACATTCACATTTTTTTTCAACCCATGTAATTTATTTTTATGCTTGGCATCTTGGTTAGATTAATTTTATTTCATTTACTCTCATATGTGTTAATGCTTACACATAACTTTATTATTTCCTGCCTTGACTTAGTACAATTTATACTTAATTAATGAAATATCCTACCTAGGCTAAATGATATTCATAGAGAATTATAATAAAAGTATCAGAGAAATGAAATATATCAAGAGTTATTTTTAGCAAGTGAATCAAGATAAATTTTAGTCATGAAAAGCATTATTTTATATATCCACCTCATCCTTAATAATACTGTCTGATTCCTATTACCATTCAACATGTCACTACAGTGTCTCTTAATTAATATAATAAATTATTTCTACTGGAATTCATAATCTCAAGTAGTTATTAGAAAGACAAAATTTGATTCCATAGTCCAAGAACCATAAATATCTACTGAAAGGTGCTTAGTAATTAAAATAACTCCTGGAAGAATATCTTTGGCTTTTAGCTTTTCTATTTAAGTAGAAATGTTCCCATTCTGGTTTAAAATATAAAATAGAGCCTTTTATAATGCTGGCAGTGGAAGAAAGACTCACAATTAATACGTTTATGTATCATGTTTAGAGAGAGATGCTGTACAAAAGGAAATTTATTTGATCCTCAAACTGATTCCATAAAATACGAGCCACATTTTTGCTTTCTGACTTGATAAACCAAAAGAGTCACCTGTTAATTTGCAATAAGAAATACAACTATCAAGCCAATTAGAATGTTCCTATCAGTTCATTTGTCATTTTCCAAGAAGAAAAAAGTCTAACCGGGAAAGCAAACTATCAGATCTTTTCTACCCCACGCGGCAGCCTTGTAGTGAGGTTTTAAGAGTCCAATAAATGACTCTACTTGCTTCCAACTCTTGAGCTTGGCAGCCACTAAGAGATGGGATTACTGACAAAAACTTTATTGGAGGACAAGGCTTGGAAGTGCAGCCATGATGATCTTTCTTAAACTGCACTTTTCAGTGCTCACAAGCACCCTATAAGGTAGTCACTATTACTCCCCTCATTTTATAGATGAGGAAACTGAAGCAAAGAGAAGTCAGGAAATCTGCTCATGTTCAAAGATGTACCAGTTGGTGGGCTGTAAATGTGAAGCCAGGCATTCTGACTCTAGAACCTACATTTAAAACTACTGTCTGCCTCACTTCACAATCTTTTGTGACGGGGATTCCAATGGCTTGAGAACAGAGGCACAAGCATTAAGTTCTTCCATTGCGCCACAGAGTCTCAGACATTTTGACAGTTGACATTTCCTCTGAGAGAGTCACTTTCATTCAGTGGTAACAACTCAAGCCAGAAATTACGAGAGCCATGAGGTCTAAACTGACCACGTTACGACCATAGCCATCTGTGACTCTGGCTACATGTTTGTACAGGTTCCTTTCCCTTAATCTGGACTGAACCCTCCTCCCTTGTGTACCTCACAGCTCTCAACCCTTCAAGACTCAGTTTAAGAGGATCCAATTGCCTATTTTTAAAAGCATGCTCTGATCCTCTTGGGAGATGAAATGTGTCACACCATCCACTTCACTCCATAGAACTCCAGGAACTTCCCTCATCTAGCACTCACTACATGTATTTTAGATGATATACCTACTTGCCTACATATAAGCTCCATGGAGACAATACTGGCATTTTATTTATCTTGTTCTTCCTAGGATTTAGCCAGTTATGAACCTTAAAAGAATGCAGGCTCTATAATAAATGTTGTAGAATCATAAAATCTAGTCCAGTCTTATTCTGTTTGAATTCCTTCTACAGCTCTACAATTCTAGTATATCTCTTGCAAGCTAAGTGTGGGCTTAGGGTTTGGAGATTAGTTATTTAGCTTTGGGTATGAGAAAACTTAGGAACTGAAAAGCAACTAAACTTCAGGTGTAAGATAGTTTTACAAATTTTTATATAAAAAGTAATGTAGTCTAGCTGTAGAAAAATATAAAAATCATAAAGCACAACTTTAATCGCATCACCTTGCTTTAACATCCATATATTCCTCTAATCTTCTTAGCAGCTGTTGTTAAGCCATTAAAAAGTAGAAAAGGGGGAGTAATATAGAAAGTATCAATAAAATATTTTAGTTAAAATGATGTATTAAAAAGAGAACAGGAAATGTAAAATGTTACGGCACCTGAAACAGGAATAAGGAATGTTTGATTTAAATCAGCAAAAAAGTATTGAGTGGTAACTAAAGATAAGACAAATACGGTAATAGTGATGCAACCACCTTTGTGACCTCAGAATCCTCATCTCTCAGATGGTGACCAACAGATAATTCTATTCATTCATTTACTCATTCATTTATTCATTCACTCATTCATCAAAGGACTCGGCACAGTAGCACATACTGGTTAGCCCCTAATAGATCAAACAGACCTGCAGAACACATTTTATCCTTTATCCAGTAAGTTCACCCAACAAAAAATTTCCAACTGCCTACTAAGTAAAAACAAATTAAGCGTGATCCTGGCCCTGCATAGTAATATCTTGTCAACCTTGGGGTCTACCTTCCTGAAAAATCTTACTTAATCAAACTGTAGGTTGGCACAAATTAAGGTCTCATATAAAATAGGGAATTAAAATGATTTAAATGTCATTAAATATATTTTTAAAAGAATAACTAAATATTCCAAAAGAGATCTTCTTCCAAAACAAATCAGATTCATAGAATTAAAACCCAGTCATATTGGATAACCCTTCCTATTAATTGCCTTCTTCTGTGGTTGAGGATACATTGCTGTGGTATTATTTTCTTAAGGCAAAATTGATTTCCCCACAGTTTTAATATGGTGCAGGTCTTTCAGGTCTTCATATTTTTGAACTAGTCCTTACTGGCTTGAAATGTAATACTATTAACACTTGCATTCTTTCTGTTTTGTTTCAACATGCTCCGTAACACCTGCTTTGTCATAAATGATCACAGTGCTTGAGGGCACAGTCTTCCTGATCTTGATTCCATATATAGAAAGGGTGTAGCATCCACACACACACAAATTCTCTCTCTGTAATATCCTCATAAATACACACCTGTGATCTCCAAGAATGGGGAGCTAAATTTGGGTTCATTAACAAGACTGAACCAAACCACACATTTTTTTTTAATCAGGGTTGTTTATATATATAAGACCCCATTATGTCTGTAAAAAAAAAAAATTGTCCAAAACATGGTATGGTACAGAACCCTATTTTGTTATATTATTCCAACCCTTCCTCTGGGAAGAAATTAGCCCTCCTGATAAAATACATAAGCAATTTTAGGGCTTAACGGGTTTAATACTGAGAAACCAGTCATCTACCCTCCCAGCTGACTCTCACTTGGTGGTTGTTATGAAACATTATTTTCTATAGTTCAACAAATATTAGACAACCATCCTCTTTTCCTATAAGTGTTCTTGCCAAGAGTGGATCTTTGAACTGGCCTTCTAGAGGCCTTTTTGCTTGCATCATGCTCATAATTAAATCCTCCAAAACCTTTTCTTTTAATGTCTCAAAACCTCCATTAGCAAGTCAGAGTTTACAGAAGATTCTCCTAGTAAGGAAGAGTGCAAAATAAGTTGATAATTACAGTACAGTGTAATAAATTCCACTTCGTAGGTATACCCAGTGTGCCATGAGGATGGAGCAAAACTGTTGAAAGCAGACTGGGACCAGCTTACCACAAGAGAAATTGAAGGTAGGAGAATTTTTGTGAATATTTTATGAGCAAGTTTTCATTCATTGTGTTTATTTTGTTTAATTATTAGTTTTAAGAGAGCTACCATTTCCTATCTGTTTTTGCTAAAAGTACATTGTTTTATCCACATTACAGCTCAAACAAGTTTTATTGGAATAGCTGGGAATTTAACCACCATGGTAATATCATTACTAGGGGAAAATAGGTTACAAATTCAAACCAAAAAAATCCCAAATTGACATATGATACACAACCAATCGGTAAATCAAGATTTCTTGATAATCTATATGGGTGAATACAAAAAGATGAAATATTCTTAGGTGAGTTCAGCTTGATTTAGCTCTGCAAGATCATTCTCAGAATGAGAATCATTCTGATTATTGAGTTGGAGTCCCAGATATCTTGACAATAGGAAGAATTTCAGCTGGTGGATATGATGATAACATCAGTCACAGCAGTTAAATCTTCCATTACAAATCAGTCCGTTGGCCTTCTGGGGTATGAATTAGTCTTTTGTTAGAAAAGTGTACATCAATGCTAAAGTTGAGTCCACGTAAATATACACATGATAACAGAATCAATCCAACTGCTCTAACTATATATTGACTCTGTCCTTGGTGCTGGCTGGTTAATATTTATATGCTTCATTGTTTATTGTTAATGACTTGGATAAAGGTATACCCCCAAAATTTCCAGATGACACTGTTGACAAAATCAAAACTAAAATATATCTCCATGTACTAAGATGAACCAAAAATACACCAATAAGAAATTAACTAAGGATAAATGTAAGAAACAATTGCATAAATATAGGAAGATGTGACTTAGCAGTAGCAGGTATAATAATAAATTTTTTAAAATCAGAAGGGCTTTTATTGACAGTAAGCTTAGTGTGGGTTAAAAGTGGTCCAAAAAACTAATATGAACACAGCCTATTTTCAAATGCAATTAACATTCAGTCAGTTCTTATTTTTCACTATGTTTGGGTCTTCCATATCATTATTAAAGATTTATAATGAGAGAGGGGATCAATAAGGTTTCTTCTGTGAAGGTTGGACCCCATCTGGAGAACAGTGCTATGTTTAGAACAAAAGGGAACAGTTTTGTATGTTGGAGTTGCATGTTTGGGCTTGCAAGTTTTTAGTGAAATAAATTTTCCCAGAAAATTTTTAACAGAGTATATATTATAGAAAGTTTTTAATAGAGAATTTCACATTTACCATTTGTTTTGAATTCTAAAATGTGAAATTGTAATATAAAGGGAAGAACTCATGTGGAACATTGTTCAATTTTTACCATCTGAAGAGTGCTCTTGAAAAGTATCTCTTAATCTCGGTCACTTCAGCCTGGCAGTCTAATGACTGGATCAACAATCTGTGATATTAGCTAATAGCTAATTCTTGTCTGCATCATATCTCTGTTAAAAAACATTCATCCCATAGAGACATCATCTTAAAGTAAAACAGAATGAGAATCACCTAATTAAATCAATGTGCAAAATGCAATCTTGGGCAAAACCAATCTCAGCACAGCAGTGAAAGTTTTTCCATCAGAGAGAAGGACTTTCATTCTACCATGAATTTAGGACAAACTCTACAGTGCATGGAATTCCATGAACTATTAATTTAACAGATAAGAACTAACTCTCAGATGTTTCACGCTATTTAAAATGAAAGATTCATTTGCCTCTGAGCTACACTCAGAAAACTTCAGATAGTAAAAGGCTCCTCAACTGAAATGAGCTAAGAAAATTACGTGAAAGTCAGTTTGCTTTCCTACTTGGAAACTTCTGATTTCTGAGATGAAGAAAATGAGTATAATCTTCTATAAATTTATGGATTCAACTCTATGAGTGCAAGCACCAATAGTACATCTTAATGGAAACATGGGAAGTTATTGCTGGCATCCTCCACTTCCCCATTAGAAAACAAAAGTCTCCTCCTGCTATTCCATATTTCGTGAAGCAGACTACTTGGTCTCTGTGGCCTGTATTTTAAATAAGAGTAATAAATGCAATCTGGGATGGGTTGAACAATTTAAAGGAGACGTTGGGATTTTGATCCTATCTTTGGACTCAGGCAAAGAGTTGTTTTATTTCCCTTTCGTAGGAAGGACCTGCAGGATACAGCAGGGACCACTGGCAAAGCTAAATTTCCAAAAGTTAAGTAAGTTATTAGCTGACAGTTGAACCCATGGGCTAGGGAGTCAGACCTCTGTTCAAAGAGTGCGTCTGCCACTTACTAGCAGATACTAAACCTCCCTAAGTCTTAGTTTCTCCATCATTGAAATGGGATAAAAAATATTACCTATAGCATAATAAATAATATATATGGAAATATAATATTTATTTCTAGAAACTAAATGGTACCATGTCTAGTTTCACTCACCACCTATTAAAATGCCTTTAATATAGCAAATGCTCAAGAAATAGCAGTGATTATCCATATCATTATTATAATTGTTGGCAAGAATTACCAACATTAGCCCAGCAGTTAAAAGTACAGTCTACATGGGACTTCCCTGGTGCTGCAGTGGTTAAGAATCCGCCTGCCAGTGCAGGAGACACAGGCTCAATCCCTGGTCCAGGAAGATCCCACATGCTGTGGAGCAACTAAACCCATGTGCCACAACTACTGAGCCTGCGCTCTAGAGCCCACGAGCCACAACTCCTGAAGCCTGTGTTCCTAGAGCTCGTGCTCCACAACGAGAGAAGCCACCGCAATGAGAAGCCCACGCACTGCAATGAAGAGTAGTTCTGGCTCACCGCAACTAGAGAAAGCCCACCTGCAGCAATGAAGACCCACTGCAGCCAAAAAAAAAAAAGTACAGTCTTCAAAGCTAGACTTTCAGTGTTTAAATATAACTTCTGGGACTTCCCTGACGGTCCAGCAGTTAAGGCTCCACACTCCCAATGCAGGGGACCCAGGTTTGATCCCTGGTCAGGGAACTAGATACCCTATGCCACAACTAAGAGCCCACATGCCGCAACGAAGATCCTGCATGTGTTAACGAAGATCCCACATGCTGCAACTAAGACCTGGTGCAGCCAAGTGAATAAACAAATTAAAATTTTTAAATAAATAAATAAGTATATATATAAATAAATAAATATAAAGTCTACCCTTTCCTAGTGATCTTGGATATTACTAAGCCTCTCTGCTGTCAATTTTCACCATTCAACAAATGGTGCTGGAACAACTGGATACTGTATCCATATGCCAAAAAAAAAAAAAAGTTAAGTTAGACCTCACACTTTGCACAAAAATTAACTCAAAATGGATCACAGACCTAAATGCAAAACACGAAACTCCTTGAAGATAACATAGAAGAAAATTAAATGACCTTAAGTTTGGTGATGACTTTTTAAAGATTTATTTATTATTTTATTTATTTAGTTAGTTTTAAAATTTTTGGCTGCGTCAGGTCTTACTTGTGGCACACCAGATCTTCATTGAGGCATGTGGGATCTTTCTTTGCAGTGCGCGGGCTTCTCTCTAGTTGTGGCATGTGGGTTTTCTCTTCTCTGTCTGTGGCGCACAGATGCCAGAGCACATGGGCTCTGTAGCTTGTGGCACGTGGGTTCTAGTTGAGGTGCACGAGCTCAATAGTTGTGGCGCGCGGGCTTAGTTGCCTCGCGGCATGTGGGATCCTAGTTCCCTGACCAGGGATCGAACTCGTGTCCCCTGCATTCTAAGGCAGATTCTTCACCACTGGACCACCAGGGAAGTCCTGGTGATGACTTTTTAGATAAAGCAACAAAGCACAATGCATGAAGAAATAATCGATAAGCTGGACTTCATTAAAATTAAAAATTTCTGCTCTGCAAAAGATATTATTAAGAAAATAAAAAAGACTAGGAGAAAATGCTTGCAAAATACATATCTGATAAAGGGCTTTTATCCAAAATATACAAAGAACTTTAAACTCAACGATAAGAAAACGACTCAGTTAGAAAATGAGCCAAAGACCTTAACAGATACCTCACCAAAGAAGATATAGAGATGGCAAATAAGCATATGAAAAAATGGTCCACATCATATGTCATCAGGAAAATGCAAATTAAAACACCAATGAGACACCACTACACGCCTATTAGAATGGCCAAAATCTACAACACTGACCTCACCAAATGCTGGTTAAGATGTGGAGCAACAGGAACTTTCATTGCTGATAGGAATGCAAAATGGTACACCCACTTTGGAAGACAATTTGGCAACTTCTTACAAAACTAAACACATTTCTACCATATGATCCAGAAATCCTGCTCCCCTGGTATTTACTCAAAAGAGTTAAAAACTTTTGTCTACACAAAAACTTGTACACATGTTAAACTAATGATTATTACCAATAATTATTTAACTGGAGTTGCAAATCATACTAAAATTGCCTCTAAGATTTAATTTTAAATTCTTTAGGTCTCCGTTCAGTGAGTCCTTTTTTTTTTTTTTTGCGGTACGCGGGCCTCTCACTGCCGTGGCCTCTCCCGTTGTGGAGCACAGGCTCCGGACACGCAGGCTCAGCGGCCATGGCTCACGGGCCCAGCCGCTCCGCGGCATGTGGGATCTTCCCGGACCGGGGCACGGACCCGCGTCCCCTGCATCGGCAGGAGGACTCTCAACCACTGCGCCACCAGGGAAGCCGCAGTGAGTCCTTTTGTTCCCAGATCCGTAGGTGGAGCTGTCTCTTCCAGATTTCAAGCTCTGATCAGTTTTTTAAGTTGTTTCACTCTTCTAAGTCAGTGGTCCTCAGTCTGGAGACTTTTTGGGTTGTCACATAAGGAGGAGGAGGGAGATGTTACTAGTAGACAGAGGCCAGAGATGCTGCTAAATATCCTGGATACCGGACAGCTGCCACAAATGGCACAATGATAATTATGCCAAGTTTGAGAAACCGTGCTCTAACACCTTCTATCTTTTAGACGTCTTTTGTGTAGTTTTCTCCTCAGCCCACCTTCCATGTGTTCCTCTAAATCCCTAGGGTAACACCTGATTATAATGGCAGTGCAATGGTTTTTACAATAAGATCAGTTGTGTCTCAGACAAAAACCAGTATTCTTAGAATATGCAAATTGTTTGTGAGGGTGAAGTATTTTGTCAAAGGAAGGTAAATGTAAGTTGCTATCTCCCACAGAAATGAGTTTATTTTGTTCACTTTTAGCCTTCCATTGAAAAGAAGTATTTGTCAAAGCCAGCCTACTCATTATTCTCCATCCTTAAGATGTGTTTCAGTGATGCATCTGACAACTTATACTCAGATTTTCTTTTGGATGTAATAGTTGTACTATGATAAAGATGAAGCCTATTGTAAGAATCTTCCAAAATGTAGAATTCAATCATGTAACTCATTAATTCTTCACACAAACATGTTGCATCAAAGACAGATACGTGTTTTTAAATTTTTTATGATGATAAAAATCTAAAAACTGTAAAGAAACAATGCCAAACTAGATATGACACCTTTAATAGCACAGAATATTATTTGAAAGCAGTAGCTTCAAATATATTAGTATTAATAGATCTATTCTTTCATTTCAAGAAGCATGTATTAGTTTAAATTCTATTCAAGTCTTTGAATATCCTAGTTCAAAATATGTACATGGTCTATATAGCAAACCAAGGAGTAAATTACTTAAGAAACCTCTTAAGAAATTTGTACTTTGGAATAAGTGTAATCTCTGATAGAGGGCTCATCCCCTAACTGACTCCACTTCAGCCAAGCAGATCTCCTCTCTGTTCCTTGAAACTTCCAGGGAACCTCTTGTCTCAGAGCCTTTGTACTTTCTGTTCCCTCTCCCAGACACTTCTTCCCTAGGGACTCACAGGGCTTATCCTCTGGTTTCCTTCAGGTCTTCACATAAATATCATTTTCTCAGGGAGACCTCCTTCACCCCCTCAATACTCTCTACTCCCATCCTGTACACTATTTTTCTCCATGGCAGTTGTCACCTTCTAATGTACTATATATTTTACTCATTTGTTGTAATAAGTACTCAGCAAATATGTGTTGTGTTCGTTTAGTAAATAAAAGGAAGGAAAGGTGGGGATGCCAATAACATGGTTTTGCTGGAGTGGATTTAGTAGGCATGGTCTGTCTCTGGAGCTCTAATGCTGGTGGACGCTTCTAACACCGGTCCATAGCTAAGGTAGTGTGATTCTGGAACAAAGTGTACCAACAATGCCTTCCTGATTCCCCAGCTTCCTGACAGTTGCAGAGGTAGCCCTTTCTTTAGAAGGTGGCTCTCAGTTATTCTGGGAGTCTCTCCTGGAGACCCAGAGAGAGTCAGCTCTTCTTCACAATCTATCTCACTCATCTTAGTTTACCCAAATGTTTCCTATTATCTACAACTGAGCCCTGAATATACCCCCATTTTACATCAAGAAAACTGATCACCAGGAACACTAAATGACAGCAATAAGTCAAGCCTGAGTTTATATGATCCCACAAACTAAATGAACAATTCTAGATTCCTCTTCCAATGACTCAGAAACACCTACACAGTTCTAGAAATTTCTCCTCCTAATCCCTCAGAAAGATAAATTTCTGGAACTGATGAAAAAATATATTCTTTCCAGCCCAACCCTCTGCCTGGAATAGTTTGCACCTGGTACGGATGACTGTTAAGACTGCTCCCAAGAGGCAAGAAAATCTTGCATCTCAGTATTTGAGCATTTTGCATAATATATTCTGTATGATATTTTTGTGCAATTTTCAAGATATGTTGTACCGGGAAACTCAAATTAAGTCACAAAAATCGGCTGTTTGGTTATAAACCATCCATTGTGGGCTTACAGTGCATATTATGGATTCAAATCTTCTTTCAACTAAAAATGGCTTGTTTTCCTTTTCTGATTACTCAGTTGATGACTTGTGTGATTTGGGACAATCAGAGCCTGAGAATCTGGCTGCTGCTTCCTGTCTTTTGCACATTCTGTTGAAGAAGCTAAACTCTGTGTCTAGTTGGTTTTTGGGGGGGGTTTTTTTGTACATCTGTGGAGTTTGTTTTTGAAACTGAAAACATTTTTCAAAGAGAAAACCACCTCAGAAAAACATCATAGAGGGAAAATCCTCTCCATTATTTGTATAATATTATATAGGCAAGCCAAGGACAGGCTACTCCTCTGAAAAGACAAACCTGGTAAGAGGAGATTCCATAATATAGAAAGCAGATGAAGCTGAAGGGATCAGAGGATGAAAAGGACCAACATATTTTCAGGGGTATGAAAGTTAGTAATACAAAGCTATTAAATAACCTGTGAGTTAATTATATTGTACTTTTTTTTCTTTATATATTGCAGTTTTAACACACTGTGGGTTTTTTTCCATTTATTTAAAGAGTTATTCCATGAGTTTTTAAGAATTGGTTCCCAGGGAATTCCTGGGTGGTCCAGTGGTTAGGACTTGGCGCTTTCACTGCCAAGGGCCCAGGTTCAATCCCTGGTTGGGGAACTAAGAACCCACAAGCCACATGGTGTGGCCAAAAAAAAAAAAAAAAGAATTGGGTCCCAAAACGTACAGAAGGAACTGTCCCTTCCAAAGTTGTAAGTTAGATCATGAGAAGTTGTCAATATTATTGAAAGTTATTTTTAAAAATAGAGCTTCTCTCTTGGTTGTCAAAGTCAATACATTTCCCACTACTCAGACAGAAATCAGACCTTTACCACAAAGAGAATGCTCTTTAAAAATGGCGGTCTCTTGGGCTTCCCTGGTGGCACAGTGGTTGAGAGTCCGCCTGCCGATGCAGGGGACACGGGTTCGTGCCCCAGTCCGGGAAGATCCCACATGCCGCGGAGCAGCTGGGCCCGTGAGCTCTGGCCGCTGAGCCTGCGCGTCCAGAGCCTGTGCTCCGCAACGGGAGAGGCCGCAACAGTGAGAAGCCCCCGTACCGCAGAAACAGAAACAAAAAAAAAATGGCGGTCTCATAGCGCCTAACATAATAGCTTATTAGGTTTAAAAGAGAGAAGAAGAGAGAAAGAGGGAAAGAGAGAGAATAAATACCTTGGCTACCATCAATAAAAATTGTATCTTTAAAAAAGGTTTTATATTAGAGAATTCTGTCGCAAAACACCGTTAGATAAAATATTATCCTAAACATATGATATTGTAAGTATAAATAAATAGGGTAACTCCCAGAATGTATCAGGTGGACTCAGGGCAGAGGAACTACAGCGAGTGTGCAGGAGTAGGAGAAAGATTCTCCTTTGTGAAGAGTCAGGCGTGAGCATTATGGAAAAGGAAACCCTAGGAAGGAGAAGTCTCATATTTGAGTCTGTAGGATTTGCTAAAGGGCCCGGAATATACATTTTTTAAATTAATCATTAAATTCCACAGCCTGACACATCGCCACACACGATGGTTCAATAAATATTTGTCAAGCAGTTTGATACCAGTGATGTCTGTTGAGCACGTATGTAGATGTCAACTCCTTTCTTGCTTCTTCTTGTCTTAAATGGTGAAATGATACCTAGAGCAACAGGCATCATGTTCCAACCATAAAGCCAGTATTCCAAGGATGATAGGGCAGGAAGATGTAAAAAATGTTGGTCTTTGAGGTTATCAAGGATCTGTTTCCTCCAGATGTTTTGTTATGTGAGTACTTAAATGTTTTATTCCCCCTTTTTTTTTTCCTTTTGAGTGCAAATTTATATTTGGGGTTTTTTTCCTCTTTTTTATTGAAGTATAGTTGCTGTACAATATTACATGTTACAGGTGTACAATATAGTGATTCACAAATTTTAAGGGTTACACTTCCTTTATAGTTATTATAGTTTTATAATATATTATAAAATATTGACTCTATTTCCTATGTTGTACAATATATCCTTGTAGCTTATTTTATACCTAACAGTTTGTGCCCCTTAATTCCCTACCCCTATATTGCCCCTCCCCTCTCCCCTCTCCCCATTGGTAAGCACTAGTTTGTTCTCTATATTTGTGAGTCTGCTTCTTTTTTGTTATATTCACTATTTTGTTGTATTTTTTAGATTCCACATATAAGTGATATCACACAGTATTTATCTTTCTCTGAGTTATTTCACTTAGCATAAAGTCCATCCATGTTGCTGCGAATGGCAAAATTACATTCTTTTTTATGGCTGAGTAGTGTTCCATTGTGTGTGTGTGTGTGTGTGTGTGTGTGTGTGTATGACATCTTTTTATCCATTTGTCTGTTGATGGACACTTAGGTTGCTTCCATATCTTGGCAATTATAAATAGTGCTGCTATGAACATTGGGGTGCATATATCTTTTTGAAATACTGTTTTTGTTTTTTTTGGATGTATACCCAGGAGTGGAATTGCTGGGTCATATGGTAGTTCTATTTTTAGTCTTTTAAGAAACCTCCATACTGTTTTTCACAGTGGCTGTACCAATTTACATTCCTACCAACATCATACAAGTTTTCCTTCTCCACATTCTCACCAACATTTGTTATTTGTAGACTTTTTTATGATAGCCATTCTGACAGGGATGATTTGATATCTCATTGTGATTCTGATTTGTATTTCCCTGCTAATTAGCGATGTTGAGCACCTTTTCATGTGCCTGTTAGCCATCTGCATTTCTTCTTTGGAAAAATATCTATTCAGTCCTTCTGCCCAATTTTTAATTGGGTTGTTTGTTTTTTTGATGTTGAGCTGTATGAGCTGTGGAGGTAAAAGACCTGTACTCAGAAAACTGTAAGACACTGATGAAAGAAATTGAAGACGATACAAATAGATGGAAAGATATACCATGCTCTTGCACTGGAAGAATCAGTATTATTCAAATGACCATACTACCCAAGGCAATCTACAGATTCAGTGCAATCCCTATCAAAATACTAATGGCATTTTCCATAGAACTAGAACAAATAATTTTAAAATTTGTATGGAAACACAAAAGACCCCGAATAGCCAAAACAATCTTGAGAAAGCAGAACAGATCTGAAGAAATCACACTTCCTGGCTTCAGACTATACTACAAAACTACAGCAATCAAAACAGTATGGTACTAGAACAAAAACACATAGATCAATGAAACAGGATAGAGAGCCCCCAAAAATAAACCCACACACTTATGGTCAATTAATCTATGACGAAGGAGGCAAGAATACACAATGGAGAAAAGACAGTCTCTTCAACAAGTGATGCTGGGAAAATGGGACAGCTACATGTAAAAGAATGAAATTAGAACATTCTATACCACCATATACAAAAATAAATTCAAAATGGATTAAAGACCTAAGTGTAAGACCAGATACTATAAAACTCCTAGAGGAAAACATAGGCAGAACACTCTTTGACATAAATTGTAGCAATATTTTTTTGGATCCATCTCTTAAAGCAAAGGAAATAAAAACAAAAATAAACAAATTGGACCTAATTAAACTTAAAAGCTTTTATGCAACAGAGGAAACCATCAGCAAAATGAAAAGACAAACTACTGAATGGGAGAAAATATTTGCAAATGATATGACCCATAAGGGATTAATATCCAACATAAATGTTTTATTCTTTTTCCCTGAAACCACTGTTATTTATTACTTGTAGGGAAAAAAAAAGGTTATTTATTACTTGCAGAAAAAAGCATTCTTCATTGATACACCCCTAAAAGGAAAACTGTATCTTTTTTCCAGGTCCTGAAAAATAGGCCTGGTCTGATTTCACAGCAGCACCCCCAGATAAACAAACAAACAAAATCACCTGTTTGCTGATGTCTGCAATTCTTCATGCAACAGAACACTTTATCTAGAACATGTGATATTGACTCATACTTTATTGTATAGCACCTGCTTTTGGCATTATCTTTGGGTCTGCTCCAAGAGAGAATTTCCTGTTTTAGGAACTTCTGGGCTCGCAAATTCAGATAACCCTCAACATACCTATTTTTCGGTTATTACAGGTTTCCTGGTTCAGCCATTGCTAAGCTTTTCTTCTCAAACTAATCACTCTGCTTCTTTGTATTACATAAATAACCACCTCTAAAACTTTCCCTCATAAACCATAAACCTGGGTTCTTCCCTCAAATAGTCATAGATCACCATCTGTGCCAGTTATCAATTTATTGTCTCTGAGCTCCAAGTTCACCTTTGTTTTGCTTTGTGATACAGGAGCTGGACCATGCAAATATTTTCTCTTGTCAGCTAGTGCAATGTTAGGCTTTGTCAGCAGGGGGCGTGGAACAGAAAGCAGCATATGGGACACCCAGTGGCACTCATGCACCAACAAGTTTAGCCAGCACCATGCAGAGCCTCACTAGCAGCTCAGAAAGTGACTTACCAGTGAGCCTCACCAGCATCCCAGAGGGCTGATTCCCAACTAGTTTTACTAGGGCCCCAACAGGTGGTTTCCAGCCAGACCTGGCTGGTGGCACTTCAGCAAATTCTCTGTTACTAAGTAGGCCACAGCCACACCCTCTCCAACAGGGTCTGGATATCAGTGTTGGCCTCCTTCCAAGTCTTTTCCTTCCATGGGTATTAGACTCAGCTGTAGAAGTAGTAGCTCCTCCCTACCTCTGCTATTCGTGTGTTATGTTGAGTTCACTTTATTACTAAGCTGTAATCTCCTGTTATTTAGTTAACTATTAATTATTTATCCCTTAATAGTTACTCCCTGCTCTTAGTTCATTATTAGATAATAATTCTTTATATTGAAATGTTCCACTCAATTTACTGAGCTATTTCTGTCTCCTGGCTAGACCCTGACTGACACATCTTCTTTAGGTCATTCATAGGAATTCTGCATGGGCTATCTTTATTTTACAAAAATGTCAGGAGTCTACTGACTTCCAAAATAAATCAGCCTATCAGTTGTAATGTTAAACATGTAAGGCCAAATTTCCGAGCCTGGTAATCCAGTACATTAAAATTAAATAGTATATATTATTTTGCAAAGGTCCAGGAATCAGGAAAGAGTCAAAGACATTGAATTTCTGTTGTGGTAGCCTTCCTTAAACCCATTAACATTTATTTTAATTGTAGTTCCAAGGTAATATTTCAAATAGTCTGAGAACGAAATTGCACATGTAAATACTTCAATGTTTAGGGAAGTATTTGGGTATTAGAAATGGACTCTGGTATTGCCTACAATTCAAGGATTTGAAATTTTTTATCTCTACTAATAATGAGCCTACAGGCAAACTAAATTTTTAAAAAGCTATACTTTCAACCCACACAATTGAATATCAGAACATTTGAGATTTTTAGGTTCTGTGCTATCCTTTGTCAAGAATGACCCAAGTAGAGAAAATATTTACAAATAATATACCTGATAAGAGTCGTGTCCATAATATATTAAGAATTCATACAAGTCAACAACATAAGGTAAACAACCCAATTAAAAGTGGACAAAGTATTTGAATACACATTCTCCAAAGAGGAGACATAAATGGCCAACAAGCATATGAAAAATGCTCAATGCCATTAAAGAAATACAAATCAAAACCACAATGAGATACCATTTCACACCCACTTGGATGGATAGAATTAAGAAATAATAATAACAGAAAATAACTAGTCCTGGTGAGGATCTAGAGAACTTGGAACCCTCATACATTGCTGGTAGGAATACAAAATAGCACAGACACTGGATAAAGAGTTTGGCTATTACTCAGTAATTACCAAATGACTCAGTAATTACCAAATGACTCAGTAATTCCACTCCTAGGTAAAAACCCCAAAGAATTGAAACCAGGTGTTCAAACAAATATCAGTATGCATATGTTCATAGCAACACTATTCACAATAGCCAAAAGGTTGAAACAACCCAAATGTCCATCAGCTGATGAATGGTTAAACAAAATGTGGTATATCCATACAATGGAATATTATATATCCAGAAAAAAGGAATGAAGTACAGCTATACACTACATTGTGGATGAACCTAGAAAACATTATGCTAAGTTAAAGAATTAGGCACAAAAGGTTACATATTGTATAATTCCATTTATATAAAATATCCAGGGCTTCCCTGGTGGCTCAGTGGTTGAGAGTCCACCTGCCGATGCAGGGATCACGGGTTCGTGCCCCGTTCTGGGAAGATCCCACATGCTGCGGAGAGGCTGGGCCCGTGAGCCATGGCCGCGGAGCCTGCGGGTCTGGAGCCTGTGCTCTGCAATGGGAGAGGCCACAACGGTGAGAGGCCCACGTACCGCAAAAAAAAAAAAAAAAAAAAAAAAAAAAAAACAGAACCGGAAAATCCAGAGATTAGTGGTGTCCAGGGGCTGGAGGGAGGATGGAATAGGGAGAGATAGCTGAATGGGTATAAGTTTTCCTTTTTGGGTGATAAGAATGTTCTAGAATTAGATAATAGTGATAGTTGCACGACATTGTAAATATACTAAATGCCACTGAACTGTATACTTTAAAGTGGTTAAAATGGTGAATTCTGTATTATATATATTTTACTGCAATGAAAAGATTATGGAAGGGAAGGAACTGGAGGTAGAAAACATGAACAATTCTTTAAAGAAATTTTGCTGTAAAGGGTAGTTGAGAAGTGGTGCCATAGCTGGAAGGGGATGTAGAGAGAAAGGAAAGTTTTTAAAATATTGAAAATAGTGTTATGTAATAATTATCAACTAGGTCCTTGGTGAATGGTAATGTGGTGTATGGTTACCAGACAGACATAGAGGGTGGCAGTGTTGGATTAGTAGCCATTGATCTGTTAGAACCTAAACAGAAGATACCATGACCCACCTTTGCCTCTGATACTCATGGTCTCACTGTGCGAAAGAAATGAATGATGACAGTCGGGAAGCAAGATAAAATATGGAAGACCATAGAGACTAACTGATGTGTTGCTTAAAATATTAATTAGATTTCACCTCAGTTTGTCTTTCCAAGTGTGGATAAAGGTCACTGATTTTGTGCTACCAGTAAGATGTATGAATGAGAAATCCCATTTCCAATTGATTAATCGTTGCCAAATAGAACTGATGAATAACTTGGAGAATCGGATGGTTACATATAAATATACTTTATAAATTCCAAATGTTCTAGAATAAATGCTGGTTAAAAAAACGTTCTGTGAATCTTTGGAAATTTGCTTATTTAAGATTAAAATTAGGGCTTCCCTGGTGGCGCAGTGGTTGAGAGTCTGCCTGCCAATGCAGGGGACACGGGTTCGTGCCCTGGTCCGGGAAGATCCCACATGCCGCGGAGCGGCTGGGCCCGGTGAGCCATGGCCGCTGAGCCTGAGCGTCCGGAGCCTGTGCTCCGCAACGGGAGAGGCCACAACGGTGAGAGGCCCGCGTACCGCAAAAAAAAAAAAAAAAGATTAAAATTATTCTTCATGTCTTGATTTCATTAACAAAAATTTTTAATGTTTTGTTTTGGAAATTTTCAAACATGCAGAGGTAGAGAGAGTGATTTCCTCATGTACACTTCACCCACCTTCAACAATTGTCAACTCACTGCTAATCCTGTTTCTATCCCCTCACCCACTCCTCTTTCCACTTCTTGAGGATTATTTTATAATACATCCCAAACATCTTATGTTTTAACCTGTGAATATTTTAGTATGAATCTCTAAAGGATAGTGGCACTCTTTTAAAATATAACCACAATACCATTTCACACCTAAAATAAACAATTCCTTGGTATCATCTTTTTGAACCCTACCTTCCATTAGCTAGTGGATAGTGAGTTTGTCCAGTTGGAAAACGCTGCTCTTTTTAAGAAATCTAGGAATGCCCACATAACACTGAGCAAGACATATTAACTTGGCCACACCTAGATGCATAGGAGGTTGGTAAATGTCATCTTTTAGCTGGGTGCCATATGCCAATCTAAAGAAAAAGGGAAAGATATTGGGAAGTAATACACAGTTTTTGTCATGGAACTCAATATAGAATAAAGATCAACAGTAAAGGAGAAAATCAGCAGATCTCAGGAGAAATGAATCGTGAATGTGTTGAGGAAAATAAGTATGTCATTAGATATCCAAATATCACTAATAGTAACTACAATAATATTAAAAGAATAACTACTATTTACTGAGCTCAAACAATGTGCCAAGCACCATTCTAGATGCTCTAGATATGTCATCTCATGTAATGAACACCACAGCCGCGAAGGTGTAGATATAAGTAGCCTGATTTTACAGATGAAAAAACTGAGCCTCATGAAGTTAAGCAACTTACTCAAGGTCACACAGCTACTAAATGGGAAGAGCCATGATGCAAACTCAGGTCTACCTGGTTCCAAAGTCTGTTCTCTAAAAATCCTTTCCGCTTGCTGTGGTCCACGTACCAACAGCTTCTGAATTACCTGGAAGCTTGCTAAAGGAAGGAAAAAAAAAAAAAAGCAAATTCTTGGGCCCCATCCCAAGCAGCTGAATGCAAATCTGCAATTTAACAGAATACTGGGATGAGTTTAAAACCCATTAAAAGTGGAAAATCACTCTCTTCCACCCTACTATGAATATACCAGGCCTCACTGATAATAAAACATCAACTCTAGTCTTAGGGAAAGAATTTTAATCTATTTTGTTACAGTGTGAGTTTCTATAATAATATTAATTCCTCACTTACAATTAGCAGATAGGGGAATGATTTCCAAATGACACGGAAGTTACATTAGTTCAGATGTGATTTCTTTTTTCCCTAACACATTAATTTTTTGCCCCCATCAAGTTAATGCAAAGCCCATTAACACAGGACTGTACATGATGCCCATTTCCTTCCACTCAGCTCTTGGCTCCATTGAGCCCTGCACTGTGTCTTTCAAGTGCTTACTGCAGGAGTTTCCCTTATCTCATAACCTAGCAGCTTCTATCTTTCTTTACACCTTTTCCATCAAGCTACTTCCACCTACTTTTTTTCGCTGGCCTCTCACTGTTGTGGCCTCTCCCGTTGCGGAGCACAGGCTCCAGACGCGCAGGCTCAGTGGCCATGGCTCACGGGCGCAGCCGCTCCGCGGCATGTGGGATCTTCCCGAACCGGGGCACGAATCCGTGTCCCCTGCATCGGCAGGCGGACTCTCAACCACTGCACCACCAGGGAAGCCCTCACCTACTTTTTATACTGTATCTACTATATTACTTCCTTGATTAGTGGTAATTTAACATCTTTGAAGTTTGCAAGGATTTTTTTATTAAGATGTTACCATTTTTGTTCTCTGCATTGGTTTTAAGAGCTCTATCCCAGCCCTATTTTCCTGCAGTTTGCCCTACTATTTTTAGTAAGCAATTTGCAGGATGAAAAGAACAATGTATATTACGTTATAACAAAAACACCTGCATTCTGGAATGACTGGAGGGGTTCAGAGGAAACACTATCCATCTGCTTTTGGGTAAGCACCCATTATTGTCAAAGATGCCTCTTTTTTTTTTTTTGCGGTACGTGGGCCTCTCACCGTTGTGGCCTCTCCCGTTGCGGAGCACAGGCTCCGGACGCTCAGGCTCAGCGGCCATGGCTCACGGGCCCAGCCGCTCCGTGGCATGTGGGATCTTCCCGGACCGGGGCACAAACCCATGTCCCCTGCATCGGCAGGCGGACTCTCAACCACCACGCCACCAGGGAAGCCCAAAGATGCCTCATTATTACAGAAGAGATCATGGGCTTCAAAGTAGAGGAAATGCATCAAAACAGTCAAGAACAAAAACGTCCAGCTAAGGAGTTAAAAGTGCTCCCAGCATGGAAATGTTGTTAGCATAATGAAATTTTCTGAGAAAAGTCAAAGTGATTATCATAGACCCTGACCCAGCTTCTGCCTCTGCAGCTTCCACTGGCCTCAACCTCAGCCATTGACAAATTCACATTCCCATCAGGCTCAGAGAACTGCACATCCCTGAGGCCACTCCTGGCCCCTAGTAATTTTTCTTTGCTGACACCTACCTGTCTGAACAGACCGTGCAGCCTTGACAGGGATGTTTGCAGCCCCTCTCCAGAGCAGAATCCTGATTCAAAATGACATGCCTGAAGCTGAGCATGTGACTATGAATGAAATCTACCATTTCTATGATTTATAAAACCCTCTCTCACACATGCCGTTATCACTAACTTATTTAATATCTAGAATATTAAGAATTGAATACCAGTGTTTTGTCTTTAATCCCGCCGCTTCTTAAATATAATGCATCTGATTATAACATTTTTGACTATGACTGTTGTCCTTAAAATGTGTTCCCTTTTTGATCAAAATATTACCATCCTTTTTAGGGATAAAAAAAATACTGTTGACAGTAGAAGAAAAGCAAGAATCTACAATTTTTTTCAGTCATTTTCTGTCCATTTTTCTCTATTTAGCCCACAATCTGAAAGGGGCTAGTCACTCTTTCTGGACTTTTCTTTAATGAACTTTAGAAACCACAGGCAACAAATATTTTATACTTTGATTTTTCTTTATTTAAATAATTTTTAAATTCTGGTGCAACATACTTAATACTCATCCATTATTAATATTGAAATACTCCTGAAAATCTATCCATTTGCCTTATTCCTCCCTTAATCTAACCCCTCCTACTTACGATATATTTTTTATGTCATAGAGCATTATGTTTTGAAAGTTTAGCAATTCAGAGAAACAAATCTATGAAATTGTGTTTAAACCTTAAACACCTCTGTTACTATGTGTTGATCATCTATTTCTGTAACAGTTTTTATCTCATGAAAAGTCTCAGTTGTGTGAATGTGTGTGTGTGTTCCTGAAATAATAAGACATAGAACACAGCTGCTTTATAAACATGCTTAAGACAGAGGCAGCGTCCAGTTCTTCAGACAGTGATTATCCCAAATCATACAAGTCATTCACTGAGGAAGCAGGAAAGAAAAGCAGAGTATTCCAACTGGAGGAAGATTAGATCTGCAAGTTAAATCTGTCCTGCCATGGTTTTAGTCAAACAAATTCACAATTATTAAAATTGCAAATTTTACATTGCAAAATTGCACACTCACCAAATAAGCATTTCCAGGTAAAGGAGATATTAACTGCAGCTAAGTTCTGTAGCAAGAAAAATTAACTAGCTCAACGTTGTGTATAAGGAAATGAATGAATATGTTGATAGGATGGGACTTCAAGCCAGAACAGAATATATACCTTGTTCAAAAGAATCAAATCCACAGATTTAGGGAATTAGGGTTATATGTGAAGAAGACATTAAAGAAATCCATGAAAGGGAAAGTGGGCTCCAGTGGAGAGCTACTGGGTAAGAATAAATGGTTCAAGAGAAAAGAAGTGATAGTACCTTGGGAGTTTAGTACTGGAGAGAGAGAGACGTTACAATTGTAATCAAATAAGGATTACAAAATGGGCATAGAGCAAAGTATAGTTAAGAGGGGCATTTAGAGTATTCGGTATTTACTGATGTTCTTAAAAGCTGAATATTTGATAAATATTTGCCATACCTTGCCAGCTATTTCATTACTCAGAAGCTAGAAGTTTCAAGAGTAATAGTCACAATTTATTGAGTAATTACTCAGTTTCAGCCACTATGCTAAGTATTTCATATATATGATCTTATTTAATTCTTTCATCAGTCATAAAGAGTATGGCCTCCATTTTTGTAGATAAAGAAATCAAAACCCAGAGAAGTTAAGTATAATAAATTGCATATGGTAAAACAGCTGGGAAGTAGAAGAGATGGATTTGAACCCAAAGCCCATATTCATAACCATCCTTCAAAGATAGAGGGAAAAAAGTCTTAGATAAAAAAGTAAGCTGTTGATTTAAATGTTAGATTTGTTATTAGAAATTAGTAAAACAGAATTGTTTTTATTCAAATTAAGAGGAAATGTATGTGGTCCCACTGACAAAAACTCTAAAAACTAATGTAATATAAGAAAGACAGGAAGTGGCAATGCATATTCATCTGACCATATTTTGAAATGGAGACAGATTTAAACTGAAATTTAATATTAACAATGAAGAAGGATTCACCATGCAATGTAGTCTTATCCATGTAATCCTTAACCTGACTCAAGACTCTTCCCAGGCGATTAGTTTTAGATCACTTTGTAGCTGATACGCTTAAATTATTTCGAAGTGTTGAATTAAATCGTTCACTGGCAGAAATTGAATTTTTCTGTTGTAAAGAGTTTGTTAATGAGTGAGTCTGTGTTTTTGTTTGGTTGGTTGGTTGGGTTTTTGTTTCTTTGTTTTTGGGGGGTGGGTTTTGTTTTTGTTTTTGTTTTTTGGAGATGATGACACAATTGCCAGAGTTGAGTTTATGAAAAGCCACACCAGCAGGAAGGATTTAAATGTTTTAAACATTTAATCTCTATTGGTTGAGGGAAATCACAATGAAAATAATAAAAGTGCTTGCACCCCTTCCCTACTTAGCTTGGGATTTCAACAACTATGGCAGCCTCTTAAAGTCCCCATTAAAAAAACAAAGGGGGCTTCCCTGGTGGCACAGTGGTTGAGAGTCCGCCTGCCGATGCAGGGGCCACGGGTTGGTGCCCCGGTCCGGGAAGATCCCACATGCCGCTGAGTGGCTAGGCCCGTGAGCCATGGCTGCTGAGCCTGCGCGTCCGGAGCCTGTGCTCCGCAACGGGAGAGGCCACAACAGTGAGAGGCCCGCGTACCGCAAAAAAAAAAAAACACAAAGAAAAGAAAAGAACAAATAAACAAACAAAAAATTGCCCAATTAAAATAGGATAGTCACTTGATGAAGCTTTGAGTTCCAGCTGCCATGACCACTTGGCTAATGGACTCCAGCCTGTGAGTTAAACCCTGCCCCAAGCAAAAATCAGGTGACACAGAATAAGTGGAGCACAAGGCTGCCCACTTTCTTATCCACCTGTTGCTACAACATAGGAAGGTTAAAAGTGAGTTGTGTTGTATAGTGTTAAAACCCTCGAAGGGTCCAGGGCAGTTGGAAAACTAGCATACACCTGGGCTGGATTAAAACTGCTAGGTGTCCACATCAAACGATGGTGATCTTATCCTCTACTCTGGCTAGGAGCATTTTGTCTAGCTCGGGGTGCCATTCTTTAGGGAAAAAACAAAATTTATAGGGGAGAATAATTGTGATAATGACAATGAAGATAGTAATAAAAATAACTTAGATTACTTGTAACATGCCATGCACCATTCCAAATGCTTCTACACGTATTCATGAATCCTCACAACAATCCTCAGGTGAGAAACCGAAAGCACAGAGAGGCTGTTACTCATGGTCATAAAGGCAGAAAGCACAGAGAGGCTGTTACTCATGGTCATAAAGGCAGAAATTGGCAGGGCCGTTTTGTAAAGCCCTTAAGTTTGGGGCGGGATGGGGACCTTTTTTTTTTTTTTTTACATTAGTAGTGTTATCCTAAATATCAATAATACAGAGGATCAGGGAAGACTCTCTTGTGGAAGTGACTTTTGAGCTAAGAGTGTAAGATTAAGAATTAGACAAAAGGAGACTGGATGGAAATGCAAGACTATTCTAAGCGCAGAGAACAGTGAGTGCAAAACTCTTTAGCTCTCTTGGTTTGATGACTGGAGCACAGTGAGGAAGAGAGGGGCAAGAGGGGCAGGAGACAGGGGCTGGATCATTGTATCATCTTAAGTACTTTGGGTAATAGCACATAGGCAGATACTATCTCACTATATCGTCATTATATCCCAGACCCTAGCTATCTTAGTATGTGGTTCAGAGAAGACCGTCTATAAATATAGGTTGACTGAATGAATGAACCCCTACATTTCAGAGAACTTATTTAAGGGATTTATGTTACATTCGTTGCTACAGAACCATTTAAATGAATTTTTATGTAAGGGGCACACAAAACTACACAAAGGCAGGTTTTTTTCCCTTTAAAACAAGCCCAAGAATAAAGTTACATCCAATCAGCGCTTCCTTGGCAAGCACTGCGCGCGCGCCGCTTGCCAGTTCCGCGACGCTAGAAGACCCTCTAGCAAGAGAATCACCTTTGCGCTTGCTCAGTTCGGGACTGCTCAACCAGAAGGCGGGTTCCAAAGAAAAGGAAATGGTCGCTGCGCCTGCGTTGCTCCTTCTGGGTCTTAGGCTGGCTGCGCAGGCGCACAGGTACCATTTTGACCGTAAACATCCTGCCGATTTGAACCGAGGATTTGGGCGGCAGGAAGAGCCGCGGCGTAACGGCAGCCATCTTGTTTGTTTGAGTGAATCGGGAAGGAGGCGGCGGCCGTGGCGGCGGCGGGAGCAGCTCCGAAGCTACAACTCACAAGGGCTCCCCCCCTTTCCCCGCCCCCTCCCCCGACCCTTTTCCCCTCCCCAGGCCACCCAGCCCGCTCAACTCCCGGCGGAGAACAAGGTAAGATAGTCGGCCGACCCCTTCTTTTCCTCCGGCTCTCTTCCCCCCACCCGTTCCCTGCCGTCTTGCCGTCGGGGAACCGGACTCCGGAGGAGGGGCGGGGGGGAGGGCGAGGGAGCCGTCGGCACTGCCTGCGCCCCGGGTCGGGGCAGTGCTGCCACCCTCCGAGCTCCCGAACCGCTGCGCCGCCGCCCAGGCCCCTTGCCCAGGTGCCCACCCTCGGCCGGGACCCGCGCAGCCTGGGCCCGCATCATTGTCTATTGGGTAACAAATGGTTCAGGTCTATTCCAAGGCCAAAGAAGCAGTTACTCGGTCGGTCTCTCGGGGAGACGCGGCTCTGGGCACCGGAGGGCGAGGAGGAGGTTTGAACGAGCGCGCTCTGGGCACCGGGCCGCCTACTCTTCGGGTGAAAATGGCTGTCTGGGAAGACGCGGGAGACGGCGGCGGCGGCGGCGGGCTGGCCGCCCGCGACGCCAGCTCCGAGGGGCCGCAGCCGTCCGCCGAGCGTGGGTGCGGGGGTAGGAGACACGCGGGCCCTGCCATCGCGGCCACGGTGGGGCCGGAGGACGGGGCGGGCCCCTCGCCAGGGACCAGTGTTGCTCCCCCTTCCCCGTTTTTTTTTTCTGTTTTTTTTTTTTTTTTTAAGGAAAATGGTTACGCTGGAGATATCAAATATTGGCTAGACCCATAGAAAACGCGATCAAGGGAAGTTGCCTCTGATTCTTAGGAAATTAGCATAATTGGTTTTCCTCCCTGGCTTTCCTAGCGATTGAGGATATTGAGTGTTGTATTTGGTGCGGGGGGGGGCGTTTCTGACAAATGCCTGGTGTCTCCTTCCTCGCTGAGAAAGGCTTTGAGAATGATCTGCTGTGATAGTGTGCGGTGACACTGTCGAACTGTGCTGCTGCCAGACTTAGCGGCCTTCTTCAAATTTGAAAGAGGGAAACGCTGGAGGGTTTGGCCACCTTACGATTTGTTAGGCTTTCAGTGTTCAAAAACGCGCTTGAGTTTTTAAGAGTTTCTGGTAAAGGCTACTGTTCATCGGCTTCCCTTTGCAAGCGAAAGTTAACATCTGCTCTCCATATATTGTTTAGAATATCATTGAATTCCAGAAACAAATTCCCATTTTCTTCCAACGAATGTAAATGCCAGGGATCTGTGTGGTTGTGCGGAATGTTGAAGACAGGCTGGAGAAGCTTTCCTAAGTTGTAGAGTCATTAAATTACTTTGTTTCATGTTGGAAGCAACTAATCAATTACTTTTAAAAAGGCATTGATGAGGATGTATGCCATACCCAATGATTAAATTATTATCAGTTTGTAGATGAGGTGACAGCAGTGCATAACTCAGTGGACACAATACCTTTTTGTATACAAGTCAGAATTACATTGATAGAGCATAGCTTTTACCTTTCTTGTGTTTATAGAGGCAACGCATTAGTACAATCTAGGATTAACTTTTCTTAAGGATGAGAATTTCTTTCCTGGTGAGTTCCTATTTATTGGAACATAAAGATTCTCAGAAGTTTTATCTCTATAGTTTGGTACAAAGGGAAATTTCTAATATCAGAAATAAAGATTTTGTGGGTTTTGTTTAAATGTTGTGATGTCAGAATTGTTAGGCATGATCATGATAGCTGGTATGTGCTCTGCGGGAGATTTTTTTTCCAAAGGAACTGTTTGTGTCTATAGTGGCATTGTGTTGGGTATGATGTTCTGTTTAATTCTCATAATATTGTTCGGGAAGCATCCCCATTTTATAGATGAGAAGGCTAAGACTCAGATGTTAATTCACTTTTAACCCTTACAAAACAACTGTGGAGGGAGCTGAGTTTGAACCTAGGACTGTCCGATTGTAAAACTCTTCTTCAAAGAACATTAGTATCAAAAGGGAGGGGAGCTCTAGGGTGCAGGGTTGGAAATACCTTCTGTCCCTGAGACACTCCCCAAGCACCCCCAAAGAGATGGTTCCATTCTTATCTGAGTTCGATGTTGATGTTTTCTAAGGTTAGTTATCACTGAATTTCCACCTTCCAGTTTTTTATAGTTAGGGAAAGTGAACTACACAGATTAAGCAGCTTAACATGCTAGTTACTGGCAAAACACTCCCAAAATAATTGTTTTTACTTTGAATAGATGACGTTTGTGTATGCCATAAGTTACAAAAGAAAAAAAAGTCCAACAGTACAGAAGGGTAGTCCTCACTTTCTCACTGGACACAGGTTCCAAAGGTGACCGGTGTCATCAGTTTTGTTTGCACTCCATAGATATTTTTGGCTCATGCAAGTGCATGTTTGTATACATGTATAGAGAGAGCTCTCTTTTATCATTGTTTAAGAGTGCATGGGAATTCTATTGTATGATTGTATTAATTTGCTAAAAGTCACTTATTAAGGGCTAGGTAGGTTATTTCTAATACTTTGCTATTAAAAGTCATGCTGGCAAGGCAACATAGTGTTTAGTTAGACTTGTGGGCTCTGAAGTTCAAGTTCCACTCACATTAAATGCTGGTGACCTTTGCCACATTCCTTATCTTCTCCTTTTCTCCTTTTCCTGGTTTGTAAAATGGGCCAGTATTTATCTTCTAAGACTGTCACGAAGAGGATGGACACATAAAATACTTAGAGCTTAGTAAGTTTTTTTTTTAATTGTTATTACACATCCTCAAATATACTTTTGGTTTATTACTGGAAGTGCAGTTTCTTGCTGGAAAGTATGAGATGTTGCCACATTGCCCTTCAAAGAGGTCATACCAATTTATGCAACCAGTATCCTGCCCTGCTTTTTAACAGATGGGTGAAATATTATAATGATTTAACATCATTGTAGAATCATGAGCTGTAATTTGACTTTGGTTTTTTAGAAACATCTTAAAGAAATCGCCGTTTTTGCGTTCCTGAATATGTTCTAAATTATCAGTCTGTCATTTCACATCAGATTTAAATTACTTTTTAGGATCAATTTTTAAAAGTTGTTTGCTGCTTTAGAAAAAAATTGAGCAATCATGAAATTGGTAAGCTGTGCTTTTTGACCAAATGCAGACTTTCTGCTAAGATCTTTTGTAAAGAATTAGCAAAATTTAGAATCTTTAAAACTTTCAACCAATCTTCTTTAAAGATTGGTTAAAGGTTTGGTATTACTAAGGGAAAAAAAATGGTTTAAAAGGCAACAATGATTACACTTTATTCTTATTTAGGTTCAAGCCAATAGTTGACCCACTGCTGTACATCAGGCTTCCTTTAGTTATTAAGGTGATTTCCTCTTGCTAATTGTTTCCCAGATTAATTTTAGCACCACTCTGCTTTAGTTACTCCCCATCCAATGCCAAGAAAGTGTCCGTTTAGGAATCTCTGCCTGGGCATAGCTGGGATATTTTAGGCATGGTACTCTTGACTAGCAGCTGAAGTGCTGGCCATGAACTGCTGACACCTGTTGAGACGTGCCAGTTTCAATTTCTAAAATTTCCAGAATTTTTTACATGTATCAATTATGAGATCACTTGGTGTATTTCATTTCCTTGTTCATTAAACACTTATTTAGTAGTTGACACGCAGCAGGGAGTATTCTAGGAGCCAAATAGTAAGAGTTTTTTTTACTTATTTGGAACATGACTATCTTCTATAGTGATACTTGGAGCTTATTGTGTATGACAGTGATTGTATTTCTGAGAACATAGAGCTATATTGGATTTCTACAAAATCCTGTAGATTATATTTATAATGCTGTAGAGGCAGCTTAATTTTTATGCTAACAAACTTTAAGGCTTGAAGTAGAAGCGCTGCAACATAGGAGGCTCTCTTTGATTATAGGAAGCAAATTTTGATCTGCTAAGTGGAATAGAAGGTGCACTTGAGGTGTTGTTATTTAATGCTTTTACCTTAGAGCATTTGATCCGAATTCTTCCTAGTTTAGTATTCCTTAGTTCTTTTCTTAACTCCACATTTGAGAGAAAAAGTTCACATCATTAGGCAGTTGATGAAGCCTATTTTATTTTTTTCTTCAGAGAAAATTTTCCTAGTGTGAATTAATGATCCCCTGGAAGCATCTGGTTCAGAGATTGAAAATTCCATTAAGTGATGGAAACTGGAGATGAGGCAAACCTGACTGAATTACTCTTGCACCACCCTCCCAAACTTTTTTTTTTTTTTTTTTTTTGCGGTGCATGGGCCTCTCCCGTTGCGGAGCACAGGCTCTGGACGCTCAGGCTCAGCGGCCATGGCTCACGGGCCCAGCCGCTCTGCAGCATGTGGGATCTTCCCGGACCGGGGCACGAACCCTGCATCGGCAGGCGGACTCTCAACCACTGCGCCACCGGGAAGCCCCCTCCCAAACATTTTTGACAGGCATAAAATCTCTTGCCTGGGATACATTAACTAATATGTATGTATTTTCTGTACCTTATTGGAAAGAATGAGTATAGTTTTTAATTGAAAGTACAATAAGCAAACTTCTCGTTTAAAATTTACAGTCCCTTTGTAAAAACATGAAAATTCGAGTTAACTTACTCTGGGTCTTTTTTCTTAAGCTAATTCAAAAGAAATTGTGCATTCCCAATAGCAGTGTATGAGAAATGGCAGCGTCTCTGTATCCCCACCAGCATTTGCTTCCTGTTGCCATTATGTTTTCTTTTAGCTCCTATAAGAGGTGTGCAGTGATATCTTATTGGGTCTTAATTTGCATTTTCCTAATGACTAGTGATGCTGAACATCTTTCTTGTTTTTAATTTGCCATCGGTATATTCTCTTCCTTGAAATGTACTTTTTTTTTTTTTTGCCCATTTCTAGTTGGATTTTTTTTTTTTCAACTCTTTTAGTTTTGAGAGTTCTTTATATATTCTGGATCCAGGTCCTTTTCAGATATGTGGTTTGCAAATATTTTTTCCCATCTTCTGTCTTGTCTTTGCATCCTCAGTGGGCTCCTTAATGTTAGGTTCTTTTCCTTTATAGGACATGTTTTTGGTACAATGTCTAAAAATTCTTACCAAGCTTTAGATATCAAAGGTGTTCCTTTGTGGTTTTCTCCTTAAAATTTTATAGTTTTACATTTAAGTCTGCGATTTATTTTGACTTAATTTTTATATAATGTGTGAGGTTTGGGTTGAGGTCTTCTTTTTTTTTTGGCCTATGGGTGATGTCTGATCACTCAAGCGCCATTTGTCAAAGACTAAAAGACTACCTTCCTTCTTTGAATTGCTTCTGCATCTTTGTGAAAAATCAGTTGGACTTAATTGTGTGGATCTATTTCTGGGTTCTCTGCTCCATTGATCTGTGATTGATCTGTGTATCTTTCTCTTCACACAGTATTGACTGTTGTAGCTATATAATAAGTCTTAAAATTGGGTAGACTGATTCTTCCCACTTTATTTTTCTTTTTCAAAATACTTTTAGCTATTCTGGGTCTTTTGCCTTCCCTTATGAGTTTTAGAAAAATCTTGTCAGTAGCTATTAAAAAACCTCATTAGAGTTTTGATAGGAGCAGTGTTAAAGTTTCTTTAAAAACTAAAGGAACACTTATCATGCTGTCCAATAACACCACAGAACATTTGTCTTGGAAAAATGAAAAATTAACATTCACCAAGTCTGTGTACACTAATATTTACAGTAGCTTTATTTGAAATAGCCAAAAACTGGAAACAACCGAATGTCCTTCAATAGGTAAATGGCTAAGCAAATTGTGGTACTATAACCACCCCCGTGGAATGCTGCTCAGCAATGAAAGGGAACATACTGTTAAGACATGCAACAAACACTTGGATGAATTTGTATCATGATGCTGAATCCAAGAAGCTGTTCCAAAAAGTCACATACTGTATGATTCCGTTTATATAACATTCTCAAAATGATAAAATTTGAGTAAAGAACAGAGCGGTGGTTGCCAGGACTTAGGAATGGTAGGGAGCAAGGGATAGGTGTGACATAAGTTTTACAAGTTTTTAAATTTTAATTAGTTTTCATGTGTTTTGGGTGTGCTTGAGTTTCTTTCTGTAAAAGCATGACTTACCTTTTTTTAGTGTTACGGACATTTCAGAAAAAATTCAGTTGGCAAAATAGATTTTCTAAAGTTTTCTGTGGAAAAGGGAAAATACATGATATAAGGGAAATTATCTTTTTACACCGTTCACATGCTCTCCAAGCTGGAGTTTTGCAGGCTGCCTTTTTTTTTTCTTAGGTATTAATACATTAGGTTACTAAAAGGAAAATAAAAGAATAACATACTTGTGTTTCTACTAAGACTATTTCAGTCATGAGTTAAATTGTATACTGTATCATTGTCCTGAATTTAGTAATCAAGTGCTTTCCAGATTCCTGAGTTGAGAAAACTATACACTGCTTCATCTTTTTCAGGCTCAGCTTTTGAAAACTGCTTACCTGTAAAATGGGGCCAACCCACTTACTTATCTGCTTGGTGAAATATGAAATGCTTGTCATGAGGTAGCAATTATTATATAATGCATTTAGCTAAGAATCTCAGTTTTTAATAGGGTTCTAAACATGGAAATTTCCTCATTGATTAATATCTGTGCCTGAGTGTTTTTCTTCTTGGACATTCTTTTCTTGTCATGAAGAATATATTTTCTGGCTTTTGGCCAGAAGCAGACATTTTTACAGTTAGTAATCAGGATAGGAATGGAATTAACACTTGATGGAACTTCAAAAAGAAGAGTTTTCTGAAGACAGTTTTTACTTAAAGGAAAAAAACCAAACTAGCACTTTTAAGATGACAATAGGGCATGGAAGTGACCTGACTTGTCCCCTTACCTTTCAGCTTAGCATTTGGGGGGATCTTTTCTTACCTTCTCAAAATTAAACAATAGATTGTTTTTTATATGCATACTATACTTCACTCAAGCCTTTCATAGTTTTCATATTTAGAAGAATAGGAGACTTTTATTTTCAGGTTTCTTGTATGTCTTGATAAATAATTCAGTTCTCATGTGGTGTTGTTTGCATTAACTTTTTGTCCCCTTCAGGTTTCCTCCTGTTTCATAGTCAACCAGAACAATGTTCTACGCACATTTTGTCCTCAGTAAAAGAGGGCCTCTGGCCAAAATTTGGCTAGCGGCCCACTGGGATAAGAAGCTAACCAAAGCCCATGTGTTTGAGTGTAATTTAGAGAGCAGTGTGGAGAGTATCATCTCACCAAAGGTATGTTTGATGTTGATATTTTTATTCACTTTGTTGATTGTTCATTGATGTGTGAAATAGAATTCTATAAAAACAGCTTCTTAGGTAGGCACCCATGTATATTGGAGGTAAAGAAAATCCATAGCCAGAGTTTCAATTTGATACTCTCTTCTCTTTAAAAATTCTGTTGAGTACACAGATATCTTCATTTGCCTCTTTCAGTGGCAGATAAGCATGGTCGGGCAGTACCCAAATATTTTATATTTAACTTTCTAGATGTTTTTTATACTAAATATGTGTATAGGTATTCCTGATTGAGGAATTTACAAAGTTTTCAAAATAAGGACCCACTAATTAGAAAATGTTGCAGGGGCCAGATCTAACTATTGATACTTTATCCACGTAGCAAATAGTATCCAGAACACTTGCTCCACCTCAGCTTCCCAGGCCTACTTGCTGTTTCTTGAAGATACCAGAACTTTTCCCCATCGTAGAACTTTTGTACTTGGCCATCTTTCCCTAAATATTTAATTACTGTGTTCCCCTAGAATGGAAGCCTCATGAATGTCCTTACCTTATCTGCCTTGCTTACTACTCTGTTTCTAGAGGAGATTTTATTGATATCCTCTGAAACTTCTGAAGCAGTGGTTTCCACCCTTGTATTTCACAAATAGTATGACTTAATATGTGTTTTTTGTGTTGCCAAGGAAAGACCATTCAAACAAACAGTCACAATTATAGCTGCTAACATCATGAGCATTTCATTGAGGAACAGACAGGTTGACTTTAAAAATGTATGAAGGGCTAATCTCAAAATAAAGGTATAGTCCTTGAATATAATTTTTATATATTCACATACACACACATATCACATCTGTGTTTTAAAGGTCCTCTCCTGGGCTTTGTATTTATGCATATGCATACACACATACATGTACCAGTTTTCCTATTTTGAAAGCATTCCAGGTTGCAGCTCCCTGGATCAGCATTGGGAGCTCCTCTTAGAATTAACAGTTTGGACAATGCTGGTATAGTGTGTTAAATAAGAGTAGTTCTTTACTGCTGAAGGAGCAAGGGGATCCCAGGGAATAAAGGTGGGATGTAGCAGAGACTTGTTCAGAAAAGTTTTCTGGGAAAATAAATGTTTCACAGGAGAGAAGTGAAAGTTTGTATTTGGAATTAGAGTAAATTATAAAATTTCTATCTGTATATGGAAATTCAACTGGTTTTAGAGTTATAGTGTAGAATTTATTGGTGTTAAAGATGTTTCTATTATGTTATTTCTAAGACAATACTAATTAGAAAACTTTACAAACAGGGGAAAATGACCTGTAGTTCTACCACCTAGAGAAACCTTTAGTATTTTGCTATGTCTTCTAGACTTTTATGGGTGCATGTGTTATACATGTAATTTTTCTCCTTTTTTATGCATGTATAAAAAAACTGCACTGTAAGTTTTGTAACAGGACTGCATTCAGGAAAAGCTCTGTTCATAACTCTGCCATCATTTTTAATGGTTGCATTGTACATTGTCATAGTCTTTTACCCACAGAACTTAAATACACAAAAAAACCCAGAAACACAACTTGACCAAAATTGAAGTGAGGTCATTTGTGTTTTCATAAATTCACTGTAGAAATACTAATGTGTATGGTTATGGGGAGCTGCTGCAGACACTCTTGGGAATGTTTTAATAAACGGCATGTGCACTGCATTACCTTTATAATATTCAAAAAGCTCTGAATTCCAAAACACATTTGGCCCCTAGGACTTCATATAAAGGATTATGGACCTGAAATTTATCATTTTGATTGTGTATGATTTGTTTGACCAGCTTCTTTGGGAGGGAGGGAAATAATCCATATTTTTTCCAAATTTTTTGAATTTAATTCCTCTGGTCTGTATAATGCAACCATTAAAAATTATGATAATGCTATGAACAGAGCTTTTCCTGGCTGCAGGCTCATTACAAAACAATATAATACAGTTTTTTGTGTACACGTGCACACAAAAAGAAAAATTGTGTTTATGCATATATAAAAGCCTAGAAGGCATATTAAAATATTACTAAAGGTTTCTCTAGGTGGTAGGATTACAAGTTTTTGTTTTCCTCTTTTTAAAAAACAGCCATTTAGTAACTGTTACTTGTAAAATCTTTTGTTCTCTGTCTTTCCTTGATGTTTAGGAATATAATTATTGGAGCAGGTGATATACTTATTTTAAGATTTCTGATGTACATTAACAATTGTTCTGTGGGGAAATTGCACCAGTGTGCACTGCTGGTCGAATTGTTTGAGAAGATGATATTTTCTTTTTATAGGTCTGCTTACTCAGTTAGGTGAATGGAGAAAGGAGAAATTGAACTCTTTTCTTGAAATTGATATGTGTGGCTAATCTTTAACATCCATAAGCAAGTATTGAGGGTGATTTGGCTTAAAAGGATAACAAACTTTTTCATAATATGTGCAGAGTACTTTGTACCCCATTAGGGACACTACAACTTTAAAAACCATTTCTAAGTGTGTTTTTATTTGATTGATTGATTTTGTTTTATTGTGATAGAATGTATCACAATAGATATCTCCACAGGGTGAACTGACCTGAAAATTTCTAATGTCTGCTTTTGTTGTGCAGTTCTTGTGGTGAAATGTTGGTTTAGTCGTTTAGAACAAGTGGCAGACAAATTGCTCCTTGCAGCTGCATGCGTTCTCTCTCCCCCCTTCCCCTCTCCGTCTCTGGTTGGAACAGCCCCTCTTAAATCCCTGCAGATCAGAGTTTTCCTTGGATGTATAGCCTGTGTTCTTGATTATACCTCCACTCTTAACATGAGCTAGTTCAACAGCAAAAGTGCCACACCTCATTTTACCTATTCCGGGACTGAACTCTGAACCAAACTAATCCAGAAAGAAAGACTTGGCCCAAACACCACCTTTTTATTTAATGAGGTGACTACTTTATTATCTGCATTTTTAAGAAATTTACTTTGAGGTAACATTGATTTATAACATTATATAGGTTTTATATTTCTACTTCTGTATACCCCACAGTGTGCTCACCACCAAAAATTTAGTTTTCATCCATTACCATACAGTTGATCCCCTTTAGCCATTTTGCCTTTCCCCCATACCCTTCTCCTAAGGTAACCACTACTCTCTTCTCTATCTCCATGTTTTTGTTTAAACACCACCTTTTACAAGTTGCTAATTCTGGACAAGATAATGGCATGCCAAGATTGGGGGTTTTTTCCCTCCTTTTTTCTTAGGTGAAGGTGCAGTCAGCAGTAATTTTGAAGTTCCTAAGACTACACCATAAAGGGAGATTTTCATTTTCCATTATGAGCAGTATTTTAATTGGGTATTATTTTTCATATCAGGGATTTATCATCAGATAAGTCCTAGATTTAGTTATAAATTTATTACAGTTTTAGATACTTAAGAATTTGTAACACTAAACTTTATAATTTATGCTGTTATGAGATGTGACCATAAATATAGAGCCTGAGAGTTATTGTAAATAGGATTCTAGACTGCTATAGAGAGTACCCATATTAAATAAAACAACACATTGTATTTGTAAGTTATAAGTAACATAGTGTACTAAGCATAATTTAATTTAAACTTTAAGCAAATATTTAACAGCTTTCTTTGCTACTTAAAAATTTGATGTTTTTATGGTGTTATCTGGAAAACAATCTGGTAAAGTTGAGCTCATGTTTTCTTGTTCTTAAAAAAAAAAATTCTTATTATAACCAGAGGAATTTTGAATCATTCTATTTAGATTGGGTATTTACTTCCCTCATTCTTTCCCAACTACTCTGTCTCATCCCACATACTGGATCCCCCTAAGCACTGATCAAGATCTACCTTGATAAAATACAGGCTGAGGAATGTATTTTCTTGTGAAGAAAGATGGATACCATTATCCTTTATCAGTTAGTATGCTTTCGAGTCAGGTAATAAAAACTCAGTGAAAAGTGGCTTAAACAATAAGGAAATTAACAGTCTTATTTAACTAGAAGTTTAGAAACAGGAAGATCTAGGTTCAGCAGTTCAAAGATGTCATCCAAGGACTCACCTTTCTTAGTTTAGTGGCTTCTTGTCCTCATGCAGACGGCCTTGCAGTTACGGGGGGTACTGCAGGCAGCTACAGGCTCCACCTACTCACAGTGCAGGAAGGGGAGAAGGAAGGGAGGGGTGTTCGTTGTTTTGTTTTGTTTTAATTGGGAAAATCTTGCTCAGAAATTCTCTGACCTACTTGACACTTCTCGTTGGCTGAACTGGGTTACATGCCTGCTCAAAAACAAGCACCAGCAGAGAAGAATGAGACAGTCATCCTTCAAGACTGGGGACATTTCACTTTCCAAATAAAATCAGAGTTCAGTTAGCCAGCAAGGAGCAATGACTCTAGATTGGCAACCAAAAGTGCCACATACTTCTTAATGTGCTAATGACAACAGTTCATGGATTGCCTTAATACTTGCTTCATAGCTACCTTCACATCTATATTCATTCATGAATTTCTGCCAGTCTATTCTTTGGGTATACTCAGGAAATTTACAGGTAAAGGCAGTGAGAAATAAAATATACATGATTGTGAGGTAACTTCAAATAAATGGTTAAAAGTATGGAGAGATATAAATTGCCTATGAATTGCACAACATACAAGCTTTGAAGTAGTCTCTAAATCCAGAAAATTAACTTTATAAATTAGAGTAATGTTAATTCACAGGTGAAGATGGCACTCCGAACGTCAGGACATCTCTTACTGGGAGTAGTTCGAATCTATCACAGAAAAGCCAAATATCTCCTGGCAGACTGTAATGAAGCATTCATTAAGATAAAGATGGCTTTTCGGCCAGGTATTGTTGACTTTTTTGTTTTGTTTTTAACTTTGGAGTTAATCGTGTTTAGTTTAAAAACTGCTAAGCAAATATGCTAGATGAGCGTAGTTTGTTTTGTTTTAATTGCAGTACAGGGAACCCCTTCAAAACGGGGCAGAGCTTAGAGAGGCAGTGTTTCAAGGGAGAAAACCGATTTTATTTTTGTTCTACATATGGAATTATGACAGTTATACCTTTTTTGTTAATCCTTTGGAGTTGCCTTTTTCTTTTAACCCCTTTTTCAGCAATCATCAGAGGTTGAAGTGTGGAAAACTAATTCTTCTGTGATTTTTAAAAAGCTCAGGAAAGAAAATATTAGAATTTTAATTTTTTCCTGAATAATTTTAGTGTATTCTTTTTTTTTTTTTTTGTGGTACGCGGGCCTCTCACCGTTGTGGCCTCTCCCGTTGCGGAGCACAGGCTCCGGACACGCAGGCTCAGCGGCCATGGCTCACGGGCCTAGCTGCTCCGTGGCATGTGAGATCTTCCCAGACCGGGGCACGAACCCATGTCCCCTGCATCGGCAGGCAGACTCTCAACCACTGCGCCACCAGGGAAGCCCTTAGTGTAGTCTTAAAATCAAATTCATTTTTAGCTTAAGTTGTTGAGACTTTATTAAATGTTCTCTATAGTTCTTCGTTGTTGTTTTGTTTTAGGTAATAGTTGATTCTAAATTGGACTTTAGCAACCAAACTTGCATCTGCATAGATAATTACTATTGTATAATTTTTTAAAGCATTGACAAAATTTTATTCTGATTAAAATAATCTCAGTGTGTAGGAGAGATGCCTTATACCATAATTTCTACTGTTGTTATATTCTTATAGTTCCATTTATTTTAATATATAAATAGTGAAATCTTTGAGATCTAAGATTTGGTTAAAAGTAAAATATTTAGGCGGGGGCCATGACACTTTAGGCAGAGGCCGATGATTTCTTATATGTGGCTACTAAGTGTATTTTGCTTAAATAACATGTTTTGTTTCTTTTTATCTTCTAAAGCAATGCATTTTTATTATAGACCACTTGAAAAATATAGGGGAAAATGTAAAGAAAATTGAAATAATTTAATCCCACTTTCCTAAAATAACCAGTTCCTCTTAACATTTGGGGTATTTTTTTGCAGCCATTCCTTTTCCTCATAAATTTCATGCTTATTTAGAAAACTGTTATTAATATTTATTTACTTGTTGATACGTCCTTTCAAAGACTTCTCAGTTTAATGCATAATTAGTGCTTTGACCTCTTGTAACACAAGTAATGTGGCTAATGATTATTAAAAAAACAAAAGTACTTGAGCTTCAGTGGTACTTTGCAAATATTATCAACCCTTCTGGAATATAACCTTAAGAAATTATACTGACTTTTTTTTTTTAACATCTTGTGTTAGTTTCTGCTTTATAACAAAGTGAATTAGTTATACATATACATATGTCCCCATATCTCTTCCCTTTTGTGTCTCCCTCCCTCCCTATACTGACTTTACCTTCCTTGACCCCTTGATAATCTTTGGTGTAGCCACAGGTCTTCAAGCTTACCGTTTCTTTTCCAGGTGTTGTTGACCTGCCTGAGGAAAATCGAGAAGCTGCTTACAATGCTATTACTTTACCTGAAGAATTTCATGATTTTGATCAGCCATTGCCTGACTTAGAGTATGTCTCTCTCTGTCTCTTCTTCTTTTTTTTTTTTTGACTTGGGGTGCAAAAAACATTATTGGCTTACAAATGCATAGTTTTCTTGGGATGTTTTGACATTGCGTTAACATGTAGCTAGAATGCGTGTGCTTTCATTTAGGGTAGCATATAAATATGAAACACATAACCTAGAAGTGTTTCTTCTATAAGATCATGTAGAAGATGCCAGCTTTAACACAGCTAAGAGAATTCTGATTTGTTTAGACCATTGTGTAAACTGAACAGCAGTCTAGCTGTTTGCTTTACATAATGATATCAGTAAAACTTGAACTGTTGCTTCATGATTTTTTTCAGAGGTATATACTAAAGTCATCTACCAGTTTATCATCTTGGCCAAGCTATACTCAGCCACAATTTTTGTTTTCTTTTTTTAATAAACATATGAGATAACTTTCTATAAAGAGCAAGAAAGGGTCATTGTCACACAACATTTAAGAAGAGAAAGTTGTACAGAGATGGCCATTACAGCAGAATACTGTGGTATGTTGTTTCCCTCAAGTCTTCAGAATTCAGCTATGATTACCATGACAGGGAAGTGACTGTCACTTTCCAAATGATTGAGTAGCACAGTTATCCGAGAAACCCTCTACACCAATCCCCATTTATTTTTTGACAAATTTGTCTGCTCTTTTAAAAAATGATCTTTGACTTTTAATTATAGGAGTAAATTTATGATTTATTTTGCATTTATTGTGTTAATTAGTGCTAGGCACTATTTGGCTGCTTTACTTTTTCCTCCCTTTCTTTATACTCCTATTTTATCTTTAAAATATTCTTGTGGAATTTTTTAACATAGCTAAACAGTAGAGAGATTAGTAAATATTATGAACCCCAGGTACTGATCATCCAGCTTCTTTCATTATCAATATATTGCCAGTTTTATTTCATGTGTACCATTGGCCCTTAGACAGGTTTCACCTGGGAGGGTCTACTTATGTGCAGATTTTTTTTCACTAAATACATGCTACAGTACTACACAGTCTGAGGTTGGTTGAATTAGTGGATGCAGAACCACAGTTACAGAGGGCTGTCTGTAAAGTTATATGTGGATTTTTGACTTCAGGGTCAAAATCCCTAAATCCCACGTTGCTCAAGGTCTCAGCTGTATTTCCCCAATTGACCTTCTAACAATGGATTATTTTAAAGCAAATAACTATTTTATTTCATCTGTAAATACCTTGGAATGTATCCCTTTAGAGGCAAGGAATTTTTAAAACAAAGCCATAACACTACCACAGTTTTTTTAAAATTACAATAATTCTTTAATATAATATACAATCAGCAGTCAAATGCCCCCAGTTGACGCTTAGGCTCCCCCCGCCCTGCTTTGTTTCAGCTACGGTCTGTACAGAGTTTCCAGCCTGCATTTGGTTGATATGTCTCAGAAGTCTCTCATAAGAACCTGTAACAGAGCTACATGTTTTTTGTGTGTTTGTCCTTGCCATTTATTTGCTGAACAAACCTGGTGATTTGTTTGGAAGTATTTACATTCTGAATTTGGTCGATGGTATTCCACATTTGTACTAAACAGTCTCAGAAAAGCCAGTAACTTCAGTGTTCACATAGCCTGTAAGTTGCAGGGCCCTGATGAAAACCCATGCCTATCTAGCCCATGCATCCTCTAAGTTTTTGCGCTGTATACCATGTTGCCTTATGTAGTGATTTCAGCATATTATATTTTGCTTGCTGGTCATTAACAGTTTTAAAATTTAAATACAAATTAACTTCCACATCATTTAGATTCTTGGATTGTATTTATTTAATATTAAATATTTAGGCTCCATAGGTTGTATGTATGGTTTTTTTTCTTGCTTATATAAAGAATTGAGATGTGTGTTCCCTTATAAATACATTACAATGAGACTTGAGACTACATTGTATTTGAAATTCTCTTAAAGTGACATCGATGTGGCCCAGCAGTTCAGCCTGAACCAGAGTAGAGTGGAAGAGATAACCATGAGAGAAGAAGTTGGAAACATCAGTATTCTACAAGAAAATGATTTTGGTAATAGAGAAATCATTAGCCACTAGCTATAATGTTAAAATTATGTTATGTAATATATTTAGGGTAACCTAAATTTGGATCTTATATTTGAATTTTCTCATTATGCACCAGAATCAGTTTATGAAATATAATAAAGATTTAAAGTTTAAACTAGATGTTTTAATATTCAAAGATAAATAAGACTTCAGTAAGCAAATGTGACATTATAACTAAAATAAATCATTAGCCATTTTCTTTTGATTCGGTGATGTTTCTAACTTTTTTTCAACTAATGACCAACTAAAATTTGTTTAGGTGACTTTGGAATGGATGATCGTGAAATAATGAGAGAAGGTAGCGCTTTCGAGGATGATGACATGTTAGTGAGCACTGGTGCTTCTAACCTCCTATTAGAGCCTGAACAGAGCACCAGCAATCTGAATGAGAAGATTAACCATTTAGAATATGAAGACCAATATAAGGATGACAATTTTGGAGAAGGAAATGATGGTGGTATATTAGGTAAGTCACAACAAGGTGATTATTCTAACATAATTTCTTTATTTAGTTGCGGGGTTTTAGAGCAGTTGCTAATTCTTAGTCCTGAGCAGCTCTCTAGGTATATATGTGCAAATTGTCACCAGTTGGTTCAGTAAAAGTCTTCTGTAAACCTGTAGCCTAAAAATGTTTTAACAATACCTGATTTTGTTTAAAACTGCTTGTCTTGGAGTTTTAAACTGCTTGTCTTGGAGTTTTACTAATTCTTCGAAGTGCTCTATTTGTGTTTAAGTAAATATATGTTTTAAAATTAAGATTTTTTTCATATGTTAAGTGTTTTATACTTTTGTATACTACCTTGAACAGATGCATATTGAATACAGATTTAATCCATTTTAACATTATTTTTCCAGTGATTGGCTATTGTTCTTTTAGCATTTCTTTTTCAAATTGTAACTAAATTACATTCCCTATTTCAGATGACAAACTTATTAGTAATAATGACGGCGGTATCTTTGATGATCCCCCTGCCCTGTCTGAGGCGGGGGTGATGTTGCCAGAACAGCCTGCGCATGATGATATGGATGAGGATGATAATGTATCAAGTAAGCATTTCATGTTCAGTGATCCTGGGCATGATGGATGGCATCCAAAAAGATACTTACTGTAGAAGACCAAAAACTAAAAGTTTCAGCTTTTAATAAGCTGTAAATCTCCTTAAAAACAGTGCTTATGATTGGATTGAGTCTCTTTAACCCTGTGTTCTGCCCCCTTTTTCGGGCACTAGGTCAACTGGAGAGACCTCCTTATAACTAGAAAAGTGTTTTTCTTTGGAACCCGTGGGTTTCTTTCAGTTACTCAGAGGGATTTTTTTTCCCCTCATTTGCTGGATATATATTATTAAATAGCCAAGCCTTTTGTGACCAAATTTCTGCTTTTATAGTGGGTGGGCCTGATAGTCCTGATTCAGTGGATCCTGTCGAACCGATGCCAACTATGACTGATCAAACAACACTTGTTCCAAATGAGGAAGAAGCGTTTGCTTTGGAACCTATTGATATCACTGGTGAGCAAACAAACTTTTTGACTTAGAACTTTTTCTAGTTCTGGCTCATGTCCACTAATCTGCTGCTCATTTTAAATATAACTAAACTTCTTTTCTCCTTTGTTAGTCATCTATAATGGAAACTTTAATTCACTTATAATTCGAATATCTTACAGAGTATCTTCACAAGTTGCTGTGAAATAAAAGTATGGAACAAGCTTTCTGCTAATAAATATCTTAGTCTTTGGGGGTTACAAAAATGCCAACAGGTCACGTGTAACAGAAAGCATTGCAAGCCATTTTTCAGTAAAGTACAAGATTGACTGATCAGTTATCTTCCAAAATTCTAGATTCTGTGTATGGTTTGGGCTACAATCTGGGAAAATCTAAAAATACTTTTAACTGGAAACATCAAAGGTTCTAAAATCAGTATTTTTCTTATACTGCTTATTAAGAAGCACAGCAAAGCATATTTAATTGGGGGGTGCTGCTTCTGAGTAAAAGAGGCAGTATGTAATTTGGATGTGAAACTTTAAAATTTCTAGATGGTGTATGGATACAATGGGGTAGAATACTTTAAGTCATTTACAGTATAATTCAAGTTACTGTTATTACTTCTAAGTAAAACAAGATTAACTTTTTGGGTTTCCTACTTAGAATCTGATCACCAAAAATTCTGATTTGGGCTTCTGGTTTAAAAAGAGTACTTACTGTGTAGCTGTATTTAGGAACTAAAAATATAAAAATGAACAAGTCTTTATCCTCGTGGAACTTAAATAATAGGGGAACATGGGTAATTAATTATATACTATATTATTGACAGATATTACAGAGATCTATAAACAAGGTAAGAGGGACATATACTGCAGTGTTTAAAATAGGATAATTGAGCTTAGCCAGCTGTTACAAAAACTTGAACTTTCTAATTTCAAGGAAGGGAACTCAGTAGCTGGAGGACAGGACCTGGACAGAGGCTGTCACTGTATAACATCTTTTTGAATCTTGAATTTTGAAGCACATGAATATTTTAAAAACCTGTGGGGTATATAACATGTATGACAATGAAATCTTGAGGAATTTATTTAATACCATGAGCTTTTCTGTATCTTAAGAAATTGAGATAATGTTACCTCTTTGTAAGAGTTCAGTAAGGATTAGGAATGAGGATACAAAAAGTGTACAGGATGGAGCTGGGTTCATCTGACTGCGTTTGGGCTTGTTTCACTTTATCACGCTGCTTGTGCAGCTGCCATATATGAATTGTAACTTTTCCAGTAAAAATCATAGTAGTTGCAACCTTTTATGGAGTCCTCAATCTATGTCAGACATCATACTAAATATTTTACAATCCCCTATAAGTGGTTGGCCATATTTCAAATGAGAAAATGAAGAGGTTAGCAAAATGAAGGTAACTTTTCTTAATGATCACTCACGTAATAAGTGGCAGAACCTAGGACTCGAGCCCAACTCTGAACCAAGTGTGATGTGTTTACAATATAAAGCTACATGGGCAAAAATGAATTGGCTCTTGCCATTATTTTGCTCATTTTGTGCTAAAAGTCAACATTCATTCATTCAGCAAATTTTTATTGAACACCTGTTGTACGCTAGCCTCTATATGGTACTTGGGAAACATCACTTAAAACAGATTCTACCCTCATGAAAGCTTAACTTCTCTTCAAGGTATTTAGAAAAGCAGGAATATAGAGACCAAATCTGGTAGTTGTATGTTTCATGCTGGCCTCAGAAAAAATGACCTTATTTTCTTATATCATGCCAGTCAAAGAAACAAAAGCCAAGAGGAAGAGGAAGCTAATTGTTGACAGTGTCAAAGAGTTGGATAGCAAGACGATTAGAGCCCAGCTTAGTGATTACTCCGATATTGTTACTACTTTGGATCTGGCGCCACCCACCAAGAAATTGATGATGTGGAAAGAGACCGGGGGAGTGGAAAAACTTTTCTCTTTACCTGCTCAGCCTTTGTGGAATAACAGACTACTGAAGGTAATATAGTTTGCAGAATTTTAAATTTCATATAGATTTTGATCATTTTTTAAAATAAACTTTAAAAACTTTTGTTTGAATCATTTTTGATCAGGTATTGCTCAGTGATATAGCATCTTCTCTTTTTTTCCCTCCCTTAAACAACAGTATACTGAACATAAACCTGATCTGAAAGATCATGATAAGTGACACCTGCATTTCTAAAAGATGTAGAATTAATCTTCACTATTCTAAAAAGCCACTGATGTTTTTAATAACAGTTCTCTCAACTTTCTATGATACGTTACCACTTCTGTTGCCTTAGTGTGTACTGTGGTTCCAGTCTGCAATCTTTAGATGTTGCTTTCTGGCTAAAACAAGGGGTCGCTCTGCTTTTCCCACAGTACAGAAATCTGGCTTTATGAGAGTTTTTTTTCACTTACAGGCCCTTTCTGTACACTCACTTTAGGTTCCAGACTATTCTAAAGCAAAGTTCTGAGGCATCATAGAACCAATTGATTTTTACTATAAGGTGTTTAAAGCAGCAAGGCTTTGGTAAAACTGCTGTATATTGGAAGCACAATCGTAGAATCATTTGGAAGAAGGTTTTGAAGTGGGTTATTTTTTTTTGGCTCAGTTGTCTCATTGTTAGGAATTTTTCTTAAGGAGTAATTCAAAATATGGAAAAAGCCACTTCTATAAAGATGTTCATTAATTATTATTTACAGTTAAAAGAAACTTAAAATATTGAAGAATCATTCAAGTGTGGCATATATATACACGCACATATATATTTACTTCCACTCAGTAGAATATTCAATCATTAAAAATACTAGAAATGATACTTAATGAAATTACTGTACAATATTAAGTGAAAAAGGCACTATGCAAAGCTGTTGGGTATGATTTCAGTTGTATTGTTTTAAGTGTATGAATATGAAAATAAACTGCAGGTAAATAAATTTAGAACTTTAGGGTTATCTCCAAGTTATGAGACAATGGTTAAAAATTTCATTCTCAACTTTTCTAAAATTGCAAGTGAAAATAATTTTTACATAGAGGATTTCAAATTATAAAGTAGAATGAAGCATGAGTATAGCATTAAGTAGAAATCATGCTAGATTATATATACAGATAGTTAAAACATACTTATGGAAAATAGTAATGCCAGTGGTAGGTTTTCGGTTCATGTGATTTATAGTAGATATTTTATAATTGATATTTATTTCTTTATTTAATAGCTGTTTACACGCTGTCTTACACCACTAGTACCAGAAGATCTTAGAAAAAGGAGGAAAGGAGGAGAGGCTGATAATTTGGATGAATTCCTCAAAGAATTCGAAAATCCGGAGGTTCCCAGAGAGGACCAGCAGCCTCAGCAGCAGCAGCGTGACGTCATCGGTCTGTTCTACTGGGATAGTTCCCGGATACA